>NW_027182477.1:0-1250000 GCF_040938575.1 Ambystoma mexicanum
CTTCCCTTCCAAACATGAGACCCCTACCCCTTTAGAATGAGATGTGATATCCAACATCCTTCCATTCCAACCCTGAAACCCTTCCTATAGCATGAGATGTGATATCTCAATGTTTCTAATAAAAAACCTGAGACCCTTCCTATAGCAAGAGATGTGATATCCAAATCCTTCCCATTCCAATCCTGAGACCATCTATAACGAGATGTGATATCCAACTCCTTCCCATTCCAACCTAAGACCCTTCCTATAGCATGAGAAGGGATATCCAACTCCTTCCCATTCCAATCCTGAGACCCTTCCTATACCATGAGATGTGATATCTCAATGCTTCTAATAAAAAACCTGGAGACCCCTTCCTATAGCAAGAGATGTGATATCCAAATCCTTCCCATTCCAATCCTGAGATCCTTCCTATAACATGAGATGTGATATCCAATTCCTTCCCATTCCAAACATGAGACCCTTCCTATTGGATGAGATGTGATATCCAACTCCTTCCCATTCCAATCCTGAGACCCTTCCTATACCATGAGATGTGATATCTCAATGTTTCTAATAAAAAACCTGAGACCCTTCCTATAGCAAGAGATGTAATATCCAAATCCTTCCCCTTCCAAACCTGAAACCCTTCCTATAGCATGAGATGTGATATCTCAATGTTTCTAATAAAAAACCTGAGACCCTTCCTATAGCAAGAGATGTAATATCCAAATCCTTCCCATTCCAATCTTGAGACCCTTCCTATAACATGAGATGTGATATCCAACTCCTTCCCATTCCAACCTGAGACCCTTCCTATAGCATGAGAAGGGATATCCAACTCCTTCCCAATCCAATCCTGAGACCCTTCTGATAGCAGAGATGTGATATCTCAATGCTTATACCAAACCTGAGACCCTTCCTATGGCATGAGATGTGATATCCAACTCCTTCCCATTCCAATCCTGAGACCCTTCCTATAGCATGAGATGTGATATCTCAATGCTTCTACCAAACCTGAGACCCTTCCTTTAGCATGAGATGTGATATCCAAATCCTTCACATTCCAATCCTGAGACCCTTCCTATAGCATGAGATGTGATATCTCAATGCTTCTAATACCAAACCTGAGATCCTTCCTATAACATGAGATGTGATATCCAACTGCTTCTTATTCCAAACCTGAGACCCTTCCGATAGCATGAGATGTGATATCTCAATGCTTCTAAAACCAAACATGAGAACCATCCTATAACATGAGATGTGAAATCCAAATCCTTCCCTTCCCAAACCTGAGACCCTTCCTATAGCTTGAGATGTGATATCAAACTCCTTCCCATTCCAATCCTGAGATAGCTTGAGATGTGATATCCAACTCCTTCCCATTCCAATCCTGAGACCCTTATTATACCATGAGATGTGATATCTCAATGCTTCTAATACCAAACCTGAGACCCGTCCTAAAACATGAGATGTGAGATCCAAATCCTTCCCCTTCCAAACCTGAGACCTTTCCTTTAGCATGAGATGTGATATCCAACTCCTTCCCATTCCAATCCTGAGACCCTTCCGATAGCATGAGATGTGATATCTCAATGCTTCTAATATCAAACCTGAGAACCTCCCTATAGCATGAGATGTGATATCCAACTCCTTCCAATTCCAATACTGAGACCCTTCCAATAGCATATGTGATATCTCAATGCTTCTAATATCAAAACTGAGACCCTCCCTATAGCATGAGATGGGATATCTCAATGCTTATACCAAACCTGAGACCCTTCCTATAGCATGAGATGTGATATCTCAATGCTTCTAATACCAAACCTGAGATCCTTCCTATAACATGAGATGTGATATCAAACCCCTTCCCATTCCAAACCTGAGACCCTTCCTATAGCATGAGATGTGATATCTCAATGCTTCTAATACCAAACCTGAGACCCTTCCTATAACATGAATTGTGATACCCAAGTCCTTCCCATTCCAATCCTGAGACCCTTCCGATAGCAGAGATGTGATATCTCAATGCTTCTACTAAACCTGAGAACCTTCCGATAGCATGAGATGTGATATCTCAATGCTTCTAATACCAAACCTGAGATCGTTCCTATAACATGAGATGTGATATCCAAATCCTTCCCCTTCCAAACCTTAGACCCTCCCTTTAGCATGAGATGTGATATCCAACTCCTTCCCATTCCAATCCTGAGACCCTTCCTATACCATGAGATGCGATATCTCAATGCTTCTAATACCAAACCTGAGACCCGTCCTAAAACATGAGATGTGAGATCCAAATCCTTCCCCTTCCAAACCTGAGACCTTTCCTTTAGCATGAGATGTGATATCCAACTCCTTCCCATTCCAAACCTGAGACCCTTCCTATAGCATGAGATGTTATATCTTAATGCTTCTAAAACCAAACCTGAGAACCATCCTATAACATGTGAATTCCAAATCCTTCCCTTTCCAAACCTGAGACCCTTCCGATAGCATGAGATGTGATATCTCAATGCTTCTAAAACCAAACATGAGAACCATCCTATAACATGAGATGTGAAATCCAAATCCTTCCCTTTCCAAACCTGAGACCCTTCCTATAGCTTGAGATGTGATATCCAACTCCTTCCCATTCCAATCCTGAGACCCTTCCTATACCATGAGATGTGATATCTCAATGCTTCTAATACCAAACCTGAGACCCGTCCTAAAACATGAGATGTGAGATCCAAATCCTTCCCCTTCGAAACCTGAGACCCTTCCTATAGCTTGAGATGTGATATCTGTTAAGACTGATTTCTGAACTCTGTCCTGGTGGTGCAGAAGTTCAGAAGGCCAACCTAATTACTTGGAACAGGGTAACCTCTGGACAAGCCAGACCAATCAGGGTAGCGATCGCGGCGGTCAAGACGAGGTCTCAAGAGGGGTGAGGGTGACTGAAAGCCCGCAATGAGCACACAAAGCAAGGACACCTAAAAATTACTCCAAACAGGTGTTATATTAAAAATATATACACATTTATTCCAAGGCCTTTAAAACAATGACCGTAGTGAGAAATCACAATACAACTCTAGTAAACCAACACATACCATACCATTACAATATATATACAAATACAACGAGTCTCAAGCGTTAGATGCACAAAATGTGTAGTCCACCTAAAAGGGAAGGAAAACAGGCAGTGCGAAATAATGCTTAGACCCAGTCCGCCTTCAGAGGCACCTAACTAAAAGGAAGTCCGAGCCCTACGAAGAGAAGAGCCTTGTACTCAAAAGTACCTGCACATGCTGGTGCCAACGGGCAAAAGGGGAGCCTCTTTGAGGGAAATCAGGCAGTTCAGTTTAGTGCACAAATGAAGAAGAACAGTGTTCCGCGACTCAAGCGCAGCCTCTACTGTGGGCAGAAGCAGAGCGCGAGGACGGAAAGGCGTGCTGTTTTGACACAGCGGGGAAAAGCTATGGGCTCCTGCAGGAGGGCGACCAGTTCCTAGCTATGCTACTCACCGGTCCCCGATGCAAGCAGACCCAGGCTTCTCCGCGTCAGTTTCAGTCGCTGGCAGGTTCAGAAGAGCAGGGGACGTCTCGTCGTCGTGTTGAGTCTGCAGCAGCAGAGTTGAGTAAAAGACGTCCCAAACGAAGGAACCTGCACAGTTTGTTACCACAGCAGGGCAACGGAGCGGCCGTGTGTATCTGAGCCAAATGTACACTACTCACTTCAGACCTGGGAACGGCAAGTGTACGAATCGTGTGAGAGTGACAAGCACTCGAAATACTACACAACCTGGCGGCGGTTACAGAGCAAGACTCCTGTGTAGGCTGGTCAGTCTGCTGGATGGCCCAGAGACGCTTCCGAAGGCTTACTAGCAGGAGATGGTGAAGATGCCGAGAATAGCTGTTCCCGCTATTCCAAGGGTCGAAGTACCTGTACAGGCCTTCTGGTTCGATCAAAGGTGAAAAGGGTTTCACAAGGCGACAGCAGTGCAGAGGAGCAGTCCTTCAGCGGGTCACCAGCGATTCCTCGGTTCAGCCTCTTGGTTGCAGGATACTTGGCTCCTGTATTCCTTCGTTCGTGAGAACTCAGGAGATCGACATGGTAGTGGTGTTTCCAGCCCCCTCTTATCCACGGTTCCCTTCGCGCCAAAACGGAGGGGACCCAATGGGAGATCCGCTCATCAACACTCACACCATTCGTGGACCTATCACGGACCACGGTGGTCCCAGGCATTCACACCACCCTAGACTCTCTGGCACCCAGGATGTGTATTGGGACCAGACATCCCAGCCCACATCCTGGAGGAACACACCAGGCATGTAGAAGCCCGCGAAAGCATCCGTGTTTCGCGGGAAAGTACATGCCCAAATAAGGAAGGCCCCGGGTCGGCTCGACCTGGGGAAGGTGAAGGGAGCAAGACGGTCAGCGGACAGGACAAAGGAGCCTCGTGGTCTGGCCATTTTGGGAGCCAGGCCACCATTTTGGGCTAAGCACAAGAAACGCGCTTAAAACCCCAAAAGGAGCTCAAAACACAAGAAACGATCGCTGCCACCATTCCCGTCCGCGAATCACTTGCACCGATCAGTTACAATCCTAAAAGAGTATCTAGGGCCTGTAGAAGGCTAGAGACCCAAGAGAGCAGTAACTTAGCTTACAGTGCCCTCTTGTGTCATGTTGCACGAAAGCCGCAACATGATAAAAGAAACTACGGAAAACAGCGTTTCCCGGTACTGACTATCTTAAGGGCATGTCAGTTTCCCTGTAAGAAAGGAGCGAAAGCCCAGAGGAGTGCGGCAGAAGGCTGCACTTCTCTGGCAAAGTCGAGAACAAGGTGAAAAACAACAGCAAAAAGTTTAGGGGTTGCCACATGGAAGGAAAATTACCTACAATTACGAAATCTTTCCTAACACTCGCCCCTCCCAGACTATGGACAGGGGGAACTAATCCACCCCTGGATGAGTCTCTTGTTCAGGTCGGTTAAACATTCTGGACAACCCATCAGCATTGCTATGTTGGACACCTGGCCTATGCTCAATAGTGAAGTCGAAGCCTTGAAGACCTATGGACCACCTAAGCAACTTTGGATTCTCCCCCTTCATGTTCATCAGCCACTTTAAGGGCTTATGGTCAGTTTGCACAGTGAAGTGGGTCCCATAGAGGTAGGGCCTCAGCTTCCTTAGGGCCCACACAACAGAGAAACATTCTTTCTCTACCGTGGACCATCTGAGCTCTCTGTCCTTAAGCTGGCGACTAATAAAACCAATAGGGTGTTCCTTACCCTTCTCATCTACTTATGATAGTACAGCTCCTATCCCAGTGTCAGAGGCGTCCGTCTGCACGATAAAAGGTCTTTGATAATCAGGGGCCCTGAGGACAGGGGCCTGGCACAAGGAGTCTTTTAAGCCATTGAAGGCCTTCTCACACTCGTCGGTCCAAGTTACCTTCTTGGGTTTCTTCAGAGTTGTGAGGGCAGTCAGAGGGGCAGCTATGGTGCCATAGTCTGCCACGAAGTTTCGGTAATACCCCATGAGTCCTAAGAAGGCTCTCACTTGGGTTTGTTTAGTGGGGGTAGGCCAGTCTTGTACTGCTTGTACTTTACTGGGAAGAGGCTGTATCCTCCCTCCACCTACTTCATGTCCAAGGTAAATCACTGAGCCTTGTCCAATCTACATTTACTAGCCTTTATGGTCAAGTGTGCTTTCTGAAGAGCCTGGAGCACAATCCCGAGGTGTTTCACATGGTCTTCCCAGGTGGCACTGAAAACTGCTATATCGTCCAGATATGCAAGACAGAATTTGTCCAACCCATTCAAAACATGATTCACAAGCCTCTGGAAAGTGGCAGGTGCATTCTTCAACCCGAACGGCATTACCCGGAATTGGTAAAGGCCGTCTGGAGTAGAAAATGCTTTCTTCTCCTTGGCATGTTCTGCTAAAGCTATTTGCCAATAGCCAGCAGTGAGGTCAAACGTGCTGAGGTACTTGGAGGCACCCAAAGTATCCACCAGCTCATCTGTTCGAGGCAAGGGGTGTGCATCTGTCTTGGTGACAGCATTCAGAGCCCTGTAGTCCACGCAGAACCACAATTCAGAAGTGCCTGCCTTTGGAACCAAAACCACAGGGCTGGACCAAGGACTACTAGAGGGTTCAATCACCCCAAGGTCTAACATCTTGTTGACCTCGGTCTTAATAGAAGACCGTACTTTGTCTGACATCCTGTATCCCCTACTTTTGGTAGGTACACTGTCTCCTGTGTCTATGTTATGTTTGCACCAAGGTGTCAAACCAGGCGACTGTGAAAACAGGGGGGAAAACTGCCTAAGCAAACTTTTCACCTCAGCCTGCTGATCAGAAGTCAGGTGAGGGGCCACTCGGACACCCTCAAAGGAGCTATCTGAAGGACCGCTTTGGAACAGGTCGGGGAGAGGTTCAGACTCCTCTTCCTCAACATCTGAAGCCAGTAGCAGTGCTGCGATTTCGACTCTTGGGACGAAAGCCTTCAGCCTATTCACATGAAACACTTTTGGAGCCTGTCCAGGCCTTCCAAGGTCCACTAAATAGTTAACCTCACCCAGGGGCTCCACCACTATGTAAGTTAACCTCACCCAGGGGCTCCACCACTGTGTAAGGGCCTGACCATTTGTCCTGTAAAGCTCGAGGCCTTATGGGATTCATGATCAGGACTTGCTGACCAGGTGTAAAGTTGATGAGGGAAGCTTTCTGGTCGTACCAATGTTTCACCAGCGCTTGTCCTGCCTTCAATTTATCACTAGCCAAGCCCATCAGAAGTACCATACGTTTTCTGAGCCCTAGCACATAATCAACTACGTTGGTAGTTACAGGGGGAGTGGGCATCTCCCATCCCTCTTTGACTATGGCTAAGGGTCCCCGAACAGGATGACCGAACAGAAGTTCGAAGGGGCTGAAGCCAACACCCTCCTGTGGTACGTCTCGGTAGGAAAACAGTAAGCATGGTAAAAGAAGATCCCATTTTCTTCTCTGAGGTTCTTCCAGAGCCCCAATCATGCTCTTTAACGTTCTGTTGAAACGTTCCACCAGACCATTGGTCTGGGGGTGGTATGCAGAAGAGAACTTGTAGGTGACCCCACATTCTTTCCACATAGCCTGCATATACTTTGACATAAAGTTGCTGCCACGATCCGACACAACTTCTTTAGGGAAGCCAACCCTAGTAAATATGCCAAGTAAAGCTTTTGCAACTGACTTGGCAGTTACAGTTTTCAATGGGATGGCCTCAGGATATCTGGTTGCATGGTCGACCAGCACCAGGATAAACCTATTGCCCGAGGATGTTTGTGGGTCAAGGGGACCAACGATGTCGATCCCTACCCTTTCAAATGGTACCCCCACAACTGGGAGTGGTACCAATGGAGCTTGGATTGTCGAGCCAACCTTTCCAGATAACTGGCAGGAGGCACAACTCCTGCAGTGACTTTCTACTTGCACCCCCATCTTGGGCCAGTAGAAGTGCATGGATAACCTTTGCTTGGTCCTCTTAATACCAAGGTGACCAGCAAGGGGCACTTCATGCGCCAACTGCAGGAGGAGGGGGCCTAACAGCAAGGGGAAACCACCAACCTCCTATGGTCTCCTTCTGTAGACTCTGTGGGCTCACTATACAGGAGTCCACCTTCCCAATAAATCCTATGCATCCCAGGAGGTTCACCCTCAAGCTGGGAGCAGGCCTGTCTCCTTAGGCCTTCCAGAGATGGGCACTCACGTTGGCCTTTACTGAATTCGTCCCTATCAGGACCTCCTTCAACTAACAAGTCTTTTAGTTCAGACTGGTCGTTGGGGTCAAATACTTCAGGCATCGCCACCTCCTCGTCAGGCCCGGGCGATTGACCAACTTCCTCCACCGCAGTGGTAGGCGAGCTCGGGGGAATATTCTCTTTCCCTCGTCTTGACTTGTTTACTCCTTTCGCCTTGGGTTTCCCCTTCGGCTGGGGCGGCGTATTGGTCTTGGCCAATGCTGCCCGTGCTTGAGACTGTGTGTAGGGTCTTTCGGCAGTGTCTCCTACGAGCCCTAAAGCTCTGAGATCATTACCTAACAAGACCTTTCCTGGGAAGTTTCTCTGAATGCTCACTGGAATCCTGACTGCTGTACCATTTAAAGTAAGATTTACAGGTATTACTGGGAACATACGGAGTGGGCCGTCAGCCAACTTAGTGGGCATCAGAGTAGCTCTGGCAACTTCCTCTGAGTCTACCAAGGTAGAATCCACTACAGTTCGACTGCACCCACTATCCCTAAGAGCTGGAGTATCTACTCCATTGATCAGCACACTGTCGTTAAAGTAGTGCTTGGTATTATCTGGAATCCTAGCATAAGCCTCTGCGACTTTAGGCTCCCAGGAACCCAGGGAAACTAAAACTACCTCAGCCTCTATCCCGCTGGGAAATGAGTCTGAGGAGAAGGATGCTCCTGTAATCCCTTCTTCCTCGTAGGAGGAGAAGGCCAGATTAGCGGAGTCGACCCCCAAAGGTCTAACCTTACACCGGGGATCCCCCTTCACGTGGTCAGTTGCTCCACAAGCAAAACAAGATCCATTGGGTCTGTTTACATAGGGAGGCTTATTGTAACCAGAGTTCTGTTTCGGAGGCTGACCTCCACTACCCTGTGAGTTCTCTTGTGTCTTACCCTTATTTTTCCTTTTGTGGCCCTTTTGAGAAGAAGATTTATCAGATTCTCCACCTTCCTTATCTTTGGACTTTTTCCCTTCCTCCTGCTTACCAGGATGAGGTTTGTCCTTATGGGACACTCGATGTGACACCCATAAGTCTGCTGCAATGGCTAGCTTCTTAGGATCTATCTCCTTCGAATCGGCCAAATGCTGCTTAAGCTCCGGGGAAGAAGATGCAAAAATGTGCTCCAGCATGACAAGATTTATCATGCCTTCGAAGGTAGAAACCTTATAACCTTCGACCCAGCCAGTTAAGTTTTTTAAGGATTCGGTGACATAAGATACCCAAGTACCACCTTCCTTTTTCTTATACTCTCTGAATCGTTTCAAATATTGGGCCGGAGTCTTCCCAAACTTTAAAATGAGAGTTTGCTTTAACATTGCGAAATCAGCTCGCTCAGCCTTCGACATTTCCGTAATGGCACTATAGCCAGAATGGGGCAGTCTGCTGAGTAACCAGACAATCTTATCAGCATTGTCAACTTGTTGAACTTCGCATGCATACTCAAACGCATTAAGCCAGTCCATAATGTCATTCCTTTCCTCATACACACTGAGCAGATCTTTCGGAAACCGTGGATGAGAGGAGGCCCCAGACCCATGTCCAGGACCCTTGGACCCATTTGCAACCTGAAGCTTGGCCAGTTCCAACTGGTGATCCCTGTCTTTCTGTTTTTCTGCCTGTTCGATTTTTAGTTTGGCTATGCTGAATTCAAGCTCCTTCTGCCTAAACCGCAGCTCTTGCTTCTTGAATTCAAGCATAGCCTCCCCATCAGCACTGGCAGACAAAACATTAGACATCTCATCCTCCCTGTCCTGGTGGTCGCGGAGGATCAGTGCAGCGGCAGAACCGTCGGTTCTACCAGTGAGAGCAGCCCCACCTCTTTCCGCACTGTCCTCAGAAGTTATAGCGTCAAGCTGCGCTTCTTGCCACGCCACGATTCTTTGGATCATATCCAATTTCGTGCCTTGAGAGGAAACACCTCTCTCCGCACACATTTTTTTCAATGTTTCTGATTTGGAAGCATTTAAAGTTAACAAGATATTTGTTTCCATACTGTTAGATAGGACTATGTCCTTTTTAAAGTTATACTACAACAATTCACTACGTGTCCTGGTAGGAATAACTCGAAATGCCTTAGTTCGTGCGCAAAACTGGATACCTTCAGTCGTATCCCCCAGCTGTACACCAATTTGTTAAGACGGATTTCTGAACTCTGTCCTGGTGGCGCAGAAGTTCAGAAGGCCAACCTAATTACTTGGAACAGGGTAACCTTTGGACAAGCCAGACCAATCAAGGTAGCGATCGCGGTGGTCAAGACTAGGTCTCAAGAGGGGTGAGGGTGACTGAAAGCCCGCAATGAGCACACAAAGCAAGGACACCTAAAAATTACTCCAAACAGGTGTTATATTAAAAATATATACACATTTATTCTAAGGCCTTTAAAACAATGACCGTAGCGAGAAATCACAGTATAACTCTAGTAAACCAACACATACCATACCATTACAATATATATACAAATACAACAAGTCTCAAGCGTTAGATGCACGAAATGTGTAGTCCACCTAAAAGGGAAGGAAAACAGGCAGTGCGAAATAATGCTTAGACCCAGTCCGCCTTCAGAGGCACCTAACTAAAAGGAAGTCCGAGCCCTACGAAGAGTGGAGCCTTGTGCTCAAAAGTACCTGCACACGCTGGTGCTAACGGGCAAAAGGTGAGTCTCTTCGAGGGAAATCAGGCAGTTCAGTTTAGTGCACAAATGAAGAAGAACAGTGTTCCGCGACTCAAGCGCAGCCTCCACTGTGGGCAGAAGCAGAGCGCGAGTACGGAAAGGCGCGCTGTTTTGACACAGCGGGGAAAAGCTATGGGCTCCTGCAGGAGGGCGACCAGTTCCTAGCTATGCTACTCACCGGTCCCCGATGCAAGCAGACCCAGGCTTCTCCGCGTCAGTTTCATTCGCTGGCAGGTTCAGAAGAGCAGGGGACGTCTCGTCGTTGTGTTGAGTCCGCAGCAGCAGAGTTGAGTAAAAGACGTCCCAAACGAAGGAACCCGCACAGTTTGTTACCACAGCAGGGCAACGGAGCGGCTGTGTGTATCTGAGCCAAATGTACACTACTCACTTCAGACCTGGGAACGCCAAGTGTACGAATCGTGTGAGAGTGACAAGGACTCGAAATACTACACAACCTGGCGGCGGTTACAGAGCAAGACTCCTGTGTAGGCTGGTCAGTCTGCTGGATGGCCCAGAGACGCTTCCGAAGGCTTACTAGCAGGAGATGGTGAAGATGCCGAGAATAGCTGTTCCCGCTATTCCAAGGGTCGAAGTACCAGTACAGGCCTTCTGGTTCGATCAAAGGTGAAAAGGGTTTCACAAGGCGACAGCAGTGCAGAGGAGCAGTCCTTCAGCGGGTCACCAGCGATTCCTCGGTTCAGCCTCTTGGTTGCAGGATACTTGGCTCCTGTATTCCTTAGTTTGTGAGAACTCAGGAGATCGACATGGTAGTGGTGTTTCCAGCCCCCTCTTATCCACGGTTCCCTTCGCGCCAAAACGGAGGGGACCCAATGGGAGATCCGCTCATCAACACTCACACCATTCGTGGACCTATCACGGACCACGGTGGTCCCAGGCATTCACACCACCCTAGACTCTCTGGCACCCAGGATGTGTATTGGGACCAGACATCCCAGCCCACATCCTGGAGGCACACACCAGGATGTAGAAGCCCGCGAAAGCATCCGTGTTTCGCGGGAAAGTACATGCCCAAATAAGGAAGGCCCCGGGTCGGCTCGGCTGGGGAAGGTGAAGGGAGCAAGACGGTCAGCGGACAGGACAAAGGAGCCTCGTGGTCTGGCCATTTTGGGAGCCAGGCCACCATTTTGGGCTAAGCGCGAGAAACGCGCCTAAAACCCCAAAAGGAGCTCAAAACACAAGAAACGATCGCTGCCACCATTCCCGTCCGTGAATCACTTGCACCGATCAGTTACAATCCTAAAAGAGTATCTAGGGCCTGTAGAAGGCTAGAGACCCAAGAGAGCAGTAACTTAGCTTACAGTGCCCTCTTGGTCATGTTGCACGAAACCAGCAACATGATAAAAGAAACTACGGAAAACAGCGTTTCCCGGGACTGACTGTCTTAAGGGCATGTCAGTTTCCCCGTAAGAAAGGAGCGAAAGCCCAGAGGAGTGCGGCAGAAGGCTGCACTTCTCTGGCAAAGTCGAGAACAAGGTGAAAAACAACAGCAAAAAGTTTAGGGGTTGCCACATGGAAGGAAAACTACCTACAATTACGAAATCTTTCCTAACAATATCAAACTCCTTCCCATTCCAATCCTGAGATAGCTTGAGATGTGATATCCAACTCCATCCCATTCCAATCCTGAGACCCTTCCGATAGCATGAGATGTGATATCTCAATGCTTCTAATATCAAAACTGAGACCCTCCCTATAGTATGAGATGTGATATCTAAGTCCTTCCCATTCCTATCCTGAGACCCTTCCGATAGCAGAGATGTGATATCTCAATGCTTATACCAAACCTGATGACCCTTCCTATGGCATGAGATGTGATATCTAACTCCTTCCCATTCCAAT
This sequence comes from Ambystoma mexicanum, assembly GCF_040938575.1. Taxonomy (NCBI): domain Eukaryota; kingdom Metazoa; phylum Chordata; class Amphibia; order Caudata; family Ambystomatidae; genus Ambystoma; species Ambystoma mexicanum. Next base: position 12,274 of record NW_027182477.1, read on the forward strand.
CCTGAGTTCCTTCCTATAGCATGAGATGTGTTATCTCAATGCTTCTATCAAACCTGAGACACTTCCTTTAGCATGAGATGTGATATCCAACTCCTTCCCATTCCAATCCTGAGACCCTTCCTATAACATGAGACGTGATATCCAACTCTTTCCCATTCCAATCCTGAGACTCTTCCTATAGCATGAGATGTGATATCTCAATGCTTCTAATACCAAACCTGGGACCCGTCCTATAACATGAGATATGATATCCAAATCCTTCCCTTCCAAACATGAGACCCTACCTTTAGAATGAGATGTGATATCCAAATCCTTCCCATTCCAACCCTGAAACCCTTCCTATAGCATGAGATGTGATATCTCAATGTTTCTAATAAAAAACCTGAGACCCTTCCTATAGCAAGAGATGTGATATCCAAATCCTTCCCATTCCAATCCTGAGACCATCCTATAACGAGATGTGATATCCAACTCCTTCCCATTCCAACCTAAGACCCTTCCTATAGCATGAGAAGGGATATCCAACTCCTTCCCATTCCAATCCTGAGACCCTTCCTATACCATGAGATGTGATATCTCAATGCTTCTAATAAAAAACCTGAGACCCTTCCTATAGCAAGAGATGTGATATCCAAATCCTTCCCATTCCAATCCTGAGATCCTTCCTATAACATGAGATGTGATATCCAATTCCTTCCCATTCCAAACATGAGACCCTTCCTATTGGATGAGATGTGATATCCAACTCCTTCCCATTCCAATCCTGAGACCCTTCCTATACCATGAGATGTGATATCTCAATGTTTCTAATAAAAAACCTGAGACCCTTCCTATAGCAAGAGATGTAATATCCAAATCCTTCCCCTTCCAAACCTGAAACCCTTCCTATAGCATGAGATGTGATATCTCAATGTTTCTAATAAAATCCTGAGACCCTTCCTATAGCAAGAGATGTAATATCCAAATCCTTCCCATTCCAATCTTGAGACCCTTCCTATAACATGAGATGTGATATCCAACTCCTTCCCATTCCAACCTGAGACCCTTCCTATAGCATGAGAAGGGATATCCAACTCCTTCCCAATCCAATCCTGAGACCCTTCTGATAGCAGAGATGTGATATCTCAATGCTTATACCAAACCTGAGACCCTTCCTATGGCATGAGATGTGATATCCAACTCCTTCCCATTCCAATCCTGAGACCCTTCCTATAGCATGAGATGTGATATCTCAATGCTTCTACCAAACCTGAGACCCTTCCTTTAGCATGAGATGTGATATCCAAATCCTTCACATTCCAATCCTGAGACCCTTCCTATAGCATGAGATGTGATATCTCAATGCTTCTAATACCAAACCTGAGATCCTTCCTATAACATGAGATGTGATATCCAACTGCTTCTTATTCCAAACCTGAGACCCTTCCGATAGCATGAGATGTGATATCTCAATGCTTCTAAAACCAAACATGAGAACCATCCTATAACATGAGATGTGAAATCCAAATCCTTCCCTTCCCAAACCTGAGACCCTTCCTATAGCTTGAGATGTGATATCAAACTCCTTCCCATTCCAATCCTGAGATAGCTTGAGATGTGATATCCAACTCCTTCCCATTCCAATCCTGAGACCCTTATTATACCATGAGATGTGATATCTCAATGCTTCTAATACCAAACCTGAGACCCGTCCTAAAACATGAGATGTGAGATCCAAATCCTTCCCCTTCCAAACCTGAGACCTTTCCTTTAGCATGAGATGTGATATCCAACTCCTTCCCATTCCAATCCTGAGACCCTTCCGATAGCATGAGATGTGATATCTCAATGCTTCTAATATCAAACCTGAGAACCTCCCTATAGCATGAGATGTGATATCCAACTCCTTCCAATTCCAATACTGAGACCCTTCCAATAGCATATGTGATATCTCAATGCTTCTAATATCAAAACTGAGACCCTCCCTATAGCATGAGATGGGATATCTCAATGCTTATACCAAACCTGAGACCCTTCCTATAGCATGAGATGTGATATCTCAATGCTTCTAATACCAAACCTGAGATCCTTCCTATAACATGAGATGTGATATCAAACCCCTTCCCATTCCAAACCTGAGACCCTTCCTATAGCATGAGATGTGATATCTCAATGCTTCTAATACCAAACCTGAGACCCTTCCTATAACATGAATTGTGATACCCAAGTCCTTCCCATTCCAATCCTGAGACCCTTCCGATAGCAGAGATGTGATATCTCAATGCTTCTACTAAACCTGAGAACCTTCCGATAGCATGAGATGTGATATCTCAATGCTTCTAATACCAAACCTGAGATCGTTCCTATAACATGAGATGTGATATCCAAATCCTTCCCCTTCCAAACCTTAGACCCTCCCTTTAGCATGAGATGTGATATCCAACTCCTTCCCATTCCAATCCTGAGACCCTTCCTATACCATGAGATGCGATATCTCAATGCTTCTAATACCAAACCTGAGACCCGTCCTAAAACATGAGATGTGAGATCCAAATCCTTCCCCTTCCAAACCTGAGACCTTTCCTTTAGCATGAGATGTGATATCCAACTCCTTCCCATTCCAAACCTGAGACCCTTCCTATAGCATGAGATGTTATATCTTAATGCTTCTAAAACCAAACCTGAGAACCATCCTATAACATGTGAATTCCAAATCCTTCCCTTTCCAAACCTGAGACCCTTCCGATAGCATGAGATGTGATATCTCAATGCTTCTAAAACCAAACATGAGAACCATCCTATAACATGAGATGTGAAATCCAAATCCTTCCCTTTCCAAACCTGAGACCCTTCCTATAGCTTGAGATGTGATATCCAACTCCTTCCCATTCCAATCCTGAGACCCTTCCTATACCATGAGATGTGATATCTCAATGCTTCTAATACCAAACCTGAGACCCGTCCTAAAACATGAGATGTGAGATCCAAATCCTTCCCCTTCGAAACCTGAGACCCTTCCTATAGCTTGAGATGTGATATCTGTTAAGACTGATTTCTGAACTCTGTCCTGGTGGTGCAGAAGTTCAGAAGGCCAACCTAATTACTTGGAACAGGGTAACCTCTGGACAAGCCAGACCAATCAGGGTAGCGATCGCGGCGGTCAAGACGAGGTCTCAAGAGGGGTGAGGGTGACTGAAAGCCCGCAATGAGCACACAAAGCAAGGACACCTAAAAATTACTCCAAACAGGTGTTATATTAAAAATATATACACATTTATTCCAAGGCCTTTAAAACAATGACCGTAGTGAGAAATCACAATACAACTCTAGTAAACCAACACATACCATACCATTACAATATATATACAAATACAACGAGTCTCAAGCGTTAGATGCACAAAATGTGTAGTCCACCTAAAAGGGAAGGAAAACAGGCAGTGCGAAATAATGCTTAGACCCAGTCCGCCTTCAGAGGCACCTAACTAAAAGGAAGTCCGAGCCCTACGAAGAGAAGAGCCTTGTACTCAAAAGTACCTGCACATGCTGGTGCCAACGGGCAAAAGGGGAGCCTCTTTGAGGGAAATCAGGCAGTTCAGTTTAGTGCACAAATGAAGAAGAACAGTGTTCCGCGACTCAAGCGCAGCCTCTACTGTGGGCAGAAGCAGAGCGCGAGGACGGAAAGGCGTGCTGTTTTGACACAGCGGGGAAAAGCTATGGGCTCCTGCAGGAGGGCGACCAGTTCCTAGCTATGCTACTCACCGGTCCCCGATGCAAGCAGACCCAGGCTTCTCCGCGTCAGTTTCAGTCGCTGGCAGGTTCAGAAGAGCAGGGGACGTCTCGTCGTCGTGTTGAGTCTGCAGCAGCAGAGTTGAGTAAAAGACGTCCCAAACGAAGGAACCTGCACAGTTTGTTACCACAGCAGGGCAACGGAGCGGCCGTGTGTATCTGAGCCAAATGTACACTACTCACTTCAGACCTGGGAACGGCAAGTGTACGAATCGTGTGAGAGTGACAAGCACTCGAAATACTACACAACCTGGCGGCGGTTACAGAGCAAGACTCCTGTGTAGGCTGGTCAGTCTGCTGGATGGCCCAGAGACGCTTCCGAAGGCTTACTAGCAGGAGATGGTGAAGATGCCGAGAATAGCTGTTCCCGCTATTCCAAGGGTCGAAGTACCTGTACAGGCCTTCTGGTTCGATCAAAGGTGAAAAGGGTTTCACAAGGCGACAGCAGTGCAGAGGAGCAGTCCTTCAGCGGGTCACCAGCGATTCCTCGGTTCAGCCTCTTGGTTGCAGGATACTTGGCTCCTGTATTCCTTCGTTCGTGAGAACTCAGGAGATCGACATGGTAGTGGTGTTTCCAGCCCCCTCTTATCCACGGTTCCCTTCGCGCCAAAACGGAGGGGACCCAATGGGAGATCCGCTCATCAACACTCACACCATTCGTGGACCTATCACGGACCACGGTGGTCCCAGGCATTCACACCACCCTAGACTCTCTGGCACCCAGGATGTGTATTGGGACCAGACATCCCAGCCCACATCCTGGAGGAACACACCAGGCATGTAGAAGCCCGCGAAAGCATCCGTGTTTCGCGGGAAAGTACATGCCCAAATAAGGAAGGCCCCGGGTCGGCTCGACCTGGGGAAGGTGAAGGGAGCAAGACGGTCAGCGGACAGGACAAAGGAGCCTCGTGGTCTGGCCATTTTGGGAGCCAGGCCACCATTTTGGGCTAAGCACAAGAAACGCGCTTAAAACCCCAAAAGGAGCTCAAAACACAAGAAACGATCGCTGCCACCATTCCCGTCCGCGAATCACTTGCACCGATCAGTTACAATCCTAAAAGAGTATCTAGGGCCTGTAGAAGGCTAGAGACCCAAGAGAGCAGTAACTTAGCTTACAGTGCCCTCTTGTGTCATGTTGCACGAAAGCCGCAACATGATAAAAGAAACTACGGAAAACAGCGTTTCCCGGTACTGACTATCTTAAGGGCATGTCAGTTTCCCTGTAAGAAAGGAGCGAAAGCCCAGAGGAGTGCGGCAGAAGGCTGCACTTCTCTGGCAAAGTCGAGAACAAGGTGAAAAACAACAGCAAAAAGTTTAGGGGTTGCCACATGGAAGGAAAATTACCTACAATTACGAAATCTTTCCTAACACTCGCCCCTCCCAGACTATGGACAGGGGGAACTAATCCACCCCTGGATGAGTCTCTTGTTCAGGTCGGTTAAACATTCTGGACAACCCATCAGCATTGCTATGTTGGACACCTGGCCTATGCTCAATAGTGAAGTCGAAGCCTTGAAGACCTATGGACCACCTAAGCAACTTTGGATTCTCCCCCTTCATGTTCATCAGCCACTTTAAGGGCTTATGGTCAGTTTGCACAGTGAAGTGGGTCCCATAGAGGTAGGGCCTCAGCTTCCTTAGGGCCCACACAACAGAGAAACATTCTTTCTCTACCGTGGACCATCTGAGCTCTCTGTCCTTAAGCTGGCGACTAATAAAACCAATAGGGTGTTCCTTACCCTTCTCATCTACTTATGATAGTACAGCTCCTATCCCAGTGTCAGAGGCGTCCGTCTGCACGATAAAAGGTCTTTGATAATCAGGGGCCCTGAGGACAGGGGCCTGGCACAAGGAGTCTTTTAAGCCATTGAAGGCCTTCTCACACTCGTCGGTCCAAGTTACCTTCTTGGGTTTCTTCAGAGTTGTGAGGGCAGTCAGAGGGGCAGCTATGGTGCCATAGTCTGCCACGAAGTTTCGGTAATACCCCATGAGTCCTAAGAAGGCTCTCACTTGGGTTTGTTTAGTGGGGGTAGGCCAGTCTTGTACTGCTTGTACTTTACTGGGAAGAGGCTGTATCCTCCCTCCACCTACTTCATGTCCAAGGTAAATCACTGAGCCTTGTCCAATCTACATTTACTAGCCTTTATGGTCAAGTGTGCTTTCTGAAGAGCCTGGAGCACAATCCCGAGGTGTTTCACATGGTCTTCCCAGGTGGCACTGAAAACTGCTATATCGTCCAGATATGCAAGACAGAATTTGTCCAACCCATTCAAAACATGATTCACAAGCCTCTGGAAAGTGGCAGGTGCATTCTTCAACCCGAACGGCATTACCCGGAATTGGTAAAGGCCGTCTGGAGTAGAAAATGCTTTCTTCTCCTTGGCATGTTCTGCTAAAGCTATTTGCCAATAGCCAGCAGTGAGGTCAAACGTGCTGAGGTACTTGGAGGCACCCAAAGTATCCACCAGCTCATCTGTTCGAGGCAAGGGGTGTGCATCTGTCTTGGTGACAGCATTCAGAGCCCTGTAGTCCACGCAGAACCACAATTCAGAAGTGCCTGCCTTTGGAACCAAAACCACAGGGCTGGACCAAGGACTACTAGAGGGTTCAATCACCCCAAGGTCTAACATCTTGTTGACCTCGGTCTTAATAGAAGACCGTACTTTGTCTGACATCCTGTATCCCCTACTTTTGGTAGGTACACTGTCTCCTGTGTCTATGTTATGTTTGCACCAAGGTGTCAAACCAGGCGACTGTGAAAACAGGGGGGAAAACTGCCTAAGCAAACTTTTCACCTCAGCCTGCTGATCAGAAGTCAGGTGAGGGGCCACTCGGACACCCTCAAAGGAGCTATCTGAAGGACCGCTTTGGAACAGGTCGGGGAGAGGTTCAGACTCCTCTTCCTCAACATCTGAAGCCAGTAGCAGTGCTGCGATTTCGACTCTTGGGACGAAAGCCTTCAGCCTATTCACATGAAACACTTTTGGAGCCTGTCCAGGCCTTCCAAGGTCCACTAAATAGTTAACCTCACCCAGGGGCTCCACCACTATGTAAGTTAACCTCACCCAGGGGCTCCACCACTGTGTAAGGGCCTGACCATTTGTCCTGTAAAGCTCGAGGCCTTATGGGATTCATGATCAGGACTTGCTGACCAGGTGTAAAGTTGATGAGGGAAGCTTTCTGGTCGTACCAATGTTTCACCAGCGCTTGTCCTGCCTTCAATTTATCACTAGCCAAGCCCATCAGAAGTACCATACGTTTTCTGAGCCCTAGCACATAATCAACTACGTTGGTAGTTACAGGGGGAGTGGGCATCTCCCATCCCTCTTTGACTATGGCTAAGGGTCCCCGAACAGGATGACCGAACAGAAGTTCGAAGGGGCTGAAGCCAACACCCTCCTGTGGTACGTCTCGGTAGGAAAACAGTAAGCATGGTAAAAGAAGATCCCATTTTCTTCTCTGAGGTTCTTCCAGAGCCCCAATCATGCTCTTTAACGTTCTGTTGAAACGTTCCACCAGACCATTGGTCTGGGGGTGGTATGCAGAAGAGAACTTGTAGGTGACCCCACATTCTTTCCACATAGCCTGCATATACTTTGACATAAAGTTGCTGCCACGATCCGACACAACTTCTTTAGGGAAGCCAACCCTAGTAAATATGCCAAGTAAAGCTTTTGCAACTGACTTGGCAGTTACAGTTTTCAATGGGATGGCCTCAGGATATCTGGTTGCATGGTCGACCAGCACCAGGATAAACCTATTGCCCGAGGATGTTTGTGGGTCAAGGGGACCAACGATGTCGATCCCTACCCTTTCAAATGGTACCCCCACAACTGGGAGTGGTACCAATGGAGCTTGGATTGTCGAGCCAACCTTACCAGATAACTGGCAGGAGGCACAACTCCTGCAGTGACTTTCTACTTGCACCCCCATCTTGGGCCAGTAGAAGTGCATGGATAACCTTTGCTTGGTCCTCTTAATACCAAGGTGACCAGCAAGGGGCACTTCATGCGCCAACTGCAGGAGGAGGGGGCCTAACAGCAAGGGGAAACCACCAACCTCCTATGGTCTCCTTCTGTAGACTCTGTGGGCTCACTATACAGGAGTCCACCTTCCCAATAAATCCTATGCATCCCAGGAGGTTCACCCTCAAGCTGGGAGCAGGCCTGTCTCCTTAGGCCTTCCAGAGATGGGCACTCACGTTGGCCTTTACTGAATTCGTCCCTATCAGGACCTCCTTCAACTAACAAGTCTTTTAGTTCAGACTGGTCGTTGGGGTCAAATACTTCAGGCATCGCCACCTCCTCGTCAGGCCCGGGCGATTGACCAACTTCCTCCACCGCAGTGGTAGGCGAGCTCGGGGGAATATTCTCTTTCCCTCGTCTTGACTTGTTTACTCCTTTCGCCTTGGGTTTCCCCTTCGGCTGGGGCGGCGTATTGGTCTTGGCCAATGCTGCCCGTGCTTGAGACTGTGTGTAGGGTCTTTCGGCAGTGTCTCCTACGAGCCCTAAAGCTCTGAGATCATTACCTAACAAGACCTTTCCTGGGAAGTTTCTCTGAATGCTCACTGGAATCCTGACTGCTGTACCATTTAAAGTAAGATTTACAGGTATTACTGGGAACATACGGAGTGGGCCGTCAGCCAACTTAGTGGGCATCAGAGTAGCTCTGGCAACTTCCTCTGAGTCTACCAAGGTAGAATCCACTACAGTTCGACTGCACCCACTATCCCTAAGAGCTGGAGTATCTACTCCATTGATCAGCACACTGTCGTTAAAGTAGTGCTTGGTATTATCTGGAATCCTAGCATAAGCCTCTGCGACTTTAGGCTCCCAGGAACCCAGGGAAACTAAAACTACCTCAGCCTCTATCCCGCTGGGAAATGAGTCTGAGGAGAAGGATGCTCCTGTAATCCCTTCTTCCTCGTAGGAGGAGAAGGCCAGATTAGCGGAGTCGACCCCCAAAGGTCTAACCTTACACCGGGGATCCCCCTTCACGTGGTCAGTTGCTCCACAAGCAAAACAAGATCCATTGGGTCTGTTTACATAGGGAGGCTTATTGTAACCAGAGTTCTGTTTCGGAGGCTGACCTCCACTACCCTGTGAGTTCTCTTGTGTCTTACCCTTATTTTTCCTTTTGTGGCCCTTTTGAGAAGAAGATTTATCAGATTCTCCACCTTCCTTATCTTTGGACTTTTTCCCTTCCTCCTGCTTACCAGGATGAGTTTTGTCCTTATGGGACACTCGATGTGACACCCATAAGTCTGCTGCAATGGCTAGCTTCTTAGGATCTATCTCCTTCGAATCGGCCAAATGCTGCTTAAGCTCCGGGGAAGAAGATGCAAAAATGTGCTCCAGCATGACAAGATTTATCATGCCTTCGAAGGTAGAAACCTTATAACCTTCGACCCAGCCAGTTAAGTTTTTTAAGGATTCGGTGACATAAGATACCCAAGTACCACCTTCCTTTTTCTTATACTCTCTGAATCGTTTCAAATATTGGGCCGGAGTCTTCCCAAACTTTAAAATGAGAGTTTGCTTTAACATTGCGAAATCAGCTCGCTCAGCCTTCGACATTTCCGTAATGGCACTATAGCCAGAATGGGGCAGTCTGCTGAGTAACCAGACAATCTTATCAGCATTGTCAACTTGTTGAACTTCGCATGCATACTCAAACGCATTGAGCCAGTCCATAATGTCATTCCTTTCCTCATACACACTGAGCAGATCTTTCGGAAACCGTGGATGAGAGGAGGCCCCAGACCCATGTCCAGGACCCTTGGACCCATTTGCAACCTGAAGCTTGGCCAGTTCCAACTGGTGATCCCTGTCTTTCTGTTTTTCTGCCTGTTCGATTTTTAGTTTGGCTATGCTGAATTCAAGCTCCTTCTGCCTAAACCGCAGCTCTTGCTTCTTGAATTCAAGCATAGCCTCCCCATCAGCACTGGCAGACAAAACATTAGACATCTCATCCTCCCTGTCCTGGTGGTCGCGGAGGATCAGTGCAGCGGCAGAACCGTCGGTTCTACCAGTGAGAGCAGCCCCACCTCTTTCCGCACTGTCCTCAGAAGTTATAGCGTCAAGCTGCGCTTCTTGCCACGCCACGATTCTTTGGATCATATCCAATTTCGTGCCTTGAGAGGAAACACCTCTCTCCGCACACATTTTTTTCAATGTTTCTGATTTGGAAGCATTTAAAGTTAACAAGATATTTGTTTCCATACTGTTAGATAGGACTATGTCCTTTTTAAAGTTATACTACAACAATTCACTACGTGTCCTGGTAGGAATAACTCGAAATGCCTTAGTTCGTGCGCAAAACTGGATACCTTCAGTCGTATCCCCCAGCTGTACACCAATTTGTTAAGACGGATTTCTGAACTCTGTCCTGGTGGCGCAGAAGTTCAGAAGGCCAACCTAATTACTTGGAACAGGGTAACCTCTGGACAAGCCAGACCAATCAAGGTAGCGATCGCGGTGGTCAAGACTAGGTCTCAAGAGGGGTGAGGGTGACTGAAAGCCCGCAATGAGCACACAAAGCAAGGACACCTAAAAATTACTCCAAACAGGTGTTACATTAAAAATATATACACATTTATTCTAAGGCCTTTAAAACAATGACCGTAGCGAGAAATCACAGTATAACTCTAGTAAACCAACACATACCATACCATTACAATATATATACAAATACAACGAGTCTCAAGCGTTAGATGCACGAAATGTGTAGTCCACCTAAAAGGGAAGGAAAACAGGCAGTGCGAAATAATGCTTAGACCCAGTCCGCCTTCAGAGGCACCTAACTAAAAGGAAGTCCGAGCCCTACGAAGAGTGGAGCCTTGTGCTCAAAAGTACCTGCACACGCTGGTGCTAACGGGCAAAAGGTGAGTCTCTTCGAGGGAAATCAGGCAGTTCAGTTTAGTGCACAAATGAAGAAGAACAGTGTTCCGCGACTCAAGCGCAGCCTCCACTGTGGGCAGAAGCAGAGCGCGAGTACGGAAAGGCGCGCTGTTTTGACACAGCGGGGAAAAGCTATGGGCTCCTGCAGGAGGGCGACCAGTTCCTAGCTATGCTACTCACCGGTCCCCGATGCAAGCAGACCCAGGCTTCTCCGCGTCAGTTTCATTCGCTGGCAGGTTCAGAAGAGCAGGGGACGTCTCGTCGTTGTGTTGAGTCCGCAGCAGCAGAGTTGAGTAAAAGACGTCCCAAACGAAGGAACCCGCACAGTTTGTTACCACAGCAGGGCAACGGAGCGGCTGTGTGTATCTGAGCCAAATGTACACTACTCACTTCAGACCTGGGAACGCCAAGTGTACGAATCGTGTGAGAGTGACAAGGACTCGAAATACTACACAACCTGGCGGCGGTTACAGAGCAAGACTCCTGTGTAGGCTGGTCAGTCTGCTGGATGGCCCAGAGACGCTTCCGAAGGCTTACTAGCAGGAGATGGTGAAGATGCCGAGAATAGCTGTTCCCGCTATTCCAAGGGTCGAAGTACCAGTACAGGCCTTCTGGTTCGATCAAAGGTGAAAAGGGTTTCACAAGGCGACAGCAGTGCAGAGGAGCAGTCCTTCAGCGGGTCACCAGCGATTCCTCGGTTCAGCCTCTTGGTTGCAGGATACTTGGCTCCTGTATTCCTTAGTTTGTGAGAACTCAGGAGATCGACATGGTAGTGGTGTTTCCAGCCCCCTCTTATCCACGGTTCCCTTCGCGCCAAAACGGAGGGGACCCAATGGGAGATCCGCTCATCAACACTCACACCATTCGTGGACCTATCACGGACCACGGTGGTCCCAGGCATTCACACCACCCTAGACTCTCTGGCACCCAGGATGTGTATTGGGACCAGACATCCCAGCCCACATCCTGGAGGCACACACCAGGCATGTAGAAGCCCGCGAAAGCATCCGTGTTTCGCGGGAAAGTACATGCCCAAATAAGGAAGGCCCCGGGTCGGCTCGGCTGGGGAAGGTGAAGGGAGCAAGACGGTCAGCGGACAGGACAAAGGAGCCTCGTGGTCTGGCCATTTTGGGAGCCAGGCCACCATTTTGGGCTAAGCGCGAGAAACGCGCCTAAAACCCCAAAAGGAGCTCAAAACACAAGAAACGATCGCTGCCACCATTCCCGTCCGTGAATCACTTGCACCGATCAGTTACAATCCTAAAAGAGTATCTAGGGCCTGTAGAAGGCTAGAGACCCAAGAGAGCAGTAACTTAGCTTACAGTGCCCTCTTGGTCATGTTGCACGAAACCAGCAACATGATAAAAGAAACTACGGAAAACAGCGTTTCCCGGGACTGACTGTCTTAAGGGCATGTCAGTTTCCCCGTAAGAAAGGAGCGAAAGCCCAGAGGAGTGCGGCAGAAGGCTGCACTTCTCTGGCAAAGTCGAGAACAAGGTGAAAAACAACAGCAAAAAGTTTAGGGGTTGCCACATGGAAGGAAAACTACCTACAATTACGAAATCTTTCCTAACAATATCAAACTCCTTCCCATTCCAATCCTGAGATAGCTTGAGATGTGATATCCAACTCCATCCCATTCCAATCCTGAGACCCTTCCGATAGCATGAGATGTGATATCTCAATGCTTCTAATATCAAAACTGAGACCCTCCCTATAGTATGAGATGTGATATCTAAGTCCTTCCCATTCCTATCCTGAGACCCTTCCGATAGCAGAGATGTGATATCTCAATGCTTATACCAAACCTGATGACCCTTCCTATGGCATGAGATGTGATATCTAACTCCTTCCCATTCCAATCCTGAGTTCCTTCCTATAGCATGAGATGTGTTATCTCAATGCTTCTATCAAACCTGAGACACTTCCTTTAGCATGAGATGTGATATCCAACTCCTTCCCATTCCAATCCTGAGACCCTTCCTATAACATGAGACGTGATATCCAACTCCTTCCCATTCCAATCCTGAGACTCTTCCTATAGCATGAGATGTGATATCTCAATGCTTCTAATACCAAACCTGGGACCCGTCCTATAACATGAGATATGATATCCAAATCCTTCCCTTCCAAACATGAGACCCTACCTTTAGAATGAGATGTGATATCCAAATCCTTCCCATTCCAACCCTGAAACCCTTCCTATAGCATGAGATGTGATATCTCAATGTTTCTAATAAAAAACCTGAGACCCTTCCTATAGCAAGAGATGTGATATCCAAATCCTTCCCATTCCAATCCTGAGACCATCCTTTAACGAGATGTGATATCCAACTCCTTCCCATTCCAACCTAAGACCCTTCCTATAGCATGAGAAGGGATATCCAACTCCTTCCCATTCCAATCCTGAGACCCTTCCTATACCATGAGATGTGATATCTCAATGCTTCTAATAAAAAACCTGAGACCCTTCCTATAGCAAGAGATGTGATATCCAAATCCTTCCCATTCCAATCCTGAGATCCTTCCTATAACATGAGATGTGATATCCAATTCCTTCCCATTCCAAACATGAGACCCTTCCTATTGGATGAGATGTGATATCCAACTCCTTCCCATTCCAATCCTGAGACCCTTCCTATACCATGAGATGTGATATCTCAATGTTTCTAATAAAAAACCTGAGACCCTTCCTATAGCAAGAGATGTAATATCCAAATCCTTCCCCTTCCAAACCTGAAACCCTTCCTATAGCATGAGATGTGATATCTCAATGTTTCTAATAAAAAACCTGAGACCCTTCCTATAGCAAGAGATGTAATATCCAAATCCTTCCCATTCCAATCTTGAGACCCTTCCTATAACATGAGATGTGATATCCAACTCCTTCCCATTCCAACCTGAGACCCTTCCTATAGCATGAGAAGGGATATCCAACTCCTTCCCAATCCAATCCTGAGACCCTTCTGATAGCAGAGATGTGATATCTCAATGCTTATACCAAACCTGAGACCCTTCCTATGGCATGAGATGTGATATCCAACTCCTTCCCATTCCAATCCTGAGACCCTTCCTATAGCATGAGATGTGATATCTCAATGCTTCTACCAAACCTGAGACCCTTCCTTTAGCATGAGATGTGATATCCAAATCCTTCACATTCCAATCCTGAGACCCTTCCTATAGCATGAGATGTGATATCTCAATGCTTCTAATACCAAACCTGAGAGCCTTCCTATAACATGAGATGTGATATCCAACTGCTTCTCATTCCAAACCTGAGACCCTTCCGATAGCATGAGATGTGATATCTCAATGCTTCTAAAACCAAACATGAGAACCATCCTATAACATGAGATGTGAAATCCAAATCCTTCCCTTCCCAAACCTGAGACCCTTCCTATAGCTTGAGATGTGATATCAAACTCCTTCCCATTCCAATCCTGAGATAGCTTGAGATGTGATATCCAACTCCTTCCCATTCCAATCCTGAGACCCTTATTATACCATGAGATGTGATATCTCAATGCTTCTAATACCAAACCTGAGACCCGTCCTAAAACATGAGATGTGAGATCCAAATCCTTCCCCTTCCAAACCTGAGACCTTTCCTTTAGCATGAGATGTGATATCCAACTCCTTCCCATTCCAATCCTGAGACCCTTCCGATAGCATGAGATGTGATATCTCAATGCTTCTAATATAAAACCTGAGAACCTCCCTATAGCATGAGATGTGATATCCAACTCCTTCCAATTCCAATACTGAGACCCTTCCAATAGCATATGTGATATCTCAATGCTTCTAATATCAAAACTGAGACCCTCCCTATAGCATGAGATGGGATATCTCAATGCTTATACCAAACCTGAGACCCTTCCTATAGCATGAGATGTGATATCTCAATGCTTCTAATACCAAACCTGAGATCCTTCCTATAACATGAGATGTGATATCAAACCCCTTCCCATTCCAAACCTGAGACCCTTCCTATAGCATGAGATGTGATATCTCAATGCTTCTAATACCAAACCTGAGACCCTTCCTATAACATGAATTGTGATACCCAAGTCCTTCCCATTCCAATCCTGAGACCCTTCCGATAGCAGAGATGTGATATCTCAATGCTTATACTAAACCTGAGAACCTTCCGATAGCATGAGATGTGATATCTCAATGCTTCTAATACCAAACCTGAGATCGTTCCTATAACATGAGATGTGATATCCAAATCCTTCCCCTTCCAAACCTTAGACCCTCCCTTTAGCATGAGATGTGATATCCAACTCCTTCCCATTCCAATCCTGAGACCCTTCCTATACCATGAGATGCGATATCTCAATGCTTCTAATACCAAACCTGAGACCCGTCCTAAAACATGAGATGTGAGATCCAAATCCTTCCCCTTCCAAACCTGAGACCTTTCCTTTAGCATGAGATGTGATATCCAACTCCTTCCCATTCCAAACCTGAGACCCTTCCTATAGCATGAGATGTTATATCTTAATGCTTCTAAAACCAAACCTGAGAACCATCCTATAACATGTGAAATCCAAATCCTTCCCTTTCCAAACCTGAGACCCTTCCGATAGCATGAGATGTGATATCTCAATGCTTCTAAAACCAAACATGAGAACCATCCTATAACATGAGATGTGAAATCCAAATCCTTCCCTTTCCAAACCTGAGACCCTTCCTATAGCTTGAGATGTGATATCCAACTCCTTCCCATTCCAATCCTGAGACCCTTCCTATACCATGAGATGTGATATCTCAATGCTTCTAATACCAAACCTGAGACTCGTCCTAAAACATGAGATGTGAGATCCAAATCCTTCCCCTTCGAAACCTGAGACCCTTCCTATAGCTTGAGATGTGATATCTGTTAAGACTGATTTCTGAACTCTGTCCTGGTGGTGCAGAAGTTCAGAAGGCCAACCTAATTACTTGGAACAGGGTAACCTCTGGACAAGCCAGACCAATCAGGGTAGCGATCGCGGCGGTCAAGACGAGGTCTCAAGAGGGGTGAGGGTGACTGAAAGCCCGCAATGAGCACACAAAGCAAGGACACTTACAAATTACTCCAAACAGGTGTTATATTAAAAATATATACACATTTATTCCAAGGCCTTTAAAACAATGACCGTAGTGAGAAATCACAATACAACTCTAGTAAACCAACACATACCATACCATTACAATATATATACAAATACAACGAGTCTCAAGCGTTAGATGCACAAAATGTGTAGTCCACCTAAAAGGGAAGGAAAACAGGCAGTGCGAAATAATGCTTAGACCCAGTCCACCTTCAGAGGCACCTAACTAAAAGGAAGTCCGAGCCCTACGAAGAGAAGAGCCTTGTACTCAAAAGTACCTGCACATGCTGGTGCCAACGGGCAAAAGGGGAGCCTCTTTGAGGGAAATCAGGCAGTTCAGTTTAGTGCACAAATGAAGAAGAACAGTGTTCCGCGACTCAAGCGCAGCCTCTACTGTGGGCAGAAGCAGAGCGCGAGGACGGAAAGGCGTGCTGTTTTGACACAGCGGGGAAAAGCTATGGGCTCCTGCAGGAGGGCGACCAGTTCCTAGCTATGCTACTCACCGGTCCCCGATGCAAGCAGACCCAGGCTTCTCCGCGTCAGTTTCAGTCGCTGGCAGGTTCAGAAGAGCAGGGGACGTCTCGTCGTCGTGTTGAGTCTGCAGCAGCAGAGTTGAGTAAAAGACGTCCCAAACGAAGGAACCTGCACAGTTTGTTACCACAGCAGGGCAACGGAGCGGCCGTGTGTATCTGAGCCAAATGTACACTACTCACTTCAGACCTGGGAACGGCAAGTGTACGAATCGTGTGAGAGTGACAAGCACTCGAAATACTACACAACCTGGCGGCGGTTACAGAGCAAGACTCCTGTGTAGGCTGGTCAGTCTGCTGGATGGCCCAGAGACGCTTCCGAAGGCTTACTAGCAGGAGATGGTGAAGATGCCGAGAATAGCTGTTCCCGCTATTCCAAGGGTCGAAGTACCTGTACAGGCCTTCTGGTTCGATCAAAGGTGAAAAGGGTTTCACAAGGCGACAGCAGTGCAGAGGAGCAGTCCTTCAGCGGGTCACCAGCGATTCCTCGGTTCAGCCTCTTGGTTGCAGGATACTTGGCTCCTGTATTCCTTCGTTCGTGAGAACTCAGGAGATCGACATGGTAGTGGTGTTTCCAGCCCCTCTTATCCACGGTTCCCTTCGCGCCAAAACGGAGGGGACCCAATGGGAGATCCGCTCATCAACACTCACACCATTCGTGGACCTATCACGGACCACGGTGGTCCCAGGCATTCACACCACCCTAGACTCTCTGGCACCCAGGATGTGTATTGGGACCAGACATCCCAGCCCACATCCTGGAGGAACACACCAGGCATGTAGAAGCCCGCGAAAGCATCCGTGTTTCGCGGGAAAGTACATGCCCAAATAAGGAAGGCCCCGGGTCGGCTCGACCTGGGGAAGGTGAAGGGAGCAAGACGGTCAGCGGACAGGACAAAGGAGCCTCGTGGTCTGGCCATTTTGGGAGCCAGGCCACCATTTTGGGCTAAGCACAAGAAACGCGCTTAAAACCCCAAAAGGAGCTCAAAACACAAGAAACGATCGCTGCCACCATTCCCGTCCGCGAATCACTTGCACCGATCAGTTACAATCCTAAAAGAGTATCTAGGGCCTGTAGAAGGCTAGAGACCCAAGAGAGCAGTAACTTAGCTTACAGTGCCCTCTTGTGTCATGTTGCACGAAAGCCGCAACATGATAAAAGAAACTACGGAAAACAGCGTTTCCCGGTACTGACTATCTTAAGGGCATGTCAGTTTCCCCGTAAGAAAGGAGCGAAAGCCCAGAGGAGTGCGGCAGAAGGCTGCACTTCTCTGGCAAAGTCGAGAACAAGGTGAAAAACAACAGCAAAAAGTTTAGGGGTTGCCACATGGAAGGAAAATTACCTACAATTACGAAATCTTTCCTAACACTCGCCCCTCCCAGACTATGGACAGGGGGAACTAATCCACCCCTGGATGAGTCTCTTGTTCAGGTCGGTTAAACATTCTGGACAACCCATCAGCATTGCTATGTTGGACACCTGGCCTATGCTCAATAGTGAAGTCGAAGCCTTGAAGACCTATGGACCACCTAAGCAACTTTGGATTCTCCCCCTTCATGTTCATCAGCCACTTTAAGGGCTTATGGTCAGTTTGCACAGTGAAGTGGGTCCCATAGAGGTAGGGCCTCAGCTTCCTTAGGGCCCACACAACAGAGAAACATTCTTTCTCTACCGTGGACCATCTGAGCTCTCTGTCCTTAAGCTGGCGACTAATAAAACCAATAGGGTGTTCCTTACCCTTCTCATCTACTTATGATAGTACAGCTCCTATCCCAGTGTCAGAGGCGTCCGTCTGCACGATAAAAGGTCTTTGATAATCAGGGGCCCTGAGGACAGGGGCCTGGCACAAGGAGTCTTTTAAGCCATTGAAGGCCTTCTCACACTCGTCGGTCCAAGTTACCTTCTTGGGTTTCTTCAGAGTTGTGAGGGCAGTCAGAGGGGCAGCTATGGTGCCATAGTCTGCCACGAAGTTTCGGTAATACCCCATGAGTCCTAAGAAGGCTCTCACTTGGGTTTGTTTAGTGGGGGTAGGCCAGTCTTGTACTGCTTGTACTTTACTGGGAAGAGGCTGTATCCTCCCTCCACCTACTTCATGTCCAAGGTAAATCACTGAGCCTTGTCCAATCTACATTTACTAGCCTTTATGGTCAAGTGTGCTTTCTGAAGAGCCTGGAGCACAATCCCGAGGTGTTTCACATGGTCTTCCCAGGTGGCACTGAAAACTGCTATATCGTCCAGATATGCAAGACAGAATTTGTCCAACCCATTCAAAACATGATTCACAAGCCTCTGGAAAGTGGCAGGTGCATTCTTCAACCCGAACGGCATTACCCGGAATTGGTAAAGGCCGTCTGGAGTAGAAAATGCTTTCTTCTCCTTGGCATGTTCTGCTAAAGCTATTTGCCAATAGCCAGCAGTGAGGTCAAACGTGCTGAGGTACTTGGAGGCACCCAAAGTATCCACCAGCTCATCTGTTCGAGGCAAGGGGTGTGCATCTGTCTTGGTGACAGCATTCAGAGCCCTGTAGTCCACGCAGAACCACAATTCAGAAGTGCCTGCCTTTGGAACCAAAACCACAGGGCTGGACCAAGGACTACTAGAGGGTTCAATCACCCCAAGGTCTAACATCTTGTTGACCTCGGTCTTAATAGAAGACCGTACTTTGTCTGACATCCTGTATCCCCTACTTTTGGTAGGTACACTGTCTCCTGTGTCTATGTTATGTTTGCACCAAGGTGTCAAACCAGGCGACTGTGAAAACAGGGGGGAAAACTGCCTAAGCAAACTTTTCACCTCAGCCTGCTGATCAGAAGTCAGGTGAGGGGCCACTCGGACACCCTCAAAGGAGCTATCTGAAGGACCGCTTTGGAACAGGTCGGGGAGAGGTTCAGACTCCTCTTCCTCAACATCTGAAGCCAGTAGCAGTGCTGCGATTTCGACTCTTGGGACGAAAGCCTTCAGCCTATTCACATGAAACACTTTTGGAGCCTGTCCAGGCCTTCCAAGGTCCACTAAATAGTTAACCTCACCCAGGGGCTCCACCACTATGTAAGTTAACCTCACCCAGGGGCTCCACCACTGTGTAAGGGCCTGACCATTTGTCCTGTAAAGCTCGAGGCCTTATGGGATTCATGATCAGGACTTGCTGACCAGGTGTAAAGTTGATGAGGGAAGCTTTCTGGTCGTACCAATGTTTCACCAGCGCTTGTCCTGCCTTCAATTTATCACTAGCCAAGCCCATCAGAAGTACCATACGTTTTCTGAGCCCTAGCACATATCCAACTACGTTGGTAGTTACAGGGGGAGTGGGCATCTCCCATCCCTCTTTGACTATGGCTAAGGGTCCCCGAACAGGATGACCGAACAGAAGTTCGAAGGGGCTGAAGCCAACACCCTCCTGTGGTACGTCTCGGTAGGAAAACAGTAAGCATGGTAAAAGAAGATCCCATTTTCTTCTCTGAGGTTCTTCCAGAGCCCCAATCATGCTCTTTAACGTTCTGTTGAAACGTTCCACCAGACCATTGGTCTGGGGGTGGTATGCAGAAGAGAACTTGTAGGTGACCCCACATTCTTTCCACATAGCCTGCATATACTTTGACATAAAGTTGCTGCCACGATCCGACACAACTTCTTTAGGGAAGCCAACCCTAGTAAATATGCCAAGTAAAGCTTTTGCAACTGACTTGGCAGTTACAGTTTTCAATGGGATGGCCTCAGGATATCTGGTTGCATGGTCGACCAGCACCAGGATAAACCTATTGCCCGAGGATGTTTGCGGGTCAAGGGGACCAACGATGTCGATCCCTACCCTTTCAAATGGTACCCCCACAACTGGGAGTGGTACCAATGGAGCTTGGATTGTCGAGCCAACCTTACCAGATAACTGGCAGGAGGCACAACTCCTGCAGTGACTTTCTACTTGCACCCCCATCTTGGGCCAGTAGAAGTGCATGGATAACCTTTGCTTGGTCCTCTTAATACCAAGGTGACCAGCAAGGGGCACTTCATGCGCCAACTGCAGGAGGAGGGGGCCTAACAGCAAGGGGAAACCACCAACCTCCTATGGTCTCCTTCTGTAGACTCTGTGGGCTCACTATACAGGAGTCCACCTTCCCAATAAATCCTATGCATCCCAGGAGGTTCACCCTCAAGCTGGGAGCAGGCCTGTCTCCTTAGGCCTTCCAGAGATGGGCACTCACGTTGGCCTTTACTGAATTCGTCCCTATCAGGACCTCCTTCAACTAACAAGTCTTTTAGTTCAGACTGGTCGTTGGGGTCAAATACTTCAGGCATCGCCACCTCCTCGTCAGGCCCGGGCGATTGACCAACTTCCTCCACCGCAGTGGTAGGCGAGCTCGGGGGAATATTCTCTTTCCCTCGTCTTGACTTGTTTACTCCTTTCGCCTTGGGTTTCCCCTTCGGCTGGGGCGGCGTATTGGTCTTGGCCAATGCTGCCCGTGCTTGAGACTGTGTGTAGGGTCTTTCGGCAGTGTCTCCTACGATCCCTAAAGCTCTGAGATCATTACCTAACAAGACCTTTCCTGGGAAGTTTCTCTGAATGCTCACTGGAATCCTGACTGCTGTACCATTTAAAGTAAGATTTACAGGTATTACTGGGAACATACGGAGTGGGCCGTCAGCCAACTTAGTGGGCATCAGAGTAGCTCTGGCAACTTCCTCTGAGTCTACCAAGGTAGAATCCACTACAGTTCGACTGCACCCACTATCCCTAAGAGCTGGAGTATCTACTCCATTGATCAGCACACTGTCGTTAAAGTAGTGCTTGGTATTATCTGGAATCCTAGCATAAGCCTCTGCGACTTTAGGCTCCCAGGAACCCAGGGAAACTAAAACTACCTCAGCCTCTATCCCGCTGGGAAATGAGTCTGAGGAGAAGGATGCTCCTCTAATCCCTTCTTCCTCGTAGGAGGAGAAGGCCAGATTAGCGGAGTCGACCCCCAAAGGTCTAACCTTACACCGGGGATCCCCCTTCACGTGGTCAGTTGCTCCACAAGCAAAACAAGATCCATTGGGTCTGTTTACATAGGGAGGCTTATTGTAACCAGAGTTCTGTTTCGGAGGCTGACCTCCACTACCCTGTGAGTTCTCTTGTGTCTTACCCTTATTTTTCCTTTTGTGGCCCTTTTGAGAAGAAGATTTATCAGATTCTCCACCTTCCTTATCTTTGGACTTTTTCCCTTCCTCCTGCTTACCAGGATGAGGTTTGTCCTTATGGGACACTCGATGTGACACCCATAAGTCTGCTGCAATGGCTAGCTTCTTAGGATCTATCTCCTTCGAATCGGCCAAATGCTGCTTAAGCTCCGGGGAAGAAGATGCAAAAATGTGCTCCAGCATGACAAGATTTATCATGCCTTCGAAGGTAGAAACCTTATAACCTTCGACCCAGCCAGTTAAGTTTTTTAAGGATTCGGTGACATAAGATACCCAAGTACCACCTTCCTTTTTCTTATACTCTCTGAATCGTTTCAAATATTGGGCCGGAGTCTTCCCAAACTTTAAAATGAGAGTTTGCTTTAACATTGCGAAATCAGCTCGCTCAGCCTTCGACATTTCCGTAATGGCACTATAGCCAGAATGGGGCAGTCTGCTGAGTAACCAGACAATCTTATCAGCATTGTCAACTTGTTGAACTTCGCATGCATACTCAAACGCATTAAGCCAGTCCATAATGTCATTCCTTTCCTCATACACACTGAGCAGATCTTTCGGAAACCGTGGATGAGAGGAGGCCCCAGACCCATGTCCAGGACCCTTGGACCCATTTGCAACCTGAAGCTTGGCCAGTTCCAACTGGTGATCCCTGTCTTTCTGTTTTTCTGCCTGTTCGATTTTTAGTTTGGCTATGCTGAATTCAAGCTCCTTCTGCCTAAACCGCAGCTCTTGCTTCTTGAATTCAAGCATAGCCTCCCCATCAGCACTGGCAGACAAAACATTAGACATCTCATCCTCCCTGTCCTGGTGGTCGCGGAGGATCAGTGCAGCGGCAGAACCGTCGGTTCTACCAGTGAGAGCAGCCCCACCTCTTTCCGCACTGTCCTCAGAAGTTATAGCGTCAAGCTGCGCTTCTTGCCACGCCACGATTCTTTGGATCATATCCAATTTCGTGCCTTGAGAGGAAACACCTCTCTCCGCACACATTTTTTTCAATGTTTCTGATTTGGAAGCATTTAAAGTTAACAAGATATTTGTTTCCATACTGTTAGATAGGACTATGTCCTTTTTAAAGTTATACTACAACAATTCACTACGTGTCCTGGTAGGAATAACTCGAAATGCCTTAGTTCGTGCGCAAAACTGGATACCTTCAGTCGTATCCCCCAGCTGTACACCAATTTGTTAAGACGGATTTCTGAACTCTGTCCTGGTGGCGCAGAAGTTCAGAAGGCCAACCTAATTACTTGGAACAGGGTAACCTCTGGACAAGCCAGACCAATCAAGGTAGCGATCGCGGTGGTCAAGACTAGGTCTCAAGAGGGGTGAGGGTGACTGAAAGCCCGCAATGAGCACACAAAGCAAGGACACCTAAAAATTACTCCAAACAGGTGTTATATTAAAAATATATACACATTTATTCTAAGGCCTTTAAAACAATGACCGTAGCGAGAAATCACAGTATAACTCTAGTAAACCAACACATACCATACCATTACAATATATATACAAATACAACGAGTCTCAAGCGTTAGATGCACGAAATGTGTAGTCCACCTAAAAGGGAAGGAAAACAGGCAGTGCGAAATAATGCTTAGACCCAGTCCGCCTTCAGAGGCACCTAACTAAAAGGAAGTCCGAGCCCTACGAAGAGTGGAGCCTTGTGCTCAAAAGTACCTGCACACGCTGGTGCTAACGGGCAAAAGGTGAGTCTCTTCGAGGGAAATCAGGCAGTTCAGTTTAGTGCACAAATGAAGAAGAACAGTGTTCCGCGACTCAAGCGCAGCCTCCACTGTGGGCAGAAGCAGAGCGCGAGTACGGAAAGGCGCGCTGTTTTGACACAGCGGGGAAAAGCTATGGGCTCCTGCAGGAGGGCGACCAGTTCCTAGCTATGCTACTCACCGGTCCCCGATGCAAGCAGACCCAGGCTTCTCCGCGTCAGTTTCATTCGCTGGCAGGTTCAGAAGAGCAGGGGACGTCTCGTCGTTGTGTTGAGTCCGCAGCAGCAGAGTTGAGTAAAAGACGTCCCAAACGAAGGAACCCGCACAGTTTGTTACCACAGCAGGGCAACGGAGCGGCTGTGTGTATCTGAGCCAAATGTACACTACTCACTTCAGACCTGGGAACGCCAAGTGTACGAATCGTGTGAGAGTGACAAGGACTCGAAATACTACACAACCTGGCGGCGGTTACAGAGCAAGACTCCTGTGTAGGCTGGTCAGTCTGCTGGATGGCCCAGAGACGCTTCCGAAGGCTTACTAGCAGGAGATGGTGAAGATGCCGAGAATAGCTGTTCCCGCTATTCCAAGGGTCGAAGTACCAGTACAGGCCTTCTGGTTCGATCAAAGGTGAAAAGGGTTTCACAAGGCGACAGCAGTGCAGAGGAGCAGTCCTTCAGCGGGTCACCAGCGATTCCTCGGTTCAGCCTCTTGGTTGCAGGATACTTGGCTCCTGTATTCCTTAGTTTGTGAGAACTCAGGAGATCGACATGGTAGTGGTGTTTCCAGCCCCCTCTTATCCACGGTTCCCTTCGCGCCAAAACGGAGGGGACCCAATGGGAGATCCGCTCATCAACACTCACACCATTCGTGGACCTATCACGGACCACGGTGGTCCCAGGCATTCACACCACCCTAGACTCTCTGGCACCCAGGATGTGTATTGGGACCAGACATCCCAGCCCACATCCTGGAGGCACACACCAGGCATGTAGAAGCCCGCGAAAGCATCCGTGTTTCGCGGGAAAGTACATGCCCAAATAAGGAAGGCCCCGGGTCGGCTCGGCTGGGGAAGGTGAAGGGAGCAAGACGGTCAGTGGACAGGACAAAGGAGCCTCGTGGTCTGGCCATTTTGGGAGCCAGGCCACCATTTTGGGCTAAGCGCGAGAAACGCGCCTAAAACCCCAAAAGGAGCTCAAAACACAAGAAACGATCGCTGCCACCATTCCCGTCCGTGAATCACTTGCACCGATCAGTTACAATCCTAAAAGAGTATCTAGGGCCTGTAGAAGGCTAGAGACCCAAGAGAGCAGTAACTTAGCTTACAGTGCCCTCTTGGTCATGTTGCACGAAACCAGCAACATGATAAAAGAAACTACGGAAAACAGCGTTTCCCGGGACTGACTGTCTTAAGGGCATGTCAGTTTCCCCGTAAGAAAGGAGCAAAAGCCCAGAGGAGTGCGGCAGAAGGCTGCACTTCTCTGGCAAAGTCGAGAACAAGGTGAAAAACAACAGCAAAAAGTTTAGGGGTTGCCACATGGAAGGAAAACTACCTACAATTACGAAATCTTTCCTAACAATATCAAACTCCTTCCCATTCCAATCCTGAGATAGCTTGAGATGTGATATCCAACTCCATCCCATTCCAAGCCTGAGACCCTTCCGATAGCATGAGATGTGATATCTCAATGCTTCTAATATCAAAACTGAGACCCTCCCTATAGTATGAGATGTGATATCTAAGTCCTTCCCATTCCTATCCTGAGACCCTTCCGATAGCAGAGATGTGATATCTCAATGCTTATACCAAACCTGATGACCCTTCCTATGGCATGAGATGTGATATCTAACTCCTTCCCATTCCAATCCTGAGTTCCTTCCTATAGCATGAGATGTGTTATCTCAATGCTTCTATCAAACCTGAGACACTTCCTTTAGCATGAGATGTGATATCCAACTCCTTCCCATTCCAATCCTGAGACCCTTCCTATAACATGAGACGTGATATCCAACTCCTTCCCATTCCAATCCTGAGACTCTTCCTATAGCATGAGATGTGATATCTCAATGCTTCTAATACCAAACCTGGGACCCGTCCTATAACATGAGATATGATATCCAAATCCTTCCCTTCCAAACATGAGACCCTACCTTTAGAATGAGATGTGATATCCAAATCCTTCCCATTCCAACCCTGAAACCCTTCCTATAGCATGAGATGTGATATCTCAATGTTTCTAATAAAAAACCTGAGACCCTTCCTATAGCAAGAGATGTGATATCCAAATCCTTCCCATTCCAATCCTGAGACCATCCTATAACGAGATGTGATATCCAACTCCTTCCCATTCCAACCTAAGACCCTTCCTATAGCATGAGAAGGGATATCCAACTCCTTCCCATTCCAATCCTGAGACCCTTCCTATACCATGAGATGTGATATCTCAATGCTTCTAATAAAAAACCTGAGACCCTTCCTATAGCAAGAGATGTGATATCCAAATCCTTCCCATTCCAATCCTGAGATCCTTCCTATAACATGAGATGTGATATCCAATTCCTTCCCATTCCAAACATGAGACCCTTCCTATTGGATGAGATGTGATATCCAACTCCTTCCCATTCCAATCCTGAGACCCTTCCTATACCATGAGATGTGATATCTCAATGTTTCTAATAAAAAACCTGAGACCCTTCCTATAGCAAGAGATGTAATATCCAAATCCTTCCCCTTCCAAACCTGAAACCCTTCCTATAGCATGAGATGTGATATCTCAATGTTTCTAATAAAAAACCTGAGACCCTTCCTATAGCAAGAGATGTAATATCCAAATCCTTCCCATTCCAATCTTGAGACCCTTCCTATAACATGAGATGTGATATCCAACTCCTTCCCATTCCAACCTGAGACCCTTCCTATAGCATGAGAAGGGATATCCAACTCCTTCCCAATCCAATCCTGAGACCCTTCTGATAGCAGAGATGTGATATCTCAATGCTTATACCAAACCTGAGACCCTTCCTATGGCATGAGATGTGATATCCAACTCCTTCCCATTCCAATCCTGAGACCCTTCCTATAGCATGAGATGTGATATCTCAATGCTTCTACCAAACCTGAGACCCTTCCTTTAGCATGAGATGTGATATCCAAATCCTTCACATTCCAATCCTGAGACCCTTCCTATAGCATGAGATGTGATATCTCAATGCTTCTAATACCAAACCTGAGATCCTTCCTATAACATGAGATGTGATATCCAACTGCTTCTCATTCCAAACCTGAGACCCTTCCGATAGCATGAGATGTGATATCTCAATGCTTCTAAAACCAAACATGAGAACCATCCTATAACATGAGATGTGAAATCCAAATCCTTCCCTTCCCAAACCTGAGAGCCTTCCCATAGCTTGAGATGTGATATCAAACTCCTTCCCATTCCAATCCTGAGATAGCTTGAGATGTGATATCCAACTCCTTCCCATTCCAATCCTGAGACCCTTATTATACCATGAGATGTGATATCTCAATGCTTCTAATACCAAACCTGAGACCCGTCCTAAAACATGAGATGTGAGATCCAAATCCTTCCCCTTCCAAACCTGAGACCTTTCCTTTAGCATGAGATGTGATATCCAACTCCTTCCCAATCCAATCCTGAGACCCTTCCGATAGCATGAGATGTGATATCTCAATGCTTCTAATATCAAACCTGAGAACCTCCCTATAGCATGAGATGTGATATCCAACTCCTTCCAATTCCAATACTGAGACCCTTCCAATAGCATATGTGATATCTCAATGCTTCTAATATCAAAACTGAGACCCTCCCTATAGCATGAGATGGGATATCTCAATGCTTATACCAAACCTGAGACCCTTCCTATAGCATGAGATGTGATATCTCAATGCTTCTAATACCAAACCTGAGATCCTTCCTATAACATGAGATGTGATATCAAACCCCTTCCCATTCCAAACCTGAGACCCTTCCTATAGCATGAGATGTGATATCTCAATGCTTCTAATACCAAACCTGAGACCCTTCCTATAACATGAATTGTGATACCCAAGTCCTTCCCATTCCAATCCTGAGACCCTTCCGATAGCAGAGATGTGATATCTCAATGCTTATACTAAACCTGAGAACCTTCCGATAGCATGAGATGTGATATCTCAATGCTTCTAATACCAAACCTGAGATCGTTCCTATAACATGAGATGTGATATCCAAATCCTTCCCCTTCCAAACCTTAGACCCTCCCTTTAGCATGAGATGTGATATCCAACTCCTTCCCATTCCAATCCTGAGACCCTTCTGATAGCATGAGATGTGATATCTCAATGCCTCTAATACCAAACCTGAGATCCTACCTCTAACATGAAATGTGATATACAACTCCTTCCCCTTCCAACCCTGAGAGCCTTCCTATAGAATGAGATGTGATATCCAAGTCCTTCCCATTCCAACCCTAGACCCTTCCTATAGCATGAGACGGGATATCCAACTCCTTCCAAATCCAATCCTGATACCCTTCCGATAGCATGAGATGTGATATCCCAATGCTTCTACAAAACCTGAGAACCATACCATGGCTTGAGATGTGATATCCAACTCCTTCCCATTCCAATTCTGAGACCCGTCCTATACCATGAGACTTGATATCTCAATGCTTCTAATACCAAAACTGAGACGGTCCTATAACATGAGATGTGATATCCAAATCCTTCCCCTTCCAATCCTGAGACCCTTCCTATAGCATGAGATGTCATATACAACTCCTTCCAATTCCAATTGTGAGACCCTTCCTATAGCATGAGATGGGATATCTCAATGCTTATACCAAACCTGAGACCCTTCCTTTAGCATGAGATGTGATATCTCAATG
Organism: Ambystoma mexicanum; assembly: GCF_040938575.1. NCBI lineage: Eukaryota > Metazoa > Chordata > Amphibia > Caudata > Ambystomatidae > Ambystoma > Ambystoma mexicanum. Next base: position 40,351 of record NW_027182477.1, read on the forward strand.
CTTCTAATACCAAACCTGAGATCCTTCCTATAACATGAGATGTGATATCAAACCCCTTCCCATTCCAAACCTGAGACCCTTCCGATAGCATGAGATGTGATATCTCAATGCTTCTAAAACCAAACATAAGAACCATCCTATAACATGAGATGTGAAATCCAAATAATTCCCTTTCCAAACCTGAGACCCTTCCTATAGCTTGAGATGTGATATCAAACTCCTTCCCATTCAATGTGATATCCAACTCCTTCCCATTCCAATCCTGAGACCCTTCCTATACCATGAGATGTGATATTTCAATGCTTCTAATACCAAACCTGAGACCCGTCCTAAAACATGAGATGTGAGATCCAAATCCTTCCCCTTCCAAACCTGAGACCTTTCCTTTAGCATGAGATGGGATATCCAACTCCTTCCCATTCCAAACCTGAGACCCTTCCTATAGCATGAGATGTTATATCTTAATGCTTCTAAAACCAAACCTGAGAACTATCCTATAACATGTGAAATCCAAATCCTTCCCTTTCCAAACCTGAGATCCTTCCGATAGCATGAGATGTGATATCTCAATGCTTCTAAAACCAAACATGAGAACCATCCTATAACATGAGATGTGAAATCCAAATCCTTCCCTTTCCAAACCTGAGACCCTTCCTATAGCTTGAGATGTGATATCAAACTCCTTCCCATTCCAATCCTGAGATAACTTGAGATGTGATATCCAACTCCTTCCCATTCCAATCCTGAGACCCTTCCGATAGCATGAGATGTGATATCACAATGCTTCTACAAAACCTGAGACCCATACCATGGCATGAGATGTGATATCAAACTCCTTCCCATTCCAATCCTGAGACCCTTCCTATAGCTTGAGATGTGATATCCAACTCCTTCCCATTCCAATTCTGAGACCCGTCCTATACCATGAGACTTGATATCTCAATGCTTCTAATACCAAAACTGAGACGGTCCTATAACATGAGATGTGATATCCAAATCCTTCCCCTTCCAATCCTGAGACCTTTCCTATAGCATGAGATTTGATATCTCAATGCTTCTAATACCAAACCTGAGACCCTTCCTATAACGAGATGGGATATCGAACTCCTTCCCATTCCAATCCTGAGACCCTTCCGATAGAAGAGATGTGATATCTCAATGCTTATACCAAACCTGAGACCCTTCCTATAGCATGAGATGTCATATACAACTCCTTCCGATTCCAATTGTGAGACCCTTCCTATAGCATGAGATGGGATATCTCAATGCTTATACCAAACCTGAGACCCTTCCTATAGCATGAGATGTGATATCTCAATGCTTCTAATACCAAACCTGAGATCCTTCCTATAACATGAGATGTGATATCAAACTCCTTACCATTCCAAACCTGAGACCCTTCCGATAGCATGAGATGTGATATCTCAATGCTTCTAAAACCAAAGATAAGAACCATCCTATAACATGAGATGTGAAATCCAAATCATTCCCTTTCCAAACCTGAGACCCTTCCTATAGCTTGAGATGTGATATCAAACTCCTTCCCATTCAATGTGATATCCAACTCCCTCCCATTCCAATCCTGAGACCCTTCCTATACCATGAGATGTGATATTTCAATGCTTCTAATACCAAACCTGAGACCCGTCTTAAAACATGAGATGTGAGATCCAAATCCTTCCCCTTCCAAACCTGAGACCTTTCCTTTAGCATGAGATGGGATATCCAACTCCTTCCCATTCCAAACCTGAGACCCTTCCTATAGCATGAGATGTTATATCTTAATGCTTCTAAAACCAAACCTGAGAACTATCCTATAACATGTGAAATCCAAATCCTTCCCTTTCCAAACCTGAGACCCTTCCGATAGCATGAGATGTGATATCTCAATGCTTCTAAAACCAAACATGAGAACCATCCTATAACATGAGATGTGAAATCCAAATCCTTCCCTTTCCAAACCTGAGACCCTTCCTATAGCTTGAGATGTGATATCAAACTCCTTCCCATTCCAATCCTGAGATAGCTTGAGATGTGATATCCAACTCCTTCCCATTCCAATCCTGAGACCCTTCCTATAGCATGAGATGTGATATCTCAATGCTTTTAATACCAAACCTGAGATCCTTCCGATAGCATGAGATGTGATATCTCAATGCTTCTAATACCAAACCTGAGATCCTTCCTATAACATGAGATGTGATATCCAAATCCTTCCCCTTCCAAACCTGAGACCCTCCTTTTAGCATGAGATGTGATATCCAACTCCTTCCCATTCCAATCCTGATACCCTTCTGATAGCATGAGATGTGATATCTCAATGCCTCTAATACCAAACCTGAGATCCTACCTCTAACATGAAATGTGATATCCAACTCCTTCACTTTCCAAACCTGAGAGCCTTCCTACAGCATGAGATGTGATATCCAAGTCCTTCCCATTCCAATCCTGAGACCCTTCCTATAACATGAGATGTGATATCCAACTCCTTCCCATTCCAACCTGAGACCCTTCCTATAGCATGAGATGGGATATCCAACTCCTTCCAAATCCAATCCTGATACCCTTCCGATAGCATGAGATGTGATATCCCAATGCTTCTACAAAACCTGAGACCCATACCATGGCATCAGATGTGATATCAAACTCCCGTCCTATACCATGAGACTTGATATCTCAATGCTTCTAATACCGAACCTGAGACCGGTCCAATAACATGAGATGTGATATCCAAATCCTTCCCCTTCCAAACCTTAGACCCTTCCTTTATCATGAGATGTGATATCCAAGTCCTTCATATTCCATTCCTGAGACCCTTCCTATAGCATGAGATGTGATATCTCAATGCTTCTAATACCAAACCTGAGACCCTTCCTATAACATGAGATGTGATATCTAAGTCCTTCCCATTCCAATCCTGAGACCCTTCCTATAGCATGAGATGTGATATCTCAATGCTTCTAATACCAAACCTGAGACCCTTCCTATAACATGAATTGTGATATCCAAGTCCTTCCCATTCCAATCCTGAGACCCTTCCGACAGCAGAGATGTGATATCTCAATGCTTATACCAAACCTGAGACCCTTCCGATAGCATGAGATGTGATATCTCAATGCTTCTAATACCAAACCTGAGATCCTTCCTATAACATGAGATGTGATATCCAAATCCTTCCCCTTCCATACCTTAGACCCTCCCTTTAGCATAAGATGTGATATCCAACTCCTTCCCATTCCAATCCTGAGACCCTTCTAATAGCATGAGATGTGATATCTCAATGCCTCTAATACCAAACCTGAGATCCTACCTCTAACATGAAATGTGATATCCAACGCCTTCCCCTTCCAACCCTGAGAGACTTCCTATAGAATGAGATGTGATATCCAAGTCCTTCCCATTCCAATCCTGAGACCCTTCCTATAACATGAGATGTGATATCCAACTCCTTCCCATTCCAACCTTAGACCCTTCATATAGCATGAGATGGGATATCCAACTCCTTCCAAATCCAATCTTGATACCCTTCCGATAGCATGAGATGTGATATCCCAATGCCTCTACAAAACCTGAGACCCATACCATGGCATGAGATGTGATATCAAACTCCTTCCCATTCCAATCCTGAGACCCTTCCTATAGCTTGAGATGTGATACCCAACTCCTTCCCATTCCAATTCTGAGACCCGTCCTATACCATGAGACTTGATATCTCAATGCTTCTAATACCAAACCTGAGACCGGTCCTCTAACATGAAATGTGATATCCAACGCCTTCCCCTTCCAACCCTGAGAGACTTCCTATAGAATGAGATGTGATATCCAAGTCCTTCCCATTCCAATCCTGAGACCCTTCCTATAACATGAGATGTGATATCCAAATCCTTCCCCTTCCAACCTGAGACCCTTCCTAAAGCATGAGATGGGATATCCAACTCCTTCCAAATCCAATCCTGATACCCTTCCGATAGCATGAGATGTGATATCCCAATGCTTCTACAAAACCTGAGACCCATACCATGGCATGAGATGTGATATCAAACTCCCGTCCTATACCATGAGACTTGATATCTCAATGCTTCTAATACCGAACCTGAGACCGGTCCAATAACATGAGATGTGATATCCAAATCCTTCCCCTTCCAAACCTTAGACCCTTCCTTTATCATGAGATGTGATATCCAAGTCCTTCCCATTCCATTCCTGAGACCCTTCCTATAGCATGAGATGTGATATCTCAATGCTTCTAATACCAAACCTGAGACCCTTCCTATAACATGAGATGTGATATCCAAGTCCTTCCCATTCCAATCCTGAGACCCTTCCGATAGCAGAGATGTGATATCTCAATGCTTATACCAAACCTGAGACCCTTCCGATAGCATGAGATGTGATATCTCAATGCTTCTAATACCAAACCTGTGATCCTTCCTATAACATGAGATGTGATATCCAAATCCTTCCCCTTCCATACCTTAGACCCTCCCTTTAGCATACGATGTGATATCCAACTCCTTCCCATTCCAATCCTGAGACCCTTCTGATAGCATGAGATGTGATATCTCAATGCCTCTAATACCAAACCTGAGATCCTACCTCTAACATGAAATGTGATATCCAACGCCTTCCCCTTCCAACCCTGAGAGACTTCCTATAGAATGAGATGTGATATCCAAGTCCTTCCCATTCCAATCCTGAGACCCTTCCTATAACATGAGATGTGATATCCAACTCCTTCCCATTCCAACCTTAGACCCTTCCTATAGCATGAGATGGGATATCCAACTCCTTCCAAATCCAATCTTGATACCCTTCCGATAGCATGAGATGTGAAATCCCAATGCCTCTACAAAACCTGAGACCCATACCATGGCATGAGATGTGATATCAAACTCCTTCCCATTCCAATCCTGAGACCCTTCCTATAGCTTGAGATGTGATATCCAACTCCTTCCCATTCCAATTCTGAGACCCGTCCTATACCATGAGACTTGATATCTCAATGCTTCTAATACCAAACCTGAGACAGGTCCTATAACATGAGATGTGATATCCAAATCCTTCCCCCTTCAAACCTTAGACCCTGCCTATAGCATGAGATGTGATATCTCAATGCTTCTAATACCAAACCTGAGACCCTTCCTATAACGAGATGGGATATCCAACTCCTTCCCATTCCAATCCTGAGACCCTTCCGGTAGCAGAGATGTGATATCTCAATGCTTATACCAAACCTGTGACCCTTACTATGGCATGAGATGTCATATACAACTCCTTCCGATTCCAATCCTGAGACCCTTCCTATAGCATGAGATGGGATATCTCAATGCTTATACCAAAAATGAGACCCTTCCTATAGCATGAGATGTGATATCCAACTCCTTCCCATTCCAATCCTGAGACCCTTCCTATAGCATGAGATGTGATATCTCAATGCTTCTAATACCAAACCTGAGATCCTTCCTATAACATGAGATGCGATATCAAACTCCTTCCCATTCCAAACCTTTGCTTCTATCAAACCTGAGACCCTTCCTTTAGCATGAGATGTGATATCCAAGTCCTTCCCATTCCAATCCTGAGACCCTTCCTATAACATGAGACGTGATATCCAACTCCTTCCCATTCCAATCCTGAGACTCTTGCTATAGCATGAGATGTGATATCGCAATGCTTCTAAAACCAAACATGAGAACCATCCTATAACATGAGATGTGAAATCCAAATCATTCCCTTTCCAAACCTGAGACCCTTCCTATAGCTTGAGATGTGATATCAAACTCCTTCCCATTCAATGTGATATCCAACTTCTTCCCATTCCAATCCTGAGACCCTTCCTATACCATGAGATGTGATATCTCAATGCTTCTAATACCAAACCTGAGACCCGTCCTAAAACATGAGATGTGAGATCCAAATCCTTCCCCTTCCAAACCTGAGACCTTTCCTTTAGCATGAGATGTGATATCCAACTCCTTCCCATTCCAAACCTGAGACCCTTCCTATAGCATGAGATGTTATATCTTAATGCTTCTAAAACCAAACCTGAGAACCATCCTATAACATGTGAAATCCAAATCCTTCCCTTTCCAAACCTGAGACCCTTCCGATAGCATGAGATATGTTATCTCAATGCTTCTAAAACCAAACATGAGAACCATCCTATAACATGAGATGTGAAATACAAATCCTTCCCTTTCCAAACCTAAAACCCTTCCTATAGCTTGAGATGTGATATCAAACTCCTTCCCATTCCAATCCTGAGATAGCTTGAGATGTGATATCCAACTCCTTCCCATTCCAATCCTGAGACCCTTCCTATACCATGAGATGTGATATCTCAATGCTTCTAATACCAAACCTGAGACCCGTCCTAAAACATGAGATGTGAGATCCAAATCCTTCCCCTTCCAAACCTGAGACCCTTCCTATAGCTTGAGATGTGATATCAAACTCCTTCCTATTCCAATCCTGAGATAGCTTGAGATGTGATATCCAACTCCATCCCATTCCAATCCTGAGACCCTTCCGATAGCATGAGATGTGATATCTCAATGCTTCTAATATCAAAACTGAGACCCTCCCTATAGTATGAGATGTGATATCTAAGTCCTTCCCATTCCTATCCTGAGACCCTTCCGATAGCAGAGATGTGATATCTCAATGCATATACCAAATCTGATGACCCTTCCTATGGCATGAGATGTGATATCCAACTCCTTCCCATTCCAATCCTGAGTTCCTTCCTATAGCATGAGATGTGATATCTCAATGCTTCTATCAAACCTGAGACCCTTCCTTTAGCATGAGATGTGATATCCAACTCCTTCCCATTCCAATCCTGAAACCCTTCCTATAGCATGAGATGTGATATCTCAATGTTTCTAATAAAAAACCTGAGACCCTTCCTATAGCAAGAGATGTGATATCCAAATCCTTCCCATTCCAAACCTGAGACCCTTCCTATTGGATGAGATGTGATATCCAACTGCTTCCCATTCCAATCCTGAGACCCTTCCTATACCATGAGATGTGATATCTCAATGCTTCTAATACCAAACCTGGGACCCGTCCTATAACATGAGATATGATATCCAAATCCTTCCCCTTCCAAACCTGAGACCCTTCCTTTAGCATGAGATGTGATATCCAAATCCTTCCCATTCCAATCCTGAAACCCTTCCTATAGCATGAGATGTGATATCTCAATTTTTCTAATAAAAAACCAGAGACCCTTCCTATAGCAAGAGATTTAATATCCAAATCCTTCCCATTCCAATCTTGAGACCCTTTCTATAACATGAGATGTGATATCCAACTCCTTCCCATTCCAACCTGAGACAATTCCTATAGCATGAGAAGGGATATCCAAATCCTTCCCAATCCAATCCTGAGACCCTTCCGATAGCAGAGATGTGATATCTCAATTCTTATACCAAACCTGAGACCCTTCCTATGGCATGAGATGTGATATCCAACTCCTTCCCATTCCAATCCTGAGACCCTTCCTATAGCATGAGATGTGATATCTCAATGCTTCTAAAAAACCTGAGACCCTTCCTTTAGCATGAAATGTGATATCCAAATCCTTCACATTCCAATCCTGAGACCCTTTATATAGCATGAGATGTGATATCTCAATGCTTCTAATACCAAACCTGAGATCCTTCCTATAACATGAGATGTGATATCCAACTCCTTCCCATTCCAAACCTAAGACCCTTCCGATAGCATGAGATGTGATATCTCAATGCTTCTAAAACGAAACATGAGAACCATCCTATAACATGAGATGTGAAATCCAAATCCTTCCCTTCCCAAACCTGAGACCCTTCCTATAGCTTGAGATGTGATATCAAACTCCTTCCCATGAGATAGCTTGAGATGTTATATCCAACTCATTCCCATTCCAATCCTGAGACCCTTATTATACCATGAGATGTGATATCTCAATACTTCTAATACCAAACCTGAGACCCGTCCTAAAACATGAAATGTGAGATCCAAATCCTTCCCCTTCCAAACCTGAGACCTTTCCTTTAGCATGAGATGTGATATCCAACTCCTTCCCATTCCAATCCTGAGACCCTTCCGATAGCATGAGATGTGATATCTCAATGCTTCTAATATCAAACCTGAGAACCTCCCTATAGCATGAGATGTGATATCGAACTCCTTCCAATTCCAATACTGAGACCCTTCCAATAGCATATGTGATATCTCAATCCTTCTAATATCAAAACTGAGACCCTCCCTATAGCATGAGATGTGATATCCAACTCCTTCCCATTCCAATCCTGAGACCCTTCCTATAGCATTAGATGTGATATCTCAATGCTTCTAATACCAAACCTGAGATCCTTCCTATAACATGACATGTGATATCCAACTCCTTCTCATTCCAAACCTGAGACCCTTCCGATAGCATGAGATGTGATATCTCAATGCTTCAAAAACCAAACATGAGAACCATCCTATAACATGAGATGTGAAATCCAAATCCTTCCCTTCCCAAACCTGAGACTCTTCCTATAGCATGAGATGTGATATCTCAATGCTTCTACCAAACCTGAAACCCTTCCTATAGCATGAGATGTGATATCCAACTCCTTCCCATTCCAATCCTGAGACACTTCCTATAGCATGAGATGTGATATCTCAATGCTTCTAATACCAAACCTGAGACCCGTCCTATAACATGAGATGTGATATCCAAATCCTTCCCCTTCCGATCCTGAGACCCTTCCTTTAGCATGAGATGTGATATCCAGCTCCTCCCATTCCAATCCTGGGACTCTTCCGATAGCATGAGATGTGATATCTCAATACTTCTAATATCAAAATTGAGACCCTGCCTATAGCATGAAATGTGATATCAACGTGCTTCCCATTCCAATCCTGAGACCCTTCCGATAGTAGAGATGTGATATCTCAATGCTTATACCAAACCTGAGATCCTTCCTATAGCATGAGATGTGATATCCAACTCCTTCCCATTCCAATCTTGAGACCCTTCCTATAGCATGAAATGTGATATCTCAATGCTTCTAATACCAAACCTGAGATCCTTCTTATAACTTGAGATGTGATATCCAACTCCTTCCAATTCCAATCCTGAGACCCTTCCTATAGCATGAGATGTGATATCTCAATGCTTCTAATACCAAACCTGAGATCCTTCCTATAACATGACATGTGATATCCAACTCCTTCTCATTCCAAACCTGAGACCCTTCCGATAGCATGATATGTGATATCTCAATGCTTCAAAAACCAAACATGAGAACCATCCTATAACATGAGATGTGAAATCCAAATCCTTCCCTTCCCAAACCTGAGACTCTTCCTATAGCATGAGATGTGATATCTCAATGCTTCTACCAAACCTGAAACCCTTCCTATAGCATGAGATGTGATATCCAACTCCTTCCCATTCCAATCCTGAGACACTTCCTATAGCATGAGATGTGATATCTCAATGCTTCTAATACCAAACCTGAGACCCGTCCTATAACATGAGATGTGATATCCAAATCCTTCCCCTTCCGATCCTGAGACCCTTCCTTTAGCATGAGATGTGATATCCAGCTCCTCCCATTCCAATCCTGGGACTCTTCCGATAGCATGAGATGTGATATCTCAATTCTTCTAATATCAAAATTGAGACCCTGCCTATAGCATGAGATGTGATATCAACGTGCTTCCCATTCCAATCCTGAGACCCTTCCGATAGTAGAGATGTGATATCTCAATGCTTATACCAAACCTGAGACCAATCCTATAGCATGAGATGTGATATCCAACTCCTTCCCATTCCAATCCTGAGACCCTTCCTATAGCATGAAATGTGATATCTCAATGCTTCTAATACCAAACCTGAGATCCTTCTTATAACTTGAGATGTGATATCCAACTCCTTCCAATTCCAATCCTGAGACCCTTCCTATAGCATGAGATGTGATATCTCAATGCTTCTAATACCAAACCTGAGATCCTTCCGATAGCATGAGATGTGATATCTCAATGCTTATAATACCAAACCTGAGATCCTTCCTATAACATGAGATGTGATATCCAACTCCTTCCCATTCCAATCCTGATACCCTTCTGATAGCATGAGATGTGATATCTCAATACCTCTAATACCAAACCTGAGATCCTACCTCTAACATGAAATGTGATATCCAACTCCTTCCCTTTCCAAACCTGAGAGCCTTCCTACAGCATGAGATGTGATATCCAAGTCCTTCCCTTTCCAATCCTGAGACCCTTCCTATAGCATGAGATGTGATATCCAACTCCTTCCCATTCCAATCCTGAGACCCTTCCTATAGCATGAAATGTGATATCTCAATGCTTCTAATACCAAACCTGAGATCCTTCTTATAACTTGAGATGTGATATCCAACTCCTTCCAATTCCAATCCTGAGACCCTTCCTATAGCATGAGATGTGATATCTCAATGCTTCTAATACCAAACCTGAGATCCTTCCGATAGCATGAGATGTGATATCTCAATGCTTATAATACCAAACCTGAGATCCTTCCTATAACATGAGATGTGATATCCAACTCCTTCCCATTCCAATCCTGATACCCTTCTGATAGCATGAGATGTGATATCTCAATACCTCTAATACCAAACCTGAGATCCTACCTCTAACATGAAATGTGATATCCAACTCCTTCCCTTTCCAAACCTGAGAGCCTTCCTACAGCATGAGATGTGATATCCAAGTCCTTCCCTTTCCAATCCTGAGACCCTTCCTATAGCATGAGATGGGATATCCAACTCCTTCCAAATCCAATCCTGATACCCTTCCGATAGCATGAGATGTGATATCCCAATGCTTCTACAAAACCTGAGACCCATACCATGGCATGAGATGTGATATCAAACTCCCGTCCTATACCATGAGACTTGATATCTCAATGCTTCTAATACTCTAATACCAAACCTGAGACCGGTCCAATAACATGAGATGTGATATCCAAATCCTTCCCCTTCCAAACCTTAGACCCTTCCTTTATCATGAGATGTGATATCCAAGTCCTTCCCATTCCATTCCTGAGACCCTTCCGATAGCATGAGATGTGATATCTCAATGCTTCAAAAACCAAACATGAGAACCATCCTATAACATGAGATGTGAACATAGGAAGGGTCTCAGGATTGGAATGGGAAGGATTTGGATATCACATCTCTTGCTATAGGAAGGGTCTCAGGTTTTTTATTAGAAACATTGAGATATCACATCTCATGCTATAGGAAGGGTTTCAGGATTGGAATGGGAAGGAATAGGATATCACATCTCATGCTAAAGGAAGGGTCTCAGGTTTGGAAGGGGAAGGATTTGGATATCATATCTCATGTTATAGGACGGGTCCTAGGTTTGGTATTAGAAGCATTGAGATATCACATCTCATGCTATAGGAAGAGTCTCAGGATTGGAATGGGAAGGAGTTGGATATCACGTCTCATGTTATAGGAAGGGTCTCAGGATTGGAATGGGAAGGAGTTGGATATCACATCTCCTGCTAAAGGAAGGGTCTCAGGTTTGATAGAAGCATTGAGATATCACATCTCATGCTATAGGAAGGAACTCAGGATTGGAATGGGAAGGAGTTGGATATCACATCTCATGCCATAGGAAGGGTCATCAGGTTTGGTATAAGCATTGAGATATCACATCTCTGCTATCGGAAGGGTCTCAGGATAGGAATTGGAAGGACTTAGATATCACATCTCATACTATAGGGAGGGTCTCAGTTTTGATATTAGAAGCATTGAGATATCACATCTCATGCTATCGGAAGGGTCTCAGGATTGGAATGGGATGGAGTTGGATATCACATCTCAAGCTTTCTCAGGATTGGAATGGGAAGGAGTTTGATATCACATTTCAAGCTATAGGAAGGGTCTCAGGTTTGGAAGGGGAAGGATTTGGATCTCACATCTCATGTTTTAGGACGGGTCTCAGGTTTGGTATTAGAAGCATTGAGATATCACATCTCATGGTATAGGAAGGGTCTGAGGATTGGAATGGGAAGGAGTTGGATATCACATCTCAAGCTATCTCAGGATTGGAATGGGAAGGAGTTTGATATCACATCTCAAGCTAGAGGAAGGGTCTCAGGTTTGGAAAGGGAAGGATTTGGATTTCACATCTCATGTTATAGGATCGTTCTCATGTTTGGTTATAGCAGCATTGAGATATCACATCTCATGCTATCGGAAGGGTCTCAGGTTTGAAAAGGGAAGGATTTGGATTTCACATGTTATAGGATGGTTCTCAGGTTTGCTTTTAGAAGCATTAAGATATAACATCTCATGCTATAGGAAGGGTCTCAGGTTTGGAATGAGAAGGAGTTGGATATCACATCTCATGCTAAAGGAAAGGTCTCAGGTTTGGAAGGGGAAGGATTTGGATCTCACATCTCATGTTTTAGGACGGGTCTCAGGTTTGGTATTAGAAGCATTGAGATATCACATCTCATGGTATAGGAAGGGTCTCAGGATTGGAATGGGAAGGAGTTGGATATCACATTGAATGGGAAGGAGTTTGATATCACATCTCAAGCTATAGGAAGGGTCTCAGGTTTGGAGAGGGAATGATTTGGATTTCATATCTCATGTTATAGGATGGTTCTCCTGTTTGGTTTTAGAAGCATTGAGATATCACATCACATGCTATAGGAAGAGTCTCAGGATTGGAATGGGAAGGAGTTGGATATCACGTCATGTTATAGGAAGGGTCTCAGGTTTGATAGAAGCAAAGGTATATCACATTGAATGGGAAGGAGTTTGATATCACATCTCAAGCTATAGGAAGGGTCTCAGGTTTGGAGAGGGAATGATTTGGATTTCATATCTCATGTTATAGGACGGGTCCCAGGTTTGGTATTAGAAGCATTGAGATATCACATCTCATGGTATAGGAAGGGTCTCAGGATTGGAATGGGAAGCAGTTGGATATCACATCTCATCCAATAGGAAGGGTCTCAGGTTTGGAATGGGAAGGATTTGGATATCACATCTCTTGCTATAGGAAGGGTCTCAGGTTTTTTATTAGAAACATTGAGATATCACATCTCATGCTATAGGAAGGGTTTCAGGATTGGAATGGGAAGGAGTTGGATATCACATCTCATGCTAAAGGAAGGGTCTCAGGTTTGATAGAAGCATTGAGATATCACATCTCATGCTATAGGAAGGAACTCGGGATTGGAATGGGAAGGAGTTGTATATGACATCTCATGCCATAGGAAGGGTCACAGGTTTGGTATAAGCATTGAGATATCACATCTCTGCTATCAGAAGGGTCTCAGGATTGGAATGGGAAGGAGTTGGATATCCCATCTCGTTAAAGGAAGGGTCTCAGGTTTGGTATTAGAAGCATTGAGATATCACATCTCATGCTATAGGAAGGGTCTCAGGATTGGAATCGGAAGGAGTTGTATATGACATCTCATTCCATAGGAAGGGTCACAGGTTTGGTATAAGCATTGAGATATCACATCTCTGCTATCAGAAGGGTCTCAGGATTGGAATGGGAAGGAGTTGGATATCCCATCTTGTTAAAGGAAGGGTCTCAGGTTTGGTATTAGAAGCATTGAGATATCACATCTCAAGCTATAGGAAGGGTCTCAGGATTGGAATGGGAAGGAGTTTGATGTCACATCTCATGCCATGGTATGGGTCTCGGTTTTGTAGAGGCATTGGGATATCACATCTCATGCTATCGGAAGGGTATCAGGATTGGATTTGGAAGGAGTTGGATATCCCATCTCATGCTATAGGAAGGGTCTAAGGTTGGAATGGGAAGGAGTTGGATATCACATCTCATGTTATAGGAAGGGTCTCAGATTGGAATGGGAAGGACTTGGATATCACATCTCATTATATAGGAAGGCTCTCAGGGTTGGAAGGGGAAGGAGTTGGATATCACATTTCATGTTAGAGGTTGTATCTCAGGATTGGTATTAGAGGCCTTGAGATATCACATCTCATGCTATCAGAAGGGTCTCAGGATTGGAATGGGTAGGAGTTGGATATCACATCTCATGCTAAAGGGAGGGTCTAAGGTTTGGAAGGGGAAGGATTTGGATATCACATCTCATGTTATAGGAAGGATCTCAGGTTTGGTATTAGAAGCATTGAGATATCACATCTCATGCTATCGAAAGGGTCTCAGGTTTGGTATAAGCCTTGAGATATCAAATCTCTGCTATCGGAAGGGTCTTAGGATTGGGATGGGAAGGACTTGGATATCACATCTCATGATAAAGGAAGGGTCTAAGGTTTGGAAGGGGAAGGATTTGGATATCACATCTCATGTTATTGGACCGGTCTCAGGTTTGGTATTAGAAGCATTGAGATATCAAGTCTCATAGTATAGGACGGGAGTTTGATATCACATCTCATGCCATGATATGGGTCTCAGGTTTTGTAGAAGCATTGGGATATCACATCACATGCTATCGGAAGGGTTTCAGGATTGGATTTGGAAGGAGTTGGATATCCCATCTCATGCTATAGGAAGGGTCTCAGGTTGGAATGGGAAGGAGTTGGATATCACATCTCATGTTATAGGAAGGGTCTCAGGATTGGAATGGGAAGGACTTGGATATCACATCTCATGCTGTAGGAAGGCTCGCAGGTTTGGAAAGGCAAGGAGTTGGATATCACATTTCATGTTAGAGGTAGGATCTCAGGTTTGGTATTAGAGGCATTGAGATATCACATCTCATGCTATCAGAAGGGTATCAGGATTGGAATGGGAAGGAGTTGGATATCACATCTCATGCTAAAGGGAGGGTCTCAGGTTTGGAAGGGGAAGGATTTGGATATCACATCTCATGTTATAGGAAGGATCTCAATTTTGGTATTAGAAGCATTGAGATATCACATCTCATGCTATCAGAAGGGTATCAGGATTGGAATGGGAAGGAGTTGGATATCACATCTCATGCTAAAGGGAGGGTCTCAGGTTTGGAAGGGGAAGGATTTGGATATCACATCTCATGTTATAGGAAGGATCTCAATTTTGGTATTAGAAGCATTGAGATATCACATCCCATGCTATCGGAAGGATCTCAGGTTTGGTATTAGAAGCATTGAGATATCACATCTCATGCTATCGGAAGGATCTCAGGTTTGGTATTAGAAGCATTGAGATATCACATCTCATGTTATAGGAAGGATCTCAGGTTTGGTATTAAAAGCATTGAGATATCACATCTCATGCTATAGGAAGGGTCTCAGGATTGGAATTGCAAGGAGTTGGATATCACATCTCATGCTAAAGGAAGGGTCTCAGTTTTGGTAGAAGCATTGAGATATCACATCTCATGCTATAGGAAGGGTCTCAGGATTGGAATGGGAAGGAGTTGGATATCACATCTCATGCTATACGAAGGGTCTCAGGTTTTGTATAAGCATTGCGATATCACATCTCTGCTATCGGAAGGGTCTCAGGATTGGAATGGGAAGGACTTAGATATCGCATCTCATGCTATAGGGAGGGTCTCAGTATTGATATTAGAAGCATTGAGATATAACATCTCATGCTATCGGAAGGGTCTCAGGATTGGAATGGGAGGAGCTGGATATCACATCTCATGCTAAAGGAAGGGTCTCAGGTTTGGAAGGGGAAGGATTTGGATATCACATCTCATGTTATAGGACGGGTCTCAGGTTTGGTATTAGAAGCATTCAGATATCACATCTCATGCTATAGGAAGTGTCTCAGGATTGGAATGGGAAGGAGTTGGATATCACATCTCATGCTATAGGAAGGGTTTCAGGTTTGGTAGAAGCATTGAGATATGACATCTCATGCTAAAGGAAGAGTCTCAGGTTTGGGAAGGGAAGGATTTGGATTTCACATCTCATGTTATAGGATGGTTCTCATGTTTGGTTTTTGAAGCATTGAGATATCACATCTCATGCTATCGGAAGGGTCTCAGGTTTGGAATGGGAAGGAGTTGGATATCATATCTCATGTTATAGGAAGGATCTCAGTTTGGTATTAGAAGCATTGAGATATCACATCTCATGCTATAGGAAGGGTCTCAGGATTGGAATGGGAAGGAGTTGGATATCACATCTCATGCTATAGGGAGGGTCTCAGTTTTGATATTAGAAGCATTGAGATATCACATATGCTATTGGAAGGGTCTCAGTATTGGAATTGGAAGGAGTTGGATATCACATCTCATGCTATAGGAAGGATCTCAGGTTGGAATGGGAAGGAGTTGGATATCACATCTCATGTAATAGGAAGGGTCTCAAGATTAGAATGGGAAGGATTCGGATATTACATCTCTTGCTATATGAAGGGTCTCGGGTTTTTTTATTAGAAACATTGAGATATCACATCTCATGCTATAGGAAGGGTTTCAGGATTGGAATGGGAAGGATTTGGATATCACATCTCATGCTAAAGGAAGGGTCTCAGGTTTGGAAGGGGAAGGATTTGGATATCATATCTCATGTTATAGGACGGGTCCCAGGTTTGGTATTAGAAGCATTGAGATATCACATCTCATGGTATAGGAAGGATCTCAGGTTTGGAATGGGAAGGAATTGGATATCACATCTCATGTTATAGGAAGGATCTCAGGATTGGAATGGGAAGGATTTGGATATCACATCTCATGCTATAGGAAGGGTTTCAGGAATGGAATGGGAAGGACTTGGATATCACATCTCATGATAAAGGAAGGGTCTAAGGTTTGGAAGGGGAAGGATTTGGATATCACATCTCATGTTATTGGACCGGTCTCAGGTTTGGTATTAGAGTATTAGAAGCATTGAGATATCAAGTCTCATGGTATAGGGAGGGTCTCAGGATTGGAATGGGAAGGAGTTTGATGTCACATCTCATGCCATGGTATGGGTCTCGGTTTTGTAGAGGCATTGGGATATCACATCTCATGCTATCGGAAGGGTATCAGGATTGGATTTGGAAGGAGTTGGATATCCCATCTCATGCTATAGGAAGGGTCTTAGGATTGGAATGGGAAGGACTTGGATATCACATCTCATGATAAAGGAAGGGTCTAAGGTTTGGAAGGGGAAGGATTTGGATATCACATCTCATGTTATTGGACCGGTCTCAGGTTTGGTATTAGAAGCATTGAGATATCAAGTCTCATAGTATAGGACGGGAGTTTGATATCACATCTCATGCCATGATATGGGTCTCAGGTTTTGTAGAAGCATTGGGATATCACATCACATGCTATCGGAAGGGTTTCAGGATTGGATTTGGAAGGAGTTGGATATCCCATCTCATGCTATAGGAAGGGTCTCAGGTTGGAATGGGAAGGAGTTGGATATCACATCTCATGTTATAGGAAGGGTCTCAGGATTGGAATGGGAAGGACTTGGATATCACATCTCATGCTGTAGGAAGGCTCGCAGGTTTGGAAAGGCAAGGAGTTGGATATCACATTTCATGTTAGAGGTAGGATCTCAGGTTTGGTATTAGAGGCATTGAGATATCACATCTCATGCTATCAGAAGGGTATCAGGATTGGAATGGGAAGGAGTTGGATATCACATCTCATGCTAAAGGGAGGGTCTCAGGTTTGGAAGGGGAAGGATTTGGATATCACATCTCATGTTATAGGAAGGATCTCAATTTTGGTATTAGAAGCATTGAGATATCACATCTCATGCTATCAGAAGGGTATCAGGATTGGAATGGGAAGGAGTTGGATATCACATCTCATGCTAAAGGGAGGGTCTCAGGTTTGGAAGGGGAAGGATTTGGATATCACATCTCATGTTATAGGAAGGATCTCAATTTTGGTATTAGAAGCATTGAGATATCACATCCCATGCTATCGGAAGGATCTCAGGTTTGGTATTAGAAGCATTGAGATATCACATCTCATGCTATCGGAAGGATCTCAGGTTTGGTATTAGAAGCATTGAGATATCACATCTCATGTTATAGGAAGGATCTCAGGTTTGGTATTAAAAGCATTGAGATATCACATCTCATGCTATAGGAAGGGTCTCAGGATTGGAATTGCAAGGAGTTGGATATCACATCTCATGCTAAAGGAAGGGTCTCAGTTTTGGTAGAAGCATTGAGATATCACATCTCATGCTATAGGAAGGGTCTCAGGATTGGAATGGGAAGGAGTTGGATATCACATCTCATGCTATACGAAGGGTCTCAGGTTTTGTATAAGCATTGCGATATCACATCTCTGCTATCGGAAGGGTCTCAGGATTGGAATGGGAAGGACTTAGATATCGCATCTCATGCTATAGGGAGGGTCTCAGTATTGATATTAGAAGCATTGAGATATAACATCTCATGCTATCGGAAGGGTCTCAGGATTGGAATGGGAGGAGCTGGATATCACATCTCATGCTAAAGGAAGGGTCTCAGGTTTGGAAGGGGAAGGATTTGGATATCACATCTCATGTTATAGGACGGGTCTCAGGTTTGGTATTAGAAGCATTCAGATATCACATCTCATGCTATAGGAAGTGTCTCAGGATTGGAATGGGAAGGAGTTGGATATCACATCTCATGCTATAGGAAGGGTTTCAGGTTTGGTAGAAGCATTGAGATATGACATCTCATGCTAAAGGAAGAGTCTCAGGTTTGGGAAGGGAAGGATTTGGATTTCACATCTCATGTTATAGGATGGTTCTCATGTTTGGTTTTTGAAGCATTGAGATATCACATCTCATGCTATCGGAAGGGTCTCAGGTTTGGAATGGGAAGGAGTTGAATATCATATCTCATGTTATAGGAAGGATCTCAGTTTGGTATTAGAAGCATTGAGATATCACATCTCATGCTATAGGAAGGGTCTCAGGATTGGAATGGGAAGGAGTTGGATATCACATCTCATGCTATAGGGAGGGTCTCAGTTTTGATATTAGAAGCATTGAGATATCACATATGCTATTGGAAGGGTCTCAGTATTGGAATTGGAAGGAGTTGGATATCACATCTCATGCTATAGGAAGGATCTCAGGTTGGAATGGGAAGGAGTTGGATATCACATCTCATGTAATAGGAAGGGTCTCAAGATTGGAATGGGAAGGATTCGGATATTACATCTCTTGCTATATGAAGGGTCTCGGGTTTTTTTATTAGAAACATTGAGATATCACATCTCATGCTATAGGAAGGGTTTCAGGATTGGAATGGGAAGGATTTGGATATCACATCTCATGCTAAAGGAAGGGTCTCAGGTTTGGAAGGGGAAGGATTTGGATATCATATCTCATGTTATAGGACGGGTCCCAGGTTTGGTATTAGAAGCATTGAGATATCACATCTCATGGTATAGGAAGGATCTCAGGTTTGGAATGGGAAGGAATTGGATATCACATCTCATGTTATAGGAAGGATCTCAGGATTGGAATGGGAAGGATTTGGATATCACATCTCATGCTATAGGAAGGGTTTCAGGAATGGAATGGGAAGGACTTGGATATCACATCTCATGATAAAGGAAGGGTCTAAGGTTTGGAAGGGGAAGGATTTGGATATCACATCTCATGTTATTGGACCGGTCTCAGGTTTGGTATTAGAGTATTAGAAGCATTGAGATATCAAGTCTCATGGTATAGGGCGAGAGTTTGATATCACATCTCATGCCATGGTATGGGTCTCAGGTTTTGTAGAAGCATTGGGATATCACATCTCATGCTATCGGAAGGGTATCAGGATTGGATTTGGAAGGAGTTGGATATCCCATCTCATGCTATAGGAAGGGTCTCAGGTTGGAATGGGAAGGAGTTGGATATCACATCTCATGTAATAGGAAGGGTCTCAGGATTGGAATGGGAAGGACTTGGATATCACATCTCATGCTGTAGGAAGGCTCTCAGGTTTGGAAAGGGAAGGAGTTGGATATCACATTTCATGTTAGAGGTAGGATCTCAGGTTTGGTATTAGAGGTATTGAGATATCACATCTCATGCTATCAGAAGGGTATCAGGATTGGAATGGGAAGGAGTTGGATATCACATCTCATGTTATAGGAAGGATCTCAGGTTTGGTATTATAAGCATTGAGATATCACATCTCATGCTATCGGAAGGATCTCAGGTTTGGTATTAGAAGCATTGAGATATCACATCTCATGCTATAGGAAGGGTCTCAGGATTGGAATTGGAAGGAGTTGGATATCACATCTCATGTTATAAGAAGGATCTCAGGTTTGGTATTAGAAGCATTGAGATATCACATTTCATGCTATAGGAAGGGTCTCAGGATTGGAATGGGAAGGAGTTGGATATCACATCTCATGCTAAAGGAAGGGTCTCAGTTTTGGTAAAAGCACTGAGATATCACATCTCATGCTATAGGAAGGGTCTCAGGATTGGAATGGGAAGGAGTTGGATATCACATCTCATGCTATAGGAAGGGTCTCAGGTTTGCTATAAGCATTGAGATATCACATCTCTGCTATCGGAAGGGTCTCAGGATTGGAATGGGAAGCACGTTGATATCACATCTCATGCTATAGGGAGGGTCTCAATTTTGATATTAGAAGTATTGAGATATCACATCTCATGCTATCGGAAGAGTCCCAGGATTGGAATGGGAGGAGCTGGATATCACATCTCATGCTAAAGGAAGGGTCTCAGGATCGGAAGGGGAAGGATTTGGATATCACATCTCATGTTATAGGACGGGTCTCAGGTTTGGTATTAGAAGCATTGAGATATCACATCTCATGCTATAGGAAGTGCCTCAGGATTGGAATGGGAAGGAGTTGGATATCACATCTCATGCTATAGGAAGGGTTTCAGGTTTGGTAGAAGCATTGAGATATCACATCTCATGCTATAGGAAGAGTCTCAGGTTTGGGAAGGGAAGGATTTGGATTTCACATCTCATGTTATAGGATGGTTCTCATGTTTGGTTTTTGAAGCATTGAGATATCACATCTCATGCTATCCGAAGGGTCTCAGGTTTGGAATGAGAAGGAGTTGGATATCACATGTCATGTTATAGGAAGGATCTCAGGTTTGGTATTAGAAGCATTGAGATATCACATCTAATGCTATAGGAAGGGTTTCAGGATTGGAATGGGAAGGAGTTGGATATCACATCTCATGCTATAGGGAGGGTCTCAGTTTTGATATTAGAAGGATTGAGATATCACATATGCTATTGGAAGGGTCTCAGTATTGGAATTGGAAGGAGTTGGATATCACATCTCATGCTATAGGGAGGTTCTCAGGTTTGATATTAGAAGCATTGAGATATCACATCTCATGCTATCGGAAGGGTCTCAGGATTGGAATGGGAAGGAGTTGGATATCACATCTCATGCTAAAGGAAAGGTCTCAGGTTTGGAAGGGGAAGGATGTGGATCTCACATCTCATGTTTTAGGACGGGTCTCAGGTTTGGTATTAGAAGCATTGAGATATCACATCTAATGCTATAGGAAGGGTCTCAGGATTGGAATGGGAAGGAGTTGGATATCACATCTCATGCTATAGGGAGGGTCTCAGTTTTGATATTAGAAGGATTGAGATATCACATATGCTATTGGAAGGGTCTCAGTATTGGAATTGGAAGGAGTTGGATATCACATCTCATGCTATAGGGAGGTTCTCAGGTTTGATATTAGAAGCATTGAGATATCACATCTCATGCTATCGGAAGGGTCTCAGGATTGGAATGGGAATGAGTTGGATATCACATCTCACGCTATCTCAGTATTGGAATGGGAAGGAGTTTGATATCACATCTCAAGCTATAGGAAGGGTCTCAGGTTTGGGAAGGGAAGGATTTGGATTTCACATCTCATGTTATAGGATGGTTCTCATGTTTCGTTTTAGAAGCATTGAGATATCACATCTCATGCTATCGGAAGGGTCTCAGGTTTGAAATGGGAAGGAGTTGGATATCACATCTCATGTTATAGGAAGGATCTCAGGTTTGGTATTAGAAGCATTGAGATATCACATCTCATGCTATATGAAGGGTCTCAGGATTGGAATGTGAAGGATTTGGATATCACATTTCATGCTAAAGGAAGGGTCTCAGGTTTTTTAGAAGCATTGAGATATCACATCTCATGCTATAGGAAGGGTCTCAGGATTGGAATGGGAAGGAGTTGGATATCACATCTCATGCCATAGGAAGGGTCTCAGGTTTGGTATAAGAATTGAGATATCACATCTCTGCTATCGGAAGGGTCTCAGGATTGGATTGGGAAGGATTTGGATATCCCTTCTCATGCTATAGGAATTGTCTCAGGTTGGAATGGGAAGGAGTTGGATATCACATCTCATGTTATAGAAAGGGTCTCAAGATTGGAATGGGAAGGATTTGGATATTAAATCTCTTGCTATAGGAAGGGTCTCGGGTTTTTTATTAGAAAAATTGAGATATCACATCTCATGCTATAGGAAGAGTTTCAGGATTGGAATGGGAAGGATTTGGATATCACATCTCATGCTAAAGGAAGGGTCTCAGGTTTGGAAGGGGAAGGATTTGGATATCATATCTCATGTTATAGGACGGGTCCCAGGTTTGGTATTAGAAGCATTGAGATATCACATCTCATGGTAAATGAAGGGTCTCAGGATTGGAATGGGAAGCAGTTGGATATCACATCTCATCCAATAGGAAGGGTCTCAGGTTTGTAATGGGAAGGAATTGGATATCACATCTCATGTTATAGGAAGGATCTCAGGATTGGAATGGGAAGGATTTGGATATCACATCTCTTGCTATAGGAAGGGTCTCAGGTTTTTTATTAGAAACATTGAGCTATCACATCTCATGCTATAGGAAGGGTTTCAGGATTGGAATGGGAAGGAGTTGGATATCACGTTTCATGTTATAGGAAGGGTCTCAGGATTGGAATGAGAAGTAGTTGGAAATCACATCTCATGCTAAAGGAAGGGTCTCAGGTTTGATAGAAGCATTGAGATATCACATCTCATGCTATAGGAAGGAACTCAGGATTGGAATGGGAAGGAGTTGGATATCACATCTCATGCCATAGGAAGGGTCATCAGGTTTGGTATATGCATTGAGATATCACATCTCTGCTATCGGAAGGGTCTCAGGATAGGAATGGGAAAGACTTAGATATCACATCTCATACTATAGGGAGGGTCTCAGTTTTGATATTAGAAGCATTGAGATATCACATCTCATGCTATCGGAAGGGTCTCAGGATTGGAATGGGATGGAGTTGGATATCACATCTCAAGCTATCTCAGGATTGGAATAGGAAGGAGTTTGATATCACATCTCAAGCTATAGGAAGGGTCTCAGGTTTGGAATGGGAAGGATTTGGATATCACATCTCTTGCTATAGGAAGGGTCTCGGGTTTTTTATTAGAAAAATTGAGATATCACATCTCATGCTATAGGAAGAGTTTCAGGATTGGAATGGGAAGGATTTGGATATCAGATCTCATGCTAAAGGAAGGGTCTCAGGTTTGGAAGGGGAAGGATTTGGATATCATATCTCATGTTATAGGACGGGTCCCAGGTTTGGTATTAGAAGCATTGAGATATCACATCTCATGGTAAATGAAGGGTCTCAGGATTGGAATGGGAAGCAGTTGGATATCACATCTCATCCAATAGGAAGGGTCTCAGGTTTGTAATGGGAAGGAATTGGATATCACATCTCATGTTATAGGAAGGATCTCAGGATTGGAATGGGAAGGATTTGGATATCACATCTCTTGCTATAGGAAGGGTCTCAGGTTTTTTATTAGAAACATTGAGCTATCACATCTCATGCTATAGGAAGGGTTTCAGGATTGGAATGGGAAGGAGTTGGATATCACGTTTCATGTTATAGGAAGGGTCTCAGGATTGGAATGAGAAGTAGTTGGAAATCACATCTCATGCTAAAGGAAGGGTCTCAGGTTTGATAGAAGCATTGAGATATCACATCTCATGCTATAGGAAGGAACTCAGGATTGGAATGGGAAGGAGTTGGATATCACATCTCATGCCATAGGAAGGGTCATCAGGTTTGGTATATGCATTGAGATATCACATCTCTGCTATCGGAAGGGTCTCAGGATAGGAATGGGAAAGACTTAGATATCACATCTCATACTATAGGGAGGGTCTCAGTTTTGATATTAGAAGCATTGAGATATCACATCTCATGCTATCGGAAGGGTCTCAGGATTGGAATGGGATGGAGTTGGATATCACATCTCAAGCTATCTCAGGATTGGAATAGGAAGGAGTTTGATATCACATCTCAAGCTATAGGAAGGGTCTCAGGTTTGGAAGGGGAAGGATTTGGATCTCACATCTCATGTTTCAGGACGGGTCTCAGGTTTGGTATTAGAAGCATTGAGATATCACATCTCATGGTATAGGAAGGGTCTCAGGATTGGAATGGGAAGGAGTTGGATATCACATCTCAAGCTATCTCAGGATTGGAATGGGAAGGAGTTTGATATCACATCTCAAGCTATAGGAAGGGTCTCAGGTTTGGAAAGGGAAGGATTTGGATTTCACATCTCATGTTATAGGATGGTTCTCATGTTTGGTTTTAGAAGCATTGAGATAACATATCTCATGCTATCGGAAGGGTCTCAGGTTTGGAAGGGGAAGGATTTGGATTTCACATGTTATAGGATGGTTCTCAGGTTTGGTTTTAGAAGCATTAAGATATAACATCTCATGCTATAGGAAGGGTCTCAGGTTTGGAATGGGAAGGAGTTGGATATCACATCTCATGCTAAAGGAAAGGTCTCAGGTTTGGAAGGGGAAGGATTTGGATCTCACATCTCATGTTTTAGGACGGGTCTCAGGTTTGGTATTAGAAGCATTGAGATATCACATCTCATGGTATAGGAAGGGTCTCAGGATTGGAATGGGAAGGAGTTGGATATCACATTGAATGGGGAGGAGTTTGATATCACATCTCAAGCTATAGGAAGGGTCTCAGGTTTGGAAAGGGAATGATTTGGATTTCACATCTCATGTTATAGGATGGTTCTCATGTTTGGTTTTAGAAGCATTGAGATATCACATCTCATGCTATAGGAAGAGTCTCAGGATTGGAATGGGAAGGAGTTGGATATCACGTCTCATGTTATAGGAAGGGTCTCAGGATTGGAATGGGAAGGACTTGGATATCACATCTCATGCTAAAGGAAGGGTCTCAGGTTTGATAGAAGCAAAGGTTTGGAATGGGAAGGAGTTTGATATCACATCTCATGTTATAGGAAGGATCTCAGGTTTGGTATTAGAAGCATTGAGATATCACATCTCATGCTATAGGAAGGGTCTCAGGATTGGAATGGGAAGGAGTTGGATATCACATATCATGCTATAGGAAGGGTCTCAGGTTTGGTATAAGCATTGAGATATCCCATCTCATGCTATAGGAAGGGTCTCAGGATTGGAATCGGAAGGAGTTGTATATGACATCTCATGCCATAGTAAGGGTCACAGGTTTGATATAAGCATTGAGATATCACATCTCTGCTATCGGAAGGGTCTCAGGATTGGAATGGGAAGGAGTTGGATATCCCATCTCGTTATAGGAAGGGTCTCAGGTTTGGTATTAGAAGCATTGAGATATCACATCTCATGCTATAGGAAGGGTCTAAGGTTTGGAAGGGGAAGGATTTGGATATCACATCTCATGTTATAGGACCGGTCTCAGGTTTGGTATTAGAAGCATTGAGATATCAAGTCTCATGGTATAGGACGGGTCTCAGAATTGGAATGGGAAGGAGTTGGATATCACATCTCAAGCTATAGGAAGGGTCTCAGGATTGGAATGGGAAGGAGTTTGATATCACATCTCATGCCATGGTATGGGTCTCAGGTTTTGTAGAGGCATTGGGATATCACAACTCATGCTATCGGAAGGGTATCAAGATTGGATTTGGAAGGAGTTGGATATCCCATCTCATGCTATAGGAAGGGTCTAAGGTTGGAATGGGAAGGAGTTGGATATCACATCTCATGTTATAGGAAGGGTCTCAGGATTGGAATGGGAAGGACTTGGATTTCACATCTCATTCTATAGGAAGTCTCTCAGGGTTGGAAGGGGAAGGCGTTGGATATCACATTTCATGTTAGAGGTAGGATCTCAGGTTTGGTATTAGAGGCATTGAGATATCACATCTCATGCTATCAGAAGGGTCTCAGGATTGGAATGGGAAGGAGTTGGATATCACATCTTATGCTAAAGGGAGGGTCTCAGGTATGGAAGGGGAAGGATTTGAATATCACATCTCATGTTATAGGAAGGATCTCAGGTTTGGTATTAGAAGCATTGAGATATCACATCTCATGCTATCGGAAGGGTCTCAGGTTTGGTATAAGCATTGAGATATCACATCTCTGCTATCGGAAGGGTCTCAGGATTGGAATGGGAAGGACTTGGATATCACAATTCATGTTATAGGAAGGGTCTCAAGTTTGGTATTAGAAGCATTGAGATATCACATCTCATGCTATAGGAAGGGTCTCAGGATTGGAATGGGAAGGACTTGGATATCACATCTCATGTTATAGGAAGGGTCTCAAGTTTGGTATTAGAAGCATTGAGATATCACATCTCATGCTATAGGAAGGGTCTCAGGAATGGAATGGGAAGGACTTGGATATCACATCTCATGATAAAGGAAGGGTCTAAGGTTTGGAAGGGGAAGGATTTGGATATCACATCTCATGTTATTGGACCGGTCTCAGGTTCGGTATTAGAAGCATTGAGATATCAAGTCTCATGGTATAGGACGGGAGTTTGATATCACATCTCATGCCATGGTATGGGTCTCAGGTTTTGTAGAAGCATTGGGATATCACATCTCATGCTATCGGAAGGGTATCAGGATTGGATTTGGAAGGAGTTGGATATCCCATCTCATGCTATAGGAAGGGTTTCAGGTTGGAATGGGAAGGAGTTGGATATCACATCTCATGTTATAGGAAGGGTCTCAGGATTGGAATGGGAAGGACTTGGATATCACATTTCATGCTGTAGGAAGGCTCTCAGGTTTGGAAAGGGAAGGAGTTGGATATCACATTTCATGTTAGAGGTAGGATCTCAGGTTTGGTATTAGAGGCATTGAGATATCACATCTCATGCTATCAGAAGGGTATCAGGATTGGAATGGGAAGGAGTTGGATATCACATCTCATGCTAAAGGGAGGGTCTCAGGTTTGGAAGGGGAAGGATTTGGATATCACATCTCATGTTATAGGAAGGATCTCAGGTTTGGTATTAGAAGCATTGAGATATCACATCTCATGCTATCGGAAGGATCTCAGGTTTGGTATTAGAAGCATTGAGATATCACATCTCATGCTATAGGAAGGGTCTCAGGATTGGAATGGGAAGGAGTTGGATATCACATCTCAAGCTATCTCAGGATTGGAATGGGAAGGAGTTTGATATCACATTTCAAGCTATAGGAAGGGTCTCAGGTTTGGAAAGGGAAGGATTTGGATTTCACATCTCATGTTATAGGATGGTTCTCAAGTTTGGTTTTAGAAGCATTGAGATATCACATCTCATGCTATCGGAAGGGTCTCAGGTTTGGAAAGGGAAGGATTTGGATTTCACATGTTATAGGATAGTTCTCAGGCTTGGTTTTAGAAGCATTAAGATATAACATCTCATGCTATAGGAAGGGTCTCAGGTTTGGAATGGGAAGGAGTTGGATATCCCATCTCATGCTAAAGGAAAGGTCTCAGGTTTGGAAGGGGAAGGATTTGGATCTCACATCTCATGTTTTAGGACGGGTCTCAGGTTTGGTATTAGAAGCATTGAAATATCACATCTCATGGTATAGGAAGGGTCTCAGGATTGGAATGGGAAGGAGTTGGATATCACATCTCAAGCTATCTCAGGATTGGAATGGGAAGGAGTTTGATATCACATTTCAAGCTATAGGAAGGGTCTCAGGTTTGGAAAGGGAATGATTTGGATTTCACATCTCATGTTATAGGATGGTTCTTATGTTTGGTTTTAGAAGCATTGAGATATCACATCTCATGCTATCGGAAGGGTCTCAGGTTTGGAATGGGAAGGAGTTTGATATCACATCTCATGTTATAGGAAGGATCTCAGGTTTGGTATTAGAAGCATTGAGATATCACATCTCATGCCATAGGAAGGGTCTCAGGTTTGGTATAAGCATTGAGATATCACATCTCTTCTATCGGAAGGGTCTCAAGGATTTGAATGGGAAGGAGTTGGATATCCCATCTCGTTATAGGAAGGGTCTCAGGTTTGGTATTAGAAGCATTGAGATATCACATCTCATGCTATATGAAGGGTCTCAGGATTGGAAGGGGAAGGATTTGGATATCACATCTCATGTTATAGGACCGTCTCAGTTTTGGTATTAGAAGCATTGAGATATCAAGTCTCATGGTATAGGACGGGTCTCAGAATTGGAATGGGAAGGAGTTGGATATCACATCTCAAGCTATAGGAAGGGTCTCAGGATTGGAATGGGAAGGAGTTTGATATCACATCTCATGCCATGGTATGGGTCTCAGGTTTTGTAGAAGCATTGTGATATCACATCTCATGCTATGGGAAGGGTCTCAGGATTGGAATGGGAAGGAGTTGGATATCACATCTCAAGTTATCTCAGGATTGGAATGGGAAGGAGTTTGATATCACATCTCAAGCTATAGGAAGGGTCTCAGGTTTGGAAAGGGAAGGATTTGGATTTCACATGTTATAGGATGGTTCTCATGTTTGGTTTTAGAAGCATTGAGATATCACATCTCATGCTATCGGAAGGGTCTCAGGTTTGGAAAGGGAAGGATTTGGATTTCACATGTTATAGGATAGTTCTCAGGTTTGGTTTTAGAAGCATTAAGATATAACATCTCATGCTATAGGAAGGGTTCTCAGGTTTGGAATGGGAAGGAGTTGGATATCCCATCTCATGCTAAAGGAAAGGTCTCAGGTTTGGAAGGGGAAGGATTTGGATCTCACATCTCATGTTTTAGGACGGGTCTCAGGTTTGGTATTAGAAGCATTGAAATATCACATCTCATGGTATAGGAAGGGTCTCAGGATTGGAATGGGAAGGAGTTGGATATCACATCTCAAGCTATCTCAGGATTGGAATGGGAAGGAGTTTGATATCACATTTCAAGATATAGGAAGGGTCTCAGGTTTGGAAAGGGAATGATTTGGATTTCACATCTCATGTTATAGGATGGTTCTTATGTTTGGTTTTAGAAGCATTGAGATATCACATCTCATGCTATCGGAAGGGTCTCAGGTTTAGAATGGGAAGGAGTTTGATATCACATCTCATGTTATAGGAAGGATCTCAGGTTTGGTATTAGAAGCATTGAGATATAACATCTCATGCTATAGGAAGGGTCTCAGGTTTGGTATAAGCATTGAGATATCACATCTCTTCTATCGGAAGGGTCTCAGGATTTGAATGGGAAGGAGTTGGATATTCCATCTCATTATAGGAAGGGTCTCAGGTTTGGTATTAGAAGCATTGAGATATCACATCTCATGCTATATGAAGGGTCTCAGGATTGGAAGGGGAAGGATTTGGATATCACATCTCATGTTATAGGACCGTCTCAGTTTTGGTATTAGAAGCATTGAGATATCAAGTCTCATGGTATAGGACGGGTCTCAGAATTGGAATGGGAAGGAGTTGGATATCACATCTCAAGCTATAGGAAGGGTCTCAGGATTGGAATGGGAAGGAGTTTGATATCACATCTCATGCCATGGTATGGGTCTCAGGTTTTGTAGAAGCATTGTGATATCACATCTCATGCTATCGGAAGGGTCTCAGGATTGGCATGGGAAGGAGTTGGATATCACATCTCAAGTTATCTCAGGATTGGAATGGGAAGGAGTTTGATATCACATCTCAAGCTATAGGAAGGGTCTCAGGTTTGGAAAGGGAAGGATTTGGATTTCACATGTTATAGGATGGTTCTCATGTTTGGTTTTAGAAGCATTGAGATATCACATCTCATGCTATCGGAAGGGTCTCAGGTTTGGAAAGGGAAGGATTTGGATTTCACATGTTATAGGATAGTTCTCAGGTTTGGTTTTAGAAGCATTAAGATATAACATCTCATGCTATAGGAAGGGTTCTCAGGTTTGGAATGGGAAGGAGTTGGATATCCCATCTCATGCTAAAGGAAAGGTCTCAGGTTTGGAAGGGGAAGGATTTGGATCTCACATCTCATGTTTTAGGACGGGTCTCAGGTTTGGTATTAGAAGCATTGAAATATCACATCTCATGGTATAGGAAGGGTCTCAGGATTGGAATGGGAAGGAGTTGGATATCACATTGAATGGGAAGGAGTTTGATATCACATCTCAAGCTATAGGAAGGGTCTCAGGTTTGGAAAGGGAATGATTTGGATTTCACATCTCATGTTATAGGATGGTTCTTATGTTTGGTTTTAGAAGCATTGAGATATCACATCTCATGCTATCGGAAGGGTCTCAGGTTTGGTATAAGCATTGAGATATCACATCTCTTCTATCGGAAGGGTCTCAGGATTGGAATGGGAAGGAGTTGGATATCCCATCTCGTTATAGGAAGGGTCTCAGGTTTGGTATTAGAAGCATTGAGATATCACATCTCATGCTATAGGAAGGGTCTCAGGATTGGAAGGGGAAGGATTTGGATATCACATCTCATGTTATAGGACCGTCTCAGTTTTGGTATTAGAAGCATTGAGATATCAAGCCTCATGGTATAGGACGGGTCTCAGAATTGGAATGGGAAGGAGTTGGATATCACATCTCAAGCCATGGTATGGGTCTCAGGTTTTGTAGAAGCATTGGGATATCACATCTCATGCTATCGGAAGGGTATCAGGATTGGATTTGGAAGGAGTTGGATATCCCATCTCATGCTATAGGAAGGGTCTAAGGTTGGAATGGGAAGGAGTTGGATATCACATCTCATGTTATAGGAAGGGTCTCAGGATTGGAATGGGAAGGACTTGGATATCACATCCCATTCTATAGGAAGGCGCTCAGGGTTGGAAGGGGAAGGAGTTGGATATCACATTTCATGTTAGAGGTAGGATCTCAGGTTTGGTATTAGAGGCATTGAGATATCACATCTCATGCTATCAGAAGGGTCTCAGGATTGGAATGGGAAGGAGTTGGATATCACATCTCATGCTAAAGGGAGGGTCTAAGGTTTGGAAGGGGAAGGATTTGGATATCACATCTCATGTTATAGGAACAATCTCAGGTTTGGTATTAGAAGCATTGAGATATCACATCTCATGCTATCGGAAGGTTCTCAGGTTTGGTATAAGCATTGAGATATCACATCTCTGCTATCGGAAGGTTCTCAGGATTGGAATGGGAAGGACTTGTATATCACAATTCAGGTTATAGGAAGGGTCTCAGGTTTGGTATTAGAAGCATTGAGATATCACATCTCATCCTATAGGAAGGGTCTCAGGAATGGAATGGGAAGGACTTGGATATCACATCTCATGATAAAGGAAGGGTCTAAGGTTTGGAAGGGGAAGGATTTGGATATCACATCTCATGTTATTGGACCGGTCTCAGGTTCGGTATTAGAAGCATTGAGATATCAAGTCTCATGGTATAGGACGGGAGTTTGATAACACATCTCATGCCATGGTATGGGTCTCAGGTTTTGTAGAAGCATTGGGATATCACATCTCATGCTATCGGAAGGGTATCAGGATTGGATTTGGAAGGAGTTGGATATCCCATCTCATGCTATAGGAAGGGTTTCAGGTTGGAATGGGAAGGAGTTGGATATCACATCTCATGGTATAGGAAGGGTCTCAGGATTGGAATGGGAAGGACTTAGATATCACATCTCATGCTGTAGGAAGGCTCTCAGGTTTGGAAAGGGAAGGAGTTGGATATCACATTTCATGTTAGAGGTAGGATCTCAGGTTTGGTATTAGAGGCATTGAGATATCACATCTCATGCTATCAGAAGGGTATCAGGATTGGAATGGGAAGGAGTTGGATATCACATCTCATGCTAAAGGGAGGGTCTCAGGTTTGGAAGGGGAAGGATTTGGATATCACATCTCATGTTATAGGAAGGATCTCAGGTTTGGCATTAGAAGCATTGAGATATCACATCTCATGCTATCGGAAGGATCTCAGGTTTGGTATTAGAAGCATTGAGATATCACATCTCATGCTATAGGAAGGGTCTCAGGATTGGAATGGGAAGGAGTTGGATATCACATCTCAAGCTATCTCAGGATTGGAATGGGAAGGAGTTTGATATCACATTTCAAGCTATAGGAAGGGTCTCAGGTTTGGAAAGGGAAGGATTTGGATTTCACATCTCATGTTATAGGATGGTTCTCAAGCTTGGTTTTAGAAGCATTGAGATATCACATCTCATGCTATCGGAAGGGTCTCAGGTTTGGAAAGGGAAGGATTTGGATTTCACATGTTATAGGATAGTTCTCAGGTTTGGTTTTAGAAGCATTAAGATATAACATCTCATGCTATAGGAAAGGTCTCAGGTTTGGAATGGGAAGGAGTTGGATATCCCATCTCATGCTAAAGGAAAGGTCTCAGGTTTGGAAGGGGAAGGATTTGGATCTCACATCTCATGTTTTAGGACGGGTCTCAGGTTTGGTATTAGAAGCATTGAAATATCACATCTCATGGTATAGGAAGGGTCTCAGGATTGGAATGGGAAGGAGTTGGATATCACATTGAATGGGAAGGAGTTTGATATCACATCTCAAGCTATAGGAAGGGTCTCAGGTTTGGAAAGGGAATGATTTGGATTTCACATCTCATGTTATAGGATGGTTGGTTCTTATGTTTGGTTTTAGAAGCATTGAGATATCACATCTCATGCTATCGGAAGGGTCTCAGGTTTGGAATGGGAAGGAGTTTGATATCACATCTCATGTTATCGGAAGGATCTCAGGTTTGGTATTAGAAGCATTGAGATATCACATCTCATGCTATAGGAAGGGTCTCAGGTTTGGTATAAGCATTGAGATATCCCATCTCATGCTATAGGAAGGGTCTCACAATTGGAATCGGAAGGAGTTGTATATGACATCTCATGCTATAGGAAGGGTCTCAGGTTTGGTATAAGCATTGAGATATCACATCTCTTCTATCGGAAGGGTCTCAGGATTTGAATGGGAAGGAGTTGGATATCCCATCTCGTTATAGGAAGGGTCTCAGGTTTGGTATTAGAAGCATTGAGATATCACATCTCATGCTATAGGAAGGGTCTCAGGATTGGAAGGGGAAGGATTTGGATATCACATCTCATGTTATAGGACCGTCTCAGTTTTGGTATTAGAAGCATTGAGATATCAAGTCTCATGGTATAGGACGGGTCTCAGAATTGGAATGGGAAGGAGTTGGATATCACATCTCAAGCTATAGGAAGGGTCTCAGGATTGGAATGGGAAGGAGTTTGATATCACATCTCATGCCATGGTATGGGTCTCAGGTTTTGTAGAAGCATTGTGATATCACATCTCATGATATCGGAAGGGTCTCAGGATTGGAATGGGAAGGAGTTGGATATCACATTGAATGGGAAGGAGTTTGATATCACATCTCAAGCTATAGGAAGGGTCTCAGGTTTGGAAAGGGAATGATTTGGATTTCACATCTCATGTTATAGGATGGTTCTCATGTTTGGTTTTAGAAGCATTGAGATATCACATCTCATGCTATAGGAAGAGTCTCAAGATTGGAATGGGAAGGAGTTGGATATCACGTCTCATGTTATAGGAAGGGTCTCAGGATTGGAATGGGAACTAGTTGGATATCACATCTCATGCTAAAGGAAGGGTCTCAGGTTTGATAGAACCAAAGGTTTGGAATGGGAAGGAGTTTGATATCACATCTCATGTTATAGGAAGGATCTCAGGTTTGGTATTAGAAGCATTGAGATATCACATCTCATGCTATAGGAAGGGTCTCAGGATTGGAATGGGAAGGAGTTGGATATCACATCTCATGCTATAGGAAGGGTCTCAGGTTTGGTATAAGCATTGAGATATCCCATCTCATGCTATAGGAAGGGTCTCAGGATTGGAATCGGAAGGAGTTGTATATGACATCTCATTCCATATCAAGGGTCACAGGTTTGGTATAAGCATTGACATATCACATCTCTGCTATCGGAAGGGTCTCAGGATTGGAATGGGAAGGAGTTGGATATCCCATCTCGTTATAGGAAGGGTCTCAGGTTTGGTATTAGAAGCATTGAGATATCACATCTCATGCTATAGGAAGGGTCTAAGGTTTGGAAGGGGAAGGATTTGGATATTACATCTCATGTTATAGGACCGGTCTCAGGTTTGGTATTAGAAGCATTGAGATATCAAGTCTCATGGTATAGGACGGGTCTCAGAATTGGAATGGGAAGGAGTTGGATATCACATCTCAAGCGATATGAAGGGTCTCAGGATTGGAATGGGAAGGAGTTTGATATCACATCTCATGCCATGGTATGGGTCTCAGGTTTTGTAGAGGCATTGGGATATCACATCTCATGCTATCGGAAGGGTATCAAGATTGGATTTGGAAGGAGTTGGATATCCCATCTCATGCTATAGGAAGGGTCTAAGGTTGGAATGAGCAGGAGTTGGATATCACATCTCATGTTATAGGAAGGGTCTCAGGATTGGAATGGGAAGGACTTGGATATCACATCTCATTCTATAGGAAGGGTCTCAGGGTTGGAAGGGGAAGGAGTTAGATATCACATTTCATGTTAGAGGTAGGATCTCAGGTTTGATATTAGAGGCATTGAGATATCACATCTCATGCTATCAGAAGGGTCTCAGGATTGGAATGGTAAGGAGTTGGATATCACATCTCATGCTAAAGGGAGGGTCTAAGGTTTGGAAGGGGAAGGATTTGGATATCACATCTCATGTTATAGAAAGGATCTCAGGTTTGGTATTAGAAGCATTGAGATATCACATCTCATGCTATCGGAAGGGTCTCAGGTTTGGTATAAGCATTGAGATATCACATCTCTCCTATCGGAAGGGTCTCAGGATTGGAATGGGAAGGACTTGGATATCACAATTCATGTTATAGGAAGGGTCTCAGGTTTGGTATTAGAAGCATTGAGATATCACATCTCATGCTATAGGAAGGGTCTCAGGATTGGAATGGGAAGGACTTGGATATCACATCTTATGTTATAGGAAGGGTCTCAGGTTTGGTATTAGAAGCATTGAGATATCACATCTCATGCTATATAAAAGGTTTCAGGAATGGAATGGGAAGGACTTGGATATCACATCTCATGATAAAGGAAGGGTCTAAGGTTTGGAAGAGGAAAGATTTGTATATCACATCTCATGTTATTGGACCGGTCTCAGGTTTGGTATTAGAAGCATTGAGATATCAAGTCTCATGGTATAGGACGGGAGTTTGATATCACATCTCATGCCATGGTATGGGTCTCAGGTTTTGTAGAAGCATTGGGATATCACATCAATTGCTATCGGAAGGGTATCAGGATTGGATTTGGAAGGAGTTGGATATCCCATCTCATGCTATAGGAAGGGTCTCAGGTTGGAATGGGAAGGAGTTGGACATCACATCTCATGTTATAGGAAGGGTCTCGGGATTGGAATGGGAAGGACTTGGATATCACATCTCATGCTGTAGGAATGCTCTCAGGTTTGGAAAGGGAAGGAGTTGGATATGTAAGGATATTTGGCGTGTTACAGCACAGAGTACAGCACTATTGTACAGGTAGCATTTTTTTTTTGATGCAGCACCACCACATGGGTGTGGTGCATTGCTATATGTGTTGCCAGATTAACATGGACATATAAGTAAAGACAGGCTATTCAGTCAAAAACGATTTTAACATATAAGATGCAAATCTATTTTTACAGTTAAAAGCACACGTTCACATTAAAAAATGCACACTATTTTTCACCTGAAATTCCTATGGTGCAAGAGACACATTTGAAAATTAATAACTAACCTTATTAATAACTAACCTGACTAATAAAACTGCATTTAACATAACCCACTAATAAAAATGTGTCTCCACGGCAGAATTAGGCCTACTCTGAAAGTGAACTTTTAAACGCACATTCATTTTTTTTTCTTTTTCTCTGCTGCTCTGTCCACATAACTACAGGAAGCAAAGTGCTCGAAGGAACAGGAAATCAGTTGGTTACAAATGGTTACTGTAGAAATGAGCCATTGTGTAGTGAGGGAGGAGATGGCATGATTGATTCTGATTGGAGCAGCGTCATAGCAAGTATCATGCTAGAGGCAGTGATTAGAGTTTTGCTGTCGGAGCTTGAGGAGAGGGGGAGGACAATCGAGATTTGGCAGAGCTGGGAGAAGGACCTGTTTCCTGGCTGAAGCATTCCTGTTGCAAAAGCTGAGAATTCCAGGCAATAACCCCGGTTTGAGAACGAAAGACGCTTGTTTTCACTGGGGTTAATCTTCAAGGGAGCCAAATTCAGAAAGAGAACAGCTGGAGAAAACTCATGCTGAACAGATAAGGTAATTACAGAAGTGTGGGGGCTGAGTGTGTACGAGAATATTCAGTCAGTGTAGGAAAGGAGATTCCTGTGCTTTACTCACATGTTTAATGTTGCAAATTGAGTTCTTGTCGCCGCCACTCTCTTTTCAGTGTATCACAGACAATGCTGTTACTGTGCTATTTTATTTATTTCTGTAAAGAGTGAGATCGTGTTTAAATGCAACTTTTATAATACACAAAAATATTTGAAAGCAGACGGGTGGTGTGTTTTATATTTACCAATACAGTGCTGATGATGTGGGGAGATGTTTAGACAGTTCAATTGTCATTTTCAAGGTAGCTAAACATCAAATTTGGCTGCAGCCGTGTGCACAATGTAATTCAGTATGAGCAGTTATAATTAACTGTGTGTGTTGTAGTTTGTCGGAGGTCTATGAGTCGGCAAAAAGGGAGGCCCGGGACATAGTTCACTACCGTATATAAGATAGTGAAAATACCACATGATAGCTCGCTGCCGTAGATAAGACAGAGAGAAATTGCCCATGGTGGCACACTAAAAATGAAAATGTGGTGTTCCTGCAATGCAAGCCTGAGGTCTCTCTAGTGATTACACGAAAAATCTAAACAAAAATAAGGGGTTCTGGATATTGGGGCCACAAATAAAACAAGGGAATTATGCTCACCAAAATACCACCAACCACGCATACCAACCACGCATACCAACCACGCATGTCTGTGTGCTGAAATAATGCATGTCCACTGTATTATTGTTGTACATGGCCCAATCTGAATACAAGGAGTGATTGTTGCTAAGTTATTTTTCGGCGGTAAGAAAATACCGTCAGGCCCCAAATCTCCACAAAATACCCTACAGATATCACATTTCATGTTATAGGTAGGATCTCAGGTTTGGTATTAGAGGCATTGAGATATCACATCTCATGCTATCAGAAGGGTATCAGGATTGGAATGGGAAGGAGTTGGATATCACATCTCATGCTAAAGGGAGGGACTCAGGTTTGGAAGGGGAAGGATTTGGATATCACATCTCATGTTATAGGAAGGATCTCAGGTTTGGTATTAGAAGCATTGAGATATCACATCTCATGCTATCGGAAGGATCTCAGGTTTGGTATTAGAAGCATTGAGATATCACATCTCATGCTATAGGAAGGGTCTCAGGATTGGAATGGGAAGGAGTTGGATATCACATCTCATGCTAAAGGAAGGGTCTCAGTTTTGGTAGAAGCATTGAGATATCACATCTCATGCTATAGGAAGGGTCTCAGGATTGGAATGGGAAGGAGTTGGATATCACATCTCATGCTATAGGAAGGGTCTCAGGTTTGGTATAAGCATTGAAATATCACATCTCTGCTATCGGAAGGGTCTCAGGATTGGAATGGGAAGGACTTAGATATCACATCTCATGCTATAGGGAGGGTCTCAGTATTGATATTAGAAGCATTGAGATATCACATCTCACGCTATCGGAAGGGTCTCAGGATTGGAATGGGAGGAGCTGGATATCACATCTCATGCTAAAGGAAGGGTCTCAGGTTTGGAAGGGGAAGGATTTGGATATCACATCTCATATTATAGGACGGGTCTCAGGTTTGCTATTAGAAGCATTGAGATATCACATCTCATGCTATAGGAAGTTTCTCAGGATTGGAATGGGAAGGAGTTGGATATCACATCTCATGCTATAGGAAGGGTTTCAGGTTTGGTAGAAGCATTGAGATATCACATCTCATGCTATAGGAAGAGTCTCAGGTTTGGGAATCTCAATGCTTCTACCAAACCTGAGACCCTTCCTTTAGCATGAGATGTGATATCCAAATCCTTCTCATTCCAATCCTGAGACCCTTCCTATAGCATGAGATGTGATATCTCAATGTTTCTAATAAAAAACCTGAGACCCTTCCTATAGCAAGAGATGTGATATCCAAATCCTTCCCATTCCAATCCTGAGACCCTTCCTATAACGAGATGTGATATCCAACTCCTTCCCATTCCAACCTGAGACCCTTCTATAGCATGAGAAGGGATATCCAACTCCTTCCCATTCCAATCCTGAGACCCTTCCTATACCATGAGATGTGATATCTCAATGCTTCTAATAAAAAACCTGAGACCCTTCCTATAGCAACAGATGTGATATCCAAATCCTTCCCATTCCAATCCTGAGATCCTTCCTATAACATGAGATGTGATATCCAATTCCTTCCCATTCCAAACCTGAGACCCTTCCTATTGGATGAGATGTGATATCCAACTCCTTCCCATTCCAATCCTGAGACCCTTCCTATACCATGAGATGTGATATCTCAATGCTTCTAATACCAAACCTGGGACCCGTCCTATAACATGAGATATGATATCCAAATCCTTCCCCTTCTAAACCTGAGACCCTTCCTTTAGCATGAGATGTGATATCCAAATCCTTCCCATTCCAATCCTGAAACCCTTCCTATAGCATGAGA
Source organism: Ambystoma mexicanum (assembly GCF_040938575.1). Classification (NCBI taxonomy): domain Eukaryota; kingdom Metazoa; phylum Chordata; class Amphibia; order Caudata; family Ambystomatidae; genus Ambystoma; species Ambystoma mexicanum. Next base: position 79,311 of record NW_027182477.1, read on the forward strand.
TGTGATATCTCAATGTTTCGAATAAAAAACCCGAGACCCTTCCTATAGCAAGAGATGTAATATCCAAATCTTTCCCATTCCAATCCTGAGACCCTTCCGATAGCAGAGATGTGATATCTCAAGGCTTATACCAAACCTGAGACCCTTCCTATGGCATGAGATGTGATATCCAACTCCTTCCCATTCCAATCCTGAGACCCTTCCTATAGCATGAGATGTTATATCTCAATGCTTCTACCAAACCTGAGACCCTTCCTTTAGCATGAGATGTGATATCCAAATCCTTCACATTCCAATCCTGAGATCCTTCCTATAGCATGAGATGTGATATCTCAATGCTTCTAATACCAAACCTGAGATCCTTCCTATAACATGAGATGTGATATCCAACTCCTTCCCATTCCAAACCTGAGACCCTTCCGATAGCATGAGATGTGATATCTCAATGCTTCTAAAACCAAACATGAGAACCATCCTATAACATGAGATGTGAAATCCAAATCCTTCCCTTCCCAAACCTGAGACCCTTCCTATAGCTTGAGATGTGATATCAAACTCCTTCCCATTCCAATCCTGAAATAGCTTGAGATGTGATATCCAACTCCTTCCCATTCCAATCCTGAGACCCTTATTATACCATGAGATGTGATATCTCAATGCTTCTAATACCAAACCTGAGACCCGTCCTAAAAATTGAGATGTGAGATCCAAATCCTTCCCCTTCCAAACCTGAGACCTTTCCTTTAGCATGAGATGTGATATCCAACTCCTTCCCATTCCAATCCTGAGACCCTTCCGATAGCATGAGATGTGATATCTCAATGCTTCTAATATCAAAACTGAGACCCTCCCTATAGCATGAGATGTGATATCCAACTCCTTCCCATTCCAATCCTGAGACCCTTCCTATACATGAGATGTGATATCTCAATGCTTCTAATACCAAACCTGAGATCATGAGATGTGATATCCAACTCCTTCCCATTCCAAACCTGAGACCCTTCCAATAGCATGAGATGTGATATCTCAATGCTTCAAAAACCAAACATGAGAACCATCCTATAACATGAGATGTGAAATCCAAATCCTTCCCTTCCCAAACCTGAGACTCTTCCTATAGCATGAGATGTGATATCTCAATGCTTCTACCAAACCTGAAACCCTTCCTATAGCATGAGATGTGATATCCAACTCCTTCCCATTCCAATCCTGAGACACTTCCTATATCATGAGATGTGATATCTCAATGCTTCTAATACCAAACCGAAGACCCGTCCTATAACATGAGATGTGATATCCAAATCCTTCCCCTTCCAAACCTGAGACCCTTCCTTTAGCATGAGATGTGATATCCAGCTCCTCCCATTCCAATCCTGAGACCCTTCCGATAGCATGAGATGTGATATCTCAATGCTTCTAATATCAATACTGAGACCCTCCCTATAGCATGAGATGTGATATCTAAGTCCTTCCCATTCCAATCCTGAGACCCTTCCGATAGCAGAGATGTGATATTTCAATGCTTATACCAAACCTGAGACCCTTCCTATAGCATGAGATGTGATATCCAACTCCTTCCCATTCCAATCCTGAGACCCTTCCTATAGCATGAGATGTGATATCTCAATGCTTCTACCAAAACTGAGACCCTTCCTTTAGCATGAGATGTGATATCCAACTCCTTCCCATTCCAATCCTGAGACCCTTCCTATAGCATGAGATGTGATATCTCAATGCTTCTAATACCAAACCTGAGATCCTTCCTATAACATGAGATGTGATATCCAACTCCTTCCCATTCCAATCCTGAGACCCTTCCTATAGCATGAGATGTGATATCTCAATGCTTCTAATACCAAACCTGAGATCCTTCCGATAGCATGAGATGTGATATCTCAATGCTTCTAATACCAAACCTGAGATTCTTCCTATAACATGAGATGTGATATCCAAATCCTTCCCCTTCCAATCCTGATACCCTTCTGATAGCATGAGATGTGATATCTCAATGCCTCTAATACCAAACCTGAGATCCTACCTCTAACATGAAATGTGATATCTGTAGGGTATTTTGTGGAGATTTGGGGCCTGACGGTATTTTCTTACCGCCGAAAAATAACTTAGCAACAATCACTCCTTGTATTCAGATTGGGCCATGTACAAAAATAATACAGTGGACATGCATTATTTCAGCACACAGACATGCGTGGTTGGTATGCGTGGTTGGTATGCGTGGTTGGTGGTATTTTGGTGAGCATAATTCCCTTGTTTTATTTGTGGCCCCAATATCCAGAACCCCTTATTTTTGTTTAGATGTTTCGTGTAATCACTAGAGACACCTCAGGCTTGCATTGCAGGAACACCACATTTTCATTTTTAGTGTGCCACCATGGGCAATTTCTCTCTGTCTTATCTACGGCAGCGAGCTATCATGTGGTATTTTCACTATCTTATATACGATAGTGAACTATGCCCGGGTCTCCCTTTTTGCCGACTCATAGACCTCCGACAAACTACAACACACACAGTTAGTTATAACTGCTCATACTGAATTACATTGTGCACACGGCTGCAGCCAAATTTGATGTTTAGCTACCTTGAAAATGACAATTGAACTGTCTAAACATCTCCCCACATCATCAGCACTGTATTGGTAAATATAAAACACACCACCCGTCTGCTTTCAAATATTTTTGTGTATTATAAAAGTTGCATTTAAACACGATCTCACTCTTTACAGAAATAAATAAAATAGCACAGTAACAGCATTGTCTGTGATACACTGAAAAGAGAGTGGCGGAGACAAGAACTCAATTTGCAACATTAAACATGTGAGTAAAGCACAGGAATCTCCTTTCCTACACTGACTGAATATTCTCGTACACACTCAGCCCCCACACTTCTGTAATTACCTTATCTGTTCAGCATGAGTTTTCTCCAGCTGTTCTCTTTCTGAATTTGGCTCCCTTGAAGATTAACCCCAGTGAAAACAAGCGTCTTTCGTTCTCAAACCGGGGTTATTGCCTGGAATTCTCAGCTTTTGCAGCAGGAATGCTTCAGCCAGGAAACAGGTCCTTCTCCCAGCTCTGCCAAATCTCGATTGTCCTCCCCCTCTCCTCAAGCTCCCCCAGCAAAACTCTAATCACTGCCTCTAGCATGATACTTGCTATGACGCTGCTCCAATCAGAATCAATCATGCCATCTCCTCCCTCACTACACAATGGCTCATTTCTACAGTAACCATTTATAACCAACTGATTTCCTGTTCCTTCGAGCACTTTGCTTCCTGTAGTTAGGTGGACAGAGCAGCAGAGAAAAAGAAAAAAAAATGAATGTGCGTTTAAAAGTTCACTTTCAGAGTAGGCCTAATTCTGCAGTGGAGACACATTTTTATTAGTGGGTTATGTTAAATGCAGTTTTATTAGTCAGGTTAGTTATTAATAAGGTTAGTTATTAATTTTCAAATGTGTCTCTTGCACCATAGGCATTTCAGGTGAAAAATAGTGTGCATTTTTGAATGTGAACGTGTGCTTTTAACTGTAAAAATAGATTTGCATCTTATATGTTAAAATCGTTTTTGACTGAATAGCCTGTCTTTACTTATATGTCCATGTTAATCTGGCAACACATATAGCAATGCACCACACCCATGTGGTGGTGCTGCATCAAAAAAAAATTGCTACCTGTACAGTAGTGCTGTACTCTGTGCTGTAACACGCCAAATATCCTTACATATCCAACTCCTTCCCTTTCCAAACCTGAGAGCATTCCTACAGCATGAGATGTGATATCCAAGTCCTTCCCATTCCAATCCTGAGACCCTTCCTATAACATGAGATGTGATATCCAGCTCCTTCCAATTCCAACCTGAGACCCTTCCTATAGCATGAGCTGGGATATCCAACTCCTTCCAAATCCAATCCTGATACCCTTCCGATAGCAATTGATGTGATATCCCAATGCTTCTACAAAACCTGAGACCCATACCATGGCATGAGATGTGATATCAAACTCCCGTCCTATACCATGAGACTTGATATCTCAATGCTTCTAATACCAAAGCTGAGACCGGTCCAATAACATGAGATGTGATATACAAATCCTTCCTCTTCCAAACCTTAGACCCTTCCTTTATCATGAGATGTGATATCCAAGTCCTTCCCATTCCATTCCTGAGACCTTTTCTATAGCATGAGATGTGATATCTCAATGCTTCTAATACCAAACCTGAGACCCTTCCTATAACATGAGATGTGATATCCAAGTCCTTCCCATTCCAATCCTGAGACCCTTCCTATAGCATGAGATGTGATATCTCAATGCTTCTAATACCAAACCTGAGACCCTTCCTATAACATGAATTGTGATATCCAAGTCCTTCCCATTCCAATCCTGAGACCCTTCCGATAGCAGAGATGTGATATCTCAATGCTTATACCAAACCTGAGACCCTTCCGATAGCATGAGATGTGATATCTCAATGCTTCTAATACCAAACCTGAGATCCTTTCTATAACATGAGATGTGATATCCAAATCCTTCCCCTTCCAAACCTTAGACCCTCCCTTTAGCATGAGATGTGATATCCAGCTCCTTCCCATTCCAATCCTGAGACCCTTCTGATAGCATGAGATGTGATATCTCAATGCCTCTAATACCAAACCTGAGATCCTACCTCTAACATGAAATGTGATATCTAACTCCTTCCCCTTCCAACCCTGAGACCCTTCCTATAGAATGAGATGTGATATCCAAGTCCTTCCCATTCCAATCCTGAGACCCTTCCTATAACATGAGATGTGATATCCAGCTCCTGCCCATTCCAACCTTAGACCCTTCCTATAGCATGAGATGGGATATCCAACTCCTTCCAAATCCAATCTTGATACCCTTCCGATAGCATGAGATGTGATATCCCAATGCCTCTACAAAACCTGAGACCCATACCATGGCATGAGATGTGATATCAAACTCCTTCCCATTCCAATCCTGAGACCCTTCCTATAGCTTGAGATGTGATATCCAACTCCTTCCCATTCCAATTCTGAGACCCGTCCTATACCATGAGACTTGATATCTCAATGCTTCTAATACCAAACCTGAGACCGGTCCTATAACATGAGATGTGATATCCAAATCCTTCCCCTTCCAAACCTTAGACCCTTCCTATAGCATGAGATGTGATATCTCAATGCTTCTAATACCAAACCTGAGACCCTTCCTATAACGAGATGGGATATCCAACTCCTTCCCATTCCAATCCTGAGACCCTTCTGATAGCAGAGATGTGATATCTCAATGCTTATACCAAACCTGTGACCCTTGATATGGCATGAGATGTCATATAGAACTCCTTCTGATTCCAATCCTGAGACCCTTCCTATAGCATGAGATGGGATATCTCAATGCTTATACAAACCTGAGACCCTTCCTATAGCATGAGATGTGATATCTCAATGCTTCTAATATCAAAACTGAGACCCTCCCTATAGCATGAGATGTGATATCCAACTCCTTCCCATTCCAATCCTGAGACCCTTCCTATACATGAGATGTGATATCTCAATGCTTCTAATACCAAACCTGAGATCATGAGATGTGATATCCAACTCCTTCCCATTCCAAACCTGAGACCCTTCCGATAGCATGAGATGTGATATCTCAATGCTTCAAAAACCAAACATGAGAACCATCCTATAACATGAGATGTGAAATCCAAATCCTTCCCTTCCCAAACCTGAGACTCTTCCTACAGCATGAGATGTGATATCTCAATGCTTCTACCAAACCTGAAACCCTTCCTATAGCATGAGATGTGATATCCAACTCCTTCCCATTCCAATCCTGAGACACTTCCTATATCATGAGATGTGATATCTCAATGCTTCTAATACCAAACCGGAGACCCTTCCTTTAGCATGAGATGTGATATCCAGCTCCTCCCATTCCAATCCTGAGACCCTTCCGATAGCATGAGATGTGATATCTCAATGCTTCTAATATCAATACTGAGACCCTCCCTATAGCATGAGATGTGATATCTAAGTCCTTCCCATTCCACTCCTGAGACCCTTCCGATAGCAGAGATGTGATATTTCAATGCTTATACCAAACCTGAGACCCTTCCTATAGCATGAGATGTGATATCCAACTCCTTCCCATTCCAATCCTGAGACCCTTCCTATAGCATGAGATGTGATATCTCAATGCTTCTACCAAAACTGAGACCCTTCCTTTAGCATGAGATGTGATATACAACTCCTTCCCATTCCAATCCTGAGACCCTTCCTATAGCATGAGATGTGATATCTCAATGCTTCTACCAAAACTGAGACCCTTCCTTTAGCATGAGATGTGATATCCAACTCCTTCCCATTCCAATCCTGAGACCCTTCCTATAGCATGAGATGTGATATCTCACTGCTTCTAATAACAAACCTGAGATCCTTCCTATAACATGAGATGTGATATCCAACTCCTTCCCATTCCAATCCTGAGACCCTTCCTATAGCATGAGATGTGATATCTCAATGCTTCTAATACCAAACCTGAGATCCTACCTCTAACATGAAATGTGATATCTGTAGGGTATTTTGTGGAGATTTGGGGCCTGACGGTATTTTCTTACCGCCGAAAAATAACTTAGCAACAATCACTCCTTGTATTCAGATTGGGCCATGTACAACAATAATACAGTGGACATGCATTATTTCAGCACTCAGACATGCGAGGTTGGTATGCGTGGTTGGTATGCGTGGTTGGTGGTATTTTGGTGAGCATAATTCCCTTGTTTTATTTGTGGCCCCAATATCCAGAACCCCTTATTTTTGTTTAGATTTTTCGTGTAATCACTAGAGAGACCTCAGGCTTGCATTGCAGGAACACCACATTTTCATTTTTAGTGTGCCACCATGGGCAATTGCTCTCTGTCTTATCTACGGCAGCGAGCTATCATGTGGTATTTTCACTATCTTATATACGATAGTGAACTATGTCCCGGGCCTCCCTTTTTGCCGACTCATAGACCTCCGACAAACTACAACACACACAGTTAGTTATAACTGCTCATACTGAATTACATTGTGCACACGGCTGCAGCCAAATTTGATGTTTAGCTACCTTGAAAATGACAATTGAACTGTCTAAACATCTCCCCACATCATCAGCACTGTATTGGTAAATATAAAACACACCACCCGTCTGCTTTCAAATATTTTTGTGTATTATAAAAGTTGCATTTAAACACGATCTCACTCTTTACAGAAATAAATAAAATAGCACAGTAACAGCATTGTCTGTGATACACTGAAAAGAGAGTGGCGGAGACAAGAACTCAATTTGCAACATTAAACATGTGAGTAAAGCACAGGAATCTCCTTTCCTGCACTGACTGAATATTCTCGTACACACTCAGCCCCCACACTTCTGTAATTACCTTATCTGTTCAGCATGAGTTTTCTCCAGCTGTTCTCTTTCTGAATTTGGCTCCCTTGAAGATTAACCCCAGTGAAAACAAGCGTCTTTCGTTCTCAAACCGGGGTTATTGCCTGGAATTCTCAGCTTTTGCAGCAGGAATGCTTCAACCAGGAAACAGGTCCTTCTCCCAGCTCTGCGGAATCTCGATTGTCCTCCCCCTCTCCTCAAGCTCCCCCAGCAAAACTCTAATCACTGCCTCTAGCATGATACTTGCTATGACGCTGCTCCAATCAGAATCAATCATGCCATCTCCTCCCTCACTACACAATGGCTCATTTCTACAGTAACCATTTGTAACCAACTGATTTCCTGTTCCTTCGAGCACTTTGCTTCCTGTAGTTAGGTGGACAGAGCAGCAGAGAAAAAGAAAAAAAAATGAATGTGCGTTTAAAAGTTCACTTTCAGAGTAGGCCTAATTCTGCAGTGGAGACACATTTTTATTAGTGGGTTATGTTAAATGCAGTTTTATTAGTCAGGTTAGTTATTAATAAGGTTAGTTATTAATTTTCAAATGTGTCTCTTGCACCATAGGCATTTCAGGTGAAAAATAGTGTGCATTTTTGAATGTGAACGTGTGCTTTTAACTGTAAAAATAGATTTGCATCTTATATGTTAAAATCGTTTTTGACTGAATAGCCTGTCTTTACTTATATGTCCATGTTAATCTGGCAACACATATAGCAATGCACCACACCCATGTGGTGGTGCTGCATCAAAAAAAAATTGCTACCTGTACAGTAGTGCTGTACTCTGTGCTGTAACATGCCAAATATCCTTACATATCCAACTCCTTCCCTTTCCAAACCTGAGAGCATTCCTACAGCATGAGATGTGATATCCAAGTCCTTCCCATTCCAATCCTGAGACCCTTCCTATAACATGAGATGTGATATCCAGCTCCTTCCCATTCCAACCTGAGACCCTTCCTATAGCATGAGCTGGGATATCCAACTCCTTCCAAATCCAATCCTGATACCCTTCCGATAGCAATTGATGTGATATCCCAATGCTTCTACAAAACCTGAGACCCATACCATGGCATGAGATGTGATATCAAACTCCCGTCCTATACCATGAGACTTGATATCTCAATGCTTCTAATACCAAAGCTGAGACCGGTCCAATAACATGAGATGTGATATACAAATCCTTCCTCTTCCAAACCTTAGACCCTTCCTTTATCATGAGATGTGATATCCAAGTCCTTCCCATTCCATTCCTGAGATCTTTTCTATAGCATGAGATGTGATATCTCAATGCTTCTAATACCAAACCTGAGACCCTTCCTATAACATGAGATGTGATATCCAAGTCCTTCCCATTCCAATCCTGAGACCCTTCCTATAGCATGAGATGTGATATCTCAATGCTTCTAATACCAAACCTGAGACCCTTCCTATAACATGAATTGTGATATCCAAGTCCTTCCCATTCCAATCCTGAGACCCTTCCGATAGCAGAGATGTGATATCTCAATGCTTATACCAAACCTGAGACCCTTCCGATAGCATGAGATGTGATATCTCAATGCTTCTAATACCAAACCTGAGATCCTTTCTATAACATGAGATGTGATATCCAAATCCTTCCCCTTCCAAACCTTAGACCCTCCCTTTAGCATGAGATGTGATATCCAGCTCCTTCCCATTCCAATCCTGAGACCCTTCTGATAGCATGAGATGTGATATCTCAATGCCTCTAATACCAAACCTGAGATCCTACCTCTAACATGAAATGTGATATCTAACTCCTTCCCCTTCCAACCCTGAGACCCTTCCTATAGAATGAGATGTGATATCCAAGTCCTTCACATTCCAATCCTGAGACCCTTCCTATAACATGAGATGTGATATCCAACTCCTGCCCATTCCAACCTTAGACCCTTCCTATAGCATGAGATGGGATATCCAACTCCTTCCAAATCCAATCTTGATACCCTTCCGATAGCATGAGATGTGATATCCCAATGCCTCTACAAAACCTGAGACCCATACCATGGCATGAGATGTGATATCAAACGCCTTCCCATTCCAATCCTGAGACCCTTCCTATAGCTTGAGATGTGATATCCAACTCCTTCCCATTCCAATTCTGAGACCCGTCCTATACCATGAGACTTGATATCTCAATGCTTCTAATACCAAACCTGAGACCCTTCCTATAACGAGATGGGATATCCAACTCCTTCCCATTCCAATCCTGAGACCCTTCCGATAGCAGAGATGTGATATCTCAATGCTTATACCAAACCTGTGACCCTTGATATGGCATGAGATGTCATATAGAACTCCTTCCGATTCCAATCCTGAGACCCTTCCTATAGCATGAGATGTGATATCTCAATGCTTCTAATACCAAACCTGAGATCCTTCCTATAACATGAGATGTGATATCAAACTCCTTCCCATTCCAAACCTTTGCTTCTATCAAACCTGAGACCCTTCCTTTAGCATGAGATGTGATATCCAACTCCTTCCCATTCCAATCCTGAGACCCTTCCTATAACATGAGACGTGATATCCAACTCCTTCCCATTCCAATCCTGAGACTCTTTCTATAGCATGAGATGTGATATCTCAATGCTTCTAAAACCAAACATGAGAACCATCCTATAACATGAGATGTGAAATCCAAATCATTCCGTTTCCAAACCTGAAACCCTTCCTATAGCTTGAGATGTGATATCAAACTCCTTCCCATTCAATGTGATATCCAACTCCTTCCCATTCCAATCCTGAGACCCTTCCTATACCATGAGATGCGATATCTCAATGCTTCTAATACCAAACCTGAGACCCATCCTAAAACATGAGATGTGAGATCCAAATCCTTCCCCTTCCAAACCTGAGACCTTTCCTTTAGCATGAGATGTGATATCCAACTCCTTCCCATTCCAAACCTGAGACCCTTCCTATAGCATGAGATGTTATATCTTAATGCTTCTAAAACCAAACCTGAGAACCATCCTATAACATGTGAAATCCAAATCCTTCCCTTTCCAAACCTGAGACCCTTCCGATAGCATGAGATGTGATATCTCAATGCTTCTAAAACCAAACATGAGAACCATCCTAAAACATGAGATGTGAAATCCAAATCCTTCCCTTTCCAAACCTGAGACCCTTCCTATAGCTTGAGATGTGATATCCAACTCCTTCCCATTCCAATCCTGAGACCCTTCCTATACCATGAGATGTGATATCTCAATGCTTCTAATACCAAACCTGAGACCCGTCCTAAAACATGAGATGGGAGATCCAAATCCTTCCCCTTCGAAACCTGAGACCCTTCCTATAGCTTGAGATGTGATATCTGTTAAGACGGATTTCTGAACTCTGTCCTGGTGGTGCAGAAGTTCAGAAGGCCAACCTAATTACTTGGAACAGGGTAACCTCTGGACAAGCCAGACCAATCAGGGTAGCGATCGCGGAGGTCAAGACTAGGTCTCAAGAGGGGTGAGGGTGACTGAAAGCCCGCAATGAGCACACAAAGCAAGGACACTTACAAATGACTCCAAACAGGCGTTATATTAAAAATATATACACATTTATTCCAAGGCCTTTAAAACAATGACCGTAGCGAGAAATCACAATACAACTCTAGTAAACCAACACATACCATACCATTACAATATATATACAAATACAACGAGTCTCAAGCGTTAGATGCACAAAATGTGTAGTCCACCTAAAAGGGAAGGAAAACAGGCAGTGCGAAATAATGCTTAGACCCAGTCCGCCTTCAGAGGCACCTAACTAAAAGGAAGTCCGAGCCCTACGAAGAGAAGAGCCTTGTACTCAAAAGTACCTGCACACGCTGGTGCCAACGGGCAAAAGGGGAGCCTCTTTGAGGGAAATCAGGCAGTTCAGTTTAGTGCACAAATGAAGAAGAACAGTGTTCCGCGACTCAAGCGCAGCCTCCACTGTGGGCAGAAGCAGAGCGCGAGGACGGAAAGGCGTGCTGTTTTGACACAGCGGGGAAAAGCTATGGGCTCCTGCAGGAGGGCGACCAGTTCCTAGCTATGCTACTCACCGGTCCCCGATGCGAGCAGACCCAGGCTTCTCCGCGTCAGTTTCAGTCGCTGGCAGGTTCAGAAGAGCAGGGGACGTCTCGTCGTCGTGTTGAGTCTGCAGCAGCAGAGTTGAGTAAAAGACGTCCCAAACGAAGGAACCTGCACAGTTTGTTACCACAGCAGGGCAACGGAGCGGCCGTGTGTATCTGAGCCAAATGTACACTACTCACTTCAGACCTGGGAACGGCAAGTGTACGAATCGTGTGAGAGTGACAAGCACTCGAAATACTACACAACCTGGCGGCGGTTACAGAGCAAGACTCCTGTGTAGGCTGGTCAGTCTGCTGGATGGCCCAGAGACGCTTCCGAAGGCTTACTAGCAGGAGATGGTGAAGATGCCGAGAATAGCTGTTCCCGCTATTCCAAGGGTCGAAGTACCTGTACAGGCCTTCTGGTTCGATCAAAGGTGAAAAGGGTTTCACAAGGCGACAGCAGTGCAGAGGAGCAGTCCTTCAGCGGGTCACCAGCGATTCCTCAGTTCAGCCTCTTGGTTGCAGGATACTTGGCTCCTGTATTCCTTCGTTCGTGAGAACTCAGGAGATCGACATGGTAGTGGTGTTTCCAGCCCCCTCTTATCCACGGTTCCCTTCGCGCCAAAACGGAGGGGACCCAATGGGAGATCCGCTCATCAACACTCACACCATTCGTGGAGGTATCACGGACCACGGTGGTCCCAGGCATACACACCACCCTAGACTCTCTGGCACCCAGGATGTGTATTGGGACCAGACATCCCAGCCCACATCCTGGAGGCACACACCAGGCATGTAGAAGCCCGCGAAAGCATCCGTGTTTCGCGGGAAAGTACATACCCAAATAAGGAAGGCCCCCGGTCGGCTCGACCTGGGGAAGGTGAAGGGAGCAAGACGGTCAGCGGACAGGACAAAGGAGCCTCGTGGTCTGGCCATTTTGGGAGCCAGGCCACCATTTTGGGCTAAGCGCGAGAAACGCGCTTAAAACGCCAAAAGGAGCTCAAAACAAAAGAAACGATCGCTGCCACCATTCCCGTCCGTGAATCACTTGCACCGATCAGTTACAATCCTAAAAGAGTATCTAGGGCCTGTAGAAGGCTAGAGACCCAAGAGAGCAGTAACTTAGCTTACAGTGCCCTCTTGGTCATGTTGCACGAAAGCCGCAACATGATAAAAGAAACTACGGAAAACAGCGTTTCCCGGTACTGACTGTCTTAAGGGCATGTCAGTTTCCCCGTAAGAAAGGAGCGAAAGCCCAGAGGAGTGCAGCAGAAGGCTGCACTTCTCTGGCAAAGTCGAGAACAAGGTGAAAAACAACAGCAAAAAGTTTAGGGGTTGCCACATGGAAGGAAAATTACCTACAATTACGAAATATTTCCTAACAATATCAAACTCCATCCCATTCCAATCCTGAGAAAGCTTGAGATGTGATATCCCATTCCAATCCTGAGACCCTTCCGATAGCATGAGATGTGATATCTCAATGCTTCTAATATCAAAACTGAGACCCTCCCTATAGTATGAGATGTGATATCTAAGTCCTTCCCATTCCTATCCTGAGACCCTTCCGATAGCAGAGATGTGATATCTCAATGCTTATACCAAACCTGATGACCCTTCCTATGGCATGAGATGTGATATCCAACTCCTTCCCATTCCAATCCTGAGTTCCTTCCTATAGCATGAGATGTGTTATCTCAATGCTTCTATCAAACCTGAGACCCTTCCTTTAGCATGAGATGTGATATCCAACTCCTTCCCATTCCAATCCTGAGACCCTTCCTATAACATGAGACGTGATATCCAACTCCTTCCCATTCCAATCCTGAGACTCTTCCTATAGCATGAGATGTGATATCTCAATGCTTCTAATAGCAAACCTGGGACCCGTCCTATAACATGAGATATGATATCCAAATCCTTCCCTTCCAAACTGAGACCCTACCTTTAGAATGAGATGTGATATCCAAATCCTTCCCATTCCAATCCTGAAACCCTTCCTATAGCATGAGATGTGATATCTCAATGTTTCTAATAAAAAACCTGAGACCCTTCCTACTGCATGAGAAGGGATATCCAACTCCTTCCCATTCCAATCCTGAGACCCTTCCTATACCATGAGATGTGATATCTCAATGCTTCTAATAAAAAACCTGAGACCCTTCCTATAGCAAGAGATGTGATATCTAAATCCTTCCCATTCCAATCCTGAGATCCTTCCTATAACATGAGATGTGATATCCAATTCCTTCCCATTCCAAACATGAGACCCTTCCTATTGGATGAGATGTGATATCCAACTCCTTCCCATTCCAATCCTGAGACCCTTCCTATACCATGAGATGTGATATCTCAATGCTTCTAATACCAAACCTGGGACCCGTCCTATAACATGAGATATGATATCCAAATCCTTCCCCTTCCAAACCTGAGACCCTTCCTTTAGCATGAGATGTGATATCCAAATCCTTCCCATTCCAATCCTGAAACCCTTCCTATAGCATGAGATGTGATATCTCAATATTTCTAATAAAAAACCTGAGACCCTTCCTATAGCAAGAGATATAATATCCAAATCCTTCCCATTCCAATCTTGAGAACCTTCCTATAACATGAGATGTGATATCCAACTCCTTCCCATTCCAACCTGAGACCCTTCCTATAGCATGAGAAGGGATATCCAACTCCTTCCCAATCCAATCCTGAGACCCTTCCGATAGAAGAGATGTGATATCTCAATGCTTATACCAAACCTGAGACCCTTCCTATGGCATGAGATGTGATATCCAACTCCTTCCCATTCCAATCCTGAGACCCTTCCTATAGCATGAGATGTGATATCTCAATGCTTCTACCAAACCTGAGACCCTTCCTTTACCATGAGATGTGATATCCAAATCCTTCACATTCCAATCCTGAGACCCTTCCTATAGCATGAGATGTGATATCTCAATGCTTCTAATACCAAACCTGAGATCCTTCCTATAACATGAGATGTGATATCCAACTCCTTCTCATTCCAAACCTGAGACCCTTCCGATAGCATGAGATGTGATATCTCAATGCTTCTAAAACCAAACATGAGAACCATCCTATAACATGAGATGTGAAATCCAAATCCTTCCCTTCCCAAACCTGAGACCCTTCCTATAGCTTGAGATGTGATATCAAACTCCTTCCCATTCCAATCCTGAGATAGCTTGAGATGTGATATCCAACTCCTTCCCATTCCAATCCTGAGACCCTTCCTATAGCATGAGATGTGATATCTCAATGCTTCTAATACCAAACCTGAGATCCTTCCGATAGCATGAGATGTGATATCTCAATGCTTCTAATACCAAACCAGAGATCCTTCCTATAACATGAGATGTGATATCCAAATCCTTCCCCTTCCAAACCTGAGACCCTCCCTTTAGCATGAGATGTGATATCCAACTCCTTCCCATTCCAATCCTGATACCCTTCTGATAGCATGAGATGTGATATCTCAATGCCTCTAATACCAAACCTGAGATCCTACCTCTAACATCAAAATGTGATATCCAACTCCTTCCCTTTCCAAACCTGAGAGCCTTCCTACAGCATGAGATGTGATATCCAAGTCCTTCCCATTCCAATCCTGAGACCCTTCCTATAACATGAGATGTGATATCCAACTCCTTCCCATTCCAACCTGAGACCCTTCCTATAGCATGAGATGGGATATCCAACTCCTTCCAAATCCAATCCTGATACCCTTCCGATAGCATGAGATGTGATATCCCAATGCTTCTACAAAACCTGAGACCCATACCATGGCATAAAATGTGATATCAAACTCCCATCCAATACCATGAGACTTGATATCTCAATGCTTCTAATACCGAACCTGAGACCGGTCCAATAACATGAGATGTGATATTCAAATCCTTCCCCTTCCAAACCTTAGACCCTTCCTTTATCATGAGATGTGATATCCAAGTCCTTCCCATTCCATTCCTGAGACCCTTCCTATAGCATGAGATGTGATATCTCAATGCTTCTAATACCAAACCTGAGACCCTTCCTATGTTTGTTTGTTTGTTTATTTATTTGGTAATGCGCTCCGAGCCCGTGGGCATCTGGGCGCAGCAGTACAAGAGGACTCGAAACTTAGTTACAATGCCTGACACAGGCTAACACAGCAAAACAGTGGTCACTTACAATGGGTGATACAATGCATATAAAATAACAGGGTTAAGCGCATAAGAGTAACATTTTAACAGGTTGTACCGTTTCCGCTAGGGTGAGGGTCGTAGCATGTCGTTGTTGTGCAGCCATTTGAGAGCGTAGGATATGAATCTTGTGTAGGGTAAAGGGCATCTAAGGTCGGATGGGAGTGTGTTCCATGATTGTGCAGCTCTAACTGGGAAGCTAGCACCGCCCGCTGTCGTAAGTTTGAATCTGGGGACTTCCAGGAGGAAGGTGTTGGCAGATCTCGTCAGTCGGTTAGAGGGTCTCCAGTTGATTCTTTCCGCTAGGTAGGGGGGTGCTTGATTGTTGAGGCATTTAGAAGTGAGGGAAATAGTTTTAAGTAGGATTCTGTCCTTTATTTTTAGCCAATGGGCTTCTGTCCGGTGTTTGGAGATATGTTCTCTGCGTGGGATGTTCAGAGCTGCTCTAAGAGCGTTATTTTGTAATCTCTGGAGTTTGTCAGTGACCGACTTGTTGGCACCTGAGTATAAGGCGTTGCAATAGTCCAGTCTGGACATGACAAGGGCATTGGCCAAGGTGAGGCAGCTGGCACTGGACAGGAAGGGTCTGGCGGCACGGATGAGTTTACACGTGTAGGTGGTTGAGGAGGCAAGGGAGTTCACTTGTTTTTTGAGGGTGAGAGCTGAGTCGAGGTAAAAACCCAACGTTTTGACCTCGCGCATACCCTTGATAGTATTGTTATCAATGTTAAATGAGGTATAGTCCGGGGTGAGTTTGGATAATTTGAGTTCTGAACCGAGGAGCAGGATTTCAGTTTTATCGTCGTTCAGGCAGAGGCCATGTGTGGCCATCCATGCTTGAATGAGGATGTAAATTTTGTTCACCAGAGCCAAGTCCACTTCATAGTTGCCCGAAAGGGGAATGAGGATCTGGGTGTCATCTGCGTAATTAGTGTAGGTGACGCCCAGTCTGTCCAACTTGTCGAACAATGGCTTGGTGAAGATATTGTACATAGTGGGTGAGACACAGGAACCCTGTGGGACTCCACATGTGATTTGGATAGGGTCAGCACAAGTGGAAGAGGAGAACACTCTCATAGTCCGGTTGGCTAGAAAGGATTTGCCCCATGCTATAGCGTCTCCTGTGAAGTTGGCAGCCAGCTTGAGGTGGTTGCATAAGACTGCATGGTCCACCAGATCAAAAGCTGCTGACAAGTCCAGTAAGAGTAGCAGCGCTGTTTTCCCATTATCCTTAAATTCCTCCATTTTGGTTTTGAGATCTAGCAGGGCTGTTTCCGTGCCATGGAGGGGGCGGAAGCCCGATTGGCGCGAGCCTAGAAGATGATTAGCTTCTAGGTACTCTTGAATTTGGAGATAGGCTACTCTGTCGATAATTTTTAGTAGGAAGGGTACCGTGGTGATAGGCCTATAGTTAGTCGGGATAGATGGATCGAGGGTTTGTTTTTTGAGAAGGGGGAGGACCCAGGATTCTTTTAAGTTGGCTGGCACTGTGTTGGATTTGAAGGATGAGTTGATAAGCTTCGAGATGAAAGGGGCTAAGTCTCTGGCAGCGTCCTTTATTATTTGAGCTGGGCAGCTGTCGCCCTTACAGTTAGAGGGCTTCAGTGAGAGGATAGCCTTTTCAGTGTCAATGATGGAGATGGGTTTAAAGCTAAAAGGGGGGATAGTGATAGGTTCAGTTACTGGAGGCACTTGTTGATCAGTATGAGAGAGGGTGTTTTTTTATTCAATATTTTAAGTTGGAGGGTGGAGATTTTGTTTGATAGGGCATTCTGTATATTAGTGCACCATATCTTGTCCTTTGGGACCGTGTCAGATGGTTGGATAGGGGATTCCATTTCCCGGAGGATGGCAAATAGTTCCTTGGTATTCGATTTGGCATTGGTAATTCTGTCATTGAATACGTTTTTTTTAGTGTTGATAATTTCAGACTTGTAAAGTTTTGTAGCTTGGGTTAGCTTGGCTTTGTTGTCGTTGGTGGGCGAATTACGCCAGATGGTTTGGAGTTTTCGTTTCTGCTTTCTAAGGTCCTTAAGCTGGGGGGTGAACCAGGCATTGAGGTGGGCTTCTTGCTTAGCTTTGCGTAGTTTTGCAGGTGCAATGGTGTCTAGTGCGTGAGACATAGCTTTGTTAAAGGTGTCTACTAGTGTGTCTGGGTCGGTGTTGTCCTTCAGACCGTTAATAGTGGGCAGGAGGAGGGGGATAAGTTTTTCTATAGTGATATCTTTTTTACTTCTGGTAGGGAGAGGTGGTATCATTTTGATAGTTTTGGGGCTGGGGAGGTCAAGTGTGGCAGTGAAATTTATTAGAAAGTGGTCAGTCCATAGTTGAGGGGTGATGGCAGTAATGACTATGTTACAGTTGAGTTCTGAGACCCAATCAAGGGTTCTGCCTTTAGCATGTGTGGGGGAGAGAACTTTTTGGGTAAGGCCTTGGTCATTTAGGATAGATGTTATAGAAAGGGCATTTTTATTGCCTGGCTCATTGAAACCGATGTTGAAGTCACCCACCAGCAGCGTTTGCGAGTGTTTTTGAGTATTGTTCGCTATGAGGGTAGTAAGGTCATCTTCAAAGGTTCCCAGGGGGCCTGGGGGCCTGTAGATCAGGTGAATGGCTAGCGTGCGATTGTTGGAGAGTTGCATTTTAGCTGAGAGTACTTCGCAGGAAGCACAGGGGTGTGAGGTGGTGAGTCGGATAGGCAAGGTGGTTTTCGCGATGATTGCTAGGCCACCGCCTTTAGCATTGGGTCTGTCTACTCTGTGGATCTGGTAGTTGTCAGGTATGGCTAGCATCAGTGAGGGTCCTGCTGCCTCATGGAGCCAGGTTTCAGTTACGGCAAGAAAGTCAATGCTACTGTTGTAACATGAGATGTGATATCCAAGTCCTTCCCATTCCAATCCTGAGACCCTTCCTATAGCATGAGATGTGATATCTCAATGCTTCTAATACCAAACCTGAGACCCTTCCTATAACATGAATTGTGATATCCAAGTCCTTCCCATTCCAATCCTGAGACCCTTCCGATAGCAGAGATGTGATATCTCAATGCTTATACCAAACCTGAGACCCTTCCGATAGCATGAGATGTGATATCTCAATGCTTCTAATACCAAACCTGAGATCCTTCCTATAACATGAGATGTGATATCCAAATCCTTCCCCTTCCAAACCTTAGACCCTCCCTTTAGCATAAGATGTGATATCCAACTCCTTCCCATTCCAATCCTGAGACCCTTCTGATAGCATGAGATGTGATATCTCAATGCCTCTAATACCAAACCTGAGATCCTACCTCTAACATGAAATGTGATATCCAACGCCTTCCCCGTCCAACCCTGAGAGACTTCCTATAGAATGAGATGTGATATCCAAGTCCTTCCCATTCCAATCCTGAGACCCTTCCTATAACATGAGATGTGATATCCAACTCCTTCCCATTCCAACCTTAGACCCTTCCTATAGCATGAGATGGGATATCCAACTCCTTCCAAATCCAATCTTGATACCCTTCCGATAGCATGAGATGTGATATCCCAATGCCTCTACAAAACCTGAGACCCATACCATGGCATGAGAGATGATATCAAACTCCTTCCCATTCCAATCCTGAGACCCTTCCTATAGATTGAGATGTGATATCCAACTCCTTCCCATTCCAATTCTGAGACCCGTCCTATACCATGAGACTTGATATCTCAATGCTTCTAATACCAAACCTGAGACCGGTCCTATAACATGAGATGTGATATCCAAATCCTTCCCCTTCCAAACCTTAGGCCCTTCCTATAGCATGAGATGTGATATCTCAATGCTTCTAATAACAAACCTGAGACCCTTCCTATAACGAGATGGGATATCCAACTCCTTCCCATTCCAATCCTGAGACCCTTCCGATAGCAGAGATGTGATATCTCAATGCTTATACCAAACCTGTGACCCTTACTATGGCATGAGATGTCATATACAAATCCTTCCGATTCCAATCCTGAGACCCTTCCTATAGCATGAGATGGGATATCTCAATGCTTATACCAAACCTGAGACCCTTCCTATAGCATGAGATGTCATATCCAACTCCTTCCCATTCCAATCCTGAGACCCTTCATATAGCATGAGATGTGATAACTCAATGCTTCTAATACCAAACCTGAGATCCTTCCTATAACATGAGATGTGATATCAAACTCCTTCCCATTCCAAACCTTTGCTTCTATCAAACCTGAGACCCTTCCTTTAGCATGAGATGTGATATCCAAGTCCTTCCCATTCCAATCCTGAGACCCTTCCTATAACATGAGATGTGATATCCAACTCCTTCCCATTCCAATCCTGAGACTCTTCCTATAGCATGAGATGTGATATCTCAATGCTTCTAAAACCAAACATGAGAACCATCCTATAACATGAGATGTGAAATCCAAATCATTCCCTTTCCAAACCTGAGACCCTTCCTATAGCTTGAGATGTGATATCAAACTCCTTCCCATTCAATGTGATATCCAACTCCTTCCCATTCCAATCCTGAGACCCTTCCTATACCATGAGATGTGATATCTCAATGCTTCTAATACCAAACCTGAGACCCGTCCTAAAACATGAGATGTGAGATCCAAATCCTTCCCCTTCCAAACCTGAGACCTTTCCTTTAGCATGAGATGTGATATCCAACTCCTTCCCATTCCAAACCTGAGACCCTTCCTATAGCATGAGATGTTATATCTTAATGCTTCTAAAACCAAACCTGAGAACCATCCTATAACATGTGAACTCCAAATCCTTCCCTTTCCAAACCTGAGACCCTTCCGATAGCATGAGATTTGGTATCTCAATGCTACTAAAACCAAACATGAGAACCATCCTATAACATGAGATGTGAAATCCAAATCCTTCCCTTTCCAAACCTGAGACCCTTCCTATAGTTAGAGATGTGATATCAAACTCCTTCCCATTCCAATCCTGAGATAGCTTGAGATGTGATAGCCAACTCCTTTCCATTCCAATCCCGAGACCCTTCCTATACCATGAGATGTGATATCTCAATGCTTCTAATACCAAACCTGAGACCCGTCCTATAACATGAGATGTGATACCCAAATCCTTCCCCTTCCAAACCTTAGACCCTTCCTATAGCATGAGATGTGATATCTCAATGCTTCTAATACCAAACCTGAGACCCTTCCTATAACGAGATGGGATATCCAACTCCTTCCCATTCCAATCCTGAGACCCTTCCGATAGCAGAGATGTGATATCTCAATGCTTATACCAAACCTGAGACCCTTCCTATGGCATGAGATGTCATATACAACTCCTTCCGATTCCAATCCTGAGACCCTTCCTATAGCATGAGATGTGATATCTCAATGCTTCTAATACCAAACCTGAGATCCTTCCTATAACATGAGATGTGATACCAAACTCCTTCCCATTCCAAACCTGAGACCCTTCCGATAGCATGAGATGTGATATCTCAATGCTTCTAAAACCAAACATGAGAACCATCCTATAACATGAGATGTGAAATCCAAATCATTCCGTTTCCAAACCTGAGACCCTTCCTATAGCTTGAGATGTGATATCAAACTCCTTCCCATTCAATGTGATATCCAACTCCTTCCCATTCCAATCCTGAGACCCTTTCTATACCATGAGTTGTGATATTTCAATGCTTCTAATACCAAACCTGAGACCCGTTCTAAAACATGAGATGTGAGATCCAAATCCTACCCCTTCCAAACCTGAGACCTTTCCTTTAGCATGAGATGTGATATCCAACTCCTTCCCATTCCAAACCTGAGACCCTTCCTATAGCATGAGATGTTATATCTTAATGCTTCTAAAACCAAACCTGAGAACCATCCTATAACATGTGAAATCCAAATCCTTCCCTTCCAAACCTTTGATCCTTCCGATAGCATGAGATGTGATATCTCAATGCTACTAAAACCAAACATGAGAACCATCCTATAACATGAGATGTGAAATCCAAATCCTTCCCTTTCCAAACCGGAGACCCTTCCTATAGCTTGAGATGTGATATCAAACTCCTTCCCATTCCAATCCTGAGATAGCTTGAGATGTGATAGCCAACTCCTTCCCATTCCAATCCTGAGACCCTTCCTATACCATGAGATGTGATATCTCAATGCTTCTAATACCAAACTTGAGACCTGTCCTAAAACATGAGATGTGAGATCCAAATCCTTCCCCTTCCAAACCTGAGACCCTTCCTATAGCTTGAGATGTGATATCAAACTCCTTCCCATTCCAATCCTGAGATAGCTTGAGATGTGATATCCGACTCCATCCCATTCCAATCCTGAGACCCTTCCGATAGCATGAGATGTGATAGCTCAATGCTTCTAATATCAAAACTGAGACCCTCCCTATAGTATGAGATGTGATATCTAAGTCCTTCCCATTCCTATCCTGAGACCCTTCCGATGTGATATCTCAATGCTTATACCAAACTTGATGACCCTTCCTATGGCATGAGATGTGATATCCAACTCCTTCCCATTCCAATCCTGAGTTCCTTCCTATAGCATGAGATGTGATATCTCAATGCTTCTATCAAACCTGAGACCCTTCCTTTAGCATGAGATGTGATATCCAACTCCTTGCCATTCCAATCCTGAGACCCTTTATATACCATGAGACGTGATATCCAGCTCCTTCCCATTCCAATCCTGAGACTCCTCCTATAGCATGAGATGTGATATCTCAATGCTTCTAATACCAAACCTGGGACCCGTCCTATAACATGAGATATGATATCCAAATCCTTCCCCTTCCAAACCTGAGACCCTTCCTTTAGCATGAGATGTGATATCCAAATCCTTCCCATTCCAATCCTGAAACCCTTCCTATAGCATGAGATGTGATATCTCAATGTTTCTAATAAAAAACCTGAGACCCTTCCTATAGCATGAGATGTGATATCCAAATCCTTCCCATTCCAATCCTGAGACCCTTCCTATAACGAGATGTGATATCCAACTCCTTCCCATTCCAATCCTTAGACCCTTCCTACAGCATGCGATGTGATATCTCAATGATTCTAATACTAAACCAGAGACCAGTCCTATAACATGAGATAGGATATCCAACTCCTTCCCATTCCAATCCTGAGCCACTTCCGATAGCAGAGATGTGATATCTCAATGCTTATACCAAACCTGAGACCCTTCCTATAACATGAGATGTGATATCCAACTCCTTCCCGTTCCAAACCTGAGACACTTCCTATAGCATATGTGATATCCAACTCCTTCCCATTCCAAACATGAGACCCTTCCTATAGCAAGAATGTAATATCCAACTCCTACCCATTCCAATCCTGAGACCATTCCTATAGCATGAGATGTGATATATCAATGCTTCTAATACAAAACCTGAGATCCTTCCTATGACATGAGATGTGATATCCAAATCCTTCCTATTCCAATCCTGAGACCCTTCCTATAGCAAGAGATGTGATATCCAAATCCTTCCCATTCCAATCCTGAGACCCTTCCTATAACATGAGATGTGATATCCAACTCCTTCCCATTCCAACCTGAGACACTTCCTATAGCATGAGAAGGGATATCCAAATCCTTCCCAATCCAATCCTGAGACCCTTCCGATAGCAGAGATGTGATATCTCAATGCTTATACCAAACCTGAGACCCTTCCTATGGCATGAGATGTGATATCCAATTCCTTGCCATTCAAATCCTGAGACCCTTCCTATAGCATGAGATGTGATATCTCAATGCTTCTACCAAACCTGAGACCCTTCCTTTAGCATGAGATGTGATATCCAAATCCTTCACATTCCAATCCTGAGACCCTTCCGATAGCAGAGATGTGATATCTCAATGCTTATACCAAACCTGAGACCCTTCCTTTAGCATGAGATGTGATATCCAAATCCTTCACATTCCAATCCTGAGACCCTTCCTATAGCATGAAATGTGATATCCAACTTCTTCCCATTCCAATCCTGAGACCCTTCCTATAGCATGAGAAGTGATATCTCCATGCTTATACCAAACCTGAGACCCTTCCTATAGCATGAGATGTGATATCCAAATCCTTCCCATTCCAATCCTGAGACCCTTCCTATAGCATGAGATGTGATATCTCAATGCTTATACCAAACCTGAGAGCCTACCTATAGCATGAGATGTATTATCCAACTCCTTCCCATTCCAACCTGAGACACTTTATATAGCATGAGAAGGGATATCCAACTCCTTCCCAATCCAATCCTGAGACCCTTCCGATAGCAGAGATGTGATATCTCAATGCTTATACCAAACCTGAGACCCTTCCTATGGCATGAGATGTGATATCCAACTCCTTGCCATTCAAATCCTGAGACCCTTCCTATAGCATGAGATGTGATATCTCAATGCTTCTACCAAACCTGAGACCCTTCCTTTAGCATGAGATGTGATATCCAAATCCTTCACATTCCAATCCTGAGACCCTTCCTATAGCATGAGATGTGATATCTCAATGCTTCTAATACCAAACCTGAGATCCTTCCTAAAACATGAGATGTGATATCCAATTCCTTCCCATTCCAAACCTGAGACCCTTCCTATTGGATGAGATGTGATATCCAACTCCTTCCCATTCCAACCCTGAGACCCTTCCTATACCATGAGATGTGATATCTCAATGCTTCTAATACCAAACCTGGGACCCGTCCTATAACATGAGATATGATATCCAAATCAATCCCCTTCCAAACCTGAGACCCTTCCTTTAGCATGAGATGTGATATCCAAATACTTCCCATTCCAATCCTAAAACCTTTCCTATAGCATGAGATGTGATATCTCAATGTTTCTAATAAAAAACCTGAGACCCTTCCTATAGCAAGAGATGTGATATCCAAATCCTTCCCATTCCAATCCTGAGACCCTTCCTATAACATGAGATGTGATATCCAACTCCTTCCCATTCCAACCTGAGACCCTTCCTATAGCATGAGAAGGGATATCCAACTCCTTCCCAATCCAATCCTGAGACCCTTCCGATAGCAGAGATGTGATATCCAACTCCTTGCCATTCAAATCCTGAGACCCTCCCTATAACAAGAGATGTCATATCCAACTCCTTCCCATTCCAAACCTGAGACCCTTCCTTTAGCATGAGATGTGATATCCAAATCCTTCACATTCCAATCCGGAGACCCTTCCTATAGCATGAGATGTGATATCTCAATGCTTCTAATACCAAACCTGAGATCCTTCCTATAACATGAGATGTGATATCCAACTCCTTCCCATTCCAAACCTGAGACCCTTCCGATAGCATGAGATGTGATATCTCAATGCTTCAAAAACCAAACATGAGAACCATCCTATAACATGAGATGTGAAATCCAAATCCTTCCCTTCCCAAACCTGAGACTCTTCCTATAGCATGAGATGTGATATCTCAATGCTTCTACCAAACCTGAAACCCTTCCTATAGCATGAGATGTGATATCCAACTCCTTCCCATTCCAATCCTGAGACACATCCTATAGCATGAGATGTGATATCACAATGCTTCTAATACCAAACCTGAGACCCGTCCTATAACATGAGATGTGATATCCAAATCCTTCCCCTTCCAAACCTGAAACAATTCCTATAGCATGAGATGTGATATCTCAATGTTTCTAATAAAAAACCTGAGACCCTTCCTATAGCAAGAGATGTGATATCCAAATCCTTCCCATTTCAATCTTGAGACCCTTCCTATAACATGAGATGTGATATCCAACTCCTTCCCATTCCAATCCTGAGACCCTTCCTATAGCATGAGAAGTGATATCTCCATGCTTATACCAAACCTGAGACCCATCCTATAGCATGAGATGTAATATCCAAATCCTTCACATTCCAATCCTGAGACCCTTCCTATAGCATGAGATGTGATATCCAAGTCCATCCCATTCCAATCCTTAGACCCTTCCTACAGCATGCGATGTGATATCTCAATGATTCTAATACCAAACCAGAGACCCGTCCTATAACATGAGATGGGATATCCAACTCCTTCCCATTCCAATCCTGAGCCACTTCCGATAGCAGAGATGTGATATCTCAATGCTTATACCAAACCTGAGACCCTTCCTATAACATGAGATGTGATATCCAACTCCTTCCCGTTCCAAACCTGAGACACTTCCTATAGCATATGTGATATCTAACTCCTTCCCTTTCCAAACATGAGACCCTTCCTATAGCATGAGATGTGATATATCAATGCTTCTAATACCAAACCTGAGATCCTTCCTATGACATGAGATGTGATTTCCAAATCCTTCCCATTCCAATCCTGAGACCCTTCCTATAGCAAGAGATGTGATATCCAAATCCTTCCCATTACAATCCTGAGACCATTCCTATAACATGAGATGTGATATCCAACTCCTTCCCATTCCAACCTGAGACACTTCCTATAGCATGAGAAGGGATATCCAACTCCTTCCCAATCCAATCCTGAGACCCTTCCGATAGCAGAGATGTGATATCTCAATGCTTATACCAAACCTGAGACCCTTCCTATGGCATGAGATGTGATATCCAACTCCTTGCCATTCAAATCCTGAGACCCTTCCTATAGCATGAGATGTGATATCTCAATGCTTCTACCAAACCTGAGACCCTTCCTTTAGCATGAGATGTGATATCCAAATCCTTCCCATTCCAACCTGAGACCCTTCCTATAGCATAGGAAGGGATATCCAACTCCTTCCCAATCCAATCCTGAGACCCTTCCGATAGCAGAGATGTGATATCTCAATGCTTATACCAAACCTGAGACCCTTCCTATGGCATGAGATGTGATATCCAACTCCTTGCCATTCAAATCCTGAGACCCTCCCTATAACAAGAGATGTCATATCCAACTCCTTCCCATTCCAAACCTGAGAAACTTCCTTTAGCATGAGATGTGATATCCAAATCCTTCACATTCCAATCCGGAGACCCTTCCTATAGCATGAGATGTGATATCTCAATGCTTCTAATACCAAACCTAAAATCCGTCCTATAACATGAGATGTGATATCCAACTCCTTCCCATTCCAAACCTGAGACCCTTCTGATAGCATGAGATGTGATATCTCAATGATTCAAAAACCAAACATGAGAACCATCCTATAACATGAGATGTGAAATCCAAATCCTTCCCTTCCCAAACTTGAGACTCTTCCTATAGCATGAGATGTGATATCTCAAT
This sequence comes from Ambystoma mexicanum, assembly GCF_040938575.1. Taxonomy (NCBI): domain Eukaryota; kingdom Metazoa; phylum Chordata; class Amphibia; order Caudata; family Ambystomatidae; genus Ambystoma; species Ambystoma mexicanum. The sequence continues at coordinate 106,256 of NW_027182477.1, forward strand.
GCTTCTACCAAAAGTGAAACCCTTCCTATAGCATGAGATGTGATATCCAACTCCTTCCCATTCCAATCCTGAGACACATCCTATAGCATGAGATGTGATATCACAATGCTTCTAATATCAAACGTGAGACCCGTCCTATAACATGAGATGTGATATCCAAATCCTTCCCCTTCCAAACCTGAGACCCTTCCTTTAGCATGAGATGTGATATCCAGCTCCTCCCATTCCAATCCTGAGACCCTTCCGATAGCATGAGATGTGATATCTCAATGCTTCTAATATCAAAACTGAGACCCTCCCTATAGCATGAGATGTGATATCTAAGTCCTTCCCATTACAATCCTGAGACCCTTCCGATAGCAGAGATGTGATATTTCAATGCTTATACCAAACCTGAGACCCTTCCTATAGCATGAGATGTGATATCCAACTCCTTCTGATTCCAATCCTGAGACCCTTCCTATAGCATGAGATGTGATATTGCAATGCTTCTACCAAAACTGAGACCCTTCCTTTAGCATGAGATGTGATATCCAACTCCTTCCCATTCCAATCCTGAGACCCTTCCTATAGCATGAGATGTGATATCTCAATGCTTCTAATACCAAACCTGAGATCCTTCCTATAACATGAGATGTGATATCCAACTCCTTCCCATTCCAATCCTGAGACCCTTCCTCTAGCATGAGATGTGATATCTCAATGCTTCTAATACCAAACCTGAGATCCTTCCGATAGCATGAGATGTGATATCTCAATGCTTCTAATACCAAACCTGAGATCCTTCCTATAACATGATATGTGATATCCAAATCCTTCCCCTTCCAAACCTGAGACCCTCCCTTTAGCATGAGATGTGATATCCAACTCCTTCCCATTCCAATCCTGATACCCTTCTGATAGCATGAGATGTGATATCTCAATGCCTCTAATACCAAACCTGAGATCCTAACTCTAACATGAAATGTGATATCCAACTCCTTCACTTTCCAAACCTGAGAGCCTTCCTACAGCATGAGATGTGATATCCAAGTCCTTCCCATTCCAATCCTGAGACCCTTCCTATAACATGAGATGTGATATCCAACTCCTTCCCATTCCAACCTGAGACCCTTCCTATAGCATGAGATGGGATATCCAACTCCTTCCAAATCCAATCCTGATACCCTTCCGATAGCATGAGATGTGATATCCCAATGCTTCTAAAAAACCTGAGACCCATACCATGGCATGAGATGTGATATCAAACTCCCGTCCTATACCATGAGACTAGATATCTCAATGCTTCTAATACCAAACCTGAGACCGGACCAATAACATCAGATGTGATATCCAAATCCTCCCCCTTCCAAACCTTAGACCCTTCCTTTATCATGAGATGTGATATCCAAGTCCTTCCCATTCCATTCCTGACACCCTTCCTATAGCATGAGATGTGATATCTCAATGCTTCTAATACCAAACCTGAGAATCTTCCTATAACATGAGATGTGATATCCAAGTCCTTCCCATTCCAATCCTGAGACCCTTCCTATAGCATGAGATGTGATATCTCAATGCTTCTAATACCAAACCTGAGATCCTTCCTATAACATGAGATGTGATATTTAAATCCTCCCCCTTCCAAACCTTAGACCCTTCCTTTATCATGAGATGTGATATCCAAGTCCTTCCCATTCCATTCCTGACACCCTTCCTATAGCATGAGATGTGATATCTCAATGCTTCTAATACCAAACCTGAGAATCTTCCTATAAAATGAATTGTGATATCCAAGTCCTTCCCATTCCAATCCTGAGACCCTTCTGATAGCAGAGATGTGATATCTCAATGCTTATACCAAACCTGAGACCCTTCCGATAGCATGAGATGTGATATCTCAATGCTTCTAATACCAAACCTGAGATCCTTCCTATAACATGAGATGTGATGTCCAAATCCTTCCCCTTCCAAACCTTAGACCCTCCCTTTAGCATGAGATGTGATATCCAACTCCTTCCCATTCCAACCTTAGACCCTTCCTATAGCATGAGATGGGATATCCAACTCCTTCCAAATCCAATCCCGATACCCTTCCGATAGCATGAGATGTGATATCCCAATGCTTCTACAAAACCTGAGACCCATACCATGGCATGAGATGTGATATCAAACTCCTTCCCATTCCAATCCTGAGACCCTTCCTATAGCTTGAGATGTGATATCCAACTCCTTCCCATTCCAATTCTGAGACCCGTCCTATACCATGAGACTTGATATCTCAATGCTTCTAATACCAAACCTGAGACCGGTCCTATAACATGAGATGTGATACCCAAATCCTTCCCCTTCCAAACCTTAGACCCTTCCTATAGCATGAGATGTGATATCTCAATGCTTCTAATACCAAACCTGAGACCCTTCCTATAACGAGATGGGATATCCAACTCCTTCCCATTCCAATCCTGAGACCCTTCCGATAGCAGAGATGTGATATCTCAATGCTTATACCAAACCTGAGACCCTTCCGATAGCATGAGATGTGATATCTCAATGCTTCTAATACCAAACCTGAGATCCTTCCTATAACATGAGATGTGATGTCCAAATCCTTCCCCTTCCAAACCTTAGACCCTCCCTTTAGCATGAGATGTGATATCCAACTCCTTCCCATTCCAATCCTGAGACCCTTCTGATGGCATGAGATGTGATATCTCAATGCCTCTAATACCAAACCTGAGATCCTACCTCTAACATGAAATGTGATATCCAACTCCTTCCCCTTCCAACCCTGAGAGCCTTCCTATAACATGAGATGTGATATCCAACTCCTTTCCATTCCAACCTTAGACCCTTCCTATAGCATGAGATGGGACATCCAACTCCTTCCAAATCCAATCCCGATACCCTTCCGATAGCATGAGATGCGATATCCCAATGCTTCTACAAAACCTGAGACCCATACCATGGCATGAGATGTGATATCAAACTCCTTCCCATTCCAATCCTGAGACCCTTCCTATAGCTTGAGATGTGATATCCAACTCCTTCCCATTCCAATTCTGAGACCCGTCCTATACCATGAGACTTGATATCTCAATGCTTCTAATACCAAACCTGAGACCGGTCCTATAACATGAGATGCAATATCCAACTCCTTCCCATTCCAATTCTGAGACCCTTCCTATAGCATGAGATGTGATATCTCAATGCTTCTAATACCAAACCTGAGACCCTTCCTATAACGAGATGGGATATCCAACTCCTTCCCATTCCAATCCTGAGACCCTTCCGATAGCAGAGATGTGATATCTCAATGCTTATACCAAACCTGAGACCCTTCCTATGGCATGAGATGTCTTATACAACTCCTTCCGAATCCAATCCTGAGACCCTTCCTATAGCTTGAGATGTGATATCAAACTCCTTCCCATTCAATGTGATATCCAACTCCTTCCCATTCCAATCCTGAGACCCTTCCTATGCCATGAGATGTGATATTTCAATGCTTCTAATACCAAACCTGAGACCCGTCCTAAAACATGAGATGTGAGATCCAAATCCTTCCGCTTCCAAACCTGAGACCTTTCCTTTAGCATGAGATGTGATATCCAACTCCTTCCCATTCCAAACCTGAGACTCTTCCTATAGCATGAGATGTTATATCTTAATGCTTCTAAAACCAAACCTGAGAACCATCCTATAACATGTGAACTCCAAATCCTTCCCTTTCCAAACCTGAGACCCTTCCGATAGCATGAGATTTGGTATCTCAATGCTACTAAAACCAAACATGAGAACCATCCTATAACATGAGATGTGAAATCCAAATCCTTCCCTTTCCAAAACTGAGACCCTTCCTATAGCTTGAGATGTGATATCAAACTCCTTCCCATTCCAATCCTGAGATAGCTTGAGATGTGATAGCCAACTCCTTTCCATTCCAATCCTGAGACCCTTCCTATACCATGAGATGTGATATCTCAATGCTTCTAATACCAAACCTGAGACCCGTCCTATAACATGAGATGTGATACCCAAATCGTTCCCCTTCCAAACTTTAGACCCTTCCTATAGCATGAGATGTGATATCTCAATGCTTATACCAAACCTGAGACCCTTCCTATGGCATGAGATGTCATATACAACTCCTTCCGATTCCAATCCTGAGACCCTTCCTATAGCATGAGATGTGATATCTCAATGCTTCTAATACCAAACCTGAGATCCTTCCTATAACATGAGATGTGATATCAAACTCCTTCCCATTCCAAACCTGAGACCCTTCCAATAGCATGAGATGTGATATCTCAATGCTTCTAAAACCAAACATGAGAACCATCCTATAACATGAGATGTGAAATCCAAATCATTCCCTTTCCAAACCTGAGACCCTTCCTATAGCTTGAGATGTGATATCAAACTCCTTTCCATTCAATGTGATATCCAACTCCTTCCCATTCCAATCCTGAGACCCTTTCTATACCATGAGATGTGATATTTCAATGCTTCTAATACCAAACCTGAGACCCGTCCTAAAACATGAGATGTGAGATCCAAATCCTACCCCTTCCAAACCTGAGACCTTTCCTTTAGCATGAGATGTGATATCCAACTCCTTCCCATTCCAAACCTGAGACCCTTCCTATAGCATGAGATGTTATATCTTAATGCTTCTAAAACCAAACCTGAAAACCATCCTATAACATGTGAAATCCAAATCCTTCCCTTTCCAAACCGGAGACCCTTCCTATAGCTTGAGATGTGATATCAAACTCCTTCCCATTCCAATCCTGAGATAGCTTGAGATGTGATAGCCAACTCCTTCCCATTCCAATCCTGAGACCCTTCCTATACCATGAGATGTGATATCTCAATGCTTCTAATACCAAACTTGAGACCTGTCCTAAAACATGAGATGTGAGATCCAAATCCTTCCCCTTCCAAACCTGAGACCCTTCCTATAGCTTGAGATGTGATATGAAACTCCTTCCCATTCCAATCCTGAGATAGCTTGAGATGTGATATCCGACTCCATCCCATTCCAATCCTGAGACCCTTCCGATAGCATGAGATGTGATAGCTCAATGCTTCTAATATCAAAACTGAGACCCTCCCTATAGTATGAGATGTGATATCTCAATGCTTCTAATACCAAACTTGAGACCTGTCCTAAAACATGAGATGTGAGATCCAAATCCTTCCCCTTCCAAACCTGAGACCCTTCCTATAGCTTGAGATGTGATATCAAACTCCTTCCCATTCCAATCCTGAGATAGCTTGAGATGTGATATCCGACTCCATCCCATTCCTATCCTGAGACCCTTCCGATGTGATATCTCAATGCTTATACCAAACCTGATGACCCTTCCTATGGCATGAGATGTGATATCCAACTCCTTCCCATTCCAATCCTGAGTTCCTTCCTATAGCATGAGATGTGATATCTCAATGCTTTTATCAAACCTGCGACCCTTCCTTTAGCATGAGATGTGATATCCAACTCCTTGCCATTCCAATCCTGAGACCCTTCCTATAACATGAGACGTGATATCCAGCTCCTTCCCATTCCAATCCTGAGACTCCTCCTATAGCATGAGATGTGATATCTCAATGCTTCTAATACCAAACCTGGGACCCGTCCTATAACATGAGATATGATATCCAAATCCTTCCCCTTCCAAACCTGAGACCCTTCCTTTAGCATGAGATGTGATATCCAAATCCTTCCCATTCCAATCCTGAAACCCTTCCTATAGCATGAGATGTGATATCTCAATGTTTCTAATAAAAAACCTGAGACCCTTCCTATAGCATGAGATGTGATATCCAAATCCTTCCCATTCCAATCCTGAGACCCTTCCTATAACGAGATGTGATATCCAACTCCTTCCCATTCCAATCCTTAGACCCTTCCTACAGCATGCGATGTGATATCTCAATGATTCTAATACTAAACCAGAGACCAGTCCTATAACATGAGATAGGATATCCAACTCCTTCCCATTCCAATCATGAGCCACTTCCGATAGCAGAGATGTGATATCTCAATGCTTATACCAAACCTGAGACCCTTCCTATAACATGAGATGTGATATCCAACTCCTTCCCGTTCCAAACCTGAGACACTTCCTATAGCATATGTGATATCCAACTCCTTCCCATTCCAAACATGAGACCCTTCCTATAGCAAGAATGTAATATCCAACTCCTACCCATTCCAATCCTGAGACCATTCCTATAGCATGAGATGTGATATATCAATGCTTCTAATACAAAACCTGAGATCCTTCCTATGACATGAGATGTGATATCCAAATCCTTCCTATTCCAATCCTGAGACCCTTCCTATAGCAAGAGATGTGATATCCAAATCCTTCCCATTCCAATCCTGAGACCCTTCCTATAACATGAGATGTGATATCCAACTCCTTCCCATTCCAACCTGAGACACTTCCTATAGCATGAGAAGGGATATCCAAATCCTTCCCAATCCAATCCTGAGACCCTTCCGATAGCAGAGATGTGATATCTCAATGCTTATACCAAACCTGAGACCCTTCCTATGGCATGAGATGTGATATCCAACTCCTTGCCATTCAAATCCTGAGACCCTTCCTATAGCATGAGATGTGATATCTCAATGCTTCTACCAAACCTGAGACCCTTCCTTTAGCATGAGATGTGATATCCAAATCCTTCACATTCCAATCCTGAGACCCTTCCGATAGCAGAGATGTGATATCTCAATGCTTATACCAAACCTGAGACCCTTCCTTTAGCATGAGATGTGATATCCAAATCCTTCACATTCCAATCCTGAGACACATCCTATAGCATGAGATGTGATATCACAATGCTTCTAATACCAAACGTGAGACCCGTCCTATAACATGAGATGTGATATCCAAATCCTTCCCCTTCCAAACCTGAGACCCTTCCTTTAGCATGAGATGTGATATCCAGCTCCTCCCATTCCAATCCTGAGACCCTTCCGATAGCATGAGATGTGATATCTCAATGCTTCTAATATCAAAACTGAGACCCTCCCTATAGCATGAGATGTGATATCTAAGTCCTTCCAATTCCAATCCTGAGACCCTTCCGATAGCAGAGATGTGATATTTCAATGCTTATACCAAACCTGAGACCCTTCCTATAGCATGAGATGTGATATCCAACTCCTTCTGATTCCAATCCTGAGACCCTTCCTATAGCATGAGATGTGATATTGCAATGCTTCTACCAAAACTGAGACCCTTCCTTTAGCATGAGATGTGATATCCAACTCCTTCCCATTCCAATCCTGAGACCCTTCCTATAGCATGAGATGTGATATCTCAATGCTTCTAATACCAAACCTGAGATCCTTCCTATAACATGAGATGTGATATCCAACTCCTTCCCATTCCAATCCTGAGACCCTTCCTCTAGCATGAGATGTGATATCTCAATGCTTCTAATACCAAACCTGAGATATTTCCGATAGCATGAGACGTGATATCTCAATGCTTCTAATACCAAACCTGAGATCCTTCCTATAACATGATATGTGATATCCAAATCCTTCCCCTTCCAAACCTGAGACCCTCCCTTTAGCATGAGATGTGATATCCAACTCCTTCCCATTCCAATCCTGATACCCTTCTGATAGCATGAGATGTGATATCTCAATGCCTCTAATACCAAACCTGAGATCCTACCTCTAACATGAAATGTGATATCCAACTCCTTCACTTTCCAAACCTGAGAGATTTCCTACAGCATGAGATGTGATATCCAAGTCCTTCCCATTCCAATCCTGAGACCCTTCCTATAACATGAGATGTGATATCCAACTCCTTCCCATTCCAACCTGAGACCCTTCCTATAGCATGCGATGGGATATCCAACTCCTTCCAAATCCAATCCTGATACCCTTCCGATAGCATGAGATGTGATATCCCAATGCTTCTACAAAACCTGAGACCCATACCATGGCATGAGATGTGATATCAAACTCCCGTCCTATACCATGAGACTAGATATCTCAATGCTTCTAATACCAAACCTGAGACCGGACCAATAACATCAGATGTGATATCCAAATCCTCCCCCTTCCAAACCTTAGACCCTTCCTTTATCATGAGATGTGATATCCAAGTCCTTCCCATTCCATTCCTGACACCCTTCCTATAGCATGAGATGTGATATCTCAATGCTTCTAATACCAAACCTGAGAATCTTCCTATAACATGAGATGTGTTATCCAAGTCCTTCCCATTCCAATCCTGAGACCCTTCCTATAGCATGAGATGTGATATCTCAATGCTTCTAATACCAAACCTGAGACCCTTCCTATAACATGAATTGTGATATCCAAGTCTTTCCCGTTCCAATCCTGAGACCCTTCCGATAGCAGAGATGTGATATCTCAATGCTTATACCAAACCTGAGACCCTTCCGATAGAATGAGATGTGATATCTCAATGCTTCTAATACCAAACCTGAGATCCTTCCTATAACATGAGATGTGATGTCCAAATCCTTCCCCTTCCAAACCTTAGACCCTCCCTTTAGCATGAGATGTGATATCCAACTCCTTCCCATTCCAATCCTGAGACCCTTCTGATGGCATGAGATGTGATATCTCAATGCCTCTAATACCAAACCTGAGATCCTACCTCTAACATGAAATGTGATATCCAACTCCTTCCCCTTCCAACCCTGAGAGCCTTCCTATAACATGAGATGTGATATCCAACTCCTTTCCATTCCAACCTTAGACCCTTCCTATAGCATGAGATGGGACATCCAACTCCTTCCAAATCCAATCCCGATACCCTTCCGATAGCATGAGATGTGATATCCCAATGCTTCTACAAAACCTGAGACCCATACCATGGCATGAGATGTGATATCAAACTCCTTCCCATTCCAATCCTGAGACCCTTCCTATAGCTTGAGATGTGATATCCAACTCCTTCCCATTCCAATTCTGAGACCCGTCCTATACCATGAGACTTGATACCTCAATGCTTCTAATACCAAACCTGAGACCGGTCCTATAACATGAGATGTGATACCCAAATCCTTCCCCTTCCAAACCTTAGACCCTTCCTATAGCATGAGATGTGATATCTCAATGCTTCTAATACCAAACCTGAGACCCTTCCTATAACGAGATGGGATATCCAACTCCTTCCCATTCCAATCCTGAGACCCTTCCAATAGCAGAGATGTGATATCTCAATGCTTATACCAAACCTGAGACCCTTCCTATGGCATGAGATGTCTTATACAACTCCTTCCGAATCCAATCCTGAGACCCTTCCTATAGCTTGAGATGTGATATCAAACTCCTTCCCATTCAATGTGATATCCAACTCCTTCCCATTCCAATCCTGAGACCCTTCCTATACCATGAGATGTGAAATTTCAATGCTTCTAATACCAAACCTGAGACCCGTCCTAAAACATGAGATGTGAGATCCAAATCCTTCCCCTTCCAAACCTGAGACCTTTCCTTTAGCATGAGATGTGATATCCAACTCCTTCCCATTCCAAACCTGAGACCCTTCCTATAGCATGAGATGTTATATCTTAATGCTTCTAAAACCAAACCTGAGAACCATCCTATAACATGTGAACTCCAAATCCTTCCCTTTCCAAACCTGAGACCCTTCCGATAGCATGAGATTTGGTATCTCAATGCTACTAAAACCAAACATGAGAACCATCCTATAACATGAGATGTGAAATCCAAATCCTTCCCTTTCCAAACCTGAGACCCTTCCTATAGCTTGAGATGTGATATCAAACTCCTTCCCATTCCAATCCTGAGATAGCTTGAGATGTGATAGCCAACTCCTTTCCATTCCAATCCTGAGACCCTTCCTATACCATGAGATGTGATATCTCAACGCTTCTAATACCAAACCTGAGACCCGTCCTATAACATGAGATGTGATACCCAAATCCTTCCCCTTCCAAACCTTAGACCCTTCCTATAGTATGAGATGTGATATCTCAATGCTTCTAATACCAAACCTGAGACCCTTCCTATAACGAGATGGGATATCCAACTCCTTCCCATTCCAATCCTGAGACCCTTCCGATAGCAGAGATGTGATATCTCAATGCTTATACCAAACCTGAGACCCTTCCTATGGCATGAGATGTCATATACAACTCCTTCCGATTCCAATCCTGAGACCCTTCCTATAGCATGAGATGTGATATCTCAATGCTTCTAATACCAAACCTGAGATCCTTCCTATAACATGAGATGTGATATCAAACTCCTTCCCATTCCAAACCTGAGACCCTTCCGATAGCATGAGATGTGATATCTCAATGCTTCTAAAACCAAACATGAGAACCATCCTATAACATGAGATGTGAAATACAATTCATTCCCTTTCCAAACCTGAGACCCTTCCTATAGCTTGAGATGTGATATCAAACTCCTTCCCATTCAATGTGATATCCAACTCCTTCCCATTCCAATCCTGAGACCCTTCCTATAGCATGAGATGTGATATCTCAATGCTTCTAATACCAAACCTGAGATCCTACCTCTAACATGAAATGTGATATCCAACTCCTTCCCCTTCCAACCCTGAGAGCCTTCCTATAACATGAGATGTGATATCCAACTCCTTTCCATTCCAACCTTAGACCCTTCCTATAGCATGAGATGGGACATCCAACTCCTTCCAAATCCAATCCCGATACCCTTCCGATAGCATGAGATGTGATATCCCAATGCTTCTACAAAACCTGAGACCCATACCATGGCATGAGATGTGATATCAAACTCCTTCCCATTCCAATCCTGAGACCCTTCCTATAGCTTGAGATGTGATATCCAACTCCTTCCCATTCCAATTCTGAGACCCGTCCTATACCATGAGACTTGATACCTCAATGCTTCTAATACCAAACCTGAGACCGGTCCTATAACATGAGATGTGATACCCAAATCCTTCCCCTTCCAAACCTTAGACCCTTCCTATAGCATGAGATGTGATATCTCAATGCTTCTAATACCAAACCTGAGACCCTTCCTATAACGAGATGGGATATCCAACTCCTTCCCATTCCAATCCTGAGACCCTTCCAATAGCAGAGATGTGATATCTCAATGCTTATACCAAACCTGAGACCCTTCCTATGGCATGAGATGTCTTATACAACTCCTTCCGAATCCAATCCTGAGACCCTTCCTATAGCTTGAGATGTGATATCAAACTCCTTCCCATTCAATGTGATATCCAACTCCTTCCCATTCCAATCCTGAGACCCTTCCTATACCATGAGATGTGAAATTTCAATGCTTCTAATACCAAACCTGAGACCCGTCCTAAAACATGAGATGTGAGATCCAAATCCTTCCCCTTCCAAACCTGAGACCTTTCCTTTAGCATGAGATGTGATATCCAACTCCTTCCCATTCCAAACCTGAGACCCTTCCTATAGCATGAGATGTTATATCTTAATGCTTCTAAAACCAAACCTGAGAACCATCCTATAACATGTGAACTCCAAATCCTTCCCTTTCCAAACCTGAGACCCTTCCGATAGCATGAGATTTGGTATCTCAATGCTACTAAAACCAAACATGAGAACCATCCTATAACATGAGATGTGAAATCCAAATCCTTCCCTTTCCAAACCTGAGACCCTTCCTATAGCTTGAGATGTGATATCAAACTCCTTCCCATTCCAATCCTGAGATAGCTTGAGATGTGATAGCCAACTCCTTTCCATTCCAATCCTGAGACCCTTCCTATACCATGAGATGTGATATCTCAATGCGTCTAATACCAAACCTGAGACCCGTCCTATAACATGAGATGTGATACCCAAATCCTTCCCCTTCCAAACCTTAGACCCTTCCTATAGTATGAGATGTGATATCTCAATGCTTCTAATACCAAACCTGAGACCCTTCCTATAACAAGATGGGATATCCAACTCCTTCCCATTCCAATCCTGAGACCCTTCCGATAGCAGAGATGTGATATCTCAATGCTTATACCAAACCTGAGACCCTTCCTATGGCATGAGATGTCATATACAACTCCTTCCGATTCCAATCCTGAGACCCTTCCTATAGCATGAGATGTGATATCTCAATGCTTCTAATACCAAACCTGAGATCCTTCCTATAACATGAGATGTGATATCAAACTCCTTCCCATTCCAAACCTGAGACCCTTCCGATAGCATGAGATGTGATATCTCAATGCTTCTAAAACCAAACATGAGAACCATCCTATAACATGAGATGTGAAATCCAAATCATTCCCTTTCCAAACCTGAGACCCTTCCTATAGCTTGAGATGTGATATCAAACTCCTTCCCATTCAATGTGATATCCAACTCCTTCCCATTCCAATCCTGAGACCCTTTCTATACCATGAGATGTGATATTCCAATGCTTCTAATACCAAACCTGAGACCCGTCCTAAAACATGAGATGTGAGATCCAAATCCTACCCCTTCCAAACCTGAGACCTTTCCTTTAGCATGAGATGTGATATCCAACTCCTTCCCATTCCAAACCTGAGACCCTTCCTATAGCATGAGATGTTATATCTTAATGCTTCTAAAACCAAACCTGAGAACCATCCTATAACATGTGAAATCCAAATCCTTCCCTTCCAAACCTTTGACCCTTCCGATAGCATGAGATGTGATATCTCAATGCTACTAAAACCAAACATGAGAACCATCCTATAACATGAGATGTGAAATCCAAATCCTTCCCTTTCCAAACCGGAGACCCTTCCTATAGCTTGAGATGTGATATCAAACTCCTTCCCATTCCAATCCTGAGATAGCTTGAGATGTGATAGCCAACTCCTTCCCATTCCAATCCTGAGACCCTTCCTATACCATGAGATGTGATATCTCAATGCTTCTAATACCAAACTTGAGACCTGTCCTAAAACATGAGATGTGAGATCCAAATCCTTCCCCTTCCAAACCTGAGACCCTTCCTATAGCTTGAGATGTGATATCAAACACCTTCACATTCCAATCCTGAGATAGCTTGAGATGTGATATCCGACTCCATCCCATTCCAATCCTGAGACCCTTCCGATAGCATGAGATGTGATAGCTCAATGCTTCTAATATCAAAACTGAGACCCTCCCTATAGTATGAGATGTGATATCTAAGTCCTTCCCATTCCTATCCTGAGACCCTTCCGATGTGATATCTCAATGCTTATGCCAAACCTGATGACCCTTCCTATGGCATGAGATGTGATATCCAACTCCTTCCCATTCCAATCCTGAGTTCCTTCCTATAGCATGAGATGTGATATCTCAATGCTTCTATCAAACCTGAGACCCTTCCTTTAGCATGAGATGTGATATCCAGCTCCTTCCCATTCCAATCCTGAGACTCCTCCTATAGCATGAGATGTGATATCTCAAAGCTTCTAATACCAAACCTGGGACCCGTCCTATAACATGAGATATGATATCCAAATCCTTCCCCTTCCAAACCTGAGACCCTTCCTTTAGCATGAGATGTGATATCCAAATCCTTCCCATTCCAATCCTGAAACCCTTCCTATAGCATGAGATGTGATATCTCAATGTTTCTAATAAAAAACCTGAGACCCTTCCTATAGCATGAGATGTGATATCCAAATCCTTCCCATTCCAATCCTGAGACCCTTCCTATAACGAGATGTGATATCCAACTCCTTCCCATTCCAATCCTTAGACCCTTCCTACAGCATGCGATGTGATATCTCAATGATTCTAATACTAAACCAGAGACCAGTCCTATAACATGAGATAGGATATCCAACTCCTTCCCATTCCAATCCTGAGCCACTTCCGATAGCAGAGATGTGATATCTCAATGCTTATACCAAACCTGAGACCCTTCCTATAACATGAGATGTGATATCCAACTCCTTCCCGTTCCAAACCTGAGACACTTCCTATAGCATATGTGATATCCAACTCCTTCCCATTCCAAACATGAGACCCTTCCTATAGCAAGAATGTAATATCCAACTCCTACCCATTCCAATCCTGAGACCATTCCTATAGCATGAGATGTGATATATCAATGCTTCTAATACAAAACCTGAGATCCTTCCTATGACATGAGATGTGATATCCAAATCCTTCCTATTCCAATCCTGAGACCCTTCCTATAGCAAGAGATGTGATATCCAAATCCTTCCCATTCCAATCCTGAGACCGTTCCTATAACATGAGATGTGATATCCAACTCCTTCCCATTCCAACCTGAGACACTTCCTATAGCATGAGAAGGGATAACCAAATCCTTCCCAATCCAATCCTGAGACCCTTCCGATAGCAGAGATGTGATATCTCAATGCTTATACCAAACCTGAGACCCTTCCTATGGCATGAGATGTGATATCCAACTACTTGCCATTCAAATCCTGAGACCCTTCCTATAGCATGAGATGTGATATCTCAATGCTTCTACCAAACCTGAGACCCTTCCTTTAGCATGAGATGTGATATCCAAATCCTTCACATTCCAATCCTGAGACCCTTCCGATAGCAGAGATGTGATATCTCAATGCTTATAACAAACCTGAGACCCTTCCTTTAGCATGAGATGTGATATCCAAATCCTTCCCCTTCCAAACCTTAGACCCTTCCTATAGCATGAGATGTGATATCTCAATGCTTCTAATACCAAACCTGAGACCCTTCCTATAACGAGATGGGATATCCAACTCCTTCCCATTCCAATCCTGAGACCCTTCCAATAGCAGAGATGTGATATCTCAATGCTTATACCAAACCTGAGACCCTTCCTATGGCATGAGATGTCTTATACAACTCCTTCCGAATCCAATCCTGAGACCCTTCCTATAGCTTGAGATGTGATATCAAACTCCTTCCCATTCAATGTGATATCCAACTCCTTCCCATTCCAATCCTGAGACCCTTCCTATACCATGAGATGTGAAATTTCAATGCTTCTAATACCAAACCTGAGACCCGTCCTAAAACATGAGATGTGAGGTCCAAATCCTTCCCCTTCCAAACCTGAGACCTTTCCTTTAGCATGAGATGTGATATCCAACTCCTTCCCATTCCAAACCTGAGACCCTTCCTATAGCATGAGATGTTATATCTTAATGCTTCTAAAACCAAACCTGAGAACCATCCTATAACATGTGAACTCCAAATCCTTCCCTTTCCAAACCTGAGACCCTTCCGATAGCATGAGATTTGGTATCTCAATGCTACTAAAACCAAACATGAGAACCATCCTATAACATGAGATGTGAAATCCAAATCCTTCCCTTTCCAAACCTGAGACCCTTCCTATAGCTTGAGATGTGATATCAAACTCCTTCCCATTCCAATCCTGAGATAGCTTGAGATGTGATAGCCAACTCCTTTCCATTCCAATCCTGAGACCCTTCCTATACCATGAGATGTGATATCTCAATGCTTCTAATACCAAACCTGAGACCCGTCCTATAACATGAGATGTGATACCCAAATCCTTCCCCTTCCAAACCTTAGACCCTTCCTATAGTATGAGATGTGATATCTCAATGCTTCTAATACCAAACCTGAGACCCTTCCTATAACGAGATGGGATATCCAACTCCTTCCCATTCCAATCCTGAGACCCTTCCGATAGCAGAGATGTGATATCTCAATGCTTATACCAAACCTGAGACCCTTCCTATGGCATGAGATGTCATATACAACTCCTTCCGATTCCAATCCTGAGACCCTTCCTATAGCATGAGATGTGATATCTCAATGCTTCTAATACCAAACCTGAGATCCTTCCTATAACATGAGATGTGATATCAAACTCCTTCCCATTCCAAACCTGAGACCCTTCCGATAGCATGAGATGTGATATCTCAATGCTTCTAAAACCAAACATGAGAACCATCCTATAACATGAGATGTGAAATCCAAATCATTCCCTTTCCAAACCTGAGACCCTTCCTATAGCTTGAGATGTGATATCAAACTCCTTCCCATTCAATGTGATATCCAACTCCTTCCCATTCCAATCCTGAGACCCTTCCTATAGCATGAGATGTGATATCTCAATGCTTCTAATACCAAACCTGAGATCCTACCTCTAACATGAAATGTGATATCCAACTCCTTCCCCTTCCAACCCTGAGAGCCTTCCTATAACATGAGATGTGATATCCAACTCCTTTCCATTCCAACCTTAGACCCTTCCTATAGCATGAGATGGGACATCCAACTCCTTCCAAATCCAATCCCGATACCCTTCCGATAGCATGAGATGTGATATCCCAATGCTTCTACAAAACCTGAGACCCATACCATGGCATGAGATGTGATATCAAACTCCTTCCCATTCCAATCCTGAGACCCTTCCTATAGCTTGAGATGTGATATCCAACTCCTTCCCATTCCAATTCTGAGACCCGTCCTATACCATGAGACTTGATACCTCAATGCTTCTAATACCAAACCTGAGACCGGTCCTATAACATGAGATGTGATACCCAAATCCTTCCCCTTCCAAACCTTAGACCCTTCCTATAGCATGAGATGTGATATCTCAATGCTTCTAATACCAAACCTGAGACCCTTCCTATAACGAGATGGGATATCCAACTCCTTCCCATTCCAATCCTGAGACCCTTCCAATAGCAGAGATGTGATATCCCAATGCTTATACCAAACCTGAGACCCTTCCTATGGCATGAGATGTCTTATACAACTCCTTCCGAATCCAATCCTGAGACCCTTCCTATAGCTTGAGATGTGATATCAAACTCCTTCCCATTCAATGTGATATCCAACTCCTTCCCATTCCAATCCTGAGACCCTTCCTATACCATGAGATGTGAAATTTCAATGCTTCTAATACCAAACCTGAGACCCGTCCTAAAACATGAGATGTGAGATCCAAATCCTTCCCCTTCCAAACCTGAGACCTTTCCTTTAGCATGAGATGTGATATCCAACTCCTTCCCATTCCAAACCTGAGACCCTTCCTATAGCATGAGATGTTATATCTTAATGCTTCTAAAACCAAACCTGAGAACCATCCTATAACATGTGAACTCCAAATCCTTCCCTTTCCAAACCTGAGACCCTTCCGATAGCATGAGATTTGGTATCTCAATGCTACTAAAACCAAACATGAGAACCATCCTATAACATGAGATGTGAAATCCAAATCCTTCCCTTTCCAAACCTGAGACCCTTCCTATAGCTTGAGATGTGATATCAAACTCCTTCCCATTCCAATCCTGAGATAGCTTGAGATGTGATAGCCAACTCCTTTCCATTCCAATCCTGAGACCCTTCCTATACCATGAGATGTGATATCTCAATGCTTCTAATACCAAACCTGAGACCCGTCCTATAACATGAGATGTGATACCCAAATCCTTCCCCTTCCAAACCTTAGACCCTTCCTATAGTATGAGATGTGATATCTCAATGCTTCTAATACCAAACCTGAGACCCTTCCTATAACGAGATGGGATATCCAACTCCTTCCCATTCCAATCCTGAGACCCTTCCGATAGCAGAGATGTGATATCTCAATGCTTATACCAAACCTGAGACCCTTCCTATGGCATGAGATGTCATATACAACTCCTTCCGATTCCAATCCTGAGACCCTTCCTATAGCATGAGATGTGATATCTCAATGCTTCTAATACCAAACCTGAGATCCTTCCTATAACATGAGATGTGATATCAAACTCCTTCCCATTCCAAACCTGAGACCCTTCCGATAGCATGAGATGTGATATCTCAATGCTTCTAAAACCAAACATGAGAACCATCCTATAACATGAGATGTGAAATCCAAATCATTCCCTTTCCAAACCTGAGACCCTTCCTATAGCTTGAGATGTGATATCAAACTCCTTCCCATTCAATGTGATATCCAACTCCTTCCCATTCCAATCCTGAGACCCTTTCTATACCATGAGATGTGATATTCCAATGCTTCTAATACCAAACCTGAGACCCGTCCTAAAACATGAGATGTGAGATCCAAATCCTACCCCTTCCAAACCTGAGACCTTTCCTTTAGCATGAGATGTGATATCCAACTCCTTCCCATTCCAAACCTGAGACCCTTCCTATAGCATGAGATGTTATATCTTAATGCTTCTAAAACCAAACCTGAGAACCATCCTATAACATGTGAAATCCAAATCCTTCCCTTCCAAACCTTTGACCCTTCCGATAGCATGAGATGTGATATCTCAATGCTACTAAAACCGAACATGAGAACCATCCTATAACATGAGATGTGAAATCCAAATCCTTCCCTTTCCAAACCGGAGACCCTTCCTATAGCTTGAGATGTGATATCAAACTCCTTCCCATTCCAATCCTGAGATAGCTTGAGATGTGATAGCCAACTCCTTCCCATTCCAATCCTGAGACCCTTCCTATACCATGAGATGTGATATCTCAATGCTTCTAATACCAAACTTGAGACCTGTCCTAAAACATGAGATGTGAGATCCAAATCCTTCCCCTTCCAAACCTGAGACCCTTCCTATAGCTTGAGATGTGATATCAAACTCCTTCACATTCCAATCCTGAGATAGCTTGAGATGTGATATCCGACTCCATCCCATTCCAATCCTGAGACCCTTCCGATAGCATGAGATGTGATAGCTCAATGCTTCTAATATCAAAACTGAGACCCTCCCTATAGTATGAGATGTGATATCTAAGTCCTTCCCATTCCTATCCTGAGACCCTTCCGATGTGATATCTCAATGCTTATGCCAAACCTGATGACCCTTCCTATGGCATGAGATGTGATATCCAACTCCTTCCCATTCCAATCCTGAGTTCCTTCCGATAGCATGAGATGTGATATCTCAATGCTTCTATCAAACCTGAGACCCTTCCTTTAGCATGAGATGTGATATCCAGCTCCTTCCCATTCCAATCCTGAGACTCCTCCTATAGCATGAGATGTGATATCTCAAAGCTTCTAATACCAAACCTGGGACCCGTCCTATAACATGAGATATGATATCCAAATCCTTCCCCTTCCAAACCTGAGACCCTTCCTTTAGCATGAGATGTGATATCCAAATCCTTCCCATTCCAATCCTGAAACCCTTCCTATAGCATGAGATGTGATATCTCAATGTTTCTAATAAAAAACCTGAGACCCTTCCTATAGCATGAGATGTGATATCCAAATCCTTCCCATTCCAATCCTGAGACCCTTCCTATAACGAGATGTGATATCCAACTCCTTCCCATTCCAATCCTTAGACCCTTCCTACAGCATGCGATGTGATATCTCAATGATTCTAATACTAAACCAGAGACAAGTCCTATAACATGAGATAGGATATCCAACTCCTTCCCATTCCAATCCTGAGCCACTTCCGATAGCAGAGATGTGATATCTCAATGCTTATACCAAACCTGAGACCCTTCCTATAACATGAGATGTGATATCCAACTCCTTCCCGTTCCAAACCTGAGACACTTCCTATAGCATATGTGATATCCAACTCCTTCCCATTCCAAACATGAGACCCTTCCTATAGCAAGAATGTAATATCCAACTCCTACCCATTCCAATCCTGAGACCATTCCTATAGCATGAGATGTGATATATCAATGCTTCTAATACAAAACCTGAGATCCTTCCTATGACATGAGATGTGATATCCAAATCCTTCCTATTCCAATCCTGAGACCCTTCCTATAGCAAGAGATGTGATATCCAAATCCTTCCCATTCCAATCCTGAGACCGTTCCTATAACATGAGATGTGATATCCAACTCCTTCCCATTCCAACCTGAGACACTTCCTATAGCATGAGAAGGGATAACCAAATCCTTCCCAATCCAATCCTGAGACCCTTCCGATAGCAGAGATGTGATATCTCAATGCTTATACCAAACCTGAGACCCTTCCTATGGCATGAGATGTGATATCCAACTACTTGCCATTCAAATCCTGAGACCCTTCCTATAGCATGAGATGTGATATCTCAATGCTTCTACCAAACCTGAGACCCTTCCTTTAGCATGAGATGTGATATCCAAATCCTTCACATTCCAATCCTGAGACCCTTCCGATAGCAGAGATGTGATATCTCAATGCTTATAACAAACCTGAGACCCTTCCTTTAGCATGAGATGTGATATCCAAATCCTTCACATTCCAATCCTGAGACCTTTCCTATAGCATGAAATGTGATATCCAACTTCTTCCCATTCCAATCCTGGGACCCTTCCTATAGCATGAGAAGTGATATCTCCATGCTTATACCAAACCTGAGACCCTTCCTATAGTATGAGATGTGATATCCAAATCCTTCCCATTCCAATCCTGAGACCCTTCCTATAGCATGAGATGTGATATCTCAATGCTTATACCAAACCTGAGAGCCTACCTATAGCATGAGATGTATTATCCAACTCCTTCACATTCCAACCTGAGACACTTCCTATAGCATGAGAAGGGATATCCAACTCCTTCCCAATCCAATCCTGAGACCCTTCCGATAGCAGAGATGTGATATCTCAATGCTTATACCAAACCTGAGACCCTTCCTATGGCATGAGATGTGATATCCAAATCCTTGCCATTCAAATCCTGAGACCCTTCCTATAGCATGAGATGTGATATCTCAATGCTTCTACCAAACCTGAGACCCTTCCTTTAGCATGAGATGTGATATCCAAATCCTTCACATTCCAATCCTGAGACCCTTCCTATAGCATGAGATGTGATATCTCAATGCTTCTAATACCAAACCTGAGATCCTTCCTAAAACATGAGATGTGATATCCAATTCCTTCTCATTCCAAACCTGAGACCCTTCCTATTGGATGAGATGTGATATCCAACTCCTTCCCATTCCAACCCTGAGACCCTTCCTATACCATGAGATGTGATATCTCAATGCTTCTAATACCAAACCTGGGACCCGTCCTATAACATGAGATATGATATCCAAATCAATCCCCTTCCAAACCTGAGACCCTTCCTTTAGCATGAGATGTGATATCCAAATACTTCCCATTCCAATCCTAAAACCTTTCCTATAGCATGAGATGTGATATCTCAATGTTTCTAATAAAAAACCTGAGACCCTTCCTATAGCAAGAGATGTGATATCCAAATCCTTCCCATTCCAATCCTGAGACCCTTCCTATAACATGAGATGTGATATCCAACTCCTTCCCATTCCAACCCGAGACCCTTCCTATAGCATGAGAAGGGATATCCAACTCCTTCCCAATCCAATCCTGAGACCCTTCCGATAGCAGAGATGTGATATCCAACTCCTTGCCATTCAAATCCTGAGACCCTCCCTATAACAAGAGATGTCATATCCAACTCCTTCCCATTCCAAACCTGAGACCCTTCCTTTAGCATGAGATGTGATATCCAAATCCTTCACATTCCAATCCGGAGACCCTTCCTATAGCATGAGATGTGATATCTCAATGCTTCTAATACCAAACCGGAGATCCTTCCTATAACATGAGATGTGATATCCAACTCCTTCCCATTCCAAACCTGAGACCCTTCCGATAGCATGAGATGTGATAACTCAATGCTTCAAAAACCAAACATGAGAACCATCCTATAACATGAGATGTGAAATCCAAATCCTTCCCTTCCCAAACCTGAGACTCTTCCTATAGCATGAGATGTGATATCTCAATGCTTCTACCAAACCTGAAACCCTTCCTATACCATGAGATGTGATATCCAACTCCTTCCCATTCCAATCCTGAGACACATCCTATAGCATGAGATGTGATATCACAATGCTTCTAATACCAAAACTGAGACCCGTCCTATAACAAGAGATGTGATATCCAAATCCTTCCCCTTCCAAACCTGATACCCTTCCTTTAGCATGAGATGTGATATCCAGCTCCTCCCATTCCAATCCTGAGACCCTTCCGATAGCATGAGATGTGATATCTCAATGCTTCTAATATCAAAACTGAGACCCTCCCTATAGCATGAGATTTGATATCTAAGTCCTTCCCATTCCAATCCTGAGACCCTTCCGATAGCAGAGATGTGATATTTCAATGCTTATACCAAACCTGAGACCCTTCCTATAGCATGAGATGTGATATCCAACTCCTTCCAATTCCAATCCTGAGACCCTTCCTATAGCATGAGATATGATATCGCAATGCTTCTACCAAAACTGAGACCCTTCCTTTAGCATGAGATGTGATATCCAACTCCTTCCCATTCCAATCCTGAGACCCTTCCTATAGCATGAGATGTGATATCTCAATGCTTCTAATACCAAACCTGAGATCCTTCCTATAACATGAGAGGTGATATCCAACTCCTTCCCATTCCAATCCTGAGGCCCTTCCTCTAGCATGAGATGTGATATCTCAATGCTTCTAATACCAAACCTGAGATCCTTCCGATAGCATGAGATGTGATATCTCAATGCTTCTAATACCAAACCTGAGATCCTTCCTATAACATGAGATGTGATATCCAAATCCTTCCCCTTCCAAACCTGAGACCCTCCCTTTAGCATGAGATGTGATATCCAACTCCTTCCCATTCCAATCCTGATACCCTTCTGATAGCATGAGATGTGATATCCAAGTCCTTCCCATTCCAAACCTGAGAGCCTTCCTACAGCATGAGATGTGATATCCAAGTCCTTCCCATTCCAATCCTGAGACCCTTCCTATAACATGAGATGTGATATCCAAGTCCTTCCCATTCCAATCCTGAGACCCTTCCTATAACATGAGATGTGATATCCAACTCCTTCCCATTCCAAACTGAGACCCTTCCTATAGCATGAGATGGGATATCCAACTCCTTCCAAATCCAATCCTGATACCCTTCCTATAGCATGAGATGTGATATCCCAATGCTTCTACAAAACCTGAGACCCATACCATGGCATGAGATGTGATATCAAACTCCCGTCCTATCCCATGAGACTTGATATCTCAATGCTTCTAATACCAAACCTGAGACCGGACCAATAACATCAGATGTGATATCCAAATCCTCCCCCTTCCAAACCTTAGACCCTTCCTTTATCATGAGATGTGATATCCAAGTCCTTCCCATTCCATTCCTGACACCCTTCCTATAGCATGAGATGTGATATCTCAATGCTTCTAATACCAAACCTGAGACCGGACCAATAACATCAGATGTGATATCCAAATCCTCCCCCTTCCAAACCTTAGACCCTTCCTTTATCATGAGATGTGATATCCAAGTCCTTCCCATTCCATTCCTGACACCCTTCCTATAGCATGAGATGTGATATCTCAATGCTTCTAATACCAAACCTGAGAATCTTCCTATAACATGAGATGTGATATCCATGTCCTTCCCATTCCAATCCTGAGACCCTTCCTATAGCATGAGATGTGATATCTCAATGCTTCTAATACCAAACCTGAGACCCTTCCTATAACATGAATTGTGATATCCAAGTCCTTCCCATTCCAATCCTGAGACCCTTCCGATAGCAGAGATGTGATATCTCAATGCTTATACCAAACCTGAGACCCTTCCGATAGCATGAGATGTGATATCTCAATGCCTCTAATACCAAACCTGAGATCCTACCTCTAACATGAAATGTGATATCCAACTCCTTCCCCTTCCAACCCTGAGAGCTTTCCTGTAACATGAGATGTGATATCCAACTCCTTCCCATTCCAACCTTAGACCCTTCCTATAGCATGAGATGGGATATCCAACTCCTTCCAAATCCAATCCCGAAACCCTTCCGATAGCATGAGATGTGATATCCCAATACTTCTACAAAACCTGAGACCCATACCATGGCATGAGATGTGATATCAAACTCCTTCCCATTCCAATCCTGAGACCCTTCCTATAGCTTGAGATGTGATATCCAACTCCTTCCCATTCCAATTCTGAGACCCGTCCTATACCATGAGACTTGATATCTCAATGCTTCTAATACCAAACCTGAGACCGGTCCTATAACATGAGATGTGATACCCAAATCCTTCCCCTTCCAAACCTTAGACCCTTCCTATAGCATGAGATGTGATATCTCAATGCTTCTAATACCAAACCTGAGACCCTTCCTATAACGAGATGGGATATCCAACTCCTTCCCATTCCAATCCTGAGACCCTTCCGATAGCAGAGATGTGATATCTCAATGCTTATACCAAACCTGAGACCCTTCCTATGGCATGAGATGTCTTATACAACTCCTTCCGATTCCAATCCTGAGACCCTTCCTAAAGCTTGAGATGTGATATCAAACTCCTTCCCATTCAATGTGATATCCAACTCCTTCCCATTCCAATCCTGAGACCCTTCCTATACCATGAGATGTGATATTTCAATGCTTCTAATACCAAACCTGAGACCCGTCCTAAAACATGAGATGTGAGATCCAAATCCTTCCCCTTCCAAACCTGAGACCTTTCCTTTAGCATGAGATGTGATATCCAACTCCTTCCCATTCCAAACCTGAGACCCCTCCTATAGCATGAGATGTTATATCTTAATGCTTCTAAAACCAAACCTGAGAACCATCCTATAACATGTGAACTCCAAATCCTTCCCTTTCCAAACCTGAGACCCTTCCGATAGCATGAGATGTGGTATCTCAATGCTACTAAAACCAAACATGAGAACCATCCTATAACATGAGATGTGAAATCCAAATCCTTCCCTTTCCAAACCTGAGACCCTTACTATAGCTTGAGATGTGATATCAAACTCCTTCCCATTCCAATCCTGAGATAGTTTGAGATGTGATAGCCAACTCCTTTCCATTCCAATCCTGAGACCCTTCCTATACCATGAGATGTGATATCTCAATGCTTCTAATACCAAACCTGAGACCCGTCCTATAACATGAGATGTGATACCCAAATCCTTCCCCTTCCAAACCTTAGACCCTTCCTATAGCATGAGATGTGATATCTCAATGCTTCTAATACCAAACTTGAGACCCTTCCTATAACGAGATGGGATATCCAACTCCTTCCCATTCCAATCCTGAGACCCTTCCGATAGCAGAGATGTGATATCTCAATGCTTATACCAAACCTGAGACCCTTCCTATGGCATAAGATGTCATATACAACTCCTTCCGATTGCAATCCTGAGACCCTTCCTATAGCATGAGATGTGATATCTCAATGCTTCTAATACCAAACCTGAGATCCTTCCTATAACATGAGATGTGATATCAAACTCCTTCCCATTCCAAACCTGAGACCCTTCCGATAGCATGAGATGTGATATCTCAATGCTTCTAAAACCAAACATGAGAACCATCCTATAACATGAGATGTGAAATCCAAATCATTCCCTTTCCAAACCTGAGACCCTTCCTTTAGCTTGAGATGTGATATCAAACTCCTTCCCATTCAATGTGATATCCAACTCCTTCCCATTCCAATCCTGAGACCCTTCCTATAACATGAGATGTGATATTTCAATGCTTCTAATACCAAACCTGAGACCCGTCCTAAAACATGAGATGTGAGATCCAAATCCTACCCCTTCCAAACCTGAGACCTTTCCTTTAGCATGAGATGTGATATCCAACTCCTTCCCATTCCAAACCTCAGACCCTTCCTATAGCATGAGATGTTATATCTTAATGCTTCTAAAACCAAACCTGAGAACCATCCTATAACATGTGAAATCCAAATACTTCCCTTCCAAACCTGAGACCCTTCCGATAGCATGAGATGTGATATCTCAATGCTACAAAAACCAAACATGAGAACCATCCTATAACATGAGATGTGAAATCCAAATCCTTCCCTTTCCAAACCTGAGACCCTTCCTATAGCTTGAGATGTGATATCAAACTCCTTCCCATTCCAATCCTGAGATAGCTTGAGATGTGATAGCCAACTCCTTCCCATTCCAATCCTGAGACCCTTCCTATACCATGAGATGTGATATCTCAATGCTTCTAATACCAAACTTGAGACCCGTACTAAAACATGAGATGTGAGATCCAAATCCTTCCCCTTCCAAACCTGAGACCCTTCCTATAGCTTGAGATGTGATATCAAACTCCTTCCCATTCCAATCCTGAGATAGCTTGAGATGTGATATCCGACTCCATCCCATTCCAATCCTGAGACCCTTCCGATAGCATGAGATGTGATAGCTCAATGCTTCTAATATCAAAACTGAGACCCTCCCTATAGTATGAGATTTGATATCTAAGTCCTTCCCATTCCTATCCTGAGACCCTTCCAATAGCAGAGATGTGATATCTCAATGCTTATACCAAACCTGATGACCCTTCCTATGGCATGAGATGTGATATCCAACTCCTTCCCATTCCAATCCTGAGTTCCTTCCTATAGCATGAGATGTGATATCTCAATGCTGCTATCAAACCTGAGACCCTTCCTTTAGCATGAGATGTGATATGCAACTCCTTGCCATTCCAATCCTGAGACCCTTCCTATAACATGAGACGTGATATCCAACTCCTTCCCATTCCAATCCTGAGACTCCTCCTATAGCATGAGATGTGATATCCCAATGCTTCTAATACCAAACCTGGGACCCGTCCTATAACATGAGATATGATATCCAAATCCTTCCCCTTCCAAACCTGAGACCCTTCCTTTAGCATGAGATGTGATATCCAAATCCTTCCCATTCCAATCCTGAAACCCTTCCTATAGCATGAGATGTGATATCTCAATGTTTCTAATAAAAAACCTGAAACCCTTCCTATAGCAAGAGATGTGATATCCAAATCCTTCCCATTCCAATCCTGAGACCCTTCCTATAACGAGATGTGATATTCAACTCCTTCCCATTCCAATCCTTAGACCCTTCCTACAGCATGCGATGTGATATCTCAATGATTCTAATACTAAACCAGAGACCCGTCCTATAACATGAGATGGGATATCCAACTCCTTCCCATTCCAATCCTGAGCCACTTCCCATAGCAGAGATGTGATATCTCAATGCTCATACCAATCCTGAGACCCTTCCTATAACATGAGATTTGATATCCAACTCCTTCCCGTTCCAAACCTGAGACACTTCCTATAGCATATGTGATATCCAACTCCTTCCCATTCCAAACATGAGACCCTTCCTATAGCAAGAATGTAATATCCAACTCCTACCCATTCCAATCCTGAGACCATTCCTATAGCATGAGATGTGATATATCAATGCTTCTAATACAAAACCTGAGATCCTTCCTATGACATGAGATGTGATATCCAAATCCTTCCTATTCCAATCCTGAGACCCTTCCTATAGCAAGAGATGTGATATCCAAATCCTTCCCATTCCAACCTGAGACACTTCCTATAGCATGAGAAGGGATATCCAAATCCTTCCCAATCCAATCCTGAGACCCTTCCGATAGCAGAGATGTGATATCTCAATGCTTATACCAAACCTGAGACCCTTCCTATGGCATGAGATGTGATATCCAACTCCTTGCCATTCAAATCCTGAGACCCTTCCTATAGCATGAGATGTGATATCGCAATGCTTCTACCAAACCTGAGACCCTTCCTTTAGCATGAGATGTGATATCCAAATCCTTCACATTCCAATCCTGAGACCCTTCCGATAGCAGAGATGTGATATCTCAATGCTTATACCAAACCTGAGACCCTTCCTTTAGCATGAGATGTGATATCCAAATCCTTCACATTCCAATCCTGAGACCCTTCCTATAGCATGAAATGTGATATCCAACTTCTTCCCATTCCAATCCTGAGACCCTTCCTATAGCATGAGAAGTGATATCTCCATGCTTATACCAAACCTGAGACCCTTCCTATAGCATGAGATGTGATATCCAAATCCTTCCCATTCCAATCCTGAGACCCTTCCTATAGCATGAGATGTGATATCTCAATGCTTATACCAAACCTGAGAGCCTACCTATAGCATGAGATGTATTATCCAACTCCTTCCCATTCCAACCTGAGACACTTCCTATAGCATGAGAAGGGATATCCAACTCCTTCCCAATCCAATCCTGAGACCCTTCCGATAGCAGAGATGTGATATCTCAATGCTTATACCAAACCTGAGACCCTTCCTATGGCATGAGATGTGATATCCAACTCCTTGCCATTCAAATCCTGAGACCCTTCCTATAGCATGAGATGTGATATCTCAATGCTTCTACCAAACCTGAGACCCTTCCTTTAGCATGAGATGTGATATCCAAATCCTTCACATTCCAATCCTGAGACCCTTCCTATAGCATGAGATGTGATATCTCAATGCTTCTAATACCAAACCTGAGATCCTTCCTAAAACATGAGATGTGATATCCAATTCCTTCCCATTCCAAACCTGAGACCCTTCCTATTGGATGAGATGTGATATCCAACTCCTTCCCATTCCAACCCTGAGACCCTTCCTATACCATGAGATGTGATATCTCAATGCTTCTAATACCAAACCTGGGACCCGTCCTATAACATGAGATATGATATCCAAATCAATCCCCTTCCAAACCTGAGACCCTTCCTTTAGCATGAGATGTGATATCCAAATACTTCCCATTCTAATCCTAAAACCTTTCCTATAGCATGAGATGTGATATCTCAATGTTTCTAATAAAAAACCTGAGACCCTTCCTATAGCAAGAGATGTGATATCCAAATCCTTCCCATTCCAATCCTGAGACCCTTCCTATAACATGAGATGTGATATCCAACTCCTTCCCATTCCAACCCGAGACCCTTCCTATAGCATGAGAAGGGATATCCAACTCCTTCCCAATCCAATCCTGAGACCCTTCCGATAGCAGAGATGTGATATCCAACTCCTTGCCATTCAAATCCTGAGACCCTTCCTATAGCATGAGATGTGATATCCAAATCCTTCACATTCCAATCCGGAGACCCTTCCTATAGCATGAGATGTGATATCTCAATGCTTCTAATACCAAACCTGAGATCCTTCCTATAACATGAGATGTGATATCCAACTCCTTCCCATTCCAAACCTGAGACCCTTCCGATAGCATGAGATGTGATATCTCAATGCTTCAAAAACCAAACATGAGAACCATCCTATAACATGAGATGTGAAATCCAAATCCTTCCCTTCCCAAACCTGAGACTCTTCCTATAGCATGAGATGTGATATCTCAATGCTTCTACCAAACCTGAAACCCTTCCTATAGCATGAGATGTGATATCCAACTCCTTCCCATTCCAATCCTGAGACACATCCTATAGCATGAGATGTGATATCACAATGCTTCTAATACCAAACCTGAGACCCGTCCTATAACATGAGATGTGATATCCAAATCCTTCCCCTTCCAAACCTGATACCCTTCCTTTAGCATGAGATGTGATATCCAGCTCCTCCCATTCCAATCCTGAGACCCTTCCGATAGCATGAGATGTGATATCTCAATGCTTCTAATTTCAAAACTGAGACCCTCGCTATAGCATGAGATTTGATATCTAAGTCCTTCCCATTCCAATCCTGAGACCCTTCCGATAGCAGAGATGTGATATTTCAATGCTTATACCAAACCTGAGACCCTTCCTATAGCATGAGATGTGTTAAGACGGATTTCTGAACTCTGTCCTGGTGGCGCAGAAGTTCAGAAGGCCAACCTAATTACTTGGAACAGGGTAACCTCTGGACAAGCCAGACCAATCAAGGTAGCGATCGCGGCGGTCAAGACTAGGTCTCAGGAGGGGTGAGGATGACTGAAAGCCCGCAATGAGCACACAAAGCAAGAGCGCTTACAAACTACTCCAAACAGTTGTTATATCAAAAATAGATACTCATTTATTTTAAGGCCTTTAAAATAATGACCGTAGCGAGAAAATCACAATATCACAATATTAAACCAACACATACCATATCAACACAATATATATACAAATACACAGTCGCAAGCGTTTAAAGCACGAAATATGTAGTCCACCTGAAAGGAAAGGAAAACAGGCAGTGCGATAACGCTTTAGACTCAGTTCGCCTTCAGAGGCACCTAACTAGATGGAAGTCCGAGCCCTGCGAAGAGTGGAGCCTTGTGCTCAAAGTACCTGCCACGCCGGTGCCAACGGGCAAAAGGGGAAGCTCTTCGGAGGAAGTCAGGCAGTTCGGGTTAGTGCACAGCAGAAGGAGAACAGGTTCCGCAACTCAAGCGCAGCCTCCACAGCGGGCAGAAGCAGAGCGCGAGTACGGCCAAAAGGGTGCTGTTTTTACACAGCAGGGAAAAGCAATGGGATACTGCAGGAGGGCGACCAGATCCTAGCTAAACTACTCACCGGTCCCCGAAGCAAGCAGACCCAGGCTTCTCCACGTTAGTTTCAGCAGCTGGCAGGTTCAGAAGAGCAGGGAACGCCTCGTAGTCGTGTAGAGCAAAAAGACGTCCCAATCGACGAAACCAGCACAGTTTGTTGCCGCAGCAGGACAACGGAGCGGCCGTGTGTATTCAAGCCAAATGTACACTCCTCCCTTCAGACCTGGGGACGCCAAGCGTACGAAGCGTGGGAGAGTGACAAGGACTCGAAATACAACACAACCTGGCGGCAGTTACAGAGCAGGACTCCCTTGTAAGCTGGTCAGTCAACTGGATGGCCCAGAGACACTTCCGAAGGCTTACTTGGCAGGAGAGGATGAAGTCGCCGGGAATAGCTGTTCCTGCTATTCCAAAGGTCGAAGCACCAGTACAGGCCTTCTGGTTCGATCCAAGGAGGAAAGGGTTTCACAGGACGACAGCAGTGCAAAGGAGGATTCCTTCAGCGGGTCACCAGCTATTCCTCGGTCCAGCCTCTTGGTTGCAGGATACTTGGCTCCTGTATTCCTTCGTTCGTGAGAACTCAGGCGATCGACATGGTAGTGGTGTTTCCAGCCCCCTCTTATCCACGGTTCCCTTCGCGCCAAAACGGAGGGGAGCCAATGGGAGATACGCTCATCAACACACACACCATACGTGAACCAATCACGGACCACGGTGGTCCCAGGCATTCACACCACCCTAGACTCTCTGGCACCCAGGATGTGTATTGGGACCAGACATCCCAGCCCACACCCTGGAGGCACACAAACGACATGTAGAAGCCCGCGAAAGCAACCACGTTTCGCGGGAAAGTACATGCCCAAATAAGGAAGGCCCCGGGTCGCTCGACCTGGGGAAGGTGAAGGGAGCAAGACGGTCAGTGGACAGGACAAAGGAGCCTCGTGGTCTGGCCATTTTGGGAGCCAGGCCACCATTTTGGGTTCAGTGCGAAAAACGTGCTCAGAACGCCAAAAGGAGCTCAAAATAAACAAAACGATCGCTGCCACCATTCCAGTCCCTGAATGACTTGCGCCGATCAAATACCATCCTAAAAGAGTATCTAGGGCCTGTAGAAGGCTAGAGACCCAAGAGAGCTGTAACTTAGCTTACAGTGCCCTCTTGTGTCATGTTGCACTAAAGCGGCAACACGATAAAAGAAACTACGGGAAACAGCGTTCCCCGGTACTGACTGTTTTAAGGGCATGTCAGTTTCCCCGTAAGAAAGGAGCGAAAGCCCAGAGGAGTGCGGCAGAAGGCTGCACTTCTCTGGCAAAGTCAAGAACAAGGTGAAAACAACAGCAAAAAGTTTAGGGGTTGCCACATGGAAGGAAAATTACCTACAATTACGAAATCTTTCCTAACACTCGCCCCTCCCAGACTATGGACAGGGGGAACTAATCCACCCCTGGATGAGTCTCTTGTTCAGGTCGGTTAAACATTCTGGACAACCCATCAGGATTGCTATGTTGGACACCTGGCCTATGCTCAATAGTGAAGTCGAAGCCTTGTAGAATTATGGACCACCTAAGCAACTTTGGATTCTCCCCCTTCATGTTCATTAGCCACTTTAACGGCTTATGGTCAGTCTGCACAGTGAAGTGGGTCCCATAGAGGTAGGGCCTCAGCTTCCTTAGGGCCCACACAACAGAGAAACATTCTTTCTCTACCGTGGACCACCTGAGCTCTCTGTCCTTAAGCTGGCGACTAATAAAACCGATAGGGTGTTCCTTACCCTTCTCATCTACTTGTGATAGTACAGCTCCTATCCCAGTGTCAGAGGCATCCGTCTGCACGATAAAAGGTCTTTGATAATCAGGGGCCCTGAGCACAGGGGCCTGGCACAAGGAGTCTTTTAAGCCATTGAAGGCCTTCTCACACTCGTCGGTCCAAGTTACCTTCTTGGGTTTCTTCGGAGTTGTGAGGGCAGTCAGAGGAGCAGCTATGGTGCCATAGTCTGCCACAAAATTGCGGTAATACCCCGTGAGTCCTAAGAAGGCTCTCACTTGGGTTTGCGTAGTGGGGGTAGGCCAGTCTCGTACTGCTTGTACTTTACTGGGTAGAGGCTGTATCCTCCCTCCACCTACTTCATGTCCAAGGTAAACCACTGAGCCTTGTCCAATCTGGCATTTACTAGCCTTTATGGTCAAGTGGGCTTTCTGAAGAGCCTGGAGCACAATCCCGAGGTGTTTCACATGGTCTTCCCAGGTGGCACTGAAAACTGCTATATCGTCCAGATATGCAAGACAGAATTCGTCAAACCCATTCAACACATGATTCACAAGCCTCTGGAAAGTGGCAGGTGCATTCTTCAATCCGAACGGCATTACCCGGAATTGGTAAAGGCCGTCTGGAGTAGAAAATGCTGTCTTCTCCTTGGCATGTTCTGCTAAAGCTATTTGCCAATAGCCAGCAGTGAGGTCAAACGTGCTGAGGTACTTGGAGGCACCCAAAGTATCCACCAGCTCATCTGTTCGAGGCAAGGGGTGTGCATCTGTCTTGGTGACAGCATTCAGAGCCCTGTAATCCACGCAGAACCTCAATTCAGAAGTGCCTGCCTTTGGAACCAACACCACTGGGCTGGACCAAGGACTACTAGAGGGTTCAATCACCCCAAGATCTAACATCTTGTTGACCTCGGTCTTAATATAAGACCGTACTTTATCTGACATCCTGTATCCCCTACTTTTGGTAGGTACACTGTCTCCTGTGTCAATGTTATGTTTGCACCAAGGTGTCAAACCAGGGGACTGTGAAAACAGGGGGGAAAACTGCCTAAGCAAACTTTTCACCTCAGCCTGCTGATCAGAAGTCAGGTGAGGGGCCACTCGGAAACCCTCAACGGAGCTATCTGAAGGACGGCTTTGGAACAGGTCGGGGAGAGGTTCAGACTCCTCTTCCTCAACGTCTGACGCCAGTAGCAGTGCTGCGATTTCGACTCTTGGGACGAAAGCCTTCAGCCTATTCACGTGGAACACTTTTGGAGCCTGTCCAGGCCTTCCAAGGTCCACTAAATAGTTCACCTCACCCAGGGGCTCCACCACTGTGTAAGGGCCTGACCATTTGTCCTGTAAAGCTCGAGGCCTTATTGGATTCATGATCAGGATTTGCTGACCAGGTGTAAAGTTGATGAGGGAAGCTTTCTGGTCGTACCAATGTTTCACCAGCGCTTGTCCTGCCTTCAATTTATCACTAGCCAAGCCCATCAGAAGTACCATCCGTTTTCTGAGCCCTAGCACATAATCAACTACATTGGTAGTAACAGGGGGAGTGGGCATCTCCCATCCCTCTTTGACGATGGCTAAGGGTCCCCGTACGGGATGACCGAACAGAAGTTCGAAGGGGCTGAAGCCAACACCCTCCGGTGGTACCTCTCGGTAGGCAAACAGTAGGCATGGTAAAAGAAGATCCCATTTTCTTCTCTGGGGCTCCTCCAGAGCCCCAATCATGCTCTTTAACGTTCTGTTGAAACGTTCCACCAGACCATTGGTCTGGGGGTGGTATGCAGAAGAGAACTTGTAGGTGACCCCACATTCTTTCCACATAGCCTGCATATACTTCGACATAAAGTTGCTGCCACGATCTGACACAACTTCTTTAGGGAAGCCAACCCTAGTAAATATGCTGAGTAAAGCTTTTGCAACTGACTTGGCAGTTACAGTTTTCAATGGGATGGCCTCAGGATACCTGGTTGCATGGTCGACCAGCACCAGGATAAACCTATTGCCTGAGGATGTTTGCGGGTCAAGGGGACCAACGATGTCGATCCCTACCCTTTCAAATGGTACCCCCACAACTGGGAGCGGTACCAACGGAGCTTGGATTGTCGCGCCAACCTTACCAGACAACTGGCAGGAGGCACAACTCCTGCAGTGACTTTCTACTTGCACCCCCATCTTGGGCCAGTAGAAGTGCATGGATAACCTTTGCTTGGTCCTCTTCATACCAAGGTGACCAGCAAGGGGGACTTCATGCGCCAACTGCAGGAGGAAGGGCCTAACAGCAAGGGGAACCACCAACCTCCTATGGTCTCCTTCTGTAGACTCTGTGGGCTCACTATACAGGAGTCCACCTTCCCAATAAATCCTATGCTTCCCAGGAGGTTCACCCTCAAGCTGGGAGCAGGCCTGTCTCCTTAGGCCTTCCAGAGATGGGCACTCACGTTGGCCTTTACTGAATTCGTCCCTATCAGGACCTCCTTCAACTAACAAGTCTTTTAGTTCAGGATGATCGTTGGGGTCGAATACTTCAGGCATCGCCACCTCCTCGTCAGGCCCGGGCGATTGACCAACTTCCTCCACCGCAGTGGTAGGCGAGCTCGGGGGAATATTCTCTTTCCCTCGTCTTGACTTGTAGACTCCTTTCGCCTTGGGTTTCCCCTTCGGCTGGGGCGGCGTATTGGACTTGGCCAATGCTGCCCGTGCTTGAGACCGTGTGTAGGGTCTTTCGGCAGTGTCTCCTACGAGCCCTAAAGCTCTGAGATCATTACCCAACAAGACCTTTCCCGGGACGTTTCTCTGAATGCTCACTGGAATCCTGACTGCTGTACCATTTAAAGTAAGATTTACAGGGATCGCGGGAAACATACGGAGGGGGCCGTCAGCCAACTTAGTGGGCATCAGAGTAGCTCTGGCAACTTCCTCTGAGTCTACCAAGGTAGAATCCACTACAGTGCGACTGCACCCACTATCCCTAAGAGCTGGAGTATCCACTCCATTGATCAGCACACTGTCTTTAAAGTAGTGCTTGGTATTATCCGGAATCCTAGCATAAGCCTCTGCGACTTTAGGCTCCCAGGAACCCAGGGACACTAAAACTACCTCAGCCTCTATTCCGCTGGGAAATGAGTCTGAGGAGAAGGATGCTCCTGCAATCTCTTCTTCCTCGTAGGAGGAGAAGGCCAGATTAGCGGAGTGGACCCCCAAAGGTCTAACCTTACAACGGGGATCCCCCTTCACATGGTCAGTTGCTCCACAAGAAAAACAAGCCCCATTGGGTCTGTTTACGTAGGGAGGCTTATTGTAACCAGAGTTCTGTTTTGGAGGCGAACCTCCACTGCCCTGTGAGTTCTCTTGTGTCTTACCCTTATTTTTCTTTTTGTGGCCCTTATGGGAAGAAGATTTAGCAGATTCCCCACCCTCCATATCTTTGGACTTTTTCCCTTCCTCCTGCTTACCAGGATGAGTTTTGTCCTTATGGGACACTCGATGTGACACCCATAAGTCTGCTGCAATGGCCAGCTTCTTAGGATCTATCTCCTTCGAATCGGCCAAATGCTGCTTAAGCTCCGGGGAAGAAGAACCAAAAATGTGTTCCAGCATGACAAGATTTATCATGCCTTCGAAGGTAGAAACCTTATAACCTTCGACCCAGCCAGTTAAGTTTTTCAAGGATTCAGCGACATAAGATACCCAAGTACCACCTTCCTTTTTCTTATACTCTCGAAAACGCTTTAAATATTGGGCCGGAGTCTTCCCAAACTTTAAAATGAGAGTTTGCTTTAACATTGCGAAATCAGCTCGCTCAGTCTTCGACATTTCCATAATGGCACTACAGCCAGAATGGGGCAGTCTACTGAGAAACCACGCAATCTTATCAGCATTGTCAACTTCTTGAACCTCGCATGCATACTCAAACGCATTCAGCCAGTCCATAATGTCATTCCTTTCTTCATACACACTGAGCAGATCTTTCGGAAACCGTGGATGAGAGGAAGCCCCAGACCCATGTCCAGGACCCTTGGACCCATTTGCAACCTGAAGCTTGGCCAGTTCCAACTGGTGATCCCTGTCTTTCTGTTTTTCTGCCTGTTCGATTTTTAGTTTGGCTATGCTGAATTCAAGCTCCTGCTGCCTAAACCGCAGCTCTTGCTTCTTGAATTCAAGCATAGCCTCCCCATCAGCACTGGCAGAGGAAACATTAGACATTACATCCTCCCTGTCCTCGTGGTCGCGGTGGATCAGTGCAGCGGCAGAACCGTCGGTTCTACCAGTGAGAGCAGCCCCACCACCTTCTGCACTGTCCTCGGAAGTTATAGCGTCAAGCTGCGCTTCTTGCCACGCCACGATTCTCTGGATCATTTCCAATTTAGTGCCTTGAGAGGAAACACCTCTCTCCGCACACATCTTCTTCAATGTTTCTGATTTGGAAGCATTTAAAGTTAACAAGGTATTTGCTTCCATACTGTTTGATAGGACTATGGCCTTTTTAAAGTTATACTACAACAATTCACTACGTGTACTGGTTGGAATAACCTGAAATGCCTTAGTTCGAGCGCAACACTGGATACCTTCAGTCGTATCCCACCGCTGTACACCAAATTTGTTAAGACGGATTTCTGAACTCTGTCCTGGTGGCGCAGAAGTTCAGAAGGCCAACCTAATTACTTGGAACAGGGTAACCTCTGGACAAGCCAGACCAATCAAGGTAGCGATCGCGGCGGTCAAGACTAGGTCTCAAGAGGGGTGAGGATGACTGAAAGCCCGCAATGAGCACACAAAGCAAGAGCGCTTACAAACTACTCCAAACAGTTGTTATATCAAAAATAGATACTCATTTATTTTAAGGCCTTTAAAATAATGACCGTAGCGAGAAAATCACAATATCACAATATTAAACCAACACATACCATATCAACACAATATATATACAAATACACAGTCGCAAGCGTTTAAAGCACGAAATATGTAGTCCACCTGAAAGGAAAGGAAAACAGGCAGTGCGATAACGCTTTAGACTCAGTTCGCCTTCAGAGGCACCTAACTAGATGGAAATCCGAGCCCTGCGAAGAGTGGAGCCTTGTGCTCAAAGTACCTGCCACGCCGGTGCCAACGGGCAAAAGGGGAAGCTCTTCGGAGGAAGTCAGGCAGTTCGGGTTAGTGCACAGCAGAAGGAGAACAGGTTCCGCAACTCAAGCGCAGCCTCCACAGCGGGCAGAAGCAGAGCGCGAGTACGGCCAAAAGGGTGCTGTTTTTACACAGCAGGGAAAAGCAATGGGATACTGCAGGAGGGCGACCAGATCCTAGCTAAACTACTCACCGGTCCCCGAAGCAAGCAGACCCAGGCTTCTCCACGTTAGTTTCAGCAGCTGGCAGGTTCAGAAGAGCAGGGAACGCCTCGTAGTCGTGTAGAGCAAAAAGACGTCCCAATCGACGAAACCAGCACAGTTTGTTGCCGCAGCAGGACAACGGAGCGGCCGTGTGTATTCAAGCCAAATGTACACTCCTCCCTTCAGACCTGGAGACGCCAAGCGTACGAAGCGTGGGAGAGTGACAAGGACTCGAAATACAACACAACCTGGCGGCAGTTACAGAGCAGGACTCCCTTGTAAGCTGGCCAGTCAACTGGATGGCCCAGAGACACTTCCGAAGGCTTACTTGGCAGGAGAGGATGAAGTCGCCGGGAATAGCTGTTCCTGCTATTCCAAAGGTCGAAGCACCAGTACAGGCCTTCTGGTTCGATCCAAGGAGGAAAGGGTTTCACAGGACGACAGCAGTGCAAAGGAGGATTCCTTCAGCGGGTCACCAGCGATTCCTCGGTCCAGCCTCTTGGTTGCAGGATACTTGGCTCCAGTATTCCTTCGTTCGTGAGAACTCAGGCGATCGACATGGTAGTGGTGTTTCCAGCCCCCTCTTATCCACGGTTCCCTTTGCGCCAAAACGGAGGGGAGCCAATGGGAGATACGCTCATCAACACACACACCATACGTGGACCAATCACGGACCACGGTGGTCCCAGGCATTCACACCACCCTAGACTCTCTGGCACCCAGGATGTGTATTGGGACCAGACATCCCAGCCCACACCCTGGAGGCACACAAACGACATGTAGAAGCCCGCGAAAGCAACCACGTTTCGCGGGAAAGTACATGCCCAAATAAGGAAGGCCCCGGGTCGCTCGACCTGGGGAAGGTGAAGGGAGCAAGACGGTCAGTGGACAGGACAAAGGAGCCTCGTGGTCTGGCCATTTTGGGAGCCAGGCCACCATTTTGGGTTCAGTGCGAAAAACGTGCTCAGAACGCCAAAAGGAGCTCAAAATAAACAAAACGATCGCTGCCACCATTCCAGTCCCTGAATGACTTGCGCCGATCAAATACCATCCTAAAAGAGTATCTAGGGCCTGTAGAAGGCTAGAGACCCAAGAGAGCTGTAACTTAGCTTACAGTGCCCTCTTGTGTCATGTTGCACTAAAGCCGCAACACGATAAAAGAAACTACGGGAAACAGCGTTCCCCGGTACTGACTGTCTTAAGGGCATGTCAGTTTCCCCGTAAGAAAGGAGCGAAAGCCCAGAGGAGTGCGGCAGAAGGCTGCACTTCTCTGGCAAAGTCAAGAACAAGGTGAAAACAACAGCAAAAAGTTTAGGGGTTGCCACATGGAAGGAAAATTACCTACAATTACGAAATCTTTCCTAACAAGATGTGATATCCAACTCCTTCCGATTCCAATCCTGAGACCCTTCCTATAGCATGAGATGTTATATCGCAATGCTTCTACCAAAACTGAGACCCTTCCTTTAGCATGAGATGTGATATCCAACTCCTTCCCATTCCAATCCTGAGACCCTTCCTATAGCATGAGATGTGATATCTCAATGCTTCTAATACCAAACCTGAGATCCTTCCTATAACATGAGATGTGATATCCAACTCCTTCCCATTCCAATCCTGAGACCCTTCCTCTAGCATGAGATGTGATATCTCAATGCTTCTAATACCAAACCTGAGATCCTTCCGATAGCATGAGATGTGATATCTCAATGCTTCTAATACCAAACCTGAGATCCTTCCTATAACATGAGATGTGATATCCAAATCCTTCCCCTTCCAAACTTGAGACCCTCCCTTTAGCATGAGATGTGATATCCAACTCCTTCCCATTCCAATCCTGATACCCTTCTGATAGCATGAGATGTGATATCTCAATGCCTCTAATACCAAACCTGAGATCCTACCTCTAACATGAAATGTGATATCCAACTCCTTCACTTTCCAAACCTGAGAGCCTTCCTACAGCATGGGATGTGATATCCAAGTCCTTCCCATTCCAATCCTGAGACCCTTCCTATAACATGAGATGTGATATCCAACTCCTTCCCATTCCAACCTGAGACCCTTCCTATAGCATGAGATGGGATATCCAACTCCTTCCAAATCCAATCCTGATACCCTTCCGATAGCATGAGATGTGATATCCCAATGCTTCTACAAAACCTGAGACCCATACCATGGCATGAGATGTGATATCAAACTCCCGTCCTATACCATGAGACTTGATATCTCAATGCTTCTAATACCAAACCTGAGACCGGACCAATAACATCAGATGTGATATCCAAATCCTCCCCCTTCCAAACCTTAGACCCTTCCTTTATCATGAGATGTGATATCCAAGTCCTTCCCATTCCATTCCTGACACCCTTCATATAGCATGAGATGTGATATCTCAATGCTTCTAATACCAAACCTGAGAATCTTCCTATAACATGAGATGTGATATCCAAGTCCTTCCCATTCCAATCCTGAGACCCTTCCTATAGCATGAGACGTGATATCTCAATGCTTCTAATACCAAACCTGAGACCCTTCCTATAACATGAATTGTGATATCCAAGTCCTTCCCATTCCAATCCTGAGACCCTTCCGATAGCAGAGATGTGATATCTCAATGCTTATACCAAACCTGAGACCCTTCCGATAGCATGAGAAGTGATATCTCAATGCTTCTAATACCAAACCTGAGATCCTTCCGATAACATGAGATGTGATGTCCAAATCCTTCCCCTTCCAAACCTTAGACCCTCCCTTTAGCATGAGATGTGATATCCAACTCCTTCCCATTCCAATCCTGAGACCCTTCTGATGGCATGAGATGTGATAACTCAATGCCTCTAATACCAAACCTGAGATCCTACCTCTAACATGAAATGTGATATCCAACTCCTTCCCCTTCCAACCCTGAGAGCCTTCCTGTAACATGAGATGTGATATCCAACTCCTTCCCATTCCAACCTTAGACCCTTCCTATAGCATGAGATGGGATATCCAACTCCTTCCAAATCCAATCCCGATACCCTTCCGATAGCATGAGATGTGATATCCCAATACTTCTACAAAACCTGAGACCCATACCATGGCATGAGATGTGATATCAAACTCCTTCCCATTCCAATCCTGAGACCCTTCCTATAGCTTGAGATGTGATATCCAATTCCTTCCCATTCCAATTCTGAGACCCGTCCTATACCATGAGACTTGATATCTCAATGCTT
The DNA here is from genome assembly GCF_040938575.1 of Ambystoma mexicanum. Lineage (NCBI taxonomy): Eukaryota > Metazoa > Chordata > Amphibia > Caudata > Ambystomatidae > Ambystoma > Ambystoma mexicanum. The sequence goes on from NW_027182477.1 coordinate 146,788, forward strand.
CTAATACCAAACCTGAGACCGGTCCTATAACATGAGATGTGATACCCAAATCCTTCCCCTTCCAAACCTTAGACCCTTCCTATAGCATGAGATGTGATATCTCAATGCTTCTAATACCAAACCTGAGACCCTTCCTATAACGAGATGGGATATCCAACTCCTTCCCATTCCAATCCTGAGACCCTTCCGATAGTAGAGATGTGATATCTCAATGCTTATACCAAACCTGAGACCCTTCCTATGGCATGAGATGTCTTATACAACTCCTTCCGATTCCAATCCTGAGACCCTTCCTAAAGCTTCAGATGTGATATCAAACTCCTTCCCATTCAATGTGATATCCAACTCCTTCCCATTCCAATCCTGAGACCCTTCCTATACCATGAGATGTGAGATTTGAATGCTTCTAATACCAAACCTGAGACGCGTCCTAAAACATGAGATGTGAGGTCCAAATCCTTCCCCTTCCAAACCTGAGACCTTTCCTTTAGCATGAGATGTGATATCCAACTCCTTCCCATTCCAAACCTGAGACCCTTCCTATAGCATGAGATGTTATATCTTAATGCTTCTAAAACCAAACCTGAGAACCATCCTATAACATATGAAATCCAAATCCTTCCCTTCCAAACCTGAGACCCTTCCGATAGCATGAGATGTGATATCTCAATGCTTCTAAAACCAAACATGAGAACCATCCTATAACATGAGATGTGAAATCCAAATCATTCCCTTTCCAAACCTGAGACCCTTCCTATAGCTTGAGATGTGATATCAAACTCCTTCCCATTCAATGTGATATCCAACTCCTTCCCATTCCAATCCTGAAACCCTTCCTATACCATGAGATGTGATATTTGAATGCTTCTAATACCAAACCTGAGACCCGTCCTAAAACATGAGATGTGAGGTCCAAATCCTTCCCCTTCCAAACCTGAGACCTTTCCTTTAGCATGAGATGTGATATCCAACTCCTTCCCATTCCAAACCTGAGACCCTTCCTATAGCATGAGATGTTATATCTTAATGCTTCTAAAACCAAACCTGAGAACCATCCTATAACATATGAAATCCAAATCCTTCCCTTCCAAACCTGAGACCCTTCCGATAGCATGAGATGTGATATCTCAATGCTACTAAAACCAAACATGAGAACTATCCTATAACATGAGATGTGAAATCCAAATCCTTCCCTTTCCAAACCTGAGACCCTTCCTATAGCTTGAGATGTGATATCAAACTCCTTCCCATTCCAATCCTGAGATAGCTTGAGATGTGATAGCCAACTCCTTCCCATTCCAATCCTGAGACCCTTCCGATAGCATGAGATGTGATAGCTCAATGCTTCTAATATCAAAACTGAGACCCTCCCTATAGTATGAGATGTGATATCTAAGTCCTTCCCATTCCTATCCTGAGACCCTTCCGATAGCAGAGATGTGATATCTCAATGCTTATACCAAACCTGATGACCCTTCCTATGGCATGAGATGTGATATCCAACTCCTTCCCATTCCAATCCTGAGTTCCTTCCTATAGCATGAGATGTGATATCTCAATGCTTCTAATACCAAACTTGAGACCCGTCCTAAAACATGAGATGTGAGATCCAAATCCTTCCCCTTCCAAACCTGAGACCCTTCCTATAGCTTGAGATGTGATATCAAACTCCTTCCCATTCCAATCCTGAGATAGCTTGAGATGTGATATCCAACTCCATCCCATTCCAATCCTGAGACCCTTCCGATAGCATGAGATGTGATAGCTCAATGCTTCTAATATCAAAACTGAGACCCTCCCTATAGTATGAGATGTGATATCTAAGTCCTTCCCATTCCTATCCTGAGACCCTTCCGATAGCAGAGATGTGATATCTCAATGCTTATACCAAACCTGATGACCCTTCCTATGGCATGAGATGTGATATCCAACTCCTTCCCATTCCAATCCTGAGTTCCTTCCTATAGCATGAGATGTGATATCTCAATGCTTCTATCAAACCTGAGACCCTTCCTTTAGCATGAGATGTGATATCCAACTCCTTGCCATTCCAATCCTGAGACCCTTCCTATAACATGAGACGTGATATCCAACTCCTTCCCATTCCAATCCTGAGACTCCTCCTATAGCATGAGATGTGATATCTCAATGCTTCTAATACCAAACCTGGGACCCGTCCTATAACATGAGATATGATATCCAAATCCTTCCCCTTCCAAACCTGAGACCCTTCCTTTAGCATGAGATGTGATATCCAAATCCTTCCCATTCCAATCCTGAAACCCTTCCTATAGCATGAGATGTGATATCTCAATGTTTCTAATAAAAAACCTGAGACCCTTCCTATAGCAAGAGATGTGATATCCAAATCCTTCCCATTCCAATCCTGAGACCCTTCCTATAACGAGATGTGATATCCAACTCCTTCCCATTCCAACCTGAGACCCTTCCTATAGCATGAGAAGGGATACCCAACTCCTTCCCATTCCAATCCTTAGACCCTTCCTACAGCATGCGATGTGATATCTCAATGATTCTAATACCAAACCAGAGACCCGTCCTATAACATGAGATGGGATATCCAACTCCTTCCCATTCCAATCCTGAGCCACTTCCGATAGCAGAGATGTGATATCTCAATGCTTATACCAAACCTGAGACCCTTCCTATAACATGAGATGTGATATCCAACTCCTTCTCGTTCCAAACCTGAGACACTTCCTATAGCATATGTGATATCCAACTCCTTCCCATTCCAAACATGAGACCCTTCCTATAGCAAGAATGTAATATCCAACTCCTACCCATTCCAATCCTGAGACCATTCCTATAGCATGAGATGTGATATATCAATGCTTCTAATACCAAACCTGAGATCCTTCCTATGACATGAGATGTGATATCCAAATCCTTCCCATTCCAATCCTGAGACCCTTCCTATAGCAAGAGATGTGATATCCAAATCCTCCCCATTCCAATCCTGAGACCCTTCCTATAACATGAGATGTGATATCCAACTCCTTCCCATTCCAACCTGAGACACTTCCTATAGCATGAGAAGGGATATCCAACTCCTTCCCAATCCAATCCTGAGACCCTTCCGATAGCAGAGATGTGATATCTCAATGCTTATACCAAACCTGAGACCCTTCCTATGGCATGAGATGTGATATCCAACTCCTTGCTATTCAAATCCTGAGACCCTTCCTATAGCATGAGATGTGATATCTCAATGCTTCCACCAAACCTGAGACCCTTCCTTTAGCATGAGATGTGATATCCAAATCCTTCACATTCCAATCCTGAGACCCTTCCTATAGCATGAGATGTGATATCCAACTCCTTCCCATTCCAATCCTGAGACCCTTCCTACAGCATGAGAAGTGATATCTCCATGCTTATACCAAACCTGAGACCCTTCCTATAGCATGAGATGTGATATCCAAATCCTTCCCATTCCAATCCTGAGACGCTTCCTATAGCATGAGATTTGATATCTCAATGCTTATACCAAACCTGAGAGCCTACCTATAGCATGAGATGTGATATCCAACTCCTTCCCATTCCAACCTGAGACACTTCCTATAGCATGAGAAGGGATATCCAACTCCTTCCCAATCCAATCCTGAGACCCTTCCGATAGCAGAGATGTGATATCTCAATGCTTATACCAAACCTGAGACCCTTCCTATGGCATGAGATGTGATATCCAACTCCTTGCCATTCAAATCCTGAGACCCTTCCTATAGCATGAGATGTGATATATCAATGCTTCTACCAAACCTGAGACCCTTCCTTTAGCATGAGATGTGATATCCAAATCCTTCACATTCCAATCCTGAGACCCTTCCTATAGCATGAGATGTGATATCTCAATGCTTCTAATACCAAACCTGGGACCGGTCCTATAACATGAGATGTGATATCCAACTCCTTGCCATTCCAATCCTGAGACCCTTCCTATAACATGAGACGTGATATCCAACTCCTTCCCATTCCAATCCTGAGACTCCTCCTATAGCATGAGATGTGATATCTCAATGCTTCTAATACCAAACCTGGGACCCGTCCTATAACATGAGATATGATATCCAAATCCTTCCCCTTCCAAACCTGAGACCCTTCCTTTAGCATGAGATGTGATATCCAAATCCTTCCCATTCCAATCCTGAAACCCTTCCTATAGCATGAGATGTGATATCTCAATGTTTCTAATAAAAAACCTGAGACCCTTGCTATAGCAAGAGATGTGATATCCAAATCCTTCCCATTCCAATCCTGAGACCCTTCCTATAACGAGATGTGATATCCAACTCCTTCCCATTCCAACCTGAGACCCTTCCTATAGCATGAGAAGGGATATCCAACTCCTTCCCATTCCAATCCTTAGACCCTTCCTACAGCATGCGATGTGATAGCTCAATGATTCTAATACCAAACCAGAGACCCGTCCTATAACATGAGATGGGATATCCAACTCCTTCCCATTCCAATCCTGAGCCACTTCCGATAGCAGAGATGTGATATCTCAATGCTTATACCAAACCTGAGACCCTTCCTATAACATGAGATGTGATATCCAACTCCTTCCCGTTCCAAACCTGAGACACTTCCTATAGCATATGTCATATCCAACTCCTTCCCATTCCAAACATGAGACCCTTCCTATAGCAAGAATGTAATATCCAACTCCTACCCATTCCAAACCTGAGACCATTCCTATAGCATGAGATGTGATATATCAATGCTTCTAATACCAAACCTGAGATCCTTCCTATGACATGAGATGTGATATCCAAATCCTTCCCATTCCAATCCTGAGACCCTTCCTATAGCAAGAGATGTGATATCCAAATCCTTCCCATTCCAATCCTGAGACCCTTCCTATAACATGAGATGTGATATCCAACTCCTTCCCATTCCAACCTGAGACACTTCCTATAGCATGAGAAGGGATATCCAACTCCTTCCCAATCCAATCCTGAGACCCTTCCGATAGCAGAGATGTGATATCTCAATGCTTATACCAAACCTGAGACCCTTCCTATGGCATGAGATGTGATATCCAACTCCTTGCTATTCAAATCCTGAGACCCTTCCTATAGCATGAGATGTGATATCTCAATGCTTCCACCAAACCTGAGACCCTTCCTTTAGCATGAGATGTGATATCCAAATCCTTCACATTCCAATCCTGAGACCCTTCCTATAGCATGAGATGTGATATCCAACTCCTTCCCATTCCAATCCTGAGACCCTTCCTACAGCATGAGAAGTGATATCTCCATGCTTATACCAAACCTGAGACCCTTCCTATAGCATGAGATGTGATATCCAAATCCTTCCCATTCCAATCCTGAGACCCTTCCTATAGCATGAGATGTGATATCTCAATGCTTATACCAAACCTGAGAGCCTACCTATAGCATGAGATGTGATATCCAACTCCTTCCCATTCCAACCTGAGACACTTCCTATAGCATGAGAAGGGATATCCAACTCCTTCCCAATCCAATCCTGAGACCCTTCCGATAGCAGAGATGTGATATCTCAATGCTTATACCAAACCTGAGACCCTTCCTATGGCATGAGATGTGATATCCAACTCCTTGCCATTCAAATCCTGAGACCCTTCCTATAGCATGAGATGTGATATCTCAATGCTTCTACCAAACCTGAGACCCTTCCTTTAGCATGAGATGTGATATCCAAATCCTTCACATTCCAATCCTGAGACCCTTCCTATAGCATGAGATGTGATATCTCAATGCTTCTAATACCAAACCTGAGATCCTTCCTATAACATGAGATGTGATATCCAATTCCTTCCCATTCCAAACCTGAGAACCTTCCTATTGGATGAGATGTGATATCCAACTCCTTCCCATTCCAACCCTGAGATCGTTCCTATACCATGAGATGTGATATCTCAATGCTTCTAATACCAAACCTGGGACCCGTCCTATAACATGAGATATGATATCCAAATCAATCCCCTTCCAAACCTGAGACCCTTCCTTTAGCATGAGATGTGATATCCAAATACTTCCCATTCCAATCCTAAAACCTTTCCTATAGCATGAGATGTGATATCTCAATGTTTCTAATAAAAAACCTGAGACCCTTCCTATAGCAAGAGATGTGATATCCAAATCCTTCCCATTCCAATCCTGAGACCCTTCCTATAACATGAGATGTGATATCCAACTCCTTCCCATTCCAACCCGAGACCCTTCTTATAGCATGAGAAGGGATATCCAACTCCTTCCCAATCCAATCCTGAGACCCTTCCGATAGCAGAGATGTGATATCCAACTAGATGTCATATCCAACTCCTTCCCATTCCAAACCTGAGACCCTTCCTTTAGCATGAGATGTGATATCCAAATCCTTCACATTCCAATCCGGAGACCCTTCCTATAGCATGAGATGTGATATCTCAATGCTTCTAATACCAAACCAGAGATCCTTCCTATAACATGAGATGTGATATCCAACTCCTTCCTTTCCCAAACCTGAGACTCTTCCTATAGCATGAGATGTGATATCTCAATGCTTCTACCAAACCTGAAACCCTTCCTATAGCATGAGATGTGATATCCAACTCCTTCCCATTCCAATCCTGAGACACATCCTATAGCATGAGATGTGATATCACAATGCTTCTAATACCAAACCTGAGACCCGTCCTATAACATGAGATGTGATATCCAAATCCTTCCCCTTCCAAACCTGAGACCCTTCCTTTAGCATGAGATGTGATATCCAGCTCCTCCCATTCCAATCCTGAGACCCTTCCGATAGCATGAGATGTGATATCTCAATGCTTCTAATATCAAAACTGAGACCCTCCCTATAGCATGAGATGTGATATCTAAGTCCTTCCCATTCCAATCCTGAGACCCTTCCGATAGCAGAGATGTGATATTTCAATGCTTACACCAAACCTGAGACCCTTCCTATAGCATGAGATGTGTGTGATATCCAACTCCTTCCGATTCCAATCCTGAGACCCTTCCTATAGCATGAGATGTGATATCGCAATGCTTCTACCAAAACTGAGACCCTTCCTTTAGCATGAGATGTGATATCCAAATCCTTCCCCTTCCAAACCTGAGACCCTCCCTTTAGCATGAGATGTGATATCCAACTCCTTCCCATTCCAATCCTGATACCCTTCTGATAGCATGAGATGTGATATCTCAATGCCTCTAATACCAAACCTGAGATCCTACCTATAACATGAAATGTGATATCCAACTCCTTCCCTTTCCAAACCTGAGAGCCTTCCTACAGCATGAGATGTGATATCCAAGTCCTTCCCATTCCAACCTGAGACCCTTCCTATAGCATGAGATGGGATATCCAACTCCTTCCAAATCCAATCCTGATACCCTTCCGATAGCATGAGATGTGATATCCCAATGCTTCTACAAAACCTGAGACCCATACCATGGCATGAGATGTGATATCAAACTCCCGTCCTATACCATGAGACTTGATATCTCAATGCTTCTAATACCAAACCTGAGACCGGTCCAATAACATGAGATGTGATATCCAAATCCTTCCCCATCCAAACCTTAGACCCTTCCTTTATCATGAGATGTGATATCCAAGTCCTTCCCATTCCATTCCTGAGACCCTTCCTATAGCATGAGATGTGATATCTCAATGCTTCTAATACCAAACCTGAGACCCTTCCTATAACATGAGATGTGATATCCAAGTCCTTCCCATTCCAATCCTGAGACCCTTCCTATAGCATGAGATGTGATATCTCAATGCTTCTAATACCAAACCTGAGACCCTTCCTATAACATGAATTGTGATATCCAAGTCCTTCCCATTCCAATCCTGAGACCCTTCCTATACCATGAGATGTGATATCTCAATGCTTCTAATACCAAACCTGGGACCCGTCCTATAACATGAGATATGATATCCAAAGCCTTCCCCTTCCAAACCTGAGACCCTTCCTTTAGCATGAGATGTGATATCCAAATCCTTTCCATTCCAATCCTGAAACCCTTCCTATAGCATGAGATGTGATATCTCAATGTTTCTAATAAAAAACCTGAGACCCTTCCTATAGCAAGAGATGTGATATCCAAATCCTTCCCATTTCAATCTTGAGACCCTTCCTATAACATGAGATGTGATATCCAACTCCTTCCCATTCCAATCCTGAGACCCTTCCTATAGCATGACAAGTGATATCTCCATGCTTATACCAAACCTGAGACCCATCCTATAGCATGAGATGTGATATCCAAATCCTTCACATTCCAATCCTGAGACCCTTCCTATAGCATGAGATGTGATATCCAAGTCCATCCCATTCCAATCCTTAGACCCTTCCTACAGCATGCGATGTGATATCTCAATGATTCTAATACCAAACCAGAGACCCGTCCTATAACATGAGATGGGATATCCAACTCCTTCCCATTCCAATCCTGAGCCACTTCCGATAGCAGAGATGTGATATCTCAATGCTTATACCAAACCTGAGACCCTTCCTATAACATGAGATGTGATATCCAACTCCTTCCCGTTCCAAACCTGAGACACTTCCTATAGCATATGTGATATCTAACTCCTTCCCATTCCAAACATGAGACCCTTCCTATAGCATGAGATGTGATATATCAATGCTTCTAATACCAAACCTGAGATCCTTCCTATGACATGAGATGTGATTTCCAAATCCTTCCCATTCCAATCCTGAGACCCTTCCTATAGCAAGAGATGTGATATCCAAATCCTTCCCATTACAATCCTGAGACCCTTCCTATAACATGAGATGTGATATCCAATGTGAGATGTGATGTCCCATTCCAACCTGAGACACTTCCTATAGCATGAGAAGGGATATCCAACTCCTTCCCAATCCAATCCTGAGACCCTTCCGATAGCAGAGATGTGATATCTCAATGCTTATACCAAACCTGAGACCCTTCCTATGGCATGAGATGTGATATCCAACTCCTTGCCATTCAAATCCTGAGACCCTTCCTATAGCATGAGATGTGATATCTCAATGCTTCTACCAAACCTGAGACCCTTCCTTTAGCATGAGATGTGATATCCAAATCCTTCCCATTCCAACCTGAAACCCTTCCTATAGCATAGGAAGGGATATACAACTCCTTCCCAATCCAATCCTGAGACCCTTCCGATAGCAGAGATGTGATATCTCAATGCTTATACCAAACCTGAGACCCTTCCTATGGCATGAGATGTGATATCCAACTCCTTGCCATTCAAATCCTGAGACCCTCCCTATAACAAGAGATGTCATATCCAACTCCTTCCCATTCCAAACCTGAGACCCTTCCTTTAGCATGAGATGTGATATCCAAATCCTTCACATTCCAATCCGGAGACCCTTCCTATAGCATGAGATGTGATATCTCAATGCTTCTAATACCGAACCTAAAATCCGTCCTATAACATGAGATGTGATATCCAACTCCTTCCCATTCCAAACCTGAGACGCTTCTGATAGCATGAGATGTGATATCTCAATGATTCAAAAACCAAACATGAGAACCATCCTATACATGAGATGTGAAATCCAAATCCTTCCCTTCCCAAACCTGAGACTCTTCCTATAGCATGAGATGTGATATCTCAATGCTTCCACCAAACCTGAAACCCTTCCTATAGCATGAGATGTGATATCCAACTCCTTCCCATTCCAATCCTGAGACACATCCTATAGAATGAGATGTGATATCACAATGCTTCTAATACCAAATGTGAGACCCGTCCTATAACGTGAGATGTGATATCCAAATCCTTCCCCTTCCAAACCTGAGACCCTTCCTTTAGCATGAGATGTGATATCCAGCTCCTCCCATTCCAATCCTGAGACCCTTCCGATAGCATGAGATGTGATATCTCAATGCTTCTAATATCAAAACTGAGACCCTCCCTATAGCATGAGATGTGATATCTAAGTCCTTCCCATTCCAATCCTGAGACCCTTCCGATAGCAGAGATGTGATATTTCAATGCTTATACCAAACCTGAGACCCTTCCTATAGCATGAGATGTGATATCCAACTCCTTCTGATTCCAATCCTGAGACCCTTCCTATAGCATGAGATGTGATATTGCAATGCTTCTACCAAAACTGAGACCCTTCCTTTAGCATGAGATGTGATATCCAACTCCTTCCCATTCCAATCCTGAGACCCTTCCAATAGCATGAGATGTGATATCTCAATGCTTCTAATACCAAACCTGAGATCCTTCCTATAACATGAGATGTGATATCCAACTCCTTCCCATTCCAATCCTGAGACCCTTCCTCTAGCATGAGATGTGATATCTCAATGCTTCTAATACCAAACCTGAGATCCTTCCGATAGCATGAGATGTGATATCTCAATGCTTCTAATACCAAACCTGAGATCCTTCCTATAACATGATATGTGATATCCCAATCCTTCCCCTTCCAAACCTGAGACCCTCCCTTTAGCATGAGATGTGATATCCAACTCCTTCCCATTCCAATCCTGATACCCTTCTGATAGCATGAGATGTGATATCTCAATGCCTCTAATACCAAACCTGAGATCCTACCTCTAACATGAAATGTGATATCCAACTCCTTCACTTTCCAAACCTGAGAGCCTTCCTACAGCATGAGATGTGATATCCAAGTCCTTCCCATTCCAATCCTGAGACCCTTCCTATAACATGAGATGTGATATCCAACTCCTTCCCATTCCAACCTGAGACCCTTCCTATAGCATGAGATGGGATATCCAACTACTTCCAAATCCAATCCTGATACCCTTCCGATAGCATGAGATGTGATATCCCAATGCTTCTACAAAACCTGAGACCCATACCATGGCATGAGATGTGATATCAAACTCCCGTCCTATTCCATGAGACTAGATATCTCAATGCTTCTAATACCAAACCTGAGACCGGACCAATAACATCAGATGTGATATCCAAATCCTCCCCCTTCCAAACCTTAGACCCTTCCTTTATCATGAGATGTGATATCCAAGTCCTTCCCATTCCATTCCTGACACCCTTCCTATAGCATGAGATGTGATATCTCAATGCTTCTAATACCAAACCTGAGAATCTTCCTATAACATGAGATGTGATATCCAAGTCCTTCCCATTCCAATCCTGAGACCCTTCCTATAGCATGAGATGTGATATCTCAATGCTTCTAATACCAAACCTGAGACCCTTCCTATAACATGAATTGTGATATCCAAGTCCTTCCCATTCCAATCCTGAGACCCTTCCGATAGCAGAGATGTGATATCTCAATGCTTATACCAAACCTGAGACCCTTCCGATAGCATGAGATGTGATATCTCAATGCTTCTAATACCAAACCTGAGATCCTTCCTATAACATGAGATGTGATGTCCAAATCCTTCCCCTTCCAAACCTTAGACCCACCCTTTAGCATGAGATGTGATATCCAACTCCTTCTCATTCCAATCCTGAGACCCTTCTGATGGCATGAGATGTGATATCTCAATGCCTCTAATACCAAACCTGAGATCCTACCTCTAACATGAAATGTGATATCCAACTCCTTCCCCTTCCAACCCTGAGAGCCTTCCTATAACATGAGATGTGATATCCAACTCCTTCCCATTCCAATCCTGAGACCCTTCCAATAGCATGAGATGTGATATCTCAATGCTTCTAATACCAAACCTGAGATCCTTCCTATAACATGAGATGTGATATCCAACTCCTTCCCATTCCAATCCTGAGACCCTTCCTCTAGCATGAGATGTGATATCTCAATGCTTCTAATACCAAACCTGAGATCCTTCGGATAGCATGAGATGTGATATCTCAATGCTTCTAATACCAAACCTGAGATCCTTCCTATAACATGATATGTGATATCCCAATCCTTCCCCTTCCAAACCTGAGACCCTCCCTTTAGCATGAGATGTGATATCCAACTCCTTCCCATTCCAATCCTGATACCCTTCTGATAGCATGAGATGTGATATCTCAATGCCTCTAATACCAAACCTGAGATCCTACCTCTAACATGAAATGTGATATCCAACTCCTTCACTTTCCAAACCTGAGAGCCTTCCTACAGCATGAGATGTGATATCCAAGTCCTTCCCATTCCAATCCTGAGACCCTTCCTATAACATGAGATGTGATATCCAACTCCTTCCCATTCCAACCTGAGACCCTTCCTATAGCATGAGATGGGATATCCAACTCCTTCCAAATCCAATCCTGATACCCTTCCGATAGCATGAGATGTGATATCCCAATGCTTCTACAAAACCTGAGACCCATACCATGGCATGAGATGTGATATCAAACTCCCGTCCTATTCCATGAGACTAGATATCTCAATGCTTCTAATACCAAACCTGAGACCGGACCAATAACATCAGATGTGATATCCAAATCCTCCCCCTTCCAAACCTTAGACCCTTCCTTTATCATGAGATGTGATATCCAAGTCCTTCCCATTCCATTCCTGACACCCTTCCTATAGCATGAGATGTGATATCTCAATGCTTCTAATACCAAACCTGAGAATTTTCCTATAACATGAGATGTGATATCCAAGTCCTTCCCATTCCAATCCTGAGACCCTTCCTATAGCATGAGATGTGATATCTCAATGCTTCTAATACCAAACCTGAGACCCTTCCTATAACATGAATTGTGATATCCAAGTCCTTCCCATTCCAATCCTGAGACCCTTCCGATAGCAGAGATGTGATATCTCAATGCTTATACCAAACCTGAGACCCTTCCGATAGCATGAGATGTGATATCTCAATGCTTCTAATACCAAACCTGAGATCCTTCCTATAACATGAGATGTGATGTCCAAATCCTTCCCCTTCCAAACCTTAGACCCACCCTTTAGCATGAGATGTGATATCCAACTCCTTCTCATTCCAATCCTGAGACCCTTCTGATGGCATGAGATGTGATATCTCAATGCCTCTAATACCAAACCTGAGATCCTACCTCTAACATGAAATGTGATATCCAACTCCTTCCCCTTCCAACCCTGAGAGCCTTCCTATAACATGAGATGTGATATCCAACTCCTTCCCATTCCAACCTTAGACCCTTCCTATAACATGAGATGGGATATCCAACTCCTTCCAAATCCAATCCCGATACCCTTCCGATAGCATGAGATGTGATATCCCAATGCTTCTACAAAACCTGAGACCCATACCATGGCATGAGATGTGATATCAAACTCCTTCCCATTCCAATCCTGAGACCCTTCCTATAGCTTGAGATGTGATATCCAACTCCTTCCCATTCCAATTCCGAGACCCGTCCTATACCATGAGACTTGATATCTCAATGCTTCTAATACCAAACCTGAGACCGGTCCTATAACATGAGATGTGATACCCAAATCCTTCCCCTTCCAAAACTTAGACCCTTCCTATAGCATGAGATGTGATATCTCAATGCTTCTAATACCAAACCTGAGACCCTTCCTATAACGAGATGGGATATCCAACTCCTTCCCATTCCAATCCTGAGACCCTTCCGATAGCAGAGATGTGATATCTCAATGCTTATACCAAACCTGAGACCCTTCCTATGGCATGAGATGTCTTATACAACTCCTTCCGAATCCAATCCTGAGACCCTTCCTATAGCTTGAGATGTGATATCAAACTCCTTCCCATTCAATGTGATATCCAACTCCTTCCCATTCCAATCCTGAGACCCTTCCTATACCATAAGATGTGATATTTCAATGCTTCTAATACCAAACCTGAGACCCGTCCTAAAACATGAGATGTGAGATCCAAATCCTTCCCCTTCCAAACCTGAGACCTTTCCTTTAGCATGAGATGTTATATCCAACTCCTTCCCATTCCAAACCTGAGACCCTTCCTATAGCATGAGATGTTATATCTTAATGCTTCTAAAACCAAACCTGAGAACCATCCTATAACATGTGAACTCCAAATCCTTCCCTTTCCAAACCTGAGACCCTTCCGATAGCATGAGATTTGGTATCTCAATGCTACTAAAACCAAACATGAGAACCATCCTATAACATGAGATGTGAAATCCAAATCCTTCCCTTTCCAAACCTGAGACCCTTCCTATAGCTTGAGATGTGATATCAAACTCCTTCCCATTCCAATCCTGAGATAGCTTGAGATGTGATAGCCAACTCCTTTCCATTCCAATCCTGAGACCCTTCCTATACCATGTGATGTGATACCTCAATGCTTCTAATACCAAACCTGAGACCCGTCCTATAACATGAGATGTGATACCCAAATCCTTCCCCTTCCAAACCTTAGACCCTTCCTATAGCATGAGATGTGATATCTCAATGCTTCTAATACCAAACCTGAGACCCTTCCTATAACGAGATGGAATATCCAACTCCTTCCCATTCCAATCCTGAGACCCTTCCGATAGCAGAGATGTGATATCTCAATGCTTATACCAAACCTGAGACCCTTCCTATGGCATGAGATGTCATATACAACTCCTTCCGATTCCAATCCTGAGACCCTTCATATAGCATGAGATGTGATATCTCAATGCTTCTAATACCAAACCTGAGATCCTTCCTATAACATGAGATGTGATATCAAACTCCTTCCCATTCCAAACCTGAGACCCTTCCGATAGCATGAGATGTGATATCTCAATGCTTCTAAAACCAAACATGAGAACCATCCTATAACATGAGATGTGAAATCCAAATCATTCCCTTTCCAAACCTGAGACCCTTCCTATAGCTTGAGATGTGATACAAACTCCTTCCCATTCAATGTGATATCCAACTCCTTCCCATTCCAATCCTGAGACCCTTTCTATACCATGAGTTGTGATATTTCAATGCTTCTAATACCAAACCTGAGACCCGTCCTAAATCATGAGATGTGAGATCCAAATCCTACCCCTTCCAAACCTGAGACCTTTCCTTTAGCATGAGATGTGATATCCAACTCCTTCCCATTCCAAACCTGAGACCCTTCCTATAGCATGAGATGTTATATCTTAATGCTTCTAAAACCAAACCTGAGAACCATCCTATAACATGTGAAATCCAAATCCTTCCCTTCCAAACCTTTGACCCTTCCGATAGCATGAGATGTGATATCTCAATGCTACTAAAACCAAACATGAGAACCATCCTATAACATGAGATGTGAAATCCAAATCCTTCCCTTTCCAAACCGGAGACCCTTCCTATAGCTTGAAATGTGATATCAAACTCCTTCCCATTCCAATCCTGAGATAGCTTGAGATGTGATAGCCAACTCCTTCCCATTCCAATCCTGAGACCCTTCCTATACCATGAGATGTGATATCTCAATGCTTCTAATACCAAACTTGAGACCTGTCCTAAAACATGAGATGTGAGATCCAAATCCTTCCCCTTCCAAACCTGAGACCCTTCCTATAGCTTGAGATGTGATATCAAACTCCTTCCCATTCCAATCCTGAGATAGCTTGAGATGTGATATCCGACTCCATCCCATTCCAATCCTGAGACCCTTCCGATAGCATGAGATGTGATAGCTCAATGCTTCTAATATCAAAACTGGGACCCTCCCTATAGTATGAGATGTGACATCTAAGTCCTTCCCATTCCTATCCTGAGACCCTTCCGATGTGATATCTCAATGCTTATACCAAACCTGATGACCCTTCCTATGGCATGAGATGTGATATCCAACTCCTTCCCATTCCAATCCTGAGTTCCTTCCTATAGCATGAGATGTGATATCTCAATGCTTCTATCAAACCTGAGACCCTTCCTTTAGCATGAGATGTGATATCCAACTCCTTGCCATTCCAATCCTGAGACCCTTCCTATAACATGAGACGTGATATCCAGCTCCTTCCCATTCCAATCCTGAGACTCCTCCTATAGCATGAGATGTGATATCTCAATGCTTCTAATACTAAACCTGGGACCGGTCCTATAACATGAGATATGATATCCAAATCCTTCCCCTTCCAAACCTGAGACCCTTCCTTTAGCATGAGATGTGATATCCAAATCCTTCCCATTCCAATCCTGAAACCCTTCCTATAGCATGAGATGTGATATCTCAATGTTTCTAATAAAAAACCTGAGACCCTTCCTATAGCATGAGATGTGATATCCAAATCCTTCCCATTCCAATCCTGAGACCCTTCCTATAACGAGATGTAATATCCAACTCCTTCCCATTCCAATCCTTAGACCCTTCCTACAGCATGCGATGTGATATCTCAATGATTCTAATACTAAACCAGAGACCAGTCCTATAACATGAGATAGGATATCCAACTCCTTCCCATTCCAATCCTGAGCCACATCCGATAGCAGAGATGTGATATCTCAATGCTTATACCAAACCTGAGACCCTTCCTATAACATGAGATGTGATATCCAACTCCTTCCCGTTCCAAACCTGAGACACTTCCTATAGCATATGTGATATCCAACTCCTTCCCATTCCAAACATGAGACCCTTCCTATAGAAATAATGTAATATCCAACTCCTACCCATTCCAATCCTGAGACCATTCCTATAGCATGAGATGTGATATATCAATGCTTCTAATACAAAACCTGAGATCCTTCCTATGACATGAGATGTGATATCCAAATCCTTCCTATTCCAATCCTGAGACCCTTCCTATAGCAAGAGATGTGATATCCAAATCCTTCCCATTCCAATCCTGAGACCCTTCCTATAACATGAGATGTGATATCCAACTCCTTCCCATTCCAACCTGAGACACTTCCTATAGCATGAGAAGGGATATCCAAATCCTTCCCAATCCAATCCTGAGACCCTTCCGATAGCAGAGATGTGATATCTCAATGCTTATACCAAACCTGAGACCCTTCCTATGGCATGAGATGTGATATCCAACTCCTTGCCATTCAAATCCTGAGACCGTTCCTATAGCATGAGATGTGATATCTCAATGCTTCTACCAAACCTGAGACCCTTCCTTTAGCATGAGATGTGATATCCAAATCCTTCACATTCCAATCCTGAGACCCTTCCGATAGCAGAGATGTGATATCTCAATGCTTATACCAAACCTGAGACCCTTCCTTTAGCATGAGATGTGATATCCAAATCCTTCACATTCCAATCCTGAGACCCTTCCTATAGCATGAAATGTGATATCCAACTTCTTCCCATTCCAATCCTGAGACCCTTCCTATAGCATGAGAAGTGATATCTCCATGCTTATACCAAACCTGAGACCCTTCCTATAGCATGAGATGTGATATCCAAATCCTTCCCATTCCAATCCTGAGACCCTTCCTATAGCATGAGATGTGATATCTCAATGCTTATACCAAACCTGAGAGCCTACCTATAGCATGAGATGTATTATCCAACTCCTTCCCATTCCAATCCTGAGCCACTTCCGATAGCAGAGATGTGATATCTCAATGCTTATACCAAACCTGAGAGCCTACCTATAACATGAGATGTGATATCCAACTCCTTCCCGTTCCAAACCTGAGACACTTCCTATAGCATATGTGATATCCAACTCCTTCCCATTCCAAACATGAGACCCTTCCTATAGCAAGAATGTAATATCCAACTCCTACCCATTCCAATCCTGAGACCATTCCTATAGCATGAGATGTGATATATCAATGCTTCTAATACAAAACCTGAGATCCTTCCTATGACATGAGATGTGATATCCAAATCCTTCCTATTCCAATCCTGAGACCCTTCCTATAGCAAGAGATGTGATATCCAAATCCTTCCCATTCCAATCCTGAGACCCTTCCTATAACATGAGATGTGATATCCAACTCCTTCCCATTCCAACCTGAGACACTTCCTATAGCATGAGAAGGGATATCCAAATCCTTCCCAATCCAATCCTGAGACCCTTCCGATAGCAGAGATGTGATATCTCAATGCTTATACCAAACCTGAGACCCTTCCTATGGCATGAGATGTGATATCCAACTCCTTGCCATTCAAATCCTGAGACCCTTCCTATAGCATGAGATGTGATATCTCAATGCTTCTACCAAACCTGAGACCCTTCCTTTAGCATGAGATGTGATATCCAAATCCTTCACATTCCAATCCTGAGACCCTTCCGATAGCAGAGATGTGATATCTCAATGCTTATACCAAACCTGAGACCCTTCCTTTAGCATGAGATGTGATATCCAAATCCTTCACATTCCAATCCTGAGACCCTTCCTATAGCATGAAATGTGATATCCAACTTCTTCCCATTCCAATCCTGAGACCCTTCCTATAGCATGAGAAGTGATATCTCCATGCTTATACCAAACCTGAGACCCTTCCTATAGCATGAGATGTGATATCCAAATCCTTCCCATTCCAATCCTGAGACCCTTCCTATAGCATGAGATGTGATATCTCAATGCTTATACCAAACCTGAGAGCCTACCTATAGCATGAGATGTATTATCCAACTCCTTCCCATTCCAACCTGAGACACTTCCTATAGCATGAGAAGGGATATCCAACTCCTTCCCAATCCAATCCTGAGACCCTTCCGATAGCAGAGATGTGATATCTCAATGCTTATACCAAACCTGAGACCCTTCCTATGGCATGAGATGTGATAACCAACTCCTTGCCATTCAAATCCTGAGACCCTTCCTATAGCATGAGATGTGATATCTCAATGCTTCTACCAAACCTGAGACCCTTCCTTTAGCATGAGATGTGATATCCAAATCCTTCACATTCCAATCCTGAGACCCTTCCTATAGCATGAGATGTGATATCTCAATGCTTCTAATACCAAACCTGAGATCCTTCCTAAAACATGAGATGTGATATCCAATTCCTTCCCATTCCAAACCTGAGACCCTTCCTATTGGATGAGATGTGATATGCAACTCCTTCCCATTCCAACCCTGAGACCCTTCCTATACCATGAGATGTGATATCTCAATGCTTCTAATACCAAACCTGGGACCCGTCCTATAACATGAGATATGATATCCAAATCAATCCCCTTCCAAACCTGAGACCCTTCCTTTAGCATGAGATGTGATATTCAAATACTTCCCATTCCAATCCTAAAACCTTTCCTATAGCATGAGATGTGATATCTCAATGTTTCTAATAAAAAACCTGAGACCCTTCCCATAGTAAGAGATGTGATATCCAAATCCTTCCCATTCCAATCCTGAGACCCTTCCTATAACATGAGATGTGATATCCAACTCCTTCCCATTCCAACCCGAGACCCTTCCTATAGCATGAGAAGGGATATCCAACTCCTTCCCAATCCAATCCTGAGACCCTTCCGATAGCATAGATGTGATATCCAACTCCTTGCCATTCAAATCCTGAGACCCTCCCTATAACAAGAGATGTCATATCCAACTCCTTCCCATTCCAAACCTGAGACCCTTCCTTTAGCATGAGATGTGATATCCAAATCCTTCACATTCCAATCCAGAGACCCTTCCTATAGCATGAGATGTGATATCTCAATGCTTCTAATACCAAACCTGAGATCCTTCCTATAACATGAGATGTGATATCCAACTCATTCCCATTCCAAACCTGAGACCCTTCCGATAGCATGAGATGTGATATCTCAATGCTTCAAAAACCAAACATGAGAACCATCCTATAACATGAGATGTGAAATCCAAATCCTTCCCTTCCCAAACCTGAGACTCTTCCTATAGCATGAGATGTGATATCTCAATGCTTCTACCAAACCTGAAACCCTTCCTATAGCATGAGATGTGATATCCAACTCCTTCCCATTCCAATCCTGAGACACATCCTATAGCATGAGATGTGATATCACAATGCTTCTAATACCAAACCTGAGACCCGTCCTATAACATGAGATGTGATGTCCAAATCCTTCCCCTTCCAAACCTGAAACAATTCCTATAGCATGAGATGTGATATCTCAATGCTTCAAAAACCAAACATGAGAACCATCCTATAACATGAGATGTGAAATCCAAATCCTTCCCTTCCCAAACCTGAGACTCTTCCTATAGCATGAGATGTGATATCTCAATGCTTCTACCAAACCTGAAACCCTTCCTATAGCATGAGATGTGATATCCAACTCCTTCCCATTCCAATCCTGAGACACATCCTATAGCATGAGATGTGATATCACAATGCTTCTAATACCAAACCTGAGACCCTTCCTATAGCAAGAGATGTGATATCCAAATCCTTCCCATTTCAATCTTGAGACCCTTCCTATAACATGAGATGTGATATCCAACTCCTTCCCATTCCAATCCTGAGACCCTTCCTATAGCATGAGAAGTGATATCTCCATGCTTATACCAAACCTGAGACCCATCCTATAGCATGAGATGTGATATCCAAATCCTTCACATTCCAATCCTGAGACCCTTCCTATAGCATGAGATGTGATATCCAAGTCCATCCCATTCCAATCCTTAGACCCTTCCTACAGCATGCGATGTGATATCTCAATGATTCTAATACCAAACCAGAGACCCGTCCTATAACATGAGATGGGATATCCAACTCCTTCCCATTCCAATCCTGAGCCACTTCCGATAGCAGAGATGTGATATCTCAATGCTTATACCAAACCTGAGACCCTTCCTATAACATGAGATGTGATATCCAACTCCTTCCCGTTCCAAACCTGAGACACTTCCTATAGCATATGTGATATCTAACTCCTTCCCATTCCAAACATGAGACCCTTCCTATAGCATGAGATGTGATATATCAATGCTTCTAATACCAAACCTGAGATCCTTCCTATGACATGAGATGTGATTTCCAAATCCTTCCCATTCCAATCCTGAGACCCTTCCTATAGCAAGAGATGTGATATCCAAATCCTTCCCATTACAATCCTGAGACCCTTCCTATAACATGAGATGTGATATCCAACTCCTTCCCATTCCAACCTGAGACACTTCCTATAGCATGAGAAGGGATATCCAACTCCTTCCCAATCCAATCCTGAGACCCTTCCGATAGCAGAGATGTGATATCTCAATGCTTATACCAAACCTGAGACCCTTCCTATGGCATGAGATGTGATATCCAACTCCTTGCCATTCAAATCCTGAGACCCTTCCTATAGCATGAGATGTGATATCTCAATGCTTCTACCAAACCTGAGACCCTTCCTTTAGCATGAGATGTGATATCCAAATCCTTCCCATTCCAACCTGAGACCCTTCCTATAGCATAGGAAGGGATATCCAACTCCTTCCCAATCCAATCCTGAGACCCTTCCGATAGCAGAGATGTGATATCTCAATGCTTATACCAAACCTGAGATCCTTCCTATGGCATGAGATGTGATATCCAACTCCTTGCCATTCAAATCCTGAGACCCTCCCTATAACAAGAGATGTCATATCCAACTCCTTCCCATTCCAAACCTGAGACCCTTCCTTTAGCATGAGATGTGATATCCAAATCCTTCACATTCCAATCCGGAGACCCTTCCTATAGCATGAGATGTGATATCTCAATGCTTCTAATACCAAACCTAAAATCCGTCCTATAACATGAGATTGATATCCAACTCCTTCCCATTCCAAACCTGAGACCCTTCTGATAGCATGAGATGTGATATCTCAATGATTCAAAAACCAAACATGAGAACCATCCTATAACATGAGATGTGAAATCCAAATCCTTCCCTTCCCAAACCTGAGACTCTTCCTATAGCATGAGATGTGATATCTCAATGCTTCTACCAAACCTGAAACCCTTCCTATAGCATGAGATGTGATATCCAACTCCTTCCCATTCCAATCCTGAGACACATCCTATAGCATGAGATGTGATATCACAATGCTTCTAATACCAAACGTGAGACCCGTCCTATAACATGAGATGTGATATCCAAATCCTTCCCCTTCCAAACCTGAGACCCTTCCTTTAGCATGAGATGTGATATCCAGCTCCTCCCATTCCAATCCTGAGACCCTTCCGATAGCATGAGATGTGATATCTCAATGCTTTTAATATCAAAACTGAGACCCTCCCTATAGCATGAGATGTGATATCTAAGTCCTTCCCATTCCAATCCTGAGACCCTTCCGATAGCAGAGATGTGATATTTCAATGCTTATACCAAACCTGAGACCCTTCCTATAGCATGAGATGTGATATCCAACTCCTTCTGATTCCAATCCTGAGACCCTTCCTATAGCATGAGATGTGATATTGCAATGCTTCTACCAAAACTGAGACCCTTCCTTTAGCATGAGATGTGATATCCAACTCCTTCCCATTCCAATCCTGAGACCCTTCCTATAGCATGAGATGTGATATTGCAATGCTTCTACCAAAACTGAGACCCTTCCTTTAGCATGAGATGTGATATCCAACTCCTTCCCATTCCAATCCTGAGACCCTTCCTATAGCATGAGATGTGATATCTCAATGCTTCTAAAACCAAACATGAGAACCATCCTATAACATGAGATGTGAAATCCAAATCATTCCCTTTCCAAACCTGAGACCCTTCCGATAGCATGAGATGTGATATCTCAATGCTTCTAAAACCAAACATGAGAACCATCCTATAACATGAGATGTGAAATCCAAATCATTCCCTTTCCAAACCTGAGACCCTTCCTATAGCTTGAGATGTGATATCAAACTCCTTCCCATTCAATGTGATATCCAACTCCTTCCCATTCGAATCCTGAGACCCTTTCTATACCATGAGATGTGATATTTCAATGCTTCTAATACCAAACCTGAGACCCGTCCTAAAACATGAGATGTGAGATCCAAATCCTACCCCTTCCAAACCTGAGACCTTTCCTTTAGCATGAGATGTGATATCCAACTCCTTCCCATTCCAAACCTGAGACCCTTCCTATAGCATGAGATGTTATATCTTAATGCTTCTAAAACCAAACCTGAGAACCATCCTATAACATGTGAAATCCAAATCCTTCCCTTCCAAACCTGTGACCCTTCCGATAGCATGAGATGTGATATCTCAATGCTACTAAAACCAAACATGAGAACCATCCTATAACATGAGATGTGAAATCCAAATCCTTCCCTTTCCAAACCGGAGACCCTTCCTATAGCTTGAGATGTGATATCAAACTCCTTCCCATTCCAATCCTGAGATAGCTTGAGATGTGATAGCCAACTCCTTCCCATTCCAATCCTGAGACCCTTCCTATACCATGAGATGTGATATCTCAATGCTTCTAATACCAAACTTGAGACCTGTCCTAAAACATGAGATGTGAGATCCAAATCCTTCCCCTTCCAAACCTGAGACCCTTCCTATAGCTTGAGATGTGATATCAAACTCCTTCCCATTCCAATCCTGAGATAGCTTGAGATGTGATATCCGACTCCATCCCATTCCAATCCTGAGACCCTTCCGATAGCATGAGATGTGATAGCTCAATGCTTCTAATATCAAAACTGAGACCCCCCCCTTAGTATGAGATGTGATATCTAAGTCCTTCCCATTCCTATCCTGAGACCCTTCCGATGTGATATCTCAATGCTTATACCAAACCTGATGACCCTTCCTATGGCATGAGATGTGATATCCAACTCCTTCCCATTCCAATCCTGAGTTCCTTCCTATAGCATGAGATGTGATATCTCAATGCTTCTATCAAACCTGAGACCCTTCCTTTAGCATGAGATGTGATATCCAACTCCTTGCCATTCCAATCCTGAGACCCTTCCTATAACATGAGACGTGATATCCAGCTCCTTCCCATTCCAATCCTGAGACTCCTCCTATAGCATGAGATGTGATATCTCAATGCTTCTAATACCAAACCTGGGACCCGTCCTATAACATGAGATATGATATCCAAATCCTTCCCCTTCCAAACCTGAGACCCTTCCTTTAGCATGAGATGTGATATCCAAATCCTTCCCATTCCAATCCTGAAACCCTTCCTATAGCATGAGATGTGATATCTCAATGTTTCTAATAAAAAACCTGAGACCCTTCCTATAGCATGAGATGTGATATCCAAATCCTTCCCATTCCAATCCTGAGACCCTTCCTATAACGAGATGTGATATCCAACTCCTTCCCATTCCAATCCTTAGACCCTTCCTACAGCATGCGATGTGATATCTCAATGATTCTAATACTAAACCAGAGACCAGTCCTATAACATGAGATAGGATATCCAACTCCTTCCCATTCCAATCCTGAGCCACTTCCGATAGCAGAGATGTGATATCTCAATGCTTATACCAAACCTGAGACCCTTCCTATAACATGAGATGTGATATCCAACTCCTTCCCGTTCCAAACCTGAGACACTTCCTATAGCATATGTGATATCCAACTCCTTCCCATTCCAAACATGAGACCATTCCTATAGCAAGAATGTAATATCCAACTCCTACCCATTCCAATCCTGAGACCATTGCTATAGCATGAGATGTGATATATCAATGCTTCTAATACAAAACCTGAGATCCTTCCTATGACATGAGATGTGATATCCAAATCCTTCCTATTCCAATCCTGAGACCCTTCCTATAGCAAGAGATGTGATATCCAAATCCTTCCCATTCCAATCCTGAGACCCTTCCTATAACATGAGATGTGATATCCAACTCCTTCCCATTCCAACCTGAGACACTTCCTATAGCATGAGAAGGGATATCCAAATCCTTCCCAATCCAATCCTGAGACCCTTCCGATAGCAGAGATGTGATATCTCAATGCTTATACCAAACCTGAGACCCTTCCTATGGCATGAGATGTGATATCCAACTCCTTGCCATTCAAATCCTGAGACCCTTCCTATAGCATGAGATGTGATATCTCAATGCTTCTACCAAACCTGAGACCCTTCCTTTAGCATGAGATGTGATATCCAAATCCTTCACATTCCAATCCTGAGACCCTTCTGATAGCAGAGATGTGATATCTCAATGCTTATACCAAACCCGAGACCCTTCCTTTAGCATGAGATGTGATATCCAAATCCTTCACATTCCAATCCTGAGACACATCCTATAGCATGAGATGTGATATCACAATGCTTCTAATACCAAACGTGAGACCCGTCCTATAACATGAGATGTGATATCCAAATCCTTCCCCTTCCAAACCTGAGACCCTTCCTTTAGCATGAGATGTGATATCCAGCTCCTCCCATTCCAATCCTGAGACCCTTCCGATAGCATGAGATGTGATATGTCAATGCTTCTAATATCAAAACTGAGACCCTCCCTATAGCATGAGATGTGATATCTAAGTCCTTCCCATTCCAATCCTGAGACCCTTCCGATAGCAGAGATGTGATATTTCAATGCTTATACCAAACCTGAGACCCTTCCTATAGCATGAGATGTGATATCCAACTCCTTCTGATTCCAATCCTGAGACCCTTCCTATAGCATGAGATGTGATATTGCAATGCTTCTAGCAAAACTGAGACCCTTCCTTTAGCATGAGATGTGATATCCAACTCCTTCCCATTCCAATCCTGAGACCCTTCCTATAGCATGAGATGTGATATCTCAATGCTTCTAATACCAAACCTGAGATCCTTCCTATAACATGAGATGTGATATCCAACTCCTTCCCATTCCAATATCGAGACCCTTCCTCTAGCATGAGATGTGATATCTCAATGCTTCTAATACCAAACCTGAAGTATTTCCGATAGCATGAGATCTGATATCTCAATGCTTCTAATATCAAACCTGAGATCCTTCCTATAACATGATATGTGATATCCAAATCCTTCCCCTTCCAAACCTGAGACCCTCCCTTTAGCATGAGATGTGATATCCAACTCCTTCCCATTCCAATCCTGATACCCTTCTGATAGCATGAGATGTGATATCTCAATGCCTCTAATACCAAAACTGAGATCCTACCTCTAACATGAAATGTGATATCCAACTCCTTCACTTTCCAAACCTGAGAGCCTTCCTACAGCATGAGATGTGATATCCAAGTCCTTCCCATTCCAATCCTGAGACCCTTCCTATAACATGAGATGTGATATCCAACTCCTTCCCATTCCAACCAGAGACCCTTCCTATAGCATGAGATGTGATATCTCAATGCTTCTAATACCAAACCTGAGACCGGACCAATAACATCAGATGTGATATCCAAATCCTCCCCCTTCCAAACCTTAGACCCTTCCTTTATCATGAGATGTGATATCCAAGTCCTTCCCATTCCATTCCTGACACCCTTCCTATAGCATGAGATGTGATATCTCAATGCTTTTAATACCAAACCTGAGAATCTTCCTATAACATGAGATGTGATATCCAAGTCCTTTCCATTCCAATCCTGAGACCCTTCCTATAGCATGAGATGTGATATCTCAATGCTTCTAATACCAAACCTGAGACCCTTCCTATAACATGAATTGTGATATCCAAGTCCTTCCCATTCCAATCCTGAGACCCTTCCGATAGCAGAGATGTGATATCTCAATGCTTATACCAAACCTGAGACCCTTCCGATAGCATGAGATGTGATATCTCAATGCTTCTAATACCAAACCTGAGATCCTTCCTATAACATGAGATGTGATGTCCAAATCCTTCCCCTTCCAAACCTTAGACCCTCCCTTTAGCATGAGATGTGATATCCAACTCCTTCCCATTCCAATCCTGAGACCCTTCTGATGGCATGAGATGTGATATCTCAATGCCTCTAATACCAAACCTGAGATCCTACCTCTAACATGAAATGTGATATCCAACTCCTTCCCCTTCCAACCCTGAGAGCCTTCCTATAACATGAGATGTGATATCCAACTCCTTTCCATTCCAACCTTAGACCCTCCCTATAGCATGAGATGGGATATCCAACTCCTTCCAAATCCAATCCCGATACCCTTCCGATAGCATGAGATGTCATATCCCAATGCTTCTACAAAACCTGAGACCCATACCATGGCATGAGATGTGATATCAAACTCCTTCCCATTCCAATCCTGAGACCCTTCCTATAGCTTGAGATGTGATATCCAACTCCTTCCCATTCCAATTCTGAGACCCGTCCTATACCATGAGACTTGATATCTCAATGCTTCTAATACCAAACCTGAGACCGGTCCTATAACATGAGATGTGATATCTCAATGCTTATACCAAACCTGAGACCCTTCCTATGGCATGAGATGTCATATACAACTCCTTCCGATTCCAATCCTGAGACCCTTCCTATAGCATGAGATGTGATATCTCAATGCTTCTAATACCAAACCTGAGATCCTTCCTATAACATGAGATGTGATATCAAACTCCTTCCCATTCCAAAACTGAGACCCTTCCGATAGCATGAGATGTGATATCTCAATGCTTCTAAAACCAAACATGAGAACCATCCTATAACATGAGATGTGAAATCCAAATCATTCCCTTTCCAAACCTGAGACCCTTCCTATAGCTTGAGATGTGATATCAAACTCCTTCCCATTCAATGTGATATCCAACTCCTTCCCATTCCAATCCTGAGACCCTTTCTATACCATGAGATGTGATATTTCAATGCTTCTAATACCAAACCTGAGACCCGTCCTAAAACATGAGATGTGAGATCCAAATCCTACCCCTTCCAAACCTGAGACCTTTCCTTTAGCATGAGATGTGATATCCAACTCCTTCCCATTCCAAACCTGAGACCCTTCCTATAGCACGAGATGTTATATCTTTATGCTTCTAAAACCAAACCTGAGAACCATCCTATAACATGTGAAATCCAAATCCTTCCCTTCCAAACCTTTGACCCTTCCGATAGCATGAGATGTGATATCTCAATGCTACTAAAACCAAACATGAGAACCATCCTATAACATGAGATGTGAAATCCAAATCCTTCCCTTTCCAAACCGGAGACCCTTCCTATAGCTTGAGATGTGATATCAAACTCCTTCCCATTCCAATCCTGAGATAGCTTGAGATGTGATAGCCAACTCCTTCCCATTCCAATCCTGAGACCCTTCCTATACCATGAGATGTGATATCTCAATGCTTCTAATACCAAACTTGAGACCTGTCCTAAAACATGAGATGTGAGATCCAAATCCTTCCCCTTCCAAACCTGAGACCCTTCCTATAGCTTGAGATGTGATATCAAACTCCTTCCCATTCCAATCCTGAGATAGCTTGAGAT
Source organism: Ambystoma mexicanum (assembly GCF_040938575.1). NCBI lineage: Eukaryota > Metazoa > Chordata > Amphibia > Caudata > Ambystomatidae > Ambystoma > Ambystoma mexicanum. The sequence goes on from NW_027182477.1 coordinate 174,925, forward strand.
GTGATATCCGACTCCATCCCATTCCAATCCTGAGACCCTTCCGATAGCATGAGATGTGATAGCTCAATGCTTCTAATATCAAAACTGAGACCCTCCCTATAGTATGAGATGTGATATCTAAGTCCTTCCCATTCCTATCCTGAGACCCTTCCGATGTGATATCTCAATGCTTATACCAAACCTGATGACCCTTCCTATGGCATGAAATGTGATATCCAACTCCTTCCCATTCCAATCCTGAGTTCCTTCCTATAGCATGAGATGTGATATCTCAATGCTTCTATCAAACCTGAGACCCTTCCTTTAGCATGAGATGTGATATCCAACTCCTTGCCATTCCAATCCTGAGACCCTTCCTATAACATGAGACGTGATATCCAGCTCCTTCCCATTCCAATCCTGAGACTCCTCCTATAGCATGAGATGTGATATCTCAATGCTTCTAATACCAAACCTGGGACCGTCCTATAACATGAGATATGATATCCAAATCCTTCCCCTTCCAAACCTGAGACCCTTCCTTTAGCATGAGATGTGATATCCAAATCCTTCCCATTCCAATCCTGAAACCCTTCCTATAGCATGAGATGTGATATCTCAATGTTTCTAATAAAAAACCTGAGACCCTTCCTATAGCATGAGATGTGATATCCAAATCCTTCCCATTCCAATCCTGAGACCCTTCCTATAACGAGATGTGATATCCAACTCCTTCCCATTCCAATCCTTAGACCCTTCCTACAGCATGCGATGTGATATCTCAATGATTCTAATACTAAACCAGAGACCAGTCCTATAACATGAGATAGGATATCCAACTCCTTCCCATTCCAATCCTGAGCCACTTCCGATAGCAGATGTTAAGACGGATTTCCGAACTCTGTCCTGGTGGCGCAGAAGTTCAGAAGGCCAACCTAATTACTTGGAACAGGGTAACCTCTGGACAAGCCAGACCAATCAAGGTAGCGATCGCGGCGGTCAAGACTAGGTCTCAAGAGGGGTGAGGGTGACTGAAAGCCCGCAGTGAGCACACAAAGCAAGAGCGCTGACAAACTACTCCAAACAGTTGTTATATCAAAAATAGATACACATTTATTTTAAGGCCTTTAAAACAATGACCGTAGCGAGAAAATCACAATATCACAATATTAGACCAACACATACCATATCAACACAATATATATACAAATACACAGTCGCAAGCGTTTAAAGCACGAAATATGTAGTCCACCTGAAAGGAAAGGAAAACAGGCAGTGCGATAACGCTTTAGACTCAGTTCGCCTTCAGAGGCACCTAACTAGATGGAAGTCCGAGCCCTGCGAAGAGTGGAGCCTTGTGCTCAAAGTACCTGCCACGCCGGTGCCAACGGGCAAAAGGGGAAGCTCTTCGGAGGAAGTCAGGCAGTTCGGGTTAGTGCACAGCAGAAGGAGAACAGGTTCCGCAACTCAAGCGCAGCCTCCACAGCGGGCAGAAGCAGAGCGCGAGTACGGCCAAAAGGGTGCTGTTTTTACACAGCAGGGAAAAGCAATGGGATACTGCAGGAGGGCGACCAGATCCTAGCTAAACTACTCACCGGTCCCCGAAGCAAGCAGACCCAGGCTTCTCCACGTTAGTTTCAGCAGCTGGCAGGTTCAGAAGAGCAGGGAACGCCTCGTAGTCGTGTAGAGCAAAAAGACGTCCCAATCGACGAAACCAGCACAGTTTGTTGCCGCAGCAGGACAACGGAGCGGCCGGGTGTATTCGAGCCAAATGTACACTCCTCCCTTCAGACTTGGGAACGCCAAGTGTACGAAGCGTGGGAGAGTGACAAGGACTCGAAATACAACACAACCTGGCGGCAGTTACAGAGCAAGACTCCCTTGTAAGCTGGTCAGTCAACTGGATGGCCCAGAGACACTTCCGAAGGCTTACTTGGCAGGAGATGATGAAGTCGCCGGGAATAGCTGTTCCTGCTATTCCAAAGGTCGAAGCACCAGTACAGGCCTTCTGGTTCGATCCAAGGAGGAAAGGGTTTCACAGGCCGACAGCAGTGCAAAGGAGGATTCCTTCAGCGGGTCACCAGCGATTCCTCGGTCCAGCCTCTTGATTGCAGGATACTTGGCTCCTGTATTCCGTCGTTCGTGAGAACTCAGGAGATCGACATGGTAGTGGTGTTTCCAGCTCCCTCTTATCCACGGTTCCCTTCGCGCCAAAACGGAGGGGAGCCAATGGGAGATCCGCTCATCAACACACATACCATACGTGGACCAATCACGGACCACGGTGGTCCCAGGCATTCACACCACCCTAGACTCTCTGGCACCCAGGATGTGTATTGGGACCAGACATCCCAGCCCACACCCTGGAGGCACACAAACGACATGTAGAAGCCCGCGAAAGCAACCACGTATCGCGGGAAAGTACATGCCCAAATAAGGAAGGCCCCGGGTCGCCCGACCTGGGGAAGGTGAAGGGAGCAAGACGGTCAGTGGACAGGACAAAGGAGCCTCGTGGACTGGCCATTTTGGGAGCCAGGCCACCATTTTGGGTTCAGTGCGAAAAACGTGCTCAGAACGCCAAAAGGAGCTCAAAATAAACAAAACGATCGCTGCCACCATTCCAGTCCCTGAATGACTTGCACCGATCAAAATACCATCCTAAAAGAGTATCTAGGGCCTGTAGAAGGCTAGAGACCCAAGAGAGCTGTAACTTAGCTTACAGTGCCCTCTTGTGTCATGTTGCACTAAAGCCGCAACACGATAGAAGAAACTACGGGAAACAGCGTTCCCCGGTACTGACTGTCTTAAGGGCATGTCAGTTTCCCCGTAAGAAAGGACCGAAAGCCCAGAGGAGTGCGGCAGAAGGCTGCACTTCTCTGGCAAAGTCAAGAACAAGGTTAAAACCAATAGCAAAAAGTTTAGGGGTTGCCACATGGAAGGAAAATTCCCTACAATTACGAAATCTTTCCTAACACTCGCCCCTCCCAGACTATGGACAGGGGGAACTAATCCACCCCTGGATGAGTCTCTTGTTCAGGTCGGTTAAACATTCTGGACAACCCATCAGCATTGCTATGTTGGACACCTGGCCTATGCTCAATAGTGAAGTCGAAGCCTTGTAGACTTATGGACCACCTAAGCAACTTTGGATTCTCCCCCTTCATGTTCATTAGCCACTTTAACGGCTTATGGTCAGTCTGCACAGTGAAGTGGGTCCCATAGAGGTAGGGCCTCAGCTTCCTTAGGGCCCACACAACAGAGAAACATTCTTTCTCTACCGTGGACCATCTGAGCTCTCTGTCCTTAAGCTGGCGACTAATAAAACCGATAGGGTGTTCCTTACCCTTCTCATCTACTTGTGATAGTACAGCTCCTATCCCAGTGTCAGAGGCATCCGTCTGCACGATAAAAGGTCTTTGATAATCAGGGGCCCTTAGGACAGGCGCCTGGCACAAGGAGTCTTTTAAGCCATTGAAGGCCTTCTCACACTCGTCGGTCCAAGTTACCTTCTTGGGTTTCTTCGGAGTTGTGAGGGCAGTCAGAGGAGCAGCTATGGTACCATAGTCTGCCACAAAATTGCGATAATACCCCGTGAGTCCTAAGAAGGCTCTCACTTGGGTTTGCGTAGTGGGGGTAGGCCAGTCTTGTACTGCTTGTACTTTACTGGGTAGAGGCTGTATCCTCCCTCCACCTACTTCATGTCCAAGGTAAACCACTGAGCCTTGTCCAATCTGGTATTTACTAGCCTTTATGGTCAAGTGGGCTTTCTGAAGAGCCTGGAGCACAATCCTGAGGTGTTTCACATGGTCTTCCCAGGTGGCACTGAAAACTGCTATATCGTCCAGATATGCAAGACAGAATTCGTCCAACCCATTCAACACATGATTCACAAGCCTCTGGAAAGTGGCAGGTGCATTCTTCAACCCGAACGGCATTACCCGGAATTGGTAAAGGCCGTCTGGAGTAGAAAATGCTGTCTTCTCCCTGGCATGTTCTGCTAAAGCTATTTGCCAATAGCCAGCAGTGAGGTCAAACGTGCTGAGGTACTTGGAGGCACCCAAAGTATCCACCAGCTCATCTGTTCGAGGCAAGGGGTGTGCATCTGTCTTGGTGACAGCATTCAGAGCCCTGTAATCCACGCAGAACCTCAATTCAGAAGTGCCTGCTTTTGGAACCAAGACCACAGGACTGGACCAAGGACTACTAGAGGGTTCAATCACCCCAAGGTCTAACATCTTGTTGACCTCGGTCTTAATATAAGACCGGACTTTATCCGACATCCTGTATCCCCTACTTTTGGTAGGTACACTGTCTCCTGTGTCAATGTTATGTTTGCACCAAGGTGTCAAACCAGGGGACTGTGAAAACAGGGGGGAAAACTGCCTAAGCAAACTTTTCACCTCAGCCTGCTGATCAGAAGTCAGGTGAGGGGCCACTCGGACACCCTCAACGGAGCTATCTGAAGGACCGCTTTGGAACAGGTCGGGAAGAGGTTCAGACTCCTCTTCCTCAACGTCTGACGCCAGTAGCAGTGCTGCGATTTCGACTCTTGGGACGAAAGCCTTCAGCCTATTCACGTGAAACACTTTTGGAGCCTGTCCAGGCCTTCCAAGGTCCACTAAATAGTTCACCTCACCCAGGGGCTCCACCACTGTGTAAGGGCCTGACCATTTTTCCTGTAAAGCTCGAGGCCTTATTGGATTCATGATCAGGACTTGCTGACCAGGTGTAAAGTTGATGAGGGAAGCTTTCTGGTCGTACCAATGTTTCACCAGCGCTTGCCCTGCCTTCAATTTATCACTAGCCAAGCCCATCAGAAGTACCATCCGTTTTCTGAGCCCTAGCACATAATCAACTACATTGGTAGTAACAGGGGGAGTGGGCATCTCCCATCCCTCTTTGACGATGGCTAAGGGTCCCCGTACGGGATGACCGAACAGAAGTTCGAAGGGGCTGAAGCCAACACCCTCCTGTGGTACCTCTCGGTAGGCAAACAGCAAGCATGAAACAAGAAGATCCCATTTTCTTCTCTGGGGCTCCTCCAGAGCCCCAATCATGCTCTTTAACGTTCTGTTGAAACGTTCCACCAGACCATTGGTCTCGGGGTGGTATGCAGAAGAGAACTTGTAGGTGACCCCACATTCTTTCCACATAGCCTGCATATACTTCGACATAAAGTTGCTGCCACGATCTGACACAACTTCTTTAGGGAAGCCAACCCTAGTAAATATGCCGAGTAAAGCTTTTGCAACTGACTTGGAAGTTACAGTCTTTAATGGGATGGCCTCAGGATACCTGGTTGCATGGTCGACCAGAACCAGGATAAACCTATTGCCCGAGGATGTTTGCGGGTCAAGGGGACCAACGATGTCGATCCCTACCCTTTCAAATGGTACCCCCACAACTGGGAGCGGTACCAACGGAGCTTGGATTGTCGCGCCAACCTTACCAGACAACTGGCAGGAGGCACAACTCCTGCAGTGACTTTCTACTTGCACCCCCATCTTGGGCCAGTAGAAGTGCATGGATAACCTTTGCTTGGTCCTCTTCATACCAAGGTGACCAGCAAGGGGAACTTCATGCGCCAACTGCAGGAGGAAGGGCCTAACAGCAAGGGGAACCACCAACCTCCTATGGTCTCCTTCTGTAGACTCTGTGGGCTCACTATACAGGAGTCCACCTTCCCAATAAATCCTATGCTTCCCAGGAGGTTCACCCTCAAGCTGGGAGCAGGCCTGTCTCCTTAGGCCTTCCAGAGATGGGCACTCACGTTGGCCTTTACTGAATTCGTCCCTATCAGGACCTCCTTCAACTAACAAGTCTTTTAGTTCAGGATGATCGTTGGGGTCGAATACTTCAGGCATCGCCACCTCCTCGTCAGGCCCGGGCGATTGACCAACTTCCTCCACCGCAGTGGTAGGCGAGCTCGGGGGAATATTCTCTTTCCCTCGTCTTGACTTGTAGACTCCTTTCGCCTTGGGTTTCCCCTTCGGCTGGGGCGGCGTATTGGACTTGGCCAATGCTGCCCGTGCTTGAGACCGTGTGTAGGGTCTTTCGGCAGTGTCTCCTACGAGCCCTAAAGCTCTGAGATCATTACCCAACAAGACCTTTCCCGGGACGTTTCTCTGAATGCTCACTGGAATCCTGACTGCTGTACCATTTAAAGTAAGATTTACAGGGATCACGGGAAACATACGGAGGGGGCCGTCAGCCAACTTAGTGGGCATCAGAGTAGCTCTGGCAACTTCCTCTGAGTCTACCAAGGTAGAATCCACTACAGTGCGACTGCACCCACTATCCCTAAGAGCTGGAGTATCCACTCCATTGATCAGCACACTGTCTTTAAAGTAGTGCTTGGTATTATCCGGAATCCTAGCATAAGCCTCTGCGACTTTAGGCTCCCAGGAACCCAGGGACACTAAAACTACCTCAGCCTCTATCCCACTGGGAAATGAGTCTGAGGAGAAGGATGCTCCTGTAATCTCTTCTTCCTCGTAGGAGGAGAAGGCCAGATTAGCGGAGTGGACCCCCAAAGGTCTAACCTTACACCGGGGATCCCCCTTCACATGGTCAGTTTCTCCACAAGAAAAACAAGCCCCATTGGGTCTGTTTACGTAGGGAGGCTTATTGTAACCAGAGTTCTGTTTCGGAGGCGGACCTCCACTGCCCTGTGAGTTCTCTTGTGTCTTACCCTTATTTTTCTTTTTGTGGCCCTTATGGGAAGAAGATTTAGCAGATTCCCCACCCTCCATATCTTTGGACTTTTTCCCTTCCTCCTGCTTACCAGGATGAGTTTTGTCCTTATGGGACACTCGATGTGACACCCATAAGTCTGCTGCAATGGCCAGCTTCTTAGGATCTATCTCCTTCGAATCGGCCAAATGCTGCTTAAGCTCCGGGGAAGAAGAACCAAAAATGTGTTCCAGCATGACAAGATTTATCATGCCTTCGAAGGTAGAAAACTTATAACCTTCGACCCAGCCAGTTAAGTTTTTCAAAGATTCAGCGACATAAGATACCCAAGTACCACCTTCCTTTTTCTTATACTCTCGAAAACGCTTTAAATATTGGGCCGGAGTCTTCCCAAACTTTAAAATGAGAGTTTGCTTTAACATTGCGAAATCAGCTCGCTCAGTCTTCGACATTTCCATAATGGCACTACAGCCAGAATGGGGCAGTCTACTGAGCAACCACGCAATCTTATCAGCATTGTCAACTTCTTGAACTTCGCATGCATACTCAAACGCATTCAGCCAGTCCATAATGTCATTCCTTTCTTCATACACACTGAGCAGATCTTTCGGAAACCGTGGATGAGAGGAAGCCCCAGACCCATGTCCAGGACCCTTGGACCCATTTGCAACCTGAAGCTTGGCCAGTTCCAACTGGTGATCCCTGTCTTTCTGTTTTTCTGCCTGTTCGATTTTTAGTTTGGCTATGCTGAATTCAAGCTCCTGCTGCCTAAACCGCAGCTCTTGCTTCTTGAATTCAAGCATAGCCTCCCCATCAGCACTGGCAGAGGAAACATTAGACATCTCGACCTCCCTGTCCTCGTGGTCGCGGTGGATCAGTGCGGCGGCAGAACTGTCGGTTCTACCAGTGAGAGCAGCCCCACCACCTTCCGCACTGTCCTCAGAAGTTATAGCGTCAAGCTGCGCTTCTTGCCACGCCACGATTCTTTGGATCATTTCCAATTTCGTGCCTTGAGAGGAAACCCCTCTCTCCGCACACATCTTTTTTAGTGTTTCTGATTTAGAAGCATTCAAAGTTAACAACGTACTTGTTTCCATACTGTTTGATAGGACTATGGCCTTTTTAAAGTTATATTACAACAATTCACTACGTGCACTGTTTGGAATAACCTGAAATGCCTTAGTTCGAGCGCAACACTGGATACCTTCAGTCGTATCCCACCGCTGTACACCAATTTGTTAAGACGGATTTCCGAACTCTGTCCTGGTGGCGCAGAAGTTCAGAAGGCCAACCTAATTACTTGGAACAGGGTAACCTCTGGACAAGCCAGACCAATCAAGGTAGCGATCGCGGCGGTCAAGACTAGGTCTCAAGAGGGGTGAGGGTGACTGAAAGCCCGCAGTGAGCACACAAAGCAAGAGCGCTGACAAACTACTCCAAACAGTTGTTATATCAAAAATAGATACACATTTATTTTAAGGCCTTTAAAACAATGACCGTAGCGAGAAAATCACAATATCACAATATTAGACCAACACATACCATATCAACACAATATATATACAAATACACAGTCGCAAGCGTTTAAAGCACGAAATATGTAGTCCACCTGAAAGGAAAGGAAAACAGGCAGTGCGATAACGCTTTAGACTCAGTTCGCCTTCAGAGGCACCTAACTAGATGGAAGTCCGAGCCCTGCGAAGAGTGGAGCCTTGTGCTCAAAGTACCTGCCACGCCGGTGCCAACGGGCAAAAGGGGAAGCTCTTCGGAGGAAGTCAGGCAGTTCGGGTTAGTGCACAGCAGAAGGAGAACAGGTTCCGCAACTCAAGCGCAGCCTCCACAGCGGGCAGAAGCAGAGCGCGAGTACGGCCAAAAGGGTGCTGTTTTTACACAGCAGGGAAAAGCAATGGGATACTGCAGGAGGGCGACCAGATCCTAGCTAAACTACTCACCGGTCCCCGAAGCAAGCAGACCCAGGCTTCTCCACGTTAGTTTCAGCAGCTGGCAGGTTCAGAAGAGCAGGGAACGCCTCGTAGTCGTGTAGAGCAAAAAGACGTCCCAATCGACGAAACCAGCACAGTTTGTTGCCGCAGCAGGACAACGGAGCGGCCGGGTGTATTCGAGCCAAATGTACACTCCTCCCTTCAGACTTGGGAACGCCAAGTGTACGAAGCGTGGGAGAGTGACAAGGACTCGAAATACAACACAACCTGGCGGCAGTTACAGAGCAGGACTCCCTTGTAAGCTGGTCAGTCAACTGGATGGCCCAGAGACACTTCCGAAGGCTTACTTGGCAGGAGATGATGAAGTCACCGGGAATAGCTGTTCCTGCTATTCCAAAGGTCGAAGCACCAGTACAGGCCTTCTGGTTCGATCCAAGGAGGAAAGGGTTTCACAGGACGACAGCAGTGCAAAGGAGGATTCCTTCAGCGGGTCACCAGCGATTCCTCGGTCCAGCCTCTTGGTTGCAGGATACTTGGCTCCTGTATTCCTTCGTTCGTGAGAACTCAGGAGATCGACATGGTAGTGGTGTTTCCAGCTCCCTCTTATCCACGGTTCCCTTCGCGCCAAAACGGAGGGGAGCCAATGGGAGATCCGCTCATCAACACACATACCATACGTGGACCAATCACGGACCACGGTGGTCCCAGGCATTCACACCACCCTAGACTCTCTGGCACCCAGGATGTGTATTGGGACCAGACATCCCAGCCCACACCCTGGAGGCACACAAACGACATGTAGAAGCCCGCGAAAGCAACCACGTTTCGCGGGAAAGTACATGCCCAAATAAGGAAGGCCCCGGGTCGCCCGACCTGGGGAAGGTGAAGGGAGCAAGACGGTCAGTGGACAGGACAAAGGAGCCTCGTGGACTGGCCATTTTGGGAGCCAGGCCACCATTTTGGGTTCAGTGCGAAAAACGTGCTCAGAACGCCAAAAGGAGCTCAAAATAAACAAAACGATCGCTGCCACCATTCCAGTCCCTGAATGACTTGCACCGATCAAAATACCATCCTAAAAGAGTATCTAGGGCCTGTAGAAGGCTAGAGACCCAAGAGAGCTGTAACTTAGCTTACAGTGCCCTCTTGTGTCATGTTGCACTAAAGCCGCAACACGATAGAAGAAACTACGGGAAACAGCGTTCCCCGGTACTGACTGTCTTAAGGGCATGTCAGTTTCCCCGTAAGAAAGGAGCGAAAGCCCAGAGGAGTGCGGCAGAAGGCTGCACTTCTCTGGCAAAGTCAAGAACAAGGTTAAAACCAATAGCAAAAAGTTTAGGGGTTGCCACATGGAAGGAAAATTCCCTACAATTACGAAATCTTTCCTAACAGCAGAGATGTGATATCTCAATGCTTATACCAAACCTGAGACCCTTCCTATAACATGAGATGTGATATCCAACTCCTTCCCGTTCCAAACCTGAGACACTTCCTATAGCATATGTGATATCCAACTCCTTCCCATTCCAAACATGAGACCATTCCTATAGCAAGAATGTAATATCCAACTCCTACCCATTCCAATCCTGAGACCATTCCTATAGCATGAGATGTGATATATCAATGCTTTTAATACAAAACCTGAGATCCTTCCTATGACATGAGATGTGATATCCAAATCCTTCCTATTCCAATCCTGAGACCCTTCCTATAGCAAGAGATGTGATATCCAAATCCTTCCCATTCCAATCCTGAGACCCTTCCTATAACATGAGATGTGATATCCAACTCCTTCCCATTCCAACCTGAGACACTTCCTATAGCATGAGAAGGGATATCCAAATCCTTCCCAATCCAATCCTGAGACCCTTACGATAGCAGAGATGTGATATCTCAATGCTTATACCAAACCTGAGACCCTTCCTATGGCATGAGATGTGATATCCAACTCCTTGCCATTCAAATCCTGAGACCCTTCCTATAGCATGAGATGTGATATCTCAATGCTTCTACCAAACCTGAGACCCTTCCTTTAGCATGAGATGTGATATCCAAATCCTTCACATTCAAATCCTGAGACCCTTCCGATAGCAGAGATGTGATATCTCAATGCTTATACCAAACCTGAGACCCTTCCTTTAGCATGAGATGTGATATCCAAATCCTTCACATTCCAATCCTGAGACACATCCTATAGCATGAGATGTGATATCACAATGCTTCTAATAGCAAACGTGAGACCCGTCCTATAACATGAGATGTGATATCCAAATCCTTCCCCTTCCAAACCTGAGACCCTTCCTTTAGCATGAGATGTGATATCCAGCTCCTCCCATTCCAATCCTGAGACCCTTCCGATAGCATGAGATGTGATATCTCAATGCTTCTAATATCAAAACTGAGACCCTCCCTATAGCATGAGATGTGATGTCTAAGTCCTTCCCATTCCAATCCTGAGACCCTTCCGATAGCAGAGATGTGATATTTCAATGCTTATACCAAACCTGAGACCCTTCCTATAGCATGAGATGTGATATCCAACTCCTTCTGATTCCAATCCTGAGACCCTTCCTATAGCATGAGATGTGATATTGCAATGCTTCTACCAAAACTGAGACCCTTCCTTTAGCATGAGATGTGATATCCAACTCCTTCCCAATCCAATCCTGAGACCCTTCCTATAGCATGAGATGTGATATCTCAATGCTTCTAATACCAAACCTGAGATCCTTCCTATAACATGAGATGTGATATCCAACTCCTTCCCATTCCAATCCTGAGACCCTTCCTCTAGCATGAGATGTGATATCTCAATGCTTCTAATACCAAACCTGAGATATTTCCGATAGCATGAGATGTGATATCTCAATGCTTCTAATACCAAACCTGAGATCCTTCCTATAACATGATATGTGATATCCAAATCCTTCCCCTTCCAAACCTGAGACCCTCCCTTTAGCATGAGATGTGATATCCAACTCCTTCCCATTCCAATCCTGATACCCTTCTGATAGCATGAGATGTGATATCTCAATGCCTCTAATACCAAACCTGAGATCCTACCTCTAACATGAAATGTGATATCCAACTCCTTCACTTTCCAAACCTGAGAGCCTTCCTACAGCATGAGATGTGATATCCAAGTCCTTCCCATTCCAATCCTGAGACCCTTCCTATAACATGAGATGTGATATCCAACTCCTTCCCATTCCAACCTGAGACCCTTCCTATAGCATGAGATGGGATATCCAACTCCTTCCAAATCCAATCCTGATACCCTTCCGATAGCATGAGATGTGATATCCCAATGCTTCTACAAAACCTGAGACCCATACCATGGCATGAGATGTGATATCAAACTCCCGTCCTATACCATGAGACTACATATCTCAATGCTTCTAATACCAAACCTGAGACCGGACCAATAACATCAGATGTGATATCCAAATCCTCCCCCTTCCAAACCTTAGACCCTTCCTTTATCATGAGATGTGATATCCAAGTCCTTCCCATTCCATTCCTGACACCCTTCCTATAGCATGAGATGTGATATCTCAATGCTTCTAATACCAAACCTGAGAATCTTCCTATAACATGAGATTTGATATCCAAGTCCTACCCATTCCAATCCTGAGACCCTTCCTATAGCATGAGATGTGATATCTCAATGCTTCTAATACCAAACCTGAGACCCTTCCTATAACATGAATTGTGATATCCAAGTCCTTCCCATTCCAATCCTGAGACCCTTCCGATAGCAGAGATGTGATATCTCAATGCTTATACCAAACCTGAGACCCTTCCGATAGCATGAGATGTGATATCTCAATGCTTCTAATACCAAACCTGAGATCCTTCCTATAACATGAGATGTGATGTCCAAATCCTTCCCCTTCCAAACCTTAGACCCTCCCTTTAGCATGAGATGTGATATCCAACTCCTTCCCATTCCAATCCTGAGACCCTTCTGATGGCATGAGATGTGATATCTCAATGCCTCTAATACCAAACCTGAGATCCTATCTCTAACATGAAATGTGATATCCAACTCCTTCCCCTTCCAACCCTGAGAGCCTTCCTATAACATGAGATGTGATATCCAACTCCTTTCCATTCCAACCTTAGACCCTTCCTATAGCATGAGATGGGATATCCAACTCCTTCCAAATCCAATCCCGATACCCTTCCGATAGCATGAGATGTGATATCCCAATGCTTCTACAAAACCTGAGACCCATACCATGGCATGAGATGTGATATCATACTCCTTCCCATTCCAATCCTGAGACCCTTCCTATAGCTTGAGATGTGATATCCAACTCCTTCCCATTCCAATTCTGAGACCCGTCCTATACCATGAGACTAGATATCTCAATGCTTCTAATACCAAACCTGAGACCGGTCCTATAACATGAGATGTGATACCCAAATCCTTCCCCTTCCAAACCTTAGACCCTTCCTATAGCATGAGATGTGATATCTCAATGCTTCTAATACCAAACCTGAGACCCTTCCTATAACGAGATGGGATATCCAACTCCTTCCCATTCCAATCCTGAGACCCTTCCGATAGCAGAGATGTGATATCTCAATGCTTATACCAAACCTGAGACCCTTCCTATGGCATGAGATGTCTTATACAACTCCTTCCGAATCCAATCCTGAGACCCTTCCTATAGCTTGAGATGTGATATCAAACTCCTTCCCATTCAATGTGATATCCAACTCCTTCCCATTCCAATCCTGAGACCCTTCCTATACCATGAGATGTGATATTTCAATGCTTCTAATACCAAACCTGAGACCCGTCCTAAAACATGAGATGTGAGATCCAAATCCTTCCCCTTCCAAACCTGAGACCTTTCCTTTAGCATGAGATGGGATATCCAAATCCTTCCCTTTCCAAACTTGAGACCCTTCCGATAGCATGAGATTTGGTATCTCAATGCTACTAAAACCAAACATGAGAACCATCCTATAACATGAGATGTGAAATCCAAATCCTTCCCTTTCCAAACCTGAGACCCTTCCTATAGCTTGAGATGTGATATCAAACTCCTTCCCATTCCAATCCTGAGATAGCTTGAGATGTGATAGCCAACTCCTTTCCATTCCAATCCTGAGACCCTTCCTATACCATGAGATGTGATATCTCAATGCTTCTAATACCAAACCTGAGACCCGTCCTATAACATGAGATGTGATACCCAAATCCTTCCCCTTCCAAACCTTAGACCCTTCCTATAGCATGAGATGTGATATCTCAATGCTTCTAATACCAAACCTGAGACCCTTCCTATAACGAGATGGGATATCCAACTCCTTCCCATTCCAATCCTGAGACCCTTCCGATAGCAGAGATGTGATATCTCAATGCTTATTCCAAACCTGAGACCCTTCCTATGGCATGAGATGTCATATACAACTCCTTCCGATTCCAATCCTGAGACCCTTCCTATAGCATGATATGTGATATCTCAATGCTTCTAATACCAAACCTGAGATCCTTCCTATAACATGAGATGTGATATCAAACTCCTTCCCATTCCAAACCTGAGACCCTTCCGATAGCATGAGATGTGATATCTCAATGCTTCTAAAACCAAACATGAGAACCATCCTATAACATGAGATGTGAAATCCAAATCATTCCCTTTCCAAACCTGAGACCCTTCCTATAGCTTGAGATGTGATATCAAACTCCTTCCCATTCAATGTGATATCCAACTCCTTCCCATTCCAATCCTGAGACCCTTTCTATACCATGAGATGTGATATTTCAATGCTTCTAATACCAAACCTGAGACTCGTCCTAAAACATGAGATGTGAGATCCAAATCCTACCCCTTCCAAACCTGAGACCTTTCCTTTAGCATGAGATGTGATATCCAACTCCTTCCCATTCCAAACCTGAGACCCTTCCTATAGCATGAGATGTTATATCTTAATGCTTCTAAAACCAAACCTGAGAACCATCCTATAACATGTGAAATCCAAATCCTTCCCTTCCAAACCTTTGACCCTTCCGATAGCATGAGATGTGATATCTCAATGCTACTAAAACCAAACATGAGAACCATCCTATAACATGAGATGTGAAATCCAAATCCTTCCCTTTCCAAACCGGAGACCTTTCCTATAGCTTGAGATGTGATATCAAACTCCTTCCCATTCCAATCCTGAGATAGCTTGAGATGTGATAGCCAACTCCTTCCCATTCCAATCCTGAGACCCTTCCTATACCATGAGATGTGATATCTCAATGCTTCTAATACCAAACTTGAGACCTGTCCTAAAACATGAGATGTGAGATCCAAATCCTTCCCCTTCCAAACCTGAGACCCTTCCTATAGCTTGAGATGTGATATCAAACTCCTTCCCATTCCAATCCTGAGATAGCTTGAGATGTGATATCCGACTCCATCCCATTCCAATCCTGAGACCCTTCCGATAGCATGAGATGTGATAGCTCAATGCTTCTAATATCAAAACTGAGACCCTCCCTATAGTATGAGATGTGATATCTAAGTCCTTCCCATTCCTATCCTGAGACCCTTCCGATGTGATATCTCAATGCTTATACCAAACCTGATGACCCTTCCTATGGCATGAGATGTGATATCCAACTCCTTCCCATTCCAATCCTGAGTTCCTTCCTATAGCATGAGATGTGATATCTCAATGCTTCTATCAAACCTGAGACCCTTCCTTTAGCATGAGATGTGATATCCAACTCCTTGCCATTCCAATCCTGAGACCCTTCCTATAACATGAGACGTGATATCCAGCTCCTTCCCATTCCAATCCTGAGACTCCTCCTATAGCATGAGATGTGATGTCTCAATGCTTCTAATACCAAACCTGGGACCCGTCCTATAACATGAGATATGATATCCAAATCCTTCCCCTTCCAAACCTGAGACCCTTCCTTTAGCATGAGATGTGATATCCAAATCCTTCCCATTCCAATCCTGAAACCCTTCCTATAGCATGAGATGTGATATCTCAATGTTTCTAATAAAAAACCTGAGACCCTTCCTATAGCATGAGATGTGATATCCAAATCCTTCCCATTCCAATCCTGAGACCCTTCCTATAACGAGATGTGATATCCAACTCCTTCCCATTCCAATCCTTAGACCCTTCCTACAGCATGCGATGTGATATCTCAATGATTCTAATACTAAACCAGAGACCAGTCCTATAACATGAGATAGGATATCCAACTCCTTCCCATTCCAATCCTGAGCCACTTCCGATAGCAGAGATGTGATATCTCAATGCTTATACCAAACCTGAGACCCTTCCTATAACATGAGATGTGATATCCAACTCCTTCCCGTTCCAAACCTGAGACACTTCCTATAGCATATGTGATATCCAACTCCTTCCCATTCCAAACATGAGACCCTTCCTATAGCAAGAATGTAATATCCAACTCCTGCCCATTCCAATCCTGAGACCATTCCTATAGCATGAGATGTGATATATCAATGCTTCTAATACAAAACCTGAGATCCTTCCTATGACATGAGATGTGATATCCAAATCCTTCCTATTCCAATCCTGAGACCCTTCCTATAGCAAGAGATGTGATATCCAAATCCTTCCCATTCCAATCCTGAGACCCTTCCTATAACATGAGATGTGATATCCAGCTCCTTCCCATTCCAACCTGAGACACTTCCTATAGCATGAGAAGGGATATCCAAATCCTTCCCAATCCAATCCTGAGACCCTTCCGATAGCAGAGATGTGATATCTCAATGCTTATACCAAACCTGAGACCCTTCCTATGGCATGAGATGTGATATCCAACTACTTGCTATTCAAATCCTGAGACCCTTCCTATAGCATAAGATGTGATATCTCAATGCTTCTACCAAACCTGAGACCCTTCCTTTAGCATGAGATGTGATATCCAAATCCTTCACATTCCAATCCTGAGACCCTTCCGATAGCAGAGATGTGATATCTCAATGCTTATACCAAACCTGAGACCCTTCCTTTAGCATGAGATGTGATATCCAAATCCTTCACATTCCAATCCTGAGACCCTTCCTATAGCATGAAATGTGATATCCAACTTCTTCCCATTCCAATCCTGAGACCCTTCCTATAGCATGAGAAGTGATATCTCAATGCTTATACCAAACCTGAGACCCTTCCTATAGCATGAGATGTGATATCCAAATCCTTCCCATTCCAATCCTGAGACCCTTCCTATAGCATGAGATGTGATATCTCAATGCTTATACCAAACCTGAGAGCCTACCTATAGCATGAGATGTATTATCCAACTCCTTCCCATTCCAACCTGAGACACTTCCTATAGCATGAGAAGGGATATCCAACTCCTTCCCAATCCAATCCTGAGACCCTTCCGATAGCAGAGATGTGATATCTCAATGCTTATACCAAACCTGAGACCCTTCCTATGGCATGAGATGTGATATCCAACTCCTTGCCATTCAAATCCTGAGACCCTTCCTATAGCATGAGATGTGATATCTCAATGCTTCTACCAAACCTGAGACCCTTCCTTTAGCATGAGATGTGATATCCAAATCCTTCACATTCCAATCCTGAGACCCTTCCTAGAGCATGAGATGTGATATCTCAATGCTTCTAATACCAAACCTGAGATCCTTCCTAAAACATGAGATGTGATATCCAATTCCTTCCCATTCCAAACCTGAGACCCTTCCTATTGGATGAGATGTGATATCCAACTCCTTCCCATTCCAACCCTGAGACCCTTCCTATACCATGAGATGTGATATCTCAATGCTTCTAATACCAAACCTGGGACCCGTCCTATAACATGAGATGTGATATCCAAATCCTTCCCATTCCAATCCTGAGACCCTTCCTATAGCATGAGATGTGATATCCAAATCCTTCCCATTCCAATCCTGAGACCCTTCCTATAACGAGATGTGATATCCAACTCCTTCCCATTCCAATCCTTAGACCCTTCCTACAGCATGCGATGTGATATCTCAATGATTCTAATACTAAACCAGAGACCAGTCCTATAACATGAGATAGGATATCCAACTCCTTCCCATTCCAATCCTGAGCCACTTCCGATAGCAGAGATGTGATATCTCAATGCTTATACCAAACCTGAGACCCTTCCTATAACATGAGATGTGATATCCAACTCCTTCCCGTTCCAAACCTGAGACACTTCCTATAGCATATGTGATATCCAACTCCTTCCCATTCCAAACATGAGACCCTTCCTATAGCAAGAATGTAATATCCAACTCCTGCCCATTCCAATCCTGAGACCATTCCTATAGCATGAGATGTGATATATTAATGCTTCTAATACAAAACCTGAGATCCTTCCTATGACATGAGATGTGATATCCAAATCCTTCCTATTCCAATCCTGAGACCCTTCCTATAGCAAGAGATGTGATATCCAAATCCTTCCCATTCCAATCCTGAGACCCTTCCTATAACATGAGATGTGATATCCAGCTCCTTCCCATTCCAACCTGAGACACTTCCTATAGCATGAGAAGGGATATCCAAATCCTTCCCAATCCAATCCTGAGACCCTTCCGATAGCAGAGATGTGATATCTCAATGCTTATACCAAACCTGAGACCCTTCCTATGGCATGAGATGTGATATCCAACTACTTGCCATTCAAATCCTGAGACCCTTCCTATAGCATGAGATGTGATATCTCAATGCTTCTACCAAACCTGAGACCCTTCCTTTAGCATGAGATGTGATATCCAAATCCTTCACATTCCAATCCTGAGACCCTTCCGATAGCAGAGATGTGATATCTCAATGCTTATACCAAACCTGAGACCCTTCCTTTAGCATGAGATGTGATATCCAAATCCTTCACATTCCAATCCTGAGACCCTTCCTATAGCATGAAATGTGATATCCAACTTCTTCCCATTCCAATCCTGAGACCCTTCCTATAGCATGAGAAGTGATATCTCCATGCTTATACCAAACCTGAGACCCTTCCTATAGCATGAGATGTGATATCCAAATCCTTCCCATTCCAATCCTGAGACCCTTCCTATAGCATGAGATGTGATATCTCAATGCTTATACCAAACCTGAGAGCCTACCTATAGCATGAGATGTATTATCCAACTCCTTCCCATTCCAACCTGAGACACTTCCTATAGCATGAGAAGGGATATCCAACTCCTTCCCAATCCAATCCTGAGACCCTTCTGATAGCAGAGATGTGATATCTCAATGCTTATACCAAACCTGAGACCCTTCCCATGGCATGAGATGTGATATCCAACTCCTTGCCATTCAAATCCTGAGACCCTTCCTATAGCATGAGATGTGATATCTCAATGCTTCTACCAAACCTGAGACCCTTCCTTTAGCATGAGATGTGATATCCAAATCCTTCACATTCCAATCCTGAGACCCTTCCTATAGCATGAGATGTGATATCTCAATGCTTCTAATACCAAACCTGAGATCCTTCCTAAAACATGAGATGTGATATCCAATTCCTTCCCATTCCAAACCTGAGACCCTTCCTATTGGATGAGATGTGATATCCAACTCCTTCCCATTCCAACCCTGAGACACTTCCTATACCATGAGATGTGATATCTCAATGCTTCTAATACCAAACCTGGGACCCGTCCTATAACATGAGATATGATATCCAAATCAATCCCCTTCCAAACCTGAGACCCTTCCTTTAGCATGAGATGTGATATCCAAATACTTCCCATTCCAATCCTAAAACCTTTCCTATAGCATGAGATGTGATATCTCAATGTTTCTAATAAAAAACCTGAGACCCTTCCTATAGCAAGAGATGTGATATCCAAATCCTTCCCATTCCAATCCTGAGACCCTTCCTATAACATGAGATGTGATATCCAACTCCTTCCCATTCCAACCCGAGACACTTCCGATAGCAGAGATGTGATATCCAACTCCTTGCCATTCAAATCCTGAGACCGTCCCTATAACAAGAGATGTCATATCCAACTCCTTCCCATTCCAAACCTGAGACCCTTCCTTTAGCATGAGATGTGATATTCAAATCCTTCACATTCCAATCCGGAGACCCTTCCTATAGCATGAGATGTGATATCTCAATGCTTCTAATACCAAACCTGAGATCCTTCCTATAAGATGAGATGTGATATCCAACTCCTTCCCATTCCAATCCTGAGACCCTTCCTATAACATGAGATGTGATATCCAAATCCTTCCCATTCCAATCCTGAGACCCTTCCTATAACATGAGATGTGATATCCAGCTCCTTCCCATTCCAACCTGAGACACTTCCTATAGCATGAGAAGGGATATCCAAATCCTTGCCAATACAATCCTGAGACCCTTCCGATAGCAGAGATGTGATATCTCAATGCTTATACCAAACCTGAGACCCTTCCTATGGCATGAGATGTGATATCCAACTACTTGCCATTCAAATCCTGAGACCCTTCCTATAGCATGAGATGTGATATCTCAATGCTTCTACCAAACCTGAGACCCTTCCTTTAGCATGAGATGTGATATCCAAATCCTTCACATTCCAATCCTGAGACCCTTCCGATAGCAGAGATGTGAAATCTCAATGCTTATACCAAACCTGAGACCCTTCCTTTAGCATGAGATGTGATATCCAAATCCTTCACATTCCAATCCTGAGACCCTTCCTATAGCATGAAATGTGATATCCAACTTCTTCCCATTCCAATCCTGAGACCCTTCCTATAGCATGAGAAGTGATATCTCCATGCTTATACCAAACCTGAGACCCTTCCTATAGCATGAGATGTGATATCCAAATCCTTCCCATTCCAATCCTGAGACCCTTCCTATAGCATGAGATGTGATATCTCAATGCTTATACCAAACCTGAGAGCCTACCTATAGCATGAGATGTATTATCCAACTCCTTCCCATTCCAACCTGAGACACTTCCTATAGCATGAGAAGGGATATCCAACTCCTTCCCAATCCAATCCTGAGACCCTTCCGATAGCAGAGATGTGATATCTCAATGCTTATACCAAACCTGAGACCCTTCCTATGGCATGAAATGTGATATCCAACTCCTTGCCATTCAAATCCTGAGACCCTTCCTATAGCATGAGATGTGATATCTCAATGCTTCTACCAAACCTGAGACCCTTCCTTTAGCATGAGATGTGATATCCAAATCCTTCACATTCCAATCCTGAGACCCTTCCTATAGCATGAGATGTGATATCTCAATGCTTCTAATACCAAACCTGAGATCCTTCCTAAAACATGAGATGTGATATCCAATTCCTTCCCATTCCAAACCTGAGACCCTTCCTATTGGATGAGATGTGATATCCAACTCCTTCCCATTCCAACCCTGAGACCCTTCCTATACCATGAGATTTGATATCTCAATGCTTCTAATACCAAACCTGGGACCCGTCCTATAACATGAGATGTGATATCCAAATCCTTCCCATTCCAATCCTGAGACCCTTCCTATAGCATGAGATGTGATATCCAAATCCTTCCCATTCCAATCCTGAGTCCCTTCCTATAACGAGATGTGATATCCAACTCCTTCCCATTCCAATCCTTAGACCCTTCCTACAGCATGCGATGTGATATCTCAATGATTCTAATACTAAACCAGAGACCAGTCCTATAACATGAGATAGGATATCCAACTCCTTCCCATTCCAATCCTGGAATGGGATTCTCCCCCTTCATGTTCATTAGCCACTTTAACGGCTTATGGTCAGTCTGCACAGTGAAGTGGGTCCCATAGAGGTAGGGCCTCAGCTTCCTTAGGGCCCACACAACAGAGAAACATTCTTTCTCTACCGTGGACCATCTGAGCACTCTGTCCTTAAGCTGGCGACTAATAAAACCGATAGGGTGTTCCTTACCCTTCTCATCTACTTGTGATAGTACAGCTCCTATCCCAGTGTCAGAGGCATCCGTCTGCACGATAAAAGGTCTTTGATAATCAGGGGCCCTGAGCACAGGGGCCTGGCACAAGGAGTCTTTTAAGCCATTGAAGGCCTTCTCACACTCGTCGGTCCAAGTTACCTTCTTGGGTTTCTTCGGAGTTGTGAGGGCAGTCAGAGGAGCAGCTATGGTACCATAGTCTGCCACAAAATTGCGATAATACCCCGTGAGTCCTAAGAAGGCTCTCACTAGGGTTTGCGTAGTGGGGGTAGGCCAGTCTTGTACTGCTTGTACTTTACTGGGTAGAGGCTGTATCCTCCCTCCACCTACTTCATGTCCAAGGTAAACCACTGAGCCTTGTCCAATCTGGCATTTACTAGCCTTTATGGGCAAGTGGGCTTTCTGAAGAGCCTGGAGCACAATCCTGAGGTGTTTCACATGGTCTTCCCAGGTGGCACTGAAAACTGCTATATCGTCCAGATATGCAAGACAGAATTCGTCCAACCCATTCAACACATGATTCACAAGCCTCTGGAAAGTGGCAGGTGCATTCTTCAACCCGAACGGCATTACCCGGAATTGGTAAAGGCCGTCTGGAGTAGAAAATGCTGTCTTCTCCTTGGCATGTTCTGCTAAAGCTATTTGCCAATAGCCAGCAGTGAGGTCAAACGTGCTGAGGTACTTGGAGGCACCCAAAGTATCCACCAGCTCATCTGTTCGAGGCAAGGGGTGTGCATCTGTCTTGGTGACAGCATTCAGAGCCCTGTAATCCACGCAGAACCTCAATTCAGAAGTGCCTGCTTTTGGAACCAAGACCACAGGACTGGACCAAGGACTACTAGAGGGTTCAATCACCCCAAGGTCTAACATCTTGTTGACCTCGGTCTTAATATAAGACCGTACTTTATCTGACATCCTGTATCCCCTACTTTTGGTAGGTACACTGTCTCCTGTGTCAATGTTATGTTTGCACCAAGGTGTCAAACCAGGGGACTGTGAAAACAGGGGGGAAAACTGCCTAAGCAAACTTTTCACCTCAGCCTGCTGATCAGAAGTCAGGTGAGGGGCCACTCGGACACCCTCAACGGAGCTATCTGAAGGACCGCTTTGGAACAGGTCGGGGAGAGGTTCTGACTCCTCTTCCTCAACATCTGAAGCCAGTAGCAGTGCTGCGATTTCGACTCTTGGGACGAAAGCCTTCAGCCTATTCACGTGAAACACTTTTGGAGCCTGTCCAGGCCTTCCAAGGTCCACTAAATAGTTCACCTCACCCAGGGGCTCCACCACTGTGTAAGGGCCTGACCATTTGTCCTGTAAAGCTCGAGGCCTTATTGGATTCATGATCAGGACTTGCTGACCAGGTGTAAAATTGATGAGGGAAGCTTTCTGGTCGTACCAATGTTTCACCAGCGCTTGCCCTGCCTTCAATTTATCACTAGCCAAGCCCAACAGAAGTACCATCCGTTTTCTGAGCCCTAGCACATAATCAACTAAATTGGTAGTAACAGGGGGAGTGGGCATCTCCCATCCCTCTTTGACGATGGCTAAGGGTCCCCGTACGGGATGACCGAACAGAAGTTCGAAGGGACTGAAGCCAACACCCTCCTGTGGTTGCGGAACCTGTTCTCCTTCTGCTGTGCACTAACCCGAACTGCCTCTCGGTAGGCAAACAGTAGGCATGGTAAAAGAAGATCCCATTTTCTTCTCTGGGGCTCCTCCAGAGCCCCAATCATGCTCTTTAACGTTCTGTTGAAACGTTCCACCAGACCATTGGTCTGGGGGTGGTATGCAGAAGAGAACTTGTAGGTGACCCCACATTCTTTCCACATAGCCTGCATATACTTCGACATAAAGTTGCTGCCACGGTCTGACACAACTTCTTTAGGGAAGCCAACCCTAGTAAATATGCCGAGTAAAGCTTTTGCAACTGACTTGGCAGTTACAGTTTTCAATGGGATGGCCTCAGGATACCTGGTTGCATGGTCGACCAGCACCAGGATAAACCTATTGCCCGAGGATGTTTGCGGGTCAAGGGGACCAACGATGTCGATCCCTACCCTTTCAAATGGTACCCCCACAACTGGGAGCGGTACCAACGGAGCTTGGATTGTCGCGCCAACCTTACCAGACAACTGGCAGGAGGCACAACTCCTGCAGTGACTTTCTACTTGCACCCCCATCTTCGGCCAGTAGAAGTGCATGGATAACCTTTGCTTGGTCCTCTTCATACCAAGGTGACCAGCAAGGGGAACTTCATGCGCCAACTGCAGGAGGAAGGGCCTAACAGCAAGGGGAACCACCAACCTCCTATGGTCTCCTTCTGTAGACTCTGTGGGCTCACTATACAGGAGTCCACCTTCCCAATAAATCCTATGCTTCCCAGGAGGTTCACCCTCAAGCTGGGAGCAGGCCTGTCTCCTTAGGCCTTCCAGAGATGGGCACTCACGTTGACCTTTACTGAATTCGTCCCTATCAGGACCTCCTTCAACTAACAAGTCTTTTAGTTCAGGATGATCGTTGGGGTCGAATACTTCAGGCATCGCCACCTCCTCGTCAGGCCCGGGCGATTGACCAACTTCCTCCACCGCAGTGGTAGGCGAGCTCGGGGGAATATTCTCTTTCCCTCGTTTTGACTTGTAGACTCCTTTCGCCTTGGGTTTCCCCTTTGGCTGGGGCGGCGTATTGGACTTGGCCAATGCTGCCCGTGCTTGAGACTGTGTGTAGGGTCTTTCGGCAGTGTCTCCTACGAGCCCTAAAGCTCTGAGATCATTACCCAACAAGACCTTTCCCGGGACGTTTCTCTGAATGCTCACTGGAATCCTGACTGCTGTACCTTTTAAAGTAAGATTTACAGGTATTACTGGAAACATACGGAGGGGGCCGTCAGCCAACTTAGTGGGCATCAGAGTAGCTCTGGCAACTTCCTCTGAGTCTACCAAGGTAGAATCCACTACAGTGCGACTGCACCCACTATCCCTAAGAGCTGGAGTATCCACTCCATTGATCAGCACACTGGCCCTCATTACGACCCTGGCGGAAATCGAAAAACGATGGCGGAAATGGAATACCGCCATCGAATAGCGCTCGGTGCGATTATGACCCGTCACCGTAAAGTACGATGCCATTAGCGACACCGTAGTGAACGCCAACGCTAACTGCACCAAGTACGCGCAAGCGCCATGCCAAACCGTAATTACCACCATGGCGCAATGGTACGCGAATTCTGACCCTAGCGGACATGTACCTAACGCCATCAAGCATGGCGGAAAGTACCATTCCGCCATGGTGAGAAGTACGGCATCGCGAATCAACCGTAAACGGCCCTACTGAGTGCCTGTACACCACTCCCTGGCCACATTGCACAACTCCTCGTAGGTGCAATGAAGTCACACAATGCAACCAGTCAAATGTACAAGTCACCCATGCATGCCAACGAACAAATGAATCTAGGGTCTCCAAGTGCCTTGTGAGTGGCCATCCATATTTGCCATGGCACCATTGCCGCACTGATGCAGCACAGGCATGTGAAGGTTCAAGTACAGCAACATGAGCAGAAAAATGAGACAAACAAAAACAGGCCCCCCCCATCGACTGACACCAGTGTAAGGCAACATTCAAAGCAGTATCCTGAGTCAGACTGCACCAGCCCTGTACTCCTGCCAGTAAACAAACCAACCATCAGCATAAGCATGTACCACACAAGTTGGCAGAGTGACTGAGCAGCCAGGCACATCTCAAGAGGGGCCAATGGGAGCTGCAGGGCACAGATGGCACGAATACAGAAGCTATTCCAATGGACATGACCTCAGTCTCCCTCCAAGAAACGCACGCAAACACAGGCACCTGTGACCAGCCATATACTGATAATCACATCATTCCACCAATCCACCTGGCTGACCGGCATCTGTTACACAAAAGCTAATCCCCCGCCCCTGAGCATGACATCATCAAAACAGTCATAATGGTAGCCCCTATCCCTGACCACACTGGGCTTCGTAGGCAAACGCGGCCAGTACAGTACCACGCAACTATACTCAGAAGCCGGAACCCAATGCAGATCTACTCACAATACATCGCTCCACAAATAGGAATATGCTACATTACTTGCAAAGAATAACGCTACACGGTTAATATCAGAATAGAAATTTAATGCACCACAAAATCACCAAGCCCATACAGCCATTAGGTCATGAACCCCAAAATATATTTCATCATTGTGGGCTGCATCCGCAATAAATGACCAGCTTCTTCTTGTGTGACGCCCTGTTCCTTCATGGTACACAGGGGCTACATTCACGTTCAAAAAGGCAACATGGAAGCGCCTAGAACCGCAGGGCCGTCCCATTAGGTGGGCACTAGTCCAGCTGAAAGGTCGAAATGTTGCTCCTAGCCACTAATACCGCGTAAGGGCATGTGGCCCATTGGCGATCGTCCCATAAGATCGTAATGGTGCTCCACTGATTAACTCGAAGCAGCAGGTGTCGGGAGTAAAAGCCATCTGCAGGAGTGGCATACAGATGGCAGCGGCAAAAGGGGAGGAGATACCTGTCACCCAAATGAAATGAAAAAGAATAGTATGGCCATCAGAACTTGATTTGTATTACTCACTTCAATGATCACACTAAATCTACAGCCATATGCATGCTAGCCCACTCCAAAGGATTATTCCCACCCAAATATCACTTGCGAATCATAACTATAAATATCGAGGTGAAAACACTATTACAAACGAGTGTTTGTGTGCATGCGTCTGTCAAAACAGAATCCATTAGATGGGATTAGTAACGTGCATAGACACAAGTGTTTGAAGGCGCGTCGAGACAGGGAGGGTTCAACAAGGCCAGATAGACGATGGTCCCACTATGGCAGCTCTGCATCACATAGCGCAGGGGAGGTGGATAGATTCCAAAAAGCCCTGTACATGGCAAACTCTCCATCAAATCATCTGTCCATGCATCCATACATCATTCCCTCATCCCGGAATGAAAACGCCTGATTATGTACTCACATAACATGTGAAATTTCCATTGAGTCTGTGCGTAATGCAGTCTGCAAAATCCACTGTGCTCCAGGCCGGAATTCCAGTGTTGTGAAGTAACATGTATTTGGGACCGTCCTGACTTATCGTCCACCACGCTATTGCGCATCCCATACTATTCATATCAATCATTGCATTCTCGCCATGGCCCCTGTCTCAAGGACATTAAACAATAGAACGTTATATTTGCAGTCAGACCTGTGGGCGTCTCCTCGCCGCTAGCTGAAGACCGAAAGCGCCGTCCTTCGAATTCCTCATTTGCAACATCACGTCGAAAAGGCATCTGTGACCGCTTGAAATAACAAATCCATCCATGTAGTGCGGCAATGTGTGAAAATGCAAAGTGGCTTCACTCACAAATGGGACGCCCCGCCCGTCGGTGAACCGCGGTACAGTGCTGCATGAGGGTCCACCGTTAATCGAGTACTACATTCCACTGACCCTTCACAAGTTTGTTCGCGACTGCAAAGATAGTATGGGAAACAATGGGACCATAGCAGAATGAACATATGAACCA
The DNA here is from genome assembly GCF_040938575.1 of Ambystoma mexicanum. Lineage (NCBI taxonomy): Eukaryota > Metazoa > Chordata > Amphibia > Caudata > Ambystomatidae > Ambystoma > Ambystoma mexicanum. The sequence goes on from NW_027182477.1 coordinate 202,017, forward strand.
ATATTTCACTGCCATCGGGATCAAATACATGATTGTAATAGCAAGATGCCATGCGTCGAATTGCAGCGTTGCGTGCGGGACGTGCTCGCCCAAAGGGGATTGCAGCTTGCACAGGTGGAATGAATCACCACAGGTGGAGGCAATACAGCTTGAAAACACATAAATTGCACACCCAACCCCTTCACACAACCACACCCACTCCAAAATGCTACCGGCAGGACTAGCGATGTTGGCCCTGGGGGACCTGATAGCACTGCAAGTACTCCAACTTCAAGAAGAAGACGAACACCAACTACTACAACAACCGGCCGCACAGAGGAGACGCAGGAGGAGGAGGAGGGCAAGGCAGGGCCAGCACAGCCACTACCACCACGCAGGCAGCCCGCAATCCCACGCCTCCGAGCACATCCGTTCAACCTCACGGATGAGCAGATCCACACCCTCTACCGTTTGGACCGGGACACCATAACCGCCATTGTGGACATGACACAGGCTGACCTTGTCAGCATGATAGATAGCCCAACCGCCATCCCACCCCTACTGAAGGTGGTGTCTGTACTCCACTTCCTGGCCACAAGCACCTACCAGCACACAGTCGGACAGTTGCATGGCATTTCACAGCCAGTGTTCTCACGGACACTATTGCAAGTGCTCGATGCCCTCCTGAAGCACGCAGACGACTACATCTCTCTAGCACGCTCGGAGCAGGAAATTACGAACACAAAAGTGGGATTCCATGCACTTGGCGGCATACCGGGTTGCATTGGTGCCATCGACTGCACCCATGTTGAATTGGTCGTCCCACATGCCATGGAGGCTCAGTACCGCAACCGAAAACAATTTAATTCTCTTAATGTACAAATGGTGTGTGACTCCAACAGGATCATTACACATTGTTGTGCACGCTTTCCTGGATCAACCCATGATTCTATGGTCTTGAGGAACTCTAGAATACCACGCTACATGGAGCGACACGCAGGGAACAGATCCTGGCTACTCGGTGAGTCTCATTTCATGCATGATAGTGTGGGGTATGTGATGCGGCAATGACCTGGCAGGAGGGGGGGGGGCGTACGTAGCAATGTCATTCCACAAACATCCTTTATTGTCCACATACAGGTGATGCCGGGTATCCACTGAAGAGATGGCTCCTTACACCACTCCGGAACCCACAGAACCAGCCTGAGGAGGACTACAACCATGCCCACTCACGTACCCGTGTAGTCATAGAACAGGCATTCGGCCTACTGAAGACTCGTTTCCGCTGCCTCAGCAGGTCTGGCGGGGCACTCCTGTACCGCCATGAGAAGGTTGCAAAGATGGTCATGGCATGTGTCATGCTACACAACATGTGCGTACGTAGAAATGTGCCCATGCCCCCTGACGCAGAACTGCAAGCACCTGAAGATGGTCATGATGAGGGTGGGGATGTGGCAGCACCTCAAGGAGTCCGCGAGGCACAGGAGGGCCGTGAGATTCGTCAGAATATCATAGATGCATGCTTCTAGCACTCACGCCTGGTGGCTGTTACATGGACACGGGACTTGTGGCACTGTGTGTGTCTGGAACATGCACAATGTGGACTGTACGCCTATAAAGGCCTCGTACACAAAGATCAATGTCCACACATCTCATTGGATGATTATGAAATGTTTATAGCATATGTGAAATTATGTTACACACCCCATCGACCCGCCACCCAAGTGAGCCCAACACACCCCCTCCACCCTCCTACCTCCCCCCCGAACACCAGTGTCCGAAGATGCTCATTGTCAGTGGGCAGACGCTATTGCAACCCCCCTCTCCGGGTATCAGGGGCACCCCTGCCTGTGGAGCGCAGGTTCCTCCCAGATCTACGTTGGGGGCTGCCCTGGACGGAACTTGCAACGGATGATGTCTCTGCCTGCTCACGTCCATGCATGTCCCTAAGGGTTTGTGAGAGCTCAGTGAGCACACGGCGCACAGCGGCAAGTTCAGCACATACGTCTTTGGACGTCGCATGCAGTTGCCCCCTCAGGCTCTCGGTGCTTCTCTCCATTTGTGCCCTTAGTGTCTCTGTACTTCTCTCCATTTCTGCCCTAAGTGTCTCAGTTGATGTTTCTATGGCTGCCTTAGTGCCCCCACATTCATCAGCATGGTCCTTGAGGAGCGTGGCCAGTTGCTGCTGTTGCACGATCACCTGGTCGAGGGACTGTTGCCTCTGCTGTGCCATGGCCATTTGCGGTGGTGTCACAGAGGGGCTGGACACCTCATGTTGCCTTGCCACAGGGCTTGTGGGGGATGGCCAGTCGTCGTCTTGTGGGTGCCCCTGCGTGGTATCCTCATGGTGTACGGGATGGAACAAACAGGGGGATTGAGACAGGTCATGGATGGATCTTACTTCGAAATCCCCGTTTTCTGTGTCGGAGCATGCTGCCATTAATGCAGTGTCACCTATGGTGCTGCTGCCACCAGAAGCAGTGCCTTCTGTGGCATCCATTGGGGGGACCTGTGGTGGTGCTGTTGTGGGCATGCTGGCTGCTGGGGTGCCTGTTGAAGTTCCCTCCTGTGTGCTGCCACTTGATTTGTGCTGCTGCCGTGTCTTGATGCGTGCAGCTGAGGTGGAGGGTCTTTGGCCGTTGGTCTTGGCCGTCTTTGCAGGTGTGCTGGTAGGGGTGTCCTGGAGCTCGTCGTTTGAATCGGACCCTGTGGTGGAGTAAAGGAGGGCGAGCGTTATTAATGGGTCTGTGGAAATTGGAATGGCAATGTATCACATGCATTGGGGTGGTACCTGAGGGTGATTTGGGTCGGGGCCTTGGAGGTGGTTTCATTTTTGTGTGGATTGAGGATGCAGTTGTTTTGCAGCCTGCAGTTAGGGTGTGCCTGCTGCACGTGTAGAGGGTGTTTTTAGGATTTTTTATGATTTCTGTATTTAATGTGAGTTTTAAAGTGCGCTATCAGGCCAATGTATGTGGACATTCTCCTGGACATGTGTTACTGTTGCACTATGTGGACACATGGTACTTCACATGATTGGACATTGTGGATTTAGCATTGTTTTATTTGGCCCACCTACCTGATTCTTCGGATGTCTGCACTCCTTTCTCCATCCCTCCGACTCCCTCTATACTCTCCATTCCAATGGTGGAGGCACAGATTTCTTCCCAGGGGGTCAACTTGATGGGTGATTCCGATCCTCCCCCGGTAGCTGTGGCAATGTTACGGTTGGCGGATAGTATGCTCCGTACGCGTATCCGCAGGTCGTCCCATCGCTTTCTGCATTGCTGTGGGTTGCGGGGTGCGGTCCCCACCACACTTACCCGCTGTGCCACCAGGGCCCATATGGCCTTCTTGTTCGCAAGTGCCGTCCTGGTCATTTGCGTCGAGAAGACGACGGCAGCATTCTCCTGGAGGGTCTCTGTGAGCACGGTGAGTTCCTCACGGGAGAAGTGGACCTGCCGCTTGCAGTCGCACGCTTTTTTCGCTACTTTTCCCATTTTTATTGCTTTCACTGGGGTGGATGACGGGTTGGGATGTGTCTCAGGGTAGTATTTTTTATGGTTGTGTGGGAATTCAGATTTTATAGGTGTACGCCGTGCTGTTTCCCGTTCCGGAACCATTTTTTAACTTCCGTTTCCGTATATTTACGGTCACCGTACTTTCCGATTGCCGCTCATTACGGTGACCGCTCAGATGGGTGGCGGAATTGCACCTAGGGCGCCGTACGACGGCGGTGAGGGGCGTTTTGGGGACATTTCCGCCATCGCGGACTTTGCACTTCCGCCATGGCGTAGTGCTCATGCACGATGGGTCGGAATTAGCCGCACTTTGCTACGTCGTGCAATGGCGGAAACGCTATTTACGCTATGGCGGTCAGGTCAGTCACTTTCCGCCAGGGTCGTAATGAGGGCCACTGTCTTTAAAGTAGTGCTTGGTATTATCCGGAATCCTAGCATAAGCCTCTGCGACTTTAGGCTCCCAGGAACCCAGGGACACTAAAACTACCTCAGCCTCTATCCCGCTGGGAAATGAGTCTGAGGAGAAGGATGCTCCTGTAATCTCTTCTTCCTCGTAGGAGGAGAAGGCCAGATTAGCGGAGTGGAGCCCCAAAGGTCTAACCTTACAACGGGGATCCCCCTTCACATGGTCAGTTGCTCCACAAGAAAAACAAGCCCCAGTGGGTCTGTTTACGTAGGGAGGCTTATTGTAACCAGAGTTCTGTTTTGGAGGCGAACCTCCACTACCCTGCGAGTTCTCTTGTGTCGTACCCTTGTTTTTCTTTTTGTGGCCCTTATGGGAAGAAGATTTAGCAGATTCCCCACCCTCCATATCTTTGGACTTTTTCCCTTCCTCCTGCTTACCAGGATGAGTTTTGTCCTTATGGGACACTCGATGTGACACCCATAAGTCTGCTGCAATGGCCAGCTTCTTAGGATCTATCTCCTTCGAATCGGCCAAATGCTGCTTAAGCTCCGGGGAAGAAGAAGCAAAAATATGTTCCAGCATGACAAGATTTATCATGCCTTCGAAGGTAGAAACCTTATAACCTTCGACCCAGCCAGTTAAGTTTTTCAAAGATTCAGCGACATAAGATACCCAAGTACCACCTTCCTTTTTCTTATACTCTCGAAAACGCTTTAAATATTGGGCCGGAGTCTTCCCAAACTTTAAAATGAGAGTTTGCTTTAACATTGCGAAATCAGCCCGCTCAGCCTTCGACATTTCCATAATGGCACTACAGCCAGAATGGGGCAGTCTACTGAGCAACCACGCAATCTTATCAGCACTGTCAACTTTTTGAACCTCGCATGCATACTCAAACGCATTCAGCCAGTCCATAATGTCATTCCTTTCTTCATACACACTGAGCAGATCTTTTGGAAACCGTGGATGAGAGGAAGCCCCAGACCCATGTCCAGGACCCTTGGACCCATTTGCAACCTGAAGCTTGGCCAGTTCCAACTGGTGATCCCTGTCTTTCTGTTTTTCTGCCTGTTCGATTTTTAGTTTGGCTATGCTGAATTCAAGCTCCTGCTGCCTAAACCGCAGCTCTTGCTTCTTGAATTCAAGCATAGCCTCCCCATCAACACTGGCAGAGGAAACATTAGACATTACATCCTCCCTGTCCTCGTGGTCGCGATGGATCAGTGCAGCGGCAGAACCGTCGGTTCTGCCAATGAGAGCAGCCCCACCACCTTCCGCACTGTCCTCAGAAGTTATAGCGTCAAGCTGCGCTTCTTGCCACGCCACGATTCTTTGGATCATTTCCAATTTAGTGCCTTGAGAGGAAACACCTCTCTCCGCACACATCTTCTTCAATGTTTCTGATTTGGAAGCATTTAAAGTTAACAAGGTATTTGTTTCCATACTGTTTGATAGGACTATGGCCTTTTTAAAGTTATACTACAACAATTCACTACGTGTACTGGTTGGAATAATCTGAAATGCCTTAGTTCGAGCGCAACACTGGATACCTTCAGTCGTATCCCACCGCTGTACACCAATTTGTTAAGACGGATTTCTGAACTCTGTCCTGGTGGCGCAGAAGTTCAGAAGGCCAACCTAATTACTTGGAACATGGTAACCTCTGGACAAGCCAGACCAATCAAGGTAGCGATCGCGGCGGTCAAGACTAGGTCTCAAGAGGGGTGAGGGTGACTGAAAGCCCGCAATGAGCACACAAAGCAAGAGCGCTTACAAACTACTCCAAACAGTTGTTATATCAAAAATAGATACACATTTATTTTAAGGCCTTTAAAATAATGACCGTAGCGAGAAAATCACAATATCACAATATTAAACCAACACATACCATATCAACACAATATATATACAAATACACAGTCGCAAGCGTTTAAAGCACGAAATATGTAGTCCACCTGAAAGGAAAGGAAAACAGGCAGTGCGATAACGCTTTAGACTCAGTTCGCCTTCAGAGGCACCTAACTAGATGGAAGACCGAGCCCTGCGAAGAGTGGAGCCTTGTGCTCAAAGTACCTGCCACGCCGGTGCCAACGGGCAAAAGGGGAAGCTCTTCGGAGGAAGTCAGGCAGTTCGGGTTAGTGCACAGCAGAAGGAGAACAGGTTCCGCAACTCAAGCGCAGCCTACACAGCGGGCAGAAGCAGAGCGCGAGTACGGCCAAAAGGGTGCTGTTTTTACACAGCTGGGAAAAGCAATGGGATACTGCAGGAGGGCGACCAGATCCTAGCTAAACTACTCACCGGTCCCCGAAGCAAGCAGACCCAGGCTTCTCCACGTTAGTTTCAGCAGCTGGCAGGTTCAGAAGAGCAGGGAACGCCTCGTAGTCGTGTAGAGCAAAAAGACGTCCCAATCGACGAAACCAGCACAGTTTGTTGCCGCAGCAGGACAACGGAGCGGCCGTGTGTATTCAAGCCAAATGTACACTCCTCCCTTCAGACCTGGGGACGCCAAGCGTACGAAGCGTGGGAGAGTGACAAGGACTCGAAATACAACACAACCTGGCGGCGGTTACAGAGCAGGACTCCCTTGTAAACTGGTCAGTCAACTGGATGGCCCAGAGACACTTCCGAAGGCTTACTTGGCAGGAGATGATGAAGTCGCCGGGAATAGCTGTTCCTGCTATTCCAAAGGTCGAAGCACCAGTACAGGCCTTCTGGTTCGATCCAAGGAGGAAAGGGCTTCACAGGACGACAGCAGTGCAAAGGAGGATTCCTTCAGCGGGTCACCAGCGATTCCTCGGTCCAGCCTCTTGGTTGCAGGATACTTGGCTCCTGTATTCCTTCGTTCGTGAGAACTCAGGAGATCGACATGGTAGTGGTGTTTCCAGCTCCCTCTTATCCACGGTTCCCTTCGCGCCAAAACGGAGGGGAGCCAATGGGAGATCCGCTCATCAACACACATACCATACGTGGACCAATCACGGACCACGGTGGTCCCAGGCATTCACACCACCCTAGACTCTCTGGCACCCAGGATGTGTATTGGGACCAGACATCCCAGCCCACACCCTGGAGGCACACAAACGACATGTAGAAGCCCGCGAAAGCAACCACGTTTCGCGGGAAAGTACATGCCCAAATAAGGAAGGCCCCGGGTCGCTCGACCTGGGGAAGGTGAAGGGAGCAAGACGGTCAGTGGACAGGACAAAGGAGACTCGTGGTCTGGCCATTTTGGGAGCCAGGCCACCATTTTGGGTTCAGTGCGAAAAACGTGCTCAGAACGCCAAAAGGAGCTAAAAATAAACAAAACGATCGCTGCCACCATTCCAGTCCCTGAATGACTTGCACCGATCAAAATACCATCCTAAAAGAGTATCTAGGGCCTGTAGAAGGCTAGAGACCCAAGAGAGCTGTAACTTAGCTTACAGTGGCCTCTTGTGTCATGTTGCACTAAAGCCGGAACACGATAAAAGAAACTACGGGAAACAGCGTTCCCCGGTACTGACTGTCTTAAGGGCATGTCAGTTTCCCCGTAAGAAAGGAGCGAAAGCCCAGAGGAGTGCGGCAGAAGGCTGCACTTCTCTGGCAAAGTCAAGAACAAGGTGAAAAACAACAGCAAAAAGTTTAGGGGTTGCCACATGGAAGGAAAATTACCTACAATTACGAAATCTTTCCTAACAGCTTGAGATGTGATATCCGACTCCATCCCATTCCAATCCTGAGACCCTTCCGATAGCATGAGATGTGATAGCTCAATGCTTCTAATATCAAAACTGAGACCCTCCCTATAGTATGAGATGTGATATCTAAGTCCTTCCCATTCCTATCCTGAGACCCTTCCAATAGCAGAGATGTGATATCTCAATGCTTATACCAAACCTGATGACCCTTCCTATGGCATGAGATGTGATATCCAACTCCTTCCCATTCCAATCCTGCGTTCCTTCCTATAGCATGAGATGTGATATCTCAATGCTTCTATCAAACCTGAGACCCTTCCTTTAGCATGAGATGTGATATGCAACTCCTTGCCATTCCAATCCTGAGACCCTTCCTATAACATGAGACGTGATATCCAACTCCTTCCCATTCCAATCCTGAGACTCCTCCTAAAGCATGAGATGTGATATCTCAATGCTTCTAATACCAAACCTGGGACCCGTCCTATAACATGAGATATGATATCCAAATCCTTCCCCTTCCAAACCTGAGACCCTTCCTTTAGCATGAGATGTGATATCCAAATCCTTCCCATTCCAATCCTGAAACCCTTCCTATAGCATGAGATGTGATATCTCAATGTTTCTAATAAAAAACCTGAGACCCTTCCTATAGCAAGAGATGTGATATCCAAATCCTTCCCATTCCAATCCTGAGACCCTTCCTATAACGAGATGTGATATCCAACTCCTTCCCATTCCAATCCTTAGACCCTTCCTAAAGCATGCGATGTGATATCTCAATGATTCTAATACTAAACCAGAGACCCGTCCTATAACATGAGATGGGATATCCAACTCCTTCCCATTCCAATCCTGAGCCACTTCCCATAGCAGAGATGTGATATCTCAATGCTCATACCAATCCTGAGACCCTTCCTATAACATGAGATTTGATATTCAACTCCTTCCCGTTCCAAACCTGAGACACTTCCTATAGCATATGTGATATCCAACTCCTTCCCATTCCAAACATGAGACCATTCCTATAGCATGAGATGTGATATATCAATGCTTCTAATACAAAACCTGAGATCCTTCCTATGATATGAGATGTGACATCCAAATCCTTCCTATTCCAATCCTGAGACCCTTCCTATAGCAAGAGATGTGATATCCAAATCCTTCCCATTCCAATCCTGAGACCCTTCCTATAACATGAGATGTGATATCCAACTCCTTCCCGTTCCAAACATGAGACACTTCCTATAGCATATGTGATATCCAACTCCTTCCCATTCCAAACATGAGACCCTTCCTATAGCAAGAATGTAATATCCAACTCCTGCCCATTCCAATCCTGAGACCATTCCTATAGCATGAGATGTGATATATCAATGCTTCTAATACAAAACCTGAGATCCTTCCTATGACATGAGATGTGATATCCAAATCCTTCCTATTCCAATCCTGAGACCCTTCCTATAGCAAGAGATGTGATATCCAAATCCTTCCCATTCCAATCCTGAGACCCTTCCTATAACATGAGATGTGATATCCAGCTCCTTCCCATTCCAACCTGAGACACTTCCTATAGCATGAGAAGGGATATCCAAATCCTTCCCAATCCAATCCTGAGACCCTTCCGATAGCAGAGATGTGATATCTCAATGCTTATACCAAACCTGAGACCCTTCCTATGGCATGAGATGTGATATCCAACTACTTGCTATTCAAATCCTGAGACCCTTCCTATAGCATGAGATGTGATATCTCAATGCTTCTACCAAACCTGAGACCCTTCCTTTAGCATGAGATGTGATATCCAAATCCTTCACATTCCAATCCTGAGACCCTTCCGATAGCAGAGATGTGATATCTCAATGCTTATACCAAACCTGAGACCCTTCCTTTAGCATGAGATGTGATATCCAAATCCTTCACATTCCAATCCTGAGACCCTTCCTATAGCATGAAATGTGATATCCAACTTCTTCCCATTCCAATCCTGAGACCCTTCCTATAGCATGAGAAGTGATATCTCCATGCTTATACCAAACCTGAGACCCTTCCTATAGCATGAGATGTGATATCCAAATCCTTCCCATTCCAATCCTGAGACCCTTCCTATAGCATGAGATGTGATATCTCAATGCTTATACCAAACCTGAGAGCCTACCTATAGCATGAGATGTATTATCCAACTCCTTCCCATTCCAACATGAGACACTTCCTATAGCATGAGAAGGGATATCCAACTCCTTCCCAATCCAATCCTGAGACCCTTCCGATAGCAGAGATGTGATATCTCAATGCTTATACCAAACCTGAGACCCTTCCTATGGCATGAGATGTGATATCCAACTCCTTGCCATTCAAATCCTGAGACCCTTCCTATAGCATGAGATGTGATATCTCAATGCTTCTACCAAACCTGAGACCCTTCCTTTAGCATGAGATGTGATATCCAAATCCTTCACATTCCAATCCTGAGACCCTTCCTATAGCATGAGATGTGATATCTCAATGCTTCTAATACCAAACCTGAGATCCTTCCTAAAACATGAGATGTGATATCCAATTCCTTCCCATTCCAAACCTGAGACCCTTCCTATTGGATGAGATGTGATATCCAACTCCTTCCCATTCCAACCCTGAGACCCTTCCTATACCATGAGATGTGATATCTCAATGCTTCTAATACCAAACCTGGGACCCGTCCTATAACATGAGATATGATATCCAAATCAATCCCCTTCCAAACCTGAGACCCTTCCTTTAGCATGAGATGTGATATCCAAATACTTCCCATTCCAATCCTAAAACCTTTCCTATAGCATGAGATGTGATATCTCAATGTTTCTAATAAAAAACCTGAGACCCTTCCTATAGCAAGAGATGTGATATCCAAATCCTTCCCATTCCAATCCTGAGACCCTTCCTATAACATGAGATGTGATATCCAACTCCTTCCCATTCCAACCCGAGACCCTTCCTATAGCATGAGAAGGGATATCCAACTCCTTCCCAATCCAATCCTGAGACCCTTCCGATAGCAGAGATGTGATATCCAACTCCTTGCCATTCAAATCCAGAGACCCTCCCTATAACAAGAGATGTCATATCCAACTCCTTCCCATTCCAAACCTGAGACCCTTCCTTTAGCATGAGATGTGATATCCAAATCCTTCACATTCCAATCCGGAGACCCTTCCTATAGCATCAGATGTGATATCTCAATGCGTCTAATACCAAACCTGAGATCCTTCCTATAACATGAGATGTGATATCCAACTCCTTCCCATTCCAAACCTGAGACCCTTCCGATAGCATGAGATGTGATATCTCAATGCTTCTAATACCAAACCTGAGATCCTTTCTATAACATGAGATGTGAAATCCAAATCCTTCCCTTCCCAAACCTGAGACTCTTCCTATAGCATGAGATGTGATATCTCAATGCTTCTACCAAACCTGAAACCCTTCCTATAGCATGAGATGTGATATCCAACTCCTTCCCATTCCAATCCTGAGACACATCCTATAGCATGAGATGTGATATCACAATGCTTCTAATACCAAACCTGAGACCCGTCCTATAACATGAGATGTGATATCCAAATCCTTCCCCTTCCAAACCTGATACCCTTCCTTTAGCATGGGATGTGATATCCAGCTCCTCCCATTCCAATCCTGAGACCCTTCCGATAGCATGAGATGTGATATCTCAATGCTTCTAATATCAAAACTGAGACCCTCCCTATAGCATGAGATTTGATATCTAAGTCCTTCCCATTCCAATCCTGAGACCCTTCCGATAGCAGAGATGTGATATTTCAATGCTTATACCAAACCTGAGACCCTTCCTATAGCATGAGATGTGATATCCAACTTCTTCCGATTCCAATCCTGAGACCCTTCCTATAGCATGAGATGTGATATCGCAATGCTTCTACCAAAACTGAGACCCTTCCTTTAGCATGAGATGTGATATCCAACTCCTTCCCATTCCAATCCTGAGACCCTTCCTATAGCATGAGATGTGATATCTCAATGCTTCTAATACCAAACCTGAGATCCTTCCTATAACATGAGATGTGATATCCAACTCCTTCCCATTCCAATCCTGAGACCCTTCCTCTAGCATGAGATGTGATATCTCAATGCTTCTAATACCAAACCTGAGATCCTTCCGATAGCATGAGATGTGATATCTCAATGCTTCTAATACCAAACCTGAGATCCTTCCTATAACATGAGATGTGATATCCAAATCCTTCCCCTTCCAAACCTGAGACCCTCCCTTTAGCATGAGATGTGATATCCAACTCCTTCCCATTCCAATCCTGATACCCTTCTGATAGCATGAGATGTGATATCTCAATGCCTCTAATACCAAACCTGAGATCCTACCTCTAACATGAAATGTGATATCCAACTCCTTCACTTTCCAAACCTGAGAGCCTTCCTATAGCATGGGATGTGATATCCAAGTCCTTCCCATTCCAATCCTGAGACCCTTCCTATAGCATGAGATGGGATATCCAACTCCTTCCAAATCCAATCCTGATACCCTTCCGATAGCATGAGATGTGATATCCCAATGCTTCTACAAAACCTGAGACCCATACCATGGCATGAGATGTGATATCAAACTCCCGTCCTATACCATGAGACTTGATGTCTCAATGCTTCTAATACCAAACCTGAGACCGGTCCAATAACATGAGATGTGATATCCAAATCCTTCCCCTTCCAAACCTTAGACCCTTCCTTTATCATGAGATGTGATATCCAAGTCTTTCCCATTCCATTCCTGAGACCCTTCCTATAGCATGAGATGTGATATCTCAATGCTTCTAATACCAAACCTGAGACCCTTCCTATAACATGAGATGTGATATCCAAGTCCTTCCCATTCCAATCCTGAGACCCTTCCGATAGCAGAGATGTGATATCTCAATGCTTATACCAAACCTGAGACCCTTCCGATAGCATGAGATGTGATATCTCAAAGCTTCTAATACCAAAACTGAGATCCTTCCTATAACATGAGATGTGATGTCCAAATCCTTCCCCTTCCAAACCTTAGACCTTCCCTTTAGCATGAGATGTGATATCCAACTCCTTCCCATTCCAATCCTGAGACCCTTCTGATGGCATGAGATGTGATATCTCAATGCCTCTAATACCAAACCTGAGATCCTACCTCTAACATGAAATGTGATATCCAACTCCTTCCCCTTCCAACCCTGAGAGCCTTCCTATAGAATGAGATGTGATATCCAAGTCCTTCCCATTCCAGTCCTGAGACCCTTCCTTTAGCATAAGATGTGATATCCAACTCCTTCCCATTCCAATCCTGAGACCCGTCCTATAGCATGAGATGTGATATCTCAATGCTTCTAATACCAAACCTGAGATCCTTCCTATAACATGAGATGTGATATCCAACTCCTTCCCATTCCAATCCTGAGACCCTTCCTATAGCATGAGATGTGATATCTCAATGCTTCTAATACCAAACCTGAGATCCTTCCAATGGCATGAGATGTGATATCTCAATGCTTCTAATACCAAACCTGAGATCCTTCCTATAACATGAGATGTGATATCCAAATCCTTCCCTTTCCAAACCTGAGACCCTCCCTTTAGCATGAGATGTGATATCCAACTCCTTCCCATTCCAATCCTGATACCCTTCTGATAGCATGAGATGTGATATCTCAATGCCTCTAATACCAAACCTGAGATCCTACCTCCGACATGAAATGTGATATCCAACTCCTTCCCTTTCCAAACCTGAGAGCCTTCCTACAGCATGAGATGTGATATCCAAGTCCTTCCCATTCCAACCTGAGACCCTTCCTATAGCATGAGATGGGATATCCAACTCCTTCCAAATCCAATCCGGATACCCTTCCGATAGCATGAGATGTGATATCCCAAAGCTTCTACAAAACCTGAGACCCATACCATGGCATGAGATGTGATATCAAACTCCCGTCCTATACCATGAGACTTGATATCTCAATGCTTCTAATACCAAACCTGAGACCGGTCCAATAACATGAGATGTGATATCCAAATCCTTCCCCTTCCAAACCTTAGACCCTTCCTTTATCATGAGATGTGATATCCAAGTCCTTCCCATTCCATTCCTGAGACCCTTCCTATAGCATGAGATGTGATATCTCTATGCTTCTAATACCAAACCTGAGACCCTTCCTATAACATGAGATGTGATATCCAAGTCCTTCCCATTCCAATCCTGAGACCCTTCCGATAGCAGAGATGTGATATCTCAATGCTTATACCAAACCTGAGACCCTTCCGATAGCATGAGATGTGATATCTCAATGCTTCTAATACCAAAACTGAGATCCTTCCTATAACATGAGATGTGATGTCCAAATCCTTCCCCTTCCAAACCTTAGACCTTCCCTTTAGCATGAGATGTGATATCCAACTCCTTCCCATTCCAATCCTGAGACCCTTCTGATGGCATGAGATGTGATATCTCAATGCCTCTAATACCAAACCTGAGATCCTACCTCTAACATGAAATGTGATATCCAACTCCTTCCCCTTCCAACCCTGAGAGCCTTCCTATAGAATGAAATGTGATATCCAAGTCCTTCCCATTCCAGTCCTGAGACCCTTCCTATAACATGAGATGTGATATCCAACTCCTTCCCATTCCAATCCTGAGACCCTTCCTATAGCTTGAGATGTGATATCCAACTCCTTCCCAATCCAATTCTGAGACCCGTCCTATACCATGAGACTTGATATCTCAATGCTTCTAATACCAAACCTGAGACCGGTCCTATAACATGAGATGTGATACTCAAATCCTTCCCCTTCCAAACCTTAGACCCTTCCTATAGCATGAGATGTGATATCTCAATGCTTCTAATACCAAACCTGAGACCCTTCCTATAACGAGATGGGATATCCAGCTCCTTCCCATTCCAATCCTGAGACCCTTCCGATAGCAGAGATGTGATATCTCAATGCTTATACCAAACCTGAGACCCTTCCTATGGCATGAGATGTCTTATACAACTCCTTCCGATTCCAATCCTGAGACCCTTCCTATAGCTTGAGATGTGATATCAAACTCCTTCCCATTCAATGTGATATCCAACTCCTTCCCATTCCAATCCTGAGACCCTTCCTATACCATAAGATGTGATGTTTCAATGCATCTAATACCAAACCTGAGACCCGTCCTAAAACATGAGATGTGAGATCCAAATCCTTCCCCTTCCAAACCTGAGACCTTTCCTTTAGCATGAGATGTGATATCCAACTCCTTCCCATTCCAAACCTGAGACCCTTCCTATAGCATGAGATGTTATATCTTAATGCTTCTAAAACCAAACCTGAGAACCATCCTATAACATGTGAACTCCAAATCCTTCCCTTTCCAAACCTGAGACCCTTCCGATAGCATGAGATGTGATATCTCAATGCTACTAAAACCAAACATGAGAACCATCCTATAACATGAGATGTGAAATCCAAATCCTTCCCTTTCCAAACCTGAGACCCTTCCTATAGCTTGAGATGTGATATCAAACTCCTTCCCATTCCAATCCCGAGATAGCTTGAGATGTGATAGCCAACTCCTTTCCATTCCAATACTGAGACCCTTCCTATACCATGAGATGTGATATCTCAATGCTTCTAATACCAAACCTGAGACCCGTCCTAAAACATGAGATGTGAGATCCAAATCCTTCCCCTTCCAAACCTGCGACCCTTCCTATAGCTTGAGATGTGATATCAAACTCCTTCCCATTCCAATCCTGAGATAGCTTGAGATGTGATATCCAACTCCATCCCATTCCAATCCTGAGACCATTCCGATAGCATGAGATGTTATATCTTAATGCTTCTAAAACCAAACCTGAGAACCATCCTATAACATGTGAACTCCAAATCCTTCCCTTTCCAAACCTGAGACCCTTCCGATAGCATAAGATGTGATATCTCAATGCTACTAAAACCAAACATGAGAACCATCCTATAACATGAGATGTGAAATCCAAATCCTTCCCTTTCCAATCCTGAGACCCTTCCTATAGCATGAGAAGTGATATCTCCATGCTTATACCAAACCTGAGACCCTTCCTATAGCATGAGATGTGATATCCAAATCCTTCCCATTCCAATCCTGAGACCCTTCCTATAGCATGAGATGTGATATCTCAATGCTTATACCAAACCTGAGAGCCTACCTATAGCATGAGATGTGATATCCAACTCCTTCCCATTCCAACCTGAGACACTTCTTATAGCATGAGAAGGGATATCCAACTCCTTCCCAATCCAATCCTGAGACCCTTCCGATAGCAGAGATGTGATATCTCAATGCTTATACCAAACCTGAGACCCTTCCTATGGCATGAGATGTGATATCCAACTCCTTGCCATTCAAATCCTGAGACCCTTCCTATAGCATGAGATGTGATATCTCAATGCTTCTACCAAACCTGAGACCCTTCCTTTAGCATGAGATGTGATATCCAAATCCTTCACATTCCAATCCTGAGACCCTTCCTATAGCATGAGATGTGATATCTCAATGCTTCTAATACCAAACCTGAGATCCTTCCTAAAACATGAGATGTGATATCCAATTCCTTCCCATTCCAAACCTGAGACCCTTCCTATTGGATGAGATGTGATATCCAACTCCTTCCCATTCCAACCCTGAGACCCTTCCTATACCATGAGATGTGATATCTCAATGCTTCTAATACCAAACCTGGGACCCGTCCTATAACATGAGATATGATATCCAAATCAATCCCCTTCCAAACCTGAGACCCTTCCTTTAGCATGAGATGTGATATCCAAATACTTCCCATTCCAATCCTAAAACCTTTCCTATAGCATGAGATGTGATATCTCAATGTTTCTAATAAAAAACCTGAGACCCTTCCTATAGCAAGAGATGTGATATCCAAATCCTTCCCATTCCAATCCTGAGACCCTTCCTATAACATGAGATGTGATATCCAACTCCTTCCCATTCCAACCCGAGACCCTTCCTATAGCATGAGAAGGGATATCCAACTCCTTCCCAATCCAATCCTGAGACCCTTCCGATAGCAGAGATGTGATATCCAACTCCTTGCCATTCAAATCCAGAGACCCTCCCTATAACAAGAGATGTCATATCCAACTCCTTCCCATTCCAAACCTGAGACCCTTCCTTTAGCATGAGATGTGATATCCAAATCCTTCACATTCCAATCCGGAGACCCTTCCTATAGCATCAGATGTGATATCTCAATGCGTCTAATACCAAACCTGAGATCCTTCCTATAACATGAGATGTGATATCCAACTCCTTCCCATTCCAAACCTGAGACCCTTCCGATAGCATGAGATGTGATATCTCAATGCTTCTAATACCAAACCTGAGATCCTTTCTATAACATGAGATGTGAAATCCAAATCCTTCCCTTCCCAAACCTGAGACTCTTCCTATAGCATGAGATGTGATATCTCAATGCTTCTACCAAACCTGAAACCCTTCCTATAGCATGAGATGTGATATCCAACTCCTTCCCATTCCAATCCTGAGACACATCCTATAGCATGAGATGTGATATCACAATGCTTCTAATACCAAACCTGAGACCCGTCCTATAACATGAGATGTGATATCCAAATCCTTCCCCTTCCAAACCTGATACCCTTCCTTTAGCATGGGATGTGATATCCAGCTCCTCCCATTCCAATCCTGAGACCCTTCCGATAGCATGAGATGTGATATCTCAATGCTTCTAATATCAAAACTGAGACCCTCCCTATAGCATGAGATTTGATATCTAAGTCCTTCCCATTCCAATCCTGAGACCCTTCCGATAGCAGAGATGTGATATTTCAATGCTTATACCAAACCTGAGACCCTTCCTATAGCATGAGATGTGATATCCAACTCCTTCCGATTCCAATCCTGAGACCCTTCCTATAGCATGAGATGTGATATCGCAATGCTTCTACCAAAACTGAGACCCTTCCTTTAGCATGAGATGTGATATCCAACTCCTTCCCATTCCAATCCTGAGACCCTTCCTATAGCATGAGATGTGATATCTCAATGCTTCTAATACCAAACCTGAGATCCTTCCTATAACATGAGATGTGATATCCAACTCCTTCCCATTCCAATCCTGAGACCCTTCCTCTAGCATGAGATGTGATATCTCAATGCTTCTAATACCAAACCTGAGATCCTTCCGATAGCATGAGATGTGATATCTCAATGCTTCTAATACCAAACCTGAGATCCTTCCTATAACATGAGATGTGATATCCAAATCCTTCCCCTTCCAAACCTGAGACCCTCCCTTTAGCATGAGATGTGATATCCAACTCCTTCCCATTCCAATCCTGATACCCTTCTGATAGCATGAGATGTGATATCTCAATGCCTCTAATACCAAACCTGAGATCCTACCTCTAACATGAAATGTGATATCCAACTCCTTCACTTTCCAAACCTGAGAGCCTTCCTATAGCATGGGATGTGATATCCAAGTCCTTCCCATTCCAATCCTGAGACCCTTCCTATAGCATGAGATGGGATATCCAACTCCTTCCAAATCCAATCCTGATACCCTTCCGATACCATGAGATGTGATATCCCAATGCTTCTACAAAACCTGAGACCCATACCATGGCATGAGATGTGATATCAAACTCCCGTCCTATACCATGAGACTTGATGTCTCAATGCTTCTAATACCAAACCTGAGACCGGTCCAATAACATGAGATGTGATATCCAAATCCTTCCCCTTCCAAACCTTAGACCCTTCCTTTATCATGAGATGTGATATCCAAGTCTTTCCCATTCCATTCCTGAGACCCTTCCTATAGCATGAGATGTGATATCTCAATGCTTCTAATACCAAACCTGAGACCCTTCCTATAACATGAGATGTGATATCCAAGTCCTTCCCATTCCAATCCTGAGACCCTTCCGATAGCAGAGATGTGATATCTCAATGCTTATACCAAACCTGAGACCCTTCCGATAGCATGAGATGTGATATCTCAAAGCTTCTAATACCAAAACTGAGATCCTTCCTATAACATGAGATGTGATGTCCAAATCCTTCCCCTTCCAAACCTTAGACCTTCCCTTTAGCATGAGATGTGATATCCAACTCCTTCCCATTCCAATCCTGAGACCCTTCTGATGGCATGAGATGTGATATCTCAATGCCTCTAATACCAAACCTGAGATCCTACCTCTAACATGAAATGTGATATCCAACTCCTTCCCCTTCCAACCCTGAGAGCCTTCCTATAGAATGAGATGTGATATCCAAGTCCTTCCCATTCCAGTCCTGAGACCCTTCCTTTAGCATAAGATGTGATATCCAACTCCTTCCCATTCCAATCCTGAGACCCGTCCTATAGCATGAGATGTGATATCTCAATGCTTCTAATACCAAACCTGAGATCCTTCCTATAACATGAGATGTGATATCCAACTCCTTCCCATTCCAATCCTGAGACCCTTCCTATAGCATGAGATGTGATATCTCAATGCTTCTAATACCAAACCTGAGATCCTTCCAATGGCATGAGATGTGATATCTCAATGCTTCTAATACCAAACCTGAGATCCTTCCTATAACATGAGATGTGATATCCAAATCCTTCCCCTTCCAAACCTGAGACCCTCCCTTTAGCATGAGATGTGATATCCAACTCCTTCCCATTCCAATCCTGATACCCTTCTGATAGCATGAGATGTGATATCTCAATGCCTCTAATACCAAACCTGAGATCCTACCTCCGACATGAAATGTGATATCCAACTCCTTCCCTTTCCAAACCTGAGAGCCTTCCTACAGCATGAGATGTGATATCCAAGTCCTTCCCATTCCAACCTGAGACCCTTCCTATAGCATGAGATGGGATATCCAACTCCTTCCAAATCCAATCCTGATACCCTTCCGATAGCATGAGATGTGATATCCCAAAGCTTCTACAAAACCTGAGACCCATACCATGGCATGAGATGTGATATCAAACTCCCGTCCTATACCATGAGACTTGATATCTCAATGCTTCTAATACCAAACCTGAGACCGGTCCAATAACATGAGATGTGATATCCAAATCCTTCCCCTTCCAAACCTTAGACCCTTCCTTTATCATGAGATGTGATATCCAAGTCCTTCCCATTCCATTCCTGAGACCCTTCCTATAGCATGAGATGTGATATCTCTATGCTTCTAATACCAAACCTGAGACCCTTCCTATAACATGAGATGTGATATCCAAGTCCTTCCCATTCCAATCCTGAGACCCTTCCGATAGCAGAGATGTGATATCTCAATGCTTATACCAAACCTGAGACCCTTCCGATAGCATGAGATGTGATATCTCAATGCTTCTAATACCAAAACTGAGATCCTTCCTATAACATGAGATGTGATGTCCAAATCCTTCCCCTTCCAAACCTTAGACCTTCCCTTTAGCATGAGATGTGATATCCAACTCCTTCCCATTCCAATCCTGAGACCCTTCTGATGGCATGAGATGTGATATCTCAATGCCTCTAATACCAAACCTGAGATCCTACCTCTAACATGAAATGTGATATCCAACTCCTTCCCCTTCCAACCCTGAGAGCCTTCCTATAGAATGAAATGTGATATCCAAGTCCTTCCCATTCCAGTCCTGAGACCCTTCCTATAACATGAGATGTGATATCCAACTCCTTCCCATTCCAATCCTGAGACCCTTCCTATAGCTTGAGATGTGATATCCAACTCCTTCCCAATCCAATTCTGAGACCCGTCCTATACCATGAGACTTGATATCTCAATGCTTCTAATACCAAACCTGAGACCGGTCCTATAACATGAGATGTGATACTCAAATCCTTCCCCTTCCAAACCTTAGACCCTTCCTATAGCATGAGATGTGATATCTCAATGCTTCTAATACCAAACCTGAGACCCTTCCTATAACGAGATGGGATATCCAGCTCCTTCCCATTCCAATCCTGAGACCCTTCCGATAGCAGAGATGTGATATCTCAATGCTTATACCAAACCTGAGACCCTTCCTATGGCATGAGATGTCTTATACAACTCCTTCCGATTCCAATCCTGAGACCCTTCCTATAGCTTGAGATGTGAAATCAAACTCCTTCCCATTCAATGTGATATCCAACTCCTTCCCATTCCAATCCTGAGACCCTTCCTATACCATAAGATGTGATGTTTCAATGCATCTAATACCAAACCTGAGACCCGTCCTAAAACATGAGATGTGAGATCCAAATCCTTCCCCTTCCAAACCTGAGACCTTTCCTTTAGCATGAGATGTGATATCCAACTCCTTCCCATTCCAAACCTGAGACCCTTCCTATAGCATGAGATGTTATATCTTAATGCTTCTAAAACCAAACCTGAGAACCATCCTATAACATGTGAACTCCAAATCCTTCCCTTTCCAAACCTGAGACCCTTCCGATAGCATGAGATGTGATATCTCAATGCTACTAAAACCAAACATGAGAACCATCCTATAACATGAGATGTGAAATCCAAATCCTTCCCTTTCCAAACCTGAGACCCTTCCTATAGCTTGAGATGTGATATCAAACTCCTTCCCATTCCAATCCCGAGATAGCTTGAGATGTGATAGCCAACTCCTTTCCATTCCAATACTGAGACCCTTCCTATACCATGAGATGTGATATCTCAATGCTTCTAATACCAAACCTGAGACCCGTCCTAAAACATGAGATGTGAGATCCAAATCCTTCCCCTTCCAAACCTGCGACCCTTCCTATAGCTTGAGATGTGATATCAAACTCCTTCCCATTCCAATCCTGAGATAGCTTGAGATGTGATATCCAACTCCATCCCATTCCAATCCTGAGACCATTCCGATAGCATGAGATGTTATATCTTAATGCTTCTAAAACCAAACCTGAGAACCATCCTATAACATGTGAACTCCAAATCCTTCCCTTTCCAAACCTGAGACCCTTCCGATAGCATAAGATGTGATATCTCAATGCTACTAAAACCAAACATGAGAACCATCCTATAACATGAGATGTGAAATCCAAATCCTTCCCTTTCCAATCCTGAGACCCTTCCTATAGCATGAGAAGTGATATCTCCATGCTTATACCAAACCTGAGACCCTTCCTATAGCATGAGATGTGATATCCAAATCCTTCCCATTCCAATCCTGAGACCCTTCCTATAGCATGAGATGTGATATCTCAATGCTTATACCAAACCTGAGAGCCTACCTATAGCATGAGATGTGATATCCAACTCCTTCCCATTCCAACCTGAGACACTTCTTATAGCATGAGAAGGGATATCCAACTCCTTCCCAATCCAATCCTGAGACCCTTCAGATAGCAGAGATGTGATATCTCAATGCTTATACCAAACCTGAGACCCTTCCTATGGCATGAGATGTGATATCCAACTCCTTGCCATTCAAATCCTGAGACCCTTCCTATAGCATGAGATGTGATATCTCAATGCTTCTACCAAACCTGAGACCCTTCCTTTAGCATGAGATGTGATATCCAAATCCTTCACATTCCAATCCTGAGACCCTTCCTATAGCATGAGATGTGATATCTCAATGCTTCTAATACCAAACCTGAGATCCTTCCCATAACATGAGATGTGATATCCAATTCCTTCACATTCCAAACCTGAGATCCTTCCTATAGCATGAGATGTGATATCTCAATGCTTCTAATACCAAACCTGAGATCCTTCCTATAACATGAGATGTGATATCCAAATCCTTCCCCTTTCAAACCTGAGACCCTCCCTTTAGCATGAGATGTGATATCCAACTCCTTGCCATTCAAATCCTGAGACCCTCCCTATAACAAGAGATGTCATATCCAACTCTTTCCCATTCCAAACCTGAGACCCTTCCTTTAGCATGAGATGTGATATCCAAATCCTTCACATTCCAATCCGGAGACCCTTCCTATAGCATGAGATGTGATATCTCAATGCTTCTAATACCAAACCTGAGATCCGTACTATAACATGAGATGTGATATCCAACTCCTTCCCATTCCAAACCTGAGACCCTTCCGATAGCATGAGATGTGATATCTCAATGCTTCAAAAACCAAACATGAGAACCATCCTATAACATGAGATGTGAAATCCAAATCCTTCCCTTCCCAAACCTGATACTCTTCCTATAGCATGAGATGTGATATCTCAATGCTTCTACCAAACCTGAAACCCTTCCTATAGCATGAGATGTGATATCCAACTCCTTCCCATTCCAATCCTGAGACACATCCTATAGCATGAGATGTGATATCACAATGCTTCTAATACCAAACGTGAGACCCATCCTAGAACATGAGATGTGATATCCAAATCCTTCCCCTTCCAAACCTGAGACCCTTCCTTTAGCATGAGATGTGATATCCAGCTCCTCCCATTCCAATCCTGAGACCCTTCCGATAGCATGAGATGTGATATCTCAATGCTTCTAATATCAAAACTGAGACCCTCCCTATAGCATGAGATGTGATATCTAAGTCCTTCCCATTCCAATCCTGAGACCCTTCCGATAGCAGAGATGTGATATTTCAATGCTTATACCAAACCTGAGACCCTTCCTATAGCATGAGATGTGATATCCAACTCCTTCCGATTCCAATCCTGAGACCCTTCCTATAGCATGAGATGTGATATCGCAATGCTTCTACCAAAACTGAGACCCTTCCTATAGCATGAGATGTGATATCTCAATGCTTCTAATACCAAACCTGAGATCCGTCCTATAACATGAGATGTGATATCCAACTCCTTCCCATTCCAAACCTGAGACCCTTCCGATAGCATGAGATGTGATATCTCAATGCTTCAAAAACCAAACATGAGATCCATCCTATAACATGAGATGTGAAATCCAAATCCTTCCCTTCCCAAACCTGATACTCTTCCTATAGCATGAGATGTGATATCTCAATGCTTCTACCAAACCTGAAACCCTTCCTATAGCATGAGATGTGATATCCAACTCCTTCCCATTCCAATCCTGAGACACATCCTATAGCATGAGATGTGATATCACAATGCTTCTAATACCAAACGTGAGACCCGTCCTATAACATGAGATGTGATATCCAAATCCTTCCCCTTCCAAACCTGAGACCCTTCCTTTAGCATGAGATGTGATATCCAGCTCCTCCCATTCCAATCCTGAGACCCTTCCGATAGCATGAGATGTGATATCTCAATGCTTCTAATATCAAAACTGAGACCCTCCCTATAGCATGAGATGTGATATCTAAGTCCTTCCCATTCCAATCCTGAGACCCTTCCGATAGCAGAGATGTGATATTTCAATGCTTACACCAAACCTGAGACCCTTCCTATAGCATGAGATGTGATATCCAACTCCTTCCGATTCCAATCCTGAGACCCTTCCTATAGCATGAGATGTGATATCGCAATGCTTCTACCAAAACTGAGACCCTTCCTTTAGCATGAGATGTGATATCCAACTCCTTCCCATTCCAATCCTGAGACCCTTCCTATAACATGAGATGTGATATCTCAATGCTTCTAATACCAAACCTGAGATCCTTCCTATAACATGAGATGTGATATCCAACTCCTTCCCATTCCAATCCTGAGACCCTTCCTCTAGCATGAGATGTGATATCTCAATGCTTCTAATACCAAACCTGAGATCCTTCCGATAGCATGAGATGTGATATCTCAATGCTTCTAATACCAAACCTGAGATCCTTCCTATAACATGAGATGTGATATCCAAATCCTTCCCCTTCCAAACCTGAGACCCTCCCTTTAGCGTGAGATGTGATATCCAACTCCTTCCCATTCCAATCCTGATACCCTTCTGATAGCATGAGATGTGATATCTCAATGCCTCTAATACCAAACCTGAGATCCTACCTCTAACATGAAATGTGATATCTGTTAAGACGGATTTCTGAACTCTGTCCTGGTGGCGCAGAAGTTCAGAAGGCCAACCTAATTACTTGGAACAGGGTAACCTCTGGACAAGCCAGACCAATCAAGGTAGCGATCGCGGCGGTCAAGACTAGGTCTCAAGAGGGGTGAGGATGACTGAAAGCCCGCAATGAGCACACAAAGCAAGAGCGCTTACAAACTACTCCAAACAGTTGTTATATCAAAAATAGATACACATTTATTTTAAGGCCTTTAAAATAATGACCGTAGCGAGAAAATCACAATATCACAATATTAAACCAACACATACCATATCAACACAATATATATACAAATACACAGTCGCAAGCGTTTAAAGCACGAAATATGTAGTCCACCTGAAAGGAAAGGAAAACAGGCAGTGCGATAACGCTTTAGACTCAGTTCGCCTTCAGAGGCACCTAACTAGATGGAAGTCCGAGCCCTGCGAAGAGTGGAGCCTTGTGCTCAAAGTACCTGCCACGCCGGTGCCAACGGGCAAAAGGGGAAGCTCTTCGGAGGAAGTCAGGCAGTTCGGGTTAGTGCATAGCAGAAGGAGAACAGGTTGCGCAACTCAAGCGCAGCCTCCACAGCGGGCAGAAGCAGAGCGCGAGTACGGCCAAAAGGGTGCTGTTTTTACACAGCAGGGAAAAGCAATGGGCTACTGCAGGAGGGCGACCAGATCCTAGCTAAACTACTCACCGGTCCCCGAAGCAAGCAGACCCAGGCTTCTCCACGTTCGTTTCAGCAGCTGGCAGGTTCAGAAGAGCAGGGAACGCCTCGTAGTCGTGTAGAGCAAAAAGACGTCCCAATCGACGAAACCAGCACAGTTTGTTGCCGCAGCAGGACAACGGAGCGGCCGTGTGTATTCGAGCCAAATGTACACTCCTCCCTTCAGACTTGGGAACGCCAAGTGTACGAAGCGTGGGAGAGTGACAAGGACTCGAAATACAACACAACCTGGCGGCGGTTACAGAGCAGGACTCCCTTGTAAGCTGGTCAGTCAACTGGATGGCCCAGAGACACTTCCGAAGGCTTACTTGGCAGGAGATGATGAAGTCGCCGGGAATAGCTGTTCCTGCTATTCCAAAGGTCGAAGCACCAGTACAGGCCTTCTGGTTCGATCCAAGGAGGAAAGGGTTTCACAGGACGACAGCAGTGCAAAGGAGGATTCCTTCAGCGGGTCACCAGCGATTCCTCGGTCCAGCCTCTTGGTTGCAGGATACTTGGCTCCTGTATTCCTTCGTTCGTGAGAACTCAGGAGATCGACATGGTAGTGGTGTTTCCAGCTCCCTCTTATCCACGGTTCCCTTCGCGCCAAAACGGAGGGGAGCCAATGGGAGATCCGCTCATCAACACACACACCATACGTGGACCAATCACGGACCACGGTGGTCCCAGGCATTCACACCACCCTAGACTCTCTGGCACCCAGGATGTGTATTGGGACCAGACATCCCAGCCCACACCCTGGAGGCACACAAACGACAAGTAGAAGCCCGCGAAAGCAACCACGTTTCGCGGGAAAGTACATGCCCAAATAAGGAAGGCCCCGGGTCGCCCGACCTGGGGAAGGTGAAGGGAGCAAGACGGTCAGTGGACAGGACAAAGGAGCCTCGTGGTCTGGCCATTTTGGGAGCCAGGCCACCATTTTGGGTTCAGTGCGAAAAACGTGCTCAGAACGCCAAAAGGAGCTCAAAATAAACAAAACGATCGCTGCCACCATTCCAGTCCCTGAATGACTTGCACCGATCAAAATACCATCCTAAAAGAGTATCTAGGGCCCGTAGAAGGCTAGAGACCCAAGAGAGCTGTAACTTAGTTTTCAGTGCCCTCTTGTGTCATGTTGCACTTAAGCCGCAACACGATAGAAGAAACTACGGGAAACAGCGTTCCCCGGTACTGACTGTTTTAAGGGCATGTCAGTTTCCCCGTAAGAAAGGAGCGAAAGCCCAGAGGAGTGCGGCAGAAGGCTGCACTTCTCTGGCAAAGTCAAGAACAAGGTTAAAAACAATAGCAAAAAGTTTAGGTGTTGCCACATGGAAGGAAAATTACCTGCAATCATGAAATCTTTCCTAACACTCGCCCCTCATAGACTATGGACAGGGGGAACTAATCCACCCCTGGATGAGTCTCTTGTTCAGGTCGGTTAAACATTCTGGACAACCCATCAGCATTGCTATGTTGGACACCTGGCCTATGCTCAATAGTGAAGTCGAAGCCTTGTAGACTTATGGACCACCTAAGCAACTTTGGATTCTCCCCCTTCATGTTCATTAGCCACTTTAACGGCTTATGGTCAGTCTGCACAGTGAAGTGGGTCCCATAGAGGTAGGGCCTCAGCTTCCTTAGGGCCCACACAACAGAGAAACATTCTTTCTCTACCGTGGACCATCTGAGCTCTCTGTCCTTAAGCTGGCGACTAATAAAACCGATAGGGTGTTCCTTACCCTTCTCATCTACTTGTGATAGTACAGCTCCTATCCCAGTGTCAGAGGCATCCGTCTGCACGATAAAAGGTCTTTGATAATCAGGGGCCCTAAGCACAGGCGCCTGGCACAAGGAGTCTTTTAAGCCAATGAAGGCCTTCTCACACTCGTCGGTCCAAGTTACCTTCTTGGGTTTCTTCGGAGTTGTGAGGGCAGTCAGAGGAGCAGCTATGGTGCCATAGTCTGCCACAAAATTGCGGTAATACCCCGTGAGTCCTAAAAAGGCTCTCACTTGGGTTTGCGTAGTGGGGGTAGGCCAGTCTTGTACCGCTGGTACCTTACTGGATAGAGGCTGTCTCCTCCCTCCACCTACTTCATGTCCAAGGTAAACCACTGAGCCTTGTCCATTTTGGTGCGGGGCCACTCGGACACCCTCAAAAGAGCTATCTGAAGGACTGCTTGGGAACAGGTCGGGGAGAGGTTCAGACTCCTCTCCCGCAACGTCTGAAGCCAGTAGCAGTGCTGCGATTTCGACGCTTGGGCCGAAAGCCTTCAGCCTATTCACGTGAAACACTTTTGGAGCCTGTCCAGGCCTTCCAAGGTCCACTAAATAGTTCACCTCACCCAGGGGCTCCACCACTGTGTAAGGGCCTGACCATTTGTCCTGTAAAGCTCGAGGCCTTATTGGATTCATGATCAGGACTTGCTGACCAGGTGTAAAGTTGATGAGGGAAGCTTTCTGGTCGTACCAATGTTTCACCAGCGCTTGCCCTGCCTTCAATTTATCACTAGCCAAGCCCATCAGAAGTACCATCCGTTTTCTGAGCCCTAGCACATAATCAACTACATTGGTAGTAACAGGGGGAGTGGGCATCTCCCATCCCTCTTTGACGATGGCTAAGGGTCCCCGTACGGGATGACCGAACAGAAGTTCGAAGGGGCTGAAGCCAACACCCTCCTGTGGTACCTCTCTGTAGGCAAACAGTAAGCATGGTAACAAGAAGATCCCATTTTCTTCTCTGAGGCTCCTCCAGAGCCCCAATCATGCTCGCTAACGTCCTGTTGAAACGCCCCCCCAGACCATCGGTCTGGGGGCGGTATGCAGAAGAGAACCTGTAGGTGACCCCACATTCTTTCCACATAGCCTGCCTATAATTCGACATAAAGTTGCTGCCATGATCCGACACAACTTCTTTAGGGAAGCCAACCCTAGTAAACATGCCGAGTAAAGCTTCTGCAACTGGCTTGGCAGTTACAGTGGTAAATGGGACGGCCTCAGGATACCTGGTTGCATGGTCGACCAGCACCACGATAAACCTATTGCCTGAGGATGTTTGCGGGTCAAGGGGACCAACCATGTCGATCCCTACCCTTTCAAATGGTACCCCCACAACTGGGAGCGGTACCAACGGAGCTTGGATTGTCGCGCCAACCTTACCAGACAACTGGCAGGCGGCACAACTCCTGCAGTGACTTTCTACTTGCTCCCCCATCTTGGGCCAGTAGAAGTGCATGGATAACCTTTGCTTGGTCTTCCTCATACCGAGGGGACCAGCAAGGGGAACTTCATGCGCCAACTGCAGGAGGAAGGGCCTAACAGCAAGGGGAACCACCAACCTCCTATGGTCTCCTTCTGTAGACTCTGTGGGCTCACTATACAGGAGTCCACCTTCCTGGTAAATCCTATGCATCCCAGGAGGTTCACCCTCAAGCTGGGAGCAGGCCTGTCTCCTTAGGCCTTCCAGAGATGGGCACTCACGTTGGCCTTTACTGAATTCGTCCCTATCAGGACCTCCTTCAACTAACAAGTCTTTTAGTTCAGGATGATCGTTGGGGTCAAATACTTCAGGCATCGCCACCTCCTCGTCAGGCCCGGGCGATTGACCAACTTCCTCCACCGCAGTGGTAGGCGAGCTCGGGGGAATATTCTCTTTCCCTCGTCTTGACTTGTCGACTCCTTTCGCCTTGGGTTTCCCCTTCAGCTGGGGCGGCGTATTGGACTTGGCCAATGCTGCCCGTGCTTGAGACCGTGTGTAGGGTCTTTCGGCAGTGTCTCCTACGAGCCCTAAAGCTCTGAGATCATTACCCAACAAGACCTTTCCCGGGACGTTTCTCTGAATGCTCACTGGAATCCTGACTGCTGTACCATTTAAAGTAAGATTTACAGGGATCACGGGAAACATACGGAGGGGGCCGTCAGCCAACTTAGTGGGCATCAGAGTAGCTCTGGCAACTTCCTCTGAGTCTACCAAGGTAGAATCCACTACAGTGCGACTGCACCCACTATCCCTAAGAGCTGGAGTATCCACTCCATTGATCAGCACACTGTCTTTAAAGTAGTGCTTGGTATTATCCGGAATCCTAGCATAAGCCTCTGCGACTTTAGGCTCCCAGGAACCCAGGGACACTAAAACTACCTCAGTCTCTATTCCGCTGGGAAATGAGTCTGAGGAGAAGGATGCTCCTGTAATCTCTTCTTCCTCGTAGGAGGAGAAGGCCAGATTAGCGGAGTGGACCCCCAAAGGTCTAACCTTACACCGGGGATCCCCCTTCACATGGTCAGTTGCTCCACAAGAAAAACAAGCCCCAGTGGGTCTGTTTACGTAGGGAGGCTTATTGTAACCAGAGTTCTGTTTCGGAGGCGGACCTCCACTACCCTGTGAGTTCTCTTGTGTCTTACCCTTGTTTTTCTTTTTGTGGCCCTTATGGGAAGAAGATTGAGCAGATTCCCCACCCTCCATATCTTTGGACTTTTTCCCTTCCTCCTGCTTACCAGGATGAGTTTTGTCCTTATGGGACACTCGATGTGACACCCATAAGTCTGCTGCAATGGCCAGCTTCTTAGGATCTATCTCCTTTGAATCGGCCAAATGCTGCTTAAGCTCCGGGGAAGAAGAAGCAAAAATGTGTTCCAGCATGACAAGATTTATCATGCCTTCGAAGGTAGAAACCTTATAACCTTCAACCCAGCCAGTTAAGTTTTTCAAAGATTCAGCGACATAAGATACCCAAGTACCACCTTCCTTTTTCTTATACTCTCGAAAACGCTTTAAATATTGGGCCGGAGTCTTCCCAAACTTTAAAATGAGAGTTTGCTTTAACATTGCGAAATCAGCTCGCTCAGTCTTCGACATTTCCATAATGGCACTACAGCCAGAATGGGGCAGTCTACTGAGCAACCACGCAATCTTATCAGCATTGTCAACTTCTTGAACCTCGCATGCATACTCAAACGCATTCAGCCAGTCCATAATGTCATTCCTTTCTTCATACACACTGAGCAGATCTTTTGGAAACCGTGGATGAGAGGAAGCCCCAGACCCATGTCCAGGACCCTTGGACCCATTTGCAACCTGAAGCTTGGCCAGTTCCAACTGGTGATCCCTGTCTTTTTGTTTTTCTGCCTGTTCGATTTTTAGTTTGGCTATGCTGAATTCAAGCTCCTGCTGCCTAAACCGCAGCTCTTGCTTCTTGAATTCAAGCATAGCCTCCCCATCAGCACTGGCAGAGGAAACATTAGACATCTCGTCCTCCCTGTCCTCGTGGTCGCGGTGGATCAGTGCGGCGGCAGAACCGTCGGTTCTACCAGTGAGAGCAGCCCCACCACCTTCCGCACTGTCCTCAGAAGTTATAGCGTCAAGCTGCGCTTCTTGCCACGCCACGATTCTTTGGATCATTTCCAATTTAGTGCCTTGAGAGGAAACACCTCTCTCCGCACACATCTTTTTCAGCGTTTCTGATTTAGAAGCATTCAAAGTTAACAAGGTACTTGTTTCCATACTGTTTGATAGGACTATGGCCTTTTTAAAGTTATACTATAACAATTCACTACGTGTACTGTTTGGAATAACCTGAAATGCCCTAGTTCGAGCGCAACACTGGATACCTTCAGTCGTATCCCACCGCTGTACACCAATTTGTTAAGACGGATTTCTGAACTCTGTCCTGGTGGCGCAGAAGTTCAGAAGGCCAACCTAATTACTTGGAACAGGGTAACCTCTGGACAAGCCAGACCAATCAAGGTAGCGATTGCGGCGGTCAAGACTAGGTCTCAAGAAGGGTGAGGATGACTGAAAGCCCGCAATGAGCACACAAAGCAAGAGCGCTTACAAACTACTCCAAACAGTTGTTATATCAAAAATAGATACACATTTATTTTAAGGCCTTTAAAATAATGACCGTAGCGAGAAAATCACAATATCACAATATTAAACCAACACATACCATATCAACACAATATATATACAAATACACAGTCGCAAGCGTTTAAAGCACGAAATATGTAGTCCACCTGAAAGGAAAGGAAAACAGGCAGTGCGATAACGCTTTAGACTCAGTTCGCCTTCAGAGGCACCTAACTAGATGGAAGTCCGAGCCCTGCGAAGAGTGGAGCCTTGTGCTCAAAGTACCTGCCACGCCGGTGCCAACGGGCAAAAGGGGAAGCTCTTCGGAGGAAGTCAGGCAGTTCGGGTTAGTGCACAGCAGAAGGAGAACAGGTTCCGCAACTCAAGCGCAGCCTCCACAGCGGGCAGAAGCAGAGCGCGAGTACGGCCAAAAGGGTGCTGTTTTTACACAGCAGGGAAAAGCAATGGGATACTGCAGGAGGGCGACCAGATCCTAGTTAAACTACTCACCGGTCCCCGAAGCAAGCAGACCCAGGCTTCTCCACGTTCGTTTCAGCAGCTGGCAGGTTCAGAAGAGCAGGGAACGCCTCGTAGTCGTGTAGAGCAAAAAGACGTCCCAATCGACGAAACCAGCACAGTTTGTTGCCGCAGCAGGACAACGGAGCGGCCGTGTGTATTCGAGCCAAATGTACACTCCTCCCTTCAGACTTGGGAACGCCAAGTGTACGAAGCGTGGGAGAGTGACAAGGACTCGAAATACAACACAACCTGGCGGCGGTTACAGAGCAGGACTCCCTTGTAAGCTGGTCAGTCAACTGGATGGCCCAGAGACACTTCCGAAGGCTTACTTGGCAGGAGATGATGAAGTCGCCGGGAATAGCTGTTCCTGCTATTCCAAAGGTCGAAGCACCAGTACAGGCCTTCTGGTTCGATCCAAGGAGGAAAGGGTTTCACAGGACGACAGCAGTGCAAAGGAGGATTCCTTCAGCGGGTCACCAGCGATTCCTCGGTCCAGCCTCTTGGTTGCAGGATACTTGGCTCCTGTATTCCTTCGTTCGTGAGAACTCAGGAGATCGACCTGGTAGTGGTGTTTCCAGCTCCCTCTTATCCACGGTTCCCTTCGCGCCAAAACGGAGGGCAGCCAATGGGAGATCCGCTCATCAACACACATACCATACGTGGACCAATCACGGACCACGGTGGTCCCAGGCATTCACACCACCCTAGACTCTCTGGCACCCAGGATGTGTATTGGGACCAGACATCCCAGCCCACACCCTGGAGGCACACAAACGACATGTAGAAGCCCGCGAAAGCAACCACGTTTCGCGGGAAAGTACATGCCCAAATAAGGAAGGCCCCGGGTCGCCCGACCTGGGGAAGGTGAAGGGAGCAAGACGGTCAGTGGACAGGACAAAGGAGCCTCGTGGACTGGCCATTTTGGGAGCCAGGCCACCATTTTGGGTTCAGTGCGAAAAACGTGCTCAGAACGCCAAAAGGAGCTCAAAATAAACAAAACGATCGCTGCCACCATTCCAGTCCCTGAATGACTTGCACCGATCAAAATACCATCCTAAAAGAGTATCTAGGGCCCGTAGAAGGCTAGAGACCCAAGAGAGCTGTAACTTAGCTTACAGTGCCCTCTTGTGTCATGTTGCACTTAAGCCGCAACACGATAGAAGAAACTACGGGAAACAGCGTTCCCCGGTACTGACTGTCTTAAGGGCATGTCAGTTTCCCCGTAAGAAAGGAGCGAAAGCCCAGAGGAGTGCGGCAGAAGGCTGCACTTCTCTGGCAAAGTCAAGAACAAGGTTAAAAACAATAGCAAAAAGTTTAGGGGTTGCCACATGGAAGGAAAATTACCTGCAATCATGAAATCTTTCCTAACAATATCCAACTCCTTCACTTTCCAAACCTGAGAGCCTTCCTACAGCATGAGATGTGATATCCAAGTCCTTCCCATTCCAATCCTGAGACCCTTCCTATAACATGAGATGCGATATCCAACTCCTTCCCATTCCAACCTGAGACCCTTCCTATAGCATGAGATTGGATATCCAACTCCTTCCAAATCCAATCCTGATACCCTTCCGATAGCATGAGATGTGATATCCCAATGCTTCTACAAAACCTGAGACCCATACCATGGCATGAGATGTGATATCAAACTCCCGTCCTATACCATGAGACTTGATATCTCAATGCTTCTAATACCAAACCTGAGACCGGACCAATAACATGAGATGTGATATCAAAATCCTCCCCCTTCCAAACCTTAGACCCTTCCTTTATCATGAGATGTGATATCCAAGTCCTTCCCATTCCATTCCTGACACCCTTCCTATAGCATGAGATGTGATATCTCAATGCTTCTAATACCAAACCTGAGAATCTTCCTATAACATGAGATGTGATATCCAAGTCCTTCCCATTCCAATCCTGAGACCCTTCCTATAGGATGAGATGTGATATCTCAATGCTTCTAATACCAAACCTGAGACCCTTCCTATAACATGAATTGTGATATCCAAGTCCTTCCCATTCCAATCCTGAGACCCTTCCGATAGCAGAGATGTGATATCTCAATGCTTATACCAAACCTGAGACCCTTCCGATAGCATGAGATGTGATATCTCAATGCTTCTAATACCAAACCTGAGATCCTTCCTATAACATGAGATGTGATGTCCAAATCCTTCCCCTTCCAAACCTTAGACCCTCCCTTTAGCATGAGATGTGATATCCAACTCCTTCCCATTCCAATCCTGAGACCCTTCTGATGGCATGAGATGTGATATCTCAATGCCTCTAATACCAAACCTGAGATCCTACCTCTAACATGAAATGTGATATCCAACTCCTTCCCCTTCCAACCCTGAGAGCCTTCCTATAGAATGAGATGTGATATCCAAGTCCTTCCCATTCCAATCCTGAGAACCATCCTATAACATGTGAAATCCAAATACTTCCCTTCCAAACCTGAGACCCTTCCGATAGCATGAGATGTGATATCTCAATGCTACAAAAACCAAACATGAGAACCATCCTATAACATGAGATGTGAAATCCAAATCCTTCCCTTTCCAAACCTGAGACCCTTCCTATAGCTTGAGATGTGATATCAAACTCCTTCCCATTCCAATCCTGAGATAGCTTGAGATGTGATAGCCAACTCCTTCCCATTCCAATCCTGAGACCCTTCCTATACCATGAGATGTGATATCTCAATGCTTCTAATACCAAACTTGAGACCCGTCCTAAAACATGAGATGTGAGATCCAAATCCTTCCCCTTCCAAACCTGAGACCCTTCCTATAGCTTGAGATGTGATATCAAACTCCTTCCCATTCCAATACTGAGATAGCTTGAGATGTGATATCCGACTCCATCCCATTCCAATCCTGAGACCCTTCCGATAGCATGAGATGTGATAGCCCAATGCTTCTAATATCAAAACTGAGACCCTCCCTATAGTATGAGATGTGATATCTAAGTCCTTCCCATTCCTATCCTGAGACCCTTCCAATAGCAGAGATGTGATATCTCAATGCTTATACCAAACCTGATGACCCTTCCTATGGCATGAGATGTGATATCCAACTCCTTCCCATTCCAATCCTGAGTTCCTTCCTATAGCATGAGATGTGTTATCTCAATGCTTCTATCAAACCTGAGACCCTTCCTTTAGCATGAGATGTGATATGCAACTCCTTGCCATTCCAATCCTGAGACCCTTCCTATAACATGAGACGTGATATCCAACTCCTTCCCATTCCAATCCTGAGACTCCTCCTATAGCATGAGATGTGATATATCAATGCTTCTAATAAAAAACCTGAGACCCTTCCTATAGCAAGAGATGTGATATCCAAATCCTTCCCATTCCAATCCTGAGACCCTTCCTATAACGAGATGTGATATCCAACTCCTTCCCATTCCAATCCTTAGACCCTTCCTACAGCATGCGATGTGATATCTCAATGATTCTAATACTAAACCAGAGACCCGTCCTATAACATGAGATGGGATATCCAACTCCTTCCCATTCCAATCCTGAGCCACTTCCGATAGCAGAGATGTGATATCTCAATGCTCATACCAATCCTGAGACCCTTCCTATAACATGAGATTTGATATCCAACTCCTTCCCGTTCCAAACCTGAGACACTTCCTATAGCATATGTGATATCCAACTCCTTCCCATTCCAAACATGAGACCCTTCCTATAGCAAGAATGTAGTATCCAACTCCTACCCATTCCAATCCTGAGACCATTCCTATAGCATGAGATGTGATATATCAATGCTTCTAATACAAAACCTGAGATCCTTCCTATGACATGAGATGTGATATCCAAATCCTTCCTATTCCAATCCTGAGACCCTTCCTATAGCAAGAGATGTGATATCCAAATCCTTCCCATTCCAATCCTGAGACCCTTCCTATAACATGAGATGTGATATCCAACTCCTTCCCATTCCAACCTGAGACACTTCCTATAGCATGAGAAGGGATATCCAAATCCTTCCTAATCCAATCCTGAGACCCTTCCGATAGCAGAGATGTGATATCTCAATGCTTATACCAAACCTGAGACCCTTCCTATGGCATGAGATGTGATATCCAACTCCTTGCCATTCAAATCCTGAGACCCTTCCTATAGCATGAGATGTGATATCTCAATGCTTCTACCAAACCTGAGACCCTTCCTTTAGCATGAGATGTGATATCCAAATCCTTCACATTCCAATCCTGAGACCCTTCCGATAGCAGAGATGTGATATCTCAATGCTTATACCAAACCTGAGACCCTTCCTTTAGCATGAGATGTGATATCCAAATCCTTCACATTCCAATCCTGAGACCCTTCCTATAGCATGAGATGTGATATCCAACTTCTTCCCATTCCAATCCTGAGACCCTTCCTATAGCATGAGAAGTGATATCTCCATGCTTATACCAAACCTGAGACCCTTCCTATAGCATGAGATGTGATATCCAAATCCTTCCCATTCCAATCCTGAGACCCTTCCTCTAGCATGAGATGTGATATCTCAATGCTTATACCAAACCTGAGAGCCTACCTATAGCATGAGATGTATTATCCAACTCCTTCCCATTCCAACATGAGACACTTCCTATAGCATGAGAAGGGATATCCAACTCCTTCCCAATCCAATCCTGAGACCCTTCCGATAGCAGAGATGTGATATCTCAATGCTTATACCAAACCTGAGACCCTTCCTATGGCATGAGATGTGATATCCAACTCCTTGCCATTCAAATCCTGAGACCCTTCCTATAGCATGAGATGCGATATCTCAATGCTTCTACCAAACCTGAGACCCTTCCTTTAGCATGAGATGTGATATCCAAATCCTTCACATTCCAATCCTGAGACCCTTCCTATAGCATGAAATGTGATATCTCAATGCTTCTAATACCAAATCTGGGACCCGTCCTGTAACATGAGATATGATATCCAAATCAATACCCTTCCAAACCTGAGACCCTTCCTTTAGCATGAGATGTGATATCCAAATACTTCCCATTCCAATCCTAAAACCTTTCCTATAGCATGTGATGTGATATCTCAATGTTTCTAATAAAAACCTGAGACCCTTCCTATGGCAAGAGATGTGATATCCAAATCCTTCCCATTCCAATCCTGAGACCCTTCCTATAACATGAGATGTGATATCCAACTCCTTCCCATTCCAACCCGAGACCCTTCCTATAGCATGAGAAGGGATATCCAACTCCTTCCCAATCCAATCCTGAGACCCTTCCGATAGCAGAGATGTGATATCCAACTCCTTGCCATTCAAATCCTGAGACCCTCCCTATAACAAGAGATGTCATATCCAACTCCTTCCCATTCCAAACCTGAGACCCTTCCTTTAGCATGAGATGTGATATCCAAATCCTTCACATTCCAATCCGGAGACCCTTCCTATAGCATGAGATGTGATATCTCAATGCTTCTAATACCAAACCTGAGATCCTTCCTATAACATGAGATGTGAAATCCAAATCCTTCCCTTCCCAAACCTGAGACTCTTCCTATAGCATGAGATGTGATATCTCAATGCTTCTACCAAACCTGAAACCCTTCCTATAGCATGAGATGTGATATCCAACTCCTTCCCATTCCAATCCTGAGACACATCCTATAGCATGAGATGTGATATCACAATGCTTCTAATACCAAACCTGAAACCCGTCCTATAACATGAGATGTGATATCCAAATCCTTCCCCTTCCAAACCTGAGACCCTTCCTTTAGCATGAGATGTGATATCCAGCTCCTCCCATTCCAATCCTGAGACCCTTCCGATAGCATGAGATGTGATATCTCAATGCTTCTAATACCAAACCTGAGACCCTTCCTATAACATGAGATGTGATATCCAAGTCCTTCCCATTCCAATCCTGAGACCCTTCCGATAGCAGAGATGTGATATCTCAATGCTTATACCAAACCTGAGACCCTTCCGATAGCATGAGATGTGATATCTCAAAGCTTCTAATACCAAAACTGAGATCCTTCCTATAACATGAGATGTGATGTCCAAATCCTTCCCCTTCCAAACCTTAGACCTTCCCTTTAGCATGAGATGTGATATCCAACTCCTTCCCATTCCAATCCTGAGACCCTTCTGATGGCATGAGATGTGATATCTCAATGCCTCTAATACCAAACCTGTGATCCTACCTCTAACATGAAATGTGATATCCAACTCCTTCCCCTTCCAACCCTGAGAGCCTTCCTATAGAATGAGATGTGATATCCAAGTCCTTCCCATTCCAGTCCTGAGACCCTTCCTTTAGCATAAGATGTGATATCCAACTCCTTCCCATTCCAATCCTGAGACCCGTCCTATAGCATGAGATGTGATATCTCAATGCTTCTAATACCAAACCTGAGATCCTTCCTATAACATGAGATGTGATATCCAACTCCTTCCCATTCCAATCCTGAGACCCTTCCTATAGCATGAGATGTGATATCTCAATGCTTCTAATACCAAACCTGAGATCCTTCCAATGGCATGAGATGTGATATCTCAATGCTTCTAATACCAAACCTGAGACCCGTCCTAAAACATGAGATGTGAGATCCAAATCCTTCCCCTTCCAAACCTGCGACCCTTCCTATAGCTTGAGATGTGATATCAAACTCCTTCCCATTCCAATCCTGAGATAGCTTGAGATGTGATATCCAACTCCATCCCATTCCAATCCTGAGACCCTTCCGATAGCATGAGATGTTATATCTTAATGCTTCTAAAACCAAACCTGAGAACCATCCTATAACATGTGAACTCCAAATCCTTCCCTTTCCAAACCTGAGACCCTTCCGATAGCATGAGATGTGATATCTCAATGCTACTAAAACCAAACATGAGAACCATCCTATAACATGAGATGTGAAATCCAAATCCTTCCCTTTCCAATCCTGAGACCCTTCCTATAGCATGAGAAGTGATATCTCCATGCTTATACCAAACCTGAGACCCTTCCTATAGCATGAGATGTGATATCCAAATCCTTCCCATTCCAATCCTGAGACCCTTCCTATAGCATGAGATGTGATATCTCAATGCTTATACCAAACCTGAGAGCCTACCTATAGCATGAGATGTGATATCCAACTCCTTCCCATTCCAACCTGAGACACTTCTTATAGCATGAGAAGGGATATCCAACCCCTTCCCAATCCAATCCTGAGACCCTTCCGATAGCAGAGATGTGATATCTCAATGCTTATACCAAACCTGAGACCCTTCCTATGGCATGAGATGTGATATCCAACTCCTTGCCATTCAAATCCTGAGACCCTTCCTATAGCATGAGATGTGATATCTCAATGCTTCTACCAAACCTGAGACCCTTCCTTTAGCATGAGATGTGATATCCAAATCCTTCACATTCCAATCCTGAGACCCTTCCTATAGCATGAGATGTGATATCTCAATGCTTCTAATACCAAACCTGAGATCCTTCCCATAACATGAGATGTGATATCCAATTCCTTCCCATTCCAAACCTGAGACCCTTCCTCTAGCATGAGATGTGATATCTCAATGCTTCTAATACCAAACCTGAGATCCTTCCGTTAGCATGAGATGTGATATCTCAATGCTTCTAATACCAAACCTGAGATCCTTCCTATAACATGAGATGTGATATCCAAATCCTTCCCCTTCCAAACCTGAGACCCTCCCTTTAGCATGAGATGTGATATCCAACTCCTTGCCATTCAAATCCTGAGACCCTCCCTATAACAAGAGATGTCATATCCAACTCTTTCCCATTCCAAACCTGAGACCCTTCCTTTAGCATGAGATGTGATATCCAAATCCTTCACATTCCAATCCGGAGACCCTTCCTATAGCATGAGATGTGATATCTCAATGCTTCTAATACCAAACCTGAGATCCGTCCTATAACATGAGATGTGATATCCAACTCCTTCCCATTCCAAACCTGAGACCCTTCCGATAGCATGAGATGTGATATCTCAATGCTTCAAAAACCAAACATGAGATCCATCCTATAACATGAGATGTGAAATCCAAATCCTTCCCTTCCCAAACCTGATACTCTTCCTATAGCATGAGATGTGATATCTCAATGCTTCTACCAAACCTGAAACCCTTCCTATAGCATGAGATGTGATATCCAACTCCTTCCCATTCCAATCCTGAGACACATCCTATAGCATGAGATGTGATATCACAATGCTTCTAATACCAAACGTGAGACCCGTCCTATAACATGAGATGTGATATCCAAATCCTTCCCCTTCCAAACCTGAGACCCTTCCTTTAGCATGAGATGTGATATCCAGCTCCTCCCATTCCAATCCTGAGACCCTTCCGATAGCATGAGATGTGATATCTCAATGCTTCTAATATCAAAACTGAGACCCTCCCTATAGCATGAGATGTGATATCTAAGTCCTTCCCATTCCAATCCTGAGACCCTTCCGATAGCAGAGATGTGATATTTCAATGCTTATACCAAACCTGAGACCCTTCCTATAGCATGAGATGTGATATCCAACTCCTTCCGATTCCAATCCTGAGACCCTTCCTATAGCATGAGATGTGATATCGCAATGCTTCTACCAAAACTGAGACCCTTCCTTTAGCATGAGATGTGATATCCAACTCCTTCCCATTCCAATCCTGAGACCCTTCCTATAACATGAGATGTGATATCTCAATGCTTCTAATACCAAACCTGAGATCCTTCCTATAACATGAGATGTGATATCCAACTCCTTCCCATTCCAATCCTGAGACCCTTCCTCTAGCATGAGATGTGATATCTCAATGCTTCTA
Source organism: Ambystoma mexicanum (assembly GCF_040938575.1). Taxonomy (NCBI): domain Eukaryota; kingdom Metazoa; phylum Chordata; class Amphibia; order Caudata; family Ambystomatidae; genus Ambystoma; species Ambystoma mexicanum. The sequence goes on from NW_027182477.1 coordinate 242,493, forward strand.
ATACCAAACCTGAGATCCTTCCGATAGCATGAGATGTGATATCTCAATGCTTCTAATACCAAACCTGAGATCCTTCCTATAACATGAGATGTGATATCCAAATCCTTCCCCTTCCAAACCTGAGACCCTCCCTTTAGCGTGAGATGTGATATCCAACTCCTTCCCATTCCAATCCTGATACCCTTCTGATAGCATGAGATGTGATATCTCAATGCCTCTAATACCAAACCTGAGATCCTACCTCTAACATGAAATGTGATATCTGTTAAGACGGATTTCTGAACTCTGTCCTGGTGGCGCAGAAGTTCAGAAGGCCAACCTAATTACTTGGAACAGGGTAACCTCTGGACAAGCCAGACCAATCAAGGTAGCGATCGCGGCGGTCAAGACTAGGTCTCAAGAGGGGTGAGGATGACTGAAAGCCCGCAATGAGCACACAAAGCAAGAGCGCTTACAAACTACTCCAAACAGTTGTTATATCAAAAATAGATACACATTTATTTTAAGGCCTTTAAAATAATGACCGTAGCGAGAAAATCACAATATCACAATATTAAACCAACACATACCATATCAACACAATATATATACAAATACACAGTCGCAAGCGTTTAAAGCACGAAATATGTAGTCCACCTGAAAGGAAAGGAAAACAGGCAGTGCGATAACGCTTTAGACTCAGTTCGCCTTCAGAGGCACCTAACTAGATGGAAGTCCGAGCCCTGCGAAGAGTGGAGCCTTGTGCTCAAAGTACCTGCCACGCCGGTGCCAACGGGCAAAAGGGGAAGCTCTTCGGAGGAAGTCAGGCAGTTCGGGTTAGTGCATAGCAGAAGGAGAACAGGTTGCGCAACTCAAGCGCAGCCTCCACAGCGGGCAGAAGCAGAGCGCGAGTACGGCCAAAAGGGTGCTGTTTTTACACAGCAGGGAAAAGCAATGGGCTACTGCAGGAGGGCGACCAGATCCTAGCTAAACTACTCACCGGTCCCCGAAGCAAGCAGACCCAGGCTTCTCCACGTTCGTTTCAGCAGCTGGCAGGTTCAGAAGAGCAGGGAACGCCTCGTAGTCGTGTAGAGCAAAAAGACGTCCCAATCGACGAAACCAGCACAGTTTGTTGCCGCAGCAGGACAACGGAGCGGCCGTGTGTATTCGAGCCAAATGTACACTCCTCCCTTCAGACTTGGGAACGCCAAGTGTACGAAGCGTGGGAGAGTGACAAGGACTCGAAATACAACACAACCTGGCGGCGGTTACAGAGCAGGACTCCCTTGTAAGCTGGTCAGTCAACTGGATGGCCCAGAGACACTTCCGAAGGCTTACTTGGCAGGAGATGATGAAGTCGCCGGGAATAGCTGTTCCTGCTATTCCAAAGGTCGAAGCACCAGTACAGGCCTTCTGGTTCGATCCAAGGAGGAAAGGGTTTCACAGGACGACAGCAGTGCAAAGGAGGATTCCTTCAGCGGGTCACCAGCGATTCCTCGGTCCAGCCTCTTGGTTGCAGGATACTTGGCTCCTGTATTCCTTCGTTCGTGAGAACTCAGGAGATCGACATGGTAGTGGTGTTTCCAGCTCCCTCTTATCCACGGTTCCCTTCGCGCCAAAACGGAGGGGAGCCAATGGGAGATCCGCTCATCAACACACACACCATACGTGGACCAATCACGGACCACGGTGGTCCCAGGCATTCACACCACCCTAGACTCTCTGGCACCCAGGATGTGTATTGGGACCAGACATCCCAGCCCACACCCTGGAGGCACACAAACGACAAGTAGAAGCCCGCGAAAGCAACCACGTTTCGCGGGAAAGTACATGCCCAAATAAGGAAGGCCCCGGGTCGCCCGACCTGGGGAAGGTGAAGGGAGCAAGACGGTCAGTGGACAGGACAAAGGAGCCTCGTGGTCTGGCCATTTTGGGAGCCAGGCCACCATTTTGGGTTCAGTGCGAAAAACGTGCTCAGAACGCCAAAAGGAGCTCAAAATAAACAAAACGATCGCTGCCACCATTCCAGTCCCTGAATGACTTGCACCGATCAAAATACCATCCTAAAAGAGTATCTAGGGCCCGTAGAAGGCTAGAGACCCAAGAGAGCTGTAACTTAGTTTTCAGTGCCCTCTTGTGTCATGTTGCACTTAAGCCGCAACACGATAGAAGAAACTACGGGAAACAGCGTTCCCCGGTACTGACTGTTTTAAGGGCATGTCAGTTTCCCCGTAAGAAAGGAGCGAAAGCCCAGAGGAGTGCGGCAGAAGGCTGCACTTCTCTGGCAAAGTCAAGAACAAGGTTAAAAACAATAGCAAAAAGTTTAGGTGTTGCCACATGGAAGGAAAATTACCTGCAATCATGAAATCTTTCCTAACACTCGCCCCTCATAGACTATGGACAGGGGGAACTAATCCACCCCTGGATGAGTCTCTTGTTCAGGTCGGTTAAACATTCTGGACAACCCATCAGCATTGCTATGTTGGACACCTGGCCTATGCTCAATAGTGAAGTCGAAGCCTTGTAGACTTATGGACCACCTAAGCAACTTTGGATTCTCCCCCTTCATGTTCATTAGCCACTTTAACGGCTTATGGTCAGTCTGCACAGTGAAGTGGGTCCCATAGAGGTAGGGCCTCAGCTTCCTTAGGGCCCACACAACAGAGAAACATTCTTTCTCTACCGTGGACCATCTGAGCTCTCTGTCCTTAAGCTGGCGACTAATAAAACCGATAGGGTGTTCCTTACCCTTCTCATCTACTTGTGATAGTACAGCTCCTATCCCAGTGTCAGAGGCATCCGTCTGCACGATAAAAGGTCTTTGATAATCAGGGGCCCTAAGCACAGGCGCCTGGCACAAGGAGTCTTTTAAGCCAATGAAGGCCTTCTCACACTCGTCGGTCCAAGTTACCTTCTTGGGTTTCTTCGGAGTTGTGAGGGCAGTCAGAGGAGCAGCTATGGTGCCATAGTCTGCCACAAAATTGCGGTAATACCCCGTGAGTCCTAAAAAGGCTCTCACTTGGGTTTGCGTAGTGGGGGTAGGCCAGTCTTGTACCGCTGGTACCTTACTGGATAGAGGCTGTCTCCTCCCTCCACCTACTTCATGTCCAAGGTAAACCACTGAGCCTTGTCCATTTTGGTGCGGGGCCACTCGGACACCCTCAAAAGAGCTATCTGAAGGACTGCTTGGGAACAGGTCGGGGAGAGGTTCAGACTCCTCTCCCGCAACGTCTGAAGCCAGTAGCAGTGCTGCGATTTCGACGCTTGGGCCGAAAGCCTTCAGCCTATTCACGTGAAACACTTTTGGAGCCTGTCCAGGCCTTCCAAGGTCCACTAAATAGTTCACCTCACCCAGGGGCTCCACCACTGTGTAAGGGCCTGACCATTTGTCCTGTAAAGCTCGAGGCCTTATTGGATTCATGATCAGGACTTGCTGACCAGGTGTAAAGTTGATGAGGGAAGCTTTCTGGTCGTACCAATGTTTCACCAGCGCTTGCCCTGCCTTCAATTTATCACTAGCCAAGCCCATCAGAAGTACCATCCGTTTTCTGAGCCCTAGCACATAATCAACTACATTGGTAGTAACAGGGGGAGTGGGCATCTCCCATCCCTCTTTGACGATGGCTAAGGGTCCCCGTACGGGATGACCGAACAGAAGTTCGAAGGGGCTGAAGCCAACACCCTCCTGTGGTACCTCTCTGTAGGCAAACAGTAAGCATGGTAACAAGAAGATCCCATTTTCTTCTCTGAGGCTCCTCCAGAGCCCCAATCATGCTCGCTAACGTCCTGTTGAAACGCCCCCCCAGACCATCGGTCTGGGGGCGGTATGCAGAAGAGAACCTGTAGGTGACCCCACATTCTTTCCACATAGCCTGCCTATAATTCGACATAAAGTTGCTGCCATGATCCGACACAACTTCTTTAGGGAAGCCAACCCTAGTAAACATGCCGAGTAAAGCTTCTGCAACTGGCTTGGCAGTTACAGTGGTAAATGGGACGGCCTCAGGATACCTGGTTGCATGGTCGACCAGCACCACGATAAACCTATTGCCTGAGGATGTTTGCGGGTCAAGGGGACCAACCATGTCGATCCCTACCCTTTCAAATGGTACCCCCACAACTGGGAGCGGTACCAACGGAGCTTGGATTGTCGCGCCAACCTTACCAGACAACTGGCAGGCGGCACAACTCCTGCAGTGACTTTCTACTTGCTCCCCCATCTTGGGCCAGTAGAAGTGCATGGATAACCTTTGCTTGGTCTTCCTCATACCGAGGGGACCAGCAAGGGGAACTTCATGCGCCAACTGCAGGAGGAAGGGCCTAACAGCAAGGGGAACCACCAACCTCCTATGGTCTCCTTCTGTAGACTCTGTGGGCTCACTATACAGGAGTCCACCTTCCTGGTAAATCCTATGCATCCCAGGAGGTTCACCCTCAAGCTGGGAGCAGGCCTGTCTCCTTAGGCCTTCCAGAGATGGGCACTCACGTTGGCCTTTACTGAATTCGTCCCTATCAGGACCTCCTTCAACTAACAAGTCTTTTAGTTCAGGATGATCGTTGGGGTCAAATACTTCAGGCATCGCCACCTCCTCGTCAGGCCCGGGCGATTGACCAACTTCCTCCACCGCAGTGGTAGGCGAGCTCGGGGGAATATTCTCTTTCCCTCGTCTTGACTTGTCGACTCCTTTCGCCTTGGGTTTCCCCTTCAGCTGGGGCGGCGTATTGGACTTGGCCAATGCTGCCCGTGCTTGAGACCGTGTGTAGGGTCTTTCGGCAGTGTCTCCTACGAGCCCTAAAGCTCTGAGATCATTACCCAACAAGACCTTTCCCGGGACGTTTCTCTGAATGCTCACTGGAATCCTGACTGCTGTACCATTTAAAGTAAGATTTACAGGGATCACGGGAAACATACGGAGGGGGCCGTCAGCCAACTTAGTGGGCATCAGAGTAGCTCTGGCAACTTCCTCTGAGTCTACCAAGGTAGAATCCACTACAGTGCGACTGCACCCACTATCCCTAAGAGCTGGAGTATCCACTCCATTGATCAGCACACTGTCTTTAAAGTAGTGCTTGGTATTATCCGGAATCCTAGCATAAGCCTCTGCGACTTTAGGCTCCCAGGAACCCAGGGACACTAAAACTACCTCAGTCTCTATTCCGCTGGGAAATGAGTCTGAGGAGAAGGATGCTCCTGTAATCTCTTCTTCCTCGTAGGAGGAGAAGGCCAGATTAGCGGAGTGGACCCCCAAAGGTCTAACCTTACACCGGGGATCCCCCTTCACATGGTCAGTTGCTCCACAAGAAAAACAAGCCCCAGTGGGTCTGTTTACGTAGGGAGGCTTATTGTAACCAGAGTTCTGTTTCGGAGGCGGACCTCCACTACCCTGTGAGTTCTCTTGTGTCTTACCCTTGTTTTTCTTTTTGTGGCCCTTATGGGAAGAAGATTGAGCAGATTCCCCACCCTCCATATCTTTGGACTTTTTCCCTTCCTCCTGCTTACCAGGATGAGTTTTGTCCTTATGGGACACTCGATGTGACACCCATAAGTCTGCTGCAATGGCCAGCTTCTTAGGATCTATCTCCTTTGAATCGGCCAAATGCTGCTTAAGCTCCGGGGAAGAAGAAGCAAAAATGTGTTCCAGCATGACAAGATTTATCATGCCTTCGAAGGTAGAAACCTTATAACCTTCAACCCAGCCAGTTAAGTTTTTCAAAGATTCAGCGACATAAGATACCCAAGTACCACCTTCCTTTTTCTTATACTCTCGAAAACGCTTTAAATATTGGGCCGGAGTCTTCCCAAACTTTAAAATGAGAGTTTGCTTTAACATTGCGAAATCAGCTCGCTCAGTCTTCGACATTTCCATAATGGCACTACAGCCAGAATGGGGCAGTCTACTGAGCAACCACGCAATCTTATCAGCATTGTCAACTTCTTGAACCTCGCATGCATACTCAAACGCATTCAGCCAGTCCATAATGTCATTCCTTTCTTCATACACACTGAGCAGATCTTTTGGAAACCGTGGATGAGAGGAAGCCCCAGACCCATGTCCAGGACCCTTGGACCCATTTGCAACCTGAAGCTTGGCCAGTTCCAACTGGTGATCCCTGTCTTTTTGTTTTTCTGCCTGTTCGATTTTTAGTTTGGCTATGCTGAATTCAAGCTCCTGCTGCCTAAACCGCAGCTCTTGCTTCTTGAATTCAAGCATAGCCTCCCCATCAGCACTGGCAGAGGAAACATTAGACATCTCGTCCTCCCTGTCCTCGTGGTCGCGGTGGATCAGTGCGGCGGCAGAACCGTCGGTTCTACCAGTGAGAGCAGCCCCACCACCTTCCGCACTGTCCTCAGAAGTTATAGCGTCAAGCTGCGCTTCTTGCCACGCCACGATTCTTTGGATCATTTCCAATTTAGTGCCTTGAGAGGAAACACCTCTCTCCGCACACATCTTTTTCAGCGTTTCTGATTTAGAAGCATTCAAAGTTAACAAGGTACTTGTTTCCATACTGTTTGATAGGACTATGGCCTTTTTAAAGTTATACTATAACAATTCACTACGTGTACTGTTTGGAATAACCTGAAATGCCCTAGTTCGAGCGCAACACTGGATACCTTCAGTCGTATCCCACCGCTGTACACCAATTTGTTAAGACGGATTTCTGAACTCTGTCCTGGTGGCGCAGAAGTTCAGAAGGCCAACCTAATTACTTGGAACAGGGTAACCTCTGGACAAGCCAGACCAATCAAGGTAGCGATTGCGGCGGTCAAGACTAGGTCTCAAGAAGGGTGAGGATGACTGAAAGCCCGCAATGAGCACACAAAGCAAGAGCGCTTACAAACTACTCCAAACAGTTGTTATATCAAAAATAGATACACATTTATTTTAAGGCCTTTAAAATAATGACCGTAGCGAGAAAATCACAATATCACAATATTAAACCAACACATACCATATCAACACAATATATATACAAATACACAGTCGCAAGCGTTTAAAGCACGAAATATGTAGTCCACCTGAAAGGAAAGGAAAACAGGCAGTGCGATAACGCTTTAGACTCAGTTCGCCTTCAGAGGCACCTAACTAGATGGAAGTCCGAGCCCTGCGAAGAGTGGAGCCTTGTGCTCAAAGTACCTGCCACGCCGGTGCCAACGGGCAAAAGGGGAAGCTCTTCGGAGGAAGTCAGGCAGTTCGGGTTAGTGCACAGCAGAAGGAGAACAGGTTCCGCAACTCAAGCGCAGCCTCCACAGCGGGCAGAAGCAGAGCGCGAGTACGGCCAAAAGGGTGCTGTTTTTACACAGCAGGGAAAAGCAATGGGATACTGCAGGAGGGCGACCAGATCCTAGTTAAACTACTCACCGGTCCCCGAAGCAAGCAGACCCAGGCTTCTCCACGTTCGTTTCAGCAGCTGGCAGGTTCAGAAGAGCAGGGAACGCCTCGTAGTCGTGTAGAGCAAAAAGACGTCCCAATCGACGAAACCAGCACAGTTTGTTGCCGCAGCAGGACAACGGAGCGGCCGTGTGTATTCGAGCCAAATGTACACTCCTCCCTTCAGACTTGGGAACGCCAAGTGTACGAAGCGTGGGAGAGTGACAAGGACTCGAAATACAACACAACCTGGCGGCGGTTACAGAGCAGGACTCCCTTGTAAGCTGGTCAGTCAACTGGATGGCCCAGAGACACTTCCGAAGGCTTACTTGGCAGGAGATGATGAAGTCGCCGGGAATAGCTGTTCCTGCTATTCCAAAGGTCGAAGCACCAGTACAGGCCTTCTGGTTCGATCCAAGGAGGAAAGGGTTTCACAGGACGACAGCAGTGCAAAGGAGGATTCCTTCAGCGGGTCACCAGCGATTCCTCGGTCCAGCCTCTTGGTTGCAGGATACTTGGCTCCTGTATTCCTTCGTTCGTGAGAACTCAGGAGATCGACCTGGTAGTGGTGTTTCCAGCTCCCTCTTATCCACGGTTCCCTTCGCGCCAAAACGGAGGGCAGCCAATGGGAGATCCGCTCATCAACACACATACCATACGTGGACCAATCACGGACCACGGTGGTCCCAGGCATTCACACCACCCTAGACTCTCTGGCACCCAGGATGTGTATTGGGACCAGACATCCCAGCCCACACCCTGGAGGCACACAAACGACATGTAGAAGCCCGCGAAAGCAACCACGTTTCGCGGGAAAGTACATGCCCAAATAAGGAAGGCCCCGGGTCGCCCGACCTGGGGAAGGTGAAGGGAGCAAGACGGTCAGTGGACAGGACAAAGGAGCCTCGTGGACTGGCCATTTTGGGAGCCAGGCCACCATTTTGGGTTCAGTGCGAAAAACGTGCTCAGAACGCCAAAAGGAGCTCAAAATAAACAAAACGATCGCTGCCACCATTCCAGTCCCTGAATGACTTGCACCGATCAAAATACCATCCTAAAAGAGTATCTAGGGCCCGTAGAAGGCTAGAGACCCAAGAGAGCTGTAACTTAGCTTACAGTGCCCTCTTGTGTCATGTTGCACTTAAGCCGCAACACGATAGAAGAAACTACGGGAAACAGCGTTCCCCGGTACTGACTGTCTTAAGGGCATGTCAGTTTCCCCGTAAGAAAGGAGCGAAAGCCCAGAGGAGTGCGGCAGAAGGCTGCACTTCTCTGGCAAAGTCAAGAACAAGGTTAAAAACAATAGCAAAAAGTTTAGGGGTTGCCACATGGAAGGAAAATTACCTGCAATCATGAAATCTTTCCTAACAATATCCAACTCCTTCACTTTCCAAACCTGAGAGCCTTCCTACAGCATGAGATGTGATATCCAAGTCCTTCCCATTCCAATCCTGAGACCCTTCCTATAACATGAGATGCGATATCCAACTCCTTCCCATTCCAACCTGAGACCCTTCCTATAGCATGAGATTGGATATCCAACTCCTTCCAAATCCAATCCTGATACCCTTCCGATAGCATGAGATGTGATATCCCAATGCTTCTACAAAACCTGAGACCCATACCATGGCATGAGATGTGATATCAAACTCCCGTCGTATACCATGAGACTTGATATCTCAATGCTTCTAATACCAAACCTGAGACCGGACCAATAACATGAGATGTGATATCAAAATCCTCCCCCTTCCAAACCTTAGACCCTTCCTTTATCATGAGATGTGATATCCAAGTCCTTCCCATTCCATTCCTGACACCCTTCCTATAGCATGAGATGTGATATCTCAATGCTTCTAATACCAAACCTGAGAATCTTCCTATAACATGAGATGTGATATCCAAGTCCTTCCCATTCCAATCCTGAGACCCTTCCTATAGGATGAGATGTGATATCTCAATGCTTCTAATACCAAACCTGAGACCCTTCCTATAACATGAATTGTGATATCCAAGTCCTTCCCATTCCAATCCTGAGACCCTTCCGATAGCAGAGATGTGATATCTCAATGCTTATACCAAACCTGAGACCCTTCCGATAGCATGAGATGTGATATCTCAATGCTTCTAATACCAAACCTGAGATCCTTCCTATAACATGAGATGTGATGTCCAAATCCTTCCCCTTCCAAACCTTAGACCCTCCCTTTAGCATGAGATGTGATATCCAACTCCTTCCCATTCCAATCCTGAGACCCTTCTGATGGCATGAGATGTGATATCTCAATGCCTCTAATACCAAACCTGAGATCCTACCTCTAACATGAAATGTGATATCCAACTCCTTCCCCTTCCAACCCTGAGAGCCTTCCTATAGAATGAGATGTGATATCCAAGTCCTTCCCATTCCAATCCTGAGAACCATCCTATAACATGTGAAATCCAAATACTTCCCTTCCAAACCTGAGACCCTTCCGATAGCATGAGATGTGATATCTCAATGCTACAAAAACCAAACATGAGAACCATCCTATAACATGAGATGTGAAATCCAAATCCTTCCCTTTCCAAACCTGAGACCCTTCCTATAGCTTGAGATGTGATATCAAACTCCTTCCCATTCCAATCCTGAGATAGCTTGAGATGTGATAGCCAACTCCTTCCCATTCCAATCCTGAGACCCTTCCTATACCATGAGATGTGATATCTCAATGCTTCTAATACCAAACTTGAGACCCGTCCTAAAACATGAGATGTGAGATCCAAATCCTTCCCCTTCCAAACCTGAGACCCTTCCTATAGCTTGAGATGTGATATCAAACTCCTTCCCATTCCAATACTGAGATAGCTTGAGATGTGATATCCGACTCCATCCCATTCCAATCCTGAGACCCTTCCGATAGCATGAGATGTGATAGCCCAATGCTTCTAATATCAAAACTGAGACCCTCCCTATAGTATGAGATGTGATATCTAAGTCCTTCCCATTCCTATCCTGAGACCCTTCCAATAGCAGAGATGTGATATCTCAATGCTTATACCAAACCTGATGACCCTTCCTATGGCATGAGATGTGATATCCAACTCCTTCCCATTCCAATCCTGAGTTCCTTCCTATAGCATGAGATGTGTTATCTCAATGCTTCTATCAAACCTGAGACCCTTCCTTTAGCATGAGATGTGATATGCAACTCCTTGCCATTCCAATCCTGAGACCCTTCCTATAACATGAGACGTGATATCCAACTCCTTCCCATTCCAATCCTGAGACTCCTCCTATAGCATGAGATGTGATATATCAATGCTTCTAATAAAAAACCTGAGACCCTTCCTATAGCAAGAGATGTGATATCCAAATCCTTCCCATTCCAATCCTGAGACCCTTCCTATAACGAGATGTGATATCCAACTCCTTCCCATTCCAATCCTTAGACCCTTCCTACAGCATGCGATGTGATATCTCAATGATTCTAATACTAAACCAGAGACCCGTCCTATAACATGAGATGGGATATCCAACTCCTTCCCATTCCAATCCTGAGCCACTTCCGATAGCAGAGATGTGATATCTCAATGCTCATACCAATCCTGAGACCCTTCCTATAACATGAGATTTGATATCCAACTCCTTCCCGTTCCAAACCTGAGACACTTCCTATAGCATATGTGATATCCAACTCCTTCCCATTCCAAACATGAGACCCTTCCTATAGCAAGAATGTAGTATCCAACTCCTACCCATTCCAATCCTGAGACCATTCCTATAGCATGAGATGTGATATATCAATGCTTCTAATACAAAACCTGAGATCCTTCCTATGACATGAGATGTGATATCCAAATCCTTCCTATTCCAATCCTGAGACCCTTCCTATAGCAAGAGATGTGATATCCAAATCCTTCCCATTCCAATCCTGAGACCCTTCCTATAACATGAGATGTGATATCCAACTCCTTCCCATTCCAACCTGAGACACTTCCTATAGCATGAGAAGGGATATCCAAATCCTTCCTAATCCAATCCTGAGACCCTTCCGATAGCAGAGATGTGATATCTCAATGCTTATACCAAACCTGAGACCCTTCCTATGGCATGAGATGTGATATCCAACTCCTTGCCATTCAAATCCTGAGACCCTTCCTATAGCATGAGATGTGATATCTCAATGCTTCTACCAAACCTGAGACCCTTCCTTTAGCATGAGATGTGATATCCAAATCCTTCACATTCCAATCCTGAGACCCTTCCGATAGCAGAGATGTGATATCTCAATGCTTATACCAAACCTGAGACCCTTCCTTTAGCATGAGATGTGATATCCAAATCCTTCACATTCCAATCCTGAGACCCTTCCTATAGCATGAGATGTGATATCCAACTTCTTCCCATTCCAATCCTGAGACCCTTCCTATAGCATGAGAAGTGATATCTCCATGCTTATACCAAACCTGAGACCCTTCCTATAGCATGAGATGTGATATCCAAATCCTTCCCATTCCAATCCTGAGACCCTTCCTCTAGCATGAGATGTGATATCTCAATGCTTATACCAAACCTGAGAGCCTACCTATAGCATGAGATGTATTATCCAACTCCTTCCCATTCCAACATGAGACACTTCCTATAGCATGAGAAGGGATATCCAACTCCTTCCCAATCCAATCCTGAGACCCTTCCGATAGCAGAGATGTGATATCTCAATGCTTATACCAAACCTGAGACCCTTCCTATGGCATGAGATGTGATATCCAACTCCTTGCCATTCAAATCCTGAGACCCTTCCTATAGCATGAGATGCGATATCTCAATGCTTCTACCAAACCTGAGACCCTTCCTTTAGCATGAGATGTGATATCCAAATCCTTCACATTCCAATCCTGAGACCCTTCCTATAGCATGAAATGTGATATCTCAATGCTTCTAATACCAAATCTGGGACCCGTCCTGTAACATGAGATATGATATCCAAATCAATACCCTTCCAAACCTGAGACCCTTCCTTTAGCATGAGATGTGATATCCAAATACTTCCCATTCCAATCCTAAAACCTTTCCTATAGCATGTGATGTGATATCTCAATGTTTCTAATAAAAACCTGAGACCCTTCCTATAGCAAGAGATGTGATATCCAAATCCTTCCCATTCCAATCCTGAGACCCTTCCTATAACATGAGATGTGATATCCAACTCCTTCCCATTCCAACCCGAGACCCTTCCTATAGCATGAGAAGGGATATCCAACTCCTTCCCAATCCAATCCTGAGACCCTTCCGATAGCAGAGATGTGATATCCAACTCCTTGCCATTCAAATCCTGAGACCCTCCCTATAACAAGAGATGTCATATCCAACTCCTTCCCATTCCAAACCTGAGACCCTTCCTTTAGCATGAGATGTGATATCCAAATCCTTCACATTCCAATCCGGAGACCCTTCCTATAGCATGAGATGTGATATCTCAATGCTTCTAATACCAAACCTGAGATCCTTCCTATAACATGAGATGTGAAATCCAAATCCTTCCCTTCCCAAACCTGAGACTCTTCCTATAGCATGAGATGTGATATCTCAATGCTTCTACCAAACCTGAAACCCTTCCTATAGCATGAGATGTGATATCCAACTCCTTCCCATTCCAATCCTGAGACACATCCTATAGCATGAGATGTGATATCACAATGCTTCTAATACCAAACCTGAAACCCGTCCTATAACATGAGATGTGATATCCAAATCCTTCCCCTTCCAAACCTGAGACCCTTCCTTTAGCATGAGATGTGATATCCAGCTCCTCCCATTCCAATCCTGAGACCCTTCCGATAGCATGAGATGTGATATCTCAATGCTTCTAATACCAAACCTGAGACCCTTCCTATAACATGAGATGTGATATCCAAGTCCTTCCCATTCCAATCCTGAGACCCTTCCGATAGCAGAGATGTGATATCTCAATGCTTATACCAAACCTGAGACCCTTCCGATAGCATGAGATGTGATATCTCAAAGCTTCTAATACCAAAACTGAGATCCTTCCTATAACATGAGATGTGATGTCCAAATCCTTCCCCTTCCAAACCTTAGACCTTCCCTTTAGCATGAGATGTGATATCCAACTCCTTCCCATTCCAATCCTGAGACCCTTCTGATGGCATGAGATGTGATATCTCAATGCCTCTAATACCAAACCTGTGATCCTACCTCTAACATGAAATGTGATATCCAACTCCTTCCCCTTCCAACCCTGAGAGCCTTCCTATAGAATGAGATGTGATATCCAAGTCCTTCCCATTCCAGTCCTGAGACCCTTCCTTTAGCATAAGATGTGATATCCAACTCCTTCCCATTCCAATCCTGAGACCCGTCCTATAGCATGAGATGTGATATCTCAATGCTTCTAATACCAAACCTGAGATCCTTCCTATAACATGAGATGTGATATCCAACTCCTTCCCATTCCAATCCTGAGACCCTTCCTATAGCATGAGATGTGATATCTCAATGCTTCTAATACCAAACCTGAGATCCTTCCAATGGCATGAGATGTGATATCTCAATGCTTCTAATACCAAACCTGAGACCCGTCCTAAAACATGAGATGTGAGATCCAAATCCTTCCCCTTCCAAACCTGCGACCCTTCCTATAGCTTGAGATGTGATATCAAACTCCTTCCCATTCCAATCCTGAGATAGCTTGAGATGTGATATCCAACTCCATCCCATTCCAATCCTGAGACCCTTCCGATAGCATGAGATGTTATATCTTAATGCTTCTAAAACCAAACCTGAGAACCATCCTATAACATGTGAACTCCAAATCCTTCCCTTTCCAAACCTGAGACCCTTCCGATAGCATGAGATGTGATATCTCAATGCTACTAAAACCAAACATGAGAACCATCCTATAACATGAGATGTGAAATCCAAATCCTTCCCTTTCCAATCCTGAGACCCTTCCTATAGCATGAGAAGTGATATCTCCATGCTTATACCAAACCTGAGACCCTTCCTATAGCATGAGATGTGATATCCAAATCCTTCCCATTCCAATCCTGAGACCCTTCCTATAGCATGAGATGTGATATCTCAATGCTTATACCAAACCTGAGAGCCTACCTATAGCATGAGATGTGATATCCAACTCCTTCCCATTCCAACCTGAGACACTTCTTATAGCATGAGAAGGGATATCCAACCCCTTCCCAATCCAATCCTGAGACCCTTCCGATAGCAGAGATGTGATATCTCAATGCTTATACCAAACCTGAGACCCTTCCTATGGCATGAGATGTGATATCCAACTCCTTGCCATTCAAATCCTGAGACCCTTCCTATAGCATGAGATGTGATATCTCAATGCTTCTACCAAACCTGAGACCCTTCCTTTAGCATGAGATGTGATATCCAAATCCTTCACATTCCAATCCTGAGACCCTTCCTATAGCATGAGATGTGATATCTCAATGCTTCTAATACCAAACCTGAGATCCTTCCCATAACATGAGATGTGATATCCATTTCCTTCCCATTCCAAACCTGAGACCCTTCCTCTAGCATGAGATGTGATATCTCAATGCTTCTAATACCAAACCTGAGATCCTTCCGTTAGCATGAGATGTGATATCTCAATGCTTCTAATACCAAACCTGAGATCCTTCCTATAACATGAGATGTGATATCCAAATCCTTCCCCTTCCAAACCTGAGACCCTCCCTTTAGCATGAGATGTGATATCCAACTCCTTGCCATTCAAATCCTGAGACCCTCCCTATAACAAGAGATGTCATATCCAACTCTTTCCCATTCCAAACCTGAGACCCTTCCTTTAGCATGAGATGTGATATCCAAATCCTTCACATTCCAATCCGGAGACCCTTCCTATAGCATGAGATGTGATATCTCAATGCTTCTAATACCAAACCTGAGATCCGTCCTATAACATGAGATGTGATATCCAACTCCTTCCCATTCCAAACCTGAGACCCTTCCGATAGCATGAGATGTGATATCTCAATGCTTCAAAAACCAAACATGAGAACCATCCTATAACATGAGATGTGAAATCCAAATCCTTCCCTTCCCAAACCTGATACTCTTCCTATAGCATGAGATGTGATATCTCAATGCTTCTACCAAACCTGAAACCCTTCCTATAGCATGAGATGTGATATCCAACTCCTTCCCATTCCAATCCTGAGACACATCCTATAGCATGAGATGTGATATCACAATGCTTGTAATACCAAACGTGAGACCCGTCCTAGAACATGAGATGTGATATCCAAATCCTTCCCCTTCCAAACCTGAGACCCTTCCTTTAGCATGAGATGTGATATCCAGCTCCTCCCATTCCAATCCTGAGACCCTTCCGATACCATGAGATGTGATATCTCAATGCTTCTAATATCAAAACTGAGACCCTCCCTATAGCATGAGATGTGATATCTAAGTCCTTCCCATTCCAATCCTGAGACCCTTCCGATAGCAGAGATGTGATATTTCAATGCTTATACCAAACCTGAGACCCTTCCTATAGCATGAGATGTGATATCCAACTCCTTCCGATTCCAATCCTGAGACCCTTCCTATAGCATGAGATGTGATATTGCAATGCTTCTACCAAAACTGAGACCCTTCCTATAGCATGAGATGTGATATCTCAATGCTTCTAATACCAAACCCGAGATCCGTCCTATAACATGAGATGTGATATCCAACTCCTTCCCATTCCAAACCTGAGACCCTTCCGATAGCATGAGATGTGATATCTCAATGCTTCAAAAACCAAACATGAGATCCATCCTATAACATGAGATGTGAAATCCAAATCCTTCCCTTCCCAAACCTGATACTCTTCCTATAGCATGAGATGTGATATCTCAATGCTTCTACCAAACCTGAAACCCTTCCTATAGCATGAGATGTGATATCCAACTCCTTCCCATTCCAATCCTGAGACACATCCTATAGCATGAGATGTGATATCACAATGCTTCTAATACCAAACGTGAGACCCGTCCTATAACATGAGATGTGATATCCAAATCCTTCCCCTTCCAAACCTGAGACCCTTCCTTTAGCATGAGATGTGATATCCAGCTCCTCCCATTCCAATCCTGAGACCCTTCCGATAGCATGAGATGTGATATCTCAATGCTTCTAATATCAAAACTGAGACCCTCCCTATAGCATGAGATGTGATATCTAAGTCCTTCCCATTCCAATCCTGAGACCCTTCCGATAGCAGAGATGTGATATTTCAATGCTTATACCAAACCTGAGACCCTTCCTATAGCATGAGATGTGATATCCAACTCCTTCCGATTCCAATCCTGAGACCCTTCCTATAGCATGAGATGTGATATCGCAATGCTTCTGCCAAAACTGAGACCCTTCCTTTAGCATGAGATGTGATATCCAACTCCTTCCCATTCCAATCCTGAGACCCTTCCTATAACATGAGATGTGATATCTCAATGCTTCTAATACCAAACCTGAGATCCTTCCTATAACATGAGATGTGATATCCAACTCCTTCCCATTCCAATCCTGAGACCCTTCCTCTAGCATGAGATGTGATATCTCAATGCTTCTAATACCAAACCTGAGATCCTTCCGATAGCATGAGATGTGATATCTCAATGCTTCTAATACCAAACCTGAGATCCTTCCTATAACATGAGATGTGATATCCAAATCCTTCCCCTTCCAAACCTGAGACCCTCCCTTTAGCGTGAGATGTGATATCCAACTCCTTCCCATTCCAATCCTGATACCCTTCTGATAGCATGAGATGTGATATCTCAATGCCTCTAATACCAAACCTGAGATCCTACCTCTAACATGAAATGTGATATCTGTTAAGACGGATTTCTGAACTCTGTCCTGGTGGCGCAGAAGTTCAGAAGGCCAACCTAATTACTTGGAACAGGGTAACCTCTGGACAAGCCAGACCAATCAAGGTAGCGATCGCGGCGGTCAAGACTAGGTCTCAAGAGGGGTGAGGATGACTGAAAGCCCGCAATGAGCACACAAAGCAAGAGCGCTTACAAACTACTCCAAACAGTTGTTATATCAAAAATAGATACACATTTATTTTAAGGACTTTAAAATAATGACCGTAGCGAGAAAATCACAATATCACAATATTAAACCAACACATACCATATCAACACAATATATATACAAATACACAGTCGCAAGCGTTTAAAGCACGAAATATGTAGTCCACCTGAAAGGAAAGGAAAACAGGCAGTGCGATAACGCTTTAGACTCAGTTCGCCTTCAGAGGCACCTAACTAGATGGAAGTCCGAGCCCTGCGAAGAGTGGAGCCTTGTGCTCAAAGTACCTGCCACGCCGGTGCCAACGGGCAAAAGGGGAAGCTCTTCGGAGGAAGTCAGGCAGTTCGGGTTAGTGCACAGCAGAAGGAGAACAGGTTCCGCAACTCAAGCGCAGCCTCCACAGCGGGCAGAAGCAGAGCGCGAGTACGGCCAAAAGGGTGCTGTTTTTACACAGCAGGGAAAAGCAATGGGATACTGCAGGAGGGCGACCAGATCCTAGTTAAACTACTCACCGGTCCCCGAAGCAAGCAGACCCAGGCTTCTCCACGTTCGTTTCAGCAGCTGGCAGGTTCAGAAGAGCAGGGAACGCCTCGTAGTCGTGTAGAGCAAAAAGACGTCCCAATCGACGAAACCAGCACAGTTTGTTGCCGCAGCAGGACAACGGAGCGGCCGTGTGTATTCGAGCCAAATGTACACTCCTCCCTTCAGACTTGGGAACGCCAAGTGTACGAAGCGTGGGAGAGTGACAAGGACTCGAAATACAACACAACCTGGCGGCGGTTACAGAGCAGGACTCCCTTGTAAGCTGGTCAGTCAACTGGATGGCCCAGAGACACTTCCGAAGGCTTACTTGGCAGGAGATGATGAAGTCGCCGGGAATAGCTGTTCCTGCTATTCCAAAGGTCGAAGCACCAGTACAGGCCTTCTGGTTCGATCCAAGGAGGAAAGGGTTTCACAGGACGACAGCAGTGCAAAGGAGGATTCCTTCAGCGGGTCACCAGCGATTCCTCGGTCCAGCCTCTTGGTTGCAGGATACTTGGCTCCTGTATTCCTTCGTTCGTGAGAACTCAGGAGATCGACATGGTAGTGGTGTTTCCAGCTCCCTCTTATCCACGGTTCCCTTCGCGCCAAAACGGAGGGGAGCCAATGGGAGATCTGCTCATCAACACACACACCATACGTGGACCAATCACGGACCACGGTGGTCCCAGGCATTCACACCACCCTAGACTCTCTGACACCCAGGATGTGTATTGGGACCAGACATCCCAGCCCACACCCTGGAGGCACACAAACGACATGTAGAAGCCCGCGAAAGCAACCACGTTTCGCGGGAAAGTACATGCCCAAATAAGGAAGGCCCCGGGTCGCCCGACCTGGGGAAGGTGAAGGGAGCAAGACGGTCAGTGGACAGGACAAAGGAGCCTCGTGGTCTGGCCATTTTGGGAGCCAGGCCACCATTTTGGGTTCAGTGCGAAAAACGTGCTCAGAACGCCAAAAGGAGCTCAAAATAAACAAAACGATCGCTGCCACCATTCCAGTCCCTGAATGACTTGCACCGATCAAAATACCATCCTAAAAGAGTATCTAGGGCCCGTAGAAGGCTAGAGACCCAAGAGAGCTGTAACTTAGTTTTCAGTGCCCTCTTGTGTCATGTTGCACTTAAGCCGCAACACGATAGAAGAAACTACGGGAAACAGCGTTCCCCGGTACTGACTGTCTTAAGGGCATGTCAGTTTCCCCGTAAGAAAGGAGCGAAAGCCCAGAGGAGTGCGGCAGAAGGCTGCACTTCTCTGGCAAAGTCAAGAACAAGGTTAAAAACAATAGCAAAAAGTTTAGGGGTTGCCACATGGAAGGAAAATTACCTGCAATCATGAAATCTTTCCTAACACTCGCCCCTCCCAGACTATGGACAGGGGGAACTAATCCACCCCTGGATGAGTCTCTTGTTCAGGTCGGTTAAACATTCTGGACAACCCATCAGCATTGCTATGTTGGACACCTGGCCTATGCTCAATAGTGAAGTCGAAGCCTTGTAGACTTATGGACCACCTAAGCAACTTTGGATTCTCCCCCTTCATGTTCATTAGCCACTTTAACGGCTTATGGTCAGTCTGCACAGTGAAGTGGGTCCCATAGAGGTAGGGCCTCAGCTTCCTTAGGGCCCACACAACAGAGAAACATTCTTTCTCTACCGTGGACCATCTGAGCTCTCTGTCCTTAAGCTGGCGACTAATAAAACCGATAGGGTGTTCCTTACCCTTCTCATCTACTTGTGATAGTACAGCTCCTATCCCAGTGTCAGAGGCATCCGTCTGCACGATAAAAGGTCTTTGATAATCAGGGGCCCTAAGCACAGGCGCCTGGCACAAGGAGTCTTTTAAGCCAATGAAGGCCTTCTCACACTCGTCGGTCCAAGTTACCTTCTTGGGTTTCTTCGGAGTTGTGAGGGCAGTCAGAGGAGCAGCTATGGTGCCATAGTCTGCCACAAAATTGCGGTAATACCCCGTGAGTCCTAAAAAGGCTCTCACTTGGGTTTGCGTAGTGGGGGTAGGCCAGTCTTGTACCGCTGGTACCTTACTGGATAGAGGCTGTCTCCTCCCTCCACCTACTTCATGTCCAAGGTAAACCACTGAGCCTTGTCCATTTTGGTGCGGGGCCACTCGGACACCCTCAAAAGAGCTATCTGAAGGACTGCTTGGGAACAGGTCGGGGAGAGGTTCAGACTCCTCTCCCGCAACGTCTGAAGCCAGTAGCAGTGCTGCGATTTCGACGCTTGGGCCGAAAGCCTTCAGCCTATTCACGTGAAACACTTTTGGAGCCTGTCCAGGCCTTCCAAGGTCCACTAAATAGTTCACCTCACCCAGGGGCTCCACCACTGTGTAAGGGCCTGACCATTTGTCCTGTAAAGCTCGAGGCCTTATTGGATTCATGATCAGGACTTGCTGACCAGGTGTAAAGTTGATGAGGGAAGCTTTCTGGTCGTACCAATGTTTCACCAGCGCTTGCCCTGCCTTCAATTTATCACTAGCCAAGCCCATCAGAAGTACCATCCGTTTTCTGAGCCCTAGCACATAATCAACTACATTGGTAGTAACAGGGGGAGTGGGCATCTCCCATCCCTCTTTGACGATGGCTAAGGGTCCCCGTACGGGATGACCGAACAGAAGTTCGAAGGGGCTGAAGCCAACACCCTCCTGTGGTACCTCTCGGTAGGCAAACAGTAAGCATGGTAACAAGAAGATCCCATTTTCTTCTCTGAGGCTCCTCCAGAGCCCCAATCATGCTCGCTAACATCCTGTTGAAACGCCCCCCCAGACCATCGGTCTGGGGGCGGTATGCAGAAGAGAACCTGTAGGTGACCCCACATTCTTTCCACATAGCCTGCCTATAATTCGACATAAAGTTGCTGCCATGATCCGACACAACTTCTTTAGGGAAGCCAACCCTAGTAAACATGCCGAGTAAAGCTTCTGCAACTGGCTTGGCAGTTACAGTGGTAAATGGGACGGCCTCAGGATACCTGGTTGCATGGTCGACCAGCACCACGATAAACCTATTGCCTGAGGATGTTTGCGGGTCAAGGGGACCAACCATGTCGATCCCTACCCTTTCAAATGGTACCCACACAACTGGGAGCGGTACCAACGGAGCTTGGATTGTCGCGCCAACCTTACCAGACAACTGGCAGGCGGCACAACTCCTGCAGTGACTTTCTACTTGCTCCCCCATCTTGGGCCAGTAGAAGTGCATGGATAACCTTTGCTTGGTCTTCCTCATACCGAGGGGACCAGCAAGGGGAACTTCATGCGCCAACTGCAGGAGGAAGGGCCTAACAGCAAGGGGAACCACCAACCTCCTATGGTCTCCTTCTGTAGACTCTGTGGGCTCACTATACAGGAGTCCACCTTCCTGGTAAATCCTATGCATCCCAGGAGGTTCACCCTCAAGCTGGGAGCAGGCCTGTCTCCTTAGGCCTTCCAGAGATGGGCACTCACGTTGGCCTTTACTGAATTCGTCCCTATCAGGACCTCCTTCAACTAACAAGTCTTTTAGTTCAGGATGATCGTTGGGGTCAAATACTTCAGGCATCGCCACCTCCTCGTCAGGCCCGGGCGATTGACCAACTTCCTCCACCGCAGTGGTAGGCGAGCTCGGGGGAATATTCTCTTTCCCTCGTCTTGACTTGTCGACTCCTTTCGCCTTGGGTTTCCCCTTCGGCTGGGGCGGCGTATTGGACTTGGCCAATGCTGCCCGTGCTTGAGACCGTGTGTAGGGTCTTTCGGCAGTGTCTCCTACGAGCCCTAAAGCTCTGAGATCATTACCCAACAAGACCTTTCCCGGGACGTTTCTCTGAATGCTCACTGGAATCCTGACTGCTGTACCATTTAAAGTAAGATTTACAGGGATCACGGGAAACATACGGAGGGGGCCGTCAGCCAACTTAGTGGGCATCAGAGTAGCTCTGGCAACTTCCTCTGAGTCTACCAAGGTAGAATCCACTACAGTGCGACTGCACCCACTATCCCTAAGAGCTGGAGTATCCACTCCATTGATCAGCACACTGTCTTTAAAGTAGTGCTTGGTATTATCCGGAATCCTAGCATAAGCCTCTGCGACTTTAGGCTCCCAGGAACCCAGGGACACTAAAACTACCTCAGTCTCTATTCCGCTGGGAAATGAGTCTGAGGAGAAGGATGCTCCTGTAATCTCTTCTTCCTCGTAGGAGGAGAAGGCCAGATTAGCGGAGTGGACCCCCAAAGGTCTAACCTTACACCGGGGTCCCCCTTCACATGGTCGTTGCTCCACAAGAAAAACAAGCCCCAGTGGGTCTGTTTACGTAGGGAGGCTTATTGTAACCAGAGTTCTGTTTCGGAGGCGGACCTCCACTACCCTGTGAGTTCTCTTGTGTCTTACCCTTGTTTTTCTCTTTGTGGCCCTTATGGGAAGAAGATTGAGCAGATTCCCCACCCTCCATATCTTTGGACTTTTTCCCTTCCTCCTGCTTACCAGGATGAGTTTTGTCCTTATGGGACACTCGATGTGACACCCATAAGTCTGCTGCAATGGCCAGCTTCTTAGGATCTATCTCCTTTGAATCGGCCAAATGCTGCTTAAGCTCCGGGGAAGAAGAAGCAAAAATGTGTTCCAGCATGACAAGATTTATAATGCCTTCGAATGTAGAAACCTTATAACCTTCAACCCAGCCAGTTAAGTTTTTCAAAGATTCAGCGACATAAGATACCCAAGTACCACCTTCCTTTTTCTTATACTCTCGAAAACGCTTTAAATATTGGGCCGGAGTCTTCCCAAACTTTAAAATGAGAGTTTGCTTTAACATTGCGAAATCAGCTCGCTCAGTCTTCGACATTTCCATAATGGCACTACAGCCAGAATGGGGCAGTCTACTGAGCAACCACGCAATCTTATCAGCATTGTCAACTTCTTGAACCTCGCATGCATACTCAAACGCATTCAGCCAGTCCATAATGTCATTCCTTTCTTCATACACACTGAGCAGATCTTTTGGAAACCGTGGATGAGAGGAAGCCCCAGACCCATGTCCAGGACCCTTGCACCCATTTGCAACCTGAAGCTTGGCCAGTTCCAACTGGTGATCCCTGTCTTTTTGTTTTTCTGCCTGTTCGATTTTTAGTTTGACTATGCTGAATTCAAGCTCCTGCTGCCTAAACCGCAGCTCTTGCTTCTTGGATTCAAGCATAGCCTCCCCATCAGCACTGGCAGAGGAAACATTAGACATCTCGTCCTCCCTGTCCTCGTGGTCGCGGTGGATCAGTGCGGCGGCAGAACCGTCGGTTCTACCAGTGAGAGCAGCCCCACCACCTTCTGCACTGTCCTCAGAAGTTATAGCGTCAAACTGCGCTTCTTGCCACGCCACGATTCTTTGGATCATTTCCAATTTAGTGCCTTGAGAGGAAACACCTCTCTCCGCACACATCTTTTTCAGCGTTTCTGATTTAGAAGCATTCAAAGTTAACAAGGTACTTGTTTCCATACTGTTTGATAGGACTATGGCCTTTTTAAAGTTATACTATAACAATTCACTACGTGTACTGTTTGGAATAACCTGAAATGCCCTAGTTCGAGCGCAACACTGGATACCTTCAGTCGTATCCCACCGCTGTACACCAATTTGTTAAGACGGATTTCTGAACTCTGTCCTGGTGGCGCAGAAGTTCAGAAGGCCAACCTAATTACTTGGAACAGGGTAACCTCTGGACAAGCCAGACCAATCAAGGTAGCGATCGCGGCGGTCAAGACTAGGTCTCAAGAGGGGTGAGGATGACTGAAAGCCCGCAATGAGCACACAAAGCAAGAGCGCTTACAAACTACTCCAAACAGTTGTTATATCAAAAATAGATACACATTTATTTTAAGGCCTTTAAAATAATGACCGTAGCGAGAAAATCACAATATCACAATATTAAACCAACACATACCATATCAACACAATATATATACAAATACACAGTCGCAAGCGTTTAAAGCACGAAATATGTAGTCCACCTGAAAGGAAAGGAAAACAGGCAGTGCGATAACGCTTTAGACTCAGTTCGCCTTCAGAGGCACCTAACTAGATGGAAGTCCGAGCCCTGCGAAGAGTGGAGCCTTGTGCTCAAAGTACCTGCCACGCCGGTGCCAACGGGCAAAAGGGGAAGCTCTTCGGAGGAAGTCAGGCAGTTCGGGTTAGTGCACAGCAGAAGGAGAACAGGTTCCGCAACTCAAGCGCAGCCTCCACAGCGGGCAGAAGCAGAGCGCGAGTACGGCCAAAAGGGTGCTGTTTTTACACAGCAGGGAAAAGCAATGGGATACTGCAGGAGGGCGACCAGATCCTAGTTAAACTACTCACCGGTCCCCGAAGCAAGCAGACCCAGGCTTCTCCACGTTCGTTTCAGCAGCTGGCAGGTTCAGAAGAGCAGGGAACGCCTCGTAGTCGTGTAGAGCAAAAAGACGTCCCAATCGACGAAACCAGCACAGTTTGTTGCCGCAGCAGGACAACGGAGCGGCCGTGTGTATTCGAGCCAAATGTACACTCCTCCCTTCAGACTTGGGAACGCCAAGTGTACGAAGCGTGGGAGAGTGACAAGGACTCGAAATACAACACAACCTGGCGGCGGTTACAGAGCAGGACTCCCTTGTAAGCTGGTCAGTCAACTGGATGGCCCAGAGACACTTCCGAAGGCTTACTTGGCAGGAGATGATGAAGTCGCTGGGAATAGCTGTTCCTGCTATTCCAAAGGTCGAAGCACCAGTACAGGCCTTCTGGTTCGATCCAAGGAGGAAAGGGTTTCACAGGACGACAGCAGTGCAAAGGAGGATTCCTTCAGCGGGTCACCAGCGATTCCTCGGTCCAGCCTCTTGGTTGCAGGATACTTGGCTCCTGTATTCCTTCGTTCGTGAGAACTCAGGAGATCGACCTGGTAGTGGTGTTTCCAGCTCCCTCTTATCCACGGTTCCCTTCGCGCCAAAACGGAGGGCAGCCAATGGGAGATCCGCTCATCAACACACATACCATACGTGGACCAATCACGGACCACGGTGGTCCCAGGCATTCACACCACCCTAGACTCTCTGGCACCCAGGATGTGTATTGGGACCAGACATCCCAGCCCACACCCTGGAGGCACACAAACGACATGTAGAAGCCCGCGAAAGCAACCACGTTTCGCGGGATAGTACATGCCCAAATAAGGAAGGCCCCGGGTCGCCCGACCTGGGGAAGGTGAAGGGAGCAAGACGGTCAGTGGACAGGACAAAGGAGCCTCGTGGACTGGCCATTTTGGGAGCCAGGCCACCATTTTGGGTTCAGTGCGAAAAACGTGCTCAGAACGCCAAAAGGAGCTCAAAATAAACAAAACGATCGCTGCCACCATTCCAGTCCCTGAATGACTTGCACCGATCAAAATACCATCCTAAAAGAGTATCTAGGGCCCGTAGAAGGCTAGAGACCCAAGAGAGCTGTAACTTTGCTTACAGTGCCCTCTTGTGTCATGTTGCACTTAAGCCGCAACACGATAGAAGAAACTACTGGAAACAGCGTTCCCCGGTACTGACTGTCTTAAGGGCATGTCAGTTTCCCTGTAAGAAAGGAGCGAAAGCCCAGAGGAGTGCGGCAGAAGGCTGCACTTCTCTGGCAAAGTCAAGAACAAGGTTAAAAACAATAGCAAAAAGTTTAGGGGTTGCCACATGGAAGGAAAATTACCTGCAATCATGAAATCTTTCCTAACAATATCCAACTCCTTCACTTTCCAAACCTGAGAGCCTTCCTACAGCATGAGATGTGATATCCAAGTCCTTCCCATTCCAATCCTGAGACCCTTCCTATAACATGAGATGCGATATCCAACTCCTTCCCATTCCAACCTGAGACCCTTCCTATAGCATGAGATTGGATATCCAACTCCTTCCAAATCCAATCCTGATACCCTTCCGATAGCATGAGATGTGATATCCCAATGCTTCTACAAAACCTGAGACCCATACCATGGCATGAGATGTGATATCAAACTCCCGTCCTATACCATGAGACTTGATATCTCAATGCTTCTAATATCAAACCTGAGACCGGACCAATAACATGAGATGTGATATCAAAATCCTCCCCCTTCCAAACCTTAGACCCTTCCTTTATCATGAGATGTGATATCCAAGTCCTTCCCATTCCATTCCTGACACCCTTCCTATAGCATGAGATGTGATATCTCAATGCTTCTAATACCAAACCTGAGAATCTTCCTATAACATGAGATGTGATATCCAAGTCCTTCCCATTCCAATCCTGAGACCCTTCCTATAGGATGAGATGTGATATCTCAATGCTTCTAATACCAAACCTGAGACCCTTCCTATAACATGAATTGTGATATCCAAGTCCTTCCCATTCCAATCCTGAGACCCTTCCGATAGCAGAGATGTGATATCTCAATGCTTATACCAAACCTGAGACCCTTCCGATAGCATGAGATGTGATATCTCAATGCTTCTAATACCAAACCTGAGATCCTTCCTATAACATGAGATGTGATGTCCAAATCCTTCCCCTTCCAAACCTTAGACCCTCCCTTTAGCATGAGATGTGATATCCAACTCCTTCCCATTCCAATCCTGAGACCCTTCTGATGGCATGAGATGTGATATCTCAATGCCTCTAATACCAAACCTGAGATCCTACCTCTAACATGAAATGTGATATCCAACTCCTTCCCCTTCCAACCCTGAGAGCCTTCCTATAGAATGAGATGTGATATCCAAGTCCTTCCCATTCCAATCCTGAGAACCATCCTATAACATGTGAAATCCAAATACTTCCCTTCCAAACCTGAGACCCTTCCGATAGCATGAGATGTGATATCTCAATGCTACAAAAACCAAACATGAGAACCATCCTATAACATGAGATGTGAAATCCAAATCCTTCCCTTTCCAAACCTGAGACCCTTCCTATAGCTTGAGATGTGATATCAAACTCCTTCCCATTCCAATCCTGAGATAGCTTGAGATGTGATAGCCAACTCCTTCCCATTCCAATCCTGAGACCCTTCCTATACCATGAGATGTGATATCTCAATGCTTCTAATACCAAACTTGAGACCCGTCCTAAAACATGAGATGTGAGATCCAAATCCTTCCCCTTCCAAACCTGAGACCCTTCCTATAGCTTGAGATGTGATATCAAACTCCTTCCCATTCCAATCCTGAGATAGCTTGAGATGTGATATCCGACTCCATCCCATTCCAATCCTGAGACCCTTCCGATAGCATGAGATGTGATAGCTCAATGCTTCTAATATCAAAACTGAGACCCTCCCTATAGTATGAGATGTGATATCTAAGTCCTTCCCATTCCTATCCTGAGACCCTTCCAATAGCAGAGATGTGATATCTCAATGCTTATACCAAACCTGATGACCCTACCTATGGCATGAGATGTGATATCCAACACCTTCACATTCCAATCCTGAGTTCCTTCCTATAGCATGAGATGTGATATCTCAATGCTTCTATCAAACCTGAGACCCTTCCTTTAGCATGAGATGTGATATGCAACTCCTTGCCATTCCAATCCTGAGACCCTTCCTATAACATGAGACGTGATATCCAACTCCTTCCCATTCCAATCCTGAGACTCCTCCTATAGCATGAGATGTGATATCTCAATGCTTCTAATAAAAAACCTGAGACCCTTCCTATAGCAAGAGATGTGATATCCAAATCCTTCCCATTCCAATCCTGAGACCCTTCCTATAACGAGATGTGATATCCAACTCCTTCCCATTCCAATCCTTAGACCCTTCCTACAGCATGCGATGTGATATCTCAATGATTCTAATACTAAACCAGAGACCCGTCCTATAACATGAGATGGGATATCCAACTCCTTCCCATTCCAATCCTGAGCCACTTCCGATAGCAGAGATGTGATATCTCAATGCTCATACCAATCCTGAGACCCTTCCTATAACATGAGATTTGATATCCAACTCCTTCCCGTTCCAAACCTGAGACACTTCCTATAGCATATGTGATATCCAACTCCTTCCCATTCCAAACATGAGACCCTTCCTATAGCAAGAATGTAATATCCAACTCCTACCCATTCCAATCCTGAGACCATTCCTATAGCATGAGATGTGATATATCAATGCTTCTAATACAAAACCTGAGATCCTTCCTATGACATGAGATGTGATATCCAAATCCTTCCTATTCCAATCCTGAGACCCTTCCTATAGCAAGAGATGTGATATCCAAATCCTTCCCATTCCAATCCTGAGACCCTTCCTATAACATGAGATGTGATATCCAACTCCTTCCCATTCCAACCTGAGACACTTCCTATAGCATGAGAAGGGATATCCAAATCCTTCCTAATCCAATCCTGAGACCCTTCCGATAGCAGAGATGTGATATCTCAATGCTTATACCAAACCTGAGACCCTTCCTATGGCATGAGATGTGATATCCAACTCCTTGCCATTCAAATCCTGAGACCCTTCCTATAGCATGAGATGTGATATCTCAATGCTTCTACCAAACCTGAGACCCTTCCTTTAGCATGAGATGTGATATCCAAATCCTACACATTCCAATCCTGAGACCCTTCCGATAGCAGAGATGTGATATCTCAATGCTTATACCAAACCTGAGACCCTTCCTTTAGCATGAGATGTGATATCCAAATCCTTCACATTCCAATCCTGAGACCCTTCCTATAGCATGAGATGTGATATCCAACTTCTTCCCATTCCAATCCTGAGACCCTTCCTATAGCATGAGAAGTGATATCTCCATGCTTATACCAAACCTGAGACCCTTCCTATAGCATGAGATGTGATATCCAAATCCTTCCCATTCCAATCCTGAGACCCTTCCTCTAGCATGAGATGTGATATCTCAATGCTTATACCAAACCTGAGAGCCTACCTATAGCATGAGATGTATTATCCAACTCCTTCCCATTCCAACCTGAGACACTTCCTATAGCATGAGAAGGGATATCCAACTCCTTCCCAATCCAATCCTGAGACCCTTCCGATAGCAGAGATGTGATATCTCAATGCTTATACCAAACCTGAGACCCTTCCTATGGCATGAGATGTGATATCCAACTCCTTGCCATTCAAATCCTGAGACCCTTCCTATAGCATGAGATGTGATATCTCAATGCTTCTACCAAACCTGAGACCCTTCCTTTAGCATGAGATGTGATATCCAAATCCTTCACATTCCAATCCTGAGACCCTTCCTATAGCATGAGATGTGATATCTCAATGCTTCTAATACCAAACCTGGGACCCGTCCTGTAACATGAGATATGATATCCAAATCAATACCCTTCCAAACCTGAGACCCTTCCTTTAGCATGAGATGTGATATCCAAATACTTCCCATTCCAATCCTAAAACCTTTCCTATAGCATGAGATGTGATATCTCAATGTTTCTAATAAAAAACCTGAGACCCTTCCTATAGCAAGAGATGTGATATCCAAATCCTTCCCATTCCAATCCTGAGACCCTTCCTATAACATGAGATGTGATATCCAACTCCTTCCCATTCCAACCCGAGACCCTTCCTATAGCATGAGAAGGGATATCCAACTCCTTCCCAATCCAATCCTGAGACCCTTCCGATAGCAGAGATGTGATATCCAACTCCTTGCCATTCAAATCCTGAGACCCTCCCTATAACAAGAGATGTCATATCCAACTCCTTCCCATTCCAAACCTGAGACCCTTCCTTTAGCATGAGATGTGATATCCAAATCCTTCACATTCCAATCCGGAGACCCTTCCTATAGCATGAGATGTGATATCTCAATGCTTCTAATACCAAACCTGAGATCCTTCCTATAACATGAGATGTGAAATCCAAATCCTTCCCTTCCCAAACCTGAGACTCTTCCTATAGCATGAGATGTGATATCTCAATGCTTCTACCAAACCTGAAACCCTTCCTATAGCATGAGATGTGATATCCAACTCCTTCCCATTCCAATCCTGAGACACATCCTATAGCATGAGATGTGATATCACAATGCTTCTAATACCAAACCTGAGACCCATCCTATAACATGAGATGTGATATCCAAATCCTTCCCCTTCCAAACCTGAGACCCTTCCTTTAGCATGAGATGTGATATCTAAGTCCTTCCCATTCCAATCCTGAGACCCTTCCGATAGCAGAGATGTGATATTTCAATGCTTACACCAAACCTGAGACCCTTCCTATAGCATGAGATGTGATATCCAACTCCTTCCGATTCCAATCCTGAGACCCTTCCTATAGCATGAGATGTGATATCGCAATGCTTCTACCAAAACTGAGACCCTTCCTTTAGCATGAGATGTGATATCCAACTCCTTCCCATTCCAATCCTGAGACCCTTCCTATAGCATGAGATGTGATATCTCAATGCTTCTAATACCAAACCTGAGATCCTTCCTATAACATGAGATGTGATATCCAACTCCTTCCCATTCCAATCCTGAGACCCTTCCTATAGCATGAGATGTGATATCTCAATGCTTCTAATACCAAACCTGAGATCCTTCCGATGGCATGAGATGTGATATCTCAATGCTTCTAATACCAAACCTGAGATCCTCCCTTTAGCATGAGATGTGATATCCAACTCCTTCCCATTCCAATCCTGATACCCTTCTGATAGCATGAGATGTGATATCTCAATGCCTCTAATACCAAACCTGAGATCCTACCTCCAACATGAAATGTGATATCCAACTCCTTCCCTTTCCAAACCTGAGAGCCTTCCTACAGCATGAGATGTGATATCCAAGTCCTTCCCATTCCAACCTGAGACCCTTCCTATAGCATGAGATGGGATATCCAACTCCTTCCAAATCCAATACTGATACCCTTCCGATAGCATGAGATGTGATATCCCAATGCTTCTACAAAACCTGAGACCCATACCATGGCATGAGATGTGATATCAAACTCCCGTCCTATACCATGAGACTTGATGTCTCAATGCTTCTAATACCAAACCTGAGACCGGTCCAATAACATGAGATGTGATATCCAAATCCTTCCCCTTCCAAACCTTAGACCCTTCCTTTATCATGAGATGTGATATCCAAGTCTTTCCCATTCCATTCCTGAGACCCTTCCTATAGCATGAGATGTGATATCTCAATGCTTCTAATACCAAACCTGAGACCCTTCCTATAACATGAGATGTGATATCCAAGTCCTTCCCATTCCAATCCTGAGACCCTTCCGATAGCAGAGATGTGATATCTCAATGCTTATACCAAACCTGAGACCCTTCCGATAGCATGAGATGTGATATCTCAATGCTTCTAATACCAAAACTGAGATCCTTCCTATAACATGAGATGTGATGTCCAAATCCTTCCCCTTCCAAACCTTAGACCTTCCCTTTAGCATGATATGTGATATCCAACTCCTTCCCATTCCAATCCTGAGACCCTTCTGATGGCATGAGATGTGATATCTCAATGCCTCTAATACCAAACCTGAGATCCTACCTCTAACATGAAATGTGATATCCAACTCCTTCCCCTTCCAACCCTGAGAGCCTTCCTATAGAATGAGATGTGATATCCAAGTCCTTCCCATTCCAGTCCTGAGACCCTTCCTTTAGCATAAGATGTGATATCCAACTCCTTCCCATTCCAATCCTGAGACCCTTCCTATAGCATGAGATGTGATATCTCAATGCTTCTAATACCAAACCTGAGATCCTTCCTATAACATGAGATGTGATATCCAACTCCTTCCCATTCCAATCCTGAGACCCTTCCTATAGCATGAGATGTGATATCTCAATGCTTCTAATACCAAACCTGAGATCCTTCCAATGGCATGAGATGTGATATCTCAATGCTTCTAATACCAAACCTGAGATCCTTCCTATAACATGAGATGTGATATCCAAATCCTTCCCCTTCCAAACCTTAGACCCTCCCTTTAGCATGAGATGTGATATCCAACTCCTTCCCATTCCAATCCTGAGACCCTTCTGATGGCATGAGATGTGATATCTCAATGCCTCTAATACCAAACCTGAGATCCTACCTCTAACATGAAATGTGATATCCAACTCCTTCCCCTTCCAAACCTGAGACCCTTCCGATAGCATGAGATGTGATATCTCAATGCTACAAAAACCAAACATGAGAACCATCCTATAACATGAGATGTGAAATCCAAATCCTTCCCTTTCCAAACCTGAGACCCTTCCTATAGCTTGAGATGTGATATCAAACTCCTTCCCATTCCAATCCTGAGATAGCTTGAGATGTGATAGCCAACTCCTTCCCATTCCAATCCTGAGACCCTTCCTATACCATGAGATGTGATATCTCAATGCTTCTAATACCAAACTTGAGACCCGTCCTAAAACATGAGATGTGAGATCCAAATCCTTCCCCTTCCAAACCTGAGACCCTTCCTATAGCTTGAGATGTGATATCAAACTCCTTCCCATTCCAATCCTGAGATAGCTTGAGATGTGATATCCGACTCCATCCCATTCCAATCCTGAGACCCTTCCGATAGCATGAGATGTGATAGCTCAATGCTTCTAATATCAAAACTGAGACCCTCCCTATAGTATGAAATGTGATATCTAAGTCCTTCCCATTCCTATCCTGAGACCCTTCCAATAGCAGAGATGTGATATCTCAATGCTTATACCAAACCTGATGACCCTTCCTATGGCATGAGATGTGATATCCAACTCCTTCCCATTCCAATCCTGAGTTCCTTCCTATAGCATGAGATGTGATATCTCAATGCTTCTATCAAACCTCAGACCCTTCCTTTAGCATGAGATGTGATATGCAACTCCTTGCCATTCCAATCCTGAGACCCTTCCTATAACATGAGACGTGATATCCAACTCCTTCCCATTCCAATCCTGAGACTCCTCCTATAGCATGAGATGTGATATCTCAATGCTTCTAATACCAAACCTGGGACCCGTCCTATAACATGAGATATGATATCCAAATCCTTCCCCTTCCAAACCTGAGACCCTTCCTTTAGCATGAGATGTGATATCCAAATCCTTCCCATTCCAATCCTGAAACCCTTCCTATAGCATGAGATGTGATATCTCAATGTTTCTAATAAAAAACCTGAGACCCTTCCTATAGCAAGAGATGTGATATCCAAATCCTTCCCATTCCAATCCTGAGACCCTTCCTATAACGAGATGTGATATCCAACTCCTTCCCATTCCAATCCTTAGACCCTTCCTACAGCATGCGATGTGATATCTCAATGATTCTAATACTAAACCAGAGACCCGTCCTATAACATGAGATGGGATATCCAACTCCTTCCCATTCCAATCCTGAGCCACTTCCGATAGCAGAGATGTGATATCTCAATGCTCATACCAATCCTGAGACCCTTCCTATAACATGAGATTTGATATCCAACTCCTTCCCGTTCCAAACCTGAGACACTTCCTATAGCATATGTGATATCCAACTCCTTCCTATTCCAAACATGAGACCCTTCCTATAGCAAGAATGTAATATCCAACTCCTACCCATTCCAATCCTGAGACCATTCCTATAGCATGAGATGTGATATATCAATGCTTCTAATACAAAACCTGAGATCCTTCCTATGACATGAGATGTGATATCCAAATCCTTCCTATTCCAATCCTGAGACCCTTCCTATAGCAAGAGATGTGATATCCAAATCCTTCCCATTCCAATCCTGAGACCCTTCCTATAACATGAGATGTGATATCCAACTCCTTCCCATTCCAACCTGAGACACTTCCTATAGCATGAGAAGGGATATCCAAATCCTTCCTAATAGCAGAGATGTGATATCTCAATGCTTATACCAAACCTGAGACCCTTCCTATGGCATGAGATGTGATATCCAACTCCTTGCCATTCAAATCCTGAGACCCTTCCTATAGCATGAGATGTGATATCTCAATGCTTCTACCAAACCTGAGACCCTTCCTTTAGCATGAGATGTGATATCCAAATCCTTCACATTCCAAGCCTGAGACCCTTCCGATAGCAGAGATGTGATATCTCAATGCTTATACCAAACCTGAGACCCTTCCTTTAGCATGAGATGTGATATCCAAATCCTTCACATTCCAATCCTGAGACCCTTCCTATAGCATGAGATGTGATATCCAACTTCTTCCCATTCCAATCCTGAGACCCTTCCTATAGCATGAGAAGTGATATCTCCATGCTTATACCAAACCTGAGACCCTTCCTATAGCATGAGATGTGATATCCAAATCCTTCCCATTCCAATCCTGAGACCCTTCCTATAGCATGAGATGTGATATCTCAATGCTTATACCAAACCTGAGAGCCTACCTATAGCATGAGATGTATTATCCAACTCCTTCCCATTCCAACCTGAGACACTTCCTATAGCATGAGAAGGGATATCCAACTCCTTCCCAATCCAATCCTGAGACCCTTCCGATAGCAGAGATGTGATATCTCAATGCTTATACCAAACCTGAGACCCTTCCTATGGCATGAGATGTGATATCCAACTCCTTGCCATTCAAATCCTGAGACCCTTCCTATAGCATGAGATGTGATATCTCAATGCTTCTAATACCAAACCTGGGACCCGTCCTGTAACATGAGATATGATATCCAAATCAATACCCTTCCAAACCTGAGACCCTTCCTTTAGCATGAGATGTGATATCCAAATACTTCCCATTCCAATCCTAAAACCTTTCCTATAGCATGAGATGTGATATCTCAATGTTTCTAATAAAAAACCTGAGACCCTTCCTATAGCAAGAGATGTGATATCTAAATCCTTCCATTCCAATCCTGAGACCCTTCCTATAACATGAGATGTGATATCCAACTCCTTCCCATTCCAACCCGAGACCCTTCCTATAGCATGAGAAGGGATATCCAACTCCTTCCCAATCCAATCCTGAGACCCTTCCGATAGCAGAGATGTGATATCCAACTCCTTGCCATTCAAATCCTGAGACCCTCCCTATAACAAGAGATGTCATATCCAACTCCTTCCCATTCCAAACCTGAGACCCTTCCTTTAGCATGAGATGTGATATCCAAATCCTTCACATTCCAATCCGGAGACCCTTCCTATAGCATGAGATGTGATATCTCAATGCTTCTAATACCAAACCTGAGATCCTTCCTATAACATGAGATGTGAAATCCAAATCCTTCCCTTCCCAAACCTGAGACTCTTCCTATAGCATGAGATGTGATATCTCAATGCTTCTACCAAACCTGAAACCCTTCCTATAGCATGAGATGTGATATCCAACTCCTTCCCATTCCAATCCTGAGACACATCCTATAGCATGAGATGTGATATCACAATGCTTCTAATACCAAACCTGAGACCCGTCCTATAACATGAGATGTGATATCCAAATCCTTCCCCTTCCAAACCTGAGACCCTTCCTTTAGCATGAGATGTGATATCCAGCTCCTCCCATTCCAATCCTGAGACCCTTCCGATAGCATGAGATGTGATATCTCAATGCTTCTAATATCAAAACTGAGACCCTCCCTATAGCATGAGATTTGATATCCAAGTCCTTCCCATTCCAATCCTGAGACCCTTCCTATAGCATGAGATGTGATATCGCAATGCTTCTACCAAAACTGAGACCCTTCCTTTAGCATGAGATGTGATATCCAACTCCTTCCCATTCCAATCCTGAGACCCTTCCTATAGCATGAGATGTGATATCTCAATGCTTCTAATACCAAACCTGAGATCCTTCCTATAACATGAGATGTGATATCCAACTCCTTCCCATTCCAATCCTGAGACCCTTCCTATAGCATGAGATGTGATATCTCAATGCTTCTAATACCAAACCTGAGATCCTTCCGATGGCATGAGATGTGATATCTCAATGCTTCTAATACCAAACCTGAGATCCTCCCTTTAGCATGAGATGTGATATCCAACTCCTTCCCATTCCAATCCTGATACCCTTCTGATAGCATGAGATGTGATATCTCAATGCCTCTAATACCAAACCTGAGATCCTACCTCCAACATGAAATGTGATATCCAACTCCTTCCCTTTCCAAACCTCAGAGCCTTCCGATAGCATGAGATGTGATATCCAAGTCCTTCCCATTCCAACCTGAGACCCTTCCTATAGCATGAGATGGGATATCCAACTCCTTCCAAATCCAATCCTGATACCCTTCCGATAGCATGAGATGTGATATCCCAATGCTTCTACAAAACCTGAGACCCATACCATGGCATGAGATGTGATATCAAACTCCCGTCCTATACCATGAGACTTGATGTCTCAATGCTTCTAATACCAAACCTGAGACCTGTCCAATAACATGAGATGTGATATCCAAATCCTTCCCCTTCCAAACCTTAGACCCTTCCTTTATCATGAGATGTGATATCCAAGTCTTTCCCATTCCATTCCTGAGACCCTTCCTATAGCATGAGATGTGATATCTCAATGCTTCTAATACCAAACCTGAGACCCTTCCTATAACATGAGATGTGATATCCAAGTCCTTCCCATTCCAATCCTGAGACCCTTCCGATAGCAGAGATGTGATATCTCAATGCTTATACCAAACCTGAGACCCTTCCGATAGCATGAGATGTGATATCTCAATGCTTCTAATACCAAAACTGAGATACTTCCTATAACATGAGATGTGATGTCCAAATCCTTCCCCTTCCAAACCTTAGACCTTCCCTTTAGCATGAGATGTGATATCCAACTCCTTCCCATTCCAATCCTGAGACCCTTCTGATGGCATGAGATGTGATATCTCAATGCCTCTAATACCAAACCTGAGATCCTACCTCTAACATGAAATGTGATATCCAACTCCTTCCCCTTCCAACCCTGAGAGCCTTCCTATAGAATGAGATGTGATATCCAAGTCCTTCCCATTCCAGTCCTGAGACCCTTCCTTTAGCATAAGATGTGATATCCAACTCCTTCCCATTCCAATCCTGAGACCCTTCCTATAGCATGAGATGTGATATCTCAATGCTTCTAATACCAAACCTGAGATCCTTCCTATAACATGAGATGTGATATCCAACTCCTTCCCATTCCAATCCTGAGACCCTTCCTATAGCATGAGAAGTGATATCTCAATGCTTCTAATACCAAACCTGAGATCCTTCCAATGGCATGAGATGTGATATCTCAATGCTTCTAATACCAAACCTGAGATCCTTCCTATAACATGAGATGTGATATCCAAATCCTTCCCCTTCCAAACCTGAGACCCTCCCTTTAGCATGAGATGTGATATCCAACTCCTTCCCATTCCAATCCTGATACCCTTCTGATAGCATGAGATGTGATATCTCAATGCCTCTAATACCAAACCTGAGATCCTACCTCCGACATGAAATGTGATATCCAACTCCTTCCCTTTCCCAACCTGAGAGCCTTTCTACAGCATGAGATGTGATATCCAAGTCCTCCCCATTCCAACCTGAGACCCTTCCTATAGCATGAGATGGGATATCCAACTCCTTCCAAATCCAATCCTGATACCCTTCCGATAGCATGAGATGTGATATCCCAATGCTTCTACAAAACCTGAGACCCATACCATGGCATGAGATGTGATATCAAACTCCCGTCCTATACCATGAGACTTGATATCTCAATGCTTCTAATACCAAACCTGAGACCGGTCCAATAACATGAGATGTGATATCCAAATCCTTCCCCTTCCAAACCTTAGACCCTTCCTTTATCATGAGATGTGATATCCAAGTCCTTCCCATTCCATTCCGGAGACCCTTCCTATAGCATGAGATGTGATATCTCTATGCTTCTAATACCAAACCTGAGACCCTTCCTATAACATGAGATGTGATATCCAAGTCCTTCCCATTCCAATCCTGAGACCCTTCCGATAGCAGAGATGTGATATCTCAATGCTTATACCAAACCTGAGACCCTTCCGATAGCATGAGATGTGATATCTCAATGCTTCTAATACCAAAACTGAGATCCTTCCTATAACATGAGATGTGATGTCCAAATCCTTCCCCTTCCAAACCTTAGACCTTCCCTTTAGCATGAGATGTGAAATCCAACTTCCTCCCATTCCAATCCTGAGACCCTTCTGATGGCATGAGATGTGATTTCTCAATGCCTCTAATACCAAACCTGAGATCCTACCTCTAACATGAAATGTGATATCCAACTTGTTAGGAAAGATTTCGTAATTGTAGGGAATTTTCCTTCCATGTGGCAACCCCTAAACTTTTTGCTAATGTTTTTAACCTTGTTCTTGACTTTGCCAGAGAAGTACAGCCTTCTGCCGCACTTCTCTGGGCTTTCGCTCCTTTCTTACGGGGAAACTGACATGCCCTTAAGACAGTCAGTACCGGGGAACGCTGTTTCCCGTAGTTTCTTTTATCATGTTGCGGCTTTAGTGCAACATGACACAAGAGGGCACTGTAAGCTAAGTTACAGCTCTCTTGGGTCTCTAGCCTTCTACAGACCCTAGATACTCTTTTAGGATGGTATTTGATCGGTGCAAGTCATTCAGGGACTGGAATGGTGGCAGCGATCGTTTTGTTTATTTTGAGCTCCTTTTGGCGTTCTGAGCACATTTTTCGCACTGAACCCAAAATGGTGGCCTGGCTCCCAAAATGGCCAGACCACGAGGCTCCTTTGTCCTGTCCACTGACCGTCTTGCTCCCTTCACCTTCCCCAGGTCGGGCGACCCGGGGCCTTCCTTATTTGGGCATGTACTTTCCCACGAAACGTGGTTGCTTTCGCGGGCTTCTACATGTCGTTTGTGTGCCTCCAGGGTGTGGGCTGGGATGTCTGGTCCCAATACACATCCTGGGTGCCAGAGAGTCTGGGGTGGTGTGAATGCCTGGGACCACCGTGGTCCGTGATTGGTCCACGTATGGTATGTGTGTTGATGAGCGGATCTCCCATTGGCTCCCCTCCGTTTTGGCGCGAAGGGAACCGTGGATAAGAGGGAGCTGGAAACGACGAGGAATCGCTGGTGACCCGCTGAAGGAATCCTCCTTTGCACTGCTGTCGTCCTGTGAAACCCTTTCCTCCTTTGATCGAACCAGAAGGCCTGTATTGGTGCTTCGACCTTTGGAATAGCAGGAACAGCTATTCCCAGCGACTTCATCATCTCCTGCCAAGTAAGCCTTCGGAAGTGTCTCTGGGCCATCCAGTTGACTGACCAGCTTACAAGGGAGTCCTGCTCTGTAACCGCCGCCAGGTTGTGTTGTATTTCGAGTCCTTGTCACTCTCCCACGCTTCGTACACTTGGCGTTCCCAAGTCTGAAGGGAGGAGTGTACATTTGACTTGAATACACACGGCCGCTCCGTTGTCCTGCTGCGGCAACAAAACTGTGCTGGTTTCGTCGATTGGGACGTCTTTTTGCTCTACACGACTACGAGGCGTTCCCTGCTCTTCTGAACCTGCCAGATGCTGAAACTAACGTGGAGAAGCCTCGGTCTGCTTGCTTCGGGGACCGGTGAGTAGTTTAGCTAGGATCTGGTCGCCCTCCTGCAGTATCCCATTGCTTTTCCCTGCTGTGTAAAAACAGCACCCTTTTGGCCGTACTCGCGCTCTGCTTCTGCCCGCTGTGGAGGCTGCGCTTGAGTTGCGGAACCTGTTCTCCTTCTGCTGTGCACTAACCCGAACTGCCTCACTTCCTCCGAAGAGCTTCCCCTTTTGCCCGTTGGCACCGGCGTGGCAGGTACTTTGAGCACAAGGCTCCACTCTTCGCAGGGCTCGGACTTCCATCTAGTTAGGTGCCTCTGAAGGCGAACTGAGTCTAAAGCGTTATCGCACTGCCTGTTTTCCTTCCCTGGCAGGTGGACTACATATTTCGTGCTTTAAACGCTTGCGACTGTGTATTTGTATATATATTGTGTTGATATGGTATGTGTTGGTTTAATATGGTGATATTGTGATTTTCTCGCTACGGTCATTGTTTTAAAGGCCTTAAAATAAATGTGTATCTATTTTTGATATAACAACTGTTTGGAGTAGTTTGTCAGCGCTCTTGCTTTGTGTGCTCACTGCGGGCTTTCAGTCACCCTCACCCCTCTTGAGACCTAGTCTTGACCACCGCGATCGCTACCTTGATTGGTCTGGCTTGTCCAGAGGTTACCCTGTTCCAAGTAATTAGGTTGGCCTTCTGAACTTCTGCGCCACCAGGACAGAGTTCAGAAATCCGTCTTAACAAATTGGTGTACAGCGGTGGGATACGACTGAAGGTATCCAGTGTTGCGCTCGAACTAAGGCATTTCAGGTTATTCCAAACAGTACACGTAGTGAATTGTTATAGTATAACTTTAAAAAGGCCATAGTCCTATCAAACAGTATGGAAACAAGTACCTTGTTAACTTTGAATGCTTCTAAATCAGAAACACTAAAAAAGATGTGTGCGGAGAGAGGGGTTTCCTCTCAAGGCACGAAATTGGAAATGATCCAAAGAATCGTGGCGTGGCAAGAAGCGCAGCTTGACGCTATAACTTCTGAGGACAGTGCGGAAGGTGGTGGGGCTGCTCTCACTGGTAGAACCGACGGTTCTGCCGCCGCACTGATCCACCGCGACCACGAGGACAGGGAGGACGAGATGTCTAATGTTTCCTCTGCCAGTGCTGATGGGGAGGCTATGCTTGAATTCAAGAAGCAAGAGCTGCGGTTTAGGCAGCAGGAGCTTGAATTCAGCATAGCCAAACTAAAAATCGAACAGGCAGAAAAACAAAAAGACAGGGATCACCAGTTGGAACTGGCCAAGCTTCAGGTTGCAAATGGGTCCAAGGGTCCTGGACATGGGTCTGGGGCTTCCTCTCATCCACGGTTTCCGAAAGATCTGCTCAGTGTGTATGAAGAACGGAATTACATTATGGACTGGCTGAATGCGTTTGAGTATGCATGCGAAGTTCAAGAAGTTGACAATGCTGATAAGATTGCGTGGTTGCTCAGTAGATTGCCCCATTCTGGCTGTAGTGCCATTATGGAAATGTCGAAGACTGAGCGAGCTGATTTCGCAATGTTAAAGCAAACTCTCATTTTAAAGTTTGGGAAGACTCCGGCCCAATATTTAAAGCGTTTTCGAGAGTATAAGAAAAAGGAAGGTGGTACTTGGGTATCTTATGTCGCTGAATCTTTGAAAAACTTAACTGGCTGGGTCGAAGGTTATAAGGTTTCTACCTTCGAAGGCATGATAAATCTTGTCATGCTGGAACATATTTTTGCTTCTTCTTCCCCGGAGCTTAAGCAGCATTTGGCCGATTCGAAGGAGATAGATCCTAAGAAGCTGGCCATTGCAGCAGACTTATGGGTGTCACATCGAGTGTCCCATAAGGACAAAACTCATCCTGGTAAGCAGGAGGAAGGGAAAAAGTCCAAAGATATGGAGGGTGGGGAATCTGCTAAATCTTCTTCCCATAAGGGCCACAAAAAGAAAAACAAGGGTAAGACACAAGAGAACTCACAGGGTAGTGGAGGTCAGCCTCCGAAACAGAACTCTGGTTACAATAAGCCTCCCTACGTAAACAGACCCACTGGGGCTTGTTTTTCTTGTGGAGCAACTGACCATGTGAAGGGGGATCCCCGTTGTAAGGTTAGACCTTTGGGGGTCCACTCCGCTAATCTGGCCTTCTCCTCCTGCGAGGAAGAAGAGATTACAGGAGCATCCTTCTCCTCAGACTCATTTCCCAGCGGAATAGAGGCTGAGGTAGTTTTAGTGTCCCTGGGTTCCTGGGAGCCTAAAGTCGCAGAGGCTTATGCTAGGATTCCGGATAATACCAAGCACTACTTTAAAGACAGTGTGCTGATCAATGGAGTGGATACTCCAGCTCTTAGGGATAGTGGGTGCAGTCGCACTGTAGTGGATTCTACCTTGGTAGACTCAGAGGAAGTTGCCAGAGCTACTCTGATGCCCACTAAGTTGGCTGACGGCCCCCTCCGTATGTTTCCCGTGATCCCTGTAAATCTTACTTTAAATGGTACAGCAGTCAGGATTCCAGTGAGCATTCAGAGAAACGTCCCGGGAAAGGTCTTGTTGGGTAATGATCTCAGAGCGTTAGGGCTCGTAGGAGACACTGCCGAAAGACCCTACACACGGTCTCAAGCACGGGCAGCATTGGCCAAGTCCAATACGCCGCCCCAGCCAAAGGGGAAACCCAAGGCGAAAGGAGTCTACAAGTCAAGACGAGGGAAAGAGAATATTCCCCCGAGCTCGCCTACCACTGCGGTGGAGGAAGTTGGTCAATCGCCCGGGCCTGACGAGGAGGTGGCGATGCCTGAAGTATTCGACCCCAACGATCATCCTGAACTAAAAGACTTGTTAGTTGAAGGAGGTCCTGATAGGGACGAATTCAGTAAAGGCCAACGTGAGTGCCCATCTCTGGAAGGCCTAAGGAGACAGGCCTGCTCCCAGCTTGAGGGTGAACCTCCTGGGATGCATAGGATTTACCAGGAAGGTGGACTCCGGTATAGTGAGCCCACAGAGTCTACAGAAGCAGACCATTGGAGGTTGGTGGTTCCCCTTGCTGTTAGGCCCTTCCTCCTGCAGTTGGCGCATGAAGTTCCCCTTGCTGGTCACCTTGGTATGAAGAGGACCAAGCAAAGGTTATCCATGCACTTCTACTGGCCCAAGATGGGGGAGCAAGTAGAAAGTCACTGCAGGAGTTGTGCTGCCTGCCAGTTGTCTGGTAAGGTTGGCGCGACAATCCAAGCTCCGTTGGTACCGCTCCCAGTTGTGGGGGTACCATTTGAAAGGGTAGGGATCGACATGGTTGGTCCCCTTGACCCGCAAACATCCTCAGGCAATAGGTTTATCCTGGTGCTGGTCGACCATGCAACCAGGTATCCTTAGGCCGTCCCATTTACAACTGTAACTGCCAAGCCAGTTGCAGAAGCTTTACTCGGCATGTTTACTAGGGTTGGCTTCCCTAAAGAAGTTGTGCCGGATGATGGCAGCAACTTTATGTTGAAGTATAGGCAGGCTATGTGGAAAGAATGTGGGGTCACCTACCGGTTCTCTTCTGCATACCACCCCCAGACCAATGGTCTGGGGGGGCGTTTCAACAGGACGTTAAAGAGCATGATTGGGGCTCTGGAGGAGCCTCAGAGAAGGAAATGGGATCTTCTTGTTTCATGCTTACTGTTTGCCTACCGAGAGGTACCACAGGAGGGTGTTGGCTTCAGCCCCTTCGAACTTCTGTTCGGTCATCCCGTACGGGGACCCTTAGCCATCGCCAAAGAGGGATGGGAGATGCCCACTCCCCCTGTTACTACCAACGTAGTTGATTATGTGCTAGGGCTCAGAAAACGGATGGTACTTCTGATGGGTTTGACTAGTGATAAATTGAAGGCAGGGCAAGCGCTGGTGAAACATTGGTACGACCAGAAAGCTTCCCTCATCAACTTTACACTAGGTCAGCAAGTCCTGATCAGGAATCCCATAAGGCCTCGAGCTTTACAGGACAAATGGTCAGGCCCTTACCCAGTGGTGGAGCCCCTGGGTGAGGCTAACTATTCAGTGGACCTTGGAAGGCCTGGACAGGCTCCAAAAGTGTTTCACGTGAATAGGCTGAAGGTTTTCGTCCCAAGCGGCGAAATCGCAGCACTGCTATTGGCTTCAGACGTTGAGGAAGAGGAGTCTGAACCTCTCCCCGACCTGTTCAAAAGCAGTCCTTCAGAAAGCTCTTTTGAGGGTGTCCGAGTGGCCCCTCACCAAAATGGACAAGGCTCAGTGGTTTACCTTGGACATGAAGTAGGTGGAGGGAGGAGACAGCCTCTATCCAGTAAGGTACAAGCAGTACAAGACTGGCCTACCCCCACTACCCAAACCCAAGTGAGAGCCTTCTTAGGACTCACAGGGTATTAC
Organism: Ambystoma mexicanum; assembly: GCF_040938575.1. NCBI lineage: Eukaryota > Metazoa > Chordata > Amphibia > Caudata > Ambystomatidae > Ambystoma > Ambystoma mexicanum. The sequence goes on from NW_027182477.1 coordinate 286,307, forward strand.
CGCAATTTTGTGGCAGACTATGGCACCATAGCTGCTCCTCTGACTGCCCTCACAACTCCGAAGAAACCCAAGAAGGTAACTTGGACCGACGAGTGTGAGCAGGACTTCAATGGCTTAAAAGACTCCTTGTGCCAGGCCCCTGTCCTAAGGGCCCCTGATTATCAAAGACCTTTTATCGTGCAGACGGATGCCTCTGACACTGGGATAGGAGCTGTACTATCACAAGTAGATGAGAAGGGTAAGGAACACCCTATCGGTTTTATTAGTCGCCAGCTTAAGGACAGAGAGCTCAGATGGTCCACGGTAGAGAAAGAATGTTTCTCTGTTGTGTGGGCCCTAAGGAAGCTGAGGCCCTACCTCTATGGGACCCACTTCACTGTGCAAACTGACCATAAGCCGTTAAAGTGGCTAATGAACATGAAGGGGGAGAATCCAAAGTTGCTTAGGTGGTCCATAAGTCTACAAGGCTTCGACTTCACTATTGAGCATAGGCCAGGTGTCCAACATAGCAATGCTGATGGGTTGTCTAGAATGTTTAACCGACCTGAACAAGAGACTCATCCAGGGGTGGATTAGTTCCCCCTGTCCATAGTCTGGGAGGGGCGAGTGTTAGGAAAGATTTCGTAATTGTAGGGAATTTTCCTTCCATGTGGCAACCCCTAAACTTTTTGCTATTGTTTTTAACCTTGTTCTTGACTTTGCCAGAGAAGTACAGCCTTCTGCCGCACTTCTCTGGGCTTTCGCTCCTTTCTTACGGGGAAACTGACATGCCCTTAAGACAGTCAGTACCGTGGAGCGCTGTTTCCCGTAGTTTCTTTTATCATGTTGCGGCTTTAGTGCAACATGACACAAGAGGGCACTGTAAGCTAAGTTACAGCTCTCTTGGGTCTCTAGCCTTCTACAGACCCTAGATACTCTTTTAGGATGGTATTTGATCGGTGCAAGTCATTCAGGGACTGGAATGGTGGCAGCGATCGTTTTGTTTATTTTGAGCTCCTTTTGGCGTTCTGAGCACATTTTTCGCACTGAACCCAAAATGGTGGCCTGGCTCCCAAAATGGCCAGACCACGAGGCTCCTTTGTCCTGTCCACTGACCGTCTTGCTCCCTTCACCTTCCCCAGGTCGGGCGACCCGGGGCCTTCCTTATTTGGGCATGTACTTTCCCGCGAAACGTGGTTGCTTTCGCGGGCTTCTACATGTCGTTTGTGTGCCTCCAGGGTGTGGGCTGGGATGTCTGGTCCCAATACACATCCTGGGTGCCAGAGAGTCTGGGGTGGTGTGAATGCCTGGGACCACCGTGGTCCGTGATTGGTCCACGTATGGTATGTGTGTTGATGAGCGGATCTCCCATTGGCTCCCCTCCGTTTTGGCGCGAAGGGAACCGTGGATAAGAGGGAGCTGGAAACACCACTACCATGTCGATCTCCTGAGTTCTCACGAACGAAGGAATACAGGAGCCAAGTATCCTGCAACCAAGAGGCTGGACCGAGGAATCGCTGGTGACCCGCTGAAGGAATCCTCCTTTGCACTGCTGTCGTCCTGTGAAGCCCTTTCCTCCTTGGATCGAACCAGAAGGCCTGTATTGGTGCTTCGACCTTTGGAATAGCAGGAACAGCTATTCCCGGCGACTTCATCATCTCCTGCCAAGTAAGCCTTCGGAAGTGTCTCTGGGCCATCCAGTTGACTGACCAGCTTACAAGGGAGTCCTGCTCTGTAACCGCCGCCAGGTTGTGTTGTATTTCGAGTCCTTGTCACTCTCCCACGCTTCGTACACTTGGCGTTCCCAAGTCTGAAGGGAGGAGTGTACATTTGACTTGAATACACACGGCCGCTCCGTTGTCCTGCTGCGGCAACAAAACTGTGCTGGTTTCGTCGATTGGGACGTCTTTTTGCTCTACACGACTACGAGGCGTTCCCTGCTCTTCTGAACCTGCCAGCTGCTGAAACTAACGTGGAGAAGCCTGGGTCTGCTTGCTTCGGGGAACGGTGAGTAGTTTAGCTAGGATCTGGTCGCCCTCCTGCAGTATCCAATTGCTTTTCCCTGCTGTGTAAAAACAGCACCCTTTTGGCCGTACTCGCGCTCTGCTTCTGCCCGCTGTGGAGGCTGCGCTTGAGTTGCGGAACCTGTTCTCCTTCTGCTGTGCACTAACCCGAACTGCCTGACTTCCTCCGAAGAGCTTCCCCTTTTGCCCGTTGGCACCGGCGTGGCAGGTACTTTGAGCACAAGGCTCCACTCTTCGCAGGGCTCGGACTTCCATCTAGTTAGGTGCCTCTGAAGGCGAACTGAGTCTAAAGCGTTATCGCACTGCCTGTTTTCCTTCCCTGGCAGGTGGACTACATATTTCGTGCTTTAAACGCTTGCGACTGTGTATTTGTATATATATTGTGTTGATATGGTATGTGTTGGTTTAATATTGTGATATTGTGATTTTCTCGCTACGGTCATTGTTTTAAAGGCCTTAAAATAAATGTGTATCTATTTTTGATATAACAACTGTTTGGAGTAGTTTGTCAGCGCTCTTGCTTTGTGTGCTCACTGCGGGCTTTCAGTCACCCTCACCCCTCTTGAGACCTAGTCTTGACCGCCGCGATCGCTACCTTGATTGGTCTGGCTTGTCCAGAGGTTACCCTGTTCCAAGTAATTAGGTTGGCCTTCTGAACTTCTGCGCCACCAGGACAGAGTTCATAAATCCGTCTTAACACAACTCCTTCCCCTTCCAACCCTGAGAGCCTTCCTATAGAATGAAATGTGATATCCAAGTCCTTCCCATTCCAGTCCTGAGACCCTTCCTATAACATGAGATGTGATATCCAACTCCTTCCCATTCCAATCCTGAGACCCTTCCTATAGCTTGAGATGTGATATCCAACTCCTTCCCATTCCAATTCTGAGGCCCGTCCTATACCATGAGACTTGATATCTCAATGCTTCTAATACCAAACCTGAGACCGGTCCTATAACATGAGATGTGATACTCAAATCCTTCCCCTTCCAAACCTTAGACCCTTCCTATAGCATGAGATGTGATATCTCAATGCTTCTAATACCAAACCTGAGACCCTTCCTATAACGAGATGGGATATCCAACTCCTTCCCATTCCAATCCTGAGACCCTTCCGATAGCAGAGATGTGATATCTCAATGCGTATACCAAACCTGAGACCCTTCCTATGGCATGAGATGTCTTATACAACTCCTTCCGATTCCAATCCTGAGGCCCTTCCTATAGCTTGAGATGTGATATCAAACTCCTTCCCATTCAATGTGATATCCAACTCCTTCCCATTCCAATCCTGAGACCCTTCCTATACCATGAGATGTGATGTTTCAATGCATCTAATACCAAACCTGAGACCCGTCCTAAAACATGAGATGTGAGATCCAAATCCTTCCCCTTCCAAACCTGAGACCTTTCCTTTAGCATGAGATGTGATATCCAACTCCTTCCCATTCCAAACCTGAGACCCTTCCTATAGCATGAGATGTTATATCTTAATGCTTCTAAAACCAAACCTGAGAACCATCCTATAACATGTGAACTCCAAATCCTTCCCTTTCCAAACCTGAGACCCTTCCGATAGCATGAGATGTGATATCTCAATGCTACTAAAACCAAACATGAGAACCATCCTATAACATGAGATGTGAAATCCAAATCCTTCCCTTTCCAAACCTGAGACCCTTCCTATAGCTTGAGATGTGATATCAAACTCCTTCCCATTCCAATCCCGAGATAGCTTGAGATGTGATAGCCAACTCCTTTCCATTCCAATACTGAGACCCTTCCTATACCATGAGATGTGATATCTCAATGCTTCTAATACCAAACCTTAGACCCGTCCTAAAACATGAGATGTGAGATCCAAATCCTTCCCCTTCCAAACCTGCGACCCTTCCTATAGCTTGAGATGTGATATCAAACTCCTTCCCATTCCAATCCTGAGATAGCTTGAGATGTGATATCCAACTCCATCCCATTCCAATCCTGAGACCCTTCCGATAGCATGAGATGTTATATCTTAATGCTTCTAAAACCAAACCTGAGAACCATCCTATAACATGTGAACTCCAAATCCTTCCCTTTCCAAACCTGAGACCCTTCCGATAGCATGAGATGTGATATCTCAATGCTACTAAAACCAAACATGAGAACCATCCTATAACATGAGATGTGAAATCCAAATCCTTCCCTTTCCAATCCTGAGACCCTTCCTATAGCATTAGAAGTGATATCTCCATGCTTATACCAAACCTGAGACCCTTCCTATAGCATGAGATGTGATATCCAAATCCTTCCCATTCCAATCCTGAGACCCTTCCTATAGCATGAGATGTGATATCTCAATGCTTATACCAAACCTGAGAGCCTACCTATAGCATGAGATGTGATATCCAACTCCTTCCCATTCCAACCTGAGACACTTCCTATAGCATGAGAAGGGATATCCAACTCCTTCCCAATCCAATCCTGAGACCCTTCCGATAGCAGAGATGTGATATCTCAATGCTTATACCAAACCTGAGACCCTTCCTATGGCATGAGATGTGATATCCAACTCCTTGCCATTCAAATCCTGAGACCCTTCCTATAGCATGAGATGTGATATCTCAATGCTTCTACCAAACCTGAGACCCTTCCTTTAGCATGAGATGTGATATCCAAATCCTTCACATTCCAATCCTGAGACCCTTCCTATAGCATGAGATGTGATATCTCAATGCTTCTAATACCAAACCTGAGATCCATCCTATAACATGAGATGTGATATCCAATTCCTTCCCATTCCAAACCTGAGACCCTTCCTCTAGCATGAGATGTGATATCTCAATGCTTCTAATACCAAACCTGAGATCCTTCCGATAGCATGAGATGTGATATCTCAATGCTTCTAATACCAAACCTGAGATCCTTCCTATAACATGAGATGTGATATCCAAATCCTTCCCCTTCCAAACCTGAGACCCTCCCTTTAGCATGAGATGTGATATCCAACTCCTTGCCATTCAAATCCTGAGACCCTCCCTATAACAAGAGATGTCATATCCAACTCCTTCCCATTCCAAACCTGAGACCCTTCCTTTAGCATGAGATGTGATATCCAAATCCTTCACATTCCAATCCGGAGACCCTTCCTATAGCATGAGATGTGATATCTCAAAGCTTCTAATACCAAACCTGAGATCCGCCCTATAACATGAGATGTGATATCCAACTCCTTCCCATTCCAAACCTGAGACCCTTCTGATAGCATGAGATGTGATATCTCAATGCTTCAAAAACCAAACATGAGAACCATCCTATAACATGAGATGTGAAATCCAAATCCTTCCCTTCCCAAACCTGATACTCTTCCTGTAGCATGAGATGTGATATCTCAATGCTTCTACCAAACCTGAAACCCTTCCTATAGCATGAGATGTGATATCCAACTCCTTCCCATTCCAATCCTGAGACACATCCTATAGCATGAGATGTGATATCACAATGCTTCTAATACCAAACGTGAGACCCGTCCTATAACATGAGATGTGATATCCAAATCCTTCCCCTTCCAAACCTGAGACCCTTCCTTTAGCATGAGATGTGATATCCAGCTCCTCCCATTCCAATCCTGAGACCCTTCCGATAGCATGAGATGTGATATCTCAATGCTTCTAATATCAAAACTGAGACCCTCCCTATAGCATGAGATGTGATATCTAAGTCCTTCCCATTCCAATCCTGAGACCCTTCCGATAGCAGAGATGTGATATTTCAATGCTTATACCAAACCTGAGACCCTTCCTATAGCATGAGATGTGATATCCAACTCCTTCCGATTCCAATCCTGAGACCCATCCTATAGCATGAGATGTGATATCTCAATGCTTCTAATACCAAACCTGAGATCCGTCCTATAACATGAGATGTGATATCCAACTCCTTCCCATTCCAAACCTGAGACCCTTCCGATAGCATGAGATGTGATATCTCAATGCTTCGAAAACCAAACATGAGAACCATCCTATAACATGAGATGTGAAATCCAAATCCTTCCCTTCCCAAACCTGATACTCTTCCTATAGCATGAGATGTGATATCTCAATGCTTCTACCAAACCTGAAACCCTTCCTATAGCATGAGATGTGATATCCAACTCCTTCCCATTCCAATCCTGAGACACATCCTATAGCATGAGATGTGATATCACAATGCTTCTAATACCAAACGTGAGACCCGTCCTATAACATGAGATGTGATATCCAAATCCTTCCCCTTCCAAACCTGAGACCCTTCCTTTAGCATGAGATGTGATATCCAGCTCCTCCCATTCCAATCCTGAGACCCTTCCGATAGCATGAGATGTGATATCTCAATGCTTCTAATATCAAAACTGAGACCCTCCCTGTAGCATGAGATGTGATATCTAAGTCCTTCCCATTCCAATCCTGAGACCCTTCCGATAGCAGAGATGTGATATTTCAATGCTTATACCAAACCTGAGACCCTTCCTATAGCATGAGATGTGATATCCAACTCCTTCCGATTCCAATCCTGAGACTCTTCCTATAGCATGAGATGTGATATCGCAATGCTTCTACCAAAACTGAGACCCTTCCTTTAGCATGAGATGTGATATCCAACTCCTTCCCATTCCAATCCTGAGACCCTTCCTATAACATGAGATGTGATATCTCAATGCTTCTAATACCAAACCTGAGATCCTTCCTATAACATGAGATGTGATATCCAACTCCTTCCCATTCCAATCCTGAGACCCTTCCTCTAGCATGAGATGTGATATCTCAATGCTTCTAATACCAAACCTGAGATCCTTCCGATAGCATGAGATGTGATATCTCAATGCTTCTAATACCAAACCTGAGATCCTTCCTATAACATGAGATGTGATATCCAAATCCTTCCCCTTCCAAACCTGAGACCCTCCCTTTAGCGTGAGATGTGATATCCAACTCCTTCCCATTCCAATCCTGATACCCTTCTGATAGCATGAGATGTGATATCTCAATGCCTCTAATACCAAACCTGAGATCCTACCTCTAACATGAAATGTGATATCCAACTCCTTCACTTTCCAAATCTGAGAGCCTTCCTACAGCATGAGATGTGATATCCAAGTCCTTCCCATTCCAATCCTGAGACCCTTCCTATAACATGAGATGCGATATCCAACTCCTTCCCATTCCAACCTGAGACCCTTCCTATAGCATGAGATTGGATATCCAACTCCTTCCAAATCCAATCCTGATACCCTTCCGATAGCATGAGATGTGATATCCCAATGCTTCTACAAAACCTGAGACCCATACCATGGCATGAGATGTGATATCAAACTCCCGTCCTATACCATGAGACTTGATATCTCAAAGCTTCTAATACCAAACCTGAGATCCGTCCTATAACATGAGATGTGATATCCAACTCCTTCCCATTCCAAACCTGAGACCCTTCCGATAGCATGAGATGTGATATCTCAATGCTTCAAAAACCAAACATGAGAACCATCCTATAACATGAGATGTGAAATCCAAATCCTTCCCTTCCCAAACCTGATACTCTTCCTATAGCATGAGATGTGATATCTCAATGCTTCTACCAAACCTGAAACCCTTCCTATAGCATGAGATGTGATATCCAACTCCTTCCCTTTCCAATCCTGAGACACATCCTATAGCATGAGATGTGATATCACAATGCTTCTAATACCAAACGTGAGACCCGTCCTATAACATGAGATGTGATATCCAAATCCTTCCCCTTCCAAACCTGAGACCCTTCCTTTAGCATGAGATGTGATATCCAGCTCCTCCCATTCCAATCCTGAGACCCTTCCGATAGCATGAGATGTGATATCTCAATGCTTCTAATATCAAAACTGAGACCCTCCCTATAGCATGAGATGTGATATCTAAGTCCTTCCCATTCCAATCCTGAGACCCTTCCGATAGCAGAGATGTGATATTTCAATGCTTATACCAAACCTGAGACCCTTCCTATAGCATGAGATGTGATATCCAACTCCTTCCGATTCCAATCCTGAGACCCTTCCTATAGCATGAGATGTGATATCGAAATGCTTCTACCAAAACTGAGACCCTTCCTATAGCATGAGATGTGATATCTCAATGCTTCTAATACCAAACCTGAGATCCGTCCTATAACATGAGATGTGATATCCAACTCCTTCCCATTCCAAACCTGAGACCCTTCCTATACCATGAGATGTGATATTTCAATGCTTCTAATACCAAACCTGAGACCCGTCCTAAAACATGAGATGTGAGATCCAAATCCTTCCCCTTCCAAACCTGATACTCTTCCTATAGCATGAGATGTGATATCTCAATGCTTCTACCAAACCTGAAACCCTTCCTATAGCATGAGATGTGATATCCAACTCCTTCCCATTCCAATCCTGAGACACATCCTATAGCATGAGATGTGATATCACAATGCTTCTAATACCAAACGTGAGACCCGTCCTATAACATGAGATGTGATATCCAAATCCTTCCCCTTCCAAACCTGAGACCCTTCCTTTAGCATGAGATGTGATATCCAGCTCCTCCCATTCCAATCCTGAGACCCTTCCGATAGCATGAGATGTGATATCTCAATGCTTCTAATATCAAAACTGAGACCCTCCCTATAGCATGAGATGTGATATCTAAGTCCTTCCCATTCCAATCCTGAGACCCTTCCGATAGCAGAGATGTGATATTTCAATGCTTATACCAAACCTGAGACCCTTCCTATAGCATGAGATGTGATATCCAACTCCTTCCGATTCCAATCCTGAGACCCTTCCTATAGCATGAGATGTGATATCGCAATGCTTCTACCAAAACTGAGACCCTTCCTTTAGCATGAGATGTGATATCCAACTCCTTCCCATTCCAATCCTGAGACCCTTCCTCTAGCATGAGATGTGATATCTCAATGCTTCTAATACCAAACCTGAGATCCTTCCGATAGCATGAGATGTGATATCCAAATCCTTCCCCTTCCAAACCTGAGACCCTCCCTTTAGCGTGAGATGTGATGTCCAACTCCTTCCCATTCCAATCCTGATACCCTTCTGATAGCATGAGATGTGATATCTCAATGCCTCTAATACCAAACCTGAGATCCTACCTCTAACATGAAATGTGATATCCAACTCCTTCACTTTCCAAACCTGAGAGCCTTCCTACAGCATGAGATGTGATATCCAAGTCCTTCCCATTCCAATCCTGAGACCCTTCCTATAACATGAGATGCGATATCCAACTCCTTCCCATTCCAACCTGAGACCCTTCCTATAGCATGAGATTGGATATCCAACTCCTTCCAAATCCAATCCTGATATCCTTCCGATAGCATGAGATGTGATATCCCAATGCTTCTACAAAACCTGAGACCCATACCATGGCATGAGATGTGATATCAAACTACCGTCCTATACCATGAGACTTGATATCTCAATGCTTCTAATACCAAACCTGAGACCGGACCAATAACATGAGATGTGATATCAAAATCCTCCCCCTTCCAAACCTTAGACCCTTCCTTTATCATGAGATGTGATATCCAAGTCCTTCCCATTCCATTCCTGACACCCTTCCTATAGCATGAGATGTGATATCTCAATGCTTCTAATTCCAAACCTGAGAATCTTCCTATAACATGAGATGTGATATCCAAGTCCTTCCCATTCCAATCCTGAGACCCTTCCTATAGGATGAGATGTGATATCTCAATGCTTCTAATACCAAACCTGAGACCCTTCCTATAACATGAATTGTGATATCCAAGTCCTTCCCATTCCAATCCTGAGACCCTTCCGATAGCAGAGATGTGATATCTCAATGCTTATACCAAACCTGAGACCCTTCCGATAGCATGAGATGTGATATCTCAATGCTTCTAATACCAAACCTGAGATCCTTCCTATAACATGAGATGTGATGTCCAAATCCTTCCCCTTCCAAACCTTAGACCCTCCCTTTAGCATGAGATGTGATATCCAACTCCTTCCCATTCCAATCCTGAGACCCTTCTGATGGCATGAGATGTGATATCTCAATGCCTCTAATACCAAACCTGAGATCCTACCTCTAACATGAAATGTGATATCCAACTCCTTCCCCTTCCAACCCTGAGAGCCTTCCTATAGAATGAGATGTGATATCCAAGTCCTTCCCATTCCAATCCTGAGACCCTTCCTATAACTTGAGATGTGATATCCAACTCCTTCCCATTCCAACCTTAGACCCTTCCTATAGCATGAGATGGGATATCCAACTCCTTCCAAATCCAATCCCGATACCCTTCCGATAGCATGAGATGTGATATCCCAATGCTTCTACAAAACCTGAGACCCATACCATGGCATGAGATGTGATATCAAACTGCTTCCCATTCCAATCCTGAGACCCTTCCTATAGCTTGAGATGTGATATCCAACTCCTTCCCATTCCAATTCTGAGACCCGTCCTATACCATGAGACTTGATATCTCAATGCTTCTAATATCAATCCTGAGACCCGTCCTATAACATGAGATGTGATACCCAAATCCTTCCCCTTCCAAACCTTAGACCCTTCCTATAGCATGAGTGTTAAGACGGATTTCTGAACTCTGTCCTGGTGGCGCAGAAGTTCAGAAGGCCAACCTAATTACTTGGAACAGGGTAACCTCTGGACAAGCCAGACCAATCAAGGTAGCGATCGCGGCGGTCAAGACTAGGTCTCAAGACGGGTGAGGGTGACTGAAAGCCCGCAATGAGCACACAAAGCAAGAGCGCTTACAAACTACTCCAAACAGTTGTTATATCAAAAATAGATACACATTTATTTTAAGGCCTTTAAAATAATGACCGTAGCGAGAAAATCACAATATCACAATATTAAACCAACACATACCATATCAACACAATATATATACAAATACACAGTCGCAAGCGTTTAAAGCACGAAATATGTAGTCCACCTGAAAGGAAAGGAAAACAGGCAGTGCGATAACGCTTTAGACTCAGTTCGCCTTCAGAGGCACCTAACTAGATGGAAGTCCGAGCCCTGCGAACAGTGGAGCCTTGTGCTCAAAGTACCTGCCACGCCGGTGCCAACGGGCAAAAGGGGAAGCTCTTCGGAGGAAGTCAGGCAGTTCGGGTTAGTGCACAGCAGAAGGAGAACAGGTTCCGCAACTCAAGCGCAGCCTCCACAGCGGGCAGAAGCAGAGCGCGAGTACGGCCAAAAGGGTGCTGTTTTTACACAGCTGGGAAAAGCAATGGGATACTGCAGGAGGGCGACCAGATCCTAGCTAAACTACTCACCGGTCCCCGAAGCAAGCAGACCCAGGCTTCTCCACGTTAGTTTCAGCAGCTGGCAGGTTCAGAAGAGCAGGGAACGCCTCGTAGTCGTGTAGAGCAAAAAGACGTCCCAATCGACGAAACCAGCACAGTTTGTTGCCGCAGCAGGACAACGGAGCGGCCGTGTGTATTCAAGCCAAATGTACACTCCTCCCTTCAGACCTGGGGACGCCAAGCGTACGAAGCGTGGGAGAGTGACAAGGACTCGAAATACAACACAACCTGGCGGCGGTTACAGAGCAGGACTCCCTTGTAAGCTGGTCAGTCAACTGGATGGCCCAGAGACACTTCCGAAGGCTTACTTTTCAGGAGATGATGAAGTCGCCGGGAATAGCTGTTCCTGCTATTCCAAAGGTCGAAGCACCAGTACAGGCCTTCTGGTTCGATCCAAGGAGGAAAGGGCTTCACAGGACGACAGCAGTGCAAAGGAGGATTCCTTCAGCGGGTCACCAGCGATTCCTCGGTCCAGCCTCTTGGTTGCAGGATACTTGGCTCCTGTATTCCTTCGTTCGTGAGAACTCAGGCGATCGACATGGTAGTGGTGTTTCCAGCTCCCTCTTATCCACGGTTCCCTTCGCGCCAAAACGGAGGGGAGCCAATGGGAGATCCGCTCATCAACACACATACCATACGTGGACCAATCACGGACCAAGGTGGTCCCAGGCATTCACACCACCCTAGACTCTCTGGCACCCAGGATGTGTATTGGGACCAGACATCCCAGCCCACACCCTGGAGGCACACAAACGACATGTAGAAGCCCGCGAAAGCAACCACGTTTCGCGGGAAAGTACATGCCCAAATAAGGAAGGCCCCGGGTCGCCCGACCTGGGGAAGGTGAAGGGAGCAAGACGGTCAGTGGACAGGACAAAGGAGCCTCGTGGTCTGGCCATTTTGGGAGCCAGGCCACCATTTTGGGTTCAGTGCGAAAAACGTGCTCAGAACGCCAAAAGGAGCTCAAAATAAACAAAACGATCGCTGCCACCATTCCAGTCCCTGAATGACTTGCACCGATCAAAATACCATCCTAAAAGAGTATCTAGGGCCTGTAGAAGGCTAGAGACCCAAGAGAGCTGTAACTTAGCTTACAGTGCCCTCTTGTGTCATGTTGCACTAAAGCCGCAACACGATAAAAGAAACTACGGGAAACAGCGTTCCCCGGTACTGACTGTCTTAAGGGCATGTCAGTTTCCACGTAAGAAAGGAGGGAAGCAGTCGCACTGTAGTGGATTCTACCTTGGTAGACTCAGAGGAAGTTGCCAGAGCTACTCTGATGCCCACTAAGTTGGCTGACGGCCCCCTCCGTATGTTTCCCGTGATCCCTGTAAATCTTACTTTAAATGGTACAGCAGTCAGGATTCCAGTGAGCATTCAGAGAAACGTCCCGGGAAAGGTCTTGTTGGGTAATGATCTCAGAGCTTTAGGGCTCGTAGGAGACACTGCCGAAAGACCCTACACACGGTCTCAAGCACGGGCAGCATTGGCCAAGTCCAATACGCCGCCCCAGCCGAAGGGGAAACCCAAGGCGAAAGGAGTCTACAAGTCAAGACGAGGGAAAGAGAATATTCCCCCGAGCTCGCCTACCACTGCGGTGGAGGAAGTTGGTCAATCGCCCGGGCCTGACGAGGAGGTGGCGATGCCTGAAGTATTCGACCCCAACGATCATCCTGAACTAAAAGACTTGTTAGTTGAAGGAGGTCCCGATAGGGACGAATTCAGTAAAGGCCAACGTGAGTGCCCATCTCTGGAAGGCCTAAGGAGACAGGCCTGCTCCCAGCTTGAGGGTGAACCTCCTGGGAAGCATAGGATTTATTGGGAAGGTGGACTCCTGTATAGTGAGCCCACAGAGTCTACAGAAGGAGACCATAGGAGGTTGGTGGTTCCCCTTGCTGTTAGGCCCTTCCTCCTGCAGTTGGCGCATGAAGTTCCCCTTGCTGGTCCCCTCGGTATGAGGACGACCAAGCAAAGGTTATCCATGCACTTCTACTGGCCCAAGATGGGGGAGCAAGTAGAAAGTCACTGCAGGAGTTGTGCCGCCTGCCAGTTGTCTGGTAAGGTTGGTGCGACAATCCAAGCTCCGTTGGTACCGCTCCCAGTTGTGGGGGTACCATTTGAAAGGGTAGGGATCGACATGGTTGGTCCCCTTGACCCGCAAACATCCTCAGGCAATAGGTTTATCCTGGTGCTGGTCGACCATGCAACCAGGTATCCTGAGGCCATCCCATTTACAACTGTAACTGCCAAGTCAGTTGCAGAAGCTTTACTCGGCATATTTACTAGGGTTGGCTTCCCTAAAGAAGTTGTGCCGGATGATGGCAGCAACTTTATGTCGAAGTATAGGCAGGCTATGTGGAAAGAATGTGGGGTCACCTACAGGTTCTCTTCTGCATACCACCCCCAGACCAATGGTCTGGGGGGGCATTTCAACAGGACGTTAAAGAGCATGATTGGGGCTCTGGAGGAGCCTCAGAGAAGAAAATGGGATCTTCTTGTTTCATGCTTACTGTTTGCCTACCGAGAGGTACCACAGGAGGGTGTTGGCTTCAGCCCCTTCGAACTTCTGTTCGGTCATCCCGTACGGGGACCCTTAGCCATCGTCAAAGAGGGATGGGAGATGCCCACTCCCCCTGTTACTACCAATGTAGTTGATTATGTGCTAGGGCTCAGAAAACGGATGGTACTTCTGATGGGCTTGGCTAGTGATAAATTGAAGGCAGGGCAAGCGCTGGTGAAACATTGGTACGACCAGAAAGCTTCCCTCATCAACTTTACACTTGGTCAGAAAGTCCTGATCATGAATCCCATAAGGCCTCGAGCTTTACAGGACAAATGGTCAGGCCCTTACCCAGTGGTGGAGCCCCTGGGTGAGGTTAACTATTCAGTGGACCTTGGAAGGCCTGGACAGGCTCCAAAAGTGTTTCACGTGAATAGGCTGAAGGCTTTCGTCCCAAGCGGCGAAATCGCAGCACTGCTATTTGCTTCAGACGTTGAGGAAGAGGAGTCTGAACCTCTCCCCGACCTGTTCAAAAGCAGTCCTTCAGAAAGCTCTTTTGAGGGTGTCCGAGTGGCCCCTCACCAAAATGGACAAGGCTCAGTGGTTTACCTTGGACATGAAGTAGGTGGAGGGAGGAGACAGCCTCTACTCAGTCAGGTACAAGCAGTACAAGACTGGCCTACCCCCACTACGCAAACCCAAGTGAGAGCCTGAGAGCCGGGGTATTACCGCAATTTTGTGGCAGACTATGGCACCATAGCTGCTCCTCTGACTGCCCTCACAACTCCGAAGAAACCCAAGAAGGTAACTTGGACCGACGAGTGTGAGAAGGCCTTCAATGGCTTAAAAGACTCCTTGTGCCAGGCCCCTCCTTAGGGCCCCTGATTATCAAAGACCTTTTATCGTGCAGACGGATGCCTCTGACACTGGGATAGGAGCTGTACTATCACAAGTAGATGAGAAGGGTAAGGAACACCCTATCGGTTTTATTAGTCGCCAGCTTAAAGACAGAGAGCTCAGATGGTCCACGGTAGAGAAAGAATGTTTCTCTGTTGTGTGGGCCCTAAGGAAGCTGAGGCCCTACCTCTATGGGACCCACTTCACTGTGCAGACTGACCATAAGCCGTTAAAGTGGCTAATGAACATGAAGGGGGAGAATCCAAAGTTGCTTAGGTGGTCCATAAGTCTACAAGGCTTCGACTTCACTATTGAGCATAGGCCAGGTGTCCAACATAGCAATGCTGATGGGTTGTCCAGAATGTTTAACCGACCTGAACAAGAGACTCATCCAGGGGTGGATTAGTTCCCCCTGTCCATAGTCTGGGAGGGGCGAGTGTTAGGAAAGATTTCGTAATTGTAGGTAATTTTCCTTCCATGTGGCAACCCCTAAACTTTTTGCTGTTGTTTTTCACCTTGTTCTTGACTTTGCCAGAGAAGTGCAGCCTTCTGCCGCACTCCTCTGGGCTTTCGCTCCTTTCTTACGGGGAAACTGACATGCCCTTAAGACAGTCAGTACCGGGGAACGCTGTTTCCCGTAGTTTCTTTTATCGTGTTGCGGCTTTAGTGCAACATGACACAAGAGGGCACTGTAAGCTAAGTTACAGCTCTCTTGGGTCTCTAGCCTTCTACAGGCCCTAGATACTCTTTTAGGATGGTATTTTGATCGGTGCAAGTCATTCAGGGACTGGAATGGTGGCAGCGATCGTTTTGTTTATTTTGAGCTCCTTTTGGCGTTCTGAGCACGTTTTTCGCACTGAACCCTTTCCTTTAGCATGAGATGTGATATCCAACTCCTTCCCATTCCAAACCTGAGACCCTTCCTATAGCATGAGATGTTATATCTTAATGCTTCTAAAACCAAACCTGAGAACCATCCTATAATATGTGAACTCCAAATCCTTCCCTTTCCAAACCTGAGACCCTTCCGATAGCATGAGATGTGGTATCTCAATGCTACTAAAACCAAACATGAGAACCATCCTATAACATGAGATGTGAAATCTAAATCCTTCTCTTTCCAAACCTGAGACCCTTCCTATAGCTTGGGATGTGATAGCCAACTCCTTTCCATTCCAATCCTGAGACCCTTCCTATACCATGAGATGTGATATCTCAATGATCCTAATACCAAACCTGAGACCCGTCCTATAACATGAGATGTGATACCCAAATCCTTCCCCTTCCAAACCTTAGACCCTTCCTATAGCATGAGATGTGATATCTCAATGCTTCTAATACCAAACCTGAGACCCTTCCTATAACGAGATGGGATATCCAACTCCTTCCCATTCTAATCCTGAGACCCTTCCGATAGCAGAGATGTGATATCTCAATGCTTATACCAAACCTGAGACCCTTCCTATGGCATGAGATGTCATATACAACTCCTTCCGATTCCAATCCTGAGACCCTTCCTATAGCATGAGATGTGATATCTCAATGCTTCTAATACCAAACCTGAGATCCTTCCTATAACATGAGATGTGATATCAAACTCCTTCCCATTCCAAACCTGAGACCCTTCCTATAGCATGAGATGTTATATCTCAATGCTTCTAATACCAAACATGAGAACCATCCTATAACATGAGATGTGAAATCCAAATCATTCCCTTTCCAAACCTGAGACCCTTCCTATAGCTTGAGATGTGATATCAAACTCCTTCCCATTCAATGTGATATCCAACTCCTTCCAATTCCAATCCTGAGACCCTTCCTATACCATGAGATGTGATAATTCAATGCTTCTAATACCAAACCTGAGAACCGTCCTAAAACATGAGATGTGAGATCCAAATCCTTCCCCTTCCAAACCTGAGATTGTTCCTTTAGCATGAGATGTGATATCCAACTCCTTCCCATTCCAATCCTGAGACCCTTCCTATTCCATGAGATGTGATATCTCAATGCTTCTAATACCAAACCTGAGACCCGTCCTAAAACATGAGATGTGAGATCCAAATCCTTCCCCTACCAAACCTGAGACCTTTCCTTTAGCATGAGATGTGATATCCAACTCCTTCCCATTCCAAACCTGAGACCCTTCCTATAGCATGAGATGTTATATCTTAATGCTTCTAAAACCAAACCTGAGAACCATCCTATAACATGTGAAATCCAAATCCTTCCCTTCCAAACCTGAGACCCTTCCGATAGCATGAGATGTGATATCTCAATGCTACTAAAACGAAACATGAGAACCATCCTATAACATGAGATGTGAAATCCAAATCCTTCCCTTTCCAAACCTGAGACCCTTCCTATAGCTTGAGATGTGATATCAAACTCCTTCCCATTCCAATCCTGAGATAGCTTGAGATGTGATAGCCAACTCCTTCCCATTCCAATCCTGAGACCCTTCCTATACCATGAGATGTGATATCTCAATGCTTCTAATACCAAACTTGAGACCCGTCCTAAAACATGAGATGTGAGATCCAAATCCTTCCCCTTCCAAGCCTGAGACCCTTCCTATAGCTTGAGATGTGATATCAAACTCCTTCCCATTCCAATCCTGAGATAGCTTGAGATGTGATATCCGACTCCATCCCATTCCAATCCTGAGACCCTTCCGATAGCATGAGATGTGATAGCTCAATGCTTCTAATATCAAAACTGAGACCCTCCCTATAGTATGAGATGTGATATCTAAGTCCTTCCCATTCCTATCCTGAGACCCTTCCGATAGCAGAGATGTGATATCTCAATGCTTATACCAAACCTGATGACCCTTCCTATGGCATGAAATGTGATATCCAACTCCTTCCCATTCCAATCATGAGTTCCTTCCTATAGCATGAGATGTGATATCTCAATGCTTCTATCAAACCTGAGACCCTTCCTTTAGCATGAGATGTGATATCCAACTCCTTGCCATTCCAATCCTGAGACCCTTCCTATAACATGAGACGTGATATCCAACTCCTTCCGATTCCAATCCTGAGACTCCTCCTATAGCATGAGATGTGATATCTCAATGTTTCTAATACCAAACCTGGGACCCGTCCTATAACATGAGATATGATATCCAAATCCTTCCCCTTCCAAACCTGAGACCCTTCCTTTAGCATGAGATGTGATATCCAAATCCTTCCCATTCCAATCCTGAAACCCTTCCTATAGCATGAGATGTGATATCTCAATGTTTCTAATAAAAAACCTGAGACCCTTCCTATAGCAAGAGATGTGATATCCAAATCCTTCCTATTCCAATCCTGAGACCCTTCCTATAACGAGATGTGATATCCAACACCTTCCCATTCCAACCTGAGACCCTTCCTATAGCATGAGAAGGGATATCCAACTCCTTCCCATTCCAATCCTTAGACCCTTCCTACAGCATGCGATGTGATATCTCAATGATTCTAATACCAAACCAGAGACCCGTCCTATAACATGAGATGGGATATCCAACTCCTTCCCATTCCAATTCAGAGCCACTTCCGATAGCAGAGATGTGATATCTCAATGCTTATACCAAACCTGAGACCCTTCCTATAACATGAGATGTGATATCCAACGCCTTCCCGTTCCAAACCTGAGACACTTACTATAGCATATGTGATATCCAACTCCTACCCATTCCAAACTTGAGACCCTTCCTATAGCAAGAATGTAATATCCAACTCCTACCCATTCCAATCCTGAGACCATTCCTATAGCATGAGATGTGATATATCAATGCTTCTAATACCAAACCTGAGATCCTTCCTATGACATGAGATGTGATATCCAAATCCTTCCCATTCCAATCCTGAGACCCTTCCTATAGCAAGAGATGTGATATCCAAATCCTTCCCATTCCAATCCTGAGACCCTTCCTATAACATGAGATGTGATATCCAACTCCTTCCCATTCCAACCTGAGACACTTCCTATAGCATGAGAAGGGATATCCAACTCCTTCCCAATCCAATCCTGAGACCCTTCCGATAGCAGAGATGTGATATCTCAATGCTTATACCAAACCTGAGACCCTTCCTATGGCATGAGATGTGATATCCAACTCCTTGCCATTCAAATCCTGAGACCCTTCCTATAGCATGAGATGTGATATCTCAATGCTTCTACCAAACCTGAGACTCTTCCTTTAGCATGAGATGTGATATCCAAATCCTTCACATTCCAATCCTGAGACCCTTCCTATAGCATGAGATGTGATATCCAACTCCTTCCCATTCCAATCCTGAGACCCTTCCTATAGCATGAGAAGTGATATCTCCATGCTTATACCAAACCTGAGACCCTTCCTATAGCATGAGATGTGATATCCAAATCCTTCCCATTCCAATCCTGAGACCCTTCCTATAGCATGAGATGTGATATCTCAATGCTTATACCAAACCTGAGACCCTTCCTATGGCATGAGATGTCATATACAACTCCTTCCGATTCCAATCCTGAGACCCTTCCTATAGCATGAGATGTGATATCTCAATGCTTCTAATACCAAACCTGAGATCCTTCCTATAACATAAGATGTGATATCAAACTCCTTCCCATTCCAAACCTGAGACCCTTCCGATAGCATGAGATGTGATATCTCAATGCTTCCAAAACCAAACATGAGAACCATCCTATAACATGAGATGTGAAATCCAAATCATTCCCTTTCCAAACCTGAGATCCTTCCTATAGCTTGAGATGTGATATCAAACTCCTTCCCATTCAATGTGATATCCAACTCCTTCCCATTCCAATCCTGCGACCCTTCCTATACCATGAGATGTGATATTTCAATGCTTCTAATACCAAACCTGAGACCCGTCCTAAAACATGAGATGTGAGATCCAAATACTTCCCCTTCCAAACCTGAGACCTTTCCTTTAGCATGAGATGTGATATCCAACTCCTTCCCATTCCAAACCTGAGACCCTTCCTATAGCATGAGATGTTATATCTTAATGCTTCTAAAACCAAACCTTAGAACCATCCTATAACATGTGAAATCCAAATCCTTCCCTTCCAAACCTGAGACCCTTCCGATAGCATGAGATGTGATATCTCAATGCTACTAAAACCAAACATGAGAACCATCCTATAACATGAGATGTGAAATCCAAATCCTTCCCTTTCCAAACCTGAGACCCTTCCTATAGATTGAGATGTGATATCAAACTCCTTCCCATTCCAATCCTGAGATAAGCTTGAGATGTGATAGCCAACTCCTTCCCATTCCAATCCTGAGACCCTTCCTCTACCATGAGATGTGATATCTCAATGCTTCTAATACCAAACTTGAGACCCGTCCTAAAACATGAGATGTGAGATCCAAATCCTTCCCCTTCCAAACCTGAGACCCTTCCTATAGCTTGAGATGTGATATCAAACTCCTTCCCATTCCAATCCTGAGATAGCTTGAGATGTGATATCCGACTCCATCCCATTCCAATCCTGAGACCCTTCCGATAGCATGAGATGTGATAGCTCAATGCTTCTAATATCAAAACTGAGACCCTCCCTATAGTATGAGATGTGATATCTTAGTCCTTCCCATTCCTATCCTGAGACCCTTCCGATAACAGAGATGTGATATCTCAATGCTTATACCAAACCTGATGACCCTTCCTATGGCATGAGATGTGATATCCAACTCCTTCCCATTCCAATCCTGAGACTCCTCCTATAGCATGAGATGTGATATCTCAATGCTTCTAATACCAAACCTGGGACCCGTCCTATAACATGAGATATGATATCCAAATCCTTCCCCTTCCAAACCTGAGACCCTTCCTTTAGCATGAGATGTGATTTCCAAATCCTTCCCATTCCAATCCTGAAACCCTTCCTATAGCATGAGATGTGATATCTGAATGCTTCTATCAAACCTGAGACCCTTCCTTTAGCATGAGATGTGATATCCAACTCCTTGCCATTCCAATCCTGAGACCCTTCCTATAACATGAGACGTGATATCCAACTCCTTCCCATTCCAATCCTGAGACTCCTCCTATAGCATGAGATGTGATATCTCAATGCTTCTAATACCAAACCTGGGACCCGTCCTATAACATGAGATATGATATCCAAATCCTTCCCCTTCCAAAGCTGAGACCCTTCCTTTAGCATGAGATGTGATTTCCAAATCCTTCCCATTCCAATCCTGAAACCCTTCCTATAGCTTGAGATGTGATATCTCAATGTTTCTAATAAAAAACCTGAGACCCTTCCTATAGCAAGAGATGTGATATCAAAATCCTTCCCATTCCAATCCTGAGACTCTTCCTATAACGAGATGTGATATCCAACTCCTTCCCATTCCAACCTGAGACCCTTCCTATAGCATGAGAAGGGATATCCAACTCCTTCCCATTCCAATCCTTAGACCCTTCCTACAGCATGCGATGTGATATCTCAATGATTCTAATACCAAACCAGAGACCCGTCCTATAACATGAGATGGGATATCCAACTCCTTCCCATTCCAATCCTGAGCCACTTCCGATAGCAGAGATGTGATATCTCAATGCTTATACCAAACCTGAGACCCTTCCTATAACATGAGATGTGATATCCAACTCCTTCCCGTTCCAAACCTGAGACACTTGCTATAGCATATGTGATATCCAACTCCTTCCCATTCCAAACATGAGACCCTTCCTATAGCAAGAATGTAATATCCAACTCCTACCCATTCCAATCCTGAGACCATTCCTATAGCATGAGATGTGATATATCAATACTTCTAATACCAAACCTGAGATCCTTCCTATGACATGAGATGTGATATCCAAATCCTTCCCATTCCAATCCTGAGAACCTTCCTATAGCAAGAGATGTGATATCCAAATCCTTCCCATTCCAATCCTGAGACCCTTCCTATAACATGAGATGTGATATCCAACTCCTTCCCATTCCAACCTGAGACACTTCCTATAGCATGAGAAGGGATATCCAACTCCTTCCCAATCCAATCCTGAGACCCTTCCGATAGCAGAGATGTGATATCTCAATGCTTATACCAAACCTGAGACCCTTCCTATGGCATGAGATGTGATATCCAACTCCTTGCCATTCAAATCCTGAGACCCTTCCTATAGCATGAGATGTGATATCTCAATGCTTCTACCAAACCTGAGACCCTTCCTTTAGCATGAGATGTGATATCCAAATCCTTCACATTCCAATCCTGAGACCCTTCCTATAGCATGAGATGTGATATCCAACTCCTTCCCATTCCAATCCTGAGACCCTTCCCATAGCATGAGAAGTGATATCTCCATGCTTATACCAAACCTGAGACCTTCCTATAGCATGAGATGTGATATCCAAATCCTTCCCATTCCAATCCTGAGATCCTTACTATAGCATGAGATGTGATATCTCAATGCTTATACCAAACCTGAGAGCCTACATATAGCATGAGATGTGACATCCAACTCCTTCCCATTCCAACCTGAGACACTTCCTATAGCATGAGAAGGGATATCCAACTCCTTCCCAATCCAATCCTGAGACCCTTCCGATAGCAGAGATGTGATATCTCAATGCTTATACCAAACCTGAGACCCTTCCTATGGCATGAGATGTGATATCCAACTCCTTGCCATTCAAATCCTGAGACCCTTCCTATAGCATGAGATGTGATATCTCAATGCTTCTACCAAACCTGAGATCCTTCCTTTAGCATGAGATGTGATATCCAAATCCTTCACATTCCAATCCTGAGACCCTTCCTATAGCATGAGATGTGATATCTCAATGCTTCTAATACCAAACCTGAGATCCTTCCTATAACATGAGATGTGATATCCAATTCCTTCCCATTCCAAACCTGAGACCCTTCCTATTGGATGAGATGTGATATCCAACTCCTTCCCATTCCAACCCTGAGACCCTTCCTATACCATGAGATATGATATCTTAATGCTTCTAATACCAAACCTGGGACCCGTCCTATAACATGAGATATGATATCCAAATCAATCCCCTTCCAAACCTGAGACCCTTCCTTTAGCATGAGATGTGATATCCAAATCCTTCACATTCCAATCCGGAGACCCTTCCTATAGCATGAGATGTGATATCTCAATGCTTCTAATACCAAACCTGAGATCCTTCCTATAACATGAGATGTGATATCCAACTCCTTCCCATTCCAAACCTGAGACCCTTCCGATAGCATGAGATGTGATATCTCAATGCTTCAAAAACCAAACATGAGAACCATCCTATAACATGAGATGTGAAATCCAAATCCTTCCCTTCCCAAACCTGAGACTCTTCCTATAGCATGAGATGTGATATCTCAATGCTTCTACCAAACCTGAAACCCTTCCTATAGCATGAGATGTGATATCCAACTCCTTCCCATTCCAATCCTGAGACACATCCTATAGCATGAGATGTGATATCACAATGCTTCTAATACCAAACCTGAGACCCGTCCTATAACAAAAGATGTGATATCCAAATCCTTCCCCTTCCAAACCTGAGACCCTTCCTTTAGCATGAGATGTGATATCCAGCTCCTCCCATTCCAATCCTGAGACCCTTCCGATAGCATTAGATGTGATATCTCAATGCTTCTAATATCAAAACTGAGACCCTCCCTATAGCATGAGATTTGATATCTAAGTACTTCCCATTCCAATCCTGAGACCCTTCCGATAGCAGAGATGTGATATTTCAATGCTTACACCTAACCTGAGACCCTTCCTATAGCATGAGATGTGATATCCAACTCCTTCCGATTCCAATCCTGAGACCCTTCCTATAGCATGAGATGTGATATCGCAATGCTTCTACCAAAACGGAGACCCTTCCTTTAGCATGAGATGTGATATCCAACTCCTTCCCATTCCAATCCTGAGACCCTTCCTATAGCATGAGATGTGATATCTCAATGCTTCTAATACCAAACCCGAGATCCTTCCTATAACATGAGATGTGATATCCAACTCCTTCCCATTCCAATCCTGAGACCCTTCCAATAGCATGAGATGTGATATCTCAATGCTTCTAATACCAAACCTGAGATCCTTCCGATGGCATGAGATGTGATATCTCAATGCTTCTAATACCAAACCTGAGATCCTTCCTATAACATGAGATGTGATATCCAAATCCTTCCCCTTCCAAACCTGAGACCCTCCCTTTAGCATGAGATGTGATATCCAACTCCTTCCCATTCCAATCCTGATACCCTTCTGATAGCATGAGATGTGATATCTCAATGCCTCTAATACCAAACCTGAGATCCTACCTCTAACATGAAATGTGATATCCAACTCCTTCCCTTTCCAAACCTGAGAGCCTTCCTACAGCATGAGATGTGATATCCAAGTCCTTCCCATTCCAACCTGAGACCCTTCCTATAGCATGAGATGGGATATCCAACTCCTTCCAAATCCAATTCTGCTACCCTTCCGATAGCAAGAGATGTGATATCCCAATGCTTCTACAAAACCTGAGACCCATACCATGGCATGAGATGTGATATCAAACTCCCGTCCTATACCATGAGACTTGATATCTCAATGCTTCTAATACCAAACCTGAGACCAGTCCAATAACATGAGATGTGATATCCAAATCCTTCCCCTTCCAAACCTTAGACCCTTCCTTTATCATGAGATGTGATATCCAAGTCCTTCCCATTCCATTCCTGAGACCCTTCCTATAGCATGAGATGTGATATCTCAATGCTTCTAATACCAAACCTGAGACCCTTCCTATAACATGAGATGTGATATCCAAGTCCTCCCCATTCCAATCCTGAGACCCTTCCGATAGCAGAGATGTGATATCTCAATGCTTATACCAAACCTGACACCCTTCCGATAGCATGAGATGTGATATCTCAATGCTTCTAATACCAAAACTGAGATCATTCCTATAACATGAGATGTGATGTCCAAATCCTTCCCCTTCCAAACCTTAGACCCTCCCTTTAGCATGAGATGTGATATCCAACTCCTTCCCATTCCAATCCTGAGACCCTTCTGATGGCATGAGATGTGATATCTCAATGCCTCTAATACCAAACCTGAGATCCTACCTCTAACATGAAATGTGATATCCAACTCCTTCCCCTTCCAACCCTGAGAGCCTTCCTATAGAATGAGATGTGATATCCAAGTCCTTCCCATTCCAGTCCTGAGACCCTTCCTATAACATGAGATGTGATATCAAACTCCTTCCCATTCAATGTGATATCCAACTCCTTCCCATTCCAATCCTGAGACCCTTCCTATACCATGAGATGTGATGTTTCAATGCATCTAATACCAAACCTGAGACCTGTCCTAAAACATGAGATGTGAGATCCAAATCCTTCCCCTTCCAAACCTGCGACCTTTCCTTTAGCATGAGATGTGATATCCAACTCCTTCCCATTCCAAACCTGAGACCCTTCCTATAGCATGAGATGTTATATCTTAATGCTTCTAAAACCAAACCTGAGAACCATCCTATAACATGTGAACTCCAAATCCTTCCCTTTACAAACCTGAGACCCTTCCGATAGCATGAGATGTGATATCTCGATGCTACTAAAACCAAACATGAGAACCATCCTATAACATGAGATGTGAAATCCAAATCCTTCCCTTTCCAAACCTGAGACCCTTCCTATAGCTTCAGATGTGATATCAAACTCCTTCCCATTCCAATCCCGAGATAGCTTGAGATGTGATAGCCAACTCCTTTCCATTCCAATACTGAGACCCTTCCTATACCATGAGATGTGATATCTCAATGCTTCTAATACCAAACCTGAGACCCGTCCTAAAACATGAGATGTGAGATCCAAATCCTTCCCTTTCCAAACCTGAGACCCTTCCGATAGCATGAGATGTGATATCTCGATGCTACTAAAACCAAACATGAGAACCATCCTATAACATGAGATGTGAAATCCAAATCCTTCCCTTTCCAAACCTGAGACCCTTCCTATAGCTTCAGATGTGATATCAAACTCCTTCCCATTCCAATCCCGAGATAGCTTGAGATGTGATAGCCAACTCCTTTCCATTCCAATACTGAGACCCTTCCTATACCATGAGATGTGATATCTCAATGCTTCTAATACCAAACCTGAGACCCGTCCTAAAACATGAGATGTGAAATCCAAATCCTTCCCTTTCCAATCCTGAGACCCTTCCTATAGCATGAGAAGTGATATCTCCATGCTTATACCAAACCTGAGACCCTTCCTATAGCATGAGGTATGATATCCAAATCCTTCCCATTCCAATCCTGAGACCCTTCCTATAGCATGAGATGTGATATCTCAATGCTTATACCAAACCTGAGAGCCTACCTATAGCATGAGATGTGATATCCAACTCCTTCCCATTCCAACCTGAGACACTTCCTATAGCATGAGAAGGGATATCCAACTCCTTCCCAATCCAATCCTGAGACCCTTCCGATAGCAGAGTTGTGATATCTCAATGCTTATACCAAACCTGAGACCCTTCCTATGGCATGAGATGTGATATCCAACTCCTTGCCATTCAAATCCTGAGACCCTTCCTATAGCATGAGATGTGATATCTCAATACTTCTACCAAACCTGAGACCCTTCCTTTAGCATGAGATGTGATATCCAAATCCTTCACATTCCAATCCTGAGACCCTTCCTATAGCATGAGATGTGATATCTCAATGCTTCTAATACCAAACCTGAGATCCTTCCTATAACATGAGATGTGATATCCAATTCCTTCCCATTCCAAACCTGAGACCCTTCCTATTGGATGAGATGTGATATCCAACTCCTTCCCATTCCAACCCTGAGACCCTTCCTATACCATGAGATGTGATATTTCAATGCTTCTAATACCAAACCTGGGACCCGTCCTATAACATGAGATATGATATCCAAATCAATCCCCTTCCAAACCTGAGACCCTTCCTTTAGCATGAGATGTGATATCCAAATACTTCCCATTCCAATCCTAAAACCTTTCCTATAGCATGAGATGTGATATCTCAAAGTTTCTAATAAAAAACCTGAGACCCTTCCTATAGCAAGAGATGTGATATCCAAATCCTTCCCATTCCAATCCTGAGACCCTTCCTATAACATGAGATGTGATATCCAACTCCTTCCCATTCCAACCCGAGACCCTTCCTATAGCATGAGAAGGGATATCCAACTCCTTCCCAATCCAATCCTGAGACCCTTCCGATAGCAGAGATGTGATATCCAACTAGATGTCATATCCAACTCCTTCCCATTCCAAACCTGAGACCCTTCCTTTAGCATGAGATGTGATATCCAAATCCTTCACATTCCAATCCGGAGACCCTTCCTATAGCATGAGATGTGATATCTCAATGCTTCTAATACCAAACCAGAGATCCTTCCTATAACATGAGATGTGATATCCAACTCCTTCCCATTCCAAACCTGAGACCCTTCCGATAGCATGAGATGTGATATCTCAATGCTTCAAAAACCAAACATGAGAACCATCCTATAACATGAGATGTGAAATCCAAATCCTTCCCTTTCCAAACCTGAGACTCTTCCTATAGCATGAGATGTGATATCTCAATGCTTCTACCAAACCTGAAACCCTTCCTATAGCATGAGATGTGATATCCAACTCCTTCCCATTCCAATCCTGAGACACATCCTATAGCATGAGATGTGATATCACAATGCTTCTAATACCAAACCTGAGACCCGTCCTATAACATGAGATGTGATATCCAAATCCTTCCCCTTCCAAACCTGAGACCCTTCCTTTAGCATGAGATGTGATATCCAGCTCCTCCCATTCCAATCCTGAGACCCTTCCGATAGCATGAGATGTGATATCTCAATGCTTCTAATATCAAAACTGAGACCCTCCCTATAGCATGAGATGTGATATCTAAGTCCTTCCCATTCCAATCCTGAGACCCTTCCGATAGCAGAGATGTGATATTTCAATGCTTACACCAAACCTGAGACCCTTCCTATAGCATGAGATGTGATATCCAACTCCTTCCGATTCCAATCCTGAGACCCTTCCTATAGCATGAGATGTGATATCGCAATGCTTCTACCAAAACTGAGACCCTTCCTTTAGCATGAGATGTGATATCCAAATCCTTCCCCTTCCAAACCTGAGACCCTCCCTTTAGCATGAGATGTGATATCCAACTCCTTCCATTCCAATCCTGATACCCTTCTGATAGCATGAGATGTGATATCTCAATGCCTCTAATACAAAACCTGAGATCCTACCTCTAACATGAAATGTGATATCCAACTCCTTCCCTTTCCAAACCTGAGAGCCTTCCTATAGCATGAGATGTGATATCCAAGTCCTTCCCATTCCAACCTGAGACCCTTCCTATAGCATGAGATGGGATATCCAACTCCTTCCAAATCCAATCCTGATACCCTTCCGATAGCATGAGATGTGATATCCCAATGCTTCTACAAAACCTGAGACCCATACCATGGCATGAGATGTGATATCAAACTCCCATCCTATACCATGAGACTTGATATCTCAATGCTTCTAATACCAAACCTGAGACCGGTCCAATAACATGAGATGTGATATCCAAATCCTTCCCCTTCCAAACCTTAGACCCTTCCTTTATCATGAGATGTGATATCCAAGTCCTTCCCATTCCATTCCTGAGACCCTTCCTATAGCATGAGATGTGATATCTCAATGCTTCTAATACCAAACCTGAGACCCTTCCTATAACATGAGATGTGATATCTAAGTCCTTCCCATTCCAATCCTGAGACCCTTCCGATAGCAGAGATGTGATATTTCAATGCTTACACCAAACCTGAGACCCTTCCTATAGCATGAGATGTGATATCCAACTCCTTCCGATTCCAATCCTGAGACCCTTCCTATAGCATGAGATGTGATATCGCAATGCTTCTACCAAAACTGAGACCCTTCCTTTAGCATGAGATGTGATATCCAAATCCTTCCCCTTCCAAACCTGAGACCCTCCCTTTAGCATGAGATGTGATATCCAACTCCTTCCATTCCAATCCTGATACCCTTCTGATAGCATGAGATGTGATATCTCAATGCCTCTAATACAAAACCTGAGATCCTACCTCTAACATGAAATGTGATATCCAACTCCTTCCCTTTCCAAACCTGAGAGCCTTCCTATAGCATGAGATGTGATATCCAAGTCCTTCCCATTCCAACCTGAGACCCTTCCTATAGCATGAGATGGGATATCCAACTCCTTCCAAATCCAATCCTGATACCCTTCCGATAGCATGAGATGTGATATCCCAATGCTTCTACAAAACCTGAGACCCATACCATGGCATGAGATGTGATATCAAACTCCCATCCTATACCATGAGACTTGATATCTCAATGCTTCTAATACCAAACCTGAGACCGGTCCAATAACATGAGATGTGATATCCAAATCCTTCCCCTTCCAAACCTTAGACCCTTCCTTTATCATGAGATGTGATATCCAAGTCCTTCCCATTCCATTCCTGAGACCCTTCCTATAGCATGAGATGTGATATCTCAATGCTTCTAATACCAAACCTGAGACCCTTCCTATAACATGAGATGTGATATCCAAGTCCTTCCCATTCCAATCCTGAGACCCTTCCTATAGCATGAGATATGATATCTCAATGCTTCTAATACCAAACCTGAGACCCTTCCTATAACATGAATTGTGATATCCAAGTCCTTCCCATTCCAATCCTGAGACCCTTCCTATACCATGAGATGTGATATCTCAATGCTTCTAATACCAAACCTGGGACCCGTCCTATAACATGAGATATGATATCCAAATCCTTCCCCTTCCAAACCTGAGACCCTTCCTTTAGCATGAGATGTGATATCCAAATCCTTCCCATTCCAATCCTGAAATCCTTCCTATAGCATGAGATGTGACATCTCAATGTTTCTAATAAAAAACCTGAGACCCTTCCTATAGCAAGAGATGTGATATCCAAATCCTTCCCATTTCAATCTTGAGACCCTTCCTATAACATGAGATGTGATATCCAACTCCTTCCCATTCCAATCCTGAGACCCTTCCTATAGCATGAGAAGTGATATCTCCATGCTTATACCAAACCTGAGACCCTTCCTATAGCATGAGATGTGATATCCAAATCCTTCCCATTCCAATCCTGAGACCCTTCCTATAGCATGACAGTGATATCCAAGTCCATCCCATTCCAATCCTTAGACCCTTCCTACAGCATGCGATGTGATATCTCAATGATTCTAATACCAAACCAGAGACCCGTCCTATAACATGAGATGGGATATCTAACTCCTTCCCATTCCAATCCTGAGCCACTTCCGATAGCAGAGATGTGATATCTCAATGCTTATACCAAACCTGAGACCCTTCCTATAACATGAGATGTGATATCCAACTCCTTCCCGTTCCAAACCTGAGACACTTCCTATAGCATATGTGATATCCATCTCCTTCCCATTCCAAACATGAGACCCTTCCTATAGCATGAGATGTGATATATCAATGCTTCTAATACCAAACCTGAGATCCTTCCTATGACATGAGATGTGATTTCCAAATCCTTCCCATTCCAATCCTGAGACCATTCCTATAGCAAGAGATGTGATATCCAAATCCTTCCCATTACAATCCTGAGACCCTTCCTATAACATGAGATGTGATATCCAACTCCTTCCCATTCCAACCTGAGACACTTCCTATAGCATGAGAAGGGATATCCAACTCCTTCCCAATCCAATCCTGAGACCCTTCCGATAGCAGAAATGTGATATCTCAATGCTTATACCAAACCTGAGACCCTTCCTATGGCATGAGATGTGATATCCAACTCCTTGCCATTCAAATCCTGAGACCCTCCCTATAACAAGAGATGTCATATCCAACTCCTTCCCATTCCAAACCTGAGACCCTTCCTTTAGCATGAGATGTGATATCCAAATTCTTCACATTCCAATCCGGAGACCCTTCCTATAGCATGAGATGTGATATCTCAATGCTTCTAATACCAAACCTGAGATCCTTCCTATAACATGAGATGTGATATCCAACTCCTTCCCATTCCAAACCTGAGACCCTTCCGATAGCATGAGATGTGATATCTCAATGCTTCAAAAACCAAACATGAGAACCATCCTATAACATGAGATGTGAAATCCAAATCCTTCCCTTTCCAAACCTGAGACTCTTCCTATAGCATGAGATGTGATATCTCAATGCTTCTACCAAACCTGAAACCCTTCCTATAGCATGAGATGTGATATCCAACTCCTTCCCATTCCAATCCTGAGACACATCCTATAGCATGAGATGTGATATCACAATGCTTCTAATACCAAACCTGAGACCCGTCCTATAACATGAGATGTGATATCCAAATCCTTCCCCTTCCAAACCTGAGACCCTTCCTTTAGCATGAGATGTGATATCCAGCTCCTCCCATTCCAATCCTGAGACCCTTCCGATAGCATGAGATGTGATATCTCAATGCTTCTAATATCAAAACTGAGACCCTCCCTATAGCATGAGATGTGATATCTAAGTCCTTCCCATTCCAATCCTGAGACCCTTCCGATAGCAGAGATGTGATATTTCAATGCTACACCAAACCTGAGACCCTTCCTATAGCATGAGATGTGATATCCAACTCCTTCCGATTGCAATCCTGAGACCCTTCCTATAGCATGAGATGTGATATCGCAATGCTTCTACCAAAACTGAGACCCTTCCTTTAGCATGAGATGTGATATCCAAATCCTTCCCCTTCCAAACCTGAGACCCTCCCTTTAGCATGAGATGTGATATCCAACTCCTTCCCATTCCAATCCTGATACCCTTCTGATAGCATGAGATGTGATATCTCAATGCCTCTAATACAAAACCTGAGATCCTACCTCTAACATGAAATGTGATATCCAACTCCTTCCCTTTCCAAACCTGAGAGCCTTCCTACAGCATGAGATGTGATATCCAAGTCCTTCCCATTCCAACCTGAGACCCTTCCTATAGCATGAGATGGGATATCCAACTCCTTCCAAATCCAATCCTGATACCCTTCCGATAGCATGAGATGTGATATCCCAATGCTTCTACAAAACCTGAGACCCATACCATGGCATGAGATGTGATATCAAACTCCCATCCTATACCATGAGACTTGATATCTCAATGCTTCTAATACCAAACCTGAAACCGGTCCAATAACATGAGATGTGATATCCAAATCCTTCCCCTTCCAAACCTTAGACCCTTCCTTTATCATGAGATGTGATATCCAAGTCCTTCCCATTCCATTCCTGAGACCCTTCCTATAGCATGAGATGTGATATCTCAATGCTTCTAATACCAAACCTGAGACCCTTCCTATAACATGAGATGTGATATCCAAGTCCTTCCCATTCCAATCCTGAGACCCTTCCTATAGCATGAGATATGATATCTCAATGCTTCTAATACCAAACCTGAGACCCTTCCTATAACATGAATTGTGATATCCAAGTCCTTCCCATTCCAATCCTGAGACCCTTCCTATACCATGAGATGTGATATCTCAATGCTTCTAATACCAAACCTGGGACCCGTCCTATAACATGAGATATGATATCCAAATCCTTCCCCTTCCAAACCTGAGACCCTTCCTTTAGCATGAGATGTGATATCCAAATCCTTCCCATTCCAATCCTGAAATCCTTCCTATAGCATGAGATGTGATATCTCAATGTTTCTAATAAAAAACCTGAGACCCTTCCTATAGCAAGAGATGTGATATCCAAATCCTTCCCATTTCAATCTTGAGACCCTTCCTATAACATGAGATGTGATATCCAACTCCTTCCCATTCCAATCCTGAGACCCTTCCTATAGCATGAGAAGTGATATCTCCATGCTTATACCAAACCTGAGACCCTTCCTATAGCATGAGATGTGATATCCAAATCCTTCCCATTCCAATCCTGAGACCCTTCCTATAGCATGACAGTGATATCCAAGTCCATCCCATTCCAATCCTTAGACCCTTCCTACAGCATGCGATGTGATATCTCAATGATTCTAATACCAAACCAGAGACCCGTCCTATAACATGAGATGGGATATCTAACTCCTTCCCATTCCAATCCTGAGCCACTTCCGATAGCAGAGATGTGATATCTCAATGCTTATACCAAACCTGAGACCCTTCCTATAACATGAGATGTGATATCCAACTCCTTCCCGTTCCAAACCTGAGACACTTCCTATAGCATATGTGATATCCATCTCCTTCCCATTCCAAACATGAGACCCTTCCTATAGCATGAGATGTGATATATCAATGCTTCTAATACCAAACCTGAGATCCTTCCTATGACATGAGATGTGATTTCCAAATCCTTCCCATTCCAATCCTGAGACCCTTCCTATAGCAAGAGATGTGATATCCAAATCCTTCCCATTACAATCCTGAGACCCTTCCTATAACATGAGATGTGATATCCAACTCCTTCCCATTCCAACCTGAGACACTTCCTATAGCATGAGAAGGGATATCCAACTCCTTCCCAATCCAATCCTGAGACCCTTCCGATAGCAGAGATGTGATATCTCAATGCTTATACCAAACCTGAGACCCTTCCTATGGCATGAGATGTGATATCCAACTCCTTGCCATTCAAATCCTGAGACCCTTCCTATAGCATGAGATGTGATATCTCAATGCTTCTACCAAACCTGAGACCCTTCCTTTAGCATGAGATGTGATATCCAAATCCTTCCCATTTCGACCTGAGACCCTTCCTATAGCATAGGAAGGGATATCCAACTCCTTCCCAATCCAATCCTGAGACCCTTCCGATAGCAGAGATGTGATATCTCAATGCTTATACCAAACCTGAGACCCTTCCTATGGCATGAGATGTGATATCCAGCTCCTTGCCATTCAAATCCTGAGACCCTCCCTATAACAAGAGATGTCATATCCAACTCCTTCCCATTCCAAACCTGAGACCCTTCCTTTAGCATGAGATGTGATATCCAAATCCTTCCCATTCCAAACCTGAGACCCTTCCGATAGCATGAGATGTGATATCTCAATGCTTCAAAAACCAAACATGAGAACCATCCTATAACATGAGATGTGAAATCCAAATCCTTCCCTTCCCAAACCTGAGACTCTTCCTATAGCATGAGATGTGATATCTCAATGCTTCTACCAAACCTGAAACCCTTCCTATAGCATGAGATGTGATATCCAACTCCTTCCCATTCCAATCCTGAGACACATCCTATAGCATGAGATGTGATATCACAATCCTTCTAATACCAAACGTGAGACCCGTCCTATAACATGAGATGTGATATCCAAATCCTTCCCCTTCCAAACCTGAGACCCTTCCTTTAGCATGAGATGTGATATCCAGCTCCTCCCATTCCAATCCTGAGACCCTTGCGATAGCATGAGATGTGATATCTCAATGCTTCTAATATGAAAACTGAGACCCTCCCTATAGCATGAGATGTGATATCTAAGTCCTTCCCATTCCAATCCTGAGACCCTTCCGATAGCAGAGATGTGATATTTCAATGCTTATACCAAACCTGAGACCCTTCCTATAGCATGAGATGTGATATCCAACTCCTTCCGATTCCAATCCTGAGACCCTTCCTATAGCATGAGATGTGATATCGCAATGCTTCTACCAAAACTGAGACACTTCCTTTAGCATGAGATGTGATATCCAACTCCTTCCCATTCCAATCCTGAGACCCTTCCTATAGCATGAGATGTGATATCTCAATGCTTCTAATACCAAACCTGAGATCCTTCCGATAGCATGAGATGTGATATCTCAATGCTTCTAATACCAAACCTGAGATCCTTCCTATAACATGAGATGTGATATCCAAATCCTTCCCCTTCCAAACCTGAGACCCTCCCTTTAGCATGAGATGTGATATCCAACTCCTTCCCATTCCAATCCTGATACCCTTCTGATAGCATAAGATGTGATATCTCAATGCCTCTAATACCAAACCTGAGATCCTACCTCTAACATGAAATGTGATATCCAACTCCTTCACTTTCCAAACCTGAGAGCCTTCCTACAGCATGAGATGTGATATCCAAGTCCTTCCCATTCCAATCCTGAGACCCTTCCTATAACATGAGATGTGATATCCAACTCCTTCCCATTCCAATCTGAGACCCTTCCTAAAGCATGAGATGGGATATCCAACTCCTTCCAAATCCAATCCTGATACCTTTCCGATAGCATGAAATGTGATATCCCAATGCTTCTACAAAACCTGAGACCCATACCATGGCATGAGATGTGATATCAAACTCCCGTCCTATACCATGAGACTTGATATCTCAATGCTTCTAATACCAAACCTGAGACCGGACAAATAACATGAGATGTGATATCCAAATCCTCCCCCTTCCAAACCTTAGACCCTTCCTTTATCATGAGATGTGATATCCAAGACCTTCCCATTCCATTCCTGACACCCTTCCTATAGCATGAGATGTGATATCTCAATGCTTCTAATACCAAACCTGAGAATCTTCCTATAACATGAGATGTGATATCCAAGTCCTTCCCATTCCAATCCTGAGACCCTTCCTATAGCATGAGATGTGATATCTCAATGCTTCTAATACCAAACCTGAGACCCTTCCTATAACATGAATTGTGATATCCAAGTCCTTCCCATTCCAATCCTGAGACCCTTCCGATAGCAGAGATGTGATATCTCAATGCTTATACCAAACCTGAGACCCTTCCGATAGCATGAGATGTGATATCTCAATGCTTCTAATACCAAACCTGAGATCCTTCCTATAACATGAGATGTGCTGTCCAAATCCTTCCCCTTCCAAACCTTAGACCCTCCCTTTAGCATGAGATGTGATATCCAACTCCTTCCCATTCCAATCCTGAGACCCTTCTGATGGCATGAGATGTGATATCTCAATGCCTCTAATACCAAACCTGAGATCCTACCTCTAACATGAAATGTGATATCCAACTCCTTCCCCTTCCAACCCTGAGAGCCTTCCTATAGAATGAGATGTGATATCCAAGTCCTTCCCATTCCAATCCTGTGACCCTTCCTATAACATGAGATGTGATATCCAACTCCTTCCCATTCCAATCCTGAGACCCTTCCTATAGCTTGAGATGTGATATCCAACTCCTTCCCATTCCAATTCTGAGACCCGTCCTATACCATGAGACTTGATATCTCAATGCTTCTAATACCAAACCTGAGACCGGTCCTATAACATGAGATGTGATACCCAAATCCTTCCCCTTCCAAACCTTAGACCCTTCCTATAGCATGAGATGCGATATCTCAATGCTTCTAATACCAAACCTGAGACCCTTCCTATAACGAGATGGGATATCCAACTCCTTCCCATTCCAATCCTGAGACACTTCCGATAGCAGAGATGTGATATCTCAATGCTTATACCAAACCTGAGACCCTTCCTATGGCATGAGATGTCTTATACAACTCCTTCCGATTCCAATCCTGAGACCCTTACTATAGCTTGAGATGTGATATCAAACTCCTTCCCATTCAATGTGATATCCAACTCCTTCCCATTCCAATCCTGAGACCCTTCCTATACCATGAGATGTGATATTTCAATGCTACCAAAACCAAACATGAGAACCATCCTATAACAGGAGATGTGAAATCCAAATCCTTCCCTTTCCAAACCTGAGGCCCTTCCTATAGCTTGAGATGTGATATCAAACTCCTTCCCATTCCAATCCTGAGATAGCTTGAGATGTGATAGCCAACTCCTTTCCATTCCAATCCTGAGACCCTTCCTATACCATGAGATGTGATATCTCATTGCTTCTAATACCAAACCTGAGACCCGTCCTATAACATGAGATGTGATACCCAAATCCTTCCCCTTCCAAACCTTAGACCCTTCCTATAGCATGAGATGTGATATCTCAATGCTTCTAATACCAAACCTGAGACCCTTCCTATAACGAGATGGGATATCCAACTCCTTCCCATTCCAATCCTGAGACCCTTCCGATAGCAGAGATGTGATATCTCAATGCTTATACCAAACCTGAGACCCTTCCTATGGCATGAGATGTCATATACAACTTGTTAAGACGGATTTCTGAACTTGTCCTGGCGGCGCAGAAGTTCAGAAGGCCAACCTAATTACTTGGAACAGGGTAACCTCTGGACGAGCCAGACCAATCAAGGTAGCGATCGCGGCGGTCAAGACTAGGTCTCAAGAGGGGTGAGGGTGACTGAAAGCCCGCAATGAGCACACAAAGCAAGATCACTTACAAACTACTCCAAACAGTTGTTATATTAAAAATATATACACATTTATTTCAAGGCCTTTAAAACAATGACTGTAGCGAGAAAATCACAATATCACAATATTAAACCAACACATACCATATCAACACAATATATATACAAATACGACAGTCGCAAGCGTTATATGCACGAAATGTGTAGTCCACCTAAACGGGAAGGAAAACAGGCAGTGCGATAATGCTTTAGACTCAGTTCGCCTTCAGAGGCACCTAACTAGATGGAAGTCCGAGCCCTGTGAAGAGTGGAGCCTTGTGCTCAAAAGTACCTGCACGCGCTGGTGCCAACGGGCAAAAGGAGAAGCTCTTCGGAGGAAGTCAGGCAGTTCGGGTTAGTGCACAATAGAAGAAGAACAGGTTCCGCGACTCAAGCGCAGCCTCCACAGTGAGCAGAAGCAGAGCGCGAGTACGGAAAAGGGGTGCTGTTTTACACAGCGGGGAAAAGCAATGGGCTCCTGCAGGAGGGCGACCAGATCCTAGCTATGCTACTCACCGGTCCCCGATGCAAGCAGACCCAGGCTTCTCCACGTCAGTTTCAGCAGCTGGCAGGTTCAGAAGAGCCGGGAATGCCTCGTCGTCGTGTAGAGAAAAAAGACGTCCCAATCGAAGAAACCTGCACAGTTTTGTCACCACAGCAGGGCAACGGAGCGGCCGTGTGTATCTGAGCCAAATGTACACTCCTCCCTTCAGACCTGGGAACGCCAAGTGTACGAAGCGTGGGAGAGTGACAAGGACTCGAAATACTACACAACCTGGCGGCGGTTACAGAGCAAGACTCTCGTGTAAACTGGTCAGTCAACTGGATGGCCCAGAGACGCTTCCGAAGGCTTACTGGCAGGAGTTGGTGAAGTTGCCGAGAATAGCTGTCCCCGCTATTCCAAGGGTCGAAGTACCAGTACAGGCCTTCTGGTTCGATCAAAGGAGGAAAGGGTTTCACAGGACGATAGCAGTGCAAAGGAGGAGTCCTTCAGCGGGTCACCAGCGATTCCTCGGTCCAGCCTCTTGGTTGCAGGATACTTGGCTCCTGTATTCCTTCGTTCGTGAGAACTCAGGAGATCGACATGGTAGTGGTGTTTCCAGCCCCCTCTTATCCACGGTTCCCTTCGCGCCAAAACGGAGGGGACCCAATGAGAGATCCGCTCATCAACACACACACCATTCGTGGACCAATCACGGACCACGGTGGTCCCAGGCATTCACACCACCCTAGACTCTCTGGCACCCAGGATGTGTATTGGGACCAGACATCCCAGCCCACACCCTGGAGGCACACACAAGACATGTAGAAGCCCGCGAAAGCATCTGTGTTTCGCGGGAAAGTACATGCCCAAATAAGGAAGGTCCCGGGTCGGCTCGACCTGGGGAAGGTGAAGGGAGCAAGACGGTCAGCGGACAGGACAAAGGAGCCTTGTGGTCTGGCCATTTTGGGAGCCAGGCCACCATTTTGGGTTCAGCGCGAAAAACGCACTTAGAACGCCAAAAGGAGCTCAAAATACACAAAACGATCGCTGCTACCATTCCCGTCCCTGAATTATTAGGGCCTGTAGAAGGCTAGAGACCCAAGAGAGCTGTAACTTAGCTTACAGTGCCCTCTTGTGTCATGTTGCACTAAAGCCGCAACATGATAAAAGAAACTACGGGAAACAGCGTTCCCCGGTACTGACTGTCTTAAGGGCATGTCAGTTTCCCCGTAAGAAAGGAGCGAAAGCCCAGAGGAGTGCGGCAGAAGGCTGCACTTCTCTGGCAAAGTCAAGAACAAGGTGAAAAACAACAGCAAAAAGTTTAGGGGTTGCCACATGGAAGGAAAATTACCTACAATTACGAAATCTTTCCTAACACTCGCCCCTCCCAGACTATGGACAGGGGGAACTAATCCACCCCTGGATGAGTCTCTTGTTCAGGTTGGTTAAACATTCTGGACAACCCATCAGCATTGCTATGTTGGACACCTGGCCTATGCTCAATAGTGAAGTCGAAGCCTTGTAGACTTATGGACCACCTAAGCAACTTTGGATTCTCCCCCTTCATGTTCATTAGCCACTTTAACGGCTTATGGTCAGTTTGCACAGTGAAGTGGGTCCCATAAAGGTAGGGCCTCAGCTTCCTTAGGGCCCACACAACAGAGAAAAATTCTTTCTCTACCGTGGACCATCTGAGCTCTCTGTCCTTAAGCTGGCGACTAATAAAACCGATAGGGTGTTCCTTACCCTTCTCATCTACTTGTGATAGTACAGCTCCTATCCCAGTGTCAGAGGCGTCCGTCTGCACGATAAAAGGTCTTTGATAATCAGGGGCCCTGAGGACAGGGGCCTGGCACAAGGAGTCTTTTAAGCCATTGAAGGCCTTCTCACACTCGTCGGTCCAAGTTACCTTCTTGGGTTTCTTCGGAGTTGTGAGGGCAGTCAGAGGAGCAGCTATGGTGCCATAGTCTGCCATAAAATTGCGGTAATACCCCGTGAGTCCTAAGAAGGCTCTCACTTGGGTTTGCGTAGTGGGGGTAGGCCAGTCTTGTACTGCTTGTACTTTACTGGGAAGAGGCTGTATCCTCCCTCCACCTACTTCATGTCCAAGGTAAACCACTGAGCCTTGTCCAATCTGGCATTTACTAGCCTTTATGGTCAAGTGGGCTTTCTGAAGAGCCTGGAGCACAATCCCGAGGTGTTTCACATGGTCTTCCCAGGTGGCACTGAAAACTGCTATATCGTCCAGATATGCAAGACAGAATTCGTCCAACCCATTCAACACATGATTCACAAGCCTCTGGAAAGTGGCAGGTGCATTCTTCAACCCGAACGGCATTACCCGGAATTGGTAAAGGCCGTCTGGAGTAGAAAATGCTGTCTTCTCTTTGGCATGTTCTGCTAAAGCTATTTGCCAATAGCCAGCAGTGAGGTCAAACGTGCTGAGGTACTTGGAGGCACCCAAAGTATCCACCAGCTCATCTGTTCGAGGCAAGGGGTGTGCATCTGTCTTGGTGACAGCATTCAGAGCCCTGTAATCCACGCAGAACCTCAATTCAGAAGTGCCTGCCTTTGGAACCAAAACCACAGGGCTGGACCAAGGACTACTAGAGGGTTCAATCACCCCAAGGTCTAACATCTTGTTGACCTCGGTCTTAATATAAGACCGTACTTTGTCTGACATCCTGTATCCCCTACTTTTGGTAGGTACACTGTCTCCTGTGTCAATGTTATGTTTGCACCAAGGTGTCAAACCAGGGGACTGTGAAAACAGGGGGGAAAACTGCCTAAGCAAACTTTTCACCTCAGCCTGCTGATCAGAAGTCAGGTGAGGGGCCACTCGGACACCCTCAAAGGAGCTATCTGAAGGACCGCTTTGGAACAGGTCGGGGAGAGGTTCAGACTCCTCTTCCTCAACGTCTGAAGCCAGTAGCAGTGCTGCGATTTCGACTCTTGGGACGAAAGCCTTCAGCCTATTCACGTGGAACACTTTTAGAGCCTGTCCAGGCCTTCCAAGGTCCACTAAATAGTTAACCTCACCCAGGGGCTCCACCACTGTGTAAGGGCCTGACCATTTGTCCTGTAAAGCTCGAGGCCTTATGGGATTCATGATCAGGACTTGCTGACCAGGTGTAAAGTTGATGAGGGAAGCTTTCTGGTCGTACCAATGTTTCACCAGCGCTTGCCCTGCCTTCAATTTATCACTAGCCAAGCCCATCAGAAGTACCATCCGTTTTCTGAGCCCTAGCACATAATCAACTACGTTGGTAGTAACAGGGGGAGTGGGCATCTCCCATCCCTCTTTGACGATGGCTAAGGGTCCCCGTACGGGATGACCGAACAGAAGTTCGAAGGGGCTGAAGCCAACACCCTCCTGTGGTACCTCTCGGTAGGCAAACAGTAAGCATGGTAAAAGAAGATCCCATTTTCTTCTCTGAGGCTCCTCCAGAGCCCCAATCATGCTCTTTAACGTTCTGTTGAAACGTTCCACCAGACCATTGGTCTGGGGGTGGTATGCAGAAGAGAACTTGTAGGTGACCCCACATTCTTTCCACATAGCCTGCATATACTTCGACATAAAGTTGCTGCCACGATCCGACACAACTTCTTTAGGGAAGCCAACCCTAGTAAATATGCCGAGTAAAGCTTTTGCAACTGACTTGGCAGTTACAGTTTTCAATGGGATG
This sequence comes from Ambystoma mexicanum, assembly GCF_040938575.1. NCBI lineage: Eukaryota > Metazoa > Chordata > Amphibia > Caudata > Ambystomatidae > Ambystoma > Ambystoma mexicanum. The sequence continues at coordinate 327,579 of NW_027182477.1, forward strand.
GCCTCAGGATACCTGGTTGCATGGTCGACCAGCACCAGGATAAACCTATTGCCCGAGGATGTTTGCGGGTCAAGGGGACCAACGATGTCGATCCCTACCCTTTCAAATGGTACCCCCACAACTGGGAGCGGTACCAACGGAGCTTGGATTGACGCGCCAACCTTACCAGACAACTGGCAGGAGGCACAACTCCTGCAGTGACTTTCTACTTGCACCCCCATCTTGGGCCAGTAGAAGTGCATGGATAACCTTTGCTTGGTCCTCTTCATACCAAGGTGACCAGCAAGGGGAACTTCATGCGCCAACTGCAGGAGGAAGGGCCTAACAGCAAGGGGAACCACCAACCTCCTATGGCCTCCTTCTGTAGACTCTGTGGGCTCAATATACAGGAGTCCACCTTCCCAATAAATCCTATGCGTCCCAGGAGGTTCACCCTCAAGCTGGGAGCAGGCCTGTCTCCTTAGGCCTTCCAGAGATGGGCACTCACGTTGGCCTTTACTGAATTCGTCCCTATCAGGACCTCCTTCAACTAACAAGTCTTTTAGTTCAGGATGATCGTTGGGGTCGAATACTTCAGGCATCGCCACCTCCTCGTCAGGCCCGGGCGATTGACCAACTTCCTCCACCGCAGTGGTAGGCGAGCTCGGGGGAATATTCTCTTTCCCTCGTCGTGACTTGTCGACTCCTTTCGCCTTGGGTTTCCCCTTTGGCTGGGGCGGCGTATTGGACTTGGCCAATGCTGCCCGTGCTTGAGACCGTGTGTAGGGACTTTCGGCAGTGTCTCCTACGAGCCCTAAAGCTCTGAGATCATTACCTAACAAGACCTTTCCCGGGACGTTTCTCTGAATGCTCACTGGAAACCTGACGGCTGTACCATTTAAAGTAAGATTTACAGGTATTACGGGAAACATACGGAGGGGGCCGTCAGCCAACTTAGTGGGCATCAGAATAGCTCTGGCAACTTCCTCTGAGTCTACCAAGGTAGAATCCACTACAGTTCGACTGCACCCACTATCCCTAAGAGCTGGAGTATCTACTCCATTGATCAGCACACTGGGCCTCATTACGACCCTGGCGGAGTGGGATACTGCCAGCGGTAATCGCGGCGGACCCGTCCGCCCTACTACGAGTTCCCTTAGCGCCATGGAGGTTTTCTCCGCCTGGTTTTACCGGGCGGAGAAAACCATGGCGCTAAGGGACCTCGTTGTTAATTACGCCGCCGTACTTTACGGCGGCGTAATTAACTCCTTCCCCACTCCCATTATACCCTATGGGGCAAGAATGGGAATGGGGAAGGGTAAAATGGGGATTGGGGATTTACCGCTCCGCCAAGGTCGGCATGGGGTGGTAAATCCGCCAACCCCCATGGCGCTATCGGCGGCTTTCCGCCATGCTCCGCGGTGCATTTTGCACCGCGAATTCCGCCAGGGTCGTAATGAGGCCCACTGTCTTTAAAGTAGTGCTTGGTATTATCCGGAATCCTAGCATAAGCCTCTGCAACTTTAGGCTCCCAGGAACCCAGGGACACTAAAACTACCTCAGCCTCTATTCCGCTGGGAAATGAGTCTGAGGAGAAGGATGCTCCTGTAATCTCTTCTTCCTCGTAGGAGGAGAAGGCCAGATTAGCGGAGTGGACCCCCAAAGGTCTAACCTTACAACGGGGATCCCCCTTCACGTGGTCAGTTGCTCCACAAGCAAAACAAGATCCATTGGGTCTGTTTACATAGGGAGGCTTATTGTAACCAGAGTTCTGTTTCGGAGGCTGACCTCCACTACCCTGTGAGTTCTCTTGCGTCTTACCCTTGTTTTTCTTTTTGTGGCCCTTATGGGAAGAAGATTTAGCAGATTCTCCACCCTCCATATCTTTGGACTTTTTCCCTTCCTCCTGCTTACCAGGATGAGTTTTGTCCTTATGGGACACTCGATGTGACACCCATAAGTCTGCTGCAATGGCCAGCTTCTTAGGATCTATCTCCTTTGAATCGGCCAAATGCTGCTTAAGCTCCGGGGAAGTAGAAGCAAAAATGTGTTCCAGCATGACAAGATTTATCATGCCTTCGAAGGTAGAAACCTTATAACCTTCGACCCAGCCAGTTAAGTTTTTCAAGGATTCAGTGACATAAGATACCCAAGTACCACCTTCTTTTTTCTTATACTCTCTGAAATGTTTCAAATATTGGGCCGGAGTCTTCCCAAACTTTAAAATGAGAGTTTGCTTTAACATTGCGAAATCAGCTCGCTCAGCCTTCGACATTTCCATAATGGCACTACAGCCAGAATGGGGCAGTCTGCTGAGTAACCAGGCAATCTTATCAGCATTGTCAACTTGTTGAACTTCGCAGGCATACTCAAACGCATTCAGCCAGTCCATAATGTCATTCCTTTCTTCATACACTCTGAGCAGATCTTTCGGAAACCGTGGATGAGAGGAGGCCCAGACCCATGTCCAGGACCCTTGGACCCATTTGCAACCTGAAGCTTGGCCAGTTCCAACTGGTGATCCCTGTCTTTTTGTTTTTCTGCCTGTTCGATGTTTAGTTTGGCTATGCTGAATTCAAGCTCCTGCTGCCTAAACCACAGCTCTTGCTTCTTGAATTCAAGCATAGCCTCCCCATCAGCACTGGCAGAGGAAACATTAGACATCTCGTCCTCCCTGTCCTCGTGGTCGCGATGGATCAGTGCGGCGGCAGAACCGTCGGTTCTACCAGTGAGAGCAGCCCCACCACCTTCCGCACTGTCCTCAGAAGTTATAGCGTCAAGCTGCGCTTCTTGCCACGCCACGATTCTTTGGATCATTTCCAATTTCGTGCCTTGAGAGGAAACACCTCTCTCCGCACACATCTTCTTCAATGTTTCTGATTTGGAAGCATTTAAAGTTAACAAGGTATTTGTTTCCATACTGTTAGATAGGACTATGGCCTTTTTAAAGTTATACTACAACAATTCACTACGTATCCTGGTTGGAATAACCTGAAATGCCTTAGTTCGTGCGCAACACTGGATACCTTCAGTCGTATCCCACCGCTGTACACCAATTTGTTAAGACGGATTTCTGAACTCTGTCCTGGCGGCGCAGAAGTTCAGAAGCCCAACCTAATTACTTGGAACAGGGTAACCTCTGGACGAGCCAGACCAATCAAGGTAGCGATCGCGGCGGTCAAGACTAGGTCTCAAGAGGGGTGAGGGTGACTGAAAGCCCGCAATGAGCACACAAAGCAAGATCACTTACAAACTACTCCAAACAGTTGTTATATTAAAAATATATACACATTTATTTCAAGGCCTTTAAAACAATGACCGTAGCGAGAAAATCACAATATCACAATATTAAACCAACACATACCATATCAACACAATATATATACAAATACGACAGTCGCAAGCGTTATATGCACGAAATGTGTAGTCCACCTAAACGGGAAGGAAAACAGGCAGTGCGATAATGCTTTAGACTCAGTTCCCCTTCAGAGGCACCTAACTAGATGGAAGTCCGAGCCCTGCGAAGAGTGGAGCCTTGTGCTCAAAAGTACCTGCACGCGCTGGTGCCAACGGGCAAAAGGAGAAGCTCTTCGGAGGAAGTCAGGCAGTTCGGGTTAGTGCACAATAGAAGAAGAACAGGTTCCGCGACTCAAGCGCAGCCTCCACAGTGAGCAGAAGCAGAGCGCGAGTACGGAAAAGGGGTGCTGTTTTACACAGCGGGGAAAAGCAATGGGCTCCTGCAGGAGGGCGACCAGATCCTAGCTATGCTACTCACCGGTCCCCGATGCAAGCAGACCCAGGCTTCTCCACATCAGTTTCAGCAGCTGGCAGGTTCAGAAGAGCCGGGAATGCCTCGTCGTCGTGTAGAGAAAAAAGACGTCCCAATCGAAGGAACCTGCACAGTTTTGTCACCAGAGCAGGGCAACGGAGCGGCCGTGTGTATCTGAGCCAAATGTACACTCCTCCCTTCAGACCTGGGAACGCCAAGTGTACGAAGCGTGGGAGAGTGACAAGGACTCGAAATACTACACAACCTGGCGGCGGTTACAGAGCAAGACTCCTGTGTAAGCTGGTCAGTCAACTGGATGGCCCAGAGACGCTTCCGAAGGCTTACTGGCAGGAGTTGGTGAAGTTGCCGAGAATAGCTGTCCCCGCTATTCCAAGGGTCGAAGTACCAGTACAGGCCTTCTGGTTCGATCAAAGAGGAAAGGGTTTCACAGGACGACAGCAGTGCAAAGGAGGAGTCCTTCAGCGGGTCACCAGCGATTCCTCGGTCCAGCCTCTTGGTTGCAGGATACTTGGCTCCTGTATTCCTTCGTTCGTGAGAACTCAGGAGATCGACATGGTAGTGGTGTTTCCAGCCCCCTCTTATCCACGGTTCCCTTCGCGCCAAAACGGAGGGGACCCAATGGGAGATCCGCTCATCAACACACACACCATTCGTGGACCAATCACGGACCACGGTGGTCCCAGGCATTCACACCACCCTAGACTCTCTGGCACCCAGGATGTGTATTGGGACCAGACATCCCAGCCCACACCCTGGAGGCACACACAAGACATGTAGAAGCCCGCGAAAGCATCTGTGTTTCGCGGGAAAGTACATGCCCAAATAAGGAAGGTCCCGGGTCGGCTCGACCTGGGGAAGGTGAAGGGAGCAAGACGGTCAGCGGACAGGACAAAGGAGCCTCGTGGTCTGGCCATTTTGGGAGCCAGGCCACCATTTTGGGTTCAGCGCGAAAAACGCGCTTAGAACGCCAAAAGGAGCTCAAAATACACATTCCCGTCCCTGAATTACTTGCACCGATCAAATACAATCCTAAACGAGTATCTAGGGCCTGTAGAAGGCTAGAGACCCAAGAGAGCTGTAACTTAGCTTACAGTGCCCTCTTGTGTCATGTTGCACTAAAGCCGCAACATGATAAAAGAAACTACGGGAAACAGCGTTCCCCGGTACTGACTGTCTTAAGGGCATGTCAGTTTCCCCGTGAGAAAGGAGCAAAAGCCCAGAGGAGTGCGGCAGAAGGCTGCACTTCTCTGGCAAAGTCAAGAACAAGGTGAAAAACAACAGCAAAAAGTTTAGGGGTTGCCACATGGAAGGAAAATTACCTACAATTACGAAATCTTTCCTAACACAACTCCTTCCGATTCCAATCCTGAGACCCTTCCTATAGCATGAGATGTGATATCTCAATGCTTCTAATACCAAACCTGAGATCCTTCCTATAACATGAGATGTGATATCAAACTCCTTCCCATTCCAAACCTGAGACCCTTCGGATAGCATGAGATGTGATATCTCAATGCTTCTAAAACCAAACATGAGAACCATCCTATAACATGAGATGTGAAATCCAAATCATTCCCTTTCCAAACCTGAGACCCTTCCTATAGCTTGAGATGTGATATCAAACTCCTTCCCATTCAATGTGATATCCAACTCCTTCCCATTCCAATCCTGAGACCCTTCCTATACCATGAGATGTGATATTTGAATGCTTCTAATACCAAACCTGAGACCCGTCCTAAAACATGAGATGTGAGATCCAAATCCTTCCCCTTCCAAACCTGAGACCTTTCCTTTAGCATGAGATGTGATATCCAACTCCTTCCCATTCCAAACCTGAGACCCTTCCTATAGCATGAGATGTTATATCTTAATGCTTCTAAAACCAAACCTGAGAACCATCCTATAACATGTGAAATCCAAATCCTTCCCTTCCAAACCTGAGACCCTTCCGATACCATGAGATGTGATATCTCAATGCTACTAAAACCAAACATGAGAACCATCCTATAACATGAGATGTGAAATCCAAATCCTTCCCTTTCCAAATCTGAGACCCTTCCTATAGCTTGAGATGTGATATCAAACTCCTTCCCATTCCAATCCTGAGATAGCTTGAGATGTGATAGCCAACTCCTTCCCATTCCAATCCTGAGACCCTTCCTATACCATGAGATGTGATATCTCAATGCTTCTAATACCAAACTTGAGACCCTTCCTATAGCAAGAGATGTGATATCCAAATCCTTCCCATTCCAATCCTGAGACCCTTCCTATAACATGAGATGTGATATCCAACTCCTTCCCATTCCAACCCGAGACCCTTCCTATAGCATGAGAAGGGATATCCAACTCCTTCCCAATCCAATCCTGAGACCCTTCCGATAGCAGAGATGTGATATCCAACTCCTTGCCATTCAAATCCTGAGACCCTCCCTATAACAAGAGATGTCATATCCAACTCCTTCCCATTCCAAACCTGAGACCCTTCCTTTAGCATGAGATGTGATATCCAAATTCTTCACATTCCAATCCGGAGACCCTTCCTATAGCATGAGATGTGATATCTCAATGCTTCTAATACCAAACCTGAGATCCTTCCTATAACACGAGATGTGATATCCAACTCCTTCCCATTCCAAACCTGAGACCCTTCCGATAGCATGAGATGTGATATCTCAATGCTTCAAAAACCAAACATGAGAACCATCCTATAACATGAGATGTGAAATCCAAATCCTTCCCTTCCCAAACCTGAGACTCTTCCTATAGCATAAGATGTGATATCTCAATGCTTCTACCAAACCTGAAACCCTTCCTATAGCATGAGATGTGATATCCAACTCCTTCCCATTCCAATCCTGAGACACATCCTATAGCATGAGATGTGATATCACAATGCTTCTAATACCAAACCTGAGACCCGTCCTATAACATGAGATGTGATATCCAAATCCTTCCCCTTCCAAACCTGAGACCCTTCCTTTAGCATGAGATGTGATATCCAGCTCCTCCCATTCCAATCCTGAGACCCTTCCGATAGCATGAGATGTGATATCTCAATGCTTCTAATATCAAAACTGAGACCCTCCCTATAGCATGAGATTTGATATCTAAGTCCTTCCCATTCCAATCCTGAAACCCTTCCGATAGCAGAGATGTGATATTTCAATGCTTACACCAAACCTGAGACCCTTCCTATAGCATGAGATGTGATATCCAACTCCTTCCGATTCCAATCATGAGACCCTTCCTATAGCATGAGATGTGATATCGCAATGCTTCTACCAAAACTGAGACCCTTCCTTTAGCATGAGATGTGATATCCAACTCCTTCCCATTCCAATCCTGAGACCCTTCCTATAGCATGAGATGTGATATCTCAATGCTTCTAATACCAAACCAGAGATCCTTCCTATAACATGAGATGTGATATCCAACTCCTTCCCATTCCAACCTGAGACACTTCCTATAGCATGAGAAGGGATATCCAACTCCTTCCCAATCCAATCCTGAGACCCTTCCGATAGCAGAGATGTGATATCTCAATGCTTATACCAAACCTGAGACCCTTCCTATGGCATGAGATGTGATATCCAACTCCTTGCCATTCAAACCCTGAGACCCTTCCTATAGCATGAGATGTGATATCTCAATGCTTCTACCAAACCTGAGACCCTTCCTTTAGCATGAGATGTGATATCCAAATCCTTCACATTCCAATCCTGAGACCCTTCCTATAGCATGAGATGTGATATCCAACTCCTTCCCATTCCAATCCTGAGACCCTTCCTATAGCATGAGAAGTGATATCTCCATTCTTATACCAAACCTGAGACCCTTCCTATAGCATGAGATGTGATATCCAAAGCCTTCCCATTCCAATCCTGAGACCCTTCCTATAGCATGAAGTGTGATATCTCAATGCTTATACCAAACCTGAGAGACTACCTATAGCATGAGATGTGATATCCAACTCCTTCCAATTCCAACCTGAGACACTTCCTATAGCATGAGAAGAGATATCCAACTCCTTCCCAATCCAATCCTGAGACCCTTCCGATAGCAGAGATGTGATATCTCAATGCTTATACCAAACCTGAGACCCTTCCTTTAGCATGAGATGTGATATCCAACTCCTTGCCATTCAAATCCTGAGACCCTTCCTATAGCATGAGATGTGATATCTCAATGCTTCTAATACCAAACCTGAGACCCTTCCTTTAGCATGAGATGTGATATCCAAATCCTTCACATTCCAATCCTGAGACCCTTCCTATAGCATGAGATGTGATATCTCAATGCTTCTAATACCAAACCTGAGATCCTTCCTATAACATGAGATGTGATATCCAATTCCTTCCCATTCCAAACCTGAGACCCTTCCTATTGGATGAGATGTGATATCCAACTCCTTCCCATTCCAACCCTGAGACCCTTCCTATACCATGAGATGTGATATCTCAATGCTTCTAATACCAAACCTGGGACCCGTCCTATAACATGATATATGATATCCAAATCAATCCCCTTCCAAACCTGAGACCCTTCCTTTAGCATGAGATGTGATATCCAAATACTTCCCATTCCAATCGTAAAACCTTTCCTATAGCATGAGATGTGATATCTCAATGTTTCTAATAAAAAACCTAAGACCCTTCCTATAGCAAGAGATGTGATATCCAAATCCTTCCCATTCCAATCCTGAGACCCTTCCTATAACATGAGATGTGATATCCAACTCCTTCCCATTCCAACCCGAGACCCTTCCTATAGCATGAGAAGGGATATCCAACTCCTTCCCAATCCAATCCTGAGACCCTTCCGATAGCAGAGATGTGATATCCAACTCCTTGCCATTCAAATCCTGAGACCCTCCCTATAACAAGAGATGTCATATCCAACTCCTTCCCATTCCAAACCTGAGACCCTTCCTTTAGCATGAGATGTGATATCCAAATTCTTCACATTCCAATCCGGAGACTCTTCCTATAGAATGAGATGTGATATCTCAATGCTTCTAATACCAAACCTGAGATCCTTCCTATAACATGAGATGTGATATCCAACTCCTTCCCATTCCAAACCTGAGACCCTTCCGATAGCATGAGATGTGATATCTCAATGCTTGAAAAACCAAACATGAGAACCATCCTATAACATGAGATGTGAAATCCAAATCCTTCCCTTCCCAAACCTGAGACTCTTCCTATAGCATGAGATGTGATATCTCAATGCTTCTACCAAACCTGAAACCCTTCCTATAGCATGAGATGTGATATCCAACTACTTCCCATTCCAATCCTGAGACACATCCTATAGCATGAGATGTGATATCACAATGCTTCTAATACCAAACCTGAGACCCGTCCTATAACATGAGATGTGATATCCAAATCCTTCCCCTTCCAAACCTGAGACCCTTCCTTTAGCATGAGATGTGATATCCAGCTCCTCCCATTCCAATCCTGAGACCCTTCCTATAGCATGAGATGGGATATCCGACTCCTTCCAAATCCAATCCCAATACCCTTCCGATAGCATGAGATGTGATATCCCAATGCTTCTACAAAACCTGAGACCCATACCATGGCATGAGATGTGATATCAAACTCCTTCCCATTCCAATCCTGAGACCCTTCCTATAGCTTGAGATGTGATATCCAACTCCTTCCCATTCCAATTCTGAGACCCGTCCTATACCATGAGACTTGATATCTCAATGCTTCTAATACCAAACCTGAGACCGGTCCTATAACATGAGATGTGATACCCAAATCCTTCCCCTTCCAAACCTTAGACCCTTCCTATAGCATGAGATGTGATATCTCAATGCTTCTAATACCAAATCTGAGACCCTTCCTATAACGAGATGGGATATCCAACTCCTTCCCATTCCAATCCTGAGACCCTTCCGATAGCAGAGATGTGATATCTCAATGCTTATACCAAACCTGAGACCCTTCCTATGGCATGAGATGTCTTATACAACTCCTTCCGATTCCAATCCTGAGACCCTTCCTATAGCTTGAGATGTGATTTCAAACTCCTTCCCATTCAATGTGATATCCAACTCCTTCCCATTCCAATCCTGAGACCCTTCCTATACCATGAGATGTGATATTTCAATGCTTCTAATACCAAAACTGAGACCCGTCCTAAAACATGAGATGTGAGATCCAAATCCTTCCCTTTCCAAACCTGAGACCTTTCCTTTAGCATGAGATGTGATATCCAACTCCTTCCCATTCCAAACCTGAGACCCTTCCTATAGCATGAGATGTTATATCTTAATGCTTCTAAAACCAAACCTGAGAACCATCCTATAACATGTGAACTCCAAATCCTTCCCTTTCCAAACCTGAGACCCTTCCGATAGCATGAGATGTGGTATCTCAATGCTACTAAAACCAAACATGAGAACCATCCTATAACATGAGATGTGAAATCCAAATCCTTCCCTTTCCAAACCTGAGACCCTTCCTATAGCTTGAGATGTGATATCAAACTCCTTCCCATTCCAATCCTGAGATAGCTTGAGATGTGATAGCCAACTCCTTTCCATTCCAATCCTGAGACCCTTCCTATACCATGAGATGTGATATCTCAATGCTTCTAATACCAAACCTGAGACCCTTCCTATAACGAGATGGGATATCCAACTCCTTCCCATTCCAATCCTGAGACCCTTCCGATAGCACAGATGTGATATCTCAATGCTTAAACCAAACCTGAGACCCTTCCTATGGCATGAGATGTCATATACAACTCCTTCCGATTCCAATCCTGAGACCCTTCCTATAGCATGAGATGTGATATCTCAATGCTTCTAATACCAAACCTGAGATCCTTCCTATAACATGAGATGTGATATCAAACTCCTTCCCATTCCAAACCTGAGACCCTTCCGATAGCATGAGATGTGATATCTCAATGCTTCTAAAACCAAACATGAGAACCATCCTATAACATGAGATGTGAAATCCAAATCATTCCCTTTCCAAACCTGAGACCCTTCCTATAGCTTGAGATGTGATATCAAACTCCTTCCCATTCAATGTGATATCCAACTCCTTCCCATTCCAATCCTGAGACCCTTCCTATACCATGAGATGTGATATTTGAATGCTTCTAATACCAAACCTGAGACCCGTCCTAAAACATGAGATGTGAGATCCAAATCCTTCCCCTTCCAAACCTGAGACCTTTCCTTTAGCATGAGATGTGATATCCAACTCCTTCCCATTCCAAACCTGAGACCCTTCCTATAGCATGAGATGTTATATCTTAATGCTTCTAAAACCAAACCTGAGAACCATCCTATAACATGTGAAATCCAAATCCTTCCCTTCCAAACCTGAGACCCTTCCGATACCATGAGATGTGATATCTCAATGCTACTAAAACCAAACATGAGAACCATCCTATAACATGAGATGTGAAATCCAAATCCTTCCCTTTCCAAATCTGAGACCCTTCCTATAGCTTGAGATGTGATATCAAACTCCTTCCCATTCAATCCTGAGATAGCTTGAGATGTGATAGCCAACTCCTTCCCATTCCAATCCTGAGACCCTTCCTATACCATGAGATGTGATATCTCAATGCTTCTGTTAGGAAAGATTTCGTAATTGTAGGGAATTTTCCTTCCATGTGGCAACCCCTAAACTTTTTGCTATTGTTTGTAACCTTGTTCTTGACTTTGCCAGCGAAGTGCAGCCTTCTGCCGCATTTCTCTGGGCTTTCGCTCCTTTCTTACGGGGAAACTGACATGCCCTTAAGACAGTCAGTACCGGGGAACGCTGTTTCCCGTAGTTTCTTTTATCGTGTTGCGGCTTTAGTGCAACATGACACAAGAGGGCACTGTAAGCTAAGTTACAGCTCTCTTGGGTCTCTAGCCTTCTACAGACCCTAGATACTCTTTTAGGATGGTATTTGATCGGTGCAAGTCATTCAGGGACTGGAATGGTGGCAGCGATCGTTTTGTTTATTTTGAGCTCCTTTTGGCGTTCTGAGCACGTTTTTCGCACTGAACCCAAAATGGTGGCCTGGCTCCCAAAATGGCCAGACCACGAGGCTCCTTTGTCCTGTCCACTGACCGTCTTGCTCCCTTCACCTTCCCCAGGTCGGGCGACCCGGGGCCTTCCTTATTTGTGCATGTACTTTCCCGCGAAACGTGGTTGCTTTCGCGGGCTTCTACATGTCGTTTGTGTGCCTCCAGGGTGTGGGCTGGGATGTCTGGTCCCAATACACATCCTGGGTGCCAGAGAGTCTAGGGTGGTGTGAATGCCTGGGACCACCGTGGTCCGTGATTGGTCCACGTATGGTATGTGTGTTGATGAGCGGATCTCCCATTGGCTCCCCTCCGTTTTGGCGCGAAGGGAACCGTGGATAAGAGGGAGCTGGAAACACCACCACCATGTCGATCTCCTGAGTTCTCACGAACGAAGGAATACAGGAGCCAAGTATCCTGCAACCAAGAGGCTGGACCGAGGAATCGCTGGTGACCCGCTGAAGGAATCCTCCTTTGCACTGCTGTCGTCCTGTGAAACCCTTTCCTCCTTTGATCGAACCAGAAGGCCTGTACTGGTGCTTCGACCTTTGGAATAGCAGGAACAGCTATTCCCGGCGACTTCATCATCTCCTGCCAAGTAAGCCTTCGGAAGCGTCTCTGGGCCATCCAGTTGACTGACCAGCTTACAAGGGAGTCCTGCTCTGTAACTGCCGCCAGGTTGTGTTGTATTTCGAGTCCTTGTCACTCTCCCACGCTTCGTACACTTGGCGTTCCCAAGTCTGAAGGGAGGAGTGTACATTTGGCTCGAATACACACGGCCGCTCCGTTGTCCTGCTGCGGCAACAAACTGTGCTGGTTTCGTCGATTGGGACGTCTTTTTGCTCTACACGACTACGAGGCGTTCCCTGCTCTTCTGAACCTGCCAGCTGCTGAAACGAACGTGGAGAAGCCTGGGTCTGCTTGCTTCGGGGACCGGTGAGTAGTTTAACTAGGATCTGGTCGCCCTCCTGCAGTATCCCATTGCTTTTCCCTGCTGTGTAAAAACAGCACCCTTTTGGCCGTACTCGCGCTCTGCTTCTGCCCGCTGTGGAGGCTGCGCTTGAGTTGCGGAACCTGTTCTCCTTCTGCTGTGCACTAACCCGAACTGCCTGACTTCCTCCGAAGAGCTTCCCCTTTTGCCCGTTGGCACCGGCGTGGCAGGTACTTTGAGCACAAGGCTCCACTCTTCGCAGGGCTCGGACTTCCATCTAGTTAGGTGCCTCTGAAGGCGAACTGAGTCTAAAGCGTTATCGCACTGCCTGTTTTCCTTTCCTTTCAGGTGGACTACATATTTCGTGCTTTAAACGCTTGCGACTGTGTATTTGTATATATATTGTGTTGATATGGTATGTGTTGGTTTAATATTGTGATATTGTGATTTTCTCGCTACGGTCATTATTTTAAAGGCCTTAAAATAAATGTGTATCTATTTTTGATATAACAACTGTTTGGAGTAGTTTGTCAGCGCTCTTGCTTTGTGTGCTCACTGTGGGCTTTCAGTCACCCTCACCCCTCTTGAAACCTAGTCTTGACCGCCGCGATCGCTACCTTGATTGGTCTGGCTTGTCCAGAGGTTACCCTGTTCCAAGTAATTAGGTTGGCCTTCTGAACTTCTGCGCCACCAGGACAGAGTTCAGAAATCCGTCTTAACAGCTTCTAATACCAAACTTGAGACCCTTCCTATAGCAAGAGATGTGATATCCAAATCCTTCCCATTCCAATCCTGAGACCCTTCCTATAACATGAGATGTGATATCCAACTCCTTCCCATTCCAACCCGAGACCCTTCCTATAGCATGAGAAGGGATATCCAACTCCTTCCCAATCCAATCCTGAGACCCTTCCGATAGCAGAGATGTGATATCCAACTCCTTGCCATTCAAATCCTGAGACCCTCCCTATAACAAGAGATGTCATATCCAACTCCTTCCCATTCCAAACCTGAGACCCTTCCTTTAGCATGAGATGTGATATCCAAATTCTTCAAATTCCAATCCGGAGACCCTTCCTATAGCATGAGATGTGATATCTCAATGCTTCTAATCCCAAACCTGAGATCCTTCCTATAACATGAGATGTGATATCCAACTCCTTCCCATTCCAAACCTGAGACCCTTCCGATAGCATGAGATGTGATATCTCAATGCTTCAAAAACCAAACATGAGAACCATCCTATAACATGAGATGTGAAATCCAAATCCTTCCCTTCCCAAACCTGAGACTCTTCCTATAGCATGAGATGTGATATCTCAATGCTTCTACCAAACCTGAAACCCTTCCTATAGCATGAGATGTGATATCCAACTCCTTCCCATTCCAATCCTGAGACACATCCTATAGCATGAGATGTGATATCACAATGCTTCTAATACCAAACCTGAGACCCGTCCTATAACATGAGATGTGATATCCAAATCCTTCCCCTTCCAAACCTGAGACCCTTCCTTTAGCATGAGATGTGATATCCAGCTCCTCCCATTCCAATCCTGAGACCCTTCCGATAGCATGAGATGTGATATCTCAATGCTTCTAATATCAAAACTGAGACCCTCCCTATAGCATGGGATTTGATATCTAAGTCCTTCCCATTCCAATCCTGAAACCCTTCCGATAGCAGAGATGTGATATTTCAATGCTTACACCAAACCTGAGACCCTTCCTATAGCATGAGATGTGATAGCCAACTCCTTCCGATTCCAATCCTTAGACCCTTCCTATAGCATGAGATGTGATATCGCAATGCTTCTACCAAAACTAAGACCCTTCCTTTAGCATGAGATGTGATATCCAACTCCTTCCCATTCCAATCCTGAGACCCTTCCTATAGCATGAGATGTGATATCTCAATGCTTCTAATACCAAACCATAGATCCTTCCTATAACATGAGATGTGATATCCAACTCCTTCCCATTCCAATCCTGAGACTCTTCCTATAGCATGAGATGTGATATCTCAATGCTTCTAATACCAAACCTGAGATCCTTCCGATGGCATGAGATGTGATATCTCAATGCTTCTAATACCAAACCTGAGATCCTTCCTATAACATGAGATGTGATATCCAAATCCTTCCCCTTCCAAACCTGATACCCTCCCTTTAGCATGAGATGTGATATCCAACTCCTTCCAAATCCAATCCTGATACCCTTCCGATAGCATGAGATGTGATATCCCAATGCTTCTACAAAACCTGAGACCCATACCATGGCATGAGATGTGATATCAAACTCCCGTCCTATACCATGAGACTTGATATCTCAATGCTTCTAATACCAAACCTGAGACCGGTCCAATAACATGAGATGTGATATCCAAATCCTTCCCCTTCCAAACCTTAGACCCTTCCTTTATCATGAGATGTGCTATCCAAGTCCTTCCCATTCCATTCCTGAGACCCATCCTATAGCATGAGATGTGATATCTCAATGCTTCTAATACCAAACCTGAGACCCTTCTTATAACATGAGATGTGATATCCAAGTCCTTCCCATTCCAATCCTGAGACCCTTCCGATAGCAGAGATGTGATATCTCAATGCTTATACCAAACCTGAGACCCTTCCGATAGCATGAGATGTGATATCTCAATGCTTCTAATACCAAAACTGAGATCCTTCCTATAACATGAGATGTGATGTCCAAATCCTTCCCCTTCCAAACCTTAGACCCTCCCTTTACCATGAGATGTGATATCCAACTCCTTCCCATTCCAATCCTGAGACCCTTCTGATGGCATGAGATGTGATATCTCAATGCCTCTAATACCAAACCTGAGATCCTACCTCTAACATGAAATGTGATATCTAACTCCTTCCCCTTCCAACCCTGAGAGCCTTCCTATAGAATGAGATGTGATATCCAAGTCCTTCCCATTCCAGTCCTGAGACCCTTCCTATAACATGAGATGTGATATCCAACTCCTTCCCATTCCAATCCACAGACCCTTCCTATAGCTTGAGATGTGATATCCAACTCCTTCCCATTCCAATTCTGAGACCCGTCCTATACCATGAGACTTGATATCTCAATGCTTCTAATACCAAACCTGAGACCGGTCCTATAACATGAGATGTGATACCCAAATCCTTCCCCTTCCAAACCTTAGACCCTTCCTATAGCATGAGATGTGATATCTCAATGCTTCTAATACCAAACCTGAGACCCTTCCTATAACGAGATGGGATATCCAACTCCTTCCCATTCCAATCCTGAGACCCTTCCGATAGCAGAGATGTGATATCTCAAAGCTTATACCAAACCTGAGACCCTTCCTATGGCATGAGATGTCTTATACAACTCCTTCCGATTTCAATCCTGAGACCCTTCCTATAGCTTGAGATGTGATATGAAACTCCTTCCCATTCAATGTGATATTCAACTCCTTCCCATTCCAATCCTGAGACCCTTCCTATACCATGAGATGTGATGTTTCAATGCATCTAATACCAAACCTGAGACCCGTCCTAAAACATGAGATGTGAGATCCAAATCCTTCCCCTTCCAAACCTGAAACCTTTCCTTTGGCATGAGATGTGATATCCAACTCCTTCCCATTCCAATCCTGAGACCCTTCCGATAGCATGAGATGTTATATCTTAATGCTTCTAAAACCAAACCTGAGAACCATCCTATAACATGTGAACTCCAAATCCTTCCCTTTCCAAACCTGAGACCCTTCCGATAGCATGAGATGTGATATCTCAATGCTACTAAAACCAAACATGAGAACCATCCTATAACATGAGATGTGAAATCCAAATTCTTCCCATTCCAATCCTGAGATCCTTCCCATAACATGAGATGTGATATCCAATTCCTTCCCATTCCAAACCTGAGACCCTTCCTATTGGATGAGATGTGATATCCAACTCCTTCCCATTCCAATCCTGAGACCCTTCCTATACCATGAGATGTGATATCTTAATGCTTCTAATACCAAACCTGGGACCCGCCCTATAACATGAGATATGATATCCAAATCCTTCCCCTTCCAAATCTGAGACCCTTCCTTTAGCATGAGATTTGATATCCAAATCCTTCCCATTCCAATCCTTAGACCCTTCCTATAGCATGAGATGTGATATCTCAATGCTTCTAATACCAAACCTGAGACCCTTCCTATAATGAGATGGATATCCAACTCCTTCCCATTCCAATCCTGAGACCCTTCCGATAGCAGAGATGTGATATCTCAAAGCTTATACCAAACCTGAGACCCTTCCTATGGCATGAGATGTCTTATACAACTCCTTCCGATTCCAATCTTGAGACCCTTCCTATAGCTTGAGATGTGATATCAAACTCCTTCCCATTCAATGTGATATCCAACTCCTTCCCATTCCAATCCTGAGACCCTTCCTATACCATGAGATGTGATGTTTCAATGCATCTAATACCAAACCTGAGACCCGTCCTAAACATGAGATGTGAGATCCAAATCCTTCCCCTTCCAAACCTGAGACCTTTCCTTTGGCATGAGATGTGATATCCAACTCCTTCCCATTCCAAACCTGAGACCCTTCCTATAGCATGAGATGTTATATCTTAATGCTTCTAAAACCAAACCTGAGAACCAACCTATAACATGTGAACTCCAAATCCTTCCCTTTCCAAACCTGAGACCCTTCCGATAGCATGAGATGTGATATCTCAATGCTACTAAAACCAAACATGAGAACCATCCTATAACATGAGATGTGAAATCCAAATCCTTCCCTTTCCAAACCTGAGACCCTTCCTATAGCTTGAGATGTGATATCAAACTCCTTCCCATTACAATCCCGAGATAGCTTGAGATGTGATAGCCAACTCCTTTCCATTCCAATACTGAGACCCTTCCTATACCATGAGATGTGATATCTCAATGCCTCTAATACCAAACCTGAGATCCTACCTCTAACATGAAATGTGATATCCAACTCCTTCCCCTTCCAAACCTGAGAGCCTTCCTATAGCATGAGATGTGATATGGAAGTATTTCCCATTCCAATCCTGATACCCTTCCGATAGCATGAGATGGATATCTCAATCCCTCTAATACCAAACCTGAGATCCTTCCGATAGCATGAGATGTGATATCTCAATGCTTCTAATACCAAACCTGAGATCCTTCCTATAGCATGAGATGTGATATCCAACTTCTTCCCATTCCAATCCTGAGACCCTTCTTATAACATGAGATGTGATGTCTCAATGCTTCTAATACCAAACCTGAGATCCTTCCTATGGCATGAGATGTCATATAAAACTCCTTCCCATTCCATTCCTGAGACCCTTCCGATAGCATGAGATGTGATATCCAACTCCTTCCCATTCCAATCCTGAGACCCTTCCTATAGTGTTAGGAAAGATTTCGTAATTGTAGGTAATTTTCCTTCCATGTGGCAACCCCTAAACTTTTTGCTGTTGTTTTTCACCTTGTTCTTGACTTTGCCAGAGAAGTGCAGCCTTCTGCCGCACCCCTCTGGGCTTTCGCTCCTTTTCTTACGGGGAAACTGACATGCCCTTAAGACAGTCAGTACCGGGGAACGCTGTTTCCCGTAGTTTCTTTTATCATGTTGCGGCTTTAGTGCAACATGACACAAGAGGGCACTGTAAGCTAAGTTACAGCTCTCTTGGGTCTCTAGCCTTCTACAGGCCCTAGATACTCTTTTAGGATGGTATTTTGATCGGTGCAAGTCATTCAGGGACTGGAATGGTGGCAGCGATCGATTTGTGTATTTTGAGCTCCTTTTGGCGTTCTGAGCGCGTTTTTCGCACTGAACCCAAAATGGTGGCCTGGCTCCCAAAATGGCCAGACCACGAGGCTCCTTTGTCTTGTCCACTGACCGTCTTGCTCCCTTCACCTTCCCCAGGTCGAGCGACCCGGGGCCTTCCTTATTTGGGCATTTACTTTCCCGCGAAAAGTGGTTGCTTTCGCGGGCTTCTACATGTCGTTTGTGTGCCTCCAGGGTGTGGGATGGGATGTCTGGTCCCAATACACATCCTGGGTGCCAGAGAGTCTAGGGTGGTGTGAATGCCTGGGACCACCGTGGTCCGTGATTGGCCCATGTATGGTATGTGTGTTGATAAGCGGATCTCCCATTGGCTCCCCTCCGTTTTGGCGCGAAGGGAACCGTGGATAAGAGGGGGCTGGAAACACCACTACCATGTCGATCTCCTGAGTTCTCACGAACGAAGGAATACAGGAGCCAAGTATCCTGCAACCACGAGGCTGGACCGAGGAATCGCTGGTGACCCGCTGAAGGAATCCTCCTTTGCACTGCTGTCGTCCTGTGAAACCCTTTCCTCCTTTGATCGAACCAGAAGGCCTGTACTGGTGCTTCGACCTTTGGAATAGCAGGAACAGCTATTCCCGGCGACTTCATCCTCTCCTGCCAAGTAAGCCTTCGGAAGTGTCTCTGGGCCATCCAGTTGACTGACCAGCTTACAAGGGAGTCCTGCTCTGTAACCGCCGCCAGGTTGTGTTGTATCTCGAGTCCTTGTCACTCTCCCACGCTTCGTACACTTGGCGTTCCCAAGTCTGAAGGGAGGAGTGTACATTTGGCTCGGATACACATGGCCGCTCAGTTGCCCTGCGGTGGTGACAAAACTGTGCAGGTTTCTTCGATTGGGACGTCTTTTTGCTCTACACGACGACGAGGCATTTCCCGACTCTTCTGAACCTGCCAGCTGCTGAAACTAACGTGGAGAAGCCTGGGTCTGCTTGCATCGGGGACCGGTGAGTAGTATAGCTAGGATCTGGTCGCCCTCCTGCAGTAGCCCATTGCTTTTCCCCGCTGTGTAAAAACAGCACCCTTTTGTCCGTACTCGCGCTCTGCTTCTGCTCGCTGTGGAGGCTGCGCTTGAGTCGCGGAACCTGTTCTTCTTCTGTTGTGCACTAACCCGAACTGCCTGACTTCCTCCGAAGAGCTTCTCCTTTTGCCCGTTGGCACCAGCGTGTGCAGGTACTTTGAGCACAAGGCTCCACTCTTTGCAGGGCTCGGACTTCCATCTAGTTAGGTGCCTCTGAAGGCGAACTGAGTCTAAAGCGTTATCGCACTGCCTGTTTTCCTTCCCTTTCAGGTGGACTACACATTTCGTGCTTATAACGCTAGCGACTGTTGTATTTGTATATATATTGTGTTGATATGGTATGTGTTGGCTTAGTATTGTGATATTGTGATTTTCTCGCTACGGTCATTGTTTTAAAGTCCTTAAAATAAATGTGTATATATTTTTGATATAACAACTGTTTGGAGTAGTTTGTAAGCGCTCTTGCTTTGTGTGCTCATTGCGGGCTTTCAGTCACCCTCACCCCTCTTGAGACCTAGTCTTGACCGCCGCGATCGCTACCTTGATTGGTCTGGCTCGTCCAGAGGTTACCCTGTTCCAAGTAATTAGGTTGGCCTTCTGAACTTCTGCGCCACCAGGGCAGAGTTCAGAAATCCGTTTTAACATATAGCATGAGATGTGATATCTCAATGCTTCTAATACCAAACCTGAGATCCTTCCAATAGAATGAGATGTGATATTTAATTCTTCTAATACCAAACCTGAGATCCTTCCTATAACATGAGATGTGATATCCAAATCCTTCCCCTTCCAAACCAGAGACCCTCCCTTTAGCATGAGATGTGATATCCAACTCCTTCCCATTCCAATCCTGAGACCGTTGTGATAGCATGAGATGTGATATCTCAATGCTTCTATTACCAAACCTGAGATCCTTCCAATAGCATGAGATGTGATATTTAATTCTTCTAATACCAAACCTGAGATCCTTCCTATAACACGAGATGTGATATCCAAATCCTTCCCCTTCCAAACCTGAGACCCTCCCTTTAGCATGAGATGTAATATCCAACTCCTTCCCATTCCAATCCTGAGACCCTTCTGATAGCATGAGATGTTATATCTCAATGCCTCTAATACCAAACCTGAGATCCTACCTCTAACATGAAATGTGATATCCACCTCCTTCCCCTTCCAAACCTGGGAGCCTTCCTATAACATGAGATGTGATATCGAAGTCCTTCCCATTCCAATCCTGAGACCCTTCCTATAACATGAGATGTGATATCCAACTCCTTCCCATTCCAATCCTGAGACCCTTCCTATAGCATGAGATGTGATGTCTCAATGCTTCTAATAGCAAATCTGAGATCCTTCCTATAACATGAGATGTGGTATCCAACTCCTTCCCATTCCAATCCTGAGACCCTTCCTATAGCGTGAGATGTGATGTCTCAATGCTTCTAATACCAAATCTGAGATCCTTCCTATAACATGAAATGTGATATCCAACTCCTTCCCTTTCCAAACGTGAGAGCCTCCATATAGCATGAGATGTGATATTCAAGTCCTTCCCATTCCAATCATGAGACCCTTCCTATAGCATGAGATGTGATATCTCAATGCTTCTAATACCAAATCTGAGACCCTTCCTATAACATAAGATGGGATATCCAACTCCTTCCCATTCCAATCCTGAGACCCTTCAGATAGCAGAGATGTGATATCTCAATGCTTATACCAAACCTGAGACCCTTCCTATGGCATGAGATGTCATATACAACTCCTTCCCATTCCAATCCTGAGACCCTTCCTATAGCATGATATGTGATATCTGAATGCTTATACCAAACCTGAGACCCTTCCTATAGCATGAGATGTGATATCCAACTCCTTCCCATTCCAATCCTGAGACCCTTCCAATAGCATGAGATGTGATATCTCAATGCTTCTAATAACAAACCTGAGATCCTTCCTATAACATGAGATGTGATATCCAAATGCTTCCCCTTCCAAACCAGAGACCCTCCCTTTAGCATGAGATGTGATATCCAACTCCTTCCCATTCCAATCCTGAGACCGTTTTTATAGCATGAGATGTGATATCTCAATGCTTCTAATACCAAACCTGAGATCCTTCCGATAGCATGAGATGTGATATTTCAATTCTTTTAATACCAAACCTGAGATCCTTCCTATAACACGAGATGTGATATCCAAATCCTTCCCCTTACAAACCTGAGACCCTCCCTTTAGCATGAGATGTGATATCCAACTCCTTCCCATTCCAATCCTGATTCCCTTCTGATAGCATGAGATGTTATATCTCAATGCCTCTAATACCAAACCTGAGATCCTACCTCTAACATGAAATGTGATATCCAACTCCTTCCCCTTCCAAACCTTGGAGCCTTCCTATAACATGAGATGTGATATCAAAGTCCTTCCCATTCCAATCCTGAGACCCTTCCTATAACATGAGATGTGATATCCAATTCCTTCCCATTCCAATCCTGAGACCCTTCCTATAGCATGAGATGTGATGTCTCAATGCTTCTAATACCAAATCTGAGATCCTTCCTATAACATGAGATGTGATATCCAACTCCTTCCCATTCCAATCCTGAGACCCTTCCTATAGCATGAGATGTGATATCTCAATGCTTATACCAAACCTGAGACCCTTCCTATAGCATGAGATGTGATATCCAAATCCTTCCCATTCCAATCCTGAGACCCTTCCTATAGCATGAGATGTGATATCTCAATGCCTCTAATACCAAACCTGAGATCCTTCCTCTAACATGAAATGTGATATCCAAATCCTTCCCTTTCCAAACCTGAGAGCCTACCTATAGCATGAGATGTGATATCCAACTCCTTCCCATTCCAATCCTGAGACCCTTCCTATAGCATGAGATGTGATATCTCAATGCTTATACCAAACCTGAGACCCTTCCTATAGCATGAGATGTGATATCCAAATCCCTCCCATTCCAATCCTGAGACCCTTCCTATAGCATGAGATGTGATATCTCAATGCCTATAATACCAAACCTGAGATCCTTCCTCTAACATGAAATGTGATATCCAACTCCTTCCCTTTCCAAACCTGAGAGCCTACCTATAGCATGAGATGTGATATCCAAGTCCTTCCCATTCCAATCCTTAGACACTTGCTACAGCATGAGATGTGATATCTCAATGATTCTAATACCAAACCTGAGACCCGTCCTATAACATGAGATGGGATATCCAACTCCTTCCCATTTCAATCCTGAGACACTTCCGATAGCAGAGATGTGATATCTCAATGCTTATTCCAAACCTGAGACCCTTCCTCTAACATGAGATGTGATATCCAACTCCTTCCCGTTCCAAACCTGAGACCCTTCCTATAGCATATGTGATATCCAACTCCTTCCCATTACAAACATGAGACCCTTTCTATAGCAAGAATGTAATATCCAACTCCTTCCCATTCCAATCCTGAGACCATTCCTATAGCATGAGATGTGATATCTCAATGCTTCTAATACCAAACCTGAGATCCTTCCTATGACATGAGATGTGATATCCAATTCCTTCCCATTCCAAACCTGAGACCCTTCCTATAGCATGAGATGTGATATCTCAATGCTTCTAATACCAAACCTGAGATCCTTCCTATAACATGAGGAGTGATATCCAAATCCTTCCCCTTCCAAACCAGAGACCCTCCCTTTAGCATGAGATGTGATATCCAACTCCTTCCCATTACAAACATGAGACCCTTTCTATAGCAAGAATGTAATATCCAACTCCTTCCCATTCCAATCCTGAGACCATTCCTATAGCATGAGATGTGATATCTCAATGCTTCTAATACCAAACCTGAGATCCTTCCTATGACATGAGATGTGATATCCAATTCCTTCCCATTCCAAACCTGAGACCCTTCTTATAGCATGAGATGTGATATCTCAATGCTTCTAATACCAAACCTGAGATCCTTCCTATAAAACGAGATGTGATATCCAAATCCTTCCCCTTCCAAACCTGAGACCCTCCCTTTAGCATGAGATGGGATATCCAACTACTTCCAAATCCAATCCTGATACCCTTCCGATAGCATGAGATGTGATATCTCAATCCCTCTAATACCAAACATTAGATCCTTCCGATAGCATGAGATGTGATATCTCAATGCTTCTAATACCAAACGTGAGATCCTTCCCATAACATGAGATGTGATATCAAAATCCTTCCCCTTCCAAACCTGAGACCCTCCCTTTAGCATGAGATGTGATATCCAACTCCTTCCCAGTCCAATCCTGAGACCCTTCTGATAGCATGAGATGTTATATCTCAATGCCTCTAATACCAAACCTGAGATCCTACCTCTAACATGAAATGTGATATCCAACTCCTTCCCCTTCCAAACCTGGGAGCCTTCCTATAACATGAGATGTGATATCGAAGTCCTTCCCATTCCAATCCTGAGACCCTTCCTATAACATGAGATGTGATATCCAACTCCTTCCCATTCCAATCCTGAGACCCTTCCTATAGCATGAGATGTGATGTCTCAATGCTTCTAATACCAAATCTGAGATCCTTCCTATAACATGAGATGTGATATCCAACTCCTTCCCATTCCAATCCTGAGACCCTTCCTATAGCATGAGATGTGATATCTCAATGCTTATACCAAACCTGAGACCCTTCCTATATCATGAGATGTGATATCCAACTCCTTCCCATTCCAATCCTGAGACCCTTCCTATAACATGAGATGTGATGTCTCAATGCTTCTAATACCAAACCTGAGATCCTTCCTATGGCATGAGATGTCATATAAAACTCCTTCCCATTCCATTCCTGAGACCCTTCCTATAGCATGAGATGTGATATCCAACTCCTTCCCATTCCAATCCTGAGACCCTTCCTATAGCATGAGATGTGATATCTCAATGCTTCTAATAACAAACCTGAGATCCTTCCTATAACATGAGATGTGATATCCAAATCCTTCCCCTTCCAAACCAGAGGCCCTCCCTTTAGCATGAGATGTGATATCCAACTCCTTCCCATTCCAATCCTGAGACCGTTCTGATAGCATGAGATGTGATATCTCAATGCTTCTAATACCAAACCTGAGATTCTTCCAATAGCATGAGATGTGATATTTAATTCTTCTAATACCAAACCTGAGATCCTTCCTATAACACGAGATGTGATATCCAAATCCTTCCCCTTCCAAACCTGAGACCTTCCCTTTAGCATGAGATGTGATATCCAACTCCTTCCCATTCCAATCCTGAGACCCTTCTGATAGCATGAGATGTTATATCTCAATGCCTCTAATACCAAACCTGAGATCCTACCTCTAACATGAAATGTGATATCCAACTCCTTCCCCTTCCAAACCTGGGAGCCTTCCTATAACATCAGATGTGATATCGAAGTCCTTCCCATTGCAATCCTGAGACCCTTCCTATAACATGAGATGTGATATCCAACTCCTTCCCATTCCAATCCTGAGACCCTTCCTGTAGCATGAGATGTGATATCTCAATGCTTATACCAAACCTGAGACCCTTCCTATAGCATGAGATGTGATATCCAAGTCCTTCCCATTCCAATCCTGAGACCCTTCCTATAGCATGAGATGTTATATCTCAATGCCTCTAATACCAAACCTGAGATCCTTCCTCTAACATGAGGTGTGATATCCAACTCCTTCCGATTCCAATCCTGAGACCCTTCCTATAGCATGAGATGTGATATCTCAATGCTTATACCAAACCTGAGACCCTTCCTATAGCATGAAATGTGATATCCAAATCCTTCCCATTCCAATCCTGAGACCCTTCCTATAGCATGAGATGTGATATCTCAATGCTTCTAATACCAAACCTGAGATCCTTCCGATATCATGAGATGTGATATCTCAATGCTTCTAATACCAAACCTGAGATCATTCCTATAACACGAGATGTGATATCCAAATCCTTCCCCTTCCAAACCTGAGACCCTCCCTTTAGCATGAGATGTGATATCCAACTCCTTCCCATTCCAATCCTGAGACCCTTCTGATAGCATGAGATGTGATATTCAATGCCTCTAATACCAAACCTGAGATCCTACCTCTAACATGAAATGTGATATCCAACTCCTTCCCTTTCCAAACGTGAGAGCCTCCATATAGCATGAGATGTGATATTCAAGTCCTTCCCATTCCAATCCTGAGACCCTTCCTATAGCATGAGATGTGATATCTCAATGCTTCTAATACCAAACCTGAGACCCTTCCTATAACATAAGATGGGATATCCAACTCCTTCCCATTCCAATCCTGAGACCCTTCCGATAGCAGAGATGTGATATCTCAATGCTTATACCAAACCTGAGACCCTTCCTATGGCATGAGATGTCATATACAACTCCTTCCCATTCCAATCCTGAGACCCTTCCTATAGCATGATATGTGATATCTCAATGCTTATACCAAACCTGAGACCCTTCCTATAGCATGAGATGTGATATCCAACTCCTTCCCATTCCAATCCTGAGACCCTTCCTATAACATGAGATGTGATATCTCAATGCTTCTAATACCAAACCTGAGATCCTTCCTATAACATGAGATGTGATATCAAACTCCTTCCCATTCCAAACCTGAGACCCTTCCGATAGCATGAGATGTGATATCTCAATGCTTCTAAAACCAAACATGAGAACCATCCTATAACATGAGATGTGAAATCCATATCATTCCCTTTCCAAACCTGAGACCCTTCCTATAGCTTGAGATGTGATATCAAACTCCTTCCCATTCAATGTGATATCCAACTCCTTCCCATTCCAATCCTGAGACCCTTCCTATACCATGAGATGTGATATTTGAATGCTTCTAATACCAAACCTGAGACCCGTCCTAAAACATGAGATGTGAGATCCAAATCCTTCCCCTTCCAAACCTGAGACCTTTCCTTTAGCATGAGATGTGATATCCAACTCCTTCCCATTCCAAACCTGAGACCCTTCCTATAGCATGAGATGTTATATCTTAATGCTTCTAAAACCAAACATGAGAACCATCCTATAACATGAGATGTGAAATCCAAATCCTTCCCTTTCCAAATCTGAGACCCTTCCTATAGCTTGAGATGTGATATCAAACTCCTTCCCATTCCAATCCTGAGATAGCTTGAGATGTGATAGCCAACTCCTTCCCATTCCAATCCTGAGACCCTTCCTATACCATGAGATGTGATATCTCAATGCTTCTAATACCAAACTTGAGACCCTTCCTATAGCAAGAGATGTGATATCCAAATCCTTCCCATTCCAATCCTGAGACCCTTCCTATAACATGAGATGTGATATCCAACTCCTTCCCATTCCAACCCGAGACCCTTCCTATAGCATGAGAAGGGATATCCAACTCCTTCCCAATCCAATCCTGAGACCCTTCCGATAGCAGAGATGTGATATCCAACTCCTTGCCATTCAAATCCTGAGACCCTCCCTATAACAAGAGATGTCATATCCAACTCCTTCCCATTCCAAACCTGAGAGCCTTCCTTTAGCATGAGATGTGATATCCAAATTCTTCACATTCCAATCCGGAGACCCTTCCTATAGCATGAGATGTGATATCTCAATGCTTCTAATACCAAACCTGAGATCCTTCCTATAACATGAGATGTGATATCCAACTCCTTCCCATTCCAAACCTGAGACCCTTCCGATAGCATGAGATGTGATATCTCAATGCTTCAAAAACCAAACATGAGAACCATCCTATAACATGAGATGTGAAATCCAAATCCTTCCCTTCCCAAACCTGAGACTCTTCCTATAGCATCAGATGTGATATCTCAATGCTTCTACCAAACCTGAAACCCTTCCTATAGCATGAGATGTGATATCCAACTCCTTCCCATTCCAATCCTGAGACACATCCTATAGCATGAGATGTGATATCACAATGCTTCTAATACCAAACCTGAGACCCGTCCTATAACATGAGATGTGATATCCAAATCCTTCCCCTTCCAAACCTGAGACCCTTCCTTTAGCATGAGATGTGATATCCAGCTCCTCCCATTCCAATCCTGAGACCCTTCCGATAGCATGAGATGTGATATCTCAATGCTTCTAATATCAAAACTGAGACCCTCCCTATAGCATGAGATTTGATATCTAAGTCCTTCCCATTCCAATCCTGAGACCCTTCCGATAGCAGAGATGTGATATTTCAATGCTTACACCAAACCTGAGACCCTTCCTATAGCATGAGATGTGATATCCAACTCCTTCCGATTCCAATCCTGAGACCCTTCCTATAGCATGAGATGTGATATCGCAATGCTTCTACCAAAACTGAGACCCTTCCTTTAGCATGAGATGTGATATCCAACTCCTTCCCATTCCAATCCTGAGACCCTTCCTATAGCATGAGATGTGATATCTCAATGCTTCTAATACCAAACCTGAGATCCTTCCTATAACATGAGATGTGATATCCAACTCCTTCCCATTCCAATCCTGAGACCCTTCCTATAGCATGAGATGTGATATCTCAATGCTTCTAATACCAAACCTGAGATCCTTCCGATGGCATGAGATGTGATATCTCAATGCTTCTAATACCAAACCTGAGATCCTTCCTATAACATGAGATGTGATATCCAAATCCTTCCCCTTCTAAACCTGATACCCTCCCTTTAGCATGAGATGTGATATCCAACTCCTTCCAAATCCAATCCTGATACCCTTCCGATAGCATGAGATGTGATATCCCAATGCTTCTACAAAACCTGAGACCCATACCATGGCATGAGATGTGATATCAAACTCCCGTCCTATACCATGAGACTTGATATCTCAATGCTTCTAATACCAAACCTGAGACCGGTCCAATAACATGAGATGTGATATCCAAATCCTTCCCCTTCCAAACCTTAGACCCTTCCTTTATCATGAGATGTGCTATCCAAGTCCTTCCCATTCCATTCCTGAGACCCATCCTATAGCATGAGATGTGATATCTCAATGCTTCTAATACCAAACCTGAGACCCTTCTTATAACATGAGATGTGATATCCAAGTCCTTCCCATTCCAATCCTGAGACCCTTCCGATAGCAGAGATGTGATATCTCAATGCTTATACCAAACCTGAGACCCTTCCGATAGCATGAGATGTGATATCTCAATGCTTCTAATACCAAAACTGAGATCCTTCCTATAACATGAGATGTGATGTCCAAATCCTTCCCCTTCCAAACCTTAGACCCTCCCTTTACCATGAGATGTGATATCCAACTCCTTCCCATTCCAATCCTGAGACCCTTCTGATGGCATGAGATGTGATATCTCAATGCCTCTAATACCAAACCTGAGATCCTACCTCTAACATGAAATGCGATATCCAACTCCTTCCCCTTCCAACCCTGAGAGCCTTCCTATAGAATGAGATGTGATATCCAAGTCCTTCCCATTCCAGTCCTGAGACCCTTCCTATAACATGAGATGTGATATCCAACTCCTTCCCATTCCAATCCACAGACCCTTCCTATAGCTTGAGATGTGATATCCAACTCCTTCCCATTCCAATTCTGAGACCCGTCCTATACCATGAGACTTGATATCTCAATGCTTCTAATACCAAACCTGAGACCGGTCCTATAACATGAGATGTGATACCCAAATCCTTCCCCTTCCAAACCTTAGACCCTTCCTATAGCATGAGATGTGATATCTCAATGCTTCTAATACCAAACCTGAGACCCTTCCTATAACGAGATGGGATATCCAACTCCTTCCCATTCCAATCCTGAGACCCTTCCGATAGCAGAGATGTGATATCTCAAAGCTTATACCAAACCTGAGACCCTTCCTATGGCATGAGATGTCTTATACAACTCCTTCCGATTCCAATCCTGAGACCCTTCCTATAGCTTGAGATGTGATATGAAACTCCTTCCCATTCAATGTGATATTCAACTCCTTCCCATTCCAATCCTGAGACCCTTCCTATACCATGAGATGTGATGTTTCAATGCATCTAATACCAAACCTGAGACCCGTCCTAAAACATGAGATGTGAGATCCAAATCCTTCCCCTTCCAAACCTGAGACCTTTCCTTTGGCATGAGATGTGATATCCAACTCCTTCCCATTCCAATCCTGAGACCCTTCCGATAGCATGAGATGTTATATCTTAATGCTTCTAAAACCAAACCTGAGAACCATCCTATAACATGTGAACTCCAAATCCTTCCCTTTCCAAACCTGAGACCCTTCCGATAGAATGAGATGTGATATCTCAATGCTACTAAAACCAAACATGAGAACCATCCTATAACATGATATGTGAAATCCAAATCCTTCCCTTTCCAAACCTGAGACCCTTCCTATAGCTTGAGATGTGATATCAAACTCCTTCCCATTCCAATCCCGAGATAGCTTGAGATGTGATAGCCAACTCCTTTCCATTCCAATCCTGAGACGCTTCCTATACCATGAGATGTGATATCTCAATGCTTCTAATACCAAACCTGGGACCCGTCCTATAACATGAGATATGGTATCCAAATCCTTCCCCTTCCAATCCTGAGACCCTTCCTATAACATGAGACGTGATATCCAACCCCTTCCCATTCCAATCCTGAGACTCCTCCTATAGCATGAGATGTGATATCTCAATGTTTCTAAAAAAAAACCCTAGACCCTTCCTATAGCAAGAGATGTGATATCCAAATCCTTCCCATTCCAATCCTGAGACCCTTCCTATAACGAGATGTGATATCCAACTCCTTCCCATTCCAACCTGAGAGCTTTCCTATAGCTTGAGAAGGGATATCCAACTCCTTCCCATTCCAATCCTGAGACCCTTCCTATACCATGAGATGTGATATCTCAATGCTTCTAATAAAAAACCTGAGACCCTTCCTATAGCAAGAGATGTGATATCCAAATTCTTCCCATTCCAATCCTGAGATCCTTCCCATAACATGAGATGTGATATCCAATTCCTTCCCATTCCAAACCTGAGACCCTTCCTATTGGATGAGATGTGATATCCAACTCCTTCCCATTCCAATCCTGAGACCCTTCCTATACCATGAGATGTGATATCTTAATGCTTCTAATACCAAACCTGGGACCCGCCCTATAACATGAGATATGATATCCAAATCCTTCCCCTTCCAAACCTGAGACCCTTCCTTTAGCATGAGATTTGATATCCAAATCCTTCCCATTCCAATCCTTAGACCCTTCCTATAGCATGAGATGTGATATCTCAATGCTTCTAATACCAAACCTGAGACCCTTCCTATAATGAGATGGATATCCAACTCCTTCCCATTCCAATCCTGAGACCCTTCCGATAGCAGAGATGTGATATCTCAAAGCTTATACCAAACCTGAGACCCTTCCTATGGCATGAGATGTCTTATACAACTCCTTCCGATTCCAATCTTGAGACCCTTCCTATAGCTTGAGATGTGATATCAAACTCCTTCCCATTCAATGTGATATCCAACTCCTTCCCATTCCAATCCTGAGACCCTTCCTATACCATGAGATGTGATGTTTCAATGCATCTAATACCAAACCTGAGACCCGTCCTAAAACATGAGATGTGAGATCCAAATCCTTCCCCTTCCAAACCTGAGACCTTTCCTTTGGCATGAGATGTGATATCCAACTCCTTCCCATTCCAAACCTGAGACCCTTCCTATAGCATGAGATGTTATATCTTAATGCTTCTAAAACCAAACCTGAGAACCAACCTATAACATGTGAACTCCAAATCCTTCCCTTTCCAAACCTGAGACCCTTCCGATAGCATGAGATGTGATATCTCAATGCTACTAAAACCAAACATGAGAACCATCCTATAACATGAGATGTGAAATCCAAATCCTTCCCTTTCCAAACCTGAGACCCTTCCTATAGCTTGAGATGTGATATCAAACTCCTTCCCATTACAATCCCGAGATAGCTTGAGATGTGATAGCCAACTCCTTTCCATTCCAATACTGAGACCCTTCCTATACCATGAGATGTGATATCTCAATGCCTCTAATACCAAACCTGAGATCCTACCTCTAACATGAAATGTGATATCCAACTCCTTCCCCTTCCAAACCTGAGAGCCTTCCTATAGCATGAGATGTGATATCGAAGTATTTCCCATTCCAATCCTGATACCCTTCCGATAGCATGAGATGGATATCTCAATCCCTCTAATACCAAACCTGAGATCCTTCCGATAGCATGAGATGTGATATCTCAATGCTTCTAATACCAAACCTGAGATCCTTCCTATAGCATGAGATGTGATATCCAACTTCTTCCCATTCCAATCCTGAGACCCTTCCTATAACATGAGATGTGATGTCTCAATGCTTCTAATACCAAACCTGAGATCCTTCCTATGGCATGAGATGTCATATAAAACTCCTTCCCATTCCATTCCTGAGACCCTTCCGATAGCATGAGATGTGATATCCAACTCCTTCCCATTCCGATCCTGAGACCCTTCCTATAGTGTTAGGAAAGATTTCGTAATTGTAGGTAATTTTCCTTCCATGTGGCAACCCCTAAACTTTTTGCTGTTGTTTTTCACCTTGTTCTTGACTTTGCCAGAGAAGTGCAGCCTTCTGCCGCACCCCTCTGGGCTTTCGCTCCTTTTCTTACGGGGAAACTGACATGCCCTTAAGACAGTCAGTACCGGGGAACGCTGTTTCCCGTAGTTTCTTTTATCATGTTGCGGCTTTAGTGCAACATGACACAAGAGGGCACTGTAAGCTAAGTTACAGCTCTCTTGGGTCTCTAGCCTTCTACAGGCCCTAGATACTCTTTTAGGATGGTATTTTGATCGGTGCAAGTCATTCAGGGACTGGAATGGTGGCAGCGATCGATTTGTGTATTTTGAGCTCCTTTTGGCGTTCTGAGCGCGTTTTTCGCACTGAACCCAAAATGGTGGCCTGGCTCCCAAAATGGCCAGACCACGAGGCTCCTTTGTCTTGTCCACTGACCGTCTTGCTCCCTTCACCTTCCCCAGGTCGAGCGACCCGGGGCCTTCCTTATTTGGGCATGTACTTTCCCGCGAAAAGTGGTTGCTTTCGCGGGCTTCTACATGTCGTTTGTGTGCCTCCAGGGTGTGGGATGGGATGTCTGGTCCCAATACACATCCTGGGTGCCAGAGAGTCTAGGGTGGTGTGAATGCCTGGGACCACCGTGGTCCGTGATTGGCCCATGTATGGTATGTGTGTTGATAAGCGGATCTCCCATTGGCTCCCCTCCGTTTTGGCGCGAAGGGAACCGTGGATAAGAGGGGGCTGGAAACACCACTACCATGTCGATCTCCTGAGTTCTCACGAACGAAGGAATACAGGAGCCAAGTATCCTGCAACCACGAGGCTGGACCGAGGAATCGCTGGTGACCCGCTGAAGGAATCCTCCTTTGCACTGCTGTCGTCCTGTGAAACCCTTTCCTTCTTTGATCGAACCAGAAGGCCTGTACTGGTGCTTCGACCTTTGGAATAGCAGGAACAGCTATTCCCGGCGACTTCATCCTCTCCTGCCAAGTAAGCCTTCGGAAGTGTCTCTGGGCCATCCAGTTGACTGACCAGCTTACAAGGGAGTCCTGCTCTGTAACCGCCGCCAGGTTGTGTTGTATCTCGAGTCCTTGTCACTCTCCCACGCTTCGTACACTTGGCGTTCCCAAGTCTGAAGGGAGGAGTGTACATTTGGCTCGGATACACATGGCCGCTCAGTTGCCCTGCGGTGGTGACAAAACTGTGCAGGTTTCTTCGATTGGGACGTCTTTTTGCTCTACACGACGACGAGGCATTTCCCGACTCTTCTGAACCTGCCAGCTGCTGAAACTAACGTGGAGAAGCCTGGGTCTGCTTGCATCGGGGACCGGTGAGTAGTATAGCTAGGATCTGGTCGCCCTCCTGCAGTAGCCCATTGCTTTTCCCCGCTGTGTAAAAACAGCACCCTTTTGTCCGTACTCGCGCTCTGCTTCTGCTCGCTGTGGAGGCTGCGCTTGAGTCGCGGAACCTGTTCTTCTTCTGTTGTGCACTAACCCGAACTGCCTGACTTCCTCCGAAGAGCTTCTCCTTTTGCCCGTTGGCACCAGCGTGTGCAGGTACTTTGAGCACAAGGCTCCACTCTTTGCAGGGCTCGGACTTCCATCTAGTTAGGTGCCTCTGAAGGCGAACTGAGTCTAAAGCGTTATCGCACTGCCTGTTTTCCTTCCCTTTCAGGTGGACTACACATTTCGTGCTTATAACGCTAGCGACTGTTGTATTTGTATATATATTGTGTTGATATGGTATGTGTTGGCTTAGTATTGTGATATTGTGATTTTCTCGCTACGGTCATTGTTTTAAAGGCCTGAAAATAAATGTGTATATATTTTTGATATAACAACTGTTTGGAGTAGTTTGTAAGCGCTCTTGCTTTGTGTGCTCATTGCGGGCTTTCAGTCACCCTCACCCCTCTTGAGACCTAGTCTTGACCGCCGCGATCGCTACCTTGATTGGTCTGGCTCGTCCAGAGGTTACCCTGTTCCAAGTAATTAGGTTGGCCTTCTGAACTTCTGCGCCACCAGGGCAGAGTTCAGAAATCCGTCTTAACATATAGCATGAGATGTGATATCTCAATGCTTCTAATACCAAACCTGAGATCCTTCCAATAGCATGAGATGTGATATTTAATTCTTCTAATACCAAACCTGAGATCCTTCCTATAACATGAGATGTGATATCCAAATCCTTCCCCTTCCAAACCAGAGACCCTCCCTTTAGCATGAGATGTGATATCCAACTCCTTCCCATTCCAATCCTGAGACCGTTCTGATAGCATGAGATGTGATATCTCAATGCTTCTATTACCAAACCTGAGATCCTTCCAATAGCATGAGATGTGATATTTAATTCTTCTAATACCAAACCTGAGATCCTTCCTATAACACGAGATGTGATATCCAAATCCTTCCCCTTCCAAACCTGAGACCCTCCCTTTAGCATGAGATGTAATATCCAACTCCTTCCCATTCCAATCCTGAGACCCTTCTGATAGCATGAGATGTTATATCTCAATGCCTCTAATACCAAACCTGAGATCCTACCTCTAACATGAAATGTGATATCCACCTCCTTCCCCTTCCAAACCTGGGAGCCTTCCTATAACATGAGATGTGATATCGAAGTCCTTCCCATTCCAATCCTGAGACCCTTCCTATAACATGAGATGTGATATCCAACACCTTCCCATTCCAATCCTGAGACCCTTCCTATAGCATGAGATGTGATGTCTCAATGCTTCTAATAGCAAATCTGAGATCCTTCCTATAACATGAGATGTGGTATCCAACTCCTTCCCATTCCAATCCTGAGACCCTTCCTATAGCATGAGATGTGATGTCTCAATGCTTCTAATACCAAATCTGAGATCCTTCCTATAACATGAAATGTGATATCCAACTCCTTCCCTTTCCAAACGTGAGAGCCTCCATATAGCATGAGATGTGATATTTAAGTCCTTCCCATTCCAATCATGAGACCCTTCCTATAGCATGAGATGTGATATCTCAATGCTTCTAATACCAAATCTGAGACCCTTCCTATAACATAAGATGGGATATCCAACTCCTTCCCATTCCAATCCTGAGACCCTTCAGATAGCAGAGATGTGATATCTCAATGCTTATACCAAACCTGAGACCCTTCCTATGGCATGAGATGTCATATACAACTCCTTCCCATTCCAATCCTGAGGCCCTTCCTATAGCATGATATGTGATATCTGAATGCTTATACCAAACCTGAGACCCTTCCTATAGCATGAGATGTGATATCCAACTCCTTC
This sequence comes from Ambystoma mexicanum, assembly GCF_040938575.1. Taxonomy (NCBI): domain Eukaryota; kingdom Metazoa; phylum Chordata; class Amphibia; order Caudata; family Ambystomatidae; genus Ambystoma; species Ambystoma mexicanum. The sequence continues at coordinate 363,052 of NW_027182477.1, forward strand.
CCATTCCAATCCTGAGACCCTTCCAATAGCATGAGATGTGATATCTCAATGCTTCTAATAACAAACCTGAGATCCTTCCTATAACATGAGATGTGATATCCAAATGCTTCCCCTTCCAAACCAGAGACCCTCCCTTTAGCATGAGATGTGATATCCAACTCCTTCCCATTCCAATCCTGAGACCGTTTTTATAGCATGAGATGTGATATCTCAATGCTTCTAATACCAAACCTGAGATCCTTCCGATAGCATGAGATGTGATATTTCAATTCTTTTAATACCAAACCTGAGATCCTTCCTATAACACGAGATGTGATATCCAAATCCTTCCCCTTGCAAACCTGAGACCCTCCCTTTAGCATGAGATGTGATATCCAACTCCTTCCCATTCCAATCCTGAGACCCTTCTGATAGCATGAGATGTTATATCTCAATGCCTCTAATACCAAACCTGAGATCCTACCTCTAACATGAAATGTGATATCCAACTCCTTCCCCTTCCAAACCTTGGAGCCTTCCTATAACATGAGATGTGATATCAAAGTCCTTCCCATTCCAATCCTGAGACCCTTCCTATAACATGAGATGTGATATCCAATTCCTTCCCATTCCAATCCTGAGACCCTTCCTATAGCATGAGATGTGATGTCTCAATGCTTCTAATACCAAATCTGAGATCCTTCCTATAACATGAGATGTGATATCCAACTCCTTCCCATTCCAATCCTGAGACCCTTCCTATAGCATGAGATGTGATATCTCAATGCTTATACCAAACCTGAGACCCTTCCTATAGCATGAGATGTGATATCCAACTCCTTCCCATTCCAATCCTGAGACCCTTCCTATAGCATGAGATGTGATATCTCAATGCCTCTAATACCAAACCTGAGATCCTTCCTCTAACATGAAATGTGATATCCAAATCCTTCCCTTTCCAAACCTGAGAGCCTACCTATAGCATGAGATGTGATATCCAACTCCTTCCCATTCCAATCCTGAGACCCTTCCTATAGCATGAGATGTGATATCTCAATGCTTATACCAAACCTGAGACCCTTCCTATAGCATGAGATGTGATATCCAAATCCCTCCCATTCCAATCCTGAGACCCTTCCTATAGCATGAGATGTGATATCTCAATGCCTATAATACCAAACCTGAGATCCTTCCTCTAACATGAAATGTGATATCCAACTCCTTCCCTTTCCAAACCTGAGAGCCTACCTATAGCATGAGATGTGATATCCAAGTCCTTCCCATTCCAATCCTTAGACACTTGCTACAGCATGAGATGTGATATCTCAATGATTCTAATACCAAACCTGAGACCCGTCCTATAACATGAGATGGGATATCCAACTCCTTCCCATTTCAATCCTGAGACACTTCCGATAGCAGAGATGTGATATCTCAATGCTTATTCCAAACCTGAGACCCTTCCTCTAACATGAGATGTGATATCCAACTCCTTCCCGTTCCAAACCTGAGACCCTTCCTATAGCATATGTGATATCCAACTCCTTCCCATTACAAACATGAGACCCTTTCTATAGCAAGAATGTAATATCCAACCCCTTCCCATTCCAATCCTGAGACCATTCCTATAGCATGAGATGTGATGTCTCAATGCTTCTAATACCAAACCTGAGATCCTTCCTATGACATGAGATGTGATATCCAATTCCTTCCCATTCCAAACCTGAGACCCTTCCTATAGCATGAGATGTGATATCTCAATGCTTCTAATACCAAACCTGAGATCCTTCCTATAACATGAGGAGTGATATCCAAATCCTTCCCCTTCCAAACCAGAGACCCTCCCTTTAGCATGAGATGTGATATCCAACTCCTTTCCATTCCAATCCTGAGACCGTTCTGATAGCATGAGATGTGATATCTCAATGCTTCTAATACCAAACCTGAGATCCTTCCGATAGCATGAGATGTGATATTTCAATTCTTCTAATACCAAACCTGAGATCCTTCCTATAAAACGAGATGTGATATCCAAATCCTTCCCCTTCCAAACCAGAGACCCTCCCTTTAGCATGAGATGGGATATCCAACTACTTCCAAATCCAATCCTGATACCCTTCCGATAGCATGAGATGTGATATCTCAATCCCTCTAATACCAAACATTAGATCCTTCCGATAGCATGAGATGTGATATCTCAATGCTTCTAATACCAAACGTGAGATCCTTCCCATAACATGAGATGTGATATCAAAATCCTTCCCCTTCCAAACCTGAGACCCTCCCTTTAGCATGAGATGTGATATCCAACTCCTTCCCAGTCCAATCCTGAGACCCTTCTGATAGCATGAGATGTTATATCTCAATGCCTCTAATACCAAACCTGAGATCCTACCTCTAACATGAAATGTGATATCCAACTCCTTCCCCTTCCAAACCTGGGAGCCTTCCTATAACATGAGATGTGATATCGAAGTCCTTCCCATTCCAATCCTGAGACCCTTCCTATAACATGAGATGTGATATCCAACTCCTTCCCATTCCAATCCTGAGACCCTTCCTATAGCATGAGATGTGATGTCTCAATGCTTCTAATACCAAATCTGAGATCCTTCCTATAACATGAGATGTGATATCCAACTCCTTCCCATTCCAATCCTGAGACCCTTCCTATAGCATGAGATGTGATATCTCAATGCTTATACCAAACCTGAGACCCTTCCTATATCATGAGATGTGATATCCAACTCCTTCCCATTCCAATCCTGAGACCCTTCCTATAACATGAGATGTGATGTCTCAATGCTTCTAATACCAAACCTGAGATCCTTCCTATGGCATGAGATGTCATATAAAACTCCTTCCCATTCCATTCCTGAGACCCTTCCTATAGCATGAGATGTGATATCCAACTCCTTCCCATTCCAATCCTGAGACCCTTCCTATAGCATGAGATGTGATATCTCAATGCTTCTAATAACAAACCTGAGATCCTTCCTATAACATGAGATGTGATATCCAAATCCTTCCCCTTCCAAACCAGAGGCCCTCCCTTTAGCATGAGATGTGATATCCAACTCCTTCCCATTCCAATCCTGAGACCGTTCTGAAAGCATGAGATGTGATATCTCAATGCTTCTAATACCAAACCTGAGATTCTTCCAATAGCATGAGATGTGATATTTAATTCTTCTAATACCAAACCTGAGATCCTTCCTATAACACGAGATGTGATATCCAAATCCTTCCCCTTCCAAACCTGAGACCTTCCCTTTAGCATGAGATGTGATATCCAACTCCTTCCCATTCCAATCCTGAGACCCTTCTGATAGCATGAGATGTTATATCTCAATGCCTCTAATACCAAACCTGAGATCCTACCTCTAACATGAAATGTGATATCCAACTCCTTCCCCTTCCAAACCTGGGAGCCTTCCTATAACATCAGATGTGATATCGAAGTCCTTCCCATTCCAATCCTGAGACCCTTCCTATAACATGAGATGTGATATCCAACTCCTTCCCATTCCAATCCTGAGACCCTTCCTATTGCATGAGATGTGATGTCTCAATGCTTCTAATACCAAATCTGAGATCCTTCCTATAACATGAGATGTGATATCCAACTCCTTCCCATTCCAATCCTGAGACCCTTCCTGTGGCATGAGATGTGATATCTCAATGCTTATACCAAACCTGAGACCCTTCCTATAGCATGAGATGTGATATCCAAGTCCTTCCCATTCCAATCCTGAGACCCTTCCTATAGCATGAGATGTTATATCTCAATGCCTCTAATACCAAACCTGAGATCCTTCCTCTAACATGAGGTGTGATATCCAACTCCTTCCCATTCCAATCCTGAGACCCTTCCTATAGCATGAGATGTGATATCTCAATGCTTATACCAAACCTGAGACCCTTCCTATAGCATGAAATGTGATATCCAAATCCTTCCCATTCCAATCCTGAGACCCTTCCTATAGCATGAGATGTGATATCTCAATGCTTCTAATACCAAACCTGAGATCCTTCCGATATCATGAGATGTGATATCTCAATGCTTCTAATTCCAAACCTGAGATCATTCCTATAACACGAGATGTGATATCCAAATCCTTCCCCTTCCAAACCTGAGACCCTCCCTTTAGCATGAGATGTGATATCCAACTCCTTCCCATTCCAATCCTGAGACCCTTCTGATAGCATGAGATGTGATATTCAATGCCTCTAATACCAAACCTGAGATCCTACCTCTAACATGAAATGTGATATCCAACTCCTTCCCTTTCCAAACGTGAGAGCCTCCATATAGCATGAGATGTGATATTCAAGTCCTTCCCATTCCAATCCTGAGACCCTTCCTATAGCATGAGATGTGATATCTCAATGCTTCTAATACCAAACCTGAGACCCTTCCTATAACATAAGATGGGATATCCAACTCCTTCCCATTCCAATCCTGAGACCCTTCCGATAGCAGAGATGTGATATCTCAATGCTTATACCAAACCTGAGACCCTTCCTATGGCATGAGATGTCATATACAACTCCTTCCCATTCCAATCCTGAGACCCTTCCTATAGCATGATATGTGATATCTCAATGCTTATACCAAACCTGAGACCCTTCCTATAGCATGAGATGTGATATCCAACTCCTTCCCATTCCAATCCTGAGACCCTTCCTATAACATGAGATGTGATATCTCAATGCCTCTAATACCAAACCTGAGATCCTTCCTCTAACATGAAATGTGATATCCAACTCCTTCCCTTTCCAAACCTGAGAGCCTACCTATAGCTTGAGATGTGATATCCAAGTCCTTCCCATTCCAATCCTGAGACCCTTCCTATAGCATGAGATGTGATATCTCAATGCTTATACCAAACCTGAGACCCTTCCTATAGCATGAGATGTGATATCCAAATCCTTCCCATTCCAATCCTGAGACCCTTCCTATAGCATGAGATGTGATATCTCAATGCCTCTAATACCAAACCTGAGACCCGCACTATAACATGAGATGGGATATCCAACTCCTTCCCATTTCAATCCTGAGACACTTCAGATAGCAGAGATGTGATATCTCAATGCTTATTCCAAACCTGAGACCCTTCCTCTAACATGAGATGTGATATCCAACTCCTTCCCGTTCCAAACCTGAGACCCTTCCTATAGCATATGTGATATTCAACTCCTTCCCATTACAAACATGAGACCCTTTCTATAGCAAGAATGTAATATCCAACTCCTTCCCATTCCAATCCTGAGACCATTCCTATAGCATGAGATGTGATATCTCAATGCTTCTAATACCAAACCTGAGATCCTTCCTATGACATGAGATGTGATATCCAATTCCTTCCCATTCCAAACCTGAGACCCTTCCTATAGCATGAGATGTGATATCTCAATGCTTCTAATACCAAACCTGAGATCCTTCCTATAACATGAGATGTGATATCCAAATCCTTCCCCTTCCAAACCAGTGACCCTCCCTTTAGCATGAGATGTGATATCCAACTCCTTTCCATTCCAATCCTGAGACCGTTCTGATAGCATGAGATGTGATATCTCAATGCTTCTAATACCAAACCTGAGATCCTTCCGATAGCATGAGATGTGATATTTCAATTCTTCTAATACCAAACCTGAGATCCTTCCTATAACACGAGATGTGATATCCAAATCCTTCCCCTTCCAAACCTGAGACCCTCCCTTTAGCATGAGATGGGATATCCAACTACTTCCAAATCCAATCCTGATACCCTTCCGATAGCATGAGATGTGATATCTCAATCCCTCTAATACCAAACCTGAGATCCTTCCGATAGCATGAGATGTGATATCTCAATGCTTCTAATACCAAACGTGAGATCCTTCCCATAACATGAGATGTGATATCAAAATCCTTCCCCTTCCAAACCTGAGACCCTCCCTTTAGCATGAGATGTGATATCCAACTCCTTCCCAGTCCAATCCTGAGACCCTTCTGATAGCATGAGATGTTATATCTCAATGCCTCTAATACCAAACCTGAGATCCTTCCTCTAACATGAAATGTGATATCCAACTCCTTCCCTTTCCAAACCTGAGAGCCTACCTATAGCTTGAGATGTGATATCCAAGTCCTTCCCATTCCAATCCTGAGACCCTTCCTATAGCATGAGATGTGATATCTCAATGCTTATACCAAACCTGAGACCCTTCCTATAGCATGAGATGTGATATCCAAATCCTTCCCATTCCAATCCTGAGACCCTTCCTATAGCATGAGATGTGATATCTCAATGCCTCTAATACCAAACCTGAGACCCGCACTATAACATGAGATGGGATATCCAACTCCTTCCCATTTCAATCCTGAGACACTTCAGATAGCAGAGATGTGATATCTCAATGCTTATTCCAAACCTGAGACCCTTCCTCTAACATGAGATGTGATATCCAACTCCTTCCCCTTCCAAACCTGAGACCCTTCCTATAGCATATGTGATATCCAACTCCTTCCCATTACAAACATGAGACCCTTTCTATAGCAAGAATGTAATATCCAACTCCTTCCCATTCCAATCCTGAGACCATTCCTATAGCATGAGATGTGATATCTCAATGCTTCTAATACCAAACCTGAGATCCTTCCTATGACATGAGATGTGATATCCAATTCCTTCCCATTCCAAACCTGAGACCCTTCCTATAGCATGAGATGTGATATCTCAATGCTTCTAATACCAAACCTGAGATCCTTCCTATAACATGAGATGTGATATCCAAATCCTTCCCCTTCCAAACCAGTGACCCTCCCTTTAGCATGAGATGTGATATCCATCTCCTTTCCATTCCAATCCTGAGACCGTTCTGATAGCATGAGATGTGATATCTCAATGCTTCTAATACCAAACCTGAGATCCTTCCGATAGCATGAGATGTGATATTTCAATTCTTCTAATACCAAACCTGAGATCCTTCCTATAACACGAGATGTGATATCCAAATCCTTCCCCTTCCAAACCAGTGACCCTCCCTTTAGCATGAGATGTGATATCCATCTCCTTTCCATTCCAATCCTGAGACCGTTCCGATAGCATGAGATGTGATATCTCAATCCCTCTAATACCAAACCTGAGATCCTTCCGATAGCATGAGATGTGATATCTCAATGCTTCTAATACCAAACGTGAGATCCTTCCCATAACATGAGATGTGATATCAAAATCCTTCCCCTTCCAAACCTGAGACCCTCCCTTTAGCATGAGATGTGATATCCAACTCCTTCCCAGTCCAATCCTGAGACCCTTCTGATAGCATGAGATGTTATATCTCAATGCCTCTAATACCAAACCTGAGATCCTACCTCTAACATGAAATGTGATATCCAACTCCTTCCCCTTCCAAACCTGGGAGCCTTCCTATAACATGAGATGTGATATCCAACTCCTTCCCATTCCAATCCTGAGACCCTTCCTATAGCATGAGATGTGATGTCTCAATGCTTCTAATACCAAATCTGAGATCCTTCCTATAACATGAGATGTGATATCCAACTCCTTCCCATTCCAATCCTGAGACCCTTCCTATAGCATGAGATGTGATATCCAACTCCTTCCGAATCCAATCCTGAGACCCATCCTATAACATGAGATGTGATGTCTCAATGCTTCTAATACCAAACCTGAGATCCTTCCTATGGCATGAGATGCCATATAAAACTCCTTCCCATTCCATTCCTGAGACCCTTCCTATAGGATGAGATGTGATATCCAACTCCTTCCCATTCCAATCCTGAGACCCTTCCTATAGCATGAGATGTGATATCTCAATGCTTCTAATAACAAACCTGAGATCCTTCCTATAACATGAGATGTGATATCCAAATCCTTCCCCTTCCAAACCAGAGGCCCTCCCTTTAGCATGAGATGTGATATCCAACTCCTTCCCATTCCAATTCTGAGACCGTTCTGATAGCATGAGATGTGATATCTCAATGCTTCTAATACCAAACCTGAGATTCTTCCAATAGCATGAGATGTGATATTTAATTCTTCTAATACCAAACCTGAGATCCTTCCTATAACACGAGATGTGATATCCAAATCCTTCCCCTTCCAAACCTGAGACCCTCCCTTTATCATGAGATGTGATATCCAACTCCTTCCCATTCCAATCCTGAGACCCTTCTGATAGCATGAGATGTTATATCTCAATGCCTCTAATACCAAACCTGAGATCCTACCTCTAACATGAAATGTGATATCCAACTCCTTCCCCTTCCAAACCTGGGAGCCTTCCTATAACATGAGATGTGATATCGAAGTCCTTCCCATTCCAATCCTGAGACCCTTCCTATAACATGAGATGTGATATCCAACTCCTTCCCATTCCAATCCTGAGACCCTTCCTATTGCATGAGATGTGATGTCTCAATGCTTCTAATACCAAATCTGAGATCCTTCCTATAACATGAGATGTGATATCCAACTCCTTCCCATTCCAATCCTGAAACCCTTCCTGTAGCATGAGATGTGATATATCAATGCTTATACCAAACCTGAGACCCTTCCTATAGCATGAGATGTGATATCCAAGTCCTTCCCATTCCAATCCTGAGACCCTTCCTATAGCATGAGATGTGATATCTCAATGCCTCTAATACCAAACCTGAGATCCTTCCTCTAACATGAAATGTGATATCCAACTCCTTCCCATTCCAATCCTGAGACCCTTCCTATAGCATGAGATGTGAAGTCTCAATGCTTCTAATACCAAATCTGAGATCCTTCCTATAACATGAGGTGTGATATCCAACTCCTTCCCATTCCAATCCTGAGACCCTTCCTATAGCATGAGATGTGATATCTCAATGCTTATACCAAACCTGAGACCCTTCCTATAGCATGAAATGTGATATCCAAATCCTTCCCATTCCAATCCTGAGACCCTTCCTATAGCATGAGATGTGATATATCAATGCTTCTAATACCAAACCTGAGATCCTTCCGATATCATGAGATGTGATATCTCAATGCTTCTAATACCAAACCTGAGATCCTTCCTCTAACATGAAATGTGATATCCAGCTCCTTCCCATTCCAATCCTGAAACCCTTCCTATAGCATGAGATATGATGTCTCAATGCTTCTAATACCAAATCTGAGATCCTTCCTATAACATGAGGTGTGATATCCAACTCCTTCCCATTCCAATCCTGAGACCCTTCCTATAGCATGAGATGTGATATCTCAATGCTTATACCAAACCTGAGACCCTTCCTATAGCATGAAATGTAAAATCCAACTCCTTCCCATTCCAATCCTGAGACCATTCCTATAGCATGAGATGTGATATCTCAATGCTTCTAATACCAAACCTGAGATCCTTCCTATGACATGAGATGTGATATCCAATTCCTTCCCATTCCAAACCTGAGACCCTTCCTATAGCATGAGATGTGATATCTCAATGCTTCTAATACCAAACCTGAGATCCTTCCTATAACATGAGATGTGATATCCAAATCCTTCCCCTTTTAAACCAGAGACCCTCCCTTTAGCATGAGATGTGATATCCAACTCCTTTCCATTCCAATCCTGAGACCGTTCTGATAGCATGAGATGTGATATCTCAATGCTTCTAATACCAAACCTGAGATCCTTCCGATAGCATGAGATGTGATATTTCAATTCTTCTAATACCAAACCTGAGATCCTTCCTATAACACGAGATGTGATATCCAAATCCTTCCCCTTCCAAACCTGAGACCCTCCCTTTAGCATGAGATGGGATATCCAACTACTTCCAAATCCAATCCTGATACCCTTCCGATAGCATGAGATGTGATATCTCAATCCCTCTAATACCAAACATTAGATCCTTCCGATAGCATGAGATGTGATATCTCAATGCTTCTAATACCAAACGTGAGATCCTTCCCATAACATGAGATGTGATATCAAAATCCTTCCCCTTCCAAACCTGAGACCCTCCCTTTAGCATGAGATGTGATATCCAACTCCTTCCCAGTCCAATCCTGAGACCCTTCTGATAGCATGAGATGTTATATCTCAATGCCTCTAATACCAAACCTGAGATGCTACCTCTAACATGAAATGTGATATCCAACTCCTTCCCCTTCCAAACCTGGGAGCCTTCCTATAACATGAGATGTGATATCGAAGTCCTTCCCATTCCAATCCTGAGACCCTTCCTATAAAATGAGATGTGATATCCAACTCCTTCCCATTCCAATCCTGAGACCCTTCCTATAGCATGAGATGTGATGTCTCAATGCTTCTAATACCAAATCTGAGATCCTTCCTATAACATGAGATGTGATATCCAACTCCTTCCCATTCCAATCCTGAGACCCTTCCTATAGCATAAGATGTGATATCTCAATGCTTATACCAAACCTGAGACCCTTCCTATAGCATGAGATGTGATATCCAACTCCTTCCCATTCCAATCCTGAGACCCTTCCTATAACATGAGATGTGATGTCTCAATGCTTCTAATACCAAACCTGAGATCCTTCCTATGGCATGAGATGTCATATAAAACTCCTTCCCATTCCATTCCTGAGACCCTTCCTATAGCATGAGATGTGATATCCAACTCCTTCCCATTCCAATCCTGAGACCCTTCCTATAGCATGAGATGTGATATCTCAATGCTTCTAATAACAAACCTGAGATCCTTCCTATAACATGAGATGTGATATCCAAATCCTTCGCCTTCCAAACCAGAGGCCCTCCCTTTAGCATGAGATGTGATATCCAACTCCTTCCCATTCCAATCCTGAGACCGTTCTGATAGCATGAGATGTGATATCTCAATGCTTCTAATACCAAACCTGAGATTCTTCCAATAGCATGAGATGTGATATTTAATTCTTCTAATACCAAAGCTGAGATCCTTCCTATAACACGAGATGTGATATCCAAATCCTTCCCCTTCCAAACCTGAGACCCTCCCTTTAGCATGAAATGTGATATCCAACTCCTTCCCATTCCAATCCTGAGACCCTTCTGATAGCATGAGATGTTATATCTCAATGCCTCTAATACCAAACCTGAGATCCTACCTCTAACATGAAATGTGATATCCAACTCATTCCCCTTCCAAACCTGGGAGCCTTCCTATAACATGAGATGTGATATCGAAGTCCTTCCCATTCCAATCCTGAGACCCTTCCTATAACATGAGATGTGATATCCAATTCCTTCCCATTCCAATCCTGAGACCCTTCCTATTGCATGAGATGTGATGTCTCAATGCTTCTAATACCAAATCTGAGATCCTTCCTATAACATGAGATGTGATATCCAACTCCTTCCCATTCCAATCCTGAGACCCCTCCTGTAGCATGAGATGTGATATATCAATGCTTATACCAAACCTGAGACCCTTCCTATAGCATGAGATGTGATATCCAAGTCCTTCCCATTCCAATCCTAAGACCCTTCCTATAGCATGAGATGTGATATCTCAATGCCTCTAATACCAAACCTGAGATCCTTCCTCTAACATGAAATGAGATATCCAACTCCTTCCCATTCCAATCCTGACACCCTTCCTATAGCATGAGATGTGATGTCTCAATGCTTCTAATACTAAATCTGAGATCCTTCCTATAACATGAGGTGTGATATCCAACTCCTTCCCATTCCAATCCTGAGACCCTTCCTATAGCATGAGATGTGATATCTCAATGCTTATACCAAACCTGAGACCCTTCCTATAGCATGAAATGTGATATCCAAATCCTTCCCATTCCAATCCTGAGACCCTTCCTATAGCATGAGATGTGATATCTCAATGCTTCTAATACCAAACCTGAGATCCTTCCGATATCATGAGATGTGATATCTCAATGCTTCTAATACCAAACCTGAGATCATTCCTATAACACGAGATGTGATATCCAAATCCTTCCCCTTCCAAACCTGAGACCCTCCCTTTAGCATGAGATGTGATATCCAACTCCTTCCCATTCCAATCCTGAGACCCTTCTGATAGCATGAGATGTGATATTCAATGCCTCTAATACCAAACCTGAGATCCTACCTCTAACATGAAATGTGATATCCAACTCCTTCCCTTTCCAAACGTGAGAGCCTCCATATAGCATGAGATGTGATATTCAAGTCCTTCCCATTCCAATCCTGAGACCCTTCCTATAGCATGAGATGTGATATCTCAATGCTTCTAATACCAAACCTGAGACCCTTCCTATAACATAAGATGGGATATCCAACTCCTTCCCATTCCAATCCTGAGACCCTTCCGATAGCAGAGATGTGATATCTCAATGCTTATACCAAACCTGAGACCCTTCCTATGGCATGAGATGTCATATACAACTCCTTCCCATTCCAATCCTGAGACCCTACCTATAGCATGATATGTGATATCTCAATGCTTATACTAAACCTGAGACCCTTCCTATAGCATGAGATGTGATATCCAACTCCTTCCCATTCCAATCCTGAGATCCTTCCTATAACATGAGATGTGATATCTCAATGCCTCTAATACCAAACCTGAGATCCTTCCTCTAACATGAAATGTGATATCCAACTCCTTCCCTTTCCAAACCTGAGAGCCTACCTATAGCGTGAGATGTGATATCCAAGTCCTTCCCATTCCAATCCTGAGACCCTTCCTATAGCATGAGATGTGATATCTCAATGCTTATACCAAACCTGAGACCCTTCCTATAGCATGAGATGTGATATACAAATCCTTCCCATTCCAAACCTGAGATCCTTCCAATAGCATGAGATGTGATATTTCAATTCTTCTAATACCAAACCTGAGATCCTTCCTATAACATGAGATGTGATATCCAAATCCTTCCCCTTACAAACCTGAGACCCTCCCTTTAGCATGAGATGTGATATTTCAATTCTTCTAATACCAAACCTGAGATCCTACCTCTAACATGAAATGTGATATCCAACTCCTTCCCCTTCCAAACCTTGGAGCCTTCCTATAACATGAGATGTGATATCAAAGTCCTTCCCATTCCAATCCTGAGACCCTTCCTATAACATGCGATGTGATATCCAATTCCTTCCCATTCCAATCCTGAGACCCTTCCTATAGCATGAGATGTGATGTCTCAATGCATCTAATACCAAATCTGAGATCCTTCCTATAGCATGAGATGTGATATCTCAATGCTTCTAATAACAAACCTGAGATCCTTCCTATAACATGAGATGTGATATCCAATTCCTTCCCATTCCAATCCTGAGACCCTTCCTATAGCATGAGATGTGATATCCAACTCCTTCCCATTCCAATCCTGAGACCCTTCCTATAGCATGAGATGTGATATCTCAATGCTTCTAATAACAAACCTGAGATCCTTCCTATAACATGAGATGTGATATCCAAATCCTTCGCCTTCCAAACCAGAGGCCCTCCCTTTAGCATGAGATGTGATATCCAACTCCTTCCCATTCCAATCCTGAGACCGTTCTGATAGCATGAGATGTGATATCTCAATGCTTCTAATACCAAACCTGAGATTCTTCCAATAGCATGAGATGTGATATTTAATTCTTCTAATACCAAAGCTGAGATCCTTCCTATAACACGAGATGTGATATCCAAATCCTTCCCCTTCCAAACCTGAGACCCTCCCTTTAGCATGAAATGTGATATCCAACTCCTTCCCATTCCAATCCTGAGACCCTTCTGATAGCATGAGATGTTATATCTCAATGCCTCTAATACCAAACCTGAGATCCTACCTCTAACATGAAATGTGATATCCAACTCCTTCCCCTTCCAAACCTGGGAGCCTTCCTATAACATGAGATGTGATATCGAAGTCCTTCCCATTCCAATCCTGAGACCCTTCCTATAACATGAGATGTGATATCCAACTCCTTCCCATTCCAATCCTGAGACCCTTCCTATTGCATGAGATGTGATGTCTCAATGCTTCTAATACCAAATCTGAGATCCTTCCTATAACATGAGATGTGATATCCAACTCCTTCCCATTCCAATCCTGAGACCCCTCCTGTAGCATGAGATGTGATATCTCAATGCTTATACCAAACCTGAGACCCTTCCTATAGCATGAGATGTGATATCCAAGTCCTTCCCATTCCAATCCTAAGACCCTTCCTATAGCATGAGATGTGATATCTCAATGCCTCTAATACCAAACCTGAGATCCTTCCTCTAACATGAAATGAGATATCCAACTCCTTCCCATTCCAATCCTGACACCCTTCCTATAGCATGAGATGTGATGTCTCAATGCTTCTAATACCAAATCTGAGATCCTTCCTATAACATGAGGTGTGATATCCAACTCCTTCCCATTCCAATCCTGAGACCCTTCCTATAGCATGAGATGTGATATCTCAATGCTTATACCAAACCTGAGACCCTTCCTATAGCATGAAATGTGATATCCAAATCCTTCCCATTCCAATCCTGAGACCCTTCCTATAGCATGAGATGTGATATCTCAATGCTTCTAATACCAAACCTGAGATCCTTCCGATATCATTAGATGTGATATCTCAATGCTTCTAATACCAAACCTGAGATCATTCCTATAACACGAGATGTGATATCCAAATCCTTCCCCTTCCAAACCTGAGACCCTCCCTTTAGCATGAGATGTGATATCCAACTCCTTCCCATTCCAATCCTGAGACCCTTCTGATAGCATGAGATGTGATATTCAATGCCTCTAATACCAAACCTGAGATCCTACCTCTAACATGAAATGTGATATCCAACTCCTTCCCTTTCCAAACGTGAGAGCCTCCATATAGCATGAGATGTGATATTCAAGTCCTTCCCATTCCAATCCTGAGACCCTTCCTATAGCATGAGATGTGATATCTCAATGCTTCTAATACCAAACCTGAGACCCTTCCTATAACATAAGATGGGATATCCAACTCCTTCCCATTCCAATCCTGAGACCCTTCCGATAGCAGAGATGTGATATCTCAATGCTTATACCAAACCTGAGACCCTTCCTATGGCATGAGATGTCATATACAACTCCTTCCCATTCCAATCCTGAGACCCTTCCTATAGCATGATATGTGATATCTCAATGCTTATACTAAACCTGAGACCCTTCCTATAGCATGAGATGTGATATCCAACTCCTTCCCATTCCAATCCTGAGATCCTTCCTATAACATGAGATGTGATATCTCAATGCCTCTAATACCAAACCTGAGATCCTTCCTCTAACATGAAATGTGATATCCAACTCCTTCCCTTTCCAAACCTGAGAGCCTACCTATAGCGTGAGATGTGATATCCAAGTCCTTCCCATTCCAATCCTGAGACCCTTCCTATAGCATGAGATGTGATATCTCAATGCTTATACCAAACCTGAGACCCTTCCTATAGCATGAGATGTGATATACAAATCCTTCCCATTCCAAACCTGAGATCCTTCCAATAGCATGAGATGTGATATTTCAATTCTTCTAATACCAAACCTGAGATCCTTCCTATAACATGAGATGTGATATCCAAATCCTTCCCCTTACAAACCTGAGACCCTCCCTTTAGCATGAGATGTGATATTTCAATTCTTCTAATACCAAACCTGAGATCCTACCTCTAACATGAAATGTGATATCCAACTCCTTCCCCTTCCAAACCTTGGAGCCTTCCTATAACATGAGATGTGATATCAAAGTCCTTCCCATTCCAATCCTGAGACCCTTCCTATAACATGCGATGTGATATCCAATTCCTTCCCATTCCAATCCTGAGACCCTTCCTATAGCATGAGATGTGATGTCTCAATGCATCTAATACCAAATCTGAGATCCTTCCTATAACATGAGATGTGATATCCAACTCCTTCCCATTCCAATCCTGAGACCCTTCCTATAGCATGAGATGTGATATCTCAATGCTAATACCAAACCTGAGACCCTTCCTATAGCATGAGATGTGATATCCAAATCCTTCCCATTCCAATCCTGAGACCCTTCCTATAGCATGAGATGTGATATCTCAATGCCTCTAATACCAAACCTGAGATCCTTCCTCTAACATGAAATGTGATATCCAAATCCTTCCCTTTCCAAACCTGAGAGCCTACCTATAGCATGAGATGTGATATCCAACTCCTTCCCATTCCAATCCTGAGACCCTTCCTATAGCATGAGATGTGATATCTCAATGCTTATACCAAACCTGAGACCCTTCCTATAGCATGAGATGTGATATCCAAATCCCTCCCATTCCAATCCTGAGACCCTTCCTATAGCATGAGATGTGATATCTCAATGCCTATAATACCAAACCTGAGATCCTTCCTCTAACATGAAATGTGATATCCAACTCCTTCCCTTTCCAAACCTGAGAGCCTACCTATAGCATGAGATGTGATATCTCAATGATTCTAATACCAAACCTGAGACCCGCACTATAACATGAGATGGGATATCCAACTCCTTCCCATTTCAATCCTGAGACACTTCCGATAGCAGAGATGTGATATCTCAATGCTTATTCCAAACCTGAGACCCTTCCTCTAACATGAGATGTGATATCCAACTCCTTCCCGTTCCAAACCTGAGACCCTTCCTATAGCATATGTGATATCCAACTCCTTCCCATTACAAACATGAGACCCTTTCTATAGCAAGAATGTAATATCCAACTCCTTCCCATTCCAATCCTGAGACCATTCCTATAGCATGAGATGTGATATCTCAATGCTTCTAATACCAAACCTGAGATCCTTCCTATGACATGAGATGTGATATCCAATTCCTTCCCATTCCAAACCTGAGACCCTTCCTATAGCATGAGATGTGATATCTCAATGCTTCTAATACCAAACCTGAGATCCTTCCTATAACATGAGATGTGATATCCAAATCCTTCCCCTTCCAAACCAGTGACCCTCCCTTTAGCATGAGATGTGATATCCAACTCCTTTGCATTCCAATCCTGAGACCGTTCTGATAGCATGAGATGTGATATCTCAATGCTTCTAATACCAAACCTGAGATCCTTCCGATAGCATGAGATGTGATATTTCAATTCTTCTAATACCAAACCTGAGATCCTTCCTATAAAACGAGATGTGATATCCAAATCCTTCCCCTTCCAAACCAGAGACCCTCCCTTTAGCATGAGATGGGATATCCAACTACTTCCAAATCCAATCCTGATACCCTTCCGATAGCATGAGATGTGATATCTCAATCCCTCTAATACCAAACATTAGATCCTTCCGATAGCATGAGATGTGATATCTCAATGCTTCTAATACCAAACGTGAGATCCTTCCCATAACATGAGATGTGATATCAAAATCCTTCCCCTTCCAAACCTGAGACCCTCCCTTTAGCATGAGATGTGATATCCAACTCCTTCCCAGTCCAATCCTGAGACCCTTCTGATAGCATGAGATGTTATATCTCAATGCCTCTAATACCAAACCTGAGATCCTACCTCTAACATGAAATGTGATATCCAACTCCTTCCCCTTCCAAACCTGGGAGCCTTCCTATAACATGAGATGTGATATCGAAGTCCTTCCCATTCCAATCCTGAGACCCTTCCTATAACATGAGATGTGATATCCAACTCCTTCCCATTCCAATCCTGAGACCCTTCCTATAGCATGAGATGTGATGTCTCAATGCTTCTAATACCAAATCTGAGATCCTTCCTATAACATGAGATGTGATATCCAACTCCTTCCCATTCCAATCCTGAGACCCTTCCTATAGCATGAGATGTGATATCTCAATGCTTATACCAAACCTGAGACCCTTCCTATATCATGAGATGTGATATCCAACTCCTTCCCATTCCAATCCTGAGACCCTTCCTATAACATGAGATGTGATGTCTCAATGCTTCTAATACCAAACCTGAGATCCTTCCTATGGCATGAGATGTCATATAAAACTCCTTCCCATTCCATTCCTGAGACCCTTCCTATAGCATGAGATGTGATATCCAACTCCTTCCCATTCCAATCCTGAGACCCTTCCTATAGCATGAGATGTGATATCTCAATGCTTCTAATAACAAACCTGAGATCCTTCCTATAACATGAGATGTGATATCCAAATCCTTCCCCTTCCAAACCAGAGGCCCTCCCTTTAGCATGAGATGTGATATCCAACTCCTTCCCATTCCAATCCTGAGACCGTTCTGAAAGCATGAGATGTGATATCTCAATGCTTCTAATACCAAACCTGAGATTCTTCCAATAGCATGAGATGTGATATTTAATTCTTCTAATACCAAACCTGAGATCCTTCCTATAACACGAGATGTGATATCCAAATCCTTCCCCTTCCAAACCTGAGACCTTCCCTTTAGCATGAGATGTGATATCCAACTCCTTCCCATTCCAATCCTGAGACCCTTCTGATAGCATGAGATGTTATATCTCAATGCCTCTAATACCAAACCTGAGATCCTACCTCTAACATGAAATGTGATATCCAACTCCTTCCCCTTCCAAACCTGGGAGCCTTCCTATAACATCAGATGTGATATCGAAGTCCTTCCCATTCCAATCCTGAGACCCTTCCTATAACATGAGATGTGATATCCAATTCCTTCCCATTCCAATCCTGAGACCCTTCCTATTGCATGAGATGTGATGTCTCAATGCTTCTAATACCAAATCTGAGATCCTTCCTATAACATGAGATGTGATATCCAACTCCTTCCCATTCCAATCCTGAGACCCTTCCTGTAGCATGAGATGTGATATCTCAATGCTTATACCAAACCTGAGACCCTTCCTATAGCATGAGATGTGATATCCAAGTCCTTCCCATTCCAATCCTGAGACCCTTCCTATAGCATGAGATGTTATATCTCAATGCCTCTAATACCAAACCTGAGATCCTTCCTCTAACATGAGGTGTGATATCCAACTCCTTCCCATTCCAATCCTGAGACCCTTCCTATAGCATGAGATGTGATATCTCAATGCTTATACCAAACCTGAGACCCTTCCTATAGCATGAAATGTGATATCCAAATCCTTCCCATTCCAATCCTGAGACCCTTCCTATAGCATGAGATGTGATATCTCAATGCTTCTAATACCAAACCTGAGATCCTTCCGATATCATGAGATGTGATATCTCAATGCTTCTAATTCCAAACCTGAGATCATTCCTATAACACGAGATGTGATATCCAAATCCTTCCCCTTCCAAACCTGAGACCCTCCCTTTAGCATGAGATGTGATATCCAACTCCTTCCCATTCCAATCCTGAGACCCTTCTGATAGCATGAGATGTGATATTCAATGCCTCTAATACCAAACCTGAGATCCTACCTCTAACATGAAATGTGATATCCAACTCCTTCCCTTTCCAAACGTGAGAGCCTCCATATAGCATGAGATGTGATATTCAAGTCCTTCCCATTCCAATCCTGAGACCCTTCCTATAGCATGAGATGTGATATCTCAATGCTTCTAATACCAAACCTGAGACCCTTCCTATAACATAAGATGGGATATCCAACTCCTTCCCATTCCAATCCTGAGACCCTTCCGATAGCAGAGATGTGATATCTCAATGCTTATACCAAACCTGAGACCCTTCCTATGGCATGAGATGTCATATACAACTCCTTCCCATTCCAATCCTGAGACCCTTCCTATAGCATGATATGTGATATCTCAATGCTTATACCAAACCTGAGACCCTTCCTATAGCATGAGATGTGATATCCAACTCCTTCCCATTCCAATCCTGAGACCATTCCTATAACATGAGATGTGATATCTCAATGCCTCTAATACCAAACCTGAGATCCTTCCTCTAACATGAAATGTGATATCCAACTCCTTCCCTTTCCAAACCTGAGAGCCTACCTATAGCTTGAGATGTGATATCCAAGTCCTTCCCATTCCAATCCTGAGACCCTTCCTATAGCATGAGATGTGATATCTCAATGCTTATACCAAACCTGAGACCCTTCCTATAGCATGAGATGTGATATCCAAATCCTTCCCATTCCAATCCTGAGACCCTTCCTATAGCATGAGATGTGATATCTCAATGCCTCTAATACCAAACCTGAGACCCGCACTATAACATGAGATGGGATATCCAACTCCTTCCCATTTCAATCCTGAGACACTTCAGATAGCAGAGATGGGATATCTCAATGCTTATTCCAAACCTGAGACCCTTCCTCTAACATGAGATGTGATATCCAACTCCTTCCCGTTCCAAACCTGAGACCCTTCCTATAGCATATGTGATATTCAACTCCTTCCCATTACAAACATGAGACCCTTTCTATAGCAAGAATGTAATATCCAACTCCTTCCCATTCCAATCCTGAGACCATTCCTATAGCATGAGATGTGATATCTCAATGCTTCTAATACCAAACCTGAGATCCTTCCTATGACATGAGATGTGATATCCAATTCCTTCCCATTCCAAACCTGAGACCCTTCCTATAGCATGAGATGTGATATCTCAATGCTTCTAATACCAAACCTGAGATCCTTCCTATAACATGAGATGTGATATCCAAATCCTTCCCCTTCCAAACCAGTGACCCTCCCTTTAGCATGAGATGTGATATCCAACTCCTTTCCATTCCAATCCTGAGACCGTTCTGATAGCATGAGATGTGATATCTCAATGCTTCTAATACCAAACCTGAGATCCTTCCGATAGCATGAGATGTGATATTTCAATTCTTCTAATACCAAACCTGAGATCCTTCCTATAACACGAGATGTGATATCCAAATCCTTCCCCTTCCAAACCTGAGACCCTCCCTTTAGCATGAGATGGGATATCCAACTACTTCCAAATCCAATCCTGATACCCTTCCGATAGCATGAGATGTGATATCTCAATCCCTCTAATACCAAACCTGAGATCCTTCCGATAGCATGAGATGTGATATCTCAATGCTTCTAATACCAAACGTGAGATCCTTCCCATAACATGAGATGTGATATCAAAATCCTTCCCCTTCCAAACCTGAGACCCTCCCTTTAGCATGAGATGTGATATCCAACTCCTTCCCAGTCCAATCCTGAGACCCTTCTGATAGCATGAGATGTTATATCTCAATGCCTCTAATACCAAACCTGAGATCCTTCCTCTAACATGAAATGTGATATCCAACTCCTTCCCTTTCCAAACCTGAGAGCCTACCTATAGCTTGAGATGTGATATCCAAGTCCTTCCCATTCCAATCCTGAGACCCTTCCTATAGCATGAGATGTGATATCTCAATGCTTATACCAAACCTGAGACCCTTCCTATAGCATGAGATGTGATATCCAAATCCTTCCCATTCCAATCCTGAGACCCTTCCTATAGCATGAGATGTGATATCTCAATGCCTCTAATACCAAACCTGAGACCCGCACTATAACATGAGATGGGATATCCAACTCCTTCCCATTTCAATCCTGAGACACTTCAGATAGCAGAGATGTGATATCTCAATGCTTATTCCAAACCTGAGACCCTTCCTCTAACATGAGATGTGATATCCAACTCCTTCCCGTTCCAAACCTGAGACCCTTCCTATAGCATATGTGATATCCAACTCCTTCCCATTACAAACATGAGACCCTTTCTATAGCAAGAATGTAATATCCAACTCCTTCCCATTCCAATCCTGAGACCATTCCTATAGCATGAGATGTGATATCTCAATGCTTCTAATACCAAACCTGAGATCCTTCCTATGACATGAGATGTGATATCCAATTCCTTCCCATTCCAAACCTGAGACCCTTCCTATAGCATGAGATGTGATATCTCAATGCTTCTAATACCAAACCTGAGATCCTTCCTATAACATGAGATGTGATATCCAAATCCTTCCCCTTCCAAACCAGTGACCCTCCCTTTAGCATGAGATGTGATATCCATCTCCTTTCCATTCCAATCCTGAGACCGTTCTGATAGCATGAGATGTGATATCTCAATGCTTCTAATACCAAACCTGAGATCCTTCCGATAGCATGAGATGTGATATTTCAATTCTTCTAATACCAAACCTGAGATCCTTCCTATAACACGAGATGTGATATCCAAATCCTTCCCCTTCCAAACCTGAGACCCTCCCTTTAGCATGAGATGGGATATCCAACTACTTCCAAATCCAATCCTGATACCCTTCCGATAGCATGAGATGTGATATCTCAATCCCTCTAATACCAAACCTGAGATCCTTCCGATAGCATGAGATGTGATATCTCAATGCTTCTAATACCAAACGTGAGATCCTTCCCATAACATGAGATGTGATATCAAAATCCTTCCCCTTCCAAACCTGAGACCCTCCCTTTAGCATGAGATGTGATATCCAACTCCTTCCCAGTCCAATCCTGAGACCCTTCTGATAGCATGAGATGTTATATCTCAATGCCTCTAATACCAAACCTGAGATCCTACCTCTAACATGAAATGTGATATCCAACTCCTTCCCCTTCCAAACCTGGGAGCCTTCCTATAACATGAGATGTGATATCCAACTCCTTCCCATTCCAATCCTGAGACCCTTCCTATAGCATGAGATGTGATGTCTCAATGCTTCTAATACCAAATCTGAGATCCTTCCTATAACATGAGATGTGATATCCAACTCCTTCCCATTCCAATCCTGAGACCCTTCCTATAGCATGAGATGTGATATCCAACTCCTTCCGAATCCAATCCTGAGACCCAACCTATAACATGAGATGTGATGTCTCAATGCTTCTAATACCAAACCTGAGATCCTTCCTATGGCATGAGATGCCATATAAAACTCCTTCCCATTCCATTCCTGAGACCCTTCCTATAGGATGAGATGTGATATCCAACTCCTTCCCATTCCAATCCTGAGACCCTTCCTATAGCATGAGATGTGATATCTCAATGCTTCTAATAACAAACCTGAGATCCTTCCTATCTATAACATGAGATGTGATATCCAAATCCTTCCCCTTCCAAACCAGAGGCCCTCCCTTTAGCATGAGATGTGATATCCAACTCCTTCCCATTCCAATTCTGAGACCGTTCTGATAGCATGAGATGTGATATCTCAATGCTTCTAATACCAAACCTGAGATTCTTCCAATAGCATGAGATGTGATATTTAATTCTTCTAATACCAAACCTGAGATCCTTCCTATAACACGAGATGTGATATCCAAATCCTTCCCCTTCCAAACCTGAGACCCTCCCTTTATCATGAGATGTGATATCCAACTCCTTCCCATTCCAATCCTGAGACCCTTCTGATAGCATGAGATGTTATATCTCAATGCCTCTAATACCAAACCTGAGATCCTACCTCTAACATGAAATGTGATATCCAACTCCTTCCCCTTCCAAACCTGGGAGCCTTCCTATAACATGAGATGTGATATCGAAGTCCTTCCCATTCCAATCCTGAGACCCTTCCTATAACATGAGATGTGATATCCAACTCCTTCCCATTCCAATCCTGAGACCCTTCCTATTGCATGAGATGTGATGTCTCAATGCTTCTAATACCAAATCTGAGATCCTTCCTATAACATGAGATGTGATATCCAACTCCTTCCCATTCCAATCCTGAAACCCTTCCTGTAGCATGAGATGTGATATATCAATGCTTATACCAAACCTGAGACCCTTCCTATAGCATGAAATGTGATATCCAAGTCCTTCCCATTCCAATCCTGAGACCCTTCCTATAGCATGAGATGTGATATCTCAATGCCTCTAATACCAAACCTGAGATCCTTCCTCTAACATGAAATGTGATATCCAACTCCTTCCCATTCCAATCCTGAGACCCTTCCTATAGCATGAGATGTGAAGTCTCAATGCTTCTAATACCAAATCTGAGATCCTTCCTATAACATGAGGTGTGATATCCAACTCCTTCCCATTCCAATCCTGAGACCCTTCCTATAGCATGAGATGTGATATCTCAATGCTTATACCAAACCTGAGACCCTTCCTATAGCATGAAATGTGATATCCAAATCCTTCCCATTCCAATCCTGAGACCCTTCCTATAGCATGAGATGTGATATATCAATGCTTCTAATACCAAACCTGAGATCCTTCCGATATCATGAGATGTGATATCTCAATGCTTCTAATACCAAACCTGAGATCCTTCCTCTAACATGAAATGTGATATCCAGCTCCTTCCCATTCCAATCCTGAAACCCTTCCTATAGCATGAGATATGATGTCTCAATGCTTCTAATACCAAATCTGAGATCCTTCCTATAACATGAGGTGTGATATCCAACTCCTTCCCATTCCAATCCTGAGACCCTTCCTATAGCATGAGATGTGATATCTCAATGCTTATACCAAACCTGAGACCCTTCCTATAGCATGAAATGTAAAATCCAACTCCTTCCCATTCCAATCCTGAGACCATTCCTATAGCATGAGATGTGATATCTCAATGCTTCTAATACCAAACCTGAGATCCTTCCTATGACATGAGATGTGATATCCAATTCCTTCCCATTCCAAACCTGAGACCCTTCCTATAGCATGAGATGTGATATCTCAATGCTTCTAATACCAAACCTGAGATCCTTCCTATAACATGAGATGTGATATCCAAATCCTTCCCCTTTTAAACCAGAGACCCTCCCTTTAGCATGAGATGTGATATCCAACTCCTTTCCATTCCAATCCTGAGACCGTTCTGATAGCATGAGATGTGATATCTCAATGCTTCTAATACCAAACCTGAGATCCTTCCGATAGCATGAGATGTGATATTTCAATTCTTCTAATACCAAACCTGAGATCCTTCCTATAACACGAGATGTGATATCCAAATCCTTCCCCTTCCAAACCTGAGACCCTCCCTTTAGCATGAGATGGGATATCCAACTACTTCCAAATCCAATCCTGATACCCTTCCGATAGCATGAGATGTGATATCTCAATCCCTCTAATACCAAACATTAGATCCTTCCGATAGCATGAGATGTGATATCTCAATGCTTCTAATACCAAACGTGAGATCCTTCCCATAACATGAGATGTGATATCAAAATCCTTCCCCTTCCAAACCTGAGACCCTCCCTTTAGCATGAGATGTGATATCCAACTCCTTCCCAGTCCAATCCTGAGACCCTTCTGATAGCATGAGATGTTATATCTCAATGCCTCTAATACCAAACCTGAGATGCTACCTCTAACATGAAATGTGATATCCAACTCCTTCCCTTTCCAAACCTGAGAGCCTACCTATAGCTTGAGATGTGATATCCAAGTCCTTCCCATTCCAATCCTGAGACCCTTCCTATAGCATGAGATGTGATATCTCAATGCTTATACCAAACCTGAGACCCTTCCTATAGCATGAGATGTGATATCCAAATCCTTCCCATTCCAATCCTGAGACCCTTCCTATAGCATGAGATGTGATATCTCAATGCCTCTAATACCAAACCTGAGACCCGCACTATAACATGAGATGGGATATCCAACTCCTTCCCATTTCAATCCTGAGACACTTCAGATAGCAGAGATGTGATATCTCAATGCTTATTCCAAACCTGAGACCCTTCCTCTAACATGAGATGTGATATCCAACTCCTTCCCGTTCCAAACCTGAGACCCTTCCTATAGCATATGTGATATCCAACTCCTTCCCATTACAAACATGAGACCCTTTCTATAGCAAGAATGTAATATCCAACTCCTTCCCATTCCAATCCTGAGACCATTCCTATAGCATGAGATGTGATATCTCAATGCTTCTAATACCAAACCTGAGATCCTTCCTATGACATGAGATGTGATATCCAATTCCTTCCCATTCCAAACCTGAGACCCTTCCTATAGCATGAGATGTGATATCTCAATGCTTCTAATACCAAACCTGAGATCCTTCCTATAACATGAGATGTGATATCCAAATCCTTCCCCTTCCAAACCAGTGACCCTCCCTTTAGCATGAGATGTGATATCCATCTCCTTTCCATTCCAATCCTGAGACCGTTCTGATAGCATGAGATGTGATATCTCAATGCTTCTAATACCAAACCTGAGATCCTTCCGATAGCATGAGATGTGATATTTCAATTCTTCTAATACCAAACCTGAGATCCTTCCTATAACACGAGATGTGATATCCAAATCCTTCCCCTTCCAAACCTGAGACCCTCCCTTTAGCATGAGATGGGATATCCAACTACTTCCAAATCCAATCCTGATACCCTTCCGATAGCATGAGATGTGATATCTCAATCCCTCTAATACCAAACCTGAGATCCTTCCGATAGCATGAGATGTGATATCTCAATGCTTCTAATACCAAACGTGAGATCCTTCCCATAACATGAGATGTGATATCAAAATCCTTCCCCTTCCAAACCTGAGACCCTCCCTTTAGCATGAGATGTGATATCCAACTCCTTCCCAGTCCAATCCTGAGACCCTTCTGATAGCATGAGATGTTATATCTCACTGCCTCTAATACCAAACCTGAGATCCTACCTCTAACATGAAATGTGATATCCAACTCCTTCCCCTTCCAAACCTGGGAGCCTTCCTATAACATGAGATGTGATATCCAACTCCTTCCCATTCCAATCCTGAGACCCTTCCTATAGCATGAGATGTGATGTCTCAATGCTTCTAATACCAAATCTGAGATCCTTCCTATAACATGAGATGTGATATCCAACTCCTTCCCATTCCAATCCTGAGACCCTTCCTATAGAATGAGATGTGATATCCAACTCCTTCCGAATCCAATCCTGAGACCCAACCTATAACATGAGATGTGATGTCTCAATGCTTCTAATACCAAACCTGAGATCCTTCCTATGGCATGAGATGCCATATAAAACTCCTTCCCATTCCATTCCTGAGACCCTTCCTATAGGATGAGATGTGATATCCAACTCCTTCCCATTCCAATCCTGAGACCCTTCCTATAGCATGAGATGTGATATCTCAATGCTTCTAATAACAAACCTGAGATCCTTCCTATAACATGAGATGTGATATCCAAATCCTTCCCCTTCCAAACCAGAGGCCCTCCCTTTAGCATGAGATGTGATATCCAACTCCTTCCCATTCCAATTCTGAGACCGTTCTGATAGCATGAGATGTGATATCTCAATGCTTCTAATACCAAACCTGAGATTCTTCCAATAGCATGAGATGTGATATTTAATTCTTCTAATACCAAACCTGAGATCCTTCCTATAACACGAGATGTGATATCCAAATCCTTCCCCTTCCAAACCTGAGACCCTCCCTTTATCATGAGATGTGATATCCAACTCCTTCCCATTCCAATCCTGAGACCCTTCTGATAGCATGAGATGTTATATCTCAATGCCTCTAATACCAAACCTGAGATCCTACCTCTAACATGAAATGTGATATCCAACTCCTTCCCCTTCCAAACCTGGGAGCCTTCCTATAACATGAGATGTGATATCGAAGTCCTTCCCATTCCAATCCTGAGACCCTTCCTATAACATGAGATGTGATATCCAACTCCTTCCCATTCCAATCCTGAGACCCTTCCTATTGCATGAGATGTGATGTCTCAATGCTTCTAATACCAAATCTGAGATCCTTCCTATAACATGAGATGTGATATCCAACTCCTTCCCATTCCAATCCTGAAACCCTTCCTGTAGCATGAGATGTGATATATCAATGCTTATACCAAACCTGAGACCCTTCCTATAGCATGAGATGTGATATCCAAGTCCTTCCCATTCCAATCCTGAGACCCTTCCTATAGCATGAGATGTGATATCTCAATGCCTCTAATACCAAACCTGAGATCCTTCCTCTAACATGAAATGTGATATCCAACTCCTTCCCATTCCAATCCTGAGACCCTTCCTATAGCATGAGATGTGAAGTCTCAATGCTTCTAATACCAAATCTGAGATCCTTCCTATAACATGAGGTGTGATATCCAACTCCTTCCCATTCCAATCCTGAGACCCTTCCTATAGCATGAGATGTGATATCTCAATGCTTATACCAAACCTGAGACCCTTCCTATAGCATGAAATGTGATATCCAAATCCTTCCCATTCCAATCCTGAGACCCTTCCTATAGCATGAGATGTGATATATCAATGCTTCTAATACCAAACCTGAGATCCTTCCGATATCATGAGATGTGATATCTCAATGCTTCTAATACCAAACCTGAGATCCTTCCTCTAACATGAAATGTGATATCCAGCTCCTTCCCATTCCAATCCTGAAACCCTTCCTATAGCATGAGATATGATGTCTCAATGCTTCTAATACCAAATCTGAGATCCTTCCTATAACATGAGGTGTGATATCCAACTCCTTCCCATTCCAATCCTGAGACCCTTCCTATAGCATGAGATGTGATATCTCAATGCTTATACCAAACCTGAGACCCTTCCTATAGCATGAAATGTAAAATCCAACTCCTTCCCATTCCAATCCTGAGACCATTCCTATAGCATGAGATGTGATATCTCAATGCTTCTAATACCAAACCTGAGATCCTTCCTATGACATGAGATGTGATATCCAATTCCTTCCCATTCCAAACCTGAGACCCTTCCTATAGCATGAGATGTGATATCTCAATGCTTCTAATACCAAACCTGAGATCCTTCCTATAACATGAGATGTGATATCCAAATCCTTCCCCTTTTAAACCAGAGACCCTCCCTTTAGCATGAGATGTGATATCCAACTCCTTTCCATTCCAATCCTGAGACCGTTCTGATAGCATGAGATGTGATATCTCAATGCTTCTAATACCAAACCTGAGATCCTTCCGATAGCATGAGATGTGATATTTCAATTCTTCTAATACCAAACCTGAGATCCTTCCTATAACACGAGATGTGATATCCAAATCCTTCCCCTTCCAAACCTGAGACCCTCCCTTTAGCATGAGATGGGATATCCAACTACTTCCAAATCCAATCCTGATACCCTTCCGATAGCATGAGATGTGATATCTCAATCCCTCTAATACCAAACATTAGATCCTTCCGATAGCATGAGATGTGATATCTCAATGCTTCTAATACCAAACGTGAGATCCTTCCCATAACATGAGATGTGATATCAAAATCCTTCCCCTTCCAAACCTGAGACCCTCCCTTTAGCATGAGATGTGATATCCAACTCCTTCCCAGTCCAATCCTGAGACCCTTCTGATAGCATGAGATGTTATATCTCAATGCCTCTAATACCAAACCTGAGATGCTACCTCTAACATGAAATGTGATATCCAACTCCTTCCCCTTCCAAACCTGGGAGCCTTCCTATAACATGAGATGTGATATCGAAGTCCTTCCCATTCCAATCCTGAGACCCTTCCTATAAAATGAGATGTGATATCCAACTCCTTCCCATTCCAATCCTGAGACCCTTCCTATAGCATGAGATGTGATGTCTCAATGCTTCTAATACCAAATCTGAGATCCTTCCTATAACATGAGATGTGATATCCAACTCCTTCCCATTCCAATCCTGAGACCCTTCCTATAGCATAAGATGTGATATCTCAATGCTTATACCAAACCTGAGACCCTTCCTATAGCATGAGATGTGATATCCAACTCCTTCCCATTCCAATCCTGAGACCCTTCCTATAACATGAGATGTGATGTCTCAATGCTTCTAATACCAAACCTGAGATCCTTCCTATGGCATGAGATGTCATATAAAACTCCTTCCCATTCCATTCCTGAGACCCTTCCTATAGCATGAGATGTGATATCCAACTCCTTCCCATTCCAATCCTGAGACCCTTCCTATAGCATGAGATGTGATATCTCAATGCTTCTAATAACAAACCTGAGATCCTTCCTATAACATGAGATGTGATATCCAAATCCTTCGCCTTCCAAACCAGAGGCCCTCCCTTTAGCATGAGATGTGATATCCAACTCCTTCCCATTCCAATCCTGAGACCGTTCTGATAGCATGAGATGTGATATCTCAATGCTTCTAATACCAAACCTGAGATTCTTCCAATAGCATGAGATGTGATATTTAATTCTTCTAATACCAAAGCTGAGATCCTTCCTATAACACGAGATGTGATATCCAAATCCTTCCCCTTCCAAACCTGAGACCCTCCCTTTAGCATGAAATGTGATATCCAACTCCTTCCCATTCCAATCCTGAGACCCTTCTGATAGCATGAGATGTTATATCTCAATGCCTCTAATACCAAACCTGAGATCCTACCTCTAACATGAAATGTGATATCCAACTCATTCCCCTTCCAAACCTGGGAGCCTTCCTATAACATGAGATGTGATATCGAAGTCCTTCCCATTCCAATCCTGAGACCCTTCCTATAACATGAGATGTGATATCCAACTCCTTCCCATTCCAATCCTGAGACCCTTCCTATTGCATGAGATGTGATGTCTCAATGCTTCTAATACCAAATCTGAGATCCTTCCTATAACATGAGATGTGATATCCAACTCCTTCCCATTCCAATCCTGAGACCCCTCCTGTAGCATGAGATGTGATATATCAATGCTTATACCAAACCTGAGACCCTTCCTATAGCATGAGATGTGATATCCAAGTCCTTCCCATTCCAATCCTAAGACCCTTCCTATAGCATGAGATGTGATATCTCAATGCCTCTAATACCAAACCTGAGATCCTTCCTCTAACATGAAATGAGATATCCAACTCCTTCCCATTCCAATCCTGACACCCTTCCTATAGCATGAGATGTGATGTCTCAATGCTTCTAATACTAAATCTGAGATCCTTCCTATAACATGAGGTGTGATATCCAACTCCTTCCCATTCCAATCCTGAGACCCTTCCTATAGCATGAGATGTGATATCTCAATGCTTATACCAAACCTGAGACCCTTCCTATAGCATGAAATGTGATATCCAAATCCTTCCCATTCCAATCCTGAGACCCTTCCTATAGCATGAGATGTGATATCTCAATGCTTCTAATACCAAACCTGAGATCCTTCCGATATCATGAGATGTGATATCTCAATGCTTCTAATACCAAACCTGAGATCATTCCTATAACACGAGATGTGATATCCAAATCCTTCCCCTTCCAAACCTGAGACCCTCCCTTTAGCATGAGATGTGATATCCAACTCCTTCCCATTCCAATCCTGAGACCCTTCTGATAGCATGAGATGTGATATTCAATGCCTCTAATACCAAACCTGAGATCCTACCTCTAACATGAAATGTGATATCCAACTCCTTCCCTTTCCAAACGTGAGAGCCTCCATATAGCATGAGATGTGATATTCAAGTCCTTCCCATTCCAATCCTGAGACCCTTCCTATAGCATGAGATGTGATATCTCAATGCTTCTAATACCAAACCTGAGACCCTTCCTATAACATAAGATGGGATATCCAACTCCTTCCCATTCCAATCCTGAGACCCTTCCGATAGCAGAGATGTGATATCTCAATGCTTATACCAAACCTGAGACCCTTCCTATGGCATGAGATGTCATATACAACTCCTTCCCATTCCAATCCTGAGACCCTACCTATAGCATGATATGTGATATCTCAATGCTTATACTAAACCTGAGACCCTTCCTATAGCATGAGATGTGATATCCAACTCCTTCCCATTCCAATCCTGAGATCCTTCCTATAACATGAGATGTGATATCTCAATGCCTCTAATACCAAACCTGAGATCCTTCCTCTAACATGAAATGTGATATCCAACTCCTTCCCTTTCCAAACCTGAGAGCCTACCTATAGCGTGAGATGTGATATCCAAGTCCTTCCCATTCCAATCCTGAGACCCTTCCTATAGCATGAGATGTGATATCTCAATGCTTATACCAAACCTGAGACCCTTCCTATAGCATGAGATGTGATATACAAATCCTTCCCATTCCAAACCTGAGATCCTTCCAATAGCATGAGATGTGATATTTCAATTCTTCTAATACCAAACCTGAGATCCTTCCTATAACATGAGATGTGATATCCAAATCCTTCCCCTTACAAACCTGAGACCCTCCCTTTAGCATGAGATGTGATATTTCAATTCTTCTAATACCAAACCTGAGATCCTACCTCTAACATGAAATGTGATATCCAACTCCTTCCCCTTCCAAACCTTGGAGCCTTCCTATAACATGAGATGTGATATCAAAGTCCTTCCCATTCCAATCCTGAGACCCTTCCTATAACATGCGATGTGATATCCAATTCCTTCCCATTCCAATCCTGAGACCCTTCCTATAGCATGAGATGTGATGTCTCAATGCATCTAATACCAAATCTGAGATCCTTCCTATAGCATGAGATGTGATATCTCAATGCTTCTAGTAACAAACCTGAGATCCTTCCTATAACATGAGATGTG
Source organism: Ambystoma mexicanum (assembly GCF_040938575.1). Classification (NCBI taxonomy): domain Eukaryota; kingdom Metazoa; phylum Chordata; class Amphibia; order Caudata; family Ambystomatidae; genus Ambystoma; species Ambystoma mexicanum. The sequence continues at coordinate 395,392 of NW_027182477.1, forward strand.
ATATCCAATTCCTTCCCATTCCAATCCTGAGACCCTTCCTATAGCATGAGATGTGATATCCAACTCCTTCCCATTCCAATCCTGAGACCCTTCCTATAGCATGAGATGTGATATCTCAATGCTTCTAATAACAAACCTGAGATCCTTCCTATAACATGAGATGTGATATCCAAATCCTTCGCCTTCCAAACCAGAGGCCCTCCCTTTAGCATGAGATGTGATATCCAACTCCTTCCCATTCCAATCCTGAGACCGTTCTGATAGCATGAGATGTGATATCTCAATGCTTCTAATACCAAACCTGAGATTCTTCCAATAGCATGAGATGTGATATTTAATTCTTCCAATACCAAAGCTGAGATCCTTCCTATAACACGAGATGTGATATCCAAATCCTTCCCCTTCCAAACCTGAGACCCTCCCTTTAGCATGAAATGTGATATCCAACTCCTTCCCATTCCAATCCTGAGACCCTTCTGATAGCATGAGATGTTATATCTCAATGCCTCTAATACCAAACCTGAGATCCTGCCTCTAACATGAAATGTGATATCCAACTCCTTCCCCTTCCAAACCTGGGAGCCTTCCTATAACATGAGATGTGATATCGAAGTCCTTCCCATTCCAATCCTGAGACCCTTCCTATAACATGAGATGTGATATCCAACTCCTTCCCATTCCAATCCTGAGACCCTTCCTATTGCATGAGATGTGATGTCTCAATGCTTCTAATACCAAATCTGAGATCCTTCCTATAACATGAGATGTGATATCCAACTCCTTCCCATTCCAATCCTGAGACCCCTCCTGTAGCATGAGATGTGATATCTCAATGCTTATACCAAACCTGAGACCCTTCCTATAGCATGAGATGTGATATCCAAGTCCTTCCCATTCCAATCCTAAGACCCTTCCTATAGCATGAGATGTGATATCTCAATGCCTCTAATACCAAACCTGAGATCCTTCCTCTAACATGAAATGAGATATCCAACTCCTTCCCATTCCAATCCTGACACCCTTCCTATAGCATGAGATGTGATGTCTCAATGCTTCTAATACCAAATCTGAGATCCTTCCTATAACATGAGGTGTGATATCCAACTCCTTCCCATTCCAATCCTGAGACCCTTCCTATAGCATGAGATGTGATATCTCAATGCTTATACCAAACCTGAGACCCTTCCTATAGCATGAAATGTGATATCCAAATCCTTCCCATTCCAATCCTGAGACCCTTCCTATAGCATGAGATGTGATATCTCAATGCTTCTAATACCAAACCTGAGATCCTTCCGATATCATTAGATGTGATATCTCAATGCTTCTAATACCAAACCTGAGATCATTCCTATAACACGAGATGTGATATCCAAATCCTTCCCCTTCCAAACCTGAGACCCTCCCTTTAGCATGAGATGTGATATCCAACTCCTTCCCATTCCAATCCTGAGACCCTTCTGATAGCATGAGATGTGATATTCAATGCCTCTAATACCAAACCTGAGATCCTACCTCTAACATGAAATGTGATATCCAACTCCTTCCCTTTCCAAACGTGAGAGCCTCCATATAGCATGAGATGTGATATTCAAGTCCTTCCCATTCCAATCCTGAGACCCTTCCTATAGCATGAGATGTGATATCTCAATGCTTCTAATACCAAACCTGAGACCCTTCCTATAACATAAGATGGGATATCCAACTCCTTCCCATTCCAATCCTGAGACCCTTCCGATAGCAGAGATGTGATATCTCAATGCTTATACCAAACCTGAGACCCTTCCTATGGCATGAGATGTCATATACAACTCCTTCCCATTCCAATCCTGAGACCCTTCCTATAGCATGATATGTGATATCTCAATGCTTATACTAAACCTGAGACCCTTCCTATGGCATGAGATGTGATATCCAACTCCTTCCCATTCCAATCCTGAGATCCTTCCTATAACATGAGATGTGATATCTCAATGCCTCTAATACCAAACCTGAGATCCTTCCTCTAACATGAAATGTGATATCCAACTCCTTCCCTTTCCAAACCTGAGAGCCTACCTATAGCGTGAGATGTGATATCCAAGTCCTTCCCATTCCAATCCTGAGACCCTTCCTATAGCATGAGATGTGATATCTCAATGCTTATACCAAACCTGAGACCCTTCCTATAGCATGAGATGTGATATACAAATCCTTCCCATTCCAAACCTGAGATCCTTCCAATAGCATGAGATGTGATATTTCAATTCTTCTAATACCAAACCTGAGATCCTTCCTATAACATGAGATGTGATATCCAAATCCTTCCCCTTACAAACCTGAGACCCTCCCTTTAGCATGAGATGTGATATTTCAATTCTTCTAATACCAAACCTGAGATCCTACCTCTAACATGAAATGTGATATCCAACTCCTTCCCCTTCCAAACCTTGGAGCCTTCCTATAACATGAGATGTGATATCAAAGTCCTTCCCATTCCAATCCTGAGACCCTTCCTATAACATGCGATGTGATATCCAATTCCTTCCCATTCCAATCCTGAGACCCTTCCTATAGCATGAGATGTGATGTCTCAATGCATCTAATACCAAATCTGAGATCCTTCCTATAACATGAGATGTGATATCCAACTCCTTCCCATTCCAATCCTGAGACCCTTCCTATAGCATGAGATGTGATATCTCAATGCTAATACCAAACCTGAGACCCTTCCTATAGCATGAGATGTGATATCCAAATCCTTCCCATTCCAATCCTGAGACCCTTCCTATAGCATGAGATGTGATATCTCAATGCCTCTAATACCAAACCTGAGATCCTTCCTCTAACATGAAATGTGATATCCAAATCCTTCCCTTTCCAAACCTGAGAGCCTACCTATAGCATGAGATGTGATATCCAACTCCTTCCCATTCCAATCCTGAGACCCTTCCTATAGCATGAGATGTGATATCTCAATGCTTATACCAAACCTGAGACCCTTCCTATAGCATGAGATGTGATATCCAAATCCCTCCCATTCCAATCCTGAGACCCTTCCTATAGCATGAGATGTGATATCTCAATGCCTATAATACCAAACCTGAGATCCTTCCTCTAACATGAAATGTGATATCCAACTCCTTCCCTTTCCAAACCTGAGAGCCTACCTATAGCATGAGATGTGATATCTCAATGATTCTAATACCAAACCTGAGACCTGCACTATAACATGAGATGGGATATCCAACTCCTTCCCATTTCAATCCTGAGACACTTCCGATAGCAGAGATGTGATATCTCAATGCTTATTCCAAACCTGAGACCCTTCCTCTAACATGAGATGTGATATCCAACTCCTTCCCGTTCCAAACCTGAGACCCTTCCTATAGCATATGTGATATCCAACTCCTTCCCATTACAAACATGAGACCCTTTCTATAGCAAGAATGTAATATCCAACTCCTTCCCATTCCAATCCTGAGACCATTCCTATAGCATGAGATGTGATATCTCAATGCTTCTAATACCAAACCTGAGATCCTTCCTATGACATGAGATGTGATATCCAATTCCTTCCCATTCCAAACCTGAGACCCTTCCTATAGCATGAGATGTGATATCTCAATGCTTCTAATACCAAACCTGAGATCCTTCCTATAACATGAGATGTGATATCCAAATCCTTCCCCTTCCAAACCAGTGACCCTCCCTTTAGCATGAGATGTGATATCCAACTCCTTTGCATTCCAATCCTGAGACCGTTCTGATAGCATGAGATGTGATATCTCAATGCTTCTAATACCAAACCTGAGATCCTTCCGATAGCATGAGATGTGATATTTCAATTCTTCTAATACCAAACCTGAGATCCTTCCTATAACACTAGATGTGATATCCAAATCCTTCCCCTTCCAAACCGGAGACCCTGCCTTTAGCATGAGATGGGATATTCAACTACTTCCAAATCCAATCCTGATACCCTTCCGATAGCATGAGATGTGATATCTCAATCCCTCTAATACCAAACCTGAGATCCTTCCGATAGCATGAGATGTGATATCTCAATGCTTCTAATACCAAACATGAGATCCTTCCCATAACATGAGATGTGATATCAAAATCCTTCCCCTTCCAAACCTGAGACCCTCCCTTTAGCATGAGATGTGATATCCAACTCCTTCCCATTCCAATCCTGAGACCCTTCCTATAGCATGAGATGTGATATCTCAATGCTTATACCAAACCTGAGACCCTTCCTATAGCATGAGATGTGATATCCCACTCCTTCCCATTCCAATCCTGAGACCCTTCCTATAACATGAGATGTGATGTCTCAATGCTTCTAATACCAAACCTGAGATCCTTCCTATGGCATGAGATGTCATATAAAACTCCTTCCCATTCCATTCCTGAGACCCTTCCTATAGCATGAGATGTGATATCCAACTCCTTCCCATTCCAATCCTGAGACCCTTCCTATGGCATGAGATGTGATATCTCAATGCTTCTAATAAAAAACCTGAGATCCTTCCTATAACATGAGATGTGATATCCAAATCCTTCCCCTTCCAAACCAGAGGCCCTCCCTTTAGCATGAGATGTGATATCCAACTCCTTCCCATTCCAATCCTGAGACCGTTCTGATAGCATGAGATGTGATATCTCAATGCTTCTAATACCAAACCTGAGATTCTTCCAATAGTATGAGATGTGATATTTAATTCTTCTAATACCAAACCTGAGATCCTTCCTATAACACGAGATGTGATATCCAAATCCTTCCCCTTCCAAACCTGAGACCCTCCCTTTAGCATGAGATGTGATATCCAACTCCTTCCCATTCCAATCCTGAGACCCTTCTGATAGCATGAGATGTTATATCTCAATGCCTCTAATACCAAACCTGAGATCCTACCTCTAACATGAAATGTGATATCCAACTCCTTCCCCTTCCAAACCTGGGAGCCTTCCTATAACATGAGATGTGATATCGAAGTCCTTCCCATTCCAATCCTGAGACCCTTCCTATAACATGAGATGTGATATCCCGTTCCAATCCTGAGACCCTTCCGATAGCATGAGATGTGATATCTCAATGCTTCTAATATCAAAACTGAGACCCTCCCTATAGTATGAGATGTGATATCTAAGTCCTTCCCATTCCTATCCTGAGACCCTTCCGATAGCAGAGATGTGATATCTCAATGCTTATACCAAACCTGATGACCCTTCCTATGGCATGAGATGTGATATCCAACTCCTTCCCATTCCAATCCTGAGTTCCTTCCTATAGCATGAGATGTGATATCTCAATGCTTCTATCAAACCTGAGACCCTTCCTTTAGCATGAGATGTGATATACAACTCTTTCCCATTCCAATCCTGAGACCCTTCCTATAACATGAGACGTGATATCCAACTGCTTCCCATTCCAATCCTGAGACTCTTCCTATAGCATGACATGTTATATCTCAATGCTTCTAATACCAAACCTGGGACCCGTACTATAACATGAGATATGATATCCAAATCCTTCACATTCCAAACCTGAGACCCTTCCTTTACCATGAGATGTGATATCCAAATCCTTCCCATTCCAATCCTGAAACCCTTCCTATAGCATGAGATGTGATATCTCAATGTTTCTAATAAAAAACCTGAGACCCTTCCTATAGCAAGAGATGTGATATCCAAATCCTTCCCATTCCAATCCTGAGACCCTTCCTATAACGAGATGTGATATCCAACTCCTTCCCATTCCAACCTGAGACCCTTCCTATAGCATGAGAAGGGATATCCAACTCCTTCCCATTCCAATCCTGAGACCCTTCCTATACCATGAGATGTGATATCTCAATGCTTCTAATAAAAAACCTGAGACCTTTCCTATAGCAAGAGATGTGATATCCAAATCCTTCCCATTCCAATCCTGAGATCCTTCCTATAACATGAGATGTGATATCCAATTCCTTCCCATTCCAAACCTGAGACCCTTCCTATTGGATGAGATGTGATATCCAACTCCTTCCCATTCCAATCCTGAGACCCTTCCTATACGATGAGAGGTGATATCTCAATGCTTCTAATACCAAACCTGGGACCCGTCCTATAACATGAGATATGATATCCAAATCCTTCCCCTTCCAAACCTGAGACCCTTCCTTTAGCATGAGATATGATATCCAAATCCTTCCCATTCCAATCCTGAGACCCTTCCTATAACGAGATGTGATATCCAACTCCTTCCCATTCCAACCTGAGACCCTTCCTATAGCATGAGATGTGATATCTCATGTTTCTAATAAAAAACCTGAGACCCTTCCTATAGCAAGAGATGTGATATCCATATCCTTCCCATTCCAATCCTGAGACCCTTCCTATAACGAGATGTGATATCCAACTCCTTCCCATTCCAACCTGAGACCCTTCCTATAGCATGAGAAGGGATATCCAACTCCTTCCCATTCCAATCCTGAGACCCTTCCTATACCATGAGATGTGATATCTCAATGCTTCTAATAAAAAACCTGAGACCCTTCCTATTGGATGAGATGTGATATCCAACTCCTTCCCATTCCAATCCTGAGACCCTTCCTATACCATATGTGATATCTCAATGCTTCTAATACCAAACCTGGGACCCGTCCTATAACATGAGATATGATACCCAAATCCTTCCCCTTCCAAACCTGAGACTCTTCCTTTAGCATGAGATGTGATATCCAAATCCTTCCCATTCCAATCCTGAGATCCTTCCTATAACATGAGATGTGATATCCAATTCCTTCCCATTCCAAACCTGAGACCCTTCCTATTGGATGAGATGTGATATCCAACTCCTTCCCATTCCTATCCTGAGACCCTTCCTATACCATGAGATGTGATATCTCAATGCTTCTAATACCAAACCTGGGACCCGTCCTATAACATGAGATATGATATCCAAATCCTTCCCCTTCCAAACCTTAGACGCTCCCTTTAGTATGAGATGTGATATCCAACTCCTTCCCATTCCAATCCTGAGACCCTTCTGATAGCATGAGATGTGATATCTCAATGCCTCTAAAACCAAACCTGAGATCCTATCTCTAACATGAAATGTGATATCCAACTCCTTCCCTTTCCAACCCTGAGAGCCTTCCGATAGCATGAGATGTGATATCTCAATGCTTCTAATAGCAAACCTGAGACCGGTCCTATAACATGAGGTGTGATATCCAAATCCTTCCCCTTCCAAACCTTAGACCATTCCTATAGCATGAGATGTGATATCTCATTGCTTCTAATACCAAACCTGAGACCCTTCCTATAACGAGATGGGATATCCAACTCCTTCCCATTCCAATCCTGAGACCCTTCCGATAGCAGAGATGTGATATCTCAATGCTTATACCAAACCTGTGACCCTTCCTATGGCATGAGATGTCATATACAACTCCTTCCGATTCCAATCCTGAGACCCTTCCTATAGCATGAGATGGGATATCTCAATGCTTATACCAAACCTGAGACCCTTCCTTTAGCGTGATATGTGATATCCAACTCCTTCCCATTCCAATCCTGAGACCCTTCCTATAGCATGAGATGTGATATCTCAATGCTAATACTAAACCTGAGACCCTTCCTATAGCATGAGATGTGATATCCAAATCCTTCCCATTCCAATCCTGAGACCCTTCCTATAGCATGAGATGTGATATCTCAATGCCTCTAATACCAAACCTGAGATCCTTCCTCTAACATGAAATGTGATATCCAAATCCTTCCCTTTCCAAACCTGAGAGCCTACCTATAGCATGAGATGTGATATCCAACTCCTTCCCATTCCAATCCTGAGACCCTTCCTATAGCATGAGATGTGATATCTCAATGCTTATACCAAACCTGAGACCCTTCCTATAGCATGAGATGTGATATCCAAATCCCTCCCATTCCAATCCTGAGACCCTTCCTATAGCATGAGATGTGATATCTCAATGCCTATAATACCAAACCTGAGATCCTTCCTCTAACATGAAATGTGATATCCAACTCCTTCCCTTTCCAAACCTGAGAGCCTACCTATAGCATGAGATGTGATATCTCAATGATTCTAATACCAAACCTGAGACCCGCACTATAACATGAGATGGGATATCCAACTCCTTCCCATTTCAATCCTGAGACACTTCCGATAGCAGAGATGTGATATCTCAATGCTTATTCCAAACCTGAGACCCTTCCTCTAACATGAGATGTGATATCCAACTCCTTCCCGTTCCAAACCTGAGACCCTTCCTATAGCATATGTGATATCCAACTCCTTCCCATTACAAACATGAGACCCTTTCTATAGCAAGAATGTAATATCCAACTCCTTCCCATTCCAATCCTGAGACCATTCCTATAGCATGAGATGTGATATCTCAATGCTTCTAATACCAAACCTGAGATCCTTCCTATGACATGAGATGTGATATCCAATTCCTTCCCATTCCAAACCTGAGACCCTTCCTATAGCATGAGATGTGATATCTCAATGCTTCTAATACCAAACCTGAGATCCTTCCTATAACATGAGATGTGATATCCAAATCCTTCCCCTTCCAAACCAGTGACCCTCCCTTTAGCATGAGATGTGATATCCAACTCCTTTGCATTCCAATCCTGAGACCGTTCTGATAGCATGAGATGTGATATCTCAATGCTTCTAATACCAAACCTGAGATCCTTCCGATAGCATGAGATGTGATATTTCAATTCTTCTAATACCAAACCTGAGATCCTTCCTATAACACTAGATGTGATATCCAAATCCTTCCCCTTCCAAACCGGAGACCCTCCCTTTAGCATGAGATGGGATATTCAACTACTTCCAAATCCAATCCTGATACCCTTCCGATAGCATGAGATGTGATATCTCAATCCCTCTAATACCAAACCTGAGATCCTTCCGATAGCATGAGATGTGATATCTCAATGCTTCTAATACCAAACATGAGATCCTTCCCATAACATGAGATGTGATATCAAAATCCTTCCCCTTCCAAACCTGAGACCCTCCCTTTAGCATGAGATGTGATATCCAACTCCTTCCCATTCCAATCCTGAGACCCTTCCTATAGCATGAGATGTGATATCTCAATGCTTATACCAAACCTGAGACCCTTCCTATAGCATGAGATGTGATATCCCACTCCTTCCCATTCCAATCCTGAGACCCTTCCTATAACATGAGATGTGATGTCTCAATGCTTCTAATACCAAACCTGAGATCCTTCCTATGGCATGAGATGTCATATAAAACTCCTTCCCATTCCATTCCTGAGACCCTTCCTATAGCATGAGATGTGATATCCAACTCCTTCCCATTCCAATCCTGAGACCCTTCCTATGGCATGAGATGTGATATCTCAATGCTTCTAATAAAAAACCTGAGATCCTTCCTATAACATGAGATGTGATATCCAAATCCTTCCCCTTCCAAACCAGAGGCCCTCCCTTTAGCATGAGATGTGATATCCAACTCCTTCCCATTCCAATCCTGAGACCGTTCTGATAGCATGAGATGTGATATCTCAATGCTTCTAATACCAAACCTGAGATTCTTCCAATAGTATGAGATGTGATATTTAATTCTTCTAATACCAAACCTGAGATCCTTCCTATAACACGAGATGTGATATCCAAATCCTTCCCCTTCCAAACCTGAGACCCTCCCTTTAGCATGAGATGTGATATCCAACTCCTTCCCATTCCAATCCTGAGACCCTTCTGATAGCATGAGATGTTATATCTCAATGCCTCTAATACCAAACCTGAGATCCTACCTCTAACATGAAATGTGATATCCAACTCCTTCCCCTTCCAAACCTGGGAGCCTTCCTATAACATGAGATGTGATATCGAAGTCCTTCCCATTCCAATCCTGAGACCCTTCCTATAACATGAGATGTGATATCCCGTTCCAATCCTGAGACCCTTCCGATAGCATGAGATGTGATATCTCAATGCTTCTAATATCAAAACTGAGACCCTCCCTATAGTATGAGATGTGATATCTAAGTCCTTCCCATTCCTATCCTGAGACCCTTCCGATAGCAGAGATGTGATATCTCAATGCTTATACCAAACCTGATGACCCTTCCTATGGCATGAGATGTGATATCCAACTCCTTCCCATTCCAATCCTGAGTTCCTTCCTATAGCATGAGATGTGATATCTCAATGCTTCTATCAAACCTGAGACCCTTCCTTTAGCATGAGATGTGATATACAACTCTTTCCCATTCCAATCCTGAGACCCTTCCTATAACATGAGACGTGATATCCAACTGCTTCCCATTCCAATCCTGAGACTCTTCCTATAGCATGACATGTTATATCTCAATGCTTCTAATACCAAACCTGGGACCCGTACTATAACATGAGATATGATATCCAAATCCTTCACCTTCCAAACCTGAGACCCTTCCTTTACCATGAGATGTGATATCCAAATCCTTCCCATTCCAATCCTGAAACCCTTCCTATAGCATGAGATGTGATATCTCAATGTTTCTAATAAAAAACCTGAGACCCTTCCTATAGCAAGAGATGTGATATCCAAATCCTTCCCATTCCAATGCTGAGACCCTTCCTATAACGAGATGTGATATCCAACTCCTTCCCATTCCAACCTGAGACCCTTCCTATAGCATGAGAAGGGATATCCAACTCCTTCCCATTCCAATCCTGAGACCCTTCCTATACCATGAGATGTGATATCTCAATGCTTCTAATAAAAAACCTGAGACCTTTCCTATAGCAAGAGATGTGATATCCAAATCCTTCCCATTCCAATCCTGAGATCCTTCCTATAACATGAGATGTGATATCCAATTCCTTCCCATTCCAAACCTGAGACCCTTCCTATTGGATGAGATGTGATATCCAACTCCTTCCCATTCCAATCCTGAGACCCTTCCTATACGATGAGAGGTGATATCTCAATGCTTCTAATACCAAACCTGGGACCCGTCCTATAACATGAGATATGATATCCAAATCCTTCCCCTTCCAAACCTGAGACCCTTCCTTTAGCATGAGATATGATATCCAAATCCTTCCCATTCCAATCCTGAGACCCTTCCTATAACGAGATGTGATATCCAACTCCTTCCCATTCCAACCTGAGACCCTTCCTATAGCATGAGATGTGATATCTCATGTTTCTAATAAAAAACCTGAGACCCTTCCTATAGCAAGAGATGTGATATCCATATCCTTCCCATTCCAATCCTGAGACCCTTCCTATAACGAGATGTGATATCCAACTCCTTCCCATTCCAACCTGAGACCCTTCCTATAGCATGAGAAGGGATATCCAACTCCTTCCCATTCCAATCCTGAGACCCTTCCTATACCATGAGATGTGATATCTCAATGCTTCTAATAAAAAACCTGAGACCCTTCCTATTGGATGAGATGTGATATCCAACTCCTTCCCATTCCAATCCTGAGACCCTTCCTATACCATATGTGATATCTCAATGCTTCTAATACCAAACCTGGGACCCGTCCTATAACATGAGATATGATACCCAAATCCTTCCCCTTCCAAATCTGAGACCCTTCCTTTAGCATGAGATGTGATATCCAAATCCTTCCCATTCCAATCCTGAGATCCTTCCTATAACATGAGATGTGATATCCAATTCCTTCCCATTCCAAACCTGAGACCCTTCCTATTGGATGAGATGTGATATCCAACTCCTTCCCATTCCTATCCTGAGACCCTTCCTATACCATGAGATGTGATATCTCAATGCTTCTAATACCAAACCTGGGACCCGTCCTATAACATGAGATATGATATCCAAATCCTTCCCCTTCCAAACCTTAGACGCTCCCTTTAGTATGAGATGTGATATCCAACTCCTTCCCATTCCAATCCTGAGACCCTTCTGATAGCATGAGATGTGATATCTCAATGCCTCTAAAACCAAACCTGTGATCCTATCTCTAACATGAAATGTGATATCCAACTCCTTCCCTTTCCAACCCTGAGAGCCTTCCGATAGCATGAGATGTGATATCTCAATGCTTCTAATAGCAAACCTGAGACCGGTCCTATAACATGAGGTGTGATATCCAAATCCTTCCCCTTCCAAACCTTAGACCATTCCTATAGCATGAGATGTGATATCTCATTGCTTCTAATACCAAACCTGAGACCCTTCCTATAACGAGATGGGATATCCAACTCCTTCCCATTCCAATCCTGAGACCCTTCCGATAGCAGAGATGTGATATCTCAATGCTTATACCAAACCTGTGACCCTTCCTATGGCATGAGATGTCATATACAACTCCTTCCGATTCCAATCCTGAGACCCTTCCTATAGCATGAGATGGGATATCTCAATGCTTATACCAAACCTGAGACCCTTCCTTTAGCGTGATATGTGATATCCAACTCCTTCCCATTCCAATCCTGAGACCCTTCCTATAGCATGAGATGTGATATCTCAATGCTTCTAATACCAAACCTCAGATCCTTCCTATAACATGAGATGTGATATCAAACTCCTTCCCATTACAAACCTTTGCTTCTATCAAACCTGAGACCCTTCCTTTAGCATGAGATGTGATATCCAACTCCTTACCATTCCAATCCTGAGACCCTTCCTATAGCATGACGTGATATCCAACTCCTTCCCATTCCAATCCTGAGACTCTTCCTATAGCATGAGATGTGATATCTCAATGCTTCTAAAACCAAGCATGAGAACCATCCTATAACATGAGATGTGAAATCCAAATCATTCCCTTTCCAAACCTGAGGCCCTTCCTATAGCTTGAGATGTGATATCAAACTCCTTCCCATTCAATGTGATATAAAACTCCTTCCATTCCAATCCTGAGACCCTTCCTATACCATGAGATGTGATATCTCAATGCTTCCAATACCAAACCTGAGACCCTTCCTAAAACATGAGATGTGAGATCCAAATCCTTCCCCTTCCAAACCTGAGACCTTTCCTTTAGCATGAGATGTGATATCCAACTCCTTCCCATTCCAAACCCGAGAACCATCCTATAGCATGTGAAATCCAAATCCTTCCCTTTCCAAACCTGAGACCCTTCCGATAGCATGAGATGTGCTATCTCAATGCTTCTAAAACCAAACATGAGAACCATCCTATAACATGAGATGTGAAATCCAAATCCTTCCCTTTCCAATCCTGAGATAGCTTGAGATGTGATATCCAATCCAATCCTGAGACCCTTCCTATACCATGAGACTTGATATCTCAATGCTTCTAATACCAAACCTGAGACCGGTCCTATAACATGAGATGTGATATCCAAATCCTTTTCATTCCAATCCTGAGAACCTTCCTATAGCATGAGATGTGATATCTCAATGCTTCTAAAACCAAACATGAGAACCATCCTATAACATGAGATGTGAAATCCAAATCCTTCCCTTTCCAAACCTGAGACCCTTCCTATAGCTTGAGATGTGATATCAAACTCCTTCCCATTCCAATCCTGAGATAGCTTGAGATGTGATATCCAACTCCTTCCCATTCCAATCCTGAGACTCTTCCTATACCATGAGATGTGATATCTCAATGCTTCTAATACCAAACCTGAGACCCGTCCTAAAACATGAGATGTGAGATCCAAATCCTTCCCCTTCCAAACCTGAGACCCTTCCTATGGCTTGAGATGTGATATCAAACTCCTTCCCATTCCAATCCTGAGATAGCTTGAGATGTGATATCCAACTCCATCCCATTCCTATCCTGAGACCCTTCCGATAGCAGAGATGTGATATCTCAATGCTTATACCAAACCTGATCACCCTTCCTATGGCATGAGATGTGATATCCAACTCCTTCCCATTCCAATCCTGAGTTCCTTCCTATAGCATGAGATGTGATATATCAATGCTTCTATCAAACCTGAGACCCTTCCTTTAGCATGAGATGTGATATCCAACTCCTTCCCATTCCAATCCTGAGACCCTTCCTATATCATGAGACGCTATATCATGAGACGTGATATCCAACTCCTTCCCATTCCAATCCTGAGACTCTTCCTATAGCATGGGATGTGATATCTCAATGCTTCTAATACCAAACGTGGGACCCGTCCTATAACATGAGATATGATATCCAAATCCTTTCCCTTCCAAACCTGAGACCCTTCCTTTAGCATGAGATGTGATATCCAAATCCTTCCCATTCCAATCCTGAAACCCTTCCTATAGCATGAGATGTGATATCTCAATGTTTCTAATAAAAAACCTGAGACCCTTCCTATAGCAAGAGATGTGATATACAAATCCTTCCCCTTCCAAACCTGAGACCCTTCCTTTAGCATGAGATGTGATATCCAAATCCTTCCCATTCCAATCCTGAAACCCTTCCTATAGCATGAGATGTGATATCTCAATGTTTCTAATAAAAAGCCTGAGACCCTTCCTATAGCAAGAGATGTGATATCCAAATCCTTCCCATTCCAATCCTGAAACCCTTCCTATAGCATGAGATGTGATATCTCAATGTTTCTAATAAAAAACCTGAGACCCTTCCTATAGCAAGAGATGTGATATACAAATCCTTCCCCTTCCAAACCTGAGACCCTTCCTTTAGCATGAGATGTGATATCCAAATCCTTCCCATTCCAATCCTGAAACCCTTCCTATAGCATGAGATGTGATATCTCAATGTTTCTAATAAAAAACCTGAGACCCTTCCTATAGCAAGAGATGTGATATACAAATCCTTCCCCTTCCAAACCTGAGACCCTTCCTTTAGCATGAGATGTGATATCCAAATCCTTCCCATTCCAATCCTGAAACCCTTCCTATAGCATGAGATGTGATATCTCAATGTTTCTAATAAAAAGCCTGAGACCCTTCCTATAGCAAGAGATGTGATATCCAAATCCTTCCCATTCCAACCTGAGACCCTTCCTATAGCATGAGAAGGGATATCCAACTCCTTCCCATTCCAATCCTGAGTCCCTTCCTATACCATGAGATGGGATATCTCAATGCTTATACCAAACCTGAGACCCTTCCTTTAGCGTGATATGTGATATCCAACTCCTTCCCATTCCAATCCTGAGACCCTTCCTATAGCATGAGATGTGATATCTCAATGCTTCTAATACCAAACCTCAGATCCTTCATATAACATGAGATGTGATATCAAACTCCTTCCCATTACAAACCTTTGCTTCTATCAAACCTGAGACCCTTCCTTTAGCATGAGGTGTGATATCCAACTCCTTACCATTCCAATCCTGAGACCCTTCCTATAGCATGACGTGATATTCAACTCCTTCCCATTCCAATCCTGAGACTCTTCCTATAGCATGAGATGTGATATCTCAATGCTTCTAAAACCAAGCCTGAGAACCATCCTATAACATGAGCTGTGAAATCCAAATCATTCCCTTTCCAAACCTGAGGCCCTTCCTATAGCAAGAGATGTGATATCCAAATCCTTCCCATTCCAATCCTGAGATCCTTCCTATAACATGAGATGTGATATCCAATTCCTTCCCATTCCAAACCTGAGACCCTTCCTATTGGATGACATGTGATATCCAACTCCTTCCCATTCCTATCCTGAGACCCTTCCTATACCATGAGATGTGATATCTCAATGCTTCTAATACCAAACCTGGGACCCGTCCTATAACATGAGATATGATATCCAAATCCTTCCCCTTCCAAACCTTAGACGCTCCCTTTAGTATGAGATGTGATATCCAACTTCTTCCCATTCCAATCCTGAGACCCTTCTGATAGCATGAGATGTGATATCTCAATGCCTCTAATACCAAACCTGAGATCCTACCTCTAACATGAAATGTGATATCCAACTCCTTCCCTTTCCAACCCTGAGAGCCTTCCGATTGCATGAGATGTGATATCTCAATGCTTCTAATACCAAGCCTGAGACCGGTCCTATAACATGAGATGTGATATCCAAATCCTTCCCCTTCCAAACCTTAGACCCTTCCTATAGCATGAGATGTGATATCTCATTGCTTCTAATACCAAACCTGAGACCCTTCCTAACGAGATGGGATATCCAACTCCTTCCCATTCCAATCCTGAGACCCTTCCGATAGCAGAGATGTGATATCTCAATGCTTATACCAAACCTGAGACCCTTCCTTTAGCGTGATATGTCATATACAATTCCTTCCCATTCCAATCCTGAGACCCTTCCTATAGCATGAGATGTGATATCTCAATGCTTCTAATACCAAACCTCAGATCCTTCCTATAACATGAGATGTGATATCAAACTCCTTCCCATTCCAATCCTGAGACTCTTCCTATAGCATGAGATGTGATATCTCAATGCTTCTAAAACCAAGCATGAGAACCATCCTATAACATGAGATGTGAAATCCAAATCATTACCTTTCCAAACCTGAGGCCCTTCCTATAGCTTGAGATGTGATATCAAACTCCTTCCCATTCAATGTGATATAAAACTCCTTCCCATTCCAATCCTGAGACCCTTCATATACCATGAGATGTGATATCTCAATGCTTCCAATACCAAACCTGAGACCCTTCCTAAAACATGAGATGTGAGATCCAAATCCTTCCCCTTCCAAACCTGAGACCTTTCCTTTAGCATGAGATGTGATATCCAACTCCTTCCCATTCCAAACCTGAGACCCTTCCTATAGCATGAGATGTTATATCTTAATGCTTCTAAAACCAAACCTGAGAACCATCCTATAGCATGTGAAATCCAAATCCTTCCCTTTCCAAACCTGAGACCCTTCCGATAGCATGAGATGTGCTATCTCAATGCTTCTAAAACCAAACATGAGAACCATCCTATAACATGAGATGTGAAATCCAAATCCTTCCCTTTCCAATCCTGAGATAGCTTGAGATGTGATATCCAATCCAATCCTGAGACCCTTCCTATACCATGAGACTTGATATCTCAATGCTTCTAATACCAAACCTGAGACCGGTCCTATAACATGAGATGTGATATCCAAATCCTTTTCATTCCAATCCTGAGACCCTTCCTATAGCATGAGATGTGATATCTCAATGCTTCTAAAACCAAACATGAGAACCATCCTATAACATGAGATGTGAAATCCAAATCCTTCCCTTTCCAAACCTGAGACCCTTCCTATAGCTTGAGATGTGATATCAAACTCCTTCCCATTCCAATCCTGAGATAGCTTGAGATGTGATATCCAACTCCTTCCCATTCCAATCCTGAGACTCTTCCTATACCATGAAATGTGATATCTCAATGCTTCTAATACCAAACCTGAGACCCGTCCTAAAACATCAGATGTGAGATCCAAATCCTTCCCCTACAAAACCTGAGACCCTTCCTATGGCTTGAGATGTGATATCAAACTCCTTCCCATTCCAATCCTGAGATAGCTTGAGATGTGATATCCAACTCCATCCCATTCCTATCCTGAGACCCTTCCGATAGCAGAGATGTGATATCTCAATGCTTATACCAAACCTGATCACCCTTCCTATGGCATGAGATGTGATATCCAACTCCTTCCCATTCCAATCCTGAGTTCCTTCCTATAGCATGAGATGTGATATATCAATGCTTCTATCAAACCTGAGACCCTTCCTTTAGCATGAGATGTGATATCCAACTCCTTCCCATTCCAATCCTGAGACCCTTCCTATATCATGAGACGTGATATCCAACTCCTTCCCATTCCAATCCTGAGACTCTT
This sequence comes from Ambystoma mexicanum, assembly GCF_040938575.1. Taxonomy (NCBI): domain Eukaryota; kingdom Metazoa; phylum Chordata; class Amphibia; order Caudata; family Ambystomatidae; genus Ambystoma; species Ambystoma mexicanum. Next base: position 413,107 of record NW_027182477.1, read on the forward strand.
CCTATAGCATGGGATGTGATATCTCAATGCTTCTAATACCAAACCTGGGACCCGTCCTATAACATGAGATATGATATCCAAATCCTTTCCCTTCCAAACCTGAGACCCTTCCTTTAGCATGAGATGTGATATCCAAATCCTTCCCATTCCAATCCTGAAACCCTTCCTATAGCATGAGATGAGATATCTCAATGTTTCTAATAAAAAACTTGAGGCCCTTCCTATAGCAAGAGATGTGATATACAAATCCTTCCCCTTCCAAATCTGAGACCCTTCCTTTAGCATGAGATGTGATATCCAAATCCTTCCCATTCCAATCCTGAAACCCTTCCTATAGCATGAGATGTGATATCTCAATGTTTCTAATAAAAAGCCTGAGACCCTTCCTATAGCAAGAGATGTGATATCCAAATCCTTCCCATTTCAATCCTGAGACCCTTCCTATAACGAGATGTGATATCCAACTCCTTCCCATTCCAACCTGAGACCCTTCCTATAGCATGAGAAGGGATATCCAACTCCTTCCCATTCCAATCCTGAGACCCTTCCTATACCATGAGATGGGATATCTCAATGCTTATACCAAACCTGAGACCCTTCCTTTAGCGTGATATGTGATATCCAACTCCTTCCCATTCCAATCCTGAGACCCTTCCTATAGCATGAGATGTGATATCTCAATGCTTCTAATACCAAACCTCAGATCCTTCATATAACATGAGATGTGATATCAAACTCCTTCCCATTACAAACCTTTGCTTCTATCAAACCTGAGACCCTTCCTTTAGCATGAGATGTGATATCCAACTCCTTACCATTCCAATCCTGAGACCCTTCCTATAGCATGACGTGATATCCAACTCCTTCCCATTCCAATCCTGAGACTCTTCCTATAGCATGAGATGTGATATCTCAATGCTTCTAAAACCAAGCCTGAGAACCATCCTATAACATGAGATGTGAAATCCAAATCATTCCCTTTCCAAACCTGAGGCCCTTCCTATAGCAAGAGATGTGATATCCAAATCCTTCCCATTCCAATCCTGAGATCCTTCCTATAACATGAGATGTGATATCCAATTCCTTCCCATTCCAAACCTGAGACCCTTCCTATTGGATGAGATGTGATATCCAACTCCTTCCCATTCCAATCCTGAGACTCTTCCTATAGCATGAGATGTGATATCTCAATGCTTCTAAAACCAAGCATGAGAACCATCCTATAACATGAGATGTGAAATCCAAATCATTCCCTTTCCAAACCTGAGGCCCTTCCTATAGCTTGAGATGTGATATCAAACTCCTTCCCATTCAATGTGATATAAAACTCCTTCCCATTCCAATCCTGAGACCCTGCCTATACCATGAGATGTGATATCTCAATGCTTCCAATACCAAACCTGAGACCCTTCCTAAAACATGAGATGTGAGATCCAAATCCTTCCCCTTCCAAACCTGAGACCCTTCCTATAGCATGAGATGTTATATCTTAATGCTTCTAAAACCAAACCTGAGAACCATCCTATAGCATGTGAAATCCAAATCCTTCCCTTTCCAAACCTGAGACCCTTCCGATAGCATGAGATGTGCTATCTCAATGCTTCTAAAACCAAACATGAGAACCATCCTATAACATGAGATGTGAAATCCAAATCCTTCCCTTTCCAATCCTGAGATAGCTTGAGATGTGATATCCAATCCAATCCTGAGACCCTTCCTATACCATGAGACTTGATATCTCAATGCTTCTAATACCAAACCTGAGACCGGTCCTATAACATGAGATGTGATATCCAAATCCTTTTCATTCCAATCCTGAGACCCTTCCTATAGCATGAGATGTGATATCTCAATGCTTCTAAAACCAAACATGAGAACCATCCTATAACATGAGATGTGAAATCCAAATCCTTCCCTTTCCAAACCTGAGACCCTTCCTATAGCTTGAGATGTGATATCAAACTCCTTCCCATTCCAATCCTGAGATAGCTTGAGATGTGATATCCAACTCCTTCCCATTCCAATCCTGAGACTCTTCCTATACCATGAAATGTGATATCTCAATGCTTCTAATACCAAACCTGAGACCCGTCCTAAAACATGAGATGTGAGATCCAAATCCTTCCCCTACAAAACCTGAGACCCTTCCTATGGCTTGAGATGTGATATCAAACTCCTTCCCATTCCAATCCTGAGATAGCTTGAGATGTGATATCCAACTCCATCCCATTCCTATCCTGAGACCCTTCCGATAGCAGAGATGTGATATCTCAATGCTTATACCAAACCTGATCACCCTTCCTATGGCATGAGATGTGATATCCAACTCCTTCCCATTCCAATCCTGAGTTCCTTCCTATAGCATGAGATGTGATATATCAATGCTTCTATCAAACCTGAGACCCTTCCTTTAGCATGAGATGTGATATCCAACTCCTTCCCATTCCAATCCTGAGCCCCTTCCTATATCATGAGACGTGATATCCAACTCCTTCCCATTCCAATCCTGAGACTCTTCCTATAGCATGGGATGTGATATCTCAATGCTTCTAATACCAAACGTGGGACCCGTCCTATAACATGAGATATGATATCCAAATCCTTTCCCTTCCAAACATGAGAACCTTCCTTTAGCATGAGATGTGATATCCAAATCCTTCCCATTCCAATCCTGAAACCCTTCCTATAGCATGAGATGTGATATCTCAATGTTTCTAATAAAAAACCTGAGACCCTTCCTATAGCAAGAGATGTGATATACAAATCCTTCCCCTTCCAAACCTGAGACCCTTCCTTTAGCATGAGATGTGATATCCAAATCCTTCCCATTCCAATCCTGAAACCCTTCCTATAGCATGAGATGTGATATCTCAATGTTTCTAATAAAAAGCCTGAGACCCTTCCTATAGCAAGAGATGTGATATCCAAATCCTTCCCATTTCAATCCTGAGACCCTTCCTATAACGAGATGTGATATCCAACTCCTTCCCATTCCAACCTGAGACCCTTCCTATAGCATGAGAAGGGATATCCAACTCCTTCCCATTCCAATCCTGAGACCCTTCCTATACCATGAGATGGGATATCTCAATGCTTATACCAAACCTGAGACCCTTCCTTTAGCGTGATATGTGATATCCAACTCCTTCCCATTCCAATCCTGAGACCCTTCCTATAGCATGAGATGTGATATCTCAATACTTCTAATACCAAACCTCAGATCCTTCATATAACATGAGATGTGATATCAAACTCCTTCCCATTACAAACCTTTGCTTCTATCAAACCTGAGACCCTTCCTTTAGCATGAGATGTGATATCCAACTCCCTACCAATCCAATCCTGAGACCCTTCCTATAGCATGACGTGATATCCAACTCCTTCCCATTCCAATCCTGAGACTCTTCCTATAGCATGAGATGTGATATCTCAATGCTTCTAAAACCAAGCCTGAGAACCATCCTATAACATGAGATGTGAAGTCCAAATCATTCCCTTTCCAAACCTGAGGCCCTTCCTATAGCAAGAGATGTGATATCCAAATCCTTCCCATTCCAATCCTGAGATCCTTCCTATAACATGAGATGTGATATCCAATTCCTTCCCATTCCAAACCTGTGACCCTTCCTATTGGATGAGATGTGATATCCAACTCCTTCCCATTCCAATCCTGAGACCCTTCCTATACCATGAGATGTGATATCTCAATGCTTCTAATACCAAACCTGAGACCCGTCCTAAAACATGAGATGTGAGATCCAAAGCCTTCCCCTTCCAAACCTGAGACCCTTCCTATAGCTTGAGATGTGATATCAAACTCCATCCCATTCCAATCCTGAGACCCTTCCTATAGCATGAGAAGGGATATCCAACTCCTTCCCATTCCAATCCTGAGACCCTTCCTATACCATGGGATGTGATATCTCAATGCTTCTAATACCAAACGTGGGACCCTTCCTTTAGCATGAGATGTGATATCCAAATCCTTCCCATTCCAATCCTGAAACCCTTCCTATAGCATGAGATGTGATATCTCAATGTTTCTAATAAAAAACCTGAGACCCTTCCTTTAGCATGAGATGTGATATCCAAATCCTTCCCATTCCAATCCTGAAACCCTTCCTATAGCATGAGATGTGATATCTCAATGTTTCTAATAAAAAGCCTGAGACCCTTCCTATAGCAAGAGATGTGATATCCAAATCCTTCCCATTTCAATCCTGAGACCCTTCCTATAACGAGATGTGATATCCAACTCCTTCCCATTCCAACCTGAGACCCTTCCTATAGCATGAGAAGGGATATCCAACTCCTTCCCATTCCAATCCTGAGACCCTTCCTATACCATGAGATGGGACATCTCAATGCTTATACCAAACCTGAGACCCTTCCTTTAGCGTGATATGTGATATCCAACTCCTTCCCATTCCAATCCTGAGACCCTTCCTATAGCATGAGATGTGATATCTCAAAGCTTCTAAGACCAAACCTCTGATCCTTCATATAACATGAGATGTGATATCAAACTCCTTCCCATTACAAACCTTTGCTTCTATCAAACCTGAGACCCTTCCTTTAGCATGAGATGTGATATCCAACTCCTTACCATTCCAATCCTGAGACCCTTCCTATAGCATGACGTGATATCCAACTCCTTCCCATTCCAATCCTGAGACTCTTCCTATAGCATGAGATGTGATATCTCAATGCTTCTAAAACCAAGCCTGAGAACCATCCTATAACATGAGATGTGAAATCCAAATCATTCCCTTCCCAAACCTGAGGCCCTTCCTATAGCAAGAGATGTGATATCCAAATCCTTCCCATTCCAATCCTGAGATCCTTCCTATAACATGAGATGTGATATCCAATTCCTTCCCATTCCAAACCTGAGACCCTTCCTATTGGATGAGATGTGATATCCAACTCCTTCCCATTCCAATCCTGAGATAGCTTGAGATGTGATATCCAACTCCTTCCCATTCCAATCCTGAGACCCTTCCTATACCATGAGATGTGATATCTCAATGCTTCTAATACCAAACCTGAGACCCGTCCTAAAACATGAGATGTGAGATCCAAATCCTTCCCCTTCCAAACCTGAGACCCTTCCTATAGCTTGAGATGTGATATCAAACTCCTTCCCATTCCAATCCTGAGATAGCTTGAGATGTGATATCCAACTCCATCCCATTCCAATCCTGAGACCCTTCCGATAGCATGAGATGTGATATCTCAATGCTTCTAATATCAAAACTGAGACCCTCCCTATAGTATGAGATGTGATATCTAAGTCCTTCCCATTCCTATCCTGAGACCCTTCCGATAGCAGAGATGTGATATCTCAATGCTTATACCAAACCTGATGACCCTTCCTATGGCATGAGATGTGATATCCAACTCCTTCCCATTCCAATCCTGAGTTCCTTCCTATAGCATGAGATGTGATATCTCAATGCTTCTATCAAACCTGAGACCCTTCCTTTAGCATGAGATGTGATATCCAACTCCTTCCCATTCCAATCCTGAGACCCTTCCTATAACATGAGACGTGATATCCAACTCCTTCCCATTCCAATCCTGAGACTCTTCCTATAGCATGAGATGTGATATCTCAATGTTTCTAATACCAAACCTGGGACCCGTACTATAAAATGAGATATGATATCCAAATCCTTCCCCTTCCAAACCTGAGACCCTTCCTTTACCATGAGATGTGATATCCAAATCCTTCCCATTCCAATCCTGAAACCCTTCCTATAGCATGAGATGTGATATCTCAATGTTTCTAATAAAAAACCTGAGACCCTTCCTATAGCAAGAGATGTGATATCCAAATCCTTCCCATTCCAATCCTGAGACCCTTCCTATAACGAGATGTGATATCCAACTCTTTCCCATTCCAACCTGAGACCCTTCCTATAGCATGAGAAGGGATATCCAACTCCTTCCCATTCCAATCCTGAGACCCTTCCTATACCATGAGATGTGATATCTCAACGCTTCTAATAAAAAACCTGAGACCTTTCCTATAGCAAGAGATGTGATATCCAAATCCTTCCCATTCCAATCCTGAGATCCTTCCTATAACATGAGATGTGATATCCAATTCCTTCCCATTCCAAACCTGAGACCCTTCCTATTGGATGAGATGTGATATCCAACTCCTTTCCATTCCAATCCTGAGACCCTTCCTATACCATGAGAGGTGATATCTCAATGCTTCTAATACCAAACCTGGGACCCGTCCTATAACATGAGATATGATATCCAAATCCTTCCCCTTCCACACCTGAGACCCTTCCTTTAGCATGAGATGTGATATCCAAATCCTTCCCATTCCAATCCTGAGACCCTTCCTATAACGAGATGTGATATCCAACTCCTTCCCATTCCAACCTGAGACCCTTCCTATAGCATGAGAAGGGATATCCAACTCCTTCCCATTCCAATCCTGAGACCCTTCCTATACCATGAGATGTGATATCTCAATGCTTCTAATAAAAAACCTGAGACCCTTCCTATTGGATGAGATGTGATATCCAACTCCTTCCCATTCCAATCCTGAGACCCTTCCTATACCATATGTGATATCTCAATGCTTCTAATACCAAACCTGGGACCTGTCCTATAACATGAGATATGATACCAAAATCCTTCCCCTTCCAAACCTGAGACCCTTCCTTTAGCATGTGATGTGATATCCAAATCCTTCCCATTCCAATCCTGAGATCCTTCCTATAACATGAGATGTGATATCCAATTCCTTCCCATTCCAAACCTGAGACCCTTCCTATTGGATGAGATGTGATATCCAACTCCTTCCCATTCCTATCCTGAGACCCTTCCTATACCATGAGATGTGATATCTCAATGCTTCTAATACCAAACCTGGGACCCGTCCTATAACATGAGATATGATATCGAAATCCTTCCCCTTCCAAACCTGAGACCCTTCCTTTAGCATGAGATGTGATATCCAAATCCTTCCCATTCCAATCTTGAAACCCTTCCTATAGCATGAGATGTGATATCTCAATGTTTCTAATAAAAAACCCGAGACCCTTCCTATAGCAAGAGATGTGATATCCAAATCCTTCCCATTCCAACCTGAGATCCTTCCTATAGCATGAGAAGGGATATCCAACTCCTTCCCAATCCAATCCTGAGACCCTTCTGATAGCAGAGATGTGATATCTCAATGCTTATACCAAACCTGAGACCCTTCCTTTAGCATGAGATGTGATATCCAAATCCTTCACATTCCAATCCTGAGACCCTTCCTATAGCATGAGATGTGATATCTCAATGCTTCTAATACCAAACCTAATATCCTTCCTAAAACATGAGATGTGATATCCAACTCTTTCCCATTCCAAGCCTGAGACCCTTCCGATAGCATGAGATGTGATATCTCAATGCTTCTAAAACCAAACATGAGAACCATCTTATAACATGAGATGTGAAATCCAAATCCTTCCCTTCCCAAACCTGAGACCCTTCCTATAGCTTGAGATGTGATATCAAACTCCTTCCCATTCCAATCCTGAGATAGCTTGAGATGTGATATCCAACTCCGTCCCATTCCAATCCTGAGACCCTTATTATACCATGAGATGTGATATCTCAATGCTTCTAATACCAACCCTGAGACCCGTCCTAAAACATGAGATGTGATATCCAACTCCTTCCCATTCCAAACCCGAGACCATTCCCACAGCCTGAGATTTGAAATCTCATTTCTTCCAATACCAAACCCGAGCCCCTTCCGATAGGATGAGATTTACTCTCACTCCTTAAAATACCAAACTCGAGTCCCTTTTTAAAGGATGTGATTTGATATCTCAGTGCTTCTAATACCAAACCTGAGACCCTCCCTATAACAAGAGATGTCATATCCAACTCCTTCCCATTCCAATCCTGAGACTCTTCCGATAGCATGAGATGTGATATCTCAATGCTTCTAATACCAAACCTGAGATCCTTCCTATAACATGAGATGTGATATCCAAATCCTTCCCCTTTAAACCTGAGACCCTCTCTTTAGCATGAGATGTGATATCCAAATCCCTCCCATTCCAATCCTGATACCCTTGTGATAGCATGAGATGTGATATCTCAATGCCTCTAACACCAAACCTGAGATCCTACCTCTAACATGAAATGTGATATCCAACTCCTTCCCTTTCCAAACCTCAGAGCCTTCCTACAGCATGAGATGTGATATCCAAGTCCTTCCCATTCCAATCCTGAGACCCTTCCTATAACATGAGATGTGATATCCAACTCCTTCCCATTCCAACCTGAGACCCTTCCTATAGCATGAGATGGGATATCCAACTCCTTCCAAATCCAATCCTGATACCCTTCTGATAGCATGAGATGTGATATCCCAATGCTTCTACAAAACCTGAGACCCATACCATGGCATGAGATGTGATATCAAACTCCCGTCCTATACCATGAGACTTGAGACAATGCTTTTAATACCAATCCTCAGACCCTTCCTATACGATATCGAACTTCCCATTCCAATCCTGAGACTCAGACCTCCCCGTCTAACCTTCTCCCCAATCCTAGCTCCCGGATTGATCATGCACTCCTGCTGTCTCTTCTCTCCCTTCTTCTGCTTCCTTTCCTCTCTCCTTCCTCATCTGCCCTAGGTTAGGCTCCTTCTACACCTCCGCAGGGATTACTGATTTGTACCCCTCCCCACTCTCAACTCTCACTCAGTTTCAAACACTCATCTGACATCTGCCATTTCCTGGAAGAACCCGACCTTGATGTCCTTGGTCTAACCGAGACATGGTTGACGGCCAGCGCTGGCTCGAGCTTTGGCACTTTCCTCCCTGATGACAAGTTCCTCTCCATGCCCAGATCCAAGCGTTCTTGGGGGGGGGAGTATCCTTGATTCCTGTAGTAAATTGCTTTCCTTTGTAGGCGGACTCCTCTCACGAATGCCTTGTCTGCATGCATTCTCTCTTTCCTGGCCATTCTCTCACCGTGGCTATCTGCCTACCCCCTTCTTCACTCAGTGGATGGACTTCTCCATCCTAGCCTCCTACCACTCAACTCCGCCTACTTGGAGAATTCAACATGAACCTTTATGCTTCCTGACCTGGACTTTTACGAGATCTGCAACTCTTCATGTCGCTGGCCCTACACACTGCATGGAATACTCAGTATTTTCTGATCTCAGACATCCCCCTCTGTAACCCTCTCAACAATCCTCTCCAGTGGTGATCAAGTTCTCATCGCCAAAGAAGGCTACCAGCTGTTCCTCCTCAGAGGAGTTCTCCCTTTCTGTCCCTGCTCCCTGCACCGTTTCGCGTTGCAAACACTCGCTTCCCAGCTCTCTGGTTTAGACGCGTGTTCCCTGCCTTCTCTCCTCTTCCCGCTGTCTTCAAATCAACAAATGAGCTTCAAAAGATACACGGTGCTCAGAATGCTTTATAACACCCATTATTCCAGATATAGCTGTAACCCGTTAGACGTATTGAAAATTGTTAAAAACTAGCAAAAATAGCTAGAAAATGTCCTTTCCTCGCGTTTTGGTAAATGCAAATTCTGGTGGATTCCCATTTTGTACTCTGTTCGTGCATTTGTTCAGTCGAATCCTGATGTTTTTAACCACTCGTCACCCATACAAGGGGGGGGGGTCAAAATCTACTGTTCACAGGCTGAATGTATACTGCTGAAATCTTCAATGCATTATCGGGTAATCCGACTGTTCTGGAAAGTGTATATGCCATCTGTTATTCCAGTCAGCATGTTTTCATCGTCCCTTCTTGTTTCAAGGCTGCACTCCCGTGGTGATCACGTTCTCTTCTCCAAAGAAGGCTAAAACAGCTGTTCCTCCTCAGATGCTTCTTCCTTTCTGTCCCTGCCACCTGCACTGTTTCGCGTTGCAAACACTCGCTTCCCTGCTCTCTGGTTTAGACGCTGTTCCTCCTCAGAGGCGTTCTTCTTTTCTGTCCCTGCTCCCTGCGCAGTTTCGCGTTGCAAGTACTCGCTTCCCAGCTCTCTGGTTTAGAAGCGTGTTCCCTGCCTACTCTCCTCTTCCCGCTGCCTTCAAATCAACAAATGAGCTCGAAAAGATACACTGTGCTCAGAATGCTTTATAACACCCATCATTCAACATATAGCCGTAACCCGCTAGACGTATTGCAACGTGCTGTAAACTAGCAAAAATGGCTAGAAAATGTACTTTCCTCGCGTTTTTGTAAATGCGAATTATGATGGGTTCCCATGTATGTACTGTATCCGTGCGTTTGTTGTCGAATCCTGAAGTTTTTAACCACTGTTCTCCCATACAAGGGGGGGGTCAACATCTACTGCTGTTCACAGGCTGAATGTATACGGCTGAAATCTTTAAGGCATTATCAGCTTTCCTGACTGTTTTGGAAGGGGGGCCCAGGGGGGAACGCAAAGCGTTTCCCCCCGGGGAGTTTTTGGCGATGCACATGGCCAGCGAGTGGCCGTGGGGCAGAGCGCCTCCTGGGGGGGGTATTTAAGGGCTCAGGGAAGGTTCGGGAGGCAGGCGACGGTTAGGACTTGATGATTGTCCTGTCGCCTGCTCCCGAGCCTTCCCTGTAGTGCCTGGGGCCTAGAGAAGAGTTAGAGCAGGTGAGGTAGGGGAGTTGTAGCAGGGGAGGGCGGTTAGGTTTTGTTAAAAAAAAAAAAAAAAATGTTTTATCGTTTACATTACGATTGTGTAGGAGGGGTGCCGTAGATAAGACACCCCTCGCGTCTTACCGTGGGTCTCCGTGCTTCCGGGTGCGCGTCGGGGGTACTCCGTGAGTGCGGGGGGGCGTGAGGGCTCCGTGGTGTTGCGGCGGGGATTTGGGGAGGAATCTTTCCTCCGTTCGTGGGTCGGCTGTTTGTGGGGGTTGTAGGGGCAGGTTGAGGAGCATTTCGGCAGCGGTTTCCCCGCGGCTCCTCAGTGGGTTTTTCCCGCGGATTGCGTGCGTTTGTCTCGGCGCTTGTGGGTGTGGTAGCAGCGCTCGTGAGACAGGGGGCAGAGCAGCTCCGTTAAAGGGACCGTGTCCCTAGTGTGAGAGAGAGGTGCGGTGCTGCTTGGGCACCGCCAGGTGGCAGTGTGCGCTGCCTTTCGTAAGCACTAAGTTGTGCTTGTTTGTGGGGCTCCCTCTTCAGGGCTTTTTACTAGGTAGTAGGGAGGGGTTGTGGCAAGGGCAAAATAGTTTAAAAGGGTTTTTAAAAAAAAAAAAAAAAAATTTTTTATGGATTACAAAATAGCATAAGGCAATAACAATAGTAATAATACCAGTAAAAATAGGTAATTTGGTAGGGATATTTTTGGGTTTAGTTTTTCTTTTATTAATTATCAATTTAGGGAGGTTATTTTACGGGTTATCACCCAAGGTGTGTTTTGGGTTTGGGTTTTTTATTTTCATGTCGGGGTTGCTCGGGGCCAAGGGTGCTAGTCCACGGGTAGGTCCCGGCTCGGGGGCTTAGAGTACATAGTTTTATTTTAAGGGGCATATTTTTGGGCACACGCGGACTATTGTGCACAATGACAGGCTGGGGAGCAAGCAAGAAGGGGCTAGTGGATGCTGGGGCCTTGAAGAAGGCCCTGGAAATAATTAGCAGGGCAACTAAAGCCCAATTGGAAGGGGCGGTAGGGGAAGTTACGGGAGAAGAGGAGAGTAGTGGGGGTAGGCCGCAGCGTAGAGCGGCGGCAGACGGGGCACTGGCGGCGGTGGTGGCTTGCACCCCTACGGCAGGGAGAGGGGAGGTTTGGGAATCCAGGGGTAGGAAGATGAGGAGGGAGATAGACATGAGGGCGGATGGGGGTTTAAGGAGCTCGGGGGGGGGCAGCCAGGGAGGGAGGAAGGGTATGATAGCTCTAGGGAAGAGGGGAATGCTCGAGAAGGTGGGGCCCGAGGGAACAGCAGGGGGGGCAGGGGTGGGGCGCAGACGGGGGTGTCAGGGCAGAGGGGAAGAGGGGGTAAATACCTGCAGAAGAGCGGAGGTGGGAGAAGGAGGGAGAGGTCCCCGTCAATTGAGGAGGGTAGGGTGGGGTGCGGAACGGCCCCCCCCGGGTAGGAGGAGGGGGGGCGGAGGGCGCTGCGCAGCCCCCGCTGTACAGGTGGAGGGTGAGGGTTTCGGTACGGCCCCTCCTCGGTCAACGCAAGGAGAGCCTAGAGGGCGCAGCACAGCCCCTAGCAATGAGGATTCCAGGGTGGAGGTCGGAACGCCTCGCCCAAGAGAAGAGGACCAGGCAGAGGTTCCCACAACCCCGCCGAGAAGACGTCAAGGGAGTGGCGGGGCGGACGCCCCGGGCTCGGAAGAAGATCAGCAAATCATCTCGGGCATGAGCTCGCATCCTCAATGGTATTTAAGGGGTGATGAAGTTGGTTGGGAGAAATACGGGGGGCAATGGGAATTTGAAGATTACAGGGCGGAAAGGGAAAGGGTGAGGAGAGAAGAAGTTCAAGGTGGGACAGGGTATGGGAAGTGCAGGGTGGTCGGGGTGAAAGGGGTCAAGGGAATTATTGGCTGGGTGATTGTGCTGACATGTTTTGTCCCCGCAGCAGGAGCCCTCTAAGAAGGGAGAGGAGGAGCACCGGTCTGGATGCCAGGCCGCAGGTGGCAGGCGTGGAAAGAGGTGAGCGGGAAAGGGAATGCTCATCTGCATGGCAGAGAGGGGTTACAAATAGGTTAGGGGATGAACGGGCTGGTTTTCGAGGTGTGATGAAGGAGGTTGGTGTGTGCAGGCCATTGGAGCCGAGGGGGTTGAGAAGAACATTTGCTCAGTGGAGGTCCAAACAGACAAAGTGGTGGAGCCATTGGGGCTCAAAGTACAGGCGGGTAAAGATAAAGAGGTGGAAGTAAAAGGAAAGGAGAAGAAATTGCCATACATGGGGATAACAAAACCATTGGGGGCACACTTGATGGCGGCGACCAGGGAGAAGATCCAGGCAGGGGAATTTGTGGATGTTTTCAAATTGCTACATAGGGAGGTGAGAGCGAAGGAAGGGTCTAAGGAGGAAGAGAGGGAACTGGCTTCTCGCCCGGGGGCCCCGGTGACCATTGAGAATTGGACGTCGGCGTTTATCATTTATGCCAGTGTGTATTGCGAAAAATTCCCGGAGCGTTGCGTGGCCCTGCTTTAATATATGGATGTAATAAGGAAGGCTTTTACGAGTTTTGGGGGCTTTGCCTGGGTAAGGTATGATGAGGAATTTAGAGCGAGAATGGCAGAGGACAGTCAGGCGGTCTGGGGGGAGATAGATATGGATCTTTGGCTGCAATGGATGGCCCCAACGAGGCCTGCCTCGACATTGCACACAGCAAGTGGGCTGCCTGTGCCTTACCGGCCCTTTCTTGGTCGCCCCGCCCATGAGGTGGCGGGGGGAGGGGGCGGAGGACAGCCTTCGACAGCATGTTGGCCGTTCAATAAAGAAGGCTGCACGAGGTGGATGTGCAAATTTAAACACGAGTGCAGCAAGTGTGCGGGTCGGCATCCAGTTACAGATTGTTTTCAGGCAGGGGACAGTGGGGCAGGGCGAGGAGCGGGGCAAGGAGGTGGGGGGGAAGGACCGCAGACCAGGTAAATTGGGGCGGGCTGGTAGTTCGGGCTCAGTTTAACGTGAAGGGAGGGGGGGCACAAGGTTTGTTGAAAGGTTTTTTGGGGGTGACTTAAAGGGGGTAGGAGATGGGTGAGGAGGAAGAAGCGTAGGTAGGGGAGGGCCGCAGGGGGGATGTAACTGTGGAAATTGTTAAGGGGCGGTGGCCGTCGTTTAGAGGGCATGGACAACGGTGGCGAAGCTCTCACGCTTGCCGCACGACAAGGTTAGTAAGCTTCAGGCTGCATGGACGGAGGTGCGGGAGCACCTCTGGTGCAGCTAGGGGAAGTGATGAGCTGGGCTGCATGGACGGGGGTGCACTAGGGCCCCTGGTGCAGCTGGGGGAAAGACGTGGAGCAACGAAGCAAGGTGCTGGAAGAGGAATTTAGGTGGAATGGACTGCATGGACGGGGGCACAGGTTTGGCCCCTGGTGCAGCGGTGGAGAGGAGTAAGGAAGAAAAGGGGGCCTGCATGGACAGGGGTGCACTAGGGCCCCTGGTGCAGGGGGAAACAGGTGGTAATGGACGCGAGGATCTTGGAAATGAGTGATAAGGAAGGGACTGCATGGACGGGGGTGCAGGTTTGGCCTGTAGGGTATTTTGTGGAGATTTGGGGCCTGACGGTATTTTATTACCGCCGAGAAATAACTTAGCAATAATCACTCTTTGTATTCAGATTTGGCCATGTGCAACAATAATACAATGGACATGCATTATTTCAGCACCCAGACCTGCATATTTGGTATACGTGGTTGGTGGTATTTTGGTGAGCATAATTCCCTTGTTTTATTTGTGGCCCCAATGTCCAGAATCCCTTATCTTCGCTTAGATTTTTCGTGTGATCACTAGAGAGACCTCAGACCTGCATTCTAGGGAAACCACAATTTCCAGTGATAGTGTTGGTGCGCCACCATGGGCAAACTCACTGACTTATTTACGACAGAGAGCTATATGTGGTAGTCTTGTGGTAATTTCCACTACCTTATATACGGTAGGGAGCTATGTTCAGAGAGTCTCTCTTCCCGTTGGCTCATGTACCTCCAACAAGTTATACTACAGTCACTCACAATTATTCATACTGATTCTGACATACACACATCTGTCTTAAAATGACCATTGCACTGTTTAAAAATCTCCCCACATCATTGGCATTGTAATGGTAAATAGAAAATAAACCACCCGTCTGTTTTCAAATATTTTCTGTATTATAAAATTTGCATTTAGACATGATCTCATTCTTCACAGCAATAAAAGGGAACAATCAAAGCATTTTCAATGACACACTGCAATTATAGTGGCGGAGAACAGAACTTAAATTGCAACATTAGCACTTGATTAAGACACGCACGGGACTTTCATTTTTCTACACTGACTGCATACTTTCGTGCACACACACAGCTCCCCCAGTTAGGTAATTACCTTATCTGTTCAGAGTCTTCTCTCTGTGAATGTGGCTCTCTTGGCTTAACTCCAACAAAAAGGAACGCTTGCCTTCTCAAGCCGGAGTCATTGCCTGGAATTCTCAGCTTTTTCAGATAGGACTGCCTCTGCCAGTGGAAAGGTAATTCTTTCAGCTTTCCCCAGTCTCGACTGCAGCAGGACACCCCCACAGCCAGGTCTTCTCCCCAGTAGTGCAGAAAGATGTCTGCCTGTCTTTTTCCCTGCTACTGCCCACTAAAACTTTCCTCTCAGCCCTCTTTATGACGTGTTCCAATGAAATCCATCATCTCTCATCCTCCTACTTTTAAACAATAGCTTCGCTTATACATTTGCAATTGTTGCAAATCTGACTTCCTTCCTCCTGCAGTTACTGTGCACAACAACACGGATAATCAGGCAGAGAAGAGAGGAAAAATCTGCACACTCATTTAACTGGTTTTCAAAGTATGCCTAATTCTGCAGTAGAGAACACATTTTATTAGTGAGTTATATTAAAATAAGGTTTTATTAGTCAGGTTAATGGTTAATATGTTAGCTGTTAATTTTCAAATGTGTCTCTAGCAATATAGGCATTTCAGGTGAAAAATAGTGTGCATTTTTAAATGAACACGTGTGCTTTTAACTGTAAAAATAGCTTTGCATCTTATATGTTAAAATCGTTTTTTGACTGAATAGTCTGTCTTTCCTTGTTAATCTGCTAACCCATATAGCAATGCACCGCACCCTTGTGGTGGTGCTGCAAAAAAAATGCTACTTGTGCAGTAGTGCTGTAATGCTACTTGTGCAGTAGTGCTGTACTCTGTGCTGTAACATGCCAAATATCCTTACATATACCCTCCTTTTGTTTTTAGAACTTGGCTATAATCCAAGCCAATTCCTAAAAACAACTTGTTCTATTTTTTTTTTTACAATATAGCAATCCAACAAAATGAATATTCATGTGCATCAATGAAAATTTGCAATTAACATTTCATCTGAGTCCATCAGTTCATAAAATGTTCCACATTTGCCTTCTCAGTGGAAGTGGCATTACTTTAAGTTTAAATTTTCCAAGTCAATTAAAAACAATGAAATAAAACAACTAACTAAAACAAATAAGTAATATAACAAGTTAAAATAAATAATTAAAATAATAAATACGTGGAACTTCATATGCCGGAACTTTTGCTTTGTCTCTTTTGGTATGTCCCGGCCAGCGATGTTATTCGGTTCATTCGAGTACTCTTTCATCTTGGCAATCTTGAATCCACAGTAGTCATCTCTTTTGGCATTCCGGTTATTTTGTCTTCACCTCCACCTGGAGGCAGGCATCTTTTGGTCTTCATCCAGGGGACTCCAGGACTCCATCGTCTCCCGTGGCCTCTGATCCCGGAACCTCCGATCAAATAATGTTAATCGTCTAAATCAAAATAGAAAATAAACAGATTAAGTACATAGCACAATACTAACTTCATCCTTTTGCCAAAAATAAAACATGCTTGGTAAAAATACTTCGTTTTTTTTTTTTCTTTTTTCTGAAATTAAACACAAGTTAAAAGAAAACAAACACATATAAAACAGCATTCAATATTTAATACACTTTCTCTCTGCACACCAACCACGAGCTTCCGTTATATGTGCATTTATTTATTTATTTATTTATTTATTTATATTATATATTTTCACATATATTACAGTGTTTATGTGCCATCATTACAATCAACTTTTTTTTTTTTTTTTAACTTCTTTGTCACTGCCTCCTGATCACACCCATTTATTTTCTCAAGGGACTCTATCCGTTTCCACATGCTCAAGCTGCCTGATCTCATGTCTGGGATGGCATGGTTTGATTTGATTTACATGGACAAACTGCTCTATTGCTGTTTCACCTTCATTTTTCAAAATTTTATACACTACAGGAGATACTTTATCTATAATTCGAAATGGCCCCTGCCAGGCTGCCAGAAATTTAGAATTTTTCTGTTTACTTTTTCCAAAATGAAACTTGTACACCTGATCCCCTACATTGTATTCCTTTACTGATGTCTTTTTGTCATAATATGACTTAGCACTGTCAGCAGCTCTTTCCAGATTTCTCTGCACAAAAGCAAATGCATGTTGCAAATGCCTCCTCAGTTCATCAATATATTCATGAACTGTGGATGCACTCACTAGAGTTTGCTCATGTGTTCTGTATAGTAGGTGTTGTGGTAACACCATTTTCCTACCTGTTAAGACCTCATGGGGGCTAACACCTGTTGCTTTGGCAGGAGTCGACCTGATTGCCATCAAAACCAATGGTAAACGCAAATCCCAGCTGGAACCTGCTTCTGCCACAAATTTCTTTAAAATGTCCACAACAGACCTATTGCTTCTTTCAACTGTACCTGAAGACGCCGCCCGATATGCGATATGTAGTTTCCTTTTCACACCTAGTATTTGCCATACCTTACTCATTAGATTACTTGTGAAATGACTTCCTCTGTCTGACTCAATTCTTTGTGGCAACCCAAACCTTGAGAACACATGGTTCACCAGCAATGTGGCTGCTGTTTGCGCACTACAATCTGGTGCGGGAATGCACTCAATCCATTTTGACATCAAACATACCACACTCAAAATATAGCGGTGTCCCCTGCTCGACCTTTTTAAAGGACCTACATAGTCTATTTGCAAATCTGACCATGGGAGAGTTAGGCCTCTTTTCATCAATGGTGCTCTATGCATTGGTGAAGCAGGTTTAAATTGGGCGCATACTAGACATCCTCTAGTATATAATTCCACATCTTGGGACATATGTGGCCAGTAAGCATAATCTTTTAGTATTTCTAATGTCTTTTGTGAACCTCTATGGCCTGCAGTTATGGCATCGTGTGCATGGTGTAGCATTAGTCCTCTGAATGAAAGGGGTACTATCCACTGTATTTGCCCTGTTATGGACTCTCTAATCATGAGTCCATCCTGTAATCTAATTCGTGTTTTGTTCTTTAATAACACCCTCAATTCTTCTTTTCCCATGCAATCATTTTCTGTTAAAGGATTTTGTTCAGGATCTATCAAATGATTATAATAGATTCCCAAAATTTGATCATTCTTTTGTGCCTCAATCAAATCTTGGTCTGGCGTGTCATGACTCCACTGCACCACCGGTTGATCTACCTCCTTTGGTGCTTTAGAACGTGTGACTGCATCAATTTGTATTTCACCCATTAAATAATCAATAGGTAGCAATTCTCCCATCACAGCCCCAATCTTAGCCAGATGGTCTGCCTTATCATTTCCCTCCTTATCCTCTCCTGGTGTTTTTAAATGCCCACGAATTTTTCTCCAGTATATTGTTAAATTATTTTCTGACACCAATTTGTCTATGGCTTGTATCATTTTTCCATGTTTAAGTGGCTTTTTGTTGTATGTAATCATGCCTCTTGCTTTCCAACCAGGCAAATACTCCACAAAGCTATTCCGTGCATAGTCAGAATCAGTCACCAGGACAATTTCACTGAACTTTTTATCAACTGCAGTAGCAATTGCTTTATAGATGGCTGCCAATTCCGCCACCTGACTGCTCCTATCTCCAATCCTCATCCCTATACTAGGAACGCCTTCACATTTCAACCAGACATTTCCTATTCCTGCCACTAATTGTTTATTACTGTCATTTTCAATGTGAAAAGCACAACCATCCACATATACAGTTGGCAAATCCTCGCATGTTTTTTCATCAAAAGCTTTGTGTGGTGATTGTTCAAATTCCTGCAAACTAGCTTCCACTTCCATTTCATTTGGTATTTGTTCAGCTGCACAGTCATGTAAGTCAGCTAACCCTTGAGCAATTGGGCTCTTTTTATTTTGTCCATATCTTACTTCTACGGGAAAACCTTGTAATGCCAGCGTCCATGAAGTGATTCTGGATTGCGCTAGATTGCCTGATCTAATTCTTTTACTCTCTAAAAATTGCAAAGGTTGATGATTTGTTTCAATAATCACCTTTTCTCCCTGAACAATGGGGCGGAAATGTTGTAGCGCCCACACAGTGGTTAATAGGGCCTTTTCGCATTCATTAAATTTCATTTCAACTTGGGAAAATGCCTTACTTGCATATGCAATGGTTTTGTGATTCAAATCGTGTTTTTGTGATAACACTGCTGACATACAATGTTCAGAAAATCCTATTTCTATAAAGAAATCCCTGTTCTTTATGGGGTATGCTAAACATGGTGCCTTTACAAGACATTCCTTCAATCTAGCCACTGCATCAGACTGCTCTCTTTCCCATCTCCAGGGAGTATTTAGTTTAAGCAGTTTAGTCAATGGTTGAGTGATTTCTGCATAATTCTCAATGAACTTTCTGTTATAGCCTGTCATCCCTAATAAACTTTTTACTCCTTTCACATTTTTAGGATCTTTTAATCTTTGTATGGCCTCTATTTTCTTCCTTTGTGGATTTAGCCCATGTTCAGTCACTTCATGCCCTAGAAAGTTCACTTTTTTCTTGCACCATTGTGCTTTTTGCAAAGATACTTTGGCGCCTGCTTTCTGCAATTGGCCAAGCACATGTCTTATTTCATCAAAATGGCTTTTAAGGTTTTCATTTTTTATCAAGACATCATCCACATAAACTATTGTCCCTCTTTCCGCTGCATCTGGCATGGCCTTTCTCAAAAATATGCCAAATTCACTCCCACTATTGATGTACCCGAACGGAGCTCTAAGCCAGGCATATTGAGTCCTGTCAAATGTAAAGGAAAATAGGTGTTGTATCTCCTCTGCCAATGGCACACACCAATATCCAGATGTGAGATCTAACGTGGTAAATACATTTGAACCATGTATCTGAGCTAGGCCCTGATCAATGAATGGTAGTGGCCATCTAGATACTGGTACTCTTTTATTTAACTCTCTTAAGTCTGCACACAGCCGCCATTGACCATTTGGCTTTAACACACCTAAAATAGGCGTATTGGATGTGCTATGAATGGGCCTAATTATTCCCCGTGATTCCAAATTTTTAATAATCTCTGCCAATGATTCTAAACATGCCAGCGGTAGTCTATACTGGCGTACAAACACTGGATTTCTGCTACAACCTTCTGGTAGTGTGGCCACATGTAAATCAGTTAAACCACAATCATAAGCATCTTTTGCAAATACATCCTTAAACTCCATAAATATTTCCCTCAGATTGCGTCGATCCTCATCGCTGTTACATGCATCCGCTAAGGAGATCTGCTCTTCTACCATTCTGGAAAATTCTGGAAACTCTTCTGGTAAAGGAATCTCAGCGCTTTCCTCTAACTGTGTGGCTGTGTCTTTTTGTAGAGCTGCCACTTTCAAATATTTTGGCATATCAGCTTCCACTTCAATGGGCTGATTTCCTGTTTCATTTTCATTTAAATTAAATATTATGCAATCCTCTTGATGGCAGCACACTGTCTCATTTGAATCATAAGGATACACAGAATGAATTTTAAATATTCCTTTGGGCTGAGAGTCCAGGTGTTCTGGCAACTCGCCCTTGGCATCTACATATTTTTCAGGAATATTCCCAATCACCATGTTATTTAAATCTGCCGTATAATGTGATTTTTGTATGGCCATTCCTAATGGGGAGTTTTCCTCTAAATGAATATCCTGACAACCTTTATTATTCACCATGATTTTTACAGATCCCTCACCAATGTCTACCAATGGAATGTATTCATAATCCAGGCCTTGCTGTTTTATGGATTCATTCAGGCATACAAATGCATCAGAGCCTTTCATCTGCTGTCCATTTTTGCATTTCAGTGTTATTGCAAACTGTTTTGTAAATGCAGGAACAATAGTATTTTTCCTCATCTGTAATTCGACTGCATAAGGAACTAGTTGTGCACAATGATAAGCCCTTCTTTTGTCTTCAAATTCAGGCGCCGGCCCACCTAGGCGTGACCATATTTTTTGATTAAGGAAATCTAACACCATACACATTCTGTGCATGATGTCATTGCCCATGTAAAATTCATTTTGTGCTCCACTCACTATCCATACATTATGGTAAATTGCTTTCTGCCCAATGCTAATTTTAAGCATGCATCTGCCTGTAATTCGGTTTTCAAAGTCTGGACTGTCCAACCCAGAAACATATTGGTTTTTAATCCTAAATTTCGGGATTTCTTCCCTCTCCATAATTTTTTGCAACAATTTCTCATTAATGAAACTCCTTTCATGTTCAAGCGCTAAAGTGGCTTTTATTGTTTTAAGATAATCATTTATACCAGCGTGAACCCATGGTTGCTCATCTTCCATGTGTATCTCTGCCAGAGTGGTAATGTGTTTTTCTGAATCTGTTTTAGGAACAATATTCTGTTTGCATGTATTCTCTTTTAAATAGAAACGTAATGTGTGTTCGTCTATGGCAGTCTGCCAATCTTTCCTTGGGTCCAAGTATATTTGTACAGGTAGTTTTTCATTGTCGCTCTGATCTTTGTCTTGACACCTTAATATAACAGTGACACTAGGTATGCAGCTATTCTGGAGATATACCTCCACAGCATCATTTGTTTTGGCAACGGTGTGACATTCTTTTATATTGCTGTTTTGTGATTTTAGTTTCTTAGGCCTCAATGGTTTTTTGGTTAAGGACCACAGCACTCCATTCACCCCATCTATGAGAGGAGACAATCTTTTCAGGCAATCTGTCCCCATCAGAAATGGAATTTCACAAATAGATGTGATCAATACCTCTTGTTTCATTCTGTGCTTTCCTATTTTTATGTCAACCTCAGTTACACCTATGATGGGCACCTCCTCCCCATTAAAGTTATGCACTGGGCCTTGATTTGCCTTCACTGTGATCTGACTCTGTGGAGGCCTCCCTTCATTGATACTCTTTACCAGCTCTTTGGACATAATTGTGGCCTGTGCGCCAGTGTCAATCATAGCAAAGGTGTGGCATTTTTCTTCTACAGTGATGGGTGCATAATATCTGTCCTCAACTTCCTCTAATACACATAAGAAATGTGAATTCTTACTGATTTCAGGGCTCACCTTTCTCAGGTCTTTTTCACTTTTGGCTAAGCACATTGGTAAATGAAAAGACCTTTTTCCCTCCTTTTTACCCATTTCTGTGCGAGATATTTTATTCATTTCTCCATGTTCAGAGGTTTTTTGGAGTGTGGCCACTGTTCGCCCATCCATCTGGGTAACATCAGAGACCACATTACAACCTTCCACTTGAACATGTGTAACAATATCATTCAGCAATTTGTCATTTTTTAATTCTGTGCATTTGTGATCATTTAGTGTAATACCAGCCCTTTCAGCCTCTTCAAAAATATGTGGCTCAAAGAATTTTTCAGGTGATTGACTTGTACCCTCCTTGTGAGTATTTCCTTTTTCTGTCTGTGTTTGGTCATTGTTTTGCTTGCCCAGGGAAGGAGCTATGGCATCCCCACTTACTCCCTGTTCACTGGTATTCCCCATGCATGAGTCATTTTTCTTAAATCTGTCCCTTTGTTCTTTTGGAATTCCTAATGTTTCTTTTTCATTTGTGCAAATCTTTACTGTTTTATTTAGCTCTAAGTTAAACCGTACCTCTTTTTTAGAAGTATTTGCACTTTCCGTCACAATTTCATTTACTGGTACTTTCATTTTTAATCCATTAGACATCTCAGAGTCGTTATGCAAAATTATATCAGAGCAATCTGTCATTTTGGCACTGCAGTTATCATGAGTACTTAGTCACTTTTCGGAAGCCCCCCGGTCATTGCTATGGCCATCAGCCCCCTCTTTGGAAGGTTGTTTTTGCGCTGTATAGAGCTTTCCTATTTGCTCAGCTAACATTTTCACTTGGGCCTCAAGGCATTGGAACCTTTCCACCTCTCTAGGATCCTCTTTCTGTGGCCTAGGTCGATATTGGTTGTTTTCCCCCTGATTGGATCTATTCTGATACCTCTCAGGTGATTGATACCGGTTGGGATGGTTTCTGAACTCTTGATTCATTTGTGGAGGGGAGCGGGTTGCACCCATCCTTTGATTATAGTCCCCTGGTGGGGAATCATTGTACTGGCGTGGACTGTAGTTCACGTTTTGCTTCATGTCCTGTCTCTCAGATTGTGGGTACTGGCCCCTATGTTGATTTCCATTATCAGTAAATCGATCCACATATCGGGGCCTATCCTGATTACCATATATCATGGTGCTGGGATCAAATCTGCTCTGTGTCCCCAATGACTGGTAGGGACCATCATTTCTTTGATCTTGATTTTGTCTCTGGTTATTGTTCATACCTGCCATATCAGACCGGTATCTTACCCGGGGTCTATCTCCTAAATATCTAGGGCTGATGTAGCTCTCTCTATTACTAGGATCATGTGATTGGAACATTGGTACAGTAAATGGCGATCTTTGTTGATTACCCCTTTGTTCAGGTGTCACATTATTTTTACCTTGGCTTTGAGCAGACTCAAGGGACATTTTGGCTGACCTGATTTCCATTACTGTGGCTGAGGGTTCTTTAGATTTAGGCCTAGTATCTTTCATTTTATCACTTTCTCTACCCTGACAATAGAGTACCTCATATAGCTTGGTGCTTTGATGTACAATCCATTCAAGGGACTTGTCACGGTCAAATTCACGGACCAATTGGGATATGATGTCTTTCTGTAGCCCATAGAAGTATGCGGTTTTAAACTCATTGGAATTTGAGTCAAAAGATACATCAAAGCGAGAGAATGCTCTTTTTAAGTCTTGTAAAAATTGGCGAGGTGATGTATTAGGTCCAGCAGTAATAGTGTACGCAACTTTCTTTGCCTCCTGCAATGACTGAAAAGGAGAAAAATGACGCCTAATTTCTTTTTCAAACTCCAGCCATGTCATATTCTGCTGTTCATTTAATCCCCTTATGATGCTGGCCGTCGGGGCATCTAAAGTTAAATGAAAATATTGTCTGTACTGTTCCTTAGGTATCTGGAGCGCTTTAAAAATGTCATGCACCGCTTCTAAGTGATCCTCAATGCAGCATTCACCTCCCTTTTTAAATGGTTTGATCAGGGCTTTAATGGATTTCATTATTTTTATGGGGCTACTTGTTGCAATGCATGGAATTGCACTATTTTGTGATTCAATCCTGTTTTCAGGTGTATGAGATTGGTGGCTGCCCCCAATGGGAGTATCAAATCCCCCAAGGGCGCTGCAACCAAGTTCAGTCACCGGCCCTGTCACTGGGGCACTAGCTCTTTGGGCAGAGCTAGAATTCACCTCCACTCCATTGAATGTGGTACCCTGCCGCCTCTCCTGGGACCTGGGAATGCACATTTGCTGTTCTAAGTCCTTACACTTTTTAAGGAGTCTGTTGGCTTCATCATGCAAATAATTATTTTCATCACTCATTTTATTAATTGCCTCCTGCATATCGCACATTTGCATTTGGCATTCATTGAACTCTTTATTTCTCTTGTCTCTTTCTTGAATCATTTTAATCATTTCTTGTTCTGCACTCTGGAGATCACCTTCTTTTTCGCAATGTTCTTTTTGTAAAATCTGCATTTCTGAAACAACCTCATCTTTATCCTGCCTAATGTGATCCACTAAGGCTTTTAAGTGTGTCAATTCTTGCTCACTATCTTCAAATTGTTTCTTGCTTTTGGATAACTGAGTATCAAAGTCTCTGCATTTTAATTGCATGTCTTTTTGGCATACATCCAATTCTGCTCTCAACATTTCCTGATTTTTACTTGCCCCATCTAATTCAGTCTTTAACCTGTTAATTAGCTGAGTATCATTCTCTTGCATTCGCAGGGACTTGTTTAAAATAAACCATATTTTGCCGCATAGCCGTATTAAACAGTCTTTCTCTGCACTTTTATCGGCTGCATTCAATAATCTTGTAAGGCAGACCTGAATTATGCTGCCTTCCGCAAAAATATTGTCTAGTTTTTCTTTCTGCACCTCACCCTGAATGCGGTTACTCCATTCTAAGGTACTGTTCGAAGACCAATTCCCATGTGCAAATAACTTTGCCTCTAAATATTGCACTAGATCTGAGAATGTGGTTTCCCTTTGTGACATTCTGAAATTCGTTTTTAGTGGCACACTGCTATTATAAAATGGGTTCCCTTTAATGTGCCAATGGCAGTGTGAGACACGCTTGCCACGCCCAGTAGGTACTCTGTGATCACTTTCCCGGCCTGCAACGCACCATAAATATGTAGGGTATTTTGTGGAGATTTGGGGCCTGACGGTATTTTATTACCGCCGAGAAATAACTTAGCAATAATCACTCTTTGTATTCAGATTTGGCCATGTGCAACAATAATACAATGGACATGCATTATTTCAGCACCCAGACCTGCATATTTGGTATACGTGGTTGGTGGTATTTTGGTGAGCATAATTCCCTTGTTTTATTTGTGGCCCCAATGTCCAGAATCCCTTATCTTCGCTTAGATTTTTCGTGTGATCACTAGAGAGACCTCAGACCTGCATTCTAGGGAAACCACAATTTCCAGTGATAGTGTTGGTGCGCCACCATGGGCAAACTCACTGACTTATTTACGACAGAGAGCTATATGTGGTAGTCTTGTGGTAATTTCCACTACCTTATATACGGTAGGGAGCTATGTTCAGAGAGTCTCTCTTCCCGTTGGCTCATGTACCTCCAACAAGTTATACTACAGTCACTCACAATTATTCATACTGATTCTGACATACACACATCTGTCTTAAAATGACCATTGCACTGTTTAAAAATCTCCCCACATCATTGGCATTGTAATGGTAAATAGAAAATAAACCACCCGTCTGTTTTCAAATATTTTCTGTATTATAAAATTTGCATTTAGACATGATCTCATTCTTCACAGCAATAAAAGGGAACAATCAAAGCATTTTCAATGACACACTGCAATTATAGTGGCGGAGAACAGAACTTAAATTGCAACATTAGCACTTGATTAAGACACGCACGGGACTTTCATTTTTCTACACTGACTGCATACTTTCGTGCACACACACAGCTCCCCCAGTTAGGTAATTACCTTATCTGTTCAGAGTCTTCTCTCTGTGAATGTGGCTCTCTTGGCTTAACTCCAACAAAAAGGAACGCTTGCCTTCTCAAGCCGGAGTCATTGCCTGGAATTCTCAGCTTTTTCAGATAGGACTGCCTCTGCCAGTGGAAAGGTAATTCTTTCAGCTTTCCCCAGTCTCGACTGCAGCAGGACACCCCCACAGCCAGGTCTTCTCCCCAGTAGTGCAGAAAGATGTCTGCCTGTCTTTTTCCCTGCTACTGCCCACTAAAACTTTCCTCTCAGCCCTCTTTATGACGTGTTCCAATGAAATCCATCATCTCTCATCCTCCTACTTTTAAACAATAGCTTCGCTTATACATTTGCAATTGTTGCAAATCTGACTTCCTTCCTCCTGCAGTTACTGTGCACAACAACACGGATAATCAGGCAGAGAAGAGAGGAAAAATCTGCACACTCATTTAACTGGTTTTCAAAGTATGCCTAATTCTGCAGTAGAGAACACATTTTATTAGTGAGTTATATTAAAATAAGGTTTTATTAGTCAGGTTAATGGTTAATATGTTAGCTGTTAATTTTCAAATGTGTCTCTAGCAATATAGGCATTTCAGGTGAAAAATAGTGTGCATTTTTAAATGAACACGTGTGCTTTTAACTGTAAAAATAGCTTTGCATCTTATATGTTAAAATCGTTTTTTGACTGAATAGTCTGTCTTTCCTTGTTAATCTGCTAACCCATATAGCAATGCACCGCACCCTTGTGGTGGTGCTGCAAAAAAAATGCTACTTGTGCAGTAGTGCTGTAATGCTACTTGTGCAGTAGTGCTGTACTCTGTGCTGTAACATGCCAAATATCCTTACAGGCCCCTGGTGCAGGGGCGGGAGGAGCAATAAAGCAAAGGGCCTGCATGGACGGGGGTGCACGTGGGCCCCTGGTGCAGGGGGGGCAACGCAGGGCCAATACTAATAAGGTGTTGGAAGGTGGGGGGGCAAAGGGGGAGCAAGGGGGTAATAGTTTAGAGGAAAGAGGGGGTCTAAGTGGGTTTAGGTGTATGGTATAAAGGTTAGGGAAAGGGGCGAAATATTGGGGGACGGGAGGAGAAGACCTGAGGTGTGCGGAGAAGGTTAGGAGATGGCCAGAGAGGATAGGGTACTGAGGAGGTGTTACTAGTGGTGTGGGAAAGGTTAGGAGGTTGGAACTCATTGATTCAGGACGGGTGCAGCATCTGAAAGTAGCAGGCTGGGCTATTAAGAGGAGTAGGTGAAAAGGTTGGGACACTGGGAGTAAGGGAGATACAAAGGGTATGTCGGGGACCGGGGCAAACGGAAGGTCTTTATAGAATTCTTTCAGTAGGTAGCAAGAGTGTTGCATTTATTAGGATGTTGTTGATTTGTAAGTGATTTTGTAATTTCTTTTTCAGATGCTGCTAAGAGGTCCGGTCAGATGTCAAAAATCTGGTTTTTGGGACATTTTAGGGTTAAGTGGGCGGGGAAAGAAGCTGAGAAAAGGGTTGTTGGCAGGCAACCGGGGTGCAACTATAAAGATGTTGTGGTAAGATGTCCGGGTTTGGGGGGCTGGGCTGGGATTAGTTGCTTCCTATGTTGGCTGGGGTGAGGGAAAGCTATGGGCCTACAGATGGGGGGGGATTAGTTTTGCTGGGGAAAATGATCTGGTGAAGGGATACGGGTGGCTCTTCTTAGTTTCTGGGCCGGGAGACTGGGTAAAAAGTTTGAGGTAGAAAAGTTTGGGGGGTGGGGGCAGAAAGAACTCCTCGGGGGAGGGTTTTTCTGGTGCCGGGGGCATGGCCCCTTTTGATGTGGGGGGAGGGAAGCACAATGGGGGAATGACACGGGAAAGGATGGGGTGGCGCTGTTTGCACAAGCAGGTCACCCCGGGGGAACAGGTATTGAGCCTGGAGGGGCATGGCCCCTGGGAGAAAGCGGGACGCCTGGAAAAGGGGCAAGGAGACGGTAGGATCCAAGGGATCATTAGGGAGGAATTGGGTTATTTAATTATTTAATTGTTGGGGGAAAATGAAAATGTTTAATTTATTTAAGTGGTGGTTAAAATATTCCTTTAGTTTGTTAGGCCATGGAGCCAGTTAAGCGTTTGATTGTAAGCTTTGGCCTGTCACATTAAAGCGACCTTTTCCACTTTTAAACGAGTCTGGGTTTTTGTGCATTAAGCCAAAAGGGGGGCCCCGGGGGAAACGCGAAGCGTTTCCCCCCGGGGAGTTTTTGGCGATGCACATGGCCAGCGAGTGGCCGTGGGGCAGAGCGCCTCCTGGGGGGGTATTTAAGGGCTCAGGCAAGGTTCGGGAGGCAGGCGACGGTTAGGACTTGATGATTGTCCCGCCCTCCAACCCCTTTCAGTTTCGTTAGGGTAGTGTCTGGTTATGTAATATGGGGGGGGCCATTGTTCATGGGATTATGCAGGGTTTTTTTTTAGATGACATGGCGGGTTCATGAGTTTTGGGGTCTGTTAGGAAGGTAGGGTTGGTAGTTTTGTGTGACAGGTCAGGGCATTGTGAAAGTGTGTGTAATATATGTTGCTGATGTGGCAGGTCAGGCTGGCTGCAGGTCATAGGAAGGGGGAGTTTGATGTAGAGGGGAGTTTGAAGGGTGTTGAAGTGGGTCGGGCGCCGGGGGCATGGCCCCTTTTGATGTGGGGGGAGGGAAGCACAATGGGGGAATGACACGGGAAAGGATGGGGTGGCGCTGTTTGCACAAGCAGGTCACCCCGGGGGAACAGGTATTGAGCCTGGAGGGGCATGGCCCCTGGGAGAAAGCGGGACGCCTGGAAAAGGGGCAAGGAGACGGTAGGATCCAAGGGATCATTAGGGAGGAATTGGGTTATTTAATTATTTAATTGTTGGGGGAAAATGAAAATGTTTAATTTATTTAAGTGGTGGTTAAAATATTCCTTTAGTTTGTTAGGCCATGGCGCCAGTTAAGCGTTTGATTGTAAGCTTTGGCCTGTCACATTAAAGCGACCTTTTCCACTTTTAAACTAGTCTGGGTTTTTGTGCATTAAGCCAACGTGTATTTGCCATCTGTTAATGCAGTCGCCCTGTGGTCATCGTCCCTTTTAGTTTACAGGCTGCACTCCTCTGGTGATCACATTCTCCTCTCCAGAGCAGGCTAACTACCAGCTGCTCCTCCTCATAGGCGTTCATCCTTTCTATCCCTGCTCCCTGCACCGTTTCGCGTTGCATGTACTCGCCTCCCAGCTCTCTGGTTTAGATGCGTGTTCCCTGCCTTCTCTCCTCTTCCTACAGCCTTCCAATGAGCTCCACAAGATACAGTAGATACAGTGTATGGATCCTCCATACAAGGGAGGATCAAAATGTGTTGTTCACAGGCTGAATTTATACTGCTGAAATGCTCGCTTCCCTGCTCTTTGGTTTAGACGCGTGTACCCTGCATTTACCAAAACGCGAGGGAAGTACATTTTCTAACTGTTTTTGCTAGTTTTTAGCACGTTTCAATACGTCTAGCGGGTTACAGCTATATGTTGAATAATGGGTGTTATAAAGCATTCTGAACACTATCGTGTGGAGCTCATTGGAAGGCTGTAGGAAGAGGAGAGAAGGCAGGGAACACGCATTTAAACCAGAGAGCTGGGAAGCGAAACGGCGCAGGGAGCAGGGACAGAAAGGATGAACGCCTATGAGGAGGAGCAGCTGGTAGTTAGCCTTCTCTGGACAGGAGAATGTGATCACCAGGGGAGTGCAGCCTGTAAACTAGAAGGGACGATGACCACAGGGCGACTGCATTAACAGATGGCAAATACACGTTCCAAAACAGTCAGGAAAGCTGATAATGCCTTGAAGATTTCAGCCGTATACAGCAGTAGATGTTGAGCCCGACCTTGTATGGGAGAACAGCGGTTAAAAACTTCAGGATTCTACAACAAACGCACGGACACAGTACATACATGGTAACCCACCAGAATTCGCATTTACAAAAACGCGAGGGAAGTACATTTTCTAGCTATTTTTGCTAGTGTTTAGCACGTTTCAATACGTCTAGCGGGTTACAGCTATATGTTGAATAATGGGGTTATAAAGCATTCTGAACACTGTATCTTGTTGAGCTCATTGGAAGGCTGTAGGAAGAGGAGAGAAGGCAGGGAACACGCTTCTAAACCAGAGAGCTGGGAAGCGAGTACTTGCAACCCGAAAACTGTGCAGGGTGCAGGGACAGAAAAGAAGAACGCCTCTGAGGAGGAACAGCGTCTAAACCAGAGAGCAGAGAAGCGAGTGTTTGCAACGCGAAACGGTGCAGGGAGCAGGGACAGAAAGGGTGAACTCCTCTGAGGAGGAACAGCTGGGAGTTAGCCTTCTTTGGAGATGAGAACTTGATCACCACGGGAGAGGATTGTTGAGAGGGTTACAGAGGGGGAGGACTGAGATCAGAAAATCCTGAGTATTCCATGCAGTGTGTAGGGCCAGCGACATGAAGAGTTGCAGATCTCGTAAAAGTCCAGGTCAGGAAGCATAAAGGTTCATGTTGAATTCTCCACGTAGGCGGAGTTGAGTGGTAGGAGGCTAGGATGGAGAAGTACATCCACTGAGTGAAGAAGGGGGTAGGCAAATAGCCACGGTGAGAGAATGGCCAGGAAAGAGAGAATGCATGCAGACAAGGCATTCGTGAGAGGAGTCGGCCTGCAAAGGAAAGCAATTTACTACAGGAATCAAGGATACTCCCCCTCAAGAACGCTTGGATCTGGGCATGGAGAGGAACTTGTCATCAGGGACGAAAGTGTCAAAGCTCGAGACAGCGCTGGCCGTCAACCATGCCTCGGTTAGACCAAGGACATCAAGGTCGGGTTCTTCCAGGAAATGTCAGATGCCAGATGAGTGTTTGAAACTGAGTGAGAGTTGAGAGTGGGGAAGGGTACAAATCAGTAATCCCTGCGGAGGTGTAGAAGGAGCCTGACCTAGGGCAGATGAGGAAGGAGAGGGGAAAGGAAGCAGAAGAAGGGAGAGAAGAGACAGCAGGAGTGCATGATCAATCCGGGAGCTAGGAGTGGTGAGAAGGTTAGACGGGGAGGTCTGAGTCTCAGGATTGGAATGGGAAGTTCGATATCACGTCATGGTATAGGGAGGGTCTCAGGTTTGGTATTAGAAGCACTGAGATATCAACTCACATCCTTTAGGAAGGGACTCGAGTTTGGTATTTTAAGGAGTGAGATAGTAAATCTCATCCTATCGGAAGGGTCTCGGGTTTGGTATTGGAAGAAATTAGATTTCAAATCTCAGGCTGTGGGAATGGTCTCGGGTTTGGTATTGGAAGGGGTGAGAAATCACATTTCATGCTACAGGAAGGGTCACAAGTTTGGAATGGGAAGGAGTTGGATATCACATATACTACGGGAAGGGCCTCAGGTTTGGTATTAGAAGCATAGAGATATCACATCTCATGTTATAGGAAGGGTCTCAGGATTGGAATGGGAAGGAGTTGGATATCATATCTCGTGCTATAGGGAGGGTCTCAGTTTTGATATTAGAAGCATTGAGATATCACATATGCTATTGGAAGGGTCTCAGTATTGGAATTGGAAGGAGTTGGATATCACATCTCATGCTATAGGGAGGTTCTCAGGTTTGATATTAGAAGCATTGAGATATCACATCTCATGCTATCGGAAGGGTCTCAGGATTGGAATGGGAAGGAGTTGGATATCACATCTCATGCTAAAGGAAAGGTCTCAGGTTTGGAAGGGGAAGGATTTGGATCTCACATCTCATGTTTTAGGACGGGTCTCAGGTTTGGTAATAGAAGCATTGAGATATCACATCTCATGGTATAATAAGGGTCTCAGGATTGGAATGGGAAGGAGTTGGATCTCACATCTCAAGCTATCTCAGGATTGGAATGGGAAGGAGTTTGATATCACATCTCAAGCTATAGGAAGGGTCTCAGGTTTGGGAAGGGAAGGGTTTGGATTTCACATCTCATGTTATAGGATGGTTCTCATGTTTGGTTTTAGCAGCATTGAGATATCACATCTCATGCTATCGGAAGGGTCTCAGGTTTGGAAAGGGAAGGATTTGGATTTCACATGTTATAGGATGGTTCTCAGGTTTGGTTTTAGAAGCATTAAGATATAACATCTCATGCTATAGGAAGGGTCTCAGGTTTGGAATGGGAAGGAGTTGGATATCACATCTCATGCTAAAGGAAAGGTCTCAGGTTTGGAAGGGGAAGGATTTGGATCTCACATCTCATGTTTTAGGACGGGTCTCAGGTTTGGTATTAGAAGCATTGAGATATCACATCTCATGGTATAGGAAGGGTCTCAGGATTGGAATGGGAAGGAGTTTGATATCACATTGAATGGGAAGGAGTTTGATATCACATCTCAAGCTATAGGAAGGGTCTCAGGATTGGATTGGGAAGGAGTTTGATATCACATCTCATGCCATGGTATGGGTCTCGGGTTTTGTAGAGGCATTGGGATATCACATCTCATGCTATCAGGAGGGTATCAGGATTGGATTTGGAAGGAGTTGGATATCCCATCTCATGCTATAGGAAGGGTCTAAGGTTGGAATGGGAAGGAGTTGGATATCACATCTCATGTTATAGGAAGGGTCTCAGATTGGAATGGGAAGGACTTGGATATCACATCTCATTATATAGGAAGGCTCTCAGGGTTGGAAGGGGAAGGAGTTGGATATCACATTTCATGTTAGAGGTTGTATCTCAGGTTTGGTATTAGAGGCATTGAGATATCACATCTCATGCTATCAGAAGGGTCTCAGGATTGGAATGGGTAGGAGTTGGATATCACATCTCATGCTAAATGGTGGGTCTCAGGTTTGGAAAGGGAATGATTTGGATTTCACATCTCATGTTATAGGCCGGTTCTCCTGTTTGGTTTTAGAAGCATTGAGATATCACATCTCATGCTATAGGAAGAGTCTCAGGATTGGAATGAGAAGGAGTTGGATATCACGTCATGTTATAGGAAGGGTCTCAGGATTGGAATGGGAAGGAGTTGGATATCACATCTCATGCTAAAGGAAGGGTTTCAGGTTTGATAGAAGCAAAGGTTTGGAATGGGAAGGAGTTGGATATCACATCTCAGGTTTGGTATTAGAAGCAGTGAGATATCACATCTCATTCTATAGGAAGGGTCTCAGGATTGGAATCGGAAGGAGTTGTATATGACATCTCATGCCATAGGAAGGGTCACAGGTTTGGTATAAGCATTGAGATATCACATCTCTGCTATCAGAAGGGTCTCAGGATTGGAATGGGAAGGAGTTGGATATCCCATCTCGTTAAAGGAAGGGTCTCAGGTTTGGTATTAGAAGCATTGAGATATCACATCTCATGCTATAGGAAGGGTCTAAGGTTTGGAAGGGGAAGGATTTGGATATCACATCTCATGTTATAGGACCGGTCTCAGGTTTGGTATTAGAAGCATTGAGATATCAAGTCTCATGTTATAGGACGGGTCTCAGAATTGGAATGGGAAGGAGTTGGATATCACATCTCAAGCTATAGGAAGGGTCTCAGGATTGGAATGGGAAGGAGTTTGATATCACATCTCATGCCATGGTATGGGTCTCGGGTTTTGTAGAGGCATTGGGATATCACATCTCATGCTATCGGAAGGGTATCAGGATTGGATTTGGAAGGAGTTGGATATCCCATCTCATGCTATAGGAAGGGTCTAAGGTTGGAATGGGAAGGAGTTGGATATCACATCTCATGTTATAGGAAGGGTCTCAGATTGGAATGGGAAGGACTTGGATATCACATCTCATTATATAGGAAGGCTCTCAGGGTTGGAAGGGGAAGGAGTTGGATATCACATTTCATGTTAGAGGTTGTATCTCAGGTTTGGTATTAGAGGCATTGAGATATCACATCTCATGCTATCAGAAGGGTCTCAGGATTGGAATGGGTAGGAGTTGCATATCACATCTCATGCTAAAGGGAGGGTCTAAGGTTTGGAATGGGAAGGAGTTGGATATCACATCTCCTGCTAAAGGAAGGGTCTCAGGTTTGAAAGAAGCATTGAGATATCACATCTCATGCTATAGGAAGAGTCTCAGGATTGGAATGGGAAGGAGTTGGATATCACGTCTCATGTAATAGGAAGGGTCTAAGGATTGGAATGGGAAGGAGTTGGATATCACATCTCCTGCTAAAGGAAGGGTCTCAGGTTTGATAGAAGCATTGAGATATCACATCTCATGCTATAGGAAGGAACTCAGGATTGGAATGGGAAGGAGTTGGATATCACATCTCATGCCATAGGAAGGGTCATCAGGTTTGGTATAAGCATTGAGATATCACATCTCTGCTATCGGAAGGGTCTCAGGATAGGAATGGGAAGGACTTAGATATCACATCTCATACTATAGGGAGGGTCTCAGTTTTGATATTAGAAGCATTGAGATATCACATCTCATGCTATCGAAAGGGTCTCAGGATTGGAATGGGATGGAGTTGGATATCACATCTCAAGCTTTCTCAGGATTGGAATGGGAAGGAGTTTGATATCACATTTCAAGCTATAGGAAGGGTCTCAGGTTTGGAAGGGGAAGGATTTGGATTTCACATCTCATGTTATAAGATCGTTCTCATGTTTGGTTTTAGCAGCATTGAGATATCACATCTCATGCTATCGGAAGGGTCTCAGGTTTAGAAAGGGAAGGATTTGGATTTCACATGTTATAGGATGGTTCTCAGGTTTGGTTTTAGAAGCATTAAGATATAACATCTCATGCTATAGGAAGGGTCTCAGGTTTGGAATGGGAAGGAGTTGGATATCACATCTCATGCTAAAGGAAAGGTCTCAGGTTTGGAAGGGGAAGGATTTGGATCTCACATCTCATGTTTTAGGACGGGTCTCAGGTTTGGTATTAGAAGCATTGAGATATCACATATCATGGTATAGGAAGGGTCTCAGGATTGGAATGGGAAGGAGTTGGATATCACATTGAATGGGAAGGAGTTTGATATCACATCTCAAGCTATAGGAAGGGTCTCAGGTTTGGAAAGGGAATAATTTGGATTTCACATCTCATGTTATAGGATGGTTCTCCTGTTTGGTTTTAGAAGCATTGAGATATCACATCTCATGCTATAGGAAGAGTCTCAGGATTGGAATGGGAAGGAGTTGGATATCACGTCATGTTATAGGAAGGGTCTCAGGATTGGAATGGGAAGGAGTTGGATATCACATCTCATGCTAAAGGAAGGGTTTCAGGTTTGATAGAAGCAAAGGTTTGGAATGGGAAGGAGTTGGATATCACATCTCAGGTTTGGTATTAGAAGCAGTGAGATATCACATCTCATTCTATAGGAAGGGTCTCAGGATTGGAATTGGAAGGAGTTGTATATGACATCTCATGCCATAGGAAGGGTCACAGGTTTGGTATAAGCATTGAGATATCACATCTCTGCTATCAGAAGGGTCTCAGGATTGGAATGGGAAGGAGTTGGATATCCCATCTCGTTAAAGGAAGGGTCTCAGGTTTGGTATTAGAAGCATTGAGATATCACATCTCATGCTATAGGAAGGGTCTAAGGTTTGGAAGGGGAAGGATTTGGATATCACATCTCATGTTATAGGACCGGTCTCAGGTTTGGTATTAGAAGCATTGAGATATCAAGTCTCATGGTATAGGACGGGTCTCAGAATTGGAATGGGAAGGAGTTGGATATCACATCTCAAGCTATAGGAAGGGTCTCAGGATTGGAATGGGAAGGAGTTTGATATCACATCTCATGCCATGGTATGGGTCTCGGGTTTTGTAGAGGCATTCGGATATCACATCTCATGCTATCGGAAGGGTATCAGGATTGGATTTGGAAGGAGTTGGATATCCCATCTCATGCTATAGGAAGGGTCTAAGGTTGGAATGGGAAGGAGTTGGATATCACATCTCATGTTATAGGAAGGGTCTCAGATTGGAATGGGAAGGACTTGGATATCACATCTCATTATATAGGAAGGCTCTCAGGGTTGGAAGGGGAAGGAGTTGGATATCACATTTCATGTTAGAGGTTGTATCTCAGGTTTGGTATTAGAGGCATTGAGATATCACATCTCATGCTATCAGAAGGGTCTCAGGATTGGAATGGGTAGGAGTTGGATATCACATCTCATGCTAAAGGGAGGGTCTAAGGTTTGGAAGGGGAAGGATTTAGATATCACATCTCATGTTATAGGAAGGATCTCAGGTTTGGTATTAGAAGCATTAAGATATCACATCTCATGCTATCGGAAGGGTCTCAGGTTTGGTATAAGCATTGAGATATCAAATCTCTGCTATCGCAAGGGTCTCAGGATTGGAATGGGAAGGACTTGGAAATCACAATTCATGTTATAGGAAGGGTCTCAGGTTTGGTATTAGAAGCATTGGGATATCACATCTCATGCTATAGGAAGGGTCTCAGGATTGGAATGGGAAGGACTTGGATATCACATCTCATGTTATAGTAAGGGTCTCAGGTTTGGTATTAGAAGCATTGAGATATCACATCTCATGCTATAGGAAGGGTCTCAGGAATGGAATGGGAAGGACTTGGATATCACATCTCATGATAAAGGAAGGGTCTAAGGTTTGGAAGGGGAAGGATTTGGATATCACATCTCATGTTATTGGACCGGTCTCAGGTTTGGTATTAGAAGCATTGAGATATCACATCTCATGCTATAGGAAGGGTTTCAGGATTGGAATGGGAAGGATTTGGATATCACATCTCATGCTAAAGGAAGGGTGTCAGGTTTGGAAGGGGAAGGATTTGGATATCATATCTCATGCGGGAAGGAGTTGGATATCACATCTCATGTTATAGGAAGGGTCTCAGGTTTGGTATTAGAAGCATTGAGATATCACATCACATGCTGTAGGAAGGGTCTCAGGTTTGGAATGGGAAGGAATTGGATATCACATCTCATGCTATAGGAATGGTCTCAGGATTGGAATGGTAAGGAGTTGGATATTACATTCTTGCTATAGGAAGGGTCTCATGTTTGGAATGGGAAGGAGTTCAATATAACATATGCTATAGGAAGGGTCTCAGGTTTGGAACGGGAAGGAGTTGGATATCACATCTCATGTTATAGGAAGGGTCTCAGGTTTGGTATAAGCATTGAGATATCACATCTCTGCTATCGGAAGTATCTCAGGATTGAAATGGGAAGGAGTTGGATATCCCATCTCATGTTAAAGGACGGGTCTCAGGTTTGTTATTAGAATCATTGAGATATCACATCTCATGCTATAGGAAGGGTCTCAGGAATGGAATGGGAAGGACTTGGATATCACATCTCATGATAAAGGAAGGGTCTCAGGTTGGAATGGGAAGGAGTTGGATATCACATCTCATGTTATAGGAAGGGTCCCAGGATTGGAATGGGAAGGACTTGGATATCACATCTCA
Source organism: Ambystoma mexicanum (assembly GCF_040938575.1). Lineage (NCBI taxonomy): Eukaryota > Metazoa > Chordata > Amphibia > Caudata > Ambystomatidae > Ambystoma > Ambystoma mexicanum. The sequence goes on from NW_027182477.1 coordinate 450,533, forward strand.
TTCTATAGGAAGGGTCTCAGGGTTGGAAGGGGAAGGAATTAGATATCACATTTCATGTTAGAGGTAGGATCTCAGGTTTGGTATTAGAGGCATTGAGATATCACATCTCATGCTATCAGAAGGGTATCAGCATTGGAATGGGAAGGAGTTGGATATCACATCTCATGCTAAAGGGAGGGTCTCAGGTTTGGAAGGGGAAGGATTTGGATATCACATCTCATGTTATAGGAAGGATCTCAATTTTGGTATTAGAAGCATTGAGATATCACATCTCATGCTATCGGAAGGATCTCAAGTTTGGTATTAGAAGCATTGAGATATCACATCTCATGCTATCGGAAGGATCTCAGGTTTGGTATTAGAAGCATTGAGATATCACATCTCATGTTATAGGAAGGATCTCAGGTTTGGTATTAAAAGCATTGAGATATCACATCTCATGCTATAGGAAGGGTCTCAGGATTGGAATTGCAAGGAGTTGGATATCACATCTCATGCTAAAGGAAGGGTCTCAGGATTGGAATGGGAAGGAGTTGGATATCACATCTCATGCTATACGAAGGGTCTCAGGATTGGAATGGGAAGGAGTTGGATATCACATCTCATGCTATACGAAGGGTCTCAGGTTTTGTATAAGCATTGCGATATCACATCTCTGCTATCGGAAGGGTCTCAGGATTGGAATGGGAAGGACTTAGATATCGCATCTCATGCTATAGGGAGGGTCTCAGTATTGATATTAGAAGCATTGAGATATCACATCTCATGCTATCGGAAGGGTGTCAGTATTGGAATGGGAGGAGCTGGATATCACATCTCATTCTAAAGGAAGGGTCTCAGGTTTAGAAGGGGAAGGATTTGGATATCACATCTCATGTTATAGGACGGGTCTCAGGTTTGGTATTAGAAGCATTCAGATATCACATCTCATGCTATAGGAAGTGTCTCAGGATTGGAATGGGAAGGAGTTGGATATCACATCTCATGCTATAGGAAGGGTTTCAGGTTTGGTAGAAGCATTGAGATATCACATCTCATGCTATAGGAAGAGTCTCAGGTTTGGGAAGGGAAGGATTTGGATTTCACATCTCATGTTATAGGATGGTTCTCATGTTTGGTTTTTGAAGCATTGAGATATCACATCTCATGCTATCGGAAGGGTCTCAGGTTTGGAATGGGAAGGAGTTGGATATCATATCTCATGTTATAGGAAGGATCTCAGTTTGGTATTAGAAGCATTGAGATATCACATCTCATGCTATAGGAAGGGTCTCAGGATTGGAATGGGAAGGAGTTGGATATCACATCTCATGCTATAGGGAGGGTCTCAGTTTTGATATTAGAAGCATTGAGATATCACATATGCTATTGGAAGGGTCTCAGTATTGGAATTGGAAGGAGTTGGATATCACATCTCATGCTATAGGAAGGATCTCAGGTTGGAATGGGAAGGAGTTGGATATCACATCTCATGTTATAGGAAGGGTCTCAAGATTGGAATGGGAAGGATTCGGATATTACATCTCTTGCTATATGAAGGGTCTCGGGTTTTTTATTAGAAACATTGAGATATCACATCTCATGCTATAGGAAGGGTTTCAGTATTGGAATGGGAAGGATTTGGATATCACATCTCATGCTAAAGGAAGGGTCTCAGGTTTGGAAGGGGAAGGATTTGGATATCATATCTCATGTTATAGGACGGGTCCCAGGTTTGGTATTAGAAGCATTGAGATATCACATCTCATGGTATAGGAAGGATCTCAGGTTTGGAATGGGAAGGAATTGGATATCACATCTCATGTTATAGGAAGGATCTCAGGATTGGAATGGGAAGGATTTGGATATCACATCTCATGCTATAGGAAGGGTCTCAGGAATGGAATGGGAAGGACTTGGATATCACATCTCATGATAAAGGAAGGGTCTAAGGTTTGGAAGGGGAAGGATTTGGATATCACATCTCATGTTATTGGACCGGTCTCAGGTTTGGTATTAGAGTATTAGAAGCATTGAGATATCAAGTCTCATGGTATAGGACGGGAGTTTGATATCACATCTCATGCCATGGTATGGGTCTCAGGTTTTGTAGAAGCATTGGGATATCACATCTCATGCTATCGGAAGGGTATCAGGATAGGATTTGGAAGGAGTTGGATATCCCATCTCATGCTATAGGAAGGGTCTCAGGTTGGAATGGGAAGGAGTTGGATATCACATCTCATGTAATAGGAAGGGTCTCAGGATTGGAATGGGAAGGACTTGGATATCACATCTCATGCTGTAGGAAGGCTCTCAGGTTTGGAAAGGGAAGGAGTTGGATATCACATTTCATGTTAGAGGTAGGATCTCAAGTTTGGTATTAGAGGTATTGAGATATCACATCTCATGCTATCAGAAGGGTATCAGGATTGGAATGGGAAGGAGTTGGATATCACATCTCATGTTATAGGAAGGATCTCAGGTTTGGTATTATAAGCATTGAGATATCACATCTCATGCTATCGGAAGGATCTCAGGTTTGGTATTAGAAGCATTGAGATATCACATCTCATGCTATAGGAAGGGTCTCAGGATTGGAATTGGAAGGAGTTGGATATCACATCTCATGTTATAAGAAGGATCTCAGGTTTGGTATTAGAAGCATTGAGATATCACATTTCATGCTATAGGAAGGGTCTCAGGATTGGAATGGGAAGGAGTTGGATATCACATCTCATGCTAAAGGAAGGGTCTCAGTTTTGGTAAAAGCATTGATATATCACATCTCATGCTATAGGAAGGGTCTCAGGATTGGAATGGGAAGGAGTTGGATATCACATCTCATGCTATAGGAAGGGTCTCAGGTTTGGTATAAGCATTGAGATATCACATCTCTGCTATCGGAAGGGTCTCAGGATTGGAATGGGAATCACGTTGATATCACATCTCATGCTATAGGGAGGGTCTCAATTTTGATATTAGAAGTATTGAGATATCACATCTCATGCTATCGGAAGAGTCCCAGGATTGGAATGGGAGGAGCTGGATATCACATCTCATGCTAAAGGAAGGGTCTCAGGTCGGAAGGGGAAGGATTTGGATATCACATCTCATGTTATAGGACGGGTCTCAGGTTTGGTATTAGAAGCATTGAGATATCACATCTCATGCTATAGGAAGGGTTTCAGGTTTTGTAGAAGCATTGAGATATCACATATCATGCTATAGGAAGAGTCTCAGGTTTGGGAAGGGAAGGATTTGGATTTCACATCTCATGTTATAGGATGGTTCTCATGTTTGGTTTTTGAAGCATTGAGATATCACATCTCATGCTATCGGAAGGGTCTCAGGTTTGGAAGGGGAAGGATTTGGATATTGTTAAGACGGATTTCTGAACTCTGTCCTGGTGGCGCAGAAGTTCAGAAGGCCAACCTAATTACTTGGAACAGGGTAACCTCTGGACAAGCCAGACCAATCAAGGTAGCGATCGCGGCGGTCAAGACTAGGTCTCAAGAGGGGTGAGGGTGACTGAAAGCCCGCAATGAGCACACGAAGCAAGAGCGCTTACAAACTACTCCAAACAGTTGTTATATCAAAAATAGATACACATTTATTTTAAGGCATTTAAAACAATGACCGTAGCGAGAAAATCACAATATCACAGTATTAAACCAACACATACCATATCAACACAATATATATACAAATACACAGTCGCAAGCGTTTAAAGCACGAAATATGTAGTCCACCTGAAAGGAAAGGAAAACAGGCAGTGCGATACCACTTTAGACTCAGTTCGCCTTCAGAGGCACCTAACTAGATGGAAGTCCGAGCCCTGCGAAGAGTGGAGCCTTATGCTCAAAGTACCTGCCACGCCGGTGCCAACGGGCAAAAGGGGAAGCTCTTCGGAGGAAGTCAGGCAGTTTAGTATAGTGCACAACAGAAGGAGAACAGGTTCCGCAACTCAAGCGCAGCCTCCACAGCGGGCAGAAGCAGAGCGCGAGTACGGCAAAAAGGGTGCTGTTTTTACACAGCAGGGAAAAGCGATGGGATACTGCAGGAGGGCGACCAGATCCTAGCTAATCTACTCACGGGTCCCCGAAGCAAGCAGACCCAGGCTTCTCCACGTTAGATTCAGTAGCTGGCAGGTTCAGAAGAGCAGGGAACGCCTCGTAGTCGTGTAGAGAAAAAAGACGTCCCAATCGACGAAACCAGCACAGTTTGTTGCCGCAGCAGGACAACGGAGCGGCCGTGTGTATTCAAGCCAAATGTACACTCCTCCCTTCAGACTTGGGAACGCCAAGTGTACGAAGCGTGGGAGAGTGACAAGGACTCGAAATACAACACAACCTGGCGGCAGTTACAGAGCAGGACTCCCTTGTAAGCTGGTCAGTCAACTGGATGGCCCAGAGACACTTTCGAAGGCTTACTTGGCAGGAGATGATGAAGTCGCCGGGAATAGCTGTTCCTGCTATTCCAAAGGTCGAAGCACCAGTACAGGCCTTCTGGTTCGATCCAAGGAGGAAAGGGTTTCACAGGACGACAGCAGTGCAAAGGAGGATTCCTTCAGCGTGTCACCAGCGATTCCTCGGTCCAGCCTCTTGGTTGCAGGATACTTGGCTCCTGTATTCCTTCGTTCGTGAGAACTCAGGAGATCGACATGGTAGTGGTGTTTCCAGCTCCCTCTTATCCACGGTTCCCTTCGCGCCAAAACGGAGGGGAGCCAATGGGAGATCCGCTCATCAACACACATACCATACGTGGACCAATCACGGACCACGGTGGTCCCAGGCATTCACACCACCCTAGACTCTCTGGCACCCAGGATGTGTATTGGGACCAGACATCCCAGCCCACACCCTGGAGGCACACAAACGACATGTAGAAGCCCGCGAAAGCAACCACGTTTCGCGGGAAAGTACATGCCCAAATAAGGAAGGCCCCGGGTCGCCCGACCTGGGGAAGGTGAAGGGAGCAAGACGGTCAGTGGACAGGACAAAGGAGCCTCGTGGACTGGCCATTTTGGGAGCCAGGCCACCATTTTGGGTTCAGTGCGAAAAACGTGCTCAGAACGCCAAAAGGAGCTCAAAATAAACAAAACGATCGCTGCCACCATTCGAGTCCCTGAATGACTTGCACCGATCAAATACCATCCTAAAAGAGTATCTAGGGTCTGTAGAAGGCTAGAGACCCAAGAGAGCTGTAATTTAGCTTACAGTGCCCTCTTGTGTCATGTTGCACTAAAGCCGCAACACGATAAAAGAAACTACGGGAAACAGCGTTCCCCGGTACTGACTGTCTTAAGGGCATGTCAGTTTCCCCGTAAGAAAGGAGCGAAAGCCCAGAGAAGTGCGGCAGAAGGCTGTACTTCTCTGGCAAAGTCAAGAACAAGGTTAAAAACAATAGCAAAAAGTTTAGGGGTTGCCACATGGAAGGAAAATTCCCTACAATTACGAAATCTTTCCTAACACTCGCCCCTCCCAGACTATGGACAGGGGGAACTAATCCACCCCTGGATGAGTTTCTTGTTCAGGTCGGTAAAACATTCTGGACAACCCATCAGCATTGCTATGTTGGACACCTGGCCTATGCTCAATAGTGAAGTCGAAGCCTTGTAGACTTATGGACCACCTAAGCAACTTTGGATTCTCCCCCTTCATGTTCATTAGCCACTTTAACGGCTTATGGTCAGTCTGCACAGTGAAGTGGGTCCCATAGAGGTAGGGCCTCAGCTTCCTTAGGGCCCACACAACAGAGAAACATTCTTTCTCTACCGTTTTCCATCTGAGCTCTCTGTCCTTAAGCTGGCGACTAATAAAACCGATAGGGTGTTCCTTACCCTTCTCATCTACTTGTGATAGTACAGCTCCTATCCCAGTGTCAGAGGCATCCGTCTGCACGATAAAAGGTCTTTGATGATCAGGGGCCCTTAGGACAGGGGCCTGGCACAAGGAGTCTTTTAAGCCATTGAAGGCCTTCTCACACTCGTCGGTCCAAGTTACCTTCTTGGGTTTCTTCGGAGTTGTGAGGGCAGTCAGAGGAGCAGCTATGGTGCCATAGTCTGCCACAAAATTGCGATAATACCCCGTGAGTCCTAAAAAGGCTCTCACTTGGGTTTGCGTAGTGGGGGTAGGCCAGTCTTGTACCGCTGGTACCTTACTGGATAGAGGCTGTCTCCTCCCTCCACGTACTTCATGTCCAAGGTAAACCACTGAGCCTTGGCCATTTTGGTGAGGGGCCACTCGGACACCCTCAAAAGAGCTTTCTGAAGGACTGCTTTTGAACAGGTCGGGGAGAGGTTCAGACTCCTCTTCCTCAACGTCTGAAGCAAATAGCAGTGCTGCGATTTCGCTGCTTGGGACGAAAGCCTTCAGCCTATTCACGTGAAACACTTTTGGAGCCTGTCCAGGCCTTCCAAGGTCCACTGAATAGTTAGCCTCACCCAGGGGCTCCACCACTGGGTAAGGGCCTGACCATTTGTCCTGTAAAGCTCGAGGCCTTATGAGATTCATGATCAGGACTTGCTGACCAAGTGTAAAGTTGATGAGGGAAGCTTTCTGGTCGTACCAATGTTTCACCAGCGCTTGCCCTGCCTTCAATTTATCACCGGCCAAGCCCATCAGAAGTACCATCCGTTTTCTGAGCCCTAGCACATAATCAACTACATTGGTAGTAACAGGGGGAGTGGGCATCTCCCATCCCTCTTTGACGATGGCTAAGGGTCCCCGTACGGGATGACCGAACAGAAGTTCGAAGGGGCTGAAGCCAACACCCTCCTGTGGTACCTCTCGGTAGGCAAACAGTAAGCATGAAACAAGAAGATCCCATTTTCTTCTCTGAGGCTCCTCCAGAGCCCCAATCATGCTCTTTAACGTCCTGTTGAAACGCCCCCCCAGACCATCGGTCTGGGGGCGGTATGCAGAAGAGAACCTGTAGGTGACCCCACATTCTTTCCACATAGCCTGCCTATACTTCGACATAAAGTTGCTGCCATGATCCGACACAACTTCTTTAGGGAAGCCAACCCTAGTAAACTGCCGAGTAAAGCTTCTGCAACTGGCTTGGCAGTTACAGTTGTAAATGGGACGGCCTCAGGATACCTGGTTGCATGGTCGACCAGCACCAGGATAAACCTATCGCCTGAGTATGTTTGCGGGTCAAGGGGACCAACCATGTCGATCCCTACCCTTTCAAATGGTACCCCCACAACTGGGAGCGGTACCAACGGAGCTTGGATTGTCGCGCCAACCTTACCAGACAACTGGCAGGAGGCACAACTCCTGCAGTGACTTTCTACTTGCACCCCCATCTTGGGCCAGTAGAAGTGCATGGATAACCTTTGCTTGGTCCTCTTCATACCAAGGTGACCAGCAAGGGGAACTTCATGCGCCAACTGCAGGAGGAAGGGCCTAACAGCAAGGGGAACCACCAACCTCCTATGGTCTCCTTCTGTAGACTCTGTGGGCTCACTATACAGGAGTCCACCTTCCCAATAAATCCTATGCTTGCCAGGAGGTTCACCCTCAAGCTGGGAGCAGGCCTGTCTCCTTAGGCCTTCCAGAGATGGGCACTCACGTTGGCCTTTACTGAATTCGTCCCTATCAGGACCTCCTTCAACTAACAAGTCTTTTAGTTCAGGATGACCATTGGGGTCGAATACTTCAGGCATCGCCACCTCCTCGTCAGGCCCGGGCGATTGACCAACTTCCTCCACCGCAGTGGTAGGCGAGCTCGGGGGAATATTCTCTTTCCCTCGTCTTGACTTGTAGACTCCTTTCGCCTTGGGTTTCCCCTTTGGCTGTGGCGGCGTATTGGACTTGGCCAATGCTGCCCATGCTTGAGACCGTGTGTAGGGTCTTTCGGCAGTGTCTCCTACGAGCCCTAAAGCTCTGAGATCATTACCCAACAAGACCTTTCCCGGTACGTTTCTCTGAATGCTCACTGGAATCCTGACTGCTGTACCATTTAAAGTAAGATTTACAGGGATCACGGGAAACATACGGAGGGGGCCGTCAGCCAACTTAGTGGGCATCAGAGTAGCTCTGGCAACTTCCTCTGAGTCTACCAAGGTAGAATCCACTACAGTGCGACTGCACCCACTATCCCTAAGAGCTGGAGTATCCACTCCATTGATCAGCACACTGTCTTTAAAGTAGTGCTTGGTATTATCCGGAATCCTAGCATAAGCCTCTGCGACTTTAGGCTCCCAGGAACCCAGGGACACTAAAACTACCTCAGCCTCTATTCCGCTGGGAAATGAGTCTGAGGAGAAGGATGCTCCTGTAATCTCTTCTTCCTCGTAGGAGGAGAAGGCCAGATTAACGGAGTGGACCCCCAAAGGTCTAACCTTACACCGGGGATCCCCCTTCACATGGTCAGTTGCTCCACAAGAAAAACAAGCCCCATTGGGTCTGTTTACGTAGGGAGGCTTATTGTAACCAGAGTTCTGTTTCGGAGGCGGACCTCCACTACCCTGTGAGTTCTCTTGTGTCTTACCCTTGTTTTCTTTTTGTAGCCCTTATGGGAAGAAGATTTAGCAGATTCCCCACCTTCCATATCTTTGGACTTTTTCCCTTCCTCCTGCTTACCAGGATGAGTTTTGTCCTTATGGGACACTCGATGTGACACCCATAAGTCTGCTGCAATGGCCAGCTTCTTAGGATCTATCTCCTTCGAATCGGCCAAATGCTGCTTAAGCTCCGGGGAAGAAGAACCAAAAATGTGTTCCAGCATGACAAGATTTATCATGCCTTCGAAGGTAGAAACCTTATAACCTTCGACCCAGCCAGTTAAGTTTTTCAAGGATTCAGCGACATAAGATACCCAAGTACCACCTTCCTTTTTCTTATACTCTCGAAAACGCTTTAAATATTGGGCCGGAGTCTTCCCAAACTTTAAAATGAGAGTTTGCTTTAACATTGCGAAATCAGCTCGCTCAGTCTTCGACATTTCCATAATGGCACTACAGCCAGAATGGGGCAGTCTACTGAGCAACCACGCAATCTTATCAGCATTGTCAACTTCTTGAACCTCGCATGCATACTCAAACGCATTCAGCCAGTCCATAATGTCATTCCTTTCTTCATACACACTGAGCAGATCCTTTGGAAACCGTGGATGAGAGGAAGCCCCAGACCCATGTCCAGGACCCTTGGATCCATTTGCAACCTGAAGCTTGGCCAGTTCCAACTGGTGATCCCTGTCTTACTGTTTTTCTGCCTGTTCGATTTTTAATTTGGCTATGCTGAATTCAAGCTCCTGCTGCCTAAACCGCAGCTCTTGCTTCTTGAATTCAAGCATAGCCTCCCCATCAGCACTGGCAGAGGAAACATTAGACATCTCGTCCTCCCTGTCCTCGTGGTCGCGGTGGATCAGTGCGGCGGCAGAACCGTCGGTTCTACCAGTGAGAGCAGCCCCACCACCTTCCGCACTGTCCTCAGAAGTTATAGCGTCAAGCTGCGCTTCTTGCCACGCCACGATTCTTTGGATCATTTCCAATTTCGTGCCTTGCGAGGAAACCCCTCTCTCCGCACACATCTTTTTTAGTGTTTCTGATTTAGAAGCATTCAAAGTTAACAAGGTACTTGTTTCCATACTGTTTGATAGGACTATGGCCTTTTTAAAGTTATACTATAACAATTCACTACGTGTACTGTTTGGAATAACCTGAAATGCCTTAGTTCGAGCGCAACACTGGATACCTTCAGTCGTATCCCACCGCTGTACACCAATTTGTTAAGACGGATTTCTGAACTCTGTCCTGGTGGCGCAGAAGTTCAGAAGGCCAACCTAATTACTTGGAACAGGGTAACCTCTGGACAAGCCAGACCAATCAAGGTAGCGATCGCGGCGGTCAAGACTAGGTCTCAAGAGGGGTGAGGGTGACTGAAAGCCCGCAATGAGCACACGAAGCAAGAGCGCTTACAAACTACTCCAAACAGTTGTTATATCAAAAATAGATACACATTTATTTTAAGGCCTTTAAAACAATGACCGTAGCGAGAAAATCACAATATCACAGTATTAAACCAACACATACCATATCAACACAATATATATACAAATACACAGTCGCAAGCGTTTAAAGCACGAAATATGTAGTCCACCTGAAAGGAAAGGAAAACAGGCAGTGCGATACCGCTTTAGACTCAGTTCGCCTTCAGAGGCACCTAACTAGATGGAAGTCCGAGCCCTGCGAAGAGTGGAGCCTTATGCTCAAAGTACCTGCCACGCCGGTGCCAACGGGCAAAAGGGGAAGCTCTTCGGAGGAAGTCAGGCAGTTTAGTATAGTGCACAACAGAAGGAGAACAGGTTCCGCAACTCAAGCGCAGCCTCCACAGCGGGCAGAAGCAGAGCGCGAGTACGGCAAAAAGGGTGCTGTTTTTACACAGCAGGGAAAAGCGATGGGATACTGCAGGAGGGCGACCAGATCCTAGCTAATCTACTCACCGGTCCCCGAAGCAAGCAGACCCAGGCTTCTCCACGTTAGATTCAGTAGCTGGCAGGTTCAGAAGAGCAGGGAACGCCTCGTAGTCGTGTAGAGAAAAAAGACGTCCCAATCGACGAAACCAGCACAGTTTGTTGCCGCAGCAGGACAACGGAGCGGCCGTGTGTATTCAAGCCAAATGTACACTCCTCCCTTCAGACTTGGGAACGCCAAGTGTACGAAGCGTGGGAGAGTGACAAGGACTCGAAATACAACACAACCTGGCGGCAGTTACAGAGCAGGACTCCCTTGTAAGCTGGTCAGTCAACTGGATGGCCCAGAGACACTTCCGAAGGCTTACTTGGCAGGAGATGATGAAGTCGCCGGGAATAGCTGTTCCTGCTATTCCAAAGGTCGAAGCACCAGTACAGGCCTTCTGGTTCGATCCAAGGAGGAAAGGGTTTCACAGGACGACAGCAGTGCAAAGGAGGATTCCTTCAGCGGGTCACCAGCGATTCCTCGGTCCAGCCTCTTGGTTGCAGGATACTTGGCTCCTGTATTCCTTCGTTCGTGAGAACTCAGGAGATCGACATGGTAGTGGTGTTTCCAGCTCCCTCTTATCCACGGTTCCCTTCGCGCCAAAACGGAGGGGAGCCAATGGGAGATCCGCTCATCAACACACATACCATACGTGGACCAATCACGGACCACGGTGGTCCCAGGCATTCACACCACCCTAGGCTCTCTGGCACCCAGGATGTGTATTGGGACCAGACATCCCAGCCCACACCCTGGAGGCACACAAACGACATGTAGAAGCCCGCGAAAGCAACCACGTTTCGCGGGAAAGTACATGCCCAAATAAGGAAGGCCCCGGGTCGCCCGACCTGGGGAAGGTAAAGGGAGCAAGACGGTCAGTGGACAGGACAAAGGAGCCTCGTGGACTGGCCATTTTGGGAGCCAGGCCACCATTTTGGGTTCAGTGCGAAAAACGTGCTCAGAACGCCAAAAGGAGCTCAAAATAAACAAAACGATCGCTGCCACCATTCGAGTCCCTGAATGACTTGCACCGATCAAATACCATCCTAAAAGAGTATCTAGGGTCTGTAGAAGGCTAGAGACCCAAGAGAGCTGTAATTTAGCTTACAGTGCCCTCTTGTGTCATGTTGCACTAAAGCCGCAACACGATAAAAGAAACTACGGGAAACAGCGTTCCCCGGTACTGACTGTCTTAAGGGCATGTCAGTTTCCCCGTAAGAAAGGAGCGAAAGCCCAGAGAAGTGCGGCAGAAGGCTGTACTTCTCTGGCAAAGTCAAGAACAAGGTTAAAAACAATAGCAAAAAGTTTAGGGGTTGCCACATGGAAGGAAAATTCCCTACAATTACGAAATCTTTCCTAACAGATATCACATCTCATGTTATAGGACGGGTCTCAGGTTTGGTATTAGAAGCATTGAGATATCACATCTCATGCTATAGGAAGGGTTTCAGGTTTGGTAGAAGCATTGAGATATCACATCTCATGCTATAGGAAGAGTCTCAGGTTTGGGAAGGGAAGGATTTGGATTTCACATCTCATGTTATAGGATGGTTCTCATGTTTGGTTTTTGAAGCATTGAGATATCACATCTCATGCTATCGGAAGGGTCTCAGGTTTGGAATGAGAAGGAGTTGGATATCACATGTCATGTTATAGGAAGGATCTCAATTTTGGTTTTTGAAGCATTGAGATATCACATCTCATGCTATAGGGAGGGTCTCAGTTTTGATATTAGAAGGATTGAGATATCACATCTCATGGTATAATAAGGGTCTCAGGATTGGAATGGGAATGAGTTGGATATCACATCTCAAGCTATCTCAGTATTGGAATGGGAAGGAGTTTGATCTCACATCTCAAGCTATAGGAAGGGTCTCAGGTTTGGGAAGGGAAGGATTTGGATTTCACATCTCATGTTATAGGATGGTTCTCATGTTTCGTTTTAGACGCATTGAGATATCACATCTCATGCTATCGGAAGGGTCTCAGGTTTGGAATGGGAAGGAGTTGGATATCACATCTCATGTTATAGGAAGGATCTCAGGTTTGGTATTAGAAGCATTGAGATATCACATCGCCTGCTATATGAAGGGTCTCAGGATTGGAATGTGAAGGATTTGGATATCACATTTCATGCTAAAGGAAGGGTCTCAGGTTTTTTAGAAGCATTGAGATATCACATCTCATGCTATAGGAAGGGTCTCAGGATTGGAATGGGAAGGAGTTGGATATCACATCTCATGCCATAGGAAGGGTCTCAGGTTTGGTATAAGAATTGAGATATCACATCTCTGCTATCGGAAGGGTCTCAGGATTGGATTGGGAAGGATTTGGATATCCCTTCTCATGCTATAGGAATTGTCTCAGGTTGGAATGGGAAGGAGTTGGATATCACATCTCATGTTATAGAAAGGGTCTCAAGATTGGAATGGGAAGGATTTGGATATTAAATCTCTTGCTATAGTAAGGGTCTCGGGTTTTTTATTAGAAAAATTGAGATATCACATCTCATGCTATAGGAAGGGTTTCAGGATTGGAATGGGAAGGATTTGGATATCACATCTCATGCTAAAGGAAGGGTCTCAGGTTTGGAAGGGGAAGGATTTGGATATCATATCTCATGTTATAGGACGGGTCCCAGGTTTGGTATTAGAAGCATTGAGATATCACATCTCATGGTATAGGAAGGGTCTCAGGATTGGAATGGGAAGCAGTTGGATATCATATCTCATCCAATAGGAAGGGTCTCAGGTTTGGAATGGGAAGGAATTGGATATCACATCTCATGTTATAGGAAGGATCTCAGGATTGGAATGGGAAGGATTTGGATATCACATCTCTTGCTATAGGAAGGGTCTCAGGTTTTTTATTAGAAACATTGAGATATCACATCTCATGCTATAGGAAGGGTGTCAGGATTGGAATGGGAAGGAGTTGGATATCACGTTTCATGTTATAGGAAGGGTCTCAGGATTGGAATGGGAAGGAGTTGGATATCACATCTCATGCTAAAGGAAGGGTCTCAGGTTTGATAGAAGCATTGAGATATCACATCTCATGCTATAGGAAGGAACTCAGGATTGGAATGGGAAGGAGTTGGATATCACATCTCATGCCATAGGAAGGGTCATCAGGTTTGGTATATGCATTGAGATATCACATCTCTGCTATCGGAAAGGTCTCAGGATAGGAATGGGAAGGACTTAGATATCACATCTCATACTATAGGGAGGGTCTCAGTTTTGATATTAGAAGCATTGAGATATCACATCTCATGCTATCGGAAGGGTCTCAGGATTGGAATGGGATGGAGTTGGATGTCACATCTCAAGCTATCTCAGGATTGGAATAGGAAGGAGTTTGATATCACATCTCAAGCTATAGGAAGGGTTTCAGGTTTGGAAGGGGAAGGATTTGGATCTCACATCTCATGTTTTAGGACGGGTCTCAGGTTTGGTATTAGAAGCATTGAGATATCACATCTCATCGTATAGGAAGGGTCTCAGGATTGGAATGGGAAGGAGTTGGATATCACATCTCAAGCTATCTCAGGATTGGAATGGGAAGGAGTTTGATATCACATCTCAAGCTATAGGAAGGGTCTCAGGTTTGGAAAGGGAAGGATTTGGATTTCACATCTCATGTTATAGGATGGTTCTCATGTTTGGTTTTAGAAGCATTGAGATAACATATCTCATGCTATCGGAAGGGTCTCAAGTTTGGAAAGGGAAGGATTTGGATTTCACATGTTATAGGATGGTTCTCAGGTTTGGTTTTAGAAGCATTAAGATATAACATCTCATGCTATAGAAAGGGTCTCAGGTTTGGAATGGGAAGGAGTTGGATATCACATCTCATGCTAAAGGAAAGGTCTCAGGTTTGGAAGGGGAAGGATTTGGATCTCACATCTCATGTTTTAGGACGGGTCTCAGGTTTGGTATTAGAAGCATTGAGATATCACATCTCATGGTATAGGAAGGGTCTCAGGATTGGAATGGGAAGGAGTTGGATATCACATTGAATGGGAAGGAGTTTGATATCACATCTCAAGCTATAGGAAGGGTCTCAGGTTTGGAAAGGGAATGATTTGGATTTCACATCTCATGTTATAGGATGGTTCTCATGTTTGGTTTTAGAAGCATTGAGATATCACATCTCATGCTATAGGAAGATTCTCAGGATTGGAATGGGAAGGAGTTGGATATCACATCTCATGTTATAGGAAGGGTCTCAGGATTGGAATGGGAAGGAGTTGGATATCACATCTCATGCTAAAGGAAGGGTCTCAGGTTAGATAGAAGCAAAGGTTTGGAATGGGAAGGAGTTTGATATCACATCTCATGTTATAGGAAGGATCTCAGGTTTGGTATTAGAAGCATTGAGATATCACATCTCATGCTATAGGAAGGGTCTCAGGATTGGAATGGGAAGGATTTGGATATCACATCTCATGTTATAGGAAGGATCTCAGGTTTGGTATTAGAAGCATTGAGATATCACATCTCATGCTATCGGAAGGGTCTCAGGTTTGGTATAAGCATTGAGATATCACATCTCTGCTATCGGAAGGGTCTCAGGATTGGAATGGGAAGGACTTGGATATCACAATTCATGTTATAGGAAGGGTCTCAGGTTTGATATTAGAAGCATTGAGATATCACATCTCATGCTATAGGAAGGGTCTCAGGATTGGAATGGGAAGGAGTTGGATATCACATCTCATGCTATAGGAAGGGTCTCAGGTTTGGTATAAGCATTGAGATATCCCATCTCATGCTATAGGAAGGGTCTCAGGATTGGAATCGGAAGGAGTTGTATATGACATCTCATGCCATAGTAAGGGTCACAGGTTTGGTATAAGCATTGAGATACCACATCTCTGCTATCGGAAGGGTCTCAGGATTGGAATGGGAAGGAGTTGGATATCCCATCTCGTTATAGGAAGGGTCTCAGGTTTGGTATTAGAAGCATCGAGATATCACATCTCATGCTATAGGAAGGGTCTAAGGTTTGGAAGGGGAAGGATTTGGATATCACATCTCATGTTATAGGACCGGTCTCAGGTTTGGTATTAGAAGCATTGAGATATCAAGTCTCATGGTATAGGACGGGTCTCAGAATTGGAATGGGAAGGAGTTGGATATCACATCTCAAGCTATAGGAAGGGTCTCAGGATTGGAATGGGAAGGAGTTTGATATCACATCTCATGCCATGGTATGGGTCTCAGGTTTTGTAGAGGCATTGGGATATCACATCTCATGCTATCGGAAGGGTATCAAGATTGGATTTGGAAGGAGTTGGATATCCCATCTCATGCTATAGGAAGGGTCTAAGGTTGGAATGGGAAGGAGTTGGATATCACATCTCATGTTATAGGAAGGGTCTCAGGATTGGAATGGGAAGGACTTGGATATCACATCTCATTCTATAGGAAGTCTCTCAGGGTTGGAAGGGGAAGGCGTTGGATATCACATTTCATGTTAGAGGTAGGATCTCAGGTTTGGTATTAGAGGCATTGAGATATCACATCTCATGCTATCAGAAGGGTCTCAGGATTGGAATGGGAAGGAGTTGGATATCACATCTTATGCTAAAGGGAGGGTCTAAGGTATGGAAGGGGAAGGATTTGGATATCACATCTCATGTTATAGGAAGGATCTCAGGTTTGGTATTAGAAGCATTGAGATATCACATCTCATGCTATCAGAAGGGTCTCAGGTTTGGTATAAGCATTGAGATATCACATCTCTGCTATCGGAAGGGTCTCAGGATTGGAATGGGAAGGACTTGGATATCACAATTCATGTTATAGGAAGGGTCTCAGGTTTGGTGTTAGAAGCATTGAGATATCACATCTCATGCTATAGGAAGGGTCTCAGGATTGGAATGGGAAGGACTTGGATATCACATCTCATGTTATAGGAAGGGTCTCAGGTTTGGTATTAGAAGCATTGAGATATCACATCTCATGCTATAGGAAGGGTCTCAGGAATGGAATGGGAAGGACTTGGATATCACATCTCATGATAAAGGAAGGGTCTAAGGTTTGGAAGGGGAAGGATCTGGATATCACATCTCATGTTATTGGACCGGTCTCAGGTTCGGTATTAGAAGCATTGAGATATCAAGTCTCATGGTATAGGACGGGAGTTTGATATTACATCTTATGCCATGGTATGGGTCTCAGGTTTTGTAGAAGCATTGGGATATCACATCTCATGCTATCGGAAGGGTATCAGGATTGGATTTGGAAGGAGTTGGATATCCCATCTCATGCTATAGGAAGGGTCTCAGGTTGGAATGGGAAGGAGTTGGATATCACATCTCATGTTATAGGAAGGGTCTCAGGATTGGAATGGGAAGGACTTGGATATCACATCTCATGCTGTAGGAAGGCTCTCAGGTTTGGAAAGGGAAGGAGTTGGATATCACATGTCATGTTAGAGGTAGGATCTCAGGTTTGGTATTAGAGGCATTGAGATATCACATCTCATGCTATCAGAAGGGTATCAGGATTGGAATGGGAAGGAGTTGGATATCACATCTCATGCTAAAAGGAGGGTCTCAGGTTTGGAAGGGGAAGGATTTGGATATCACATCTCATGTTAGAGGAAGGATCTCAGGTTTGGTATTAGAAGCATTGAGATATCACATCTCATGCTATCGGAAGGATCTCAGGTTTGGTATTAGAAGCATTGAGATATCACATCTCATGCTATAGGAAGGGTCTCAAGATTGGAATGGGAAGGAGTTGGATATCACATCTCAAGCTATCTCAGGGTTGGAATGGGAAGGAGTTTGATATCACATCTCAAGCTATAGGAAGGGTCTCAGGTTTGGAAAGGGAAGGATTTGGATTTCACATCTCATGTTATAGGATGGTTCTCATGTTTGGTTTTAGAAGCATTGAGATATCACATCTCATGCTATCGGAAGGGTCTCAGGTTTGGAAAGGGAAGGATTTGGATTTCACATGTTATAGGATAGTTCTCAGGTTTGGTTTTAGAAGCATTAAGATATAACATCTCATGCTATAGGAAGGGTCTCAGGTTTGGAATGGGAAGGAGTTGGATATCCCATCTCATGCTAAAGGAAAGGTCTCAGGTTTGGAAGGGGAAGGATTTGGATCTCACATCTCATGTTATAGGAAGGATCACAGGTTTGGTATTGGAAGCATTGAGATGTCACATCTCATGCTATCGGAAGGGTCTCAGGATTGGAATGGGAAGGAGTTGGATATCACATCTCATGCTATAGGAAGGGTCTCAGGTTTGGAACGGGAAGCAGTTGGATATCACATCTCATGTTATAGGAAGAGTCTCAGGTTTGGTATAAGCATTGAGATATCACATCTCGGCTATCGGAGGTGTCTCAGGATTGGGATGGGAAGGAGTTGGATATCACATCTCATGCTGTAGGAAGGGTCTCAGGTTTGGAATGGGAAGGAATTGGATATTACATCTCATGTCATTGGAAGTATCTCAGGTTTGGTATTAGAAGCATTAAGATATCACATCTCATGCTATAGGAATGGTCTCAGGATTGGAATGGGTAGGAGTTGGATATTACATTCTTGCTATAGGAAGGGTCTCATGTTTGGAATGGGAAGGAGTTCGATATCACATATGCTATAGGAAGGGTCTCAGGTTTGGAACGGGAAGGAGTTGGATATCACATCTCATGTTATAGGACGGGTCTCTGGTTTGGTATTAGAATCATTGAGATATCACATTTCATGCTGTAGGAAGGGCCTAAGGATTGGAATGGGATGGACTTGGATATCACATCTCATGCTATAGGTAGGCTCTCAGGTTTGGTATAAGCATTGAGATATCACATCTCATGCTATAGGAAGGGTCTCAGGATTGGAATGGGAAGGATTTGGATATCACATCTCATGCTATAGGAAGGGTCTCAGGTTTGGTATAAGCATGGAGATATCACTTCTCATGCTATAGGAAGTGTCTCAGGATTGGAATGGGAAGGAGTTGGATATCACATCTCATGTTATAGGAAGGATCTCAGGTTTGGTAATAGAAGCAGTGAGACATCACATCTCATGCTATAGGAAGGGTCTCAGGATTGGAATGGGAAGGAGTTGTATATGACATCTCATGCCATAGGAAGGGTCTCAGGTTTGGTATAAGCATTGAGATATCACATCTCTGCTATCGGAAGGGTCTCAGGATTGGAATGGGAAGGAGTTGGATATCCCATCTCATGTTATAGGAAGGGTCTCAGGTTTGGTATTAGAAGCATTGAGATATCACATCTCATGCTATAGGAAGGGTCTCAGGATTGGAATGGTAAGGACTTGGATATCACATCTCATGCTATAGGGAGGGTGTCAAGTTTGATATCAGAAGCATTGAGATAACAAATCTCATGATATCGGAAGGGTCTCAGGATTGGAATGGGAAGGTGTTGGATATCACATCTCATGATAAAGTAAGGGTCTAAGGTTTGGAAGGGGAAGGATTTGGATATCACATCTCATGTTATAGGACCGGTCTCAGGTTTGGTATTAGAAGCATTGAGATATCAAGTCTCATGGTATAGGACGGGTCTCAGAATTGGAATGGGAAGGAGTTGGATATCACATCTCAAGCTATAGGAAGGGTCTCAGGATTGGAATGGGAAGGAGTTTGATATCACATCTCATGCCATGGTATGGGTCTCAGGTTTTGTAGAGGCATTGGGATATCACATCTCATGCTATCGGAAGGGTATCAAGATTGGATTTGGAAGGAGTTGGATATCCCATCTCATGCTATAGGAAGGGTCTAAGGTTGGAATGGGAAGGAGTTGGATATCACATCTCATGTTATAGGAAGGGTCTCAGGATTGGAATGGGAAGGACTTGGATATCACATCTCATTCTATAGGAAGTCTCTCAGGGTTGGAAGGGGAAGGCGTTGGATATCACATTTCATGTTAGAGGTAGGATCTCAGGTTTGGTATTAGAGGCATTGAGATATCACATCTCATGCTATCAGAAGGGTCTCAGGATTGGAATGGGAAGGAGTTGGATATCACATCTTATGCTAAAGGGAGGGTCTAAGGTATGGAAGGGGAAGGATTTGGATATCACATCTCATGTTATAGGAAGGATCTCAGGTTTGGTATTAGAAGCATTGAGATATCACATCTCATGCTATCGGAAGGGTCTCAGGTTTGGTATAAGCATTGAGATATCACATCTCTGCTATCGGAAGGGTCTCAGGATTGGAATGGGAAGGACTTGGATATCACAATTCATGTTATAGGAAGGGTCTCAGGTTTGGTATTAGAAGCATTGAGATATCACATCTCATGCTATAGGAAGGGTCTCAGGATTGGAATGGGAAGGAGTTGGATATCACATCTCATGCTATAGGAAGGGTCTCAGGTTTGGTATAAGCATTGAGATATCCCATCTCATGCTATAGGAAGGGTCTCAGGATTGGAATCGGAAGGAGTTGTATATGACATCTCATGCCATAGTAAGGGTCACAGGTTTGGTATAAGCATTGAGATACCACATCTCTGCTATCGGAAGGGTCTCAGGATTGGAATGGGAAGGAGTTGGATATCCCATCTCGTTATAGGAAGGGTCTCAGGTTTGGTATTAGAAGCATTGAGATATCACATCTCATGCTATAGGAAGGGTCTAAGGTTTGGAAGGGGAAGGATTTGGATATCACATCTCATGTTATAGGACCGGTCTCAGGTTTGGTATTAGAAGCATTGAGATATCAAGTCTCATGGTATAGGACGGGTCTCAGAATTGGAATGGGAAGGAGTTGGATATCACATCTCAAGCTATAGGAAGGGTCTCAGGATTGGAATGGGAAGGAGTTTGATATCACATCTCATGCCATGGTATGGGTCTCAGGTTTTGTAGAGGCATTGGGATATCACATCTCATGCTATCGGAAGGGTATCAAGATTGGATTTGGAAGGAGTTGGATATCCCATCTCATGCTATAGGAAGGGTCTAAGGTTGGAATGGGAAGGAGTTGGATATCACATCTCATGTTATAGGAAGGGTCTCAGGATTGGAATGGGAAGGACTTGGATATCACATCTCATTCTATAGGAAGTCCCTCAGGGTTGGAAGGGGAAGGCGTTGGATATCACATTTCATGTTAGAGGTAGGATCTCAGGTTTGGTATTAGAGGCATTGAGATATCAGATCTCATGCTATCAGAAGGGTCTCAGGATTGGAATGGGAAGGAGTTGGATATCACATCTTATGCTAAAGGGAGGGTCTAAGGTATGGAAGGGGAAGGATTTGGATATCACATCTCATGTTATAGGAAGGATCTCAGGTTTGGTATTAGAAGCATTGAGATATCACATCTCATGCTATCGGAAGGGTCTCAGGTTTGGTATAAGCATTGAGATATCACACCTCTGCTATCGGAAGGGTCTCAGGATTGGAATGGGAAGGACTTGGATATCACAATTCATGTTATAGGAAGGGTCTCAGGTTTGGTGTTAGAAGCATTGAGATATCACATCTCATGCTATAGGAAGGGTCTCAGGATTGGAATGGGAAGGACTTGGATATCACATCTCATGTTATAGGAAGGGTCTCAGGTTTGGTATTAGAAGCATTGAGATATCACATCTCATGCTATAGGAAGGGTCTCAGGAATGGAATGGGAAGGACTTGGATATCACATCTCATGATAAAGGAAGGGTCTAAGGTTTGGAAGGGGAAGGATTTGGATATCACATCTCATGTTAGTGGACCGGTCTCAGGTTCGGTATTAGAAGCATTGAGATATCAAGTCTCATGGTATAGGACGGGAGTTTGATATTACATCTTATGCCATGGTATGGGTCTCAGGTTTTGTAGAAGCATTGGGATATCACATCTCATGCTATCGGAAGGGTATCAGGATTGGATTTGGAAGGAGTTGGATATCCCATCTCATGCTATAGGAAGGGTCTCAGGTTGGAATGGGAAGGAGTTGGATATCACATCTCATGTTATAGGAAGGGTCTCAGGATTGGAATGGGAAGGACTTGGATATCACATCTCATGCTGTAGGAAGGCTCTCAGGTTTGGAAAGGGAAGGAGTTGGATATCACATGTCATGTTAGAGGTAGGATCTCAGGTTTGGTATTAGAGGCATTGAGATATCACATCTCATGCTATCAGAAGGGTATCAGGATTGGAATGGGAAGGAGTTGGATATCACATCTCATGCTAAAAGGAGGGTCTCAGGTTTGGAAGGGGAAGGATTTGGATATCACATCTCATGTTAGAGGAAGGATCTCAGGTTTGGTATTAGAAGCATTGAGATATCACATCTCATGCTATCGGAAGGATCTCAGGTTTGATATTAGAAGCATTGAGATATCACATCTCATGCTATAGGAAGGGTCTCAGGATTGGAATGGGAAGGAGTTGGATATCACATCTCAAGCTATCTCATGGTTGGAATGGGAAGGAGTTTGATATCACATCTCAAGCTATAGGAAGGGTCTCAGGTTTGGAAAGGGAAGGATTTGGATTTCACATCTCATGTTATAGGATGGTTCTCATGTTTGGTTTTAGAAGCATTGAGATATCACATCTCATGCTATCGGAAGGGTCTCAGGTTTGGAAAGGGAAGGATTTGGATTTCACATGTTATAGGATAGTTCTCAGGTTTGGTTTTAGAAGCATTAAGATATAACATCTCATGCTATAGGAAGGGTCTCAGGTTTGGAATGGGAAGGAGTTGGATATCCCATCTCATGCTAAAGGAAAGGTCTCAGGTTTGGAAGGGGAAGGATTTGGATCTCACATCTCATGTTATAGGAAGGATCACAGGTTTGGTATTGGAAGCATTGAGATGTCACATCTCATGCTACCGGAAGGGTCTCAGGATTGGAATGGGAAGGAGTTGGATATCACATCTCATGCTATAGGAAGGGTCTCAGGTTTGGAACGGGAAGCAGTTGGATATCACATCTCATGTTATAGGAAGAGTCTCAGGTTTGGTATAAGCATTGAGATATCACATCTCGGCTATCGGAGGTGTCTCAGGATTGGGATGGGAAGGAGTTGGATATCACATCTCATGCTGTAGGAAGGGTCTCAGGTTTGGAATGGGAAGGAATTGGATATTACATCTCATGTCATTGGAAATATCTCAGGTTTGGTATTAGAAGCATTAAGATATCACATCTCATGCTATAGGAATGGTCTCAGGATTGGAATGGGTAGGAGTTGGATATTACATTCTTGCTATAGGAAGGGTCTCATGTTTGGAATGGGAAGGAGTTCGATATCACATATGCTATAGGAAGGGTCTCAGGTTTGGAACGGGAAGGAGTTGGATATCATATCTCATGTTATAGGACGGGTCTCTGGTTTGGTATTAGAATCATTGAGATATCACATTTCATGCTGTAGGAAGGGCCTAAGGATTGGAATGGGATGGACTTGGATATCACATCTCATGCTATAGGTAGGCTCTCAGGTTTGGTATAAGCATTGAGATATCACATCTCATGCTATAGGAAGGGTCTCAGGATTGGAATGGGAAGGATTTGGATATCACATCTCATGCTATAGGAAGGGTCTCAGGTTTGGTATAAGCATGGAGATATCACTTCTCATGCTATAGGAAGTGTCTCAGGATTGGAATGGGAAGGCGTTGGATATCACATCTCATGTTATAGGAAGGATCTCAGGTTTGGTAATAGAAGCAGTGAGACATCACATCTCATGCCATAGGAAGGGTCTCAGGTTTGGTATAAGCATTGAGATATCACATCTCTGCTATCGGAAGGGTCTCAGGATTGGAATGGGAAGGAGTTGGATATCCCATCTCATGTTATAGGAAGGGTCTCAGGTTTGGTATTAGAAGCATCGAGATATCACATCTCATGCTATAGGAAGGGTCTCAGGATTGGAATGGTAAGGACTTGGATATCACATCTCATGCTATAGGGAGGGTGTCAAGTTTGATATCAGAAGCATTGAGATAACAAATCTCATGATATCGGAAGGGTCTCAGGATTGGAATGGGAAGGTGTTGGATATCACATCTCATGATAAAGTAAGGGTCTAAGGTTTGGAAGGGGAAGGATTTGGATATCACATCTCATGTTATAGGACCGGTCTCAGGTTTGGTATTAGAAGCATTGAGATATCAAGTCTCATGGTATAGGACGGGTCTCAGAATTGGAATGGGAAGGAGTTGGATATCACATCTCAAGCTATAGGAAGGGTCTCAGGATTGGAATGGGAAGGAGTTTGATATCACATCTCATGCCATGGTATGGGTCTCAGGTTTTGTAGAGGCATTGGGATATCACATCTCATGCTATCGGAAGGGTATCAAGATTGGATTTGGAAGGAGTTGGATATCCCATCTCATGCTATAGGAAGGGTCTAAGGTTGGAATGGGAAGGAGTTGGATATCACATCTCATGTTATAGGAAGGGTCTCAGGATTGGAATGGGAAGGACTTGGATATCACATCTCATTCTATAGGAAGTCTCTCAGGGTTGGAAGGGGAAGGCGTTGATATCACATTTCATGTTAGAGGTAGGATCTCAGGTTTGGTATTAGAGGCATTGAGATATCACATCTCATGCTATCAGAAGGGTCTCAGGATTGGAATGGGAAGGAGTTGGATATCACATCTTATGCTAAAGGGAGGGTCTAAGGTATGGAAGGGGAAGGATTTGGATATCA
Source organism: Ambystoma mexicanum (assembly GCF_040938575.1). NCBI lineage: Eukaryota > Metazoa > Chordata > Amphibia > Caudata > Ambystomatidae > Ambystoma > Ambystoma mexicanum. The sequence continues at coordinate 474,662 of NW_027182477.1, forward strand.
CATCTCATGTTATAGGAAGGATCTCAGGTTTGGTATTAGAAGCATTGAGATATCACATCTCATGCTATCGGAAGGGTCTCAGATTTGGTATAAGCATTGAGATATCACATCTCTGCTATCGGAAGGGTCTCAGGATTGGAATGGGAAGGACTTGGATATCACAATTCATGTTATAGGAAGGGTCTCAGGTTTGGTATTAGAAGCATTGAGATATCACATCTCATGCTATAGGAAGGGTCTCAGGATTGGAATGGAAGGAGTTGGATATCACATCTCATGCTATAGGCAGGGTCTCAGGTTTGGTATAAGCATTGAGATATCCCATCTCATGCTATAGGAAGGGTCTCAGGATTGGAATCGGAAGGAGTTGTATATGACATCTCATGCCATAGTAAGGGTCACAGGTTTGGTATAAGCATTGAGATACCACATCTCTGCTATCGGAAGGGTCTCAGGATTGGAATGGGAAGGAGTTGGATATCCCATCTCGTTATAGGAAGGGTCTCAGGTTTGGTATTAGAAGCATTGAGATATCACATCTCATGCTATAGGAAGGGTCTAAGGTTTGGAAGGGGAAGGATTTGGATATCACATCTCATGTTATAGGACCGGTCTCAGGTTTGGTATTAGAAGCATTGAGATATCAAGTCTCATGGTATAGGACGGGTCTCAGAATTGGAATGGGAAGGAGTTGGATATCACATCTCAAGCTATAGGAAGGGTCTCAGGATTGGAATGGGAAGGAGTTTGATATCACATCTCATGCCATGGTATGGGTCTCAGGTTTTGTAGAGGCATTGGGATATCACATCTCATGCTATTGGAAGGGTATCAAGATTGGATTTGGAAGGAGTTGGATATCCCATCTCATGCTATAGGAAGGGTCTAAGGTTGGAATGGGAAGGAGTTGGATATCACATCTCATGTTATAGGAAGGGTCTCAGGATTGGAATGGGAAGGACTTGGATATCACATCTCATTCTATAGGAAGTCTCTCAGGGTTGGAAGGGGAAGGCGTTGGATATCACATTTCATGTTAGAGGTAGGATCTCAGGTTTGGTATTAGAGGCATTGAGATATCACATCTCATGCTATCAGAAGGGTCTCAGGATTGGAATGGGAAGGAGTTGGATATCACATCTTATGCTAAAGGGAGGGTCTAAGGTATGGAAGGGGAAGGATTTGGATATCACATCTCAGGTTATAGGAAGGATCTCAGGTTTGGTATTAGAAGCATTGAGATATCACATCTCATGCTATCGGAAGGGTCTCAGGTTTGGTATAAGCATTGAGATATCACATCTCTGCTATCGGAAGGGTCTCAGGATTGGAATGGGAAGGACTTGGATATCACAATTCATGTTATAGGAAGGGTCTCAGGTTTGGTGTTAGAAGCATTGAGATATCACATCTCATGCTATAGGAAGGGTCTCAGGAATGGAATGGGAAGGACTTGGATATCACATCTCATGATAAAGGAAGGGTCTAAGGTTTGGAAGGGGAAGGATTTGGATATCACATCTCATGTTATTGGACCGGTCTCAGGTTCGGTATTAGAAGCATTGAGATATCAAGTCTCATGGTATAGGATGGGAGTTTGATATTACATCTTATGCCATGGTATGGGTCTCAGGTTTTGTAGAAGCATTGGGATATCACATCTCATGCTATCGGAAGGGTATCAGGATTGGATTTGGAAGGAGTTGGATATCCCATCTCATGCTATAGGAAGGGTCTCAGGTTGGAATGGGAAGGAGTTGGATATCACATCTCATGTTATAGGAAGGGTCTCAGGAATGGAATGGGAAGGACTTGGATATCACATCTCATGCTGTAGGAAGGCTCTCAGGTTTGGAAAGGGAAGGAGTTGGATATCACATGTCATGTTAGAGGTAGGATCTCAGGTTTGGTATTAGAGGCATTGAGATATCACATCTCATGCTATCAGAAGGGTATCAGGATTGGAATGGGAAGGAGTTGGATATCACATCTCATGCTAAAAGGAGGGTCTCAGGTTTGGAAGGGGAAGGATTTGGATATCACATCTCATGTTAGAGGAAGGATCTCAGGTTTGGTATTAGAAGCATTGAGATATCACATCTCATGCTATCGGAAGGATCTCAGGTTTGGTATTAGAAGCATTGAGATATCACATCTCATGCTATAGGAAGGGTCTCAGGATTGGAATGGGAAGGAGTTGGATATCACATCTCAAGCTATCTCAGGGCTGGAATGGGAAGGAGTTTGATATCACATCTCAAGCTATAGGAAGGGTCTCAGGTTTGGAAAGGGAAGGATTTGGATTTCACATCTCATGTTATAGGATGGTTCTCATGTTTGGTTTTAGAAGCATTGAGATATCACATCTCATGCTATCGGAAGGGTCTCAGGTTTGGAAAGGGAAGGATTTGGATTTCACATGTTATAGGATAGTTCTCAGGTTTGGTTTTAGAAGCATTAAGATATAACATCTCATGCTACAGGAAGGGTCTCAGGTTTGGAATGGGAAGGAGTTGGATATCCCATCTCATGCTATAGGAAGGGTCTCAGGTTTGGAACGGGAAGCAGTTGGATATCACATCTCATGTTATAGGAAGAGTCTCAGGTTTGGTATAAGCATTGAGATATCACATCTCGGCTATCGGAGGTGTCTCAGGATTGGGATGGGAAGGAGTTGGATATCACATCTCATGCTGTAGGAAGGGTCTCAGGTTTGGAATGGGAAGGAATTGGATATTACATCTCATGTCATTGGAAGTATCTCAGGTTTGGTATTAGAAGCATTAAGATATCACATCTCATGCTATAGGAATGGTCTCAGGATTGGAATGGGTAGGAGTTGGATATTACATTCTTGCTATAGGAAGGGTCTCATGTTTGGAATGGGAAGGAGTTCGATATCACATATGCTATAGGAAGGGTCTCAGGTTTGGAACGGGAAGGAGTTGGATATCACATCTCATGTTATAGGACGGGTCTCTTGTTTGGTATTAGAATCATTGAGATATCACATTTCATGCTGTAGGAAGGGCCTAAGGATTGGAATGGGATGGACTTGGATATCACATCTCATGCTATAGGTAGGCTCTCAGGTTTGGTATAAGCATTGAGATATCACATCTCATGCTATAGGAAGGGTCTCAGGATTGGAATGGGAAGGATTTGGATATCACATCTCATGCTATAGGAAGGGTCTCAGGTTTGGTATAAGCATGGAGATATCACTTCTCATGCTATAGGAAGTGTCTCAGGATTGGAATGGGAAGGAGTTGGATATCACATCTCATGTTATAGGAAGGATCTCAGGTTTGGTAATAGAAGCAGTGAGGCATCACATCTCATGCTATAGGAAGGGTCTCAGGATTGGAATGGGAAGGAGTTGTACATGACATCTCATGCCATAGGAAGGGTCTCAGGTTTGGTATAAGCATTGAGATATCACATCTCTGCTATCGGAAGGGTCTCAGGATTGGAATGGGAAGGAGTTGGATATCCCATCTCATGTTATAGGAAGGGTCTCAGGTTTGGTATTAGAAGCATTGAGATATCACATCTCATGCTATAGGAAGGGTCTCAGGATTGGAATGGTAAGGACTTGGATATCACATCTCATGCTATAGGGAGGGTGTCAAGTTTGATATCAGAAGCATTGAGATAACAAATCTCATGATATCGGAAGGGTCTCAGGATTGGAATGGGAAGGTGTTGGATATCACATCTCATGATAAAGTAAGGGTCTAAGGTTTGGAAGGGGAAGGATTTGGATATCACATCTCATGTTATAGGACCGGTCTCAGGTTTGGTATTAGAAGCATTGAGATATCAAGTCTCATGGTATAGGACGGGTCTCAGAATTGGAATGGGAAGGAGTTGGATATCACATCTCAAGCTATAGGAAGGGTCTCAGGATTGGAATGGGAAGGAGTTTGATATCACATCTCATGCCATGGTATGGGTCTCAGGTTTTGTAGAGGCATTGGGATATCACATCTCATGCTATCGGAAGGGTATCAAGATTGGATTTAGAAGGAGTTGGATATCCCATCTCATGCTATAGGAAGGGTCTAAGGTTGGAATGGGAAGGAGTTGGATATCACATCTCATGTTATAGGAAGGGTCTCAGGATTGGAATGGGAAGGACTTGGATATCACATCTCATTCTATAGGAAGTCTCTCAGGGTTGGAAGGGGAAGGCGTTGGATATCACATTTCATGTTAGAGGTAGGATCTCAGGTTTGGTATTAGAGGCATTGAGATATCACATCTCATGCTATCAGAAGGGTCTCAGGATTGGAATGGGAAGGAGTTGGATATCACATCTTATGCTAAAGGGAGGGTCTAAGGTATGGAAGGGGAAGGATTTGGATATCACATCTCATGTTATAGGAAGGATCTCAGGTTTGGTATTAGAAGCATTGAGATATCACATCTCATGCTATCGGAAGGGTCTCAGGTTTGGTATAAGCATTGAGATATCACATCTCTGCTATCGGAAGGGTCTCAGGATTGGAATGGGAAGGACTTGGATATCACAATTCATGTTATAGGAAGGGTCTCAGGTTTGGTGTTAGAAGCATTGAGATATCACATCTCATGCTATAGGAAGGGTCTCAGGATTGGAATGGGGAGGACTTGGATATCACATCTCATGTTATAGGAAGGGTCTCAGGTTTGGTATTAGAAGCATTGAGATATCACATCTCATGCTATAGGAAGGGTCTCAGGAATGGAATGGGAAGGACTTGGATATCACATCTCATGATAAAGGAAGGGTCTAAGGTTTGGAAGGGGAAGGATTTGGATATCACATCTCATGTTATTGGACCGGTCTCAGGTTCGGTATTAGAAGCATTGAGATATCAAGTCTCATGGTATAGGACGGGAGTTTGATATTACATCTTATGCCATGGTATGGGTCTCAGGTTTTGTAGAAGCATTGGGATATCACATCTCATGCTATCAGAAGGGTATCAGGATTGGATTTGGAAGGAGTTGGATATCCCATCTCATGCTATAGGAAGGGTCTCAGGTTGGAATGGGAAGGAGTTGGATATCACATCTCATGTTATAGGAAGGGTCTCAGGATTGGAATGGGAAGGACTTGGATATCACATCTCATGCTGTAGGAAGGCTCTCAGGTTTGGAAAGGGAAGGAGTTGGATATCACATGTCATGTTAGAGGTAGGATCTCAGGTTTGGTATTAGAGGCATTGAGATATCACATCTCATGCTATCAGAAGGGTATCAGGATTGGAATGGGAAGGAGTTGGATATCACATCTCATGCTAAAAGGAGGGTCTCAGGTTTGGAAGGGGAAGGATTTGGATATCACATCTCATGTTAGAGGAAGGATCTCAGGTTTGGTATTAGAAGCATTGAGATATCACATCTCATGCTATCGGAAGGATCTCAGGTTTGGTATTAGAAGCATTGAGATATCACATCTCATGCTATAGGAAGGGTCTCAGGATTGGAATGGGAAGGAGTTGGATATCACATCTCAAGCTATCTCAGGGTTGGAATGGGAAGGAGTTTGATATCACATCTCAAGCTATAGGAAGGGTCTCAGGTTTGGAAAGGGAAGGATTTGGATTTCACATCTCATGTTATAGGATGGTTCTCATGTTTGGTTTTAGAAGCATTGAGATATCACATCTCATGCTATCGGAAGGGTCTCAGGTTTGGAAAGGGAAGGATTTGGATTTCACATGTTATAGGATAGTTCTCAGGTTTGGTTTTAGAAGCATTAAGATATAACATCTCATGCTATAGGAAGGGTCTCAGGTTTGGAATGGGAAGGAGTTGGATATCCCATCTCATGCTAAAGGAAAGGTCTCAGGTTTGGAAGGGGAAGGATTTGGATCTCACATCTCATGTTATAGGAAGGATCACAGGTTTGGTATTGGAAGCATTGAGATGTCACATCTCATGCTATCGGAAGGGTCTCAGGATTGGAATGGGAAGGAGTTGGATATCACATCTCATGCTATAGTAAGGGTCTCAGGTTTGGAACGGGAAGCAGTTGGATATCACATCTCATGTTATAGGAAGAGTCTCAGGTTTGGAATAAGCATTGAGATATCACATCTCGGCTATCGGAGGTGTCTCAGGATTGGGATGGGAAGGAGTTGGATATCACATCTCATGCTGTAGGAAGGGTCTCAGGTTTGGAATGGGAAGGAATTGGATATTACATCTCATGTCATTGGAATTATCTCAGGTTTGGTATTAGAAGCATTAAGATATCACATCTCATGCTATAGGAATGGTCTCAGGAATGGAATGGGTAGGAGTTGGATATTACATTCTTGCTATAGGAAGGGTCTCATGTTTGGAATGGGAAGGAGTTCGATATCACATATGCTATAGGAAGGGTCTCAGGTTTGGAACGGGAAGGAGTTGGATATCACATCTCATGTTATAGGACGGGTCTCTGGTTTGGTATTAGAATCATTGAGATATCACATTTCATGCTGTAGGAAGGGCCTAAGGATTGGAATGGGATGGACTTGGATATCACATCTCATGCTATAGGTAGGCTCTCAGGTTTGGTATAAGCATTGAGATATCACATCTCATGCTATAGGAAGGGTCTCAGGATTGGAATGGGAAGGATTTGGATATCACATCTCATGCTATAGGAAGGGTCTCAGGTTTGGTATAAGCATGGAGATATCACTTCTCATGCTATAGGAAGTGTCTCAGGATTGGAATGGGAAGGAGTTGGATATCACATCTCATGTTATAGGAAGGATCTCAGGTTTGGTAATAGAAGCAGTGAGGCATCACATCTCATGCTATAGGAAGGGTCTCAGGATTGGAATGGGAAGGAGTTGTATATGACATCTCATGCCATAGGAAGGGTCTCAGGTTTGGTATAAGCATTGAGATATCACATCTCTGCTATCGGAAGGGTCTCAGGATTGGAATGGGAAGGAGTTGGATATCCCATCTCATGTTATAGGAAGGGTCTCAGGTTTGGTATTAGAAGCATTGAGATATCACATCTCATGCTATAGGAAGGGTCTCAGGATTGGAATGGTAAGGACTTGGATATCACATCTCATGCTATAGGGAGGGTGTCAAGTTTGATATCAGAAGCATTGAGATAACAAATCTCATGATATCGGAAGGGTCTCAGGATTGGAATGGGAAGGTGTTGGATATCACATCTCATGATAAAGTAAGGGTCTAAGGTTTGGAAGGGGAAGGATTTGGATATCACATCTCATGTTATAGGACCGGTCTCAGGTTTGGTATTAGAAGCATTGAGATATCAAGTCTCATGGTATAGGACGGGTCTCAGAATTGGAATGGGAAGGAGTTGGATATCACATCTCAAGCTATAGGAAGGGTCTCAGGATTGGAATGGGAAGGAGTTTGATATCACATCTCATGCCATGGTATGGGTCTCAGGTTTTGTAGAGGCATTGGGATATCACATCTCATGCTATCGGAAGGGTATCAAGATTGGATTTGGAAGGAGTTGGATATCCCATCTCATGCTATAGGAAGGGTCTAAGGTTGGAATGGGAAGGAGTTGGATATCACATCTCATGTTATAGGAAGGGTCTCAGGATTGGAATGGGAAGGACTTGGATATCACATCTCATTCTATAGGAAGTCTCTCAGGGTTGGAAGGGGAAGGCGTTGGATATCACATTTCATGTTAGAGGTAGGATCTCAGGTTTGGTATTAGAGGCATTGAGATATCACATCTCATGCTATCAGAAGGGTCTCAGGATTGGAATGGGAAGGAGTTGGATATCACATCTTATGCTAAAGGGAGGGTCTAAGGTATGGAAGGGGAAGGATTTGGATATCACATCTCATGTTATAGGAAGGATCTCAGGTTTGGTATTAGAAGCATTGAGATATCACATCTCATGCTATCGGAAGGGTCTCAGGTTTGGTATAAGCATTGAGATATCACATCTCTGCTATCGGAAGGGTCTCAGGATTGGAATGGGAAGGACTTGGATATCACAATTCATGTTATAGGAAGGGTCTCAGGTTTGGTGTTAGAAGCATTGAGATATCACATCTCATGCTATAGGAAGGGTCTCAGGATTGGAATGGGGAGGACTTGGATATCACATCTCATGTTATAGGAAGGGTCTCAGGTTTGGTATTAGAAGCATTGAGATATCACATCTCATGCTATAGGATGGGTCTCAGGAATGGAATGGGAAGGACTTGGATATCACATCTCATGATAAAGGAAGGGTCTAAGGTTTGGAAGGGGAAGGATTTGGATATCACATCTCATGTTATTGGACCGGTCTCAGGTTCGGTATTAGAAGCATTGAGATATCAAGTCTCATGGTATAGGACGGGAGTTTGATATTACATCTTATGCCATGGTATGGGTCTCAGGTTTTGTAGAAGCATTGGGATATCACATCTCATGCTATCGGAAGGGTATCAGGATTGGATTTGGAAGGAGTTGGATATCCCATCTCATGCTATAGGAAGGGTCTCAGGTTGGAATGGGAAGGAGTTGGATATCACATCTCATGTTATAGGAAGGGTCTCAGGATTGGAATGGGAAGGACTTGGATATCACATCTCATGCTGTAGGAAGGCTCTCAGGTTTGGAAAGGGAAGGAGTTGGATATCACATGTCATGTTAGAGGTAGGATCTCAGGTTTGGTATTAGAGGCATTGAGATATCACATCTCATGCTATCAGAAGGGTATCAGGATTGGAATGGGAAGGAGTTGGATATCACATCTCATGCTAAAAGGAGGGTCTCGGGTTTGGAAGGGGAAGGATTTGGATATCACATCTCATGTTAGAGGAAGGATCTCAGGTTTGGTATTAGAAGCATTGAGATATCACATCTCATGCTATCGGAAGGATCTCAGGTTTGGTATTAGAAGCATTGAGATATCACATCTCATGCTATAGGAAGGGTCTCAGGATTGGAATGGGAAGGAGTTGGATATCACATCTCAAGCTATCTCAGGGTTGGAATGGGAAGGAGTTTGATATCACATCTCAAGCTATAGGAAGGGTCTCAGGTTTGGAAAAGGAAGGATTTGGATTTCACATCTCATGTTATAGGATGGTTCTCATGTTTGGTTTTAGAAGCATTGAGATATCACATCTCATGCTATCGGAAGGGTCTCAGGTTTGGAAAGGGAAGGATTTGGATTTCACATGTTATAGGATAGTTCTCAGGTTTGGTTTTAGAAGCATTAAGATATAACATCTCATGCTATAGGAAGGGTCTCAGGTTTGGAATGGGAAGGAGTTGGATATCCCATCTCATGCTAAAGGAAAGGTCTCAGGTTTGGAAGGGGAAGGATTTGGATCTCACATCTCATGTTATAGGAAGGATCACAGGTTTGGTATTGGAAGCATTGAGATGTCACATCTCATGCTATCGGAAGGGTCTCAGGATTGGAATGGGAAGGAGTTGGATATCACATCTCATGCTATAGGAAGGGTCTCAGGTTTGGAACGGGAAGCAGTTGGATATCACATCTCATGTTATAGGAAGAGTCTCAGGTTTGGTATAAGCATTGAGATATCACATCTCGGCTATCGGAGGTGTCTCAGGATTGGGATGGGAAGGAGTTGGATATCACATCTCATGCTGTAGGAAGGGTCTCAGGTTTGGAATGGGAAGGAATTGGATATTACATCTCATGTCATTGGAAGTATCTCAGGTTTGGTATTAGAAGCATTAAGATATCACATCTCATGCTATAGGAATGGTCTCAGGATTGGAATGGGTAGGAGTTGGATATTACATTCTTGCTATAGGAAGGGTCTCAGGTTTGGAAAGGGAAGGAGTTGGATATCACATGTCATGTTAGAGGTAGGATCTCAGGTTTGGTATTAGAGGCATTGAGATATCACATCTCATGCTATCAGAAGGGTATCAGGATTGGAATGGGAAGGAGTTGGATATCACATCTCATGCTAAAAGGAGGGTCTCAGGTTTGGAAGGGGAAGGATTTGGATATCACATCTCATGTTAGAGGAAGGATCTCAGGTTTGGTATTAGAAGCATTGAGATATCACATCTCATGCTATCGGAAGGATCTCAGGTTTGGTATTAGAAGCATTGAGATATCACATCTCATGCTATAGGAAGGGTCTCAGGATTGGAATGGGAAGGAGTTGGATATCACATCTCAAGCTATCTCAGGGCTGGAATGGGAAGGAGTTTGATATCACATCTCAAGCTATAGGAAGGGTCTCAGGTTTGGAAAGGGAAGGATTTGGATTTCACATCTCATGTTATAGGATGGTTCTCATGTTTGGTTTTAGAAGCATTGAGATATCACATCTCATGCTATCGGAAGGGTCTCAGGTTTGGAAAGGGAAGGATTTGGATTTCACATGTTATAGGATAGTTCTCAGGTTTGGTTTTAGAAGCATTAAGATATAACATCTCATGCTACAGGAAGGGTCTCAGGTTTGGAATGGGAAGGAGTTGGATATCCCATCTCATGCTATAGGAAGGGTCTCAGGTTTGGAACGGGAAGCAGTTGGATATCACATCTCATGTTATAGGAAGAGTCTCAGGTTTGGTATAAGCATTGAGATATCACATCTCGGCTATCGGAGGTGTCTCAGGATTGGGATGGGAAGGAGTTGGATATCACATCTCATGCTGTAGGAAGGGTCTCAGGTTTGGAATGGGAAGGAATTGGATATTACATCTCATGTCATTGGAAGTATCTCAGGTTTGGTATTAGAAGCATTAAGATATCACATCTCATGCTATAGGAATGGTCTCAGGATTGGAATGGGTAGGAGTTGGATATTACATTCTTGCTATAGGAAGGGTCTCATGTTTGGAATGGGAAGGAGTTCGATATCACATATGCTATAGGAAGGGTCTCAGGTTTGGAACGGGAAGGAGTTGGATATCACATCTCATGTTATAGGACGGGTCTCTTGTTTGGTATTAGAATCATTGAGATATCACATTTCATGCTGTAGGAAGGGCCTAAGGATTGGAATGGGATGGACTTGGATATCACATCTCATGCTATAGGTAGGCTCTCAGGTTTGGTATAAGCATTGAGATATCACATCTCATGCTATAGGAAGGGTCTCAGGATTGGAATGGGAAGGATTTGGATATCACATCTCATGCTATAGGAAGGGTCTCAGGTTTGGTATAAGCATGGAGATATCACTTCTCATGCTATAGGAAGTGTCTCAGGATTGGAATGGGAAGGAGTTGGATATCACATCTCATGTTATAGGAAGGATCTCAGGTTTGGTAATAGAAGCAGTGAGGCATCACATCTCATGCTATAGGAAGGGTCTCAGGATTGGAATGGGAAGGAGTTGTACATGACATCTCATGCCATAGGAAGGGTCTCAGGTTTGGTATAAGCATTGAGATATCACATCTCTGCTATCGGAAGGGTCTCAGGATTGGAATGGGAAGGAGTTGGATATCCCATCTCATGTTATAGGAAGGGTCTCAGGTTTGGTATTAGAAGCATTGAGATATCACATCTCATGCTATAGGAAGGGTCTCAGGATTGGAATGGTAAGGACTTGGATATCACATCTCATGCTATAGGGAGGGTGTCAAGTTTGATATCAGAAGCATTGAGATAACAAATCTCATGATATCGGAAGGGTCTCAGGATTGGAATGGGAAGGTGTTGGATATCACATCTCATGATAAAGTAAGGGTCTAAGGTTTGGAAGGGGAAGGATTTGGATATCACATCTCATGTTATAGGACCGGTCTCAGGTTTGGTATTAGAAGCATTGAGATATCAAGTCTCATGGTATAGGACGGGTCTCAGAATTGGAATGGGAAGGAGTTGGATATCACATCTCAAGCTATAGGAAGGGTCTCAGGATTGGAATGGGAAGGAGTTTGATATCACATCTCATGCCATGGTATGGGTCTCAGGTTTTGTAGAGGCATTGGGATATCACATCTCATGCTATCGGAAGGGTATCAAGATTGGATTTAGAAGGAGTTGGATATCCCATCTCATGCTATAGGAAGGGTCTAAGGTTGGAATGGGAAGGAGTTGGATATCACATCTCATGTTATAGGAAGGGTCTCAGGATTGGAATGGGAAGGACTTGGATATCACATCTCATTCTATAGGAAGTCTCTCAGGGTTGGAAGGGGAAGGCGTTGGATATCACATTTCATGTTAGAGGTAGGATCTCAGGTTTGGTATTAGAGGCATTGAGATATCACATCTCATGCTATCAGAAGGGTCTCAGGATTGGAATGGGAAGGAGTTGGATATCACATCTTATGCTAAAGGGAGGGTCTAAGGTATGGAAGGGGAAGGATTTGGATATCACATCTCATGTTATAGGAAGGATCTCAGGTTTGGTATTAGAAGCATTGAGATATCACATCTCATGCTATCGGAAGGGTCTCAGGTTTGGTATAAGCATTGAGATATCACATCTCTGCTATCGGAAGGGTCTCAGGATTGGAATGGGAAGGACTTGGATATCACAATTCATGTTATAGGAAGGGTCTCAGGTTTGGTGTTAGAAGCATTGAGATATCACATCTCATGCTATAGGAAGGGTCTCAGGATTGGAATGGGGAGGACTTGGATATCACATCTCATGTTATAGGAAGGGTCTCAGGTTTGGTATTAGAAGCATTGAGATATCACATCTCATGCTATAGGAAGGGTCTCAGGAATGGAATGGGAAGGACTTGGATATCACATCTCATGATAAAGGAAGGGTCTAAGGTTTGGAAGGGGAAGGATTTGGATATCACATCTCATGTTATTGGACCGGTCTCAGGTTCGGTATTAGAAGCATTGAGATATCAAGTCTCATGGTATAGGACGGGAGTTTGATATTACATCTTATGCCATGGTATGGGTCTCAGGTTTTGTAGAAGCATTGGGATATCACATCTCATGCTATCAGAAGGGTATCAGGATTGGATTTGGAAGGAGTTGGATATCCCATCTCATGCTATAGGAAGGGTCTCAGGTTGGAATGGGAAGGAGTTGGATATCACATCTCATGTTATAGGAAGGGTCTCAGGATTGGAATGGGAAGGACTTGGATATCACATCTCATGCTGTAGGAAGGCTCTCAGGTTTGGAAAGGGAAGGAGTTGGATATCACATGTCATGTTAGAGGTAGGATCTCAGGTTTGGTATTAGAGGCATTGAGATATCACATCTCATGCTATCAGAAGGGTATCAGGATTGGAATGGGAAGGAGTTGGATATCACATCTCATGCTAAAAGGAGGGTCTCAGGTTTGGAAGGGGAAGGATTTGGATATCACATCTCATGTTAGAGGAAGGATCTCAGGTTTGGTATTAGAAGCATTGAGATATCACATCTCATGCTATCGGAAGGATCTCAGGTTTGGTATTAGAAGCATTGAGATATCACATCTCATGCTATAGGAAGGGTCTCAGGATTGGAATGGGAAGGAGTTGGATATCACATCTCAAGCTATCTCAGGGTTGGAATGGGAAGGAGTTTGATATCACATCTCAAGCTATAGGAAGGGTCTCAGGTTTGGAAAGGGAAGGATTTGGATTTCACATCTCATGTTATAGGATGGTTCTCATGTTTGGTTTTAGAAGCATTGAGATATCACATCTCATGCTATCGGAAGGGTCTCAGGTTTGGAAAGGGAAGGATTTGGATTTCACATGTTATAGGATAGTTCTCAGGTTTGGTTTTAGAAGCATTAAGATATAACATCTCATGCTATAGGAAGGGTCTCAGGTTTGGAATGGGAAGGAGTTGGATATCCCATCTCATGCTAAAGGAAAGGTCTCAGGTTTGGAAGGGGAAGGATTTGGATCTCACATCTCATGTTATAGGAAGGATCACAGGTTTGGTATTGGAAGCATTGAGATGTCACATCTCATGCTATCGGAAGGGTCTCAGGATTGGAATGGGAAGGAGTTGGATATCACATCTCATGCTATAGTAAGGGTCTCAGGTTTGGAACGGGAAGCAGTTGGATATCACATCTCATGTTATAGGAAGAGTCTCAGGTTTGGAATAAGCATTGAGATATCACATCTCGGCTATCGGAGGTGTCTCAGGATTGGGATGGGAAGGAGTTGGATATCACATCTCATGCTGTAGGAAGGGTCTCAGGTTTGGAATGGGAAGGAATTGGATATTACATCTCATGTCATTGGAATTATCTCAGGTTTGGTATTAGAAGCATTAAGATATCACATCTCATGCTATAGGAATGGTCTCAGGAATGGAATGGGTAGGAGTTGGATATTACATTCTTGCTATAGGAAGGGTCTCATGTTTGGAATGGGAAGGAGTTCGATATCACATATGCTATAGGAAGGGTCTCAGGTTTGGAACGGGAAGGAGTTGGATATCACATCTCATGTTATAGGACGGGTCTCTGGTTTGGTATTAGAATCATTGAGATATCACATTTCATGCTGTAGGAAGGGCCTAAGGATTGGAATGGGATGGACTTGGATATCACATCTCATGCTATAGGTAGGCTCTCAGGTTTGGTATAAGCATTGAGATATCACATCTCATGCTATAGGAAGGGTCTCAGGATTGGAATGGGAAGGATTTGGATATCACATCTCATGCTATAGGAAGGGTCTCAGGTTTGGTATAAGCATGGAGATATCACTTCTCATGCTATAGGAAGTGTCTCAGGATTGGAATGGGAAGGAGTTGGATATCACATCTCATGTTATAGGAAGGATCTCAGGTTTGGTAATAGAAGCAGTGAGGCATCACATCTCATGCTATAGGAAGGGTCTCAGGATTGGAATGGGAAGGAGTTGTATATGACATCTCATGCCATAGGAAGGGTCTCAGGTTTGGTATAAGCATTGAGATATCACATCTCTGCTATCGGAAGGGTCTCAGGATTGGAATGGGAAGGAGTTGGATATCCCATCTCATGTTATAGGAAGGGTCTCAGGTTTGGTATTAGAAGCATTGAGATATCACATCTCATGCTATAGGAAGGGTCTCAGGATTGGAATGGTAAGGACTTGGATATCACATCTCATGCTATAGGGAGGGTGTCAAGTTTGATATCAGAAGCATTGAGATAACAAATCTCATGATATCGGAAGGGTCTCAGGATTGGAATGGGAAGGTGTTGGATATCACATCTCATGATAAAGTAAGGGTCTAAGGTTTGGAAGGGGAAGGATTTGGATATCACATCTCATGTTATAGGACCGGTCTCAGGTTTGGTATTAGAAGCATTGAGATATCAAGTCTCATGGTATAGGACGGGTCTCAGAATTGGAATGGGAAGGAGTTGGATATCACATCTCAAGCTATAGGAAGGGTCTCAGGATTGGAATGGGAAGGAGTTTGATATCACATCTCATGCCATGGTATGGGTCTCAGGTTTTGTAGAGGCATTGGGATATCACATCTCATGCTATCGGAAGGGTATCAAGATTGGATTTGGAAGGAGTTGGATATCCCATCTCATGCTATAGGAAGGGTCTAAGGTTGGAATGGGAAGGAGTTGGATATCACATCTCATGTTATAGGAAGGGTCTCAGGATTGGAATGGGAAGGACTTGGATATCACATCTCATTCTATAGGAAGTCTCTCAGGGTTGGAAGGGGAAGGCGTTGGATATCACATTTCATGTTAGAGGTAGGATCTCAGGTTTGGTATTAGAGGCATTGAGATATCACATCTCATGCTATCAGAAGGGTCTCAGGATTGGAATGGGAAGGAGTTGGATATCACATCTTATGCTAAAGGGAGGGTCTAAGGTATGGAAGGGGAAGGATTTGGATATCACATCTCATGTTATAGGAAGGATCTCAGGTTTGGTATTAGAAGCATTGAGATATCACATCTCATGCTATCGGAAGGGTCTCAGGTTTGGTATAAGCATTGAGATATCACATCTCTGCTATCGGAAGGGTCTCAGGATTGGAATGGGAAGGACTTGGATATCACAATTCATGTTATAGGAAGGGTCTCAGGTTTGGTGTTAGAAGCATTGAGATATCACATCTCATGCTATAGGAAGGGTCTCAGGATTGGAATGGGGAGGACTTGGATATCACATCTCATGTTATAGGAAGGGTCTCAGGTTTGGTATTAGAAGCATTGAGATATCACATCTCATGCTATAGGATGGGTCTCAGGAATGGAATGGGAAGGACTTGGATATCACATCTCATGATAAAGGAAGGGTCTAAGGTTTGGAAGGGGAAGGATTTGGATATCACATCTCATGTTATTGGACCGGTCTCAGGTTCGGTATTAGAAGCATTGAGATATCAAGTCTCATGGTATAGGACGGGAGTTTGATATTACATCTTATGCCATGGTATGGGTCTCAGGTTTTGTAGAAGCATTGGGATATCACATCTCATGCTATCGGAAGGGTATCAGGATTGGATTTGGAAGGAGTTGGATATCCCATCTCATGCTATAGGAAGGGTCTCAGGTTGGAATGGGAAGGAGTTGGATATCACATCTCATGTTATAGGAAGGGTCTCAGGATTGGAATGGGAAGGACTTGGATATCACATCTCATGCTGTAGGAAGGCTCTCAGGTTTGGAAAGGGAAGGAGTTGGATATCACATGTCATGTTAGAGGTAGGATCTCAGGTTTGGTATTAGAGGCATTGAGATATCACATCTCATGCTATCAGAAGGGTATCAGGATTGGAATGGGAAGGAGTTGGATATCACATCTCATGCTAAAAGGAGGGTCTCGGGTTTGGAAGGGGAAGGATTTGGATATCACATCTCATGTTAGAGGAAGGATCTCAGGTTTGGTATTAGAAGCATTGAGATATCACATCTCATGCTATCGGAAGGATCTCAGGTTTGGTATTAGAAGCATTGAGATATCACATCTCATGCTATAGGAAGGGTCTCAGGATTGGAATGGGAAGGAGTTGGATATCACATCTCAAGCTATCTCAGGGTTGGAATGGGAAGGAGTTTGATATCACATCTCAAGCTATAGGAAGGGTCTCAGGTTTGGAAAAGGAAGGATTTGGATTTCACATCTCATGTTATAGGATGGTTCTCATGTTTGGTTTTAGAAGCATTGAGATATCACATCTCATGCTATCGGAAGGGTCTCAGGTTTGGAAAGGGAAGGATTTGGATTTCACATGTTATAGGATAGTTCTCAGGTTTGGTTTTAGAAGCATTAAGATATAACATCTCATGCTATAGGAAGGGTCTCAGGTTTGGAATGGGAAGGAGTTGGATATCCCATCTCATGCTAAAGGAAAGGTCTCAGGTTTGGAAGGGGAAGGATTTGGATCTCACATCTCATGTTATAGGAAGGATCACAGGTTTGGTATTGGAAGCATTGAGATGTCACATCTCATGCTATCGGAAGGGTCTCAGGATTGGAATGGGAAGGAGTTGGATATCACATCTCATGCTATAGGAAGGGTCTCAGGTTTGGAACGGGAAGCAGTTGGATATCACATCTCATGTTATAGGAAGAGTCTCAGGTTTGGTATAAGCATTGAGATATCACATCTCGGCTATCGGAGGTGTCTCAGGATTGGGATGGGAAGGAGTTGGATATCACATCTCATGCTGTACGAAGGGTCTCAGGTTTGGAATGGGAAGGAATTGGATATTACATCTCATGTCATTGGAAGTATCTCAGGTTTGGTATTAGAAGCATTAAGATATCACATCTCATGCTATAGGAATGGTCTCAGGATTGGAATGGGTAGGAGTTGGATATTACATTCTTGCTATAGGAAGGGTCTCATGTTTGGAATGGGAAGGAGTTCGATATCACATATGCTATAGGAAGGGTCTCAGGTTTGGAACGGGAAGGAGTTGGATATCACATCTCATGTTATAGGACGGGTCTCTGGTTTGGTATTAGAATCATTGAGATATCACATTTCATGCTGTAGGAAGGGCCTAAGGATTGGAATGGGATGGACTTGGATATCACATCTCATGCTATAGGTAGGCTCTCAGGTTTGGTATAAGCATTGAGATATCACATCTCATGCTATAGGAAGGGTCTCAGGATTGGAATGGGAAGGATTTGGATATCACATCTCATGCTATAGGAAGGGTCTCAGGTTTGGTATAAGCATGGAGATATCACTTCTCATGCTATAGGAAGTGTCTCAGGATTGGAATGGGAAGGAGTTGGATATCACATCTCATGTTATAGGAAGGATCTCAGGTTTGGTAATAGAAGCAGTGAGACATCACATCTCATGCTATAGGAAGGGTCTCAGGATTGGAATGGGAAGGAGTTGTATATGACATCTCATGCCATAGGAAGGGTCTCAGGTTTGGTATAAGCATTGAGATATCACATCTCTGCTATCGGAAGGGTCTCAGGATTGGAATGGGAAGGAGTTGGATATCCCATCTCATGTTATAGGAAGGGTCTCAGGTTTGGTATTAGAAGCATTGAGATATCACATCTCATGCTATAGGAAGGGTCTCAGGATTGGAATGGTAAGGACTTGGATATCACATCTCATGCTATAGGGAGGGTGTCAAGTTTGATATCAGAAGCATTGAGATAACAAATCTCATGATATCGGAAGGGTCTCAGGATTGGAATGGGAAGGTGTTGGATATCACATCTCATGATAAAGTAAGGGTCTAAGGTTTGGAAGGGGAAGGATTTGGATATCACATCTCAGGTTATAGGACCGGTCTCAGGTTTGGTATTAGAAGCATTGAGATATCAAGTCTCATGGTATAGGACGGGTCTCAGAATTGGAATGGGAAGGAGTTGGATATCACATCTCAAGCTATAGGAAGGGTCTCAGGATTGGAATGGGAAGGAGTTTGATATCACATCTCATGCCATGGTATGGGTCTCAGGTTTTGTAGAGGCATTGGGATATCACATCTCATGCTATCGGAAGGGTATCAAGATTGGATTTGGAAGGAGTTGGATATCCCATCTCATGCTATAGGAAGGGTCTAAGGTTGGAATGGGAAGGAGTTGGATATCACATCTCATGTTATAGGAAGGGTCTCAGGATTGGAATGGGAAGGACTTGGATATCACATCTCATTCTATAGGAAGTCTCTCAGGGTTGGAAGGGGAAGGCGTTGGATATCACATTTCATGTTAGAGGTAGGATCTCAGGTTTGGTATTAGAGGCATTGAGATATCACATCTCATGCTATCAGAAGGGTCTCAGGATTGGAATGGGAAGGAGTTGGATATCACATCTTATGCTAAAGGGAGGGTCTAAGGTATGGAAGGGGAAGGATTTGGATATCACATCTCATGTTATAGGAAGGATCTCAGGTTTGGTATTAGAAGCATTGAGATATCACATCTCATGCTATCGGAAGGGTCTCAGGTTTGGTATAAGCATTGAGATATCACATCTCTGCTATCGGAAGGGTCTCAGGATTGGAATGGGAAGGACTTGGATATCACAATTCATGTTATAGGAAGGGTCTCAGGTTTGGTATTAGAAGCATTGAGATATCACATCTCATGCTATAGGAAGGGTCTCACGATTGGAATGGTAAGGACTTGGATATCACATCTCATGCTATAGGGAGGGTGTCAAGTTTGATATCAGAAGCATTGAGATAACAAATCTCATGATATCGGAAGGGTCTCAGGATTGGAATGGGAAGGTGTTGGATATCACATCTCATGATAAAGTAAGGGTCTAAGGTTTGGAAGGGGAAGGATTTGGATATCACATCTCAGGTTATAGGACCGGTCTCAGGTTTGGTATTAGAAGCATTGAGATATCAAGTCTCATGGTATAGGACGGGTCTCAGAATTGGAATGGGAAGGAGTTGGATATCACATCTCAAGCTATAGGAAGGGTCTCAGGATTGGAATGGGAAGGAGTTTGATATCACATCTCATGCCATGGTATGGGTCTCAGGTTTTGTAGAGGCATTGGGATATCACATCTCATGCTATCGGAAGGGTATCAAGATTGGATTTGGAAGGAGTTGGATATCCCATCTCATGCTATAGGAAGGGTCTAAGGTTGGAATGGGAAGGAGTTGGATATCACATCTCATGTTATAGGAAGGGTCTCAGGATTGGAATGGGAAGGACTTGGATATCACATCTCATTCTATAGGAAGTCTCTCAGGGTTGGAAGGGGAAGGCGTTGGATATCACATTTCATGTTAGAGGTAGGATCTCAGGTTTGGTATTAGAGGCATTGAGATATCACATCTCATGCTATCAGAAGGGTCTCAGGATTGGAATGGGAAGGAGTTGGATATCACATCTTATGCTAAAGGGAGGGTCTAAGGTATGGAAGGGGAAGGATTTGGATATCACATCTCATGTTATAGGAAGGATCTCAGGTTTGGTATTAGAAGCATTGAGATATCACATCTCATGCTATCGGAAGGGTCTCAGGTTTGGTATAAGCATTGAGATATCACATCTCTGCTATCGGAAGGGTCTCAGGATTGGAATGGGAAGGACTTGGATATCACAATTCATGTTATAGGAAGGGTCTCAGGTTTGGTATTAGAAGCATTGAGATATCACATCTCATGCTATAGGAAGGGTCTCAGGATTGGAATGGGAAGGACTTGGATATCACATCTCATGTTATAGGAAGGGTCTCAGGTTTGGTATTAGAAGCATTAAGATATCACATCTCATGCTATAGGAAGGGTCTCAGGAATGGAATGGGAAGGACTTGGATATCACATCTCATGATAAAGGAAGGGTCTAAGGTTTGGAAGGGGAAGGATTTGGATATCACATCTCATGTTATTGGACCGGTCTCAGGTTCGGTATTAGAAGCATTGAGATATCAAGTCTCATGGTATAGGACGGGAGTTTGATATTACATCTAATGCCATGGTATGGGTCTCAGGTTTTGTAGAAGCATTGGGATATCACATCTCATGCTATCGGAAGGGTATCAGGATTGGATTTGGAAGGAGTTGGATATCCCATCTCATGCTATAGGAAGGGTCTCAGGTTGGAATGGGAAGGAGTTGGATATCACATCTCATGTTATAGGAAGGGTCTCAGGATTGGAATGGGAAGGACTTGGATATCACATCTCATGCTGTAGGAAGGCTCTCAGGTTTGGAAAGGGAAGGAGTTGGATATCACATGTCATGTTAGAGGTAGGATCTCAGGTTTGGTATTAGAGGCATTGAGATATCACATCTCATGCTATCAGAAGGGTATCAGGATTGGAATGGGAAG
Source organism: Ambystoma mexicanum (assembly GCF_040938575.1). Lineage (NCBI taxonomy): Eukaryota > Metazoa > Chordata > Amphibia > Caudata > Ambystomatidae > Ambystoma > Ambystoma mexicanum. The sequence continues at coordinate 495,804 of NW_027182477.1, forward strand.
GAGTTGGATATCACATCTCATGCTAAAGGGAGGGTCTCAGGTTTGGAAGGGGAAGGATTTGGATATCACATCTCATGTTAGAGGAAGGATCTCAGGTTTGGTATTAGAAGCATTGAGATATCACATCTCATGCTATCGGAAGGATCTCAGGTTTGGTATTAGAAGCATTGAGATATCACATCTCATGCTATAGGAAGGGTCTCAGGATTGGAATGGGAAGGAGTTGGATATCACATCTCAAACTATCTCAGGGTTGGAATGGGAAGGAGTTTGAAATCACATCTCAAGCTATAGGAAGGGTCTCAGGTTTGGAAAGGGAAGGATTTGCATTTCACATCTCATGTTATAGAATGGTTCTCATGTTTGGTTTTAGAAGCAATGAGATATCACATCTCATGCTATCGGAAGGGTCTCAGGTTTGGAAAGGGAAGGATTTGGATTTCACATGTTATAGGATAGTTCTCAGGTTTGGTTTTAGAAGCATTAAGATATAACATCTCATGCTATAGGAAGGGTCTCAGGTTTGGAATGGGAAGGAGTTGGATATCCCATCTCATGCTAAAGGAAAGGTCTCAGGTTTGGAAGGGGAAGGATTTGGATCTCACATCTCATGTTATAGGAAGGATCACAGGTTTGGTATTGGAAGCATTGAGATGTCACATCTCATGCTATCGGAAGGGTCTCAGGATTGGAATGGGAAGGAGTTGGATATCACATCTCATGCTATAGGAAGGGTCTCAGGTTTGGAACGGGAAGCAGTTGGATATCACATCTCATGTTATAGGAAGAGTCTCAGGTTTGGTATAAGCATTGAGATATCACATCTCGGCTATCGGAGGTGTCTCAGGATTGGGATGGGAAGGAGTTGGATATCACATCTCATGCTGTAGGAAGGGTCTCAGGTTTGGAATAGGAAGGAATTGGATATTACATCTCATGTCATTGGAAGTATCTCAGGTTTGGTATTAGAAGCATTAAGATATCACATCTCATGCTATAGGAATGGTCTCAGGATTGGAATGGGTAGGAGTTGGATATTACATTCTTGCTATAGGAAGGGTCTCATGTTTGGAATGGGAAGGAGTTTGATATCACATATGCTATAGGAAGGGTCTCAGGTTTGGAACCGGAAGGAGTTGGATATCACATCTCATGTTATAGGACGGGTCTCTGGTTTGGTATTAGAATCATTGAGATATCACATTTCATGCTGTAGGAAGGGCCTAAGGATTGGAATGGGATGGACTTGGATATCACATCTCATGCTATAGGTAGGCTCTCAGGTTTGGTATAAGCATTGAGATATCACATCTCATGCTATAGGAAGGGTCTCAGGATTGGAATGGGAAGGATTTGGATATCACATCTCATGCTATAGGAAGGGTCTCAGGTTTGGTATAAGCATGGAGATATCACTTCTCATGCTATAGGAAGTGTCTCAGGATTGGAATGGGAAGGAGTTGGATATCACATCTCATGTTATAGGAAGGATCTCAGGTTTGGTAATAGAAGCAGTGAGACATCACATCTCATGCTATAGGAAGGGTCTCAGGATTGGAATGGGAAGGAGTTGTATATGACATCTCATGCCATAGGAAGGGTCTCAGGTTTGGTATAAGCATTGAGATATCACATCTCTGCTATCGGAAGGGTCTCAGGATTGGAATGGGAAGGAGTTGGATATCCCATCTCATGTTATAGGAAGGGTCTCAGGTTTGGTATTAGAAGCATTGAGATATCACATCTCATGCTATAGGAAGGGTCTCAGGATTGGAATGGTAAGGACTTGGATATCAAATCTCATGCTATAGGGAGGGTGTCAAGTTTGATATCAGAAGCATTGAGATAACAAATCTCATGATATCGGAAGGGTCTAAGGTTTGGAAGGGGAAGGATTTGGATATCACATCTCATGTTATAGGAAGCGTCTCAGGATTGGAATGGGAAGGAGTTTGATATCGCATCTCATGCCATAGTATGGGTCTCAGGTTTGGTAGAAGCATTGTGATATTAAGTCTCATGGTATAGGAAGGGTCTCAGAATTGGAAAGGGAAGGAGTTGGATATCACATCTCAAGCTATAGGAAGGGTCTCAGGATTGGAATGGGAAGGAGTTTGATATCAGATCTCATGTCATAGTATGGGTCTCAGGTTTGGTAGAAGCATTGGGATATCACATCTCATGCTATCGGAAGGGTATCAGGATTGGATTTGGAAGGAGTTGGATATCCCATCTCATGCTATAGGAAGGCTCTCAGGTTGGAATCGGAAGTAGTTGGATATCACATCTCATGTTATAGGAAGGGTCTCCGGATTGGAATGAGAAGGACTTGGATATCACATCTCATGCTATAGGAAGGCTCTCAGGTTTGGAAAGGGAAGGAGTTGGATATCACATTTCATGTTAGAGGTAGGATCTCAGGTTTGGTATTAGAGGCATTGAGATATCACATCTCATGCTATCAGAATGGTCTCAGGATTGGAATGGGAACGAGTTGGATATCAAATCTCATGCTAAAGGGAAGGTCTCAGGTTTGGAAGGGGAAGGATTTGGATATCACATCTCATGTTATAGGAAGGATCTCAGGTTTGGTATTAGAAGCTTTGAGATATCACATCTCGTGCTATCGGAAGGATCTCAGGTTTGGTATTAGAGGCATTGAGATATCACATCTAATGCTATCGGAAGGGTCTCAGGATTGGAATGGGAAGGAGTTGGATATCACATCTCATGCTATATGAAGGTTCTCAGGTTTGGAACGGGAAGGAGTTGGATAGCACATCTCATGTTATAGGAAGGGTCTCAGGTTTGGTATTAGAAGCATTGAGATATCACATCACATGCTGTAGGAAGGGTCTCAGGTTTGGAATGGGAAGGAATTGGATTTCACATCTCATGTCATAGGAAGGATCTCAGGTTTGGTATTAGAAACATTGAGATATCACATCTCATGCTATAGGAATGTTCTCAGGATTGGAATGGTAAGGAGTTGGATATTACATTCTTGCTATAGGAAGGGTCTCATGTTTGGAATGGGAAGGAGTTGGATATAACATATGCTATAGGAAGGGTCTCAGGTTTGGAACGGGAAGGAGTTGGATATCACATCTCATGTTATAGGAAGGGTCTCAGGTTTGGTATAAGCATTGAGATATCACATCTCTGCTATCGGAAGTGTCTCAGGATTGAAATGGGAAGGAGTTGGATATCCCATCTCATGTTATAGGACGGGTCTCAGGTTTGGTATTAGAATCATTGAGATATCACATCTCATGCTGTAGGAAGTGTCTAAGGATTGGAATGGGAAGGACTTGGATATCACATCTCACGCTATAGGTAGGCTCTCAGGTTTGGAAAGGGAAGGAGTTGGATATCACATTTCATGTTAGGGGAAGGATCTCAGGTTTGGTATTAGAGGCATTGAGATATCACATCTCATGTTATAGGAAGGGTCTCCGGATTTGAATGGGAAGGAGTTGGATATCACATCTCATGCTATAGGAAGGGTCTCAGGTTTGGTATAAGCATTGAGATATCACATATCATGCTATAGGAAGGGTCTCAGGATTGGAATGGGAAGGAGTTGTATATGACATCTCATGCCATAGGAAGGGTCTCAGGTTTGGTATAAGCATTGAGATATCACATCTCTGCTATCGGAAGGGTCTCAGGATTGGAATGGGAAGGAGTTGGATATCCCATCTTATGTTATAGGAAGGGTCTCAGGTTTGGTATTAGAAGCATTGAGATATCACATCTCATGCTATAGGAAGGGTCTCAGGATTGGAATGGGAAGGACTTGAATATCACATCTCATGCTATATGGAGGCTCTCACGTTTGGAAAGGTAAGGAGTTGGATATCACATTTCATGTTAGAGGTAGGATCTCAGGTTTGGTATTAGAGGCATTGAATATCACATCTCATGCTATCAGAAGGGTCTCAGGATTGGAATGGGAACGAGTTGGATATCAAATCTCATGCTAAAGGGAAGGTCTCAGGTTTGGAAGGGGAAGGATTTGGATATCACATCTCATGTTATAGGAAGGATCTCAGGTTTGGTATTAGAAGCTTTGAGATATCACATCTCGTGCTATCGGAAGGATCTCAGGTTTGGTATTAGAGGCATTGAGATATCACATCTAATGCTATCGGAAGGGTCTCAGGATTGGAATGGGAAGGAGTTGGATATCACATCTCATGCTATATGAAGGTTCTCAGGTTTGGAACGGGAAGGAGTTGGATAGCACATCTCATGTTATAGGAAGGGTCTCAGGTTTGGTATTAGAAGCATTGAGATATCACATCACATGCTGTAGGAAGGGTCTCAGGTTTGGAATGGGAAGGAATTGGATATCACATCTCATGTCATAGGAAGGATCTCAGGTTTGGTATTAGAAACATTGAGATATCACATCTCATGCTATAGGAATGGTCTCAGGATTGGAATGGTAAGGAGTTGGATATTACATTCTTGCTATAGGAAGGGTCTCATGTTTGGAATGGGAAGGAGTTGGATATAACATATGCTATAGGAAGGGTCTCAGGTTTGGAACGGGAAGGAGTTGGATATCACATCTCATGTTATAGGAAGGGTCTCAGGTTTGGTATAAGCATTGAGATATCACATCTCTGCTATCGGAAGTGTCTCAGGATTGAAATGGGAAGGAGTTGGATATCCCATCTCATGTTATAGGACGGGTCTCAGGTTTGGCCATTGAGATATCACATCTCATGCTGTAGGAAGTGTCTAAGGATTGGAATGGGAAGGACTTGGATATCACATCTCACGCTATAGGTAGGCTCTCAGGTTTGGAAAGGGAAGGAGTTGGATATCACATTTCATGTTAGGGGAAGGATCTCAGGTTTGGTATTAGAGGCATTGAGATATCACATCTCATGTTATAGGAAGGGTCTCCGGATTGGAATGGGAAGGAGTTGGATATCACATCTCATGCTATAGGAAGGGTCTCAGGTTTGGTATAAGCATTGAGATATCACATATCATGCTATAGGAAGGGTCTCAGGATTGGAATGGGAAGGAGTTGTATATGACATCTCATGCCATAGGAAGGGTCTCAGGTTTGGTATAAGCATTGAGATATCACATCTCTGCTATCGGAAGGGTCTCAGGATTGGAATGGGAAGGAGTTGGATATCCCATCTTATGTTATAGGAAGGGTCAAGGGTTTGGTATTAGAAGCATTGAGATATCACATCTCATGCTATAGGAAGGGTCTCAGGATTGGAATGGGAAGGACTTGAATATCACATCTCATGCTATATGGAGGCTCTCACGTTTGGAAAGGTAAGGAGTTGGATATCACATTTCATGTTAGAGGTAGGATCTCAGGTTTGGTATTAGAGGCATTGAATATCACATCTCATGCTATCAGAAGGGTCTCAGGTTTGGTATTAGAAGCATTGAAATATCACATATCATGCTATAGGAAGGGTCTCAGGATTGGAATGGGAAGGATTTGGATATCACATTTCATGCTATAGGAAGGGTCTCAGGTTTGGTATTAGAAGCATTGAGATATCACATCTCATGCTATAGGAAGGGTCTCAGGATTGGAATGGGAAGGAGTTGGATATCACATCTCATGCTAAAGGGAGGGTCTCAGGTTTGGAAGGGGAAGGATTTGGATATCACATCTCGTGTTATAGGAATGATCTCAGGTTTGGTATTAGAAGCATTGAGATATCACATCTCATGATATCGGAAGGATCTCAGGTTTGGTATTAGAAGCATTGAGATATCACATCTCATGCTATAGGAAGGGTCTCAGGATTGGAATGGGAAGGATTTGGATATCACATTTCATGCTATAGGAAGGGTCTCAGGTTTGGTATAAGCATTGAGATATCACATCTCATGCTATAGGAAGGGTCTCAGGATTGGAATGGGAAGGAGTTGGATATCACACCTCATGTTATAGGAAGGATCTCAGATTTGGTATTAGAAGCATTGAGACATCACATCTCATGCTACAGGAAGGGTCTCAGGATTGGAATGGGAAGGAGTTGGATATCACATTTCATGTTAGAGGAAGGATCTCAGGTTTGGTATTAGAGGCATTGAGATATCACATCTCATGCTATAGGAAGGGTCTCAGGATTGGAATGGGAAGGACTTGGATAACACATCTCATGCTATAGGAAGGGTCTCAGGTTTGGTATAAGCATTGAGATATCACATCTCATGCTACAGGAAGGGTCTCAGGATTGGAATGGGAAGGAGTTGGATATCACATCTCATGTTATAGGAAGGATCTCAGATTTGGTATTAGAAGCATTGAGACATCACATCTCATGCAATAGGAAGGGTCTCAGGATTGGAATGGGAAGGACTTCGATATCACATCTCGTGTTATAGGAAGGCTCCCAGGTTTGGAAGGGGAAGGAGTTGGATATCACATTTCATGTTAGAGGTAGGATCTCAGGTTTGGTATTAGAGGCATTGAGACATCACATCTCATGCAATAGGAAGGGTCTCAGGATTGGAATGGGAAGGAGTTGGATATCACATCTCATGTTATAGGAAGGGTCTCAGGATTGGAATGGGAAGGACTTCGATATCACATCTCATGCTATCAGAAGGGTCTCAGGATTGGAATGGGAAGGAGTTGGATATCACATCTCATGCTAAAGGGAGGGTCTCAGGTTTGGAAGGGGAAGGATTTGGATATCACATCTCGTGTTATAGGAAGGATCTCAGGTTTGGTATTAGAAGAATTAAATATCACATCTCATGCTATTGGAAGAATCTCAGGTTTGGTATTAGAAGCATTGAGATATCACATCTCATGCTATCAGAACGGTCTCAGGATTGGAATGGGAAGGAGTTGGATATCACATCTCATGCTAAAGGGAGGGCCACTGGTTTGGAAGGGGAAGGATTTGGATATCACATCTCATGTTATAGGAAGGATCTCAGGTTTGTTATTAGAAGCATTGAGATATCACATCTCATGCTATAGGAAGGGTCTCAGGATTGGAATGGGAAGGAGTTGGATATCACATCTCTTGCCATAGGAAGGATCTCAGGTTTGGTATTAGAAGCATTGAGACATCACATCTCATGTTATAGGAAGGGTCTCAGGATTGGAATGGGAAGGAGTTGGATATCACATCTCATGCTATAGGAAGGGTCTCAGGTTTAGTATAAGCATTGAGATATCACATTTCATGCTATAGGAAGGGTCTCAGGATTGGAATGTGAAGGAGTTGGATATCACATCTCATGTTATAGGAAGGATCTCAGATTTGGTATTAGAAGCATTGAGCCATGACATCTCATGCTATAGGAAGGGTCTCAGGATTGGAATGGGAAGGAGTTGGATATCACATCTCATGTTATAGGAAGGGTCTCAGGATTGGAATGGGAAGGACTTCGATATCACATCTCATGTTATAGGAAGGCTCCCAGGTTTGGAAGGGGAAGGAGTTGGATATCACATTTCATGTTAGAGGTAGGATCTCAGGTTTGGTATTAGAGGCATTGAGATATAACATCTCATGCTATCAGAAGGGTCTCAGGATTGGACTGGGAAGGAGTTGGATATCACATCTCATGCTAAAGGGAGGGTCTCAGGTTTGGAAGGGGAAGGATTTTGATATCACATCTCATGTTATGGGAAGGATCTCACGTTTGGTATTAGAAGCATTGAGATATCACATCTCATGCTATCAGAAGGATCTCAGGTTTGGTATTAGAGGGATTGAGATATCACATCTCATGCTATCGGAAGGGTATCAGGATTGGATTTGGAAGTAGTTGGATATCCCATCTCATGCTAAAGGGAGGGTCTCAGGTTTGGAAGGGGAAGGATTTGGATATCACATCTCGTGTTATAGGAAGGATCTCAGGTTTGGTATTAGAAGAATTGAAATATCACATCTCATGCTATCGGAAGGATCTCAGGTTTGGTATTAGAAGCATTGAGATATCACATCTCATGCTATCAGAACGGTCTCAGGATTGGAATGGAAAGGAGTTGGATATCACATCTCATGCTAAAGGGAGGGTCTCTGGTTTGGAAGGGGAAGGATTTGGATATCACATCTCATGTTATAGGAAGGATCTCAGGTTTGGTATTAGAAGCATTGAGATATCACATCTCATGCTATAGGAAGGGTCTCAGGTTTGGAATGGGAAGGAATTGGATATCACATCTCATGTCATAGGAGGGATCTCAGGTTTGGTATTAGAAGCATTGAGATATCACATCTCATGCTATAGGACTGGTCTCAGGATTGGAATGGGAAGGAGTTGGATATTACATTCTTGCTATAGAAAGGGTCTCATGTTTGTAATGGGAAGGAGTTGGATATCACATATGCTATAAGAAGGGTCTCAGATTTGGAACGGGAAGGAGTTGGATATCACATCTCATGTTAGAGGAGGGTCTCAGGTTTGGAATAAGCATTGAGATATCACATCTCTGCTATCGGAAGTGTCTCAGGATTGAAATGGGAAGGAGTTTGATATCCCATCTCATGTTATAGTGCGGGTCTCAGGTTTGGTATTAGAATCATTGAGATATCACATCTCATGCTGTAGGAAGTGTCTAAGGATTGGAATGGGAAGGACTTGGATATCACATCTCATGCTATAGGTAGGCTCTCAGGTTTGGAAAGGGAAGGAGTTGGATATCACATTTCATGTTAGAGGAAGGATCTCAGGTTTGGTATTATAGGCATTGAGATATCACATCTCATGCTATAGGAAGGGTCTCAGGATTGGAATGGGAGGGATTAGGATATCACATCTCATGCTATAGGTAAGCTCTCAGGTTTGGAAAGGGAAGGATTTGGATATCACATTTCATGTTAGAGGAAGGATCTCAGGTTTGGTATTAGAGGCATTGAGATATCACATCTCATGCTATAGGAAGGGTCTCAGGATTGGAATGGGAAGGATTTGGGTATCACATCTCATGCTATAGGAAGGGTCTCAGGTTTGGTATAAGCATTGAGATATCACATCTCATGCTATAGGAAGGGTCGCAGGATTGGAATGGGAAGGAGTTGGATTTCACATGTTATAGGATCGTTCTCAGGTTTGGTTTTAGAAGCATTAAGATATAACATCTCATGCTATAGGAAGGGTCTCAGGTTTGGAATGGGAAGGAGTTGGATATCACATCTCATGCTAAAGGAAAGGTCTCAGGTTTGGAAGGGGAAGGATTTGGATCTCACATCTCATGTTTTAGGACGGGTCTCAGGTTTGGTATTAGAAGCATTGAGATATCACATATCATGGTATAGGAAGGGTCTCAGGATTGGAATGGGAAGGAGTTTGATATCACATTGAATGGGAAGGAGTTTGATATCACATCTCAAGCTATAGGAAGGGTCTCAGGTTTGGAAAGGGAATGATTTGGATTTCACATCTCATGTTATAAGATGATTCTCCTGTTTGGTTTTAGAAGCATTGAGATATCACATCTCATGCTATAGGAAGAGTCTCAGGATTGGAATGGGAAGGAGTTGGATATCACGTCATGTTATAGGAAGGGTCTCAGGATTGGAATGGGAAGGAGTTGGATATCACATCTCATGCTAAAGGAAGGGTTTCAGGTTTGATAGAAGCAAAGGTTTGGAATGGGAAGGAGTTGGATATCACATCTCAGGTTTGGTATTAGAAGCAGTGAGATATCACATCTCATTCTATAGGAAGGGTCTCAGGATTGGAATTGGAAGGAGTTGTATATGACATCTCATGCCATAGGAAGGGTCACAGGTTTGGTATAAGCATTGAGATATCACATCTCTGCTATCAGAAGGGTCTCAGGATTGGAATGGGAAGGAGTTGGATATCCCATCTCGTTAAAGGAAGGGTCTCAGGTTTGGTATTAGAAGCATTGAGATATCACATCTCATGCTATAGGAAGGGTCTAAGGTTTGGAAGGGGAAGGATTTGGATATCACATCTCATGTTATAGGACCGGTCTCAGGTTTGGTATTAGAAGCTTTGAGATATCAAGTCTCATGGTATAGGACGGGTCTCAGAATTGGAATGGGAAGGAGTTGGATATCACATCTCAAGCTATAGGAAGGGTCTCAGGATTGGAATGGGAAGGAGTTTGATATCACATCTCATGCCATGGTATGGGTCTCGGGTTTTGTAGAGGCATTGGGATATCACATCTCATGCTATCTGTTAAGACGGATTTCTGAACTCTGTCCTGGTGGCGCAGAAGTTCAGAAGGCCAACCTAATTACTTGGAACAGGGTAACCTCTGGACGAGCCAGACCAATCAAGGTAGCGATCGCGGCGGTCAAGACTAGGTCTCAAGAGGGGTGAGGGTGACTGAAAGCCCGCAATGAGCACACAAAGCAAGAGCGCTTACAAACTACTCCAAACAGTTGTTATATCAAAAATAGATACACATTTATTTTAAGGCCTTTAAAATAATAACCGTAGCGAGAAAATCACAATATCACAGTATTAAGCCAACACATACCATATCAACACAATATATATACAAATACAACAGTCGCTAGCGTTATAAGCACGAAATGTGTAGTCCACCTGAAAGGGAAGGAAAACAGGCAGTGCGATAACGCTTTAGACTCAGTTCGCCTTCAGAGGCACCTAACTAGATGGAAGTCCGAGCCCTGCGAAGAGTGGAGCCTTGTGCTCAAAGTACCTGCCACGCCGGTGCCAACGGGCAAAAGGAGAAGCTCTTCGGAGGAAGTCAGGCAGTTCGGGTTAGTGCACAGCAGAAGGAGAACAGGTTCCGCAACTCAAGCGCAGCCTCCACAGCGGGCAGAAGCAGAGCGCGAGTACGGCCAAAAGGGTGCTGTTTTTACACAGCAGGGAAAAGCAATGGGATACTGCAGGAGGGCGACCAGATCCTAGCTAAACTACTCACCCGTCCCCGAAGCAAGCAGACCCAGGCTTCTCCACGTTAGTTTCAGCAGCTGGCAGGTTTAGAAGAGCAGGGAACGCCTCGTAGTCGTGTAGAGCAAAAAGACGTCCCAATCGACGAAACCTGCACAGTTTGTTGCCGCAGCAGGACAACGGAGCGGCCGTGTGTATTCGAGCCAAATGTACACTCCTCCCTTCAGACTTGGGAACGCCAAGTGTACGAAGCGTGGGAGAGTGACAAGGACTCGAAATACAACACAACCTGGCGGCAGTTACAGAGCAGGACTCCCTTGTAAACTGGTCAGTCAACTGGATGGCCCAGAGACACTTCCGAAGGCTTACTTGGCAGGAGATGATGAAGTCGCCGGGAATAGCTGTTCCTGCTATTCCAAAGGTCGAAGCACCAGTACAGGCCTTCTGGTTCGATCAAAGGAGGAAAGGGTTTCACAGGACGACAGCAGTGCAAAGGAGGATTCCTTCAGCGGGTCACCAGCGATTCCTCGGTCCAGCCTCTTGGTTGCAGGATACTTGGCTCCTGTATTCCTTCGTTCGTGAGAACTCAGGAGATCGACATGGTAGTGGTGTTTCCAGCTCCTTCTTATCCACGGTTCCCTTCGCGCCAAAGCGGAGGGGAGCCAATGGGAGATCCGCTCATCAACACACATACCATACGTGGACCAATCACGGACCACGGTGGTCCCAGGCATTCACACCACCCTAGACTCTCTGGCACCCAGGATGTGTATTGGGACCAGACATCCCAGCCCACACCCTGGAGGCACACAAACGACATGTAGAAGCCCGCGAAAGCAACCACGTTTCGCGGGAAAGTACATGCCCAAATAAGGAAGGCCCCGGGTCGCTCGACCTGGGGAAGGTGAAGGGAGCAAGACGGTCAGTGGACAGGACAAAGGAGCCTCGTGGTCTGGCCATTTTGGGAGCCAGGCCACCATTTTGGGTTCAGTGCGAAAAACGCGCTCAGAACGCCAAAAGGAGCTCAAAATAAACAAAACGATCGCTGCCACCATTCCCGTCCCTGAATGACTTGCACGGATCAAAATACCATCCTAAAAGAGTATCTAGGGCCTGTAGAAGGCTAGAGACCCAAGAGAGCTGTAACTTAGCTTACAGTGCCCTCTTGTGTCATGTTGCACTAAAGCCGCAACATGATAAAAGAAACTACGGGAAACAGCGTTCCCCGGTACTGACTGTCTTAAGGGCATGTCAGTTTCCCCGTAAGAAAGGAGCGAAAGCCCAGAGGAGTGCGGCAGAAGGCTGCACTTCCCTGGCAAAGTCAAGAACAAGGTGAAAAACAACAGCAAAAAGTTTAGGGGTTGCCACATGGAAGGAAAATTACCTACAATTACTAAATCTTTCCTAACACTCGCCCCTCCCAGACTATGGACAGGAGGAACTAATCCACCCCTGGATGAGTCTCTTGTTCAGGTCGGTTAAACATTCTGGACAACCCATCAGCATTGCTATGTTGGACACCTGGCCTATGCTCAATAGTGAAGTCGAAGCCTTGTAGACTTATGGACCACCTAAGCAACTTTGGATTCTCCCCCTTCATGTTCATTAGCCACTTTAACGGCTTATGGTCAGTCTGCACAGTGAAGTGGGTCCCATAGAGGTAGGGCCTCAGCTTCCTTAGGGCCCACACAACAGAGAAACATTCTTTCTCTACCGTGGACCATCTGAGCTCTCTGTCCTTAAGCTGGCGACTAATAAAACCGATAGGGTGTTCCTTACCCTTCTCATCTACTTGTGATAGTACAGCTCCTATCCCAGTGTCAGAGGCGTCCGTCTGCACGATAAAAGGTCTTTGATAATCCGGGGCCCTAAGGACAGGGGCCTGGCACAAGGAGTCTTTTAAGCCATTGAAGGCCTTCTCACACTCGTCAGTCCAAGTTACCTTCTTGGGTTTCTTCGGAGTTGTGAGGGCAGTCAGAGGGGCAGCTATGGTGCCATAGTCTGCCACAAAATTGCGGTAATACCCCGTGAGTCCTAAGAAGGCTCTCACTTGGGTTTGCGTAGTGGGGGTGTTAAGACGGATTTCTGAACTCTGTCCTGGTGGCGCAGAAGTTCAGAAGGTCAACCTAATTACTTGGAACAGGGTAACCTCTGGACGAGCCAGACCAATCAAGGTAGCGATCGCGGCGGTCAAGACTAGGTCTCAAGAGGGGTGAGGGTGACTGAAAGCCCGCAATGAGCACACAAAGCAAGAGCGCTTACAAACTACTCCAAACAGTTGTTATATCAAAAATAGATACACATTTATTTTAAGGCCTTTAAAATAATGACCGTAGCGAGAAAATCACAATATCACAGTATTAAGCCAACACATACCATATCAACACAATATATATACAAATACAACAGTCGCTAGCGTTATAAGCACGAAATGTGTAGTCCACCTGAAAGGGAAGGAAAACAGGCAGTGCGATAACGCTTTAGACTCAGTTCGCCTTCAGAGGCACCTAACTAGATGGAAGTCCGAGCCCTGCGAAGAGTGGAGCCTTGTGCTCAAAGTACCTGCCACGCCGGTGCCAACGGGCAAAAGGAGAAGCTCTTCGGAGGAAGTCAGGCAGTTCGGGTTAGTGCACAGCAGAAGGAGAACAGGTTCCGCAACTCAAGCGCAGCCTCCACAGCGGGCAGAAGCAGAGCGCGAGTACGGCCAAAAGGGTGCTGTTTTTACACAGCAGGGAAAAGCAATGGGATACTGCAGGAGGGCGACCAGATCCTAGCTAAACTACTCACCCGTCCCCGAAGCAAGCAGACCCAGGCTTCTCCACGTTACTTTCAGCAGCTGGCAGGTTTAGAAGAGCAGGGAACGCCTCGTAGTCGTGTAGAGCAAAAAGACGTCCCAATCGACGAAACCTGCACAGTTTGTTGCCGCAGCAGGACAATGGAGCGGCCGTGTGTATTCGAGCCAAATGTACACTCCTCCCTTCAGACTTGGGAACGCCAAGTGTACGAAGCGTGGGAGAGTGACAAGGACTCGAAATACAACACAACCTGGCGGCGGTTACAGAGCAGGACTCCCTTGTAAACTGGTCAGTCAACTGGATGGCCCAGAGACACTTCCGAAGGCTTACTTGGCAGGAGATGATGAAGTCGCCGGGAATAGCTGTTCCTGCTATTCCAAAGGTCGAAGCACCAGTACAGGCCTTCTGGTTCGATCAAAGGAGGAAAGGGTTTCACAGGACGACAGCAGTGCAAAGGAGGATTCCTTCAGCGGGTCACCAGCGATTCCTCGGTCCAGCCTCTTGGTTGCAGGATACTTGGCTCCTGTATTCCTTCGTTCGTGAGAACTCAGGAGATCGACATGGTAGTGGTGTTTCCAGCTCCCTCTTATCCACGGTTCCCTTCGCGCCAAAACGGAGGGGAGCCAATGGGAGATCCGCTCATCAACACACATACCATACGTGGACCAATCACGGACCACGGTGGTCCCAGGCATTCACACCACCCTAGACTCTCTGGCACCCAGGATGTGTATTGGGACCAGACATCCCAGCCCACACCCTGGAGGCACACAAACGACATGTAGAAGCCCGCGAAAGCAACCACGTTTCGCGGGAAAGTACATGCCCAAATAAGGAAGGCCCCGGGTCGCTCGACCTGGGGAAGGTGAAGGGAGCAAGACGGTCAGTGGACAGGACAAAGGAGCCTCGTGGTCTGGCCATTTTGGGAGCCAGGCCACCATTTTGGGTTCAGTGCGAAAAACGCGCTCAGAACGCCAAAAGGAGCTCAAAATAAACAAAACGATCGCTGCCACCATTCCCGTCCCTGAATGACTTGCACCGATCAAAATACCATCCTAAAAGAGTATCTAGGGCCTGTAGAAGGCTAGAGACCCAAGAGAGCTGTAACTTAGCTTACAGTGCCCTCTTGTGTCATGTTGCACTAAAGCCGCAACATGATAAAAGAAACTACGGGAAACAGCGTTCCCCGGTACTGACTGTCTTAAGGGCATGTCAGTTTCCCCGTAAGAAAGGAGTGAAAGCCCAGAGGAGTGCGGCAGAAGGCTGCACTTCCCTGGCAAAGTCAAGAACAAGGTGAAAAACAACAGCAAAAAGTTTAGGGGTTGCCACATGGAAGGAAAATTACCTACAATTACTAAATCTTTCCTAACACTCGCCCCTCCCAGACTATGGACAGGGGGAACTAATCCACCCCTGGATGAGTCTCTTGTTCAGGTCGGTTAAACATTCTGGACAACCCATCAGCATTGCTATGTTGGACACCTGGCCTATGCTCAATAGTGAAGTCGAAGCCTTGTAGACTTATGGACCACCTAAGCAACTTTGGATTCTCCCCCTTCATGTTCATTAGCCACTTTAACGGCTTATGGTCAGTCTGCACAGTGAAGTGGGTCCCATAGAGGTAGGGCCTCAGCTTCCTTAGGGCCCACACAACAGAGAAACATTCTTTCTCTATCGTGGACCATCTGAGCTCTCTGTCCTTAAGCTGGCGACTAATAAAACCGATAGGGTGTTCCTTACCCTTCTCATCTACTTGTGATAGTACAGCTCCTATCCCAGTGTCAGAGGCGTCCGTCTGCACGATAAAAGGTCTTTGATAATCCGGGGCCCTAAGGACAGGGGCCTGGCAAAAGGAGTCTTTTAAGCCATTGAAGGCCTTCTCACACTCGTCAGTCCAAGTTACCTTCTTGGGTTTCTTCGGAGTTGTGAGGGCAGTCAGAGGGGCAGCTATGGTGCCATAGTCTGCCACAAAATTGCGGTAATACCCCGTGAGTCCTAAGAAGGCTCTCACTTGGGTTTGCGTAGTGGGGGTGTTAAGACGGATTTCTGAACTCTGTCCTGTTGGCGCAGAAGTTCAGAAGGCCAACCTAATTACTTGGAACAGGGTAACCTCTGGACAAGCCAGACCAATCAAGGTAGCGATCGCGGCGGTCAAGACTAGGTCTCAAGAGGGGTGAGGGTGACTGAAAGCCCGCAATGAGCACACAAAGCAAGAGCGCTTACAAACTACTCCAAACAGTTGTTATATCAAAAATAGATACACATTTATTTTAAGGCCTTTAAAATAATGACCGTAGCGAGAAAATCACAATATCACAATATTAAACCAACACATACCATATCAACACAATATATATACAAATACACAGTCGCAAGCGTTGAAAGCACGAAATATGTAGTCCACCTGAAAGGAAAGGAAAACAGGCAGTGCGATAACGCTTTAGACTCAGTTCGCCTTCAGAGGCACCTAACTAGATGGAAGTCCGAGCCCTGCGAAGAGTGGAGCCTTGTGCTCAAAGTACCTGCCACGCCGGTGCCAACGGGCAAAAGGGGAAGCTCTTCGGAGGAAGTCAGCCAGTTCGGGTTAGTGCACAGCAGAAGGAGAACAGGTTCCGCAACTCAAGCGCAGCCTCCACAGCGGGCAGAAGCAGAGCGCGAGTACGGCCAAAAGGGTGCTGTTTTTACACAGCAGGGAAAAGCAATGGGATACTGCAGGAGGGCGACCAGATCCTAGCTAAACTACTCACCGGTCCCCGAAGCAAGCAGACCCAGGCTTCTCCACGTTAGTTTCAGCAGCTGGCAGGTTCAGAAGAGCAGGGAACGCCTCGTAGTCGTGTAGAGCAAAAAGACGTCCCAATCGACGAAACCAGCACAGTTTTGTTGCCGCAGCAGGACAACGGAGCGGCCGTGTGTATTCAAGCCAAATGTACACTCCTCCCTTCAGACTTGGGAACGCCAAGTGTACGAAGCCTGGGAGAGTGACAAGGGCTCGAAATACAACACAACCTGGCGGCAGTTACAGAGCAGGACTCCCTTGTAAGCTGGTCAGTCAACTGGATGGCCCAGAGACACTTCCGAAGGCTTACTTGGCAGGAGATGATGAAGTCGCCGGGAATAGCTGTTCCTGCTATTCCAAAGGTCGAAGCACCAGTACAGGCCTTCTGGTTCGATCCAAGGAGGAAAGGGTTTCACAGGACGACAGCAGTGCAAAGGAGGATTCCTTCAGCGGGTCACCAGCGATTCCTCGGTCCAGCCTCTTGGTTGCAGGATACTTGGCTCCTGTATTCCTTCGTTCGTGAGAACTCAGGAGATCGACATGGTAGTGGTGTTTCCAGCTCCCTCTTATCCACGGTTCCCTTCGCGCCAAAACGGAGGGGAGCCAATGGGAGATCCGCTCATCAACACACATACCATACGTGGACCAATCACGGACCACGGTGGTCCCAGGCATTCACACCACCCTAGACTCTCTGGCACCCAGGATGTGTATTGGGACCAGACATCCCAGCCCACACCCTGGAGGCACACAAACGACATGTAGAAGCCCGCGAAAGCAACCACGTTTCGCGGGAAAGTACATGCCCAAATAAGGAAGGCCCCGGGTCGCCCGACCTGGGGAAGGTGAAGGGAGCAAGACGGTCAGTGGACAGGACAAAGGAGCCTCGTGGTCTGGCCATTTTGGGAGCCAGGCCACCATTTTGGGTTCAGTGCGAAAAACGTGCTCAGAACGCCAAAAGGAGCTCAAAATAAACAAAACGATCGCTGCCACCATTCCAGTCCCTGAATGACTTGCACCGATCAAATACCATCCTAAAAGAGTATCTAGGGTCTGTAGAAGGCTAGAGACCCAAGAGAGCTGTAACTTAGCTTACAGTGCCCTCTTGTGTCATGTTGCACTAAAGCCGCAACACGATAAACGAAACTACGGGAAACAGCGTTCCCCGGTACTGACTGTCTTAAGGGCATGTCAGTTTCCCCGTAAGAAAGGAGCGAAAGCCCAGAGAAGTGCGGCAGAAGGCTGTACTTCTCTGGCAAAGTCAAGAACAAGGTTAAAAACAATAGCAAAAAGTTTAGGGGTTGCCACATGGAAGGAAAATTACTTACAATCATGAAATCTTTCCTAACATTCGCCCCTCCCAGACTATGGACAGGGGGAACTAATCCACCCCTGGATGAGTCTCTTGTTCAGGTCGGTTAAACATTCTGGACAACCCATCAGCATTGCTATGTTGGACACCTGGCCTATGCTCAATAGTGAAGTCGAAGCCTTGTAGACTTATGGACCACCTAAGCAACTTTGGATTCTCCCCCTTCATGTTCATTAGCCACTTTAACGGCTTATGGTCAGTCTGCACAGTGAAGTGGGTCCCATAGAGGTAGGGCCTCAGCTTCCTTAGGGCCCACACAACAGAGAAACATTCTTTCTCTACCGTGGACCATCTGAGCTCTCTGTCCTTAAGCTGGCGACTAATAAAACCGATAGGGTGTTCCTTACCCTTCTCATCTACTTGTGATAGTACAGCTCCTATCCCAGTGTCAAAGGCATCGGTCTGCACGATAAAAGGTCTTTGATAATCAGGGGCCCTAAGCACAGGCGCCTGGCACAAGGAGTCTTTTAAGCCATTGAAGGCCTTCTCACACTCGTCGGTCCAAGTTACCTTCTTGGGTTTCTTCGGAGTTGTGAGGGCAGTCAGAGAAGCAGCTATGGTGCCATAGTCTGCCACAAAATTGCGATAATACCCCGTGAGTCCTAAGAAGGCTCTCACTTGGGTTTGCGTAGTGGGGGTAGGCCAGTCTTGTACTGCTGGTACCTTACTGGATAGAGGCTGTCTCCTCCCTCCACCTACTTCATGTCCAAGGTAAACCACTGAGCCTTGTCCATTTTGGTGAGGGGCCACTCGGACACCCTCAAAAGAGCTTTCTGAAGGACTGCTTTTGAACAGGTCGGGGAGAGGTTCAGACTCCTCTTCCTCAACGTCTGAAGCAAATAGCAGTGCTGCGATTTCGCCGCTTGGGACGAAAGCCTTCAGCCTATTCACGGGAAACACTTTTGGAGCCTGTCCAGGCTTTCCAAGGTCCACTGAATAGTTAACCTCACCCAGGGGCTCCACCACTGGGTAAGGGCCTGACCATTTGTCCTGTAAAGCTCGAGGCCTTATGGGATTCCTGATCAGGACTTGCTGACCTAGTGTAAAGTTGATGAGGGAAGCTTTCTGGTCGTACCAATGTTTCACCAGCGCTTGCCCTGCCTTCAATTTATCACTAGTCAAACCCATCAGAAGTACCATCCGTTTTCTGAGCCCTAGCACATAATCAACTACGTTGGTAGTAACAGGGGGAGTGGGCATCTCCCATCCCTCTTTGACGATGGCTAAGGGTCCCCGTACGGGATGACAGAACAGAAGTTCGAAGGGGCTGAAGCCAACACCCTCCTGTGGTACCTCTCGGTAGGCAAACAGTAAGCATGAAACAAGAAGATCCCATTTTCTTCTCTGAGGCTCCTCCAGAGCCCCAATCATGCTCGTTAACGTCCTGTTGAAACGCCCCCCCAGACCATTGGTCTGGGGGCGGTATGCAGAAGAGAACCTGTAGGTGACCCCACATACTTTCCACATAGCCTGCCTATACTTCGACATAAAGTTGCTGCCATGATCCGACACAACTTCTTTAGGGAAGCCAACCCTAGTAAACATGCCGAGTAAAGCTTCTGCAACTGGCTTGGCAGTTACAGTGGTAAATGGGACGGCCTCAGGATACCTGGTTGCATGGTCGACCAGCACCAGGATAAACCTATTGCCTGAGGATGTTTGCGGGTCAAGGGGACCAACCATGTCGATCCCTACCCTTTCAAATGGTACCCCCACAACTGGGAGCGGTACCAACGGAGCTTGGATTGTCGCGCCAACCTTACCAGACAACTGGCAGGCGGCACAACTCCTGCAGTGACTTTCTACTTGCACCCCCATCTTGGGCCAGTAGAAGTGCATGGATAACCTTTGCTTGGTCCTCTTCATACCAAGGTGACCAAGGGGAACTTCATGCGCCAACTGCAGGAGGAAGGGCCTAACAGCAAGGGGAGCCACCAACCTCCTATGGTCTCCTTCTGTAGACTCTGTGGGCTCGCTGTACAGGAGTCCACCTTCCCAATAAATCCTATGCTTCCCAGGAGGTTCACCCTCAAGCTGGGAGCAGGCCTGTCTCCTTAGGCCTTCCAGAGATGGGCACTCACGTTGGCCTTTACTGAATTCGTCCCTATCAGGACCTCCTTCAACTAACAAGTCTTTTAGTTCAGGATGATCGTTGGGGTCGAAAACTTCAGGCATCGCCACCTCCTCGTCAGGCCCGGGAGATTGACCAACTTCCTCCACCGCAGTGGTAGGCGAGCTCGGGGGAATATTCTCTTCCCTCGTTTTGACTTGTAGACTCCTTTCGCCTTGGGTTTCCCCTTTGGCTGGGGCGGCGTATTGGACTTGGCCAATGCTGCCCGTGCTTGAGACCGTGTGTAGGGTCTTTCGGCAGTGTCTCCTACGAGCCCTAAAGCTCTGAGATCATTACCCAACAAGACCTTTCCCGGGACGTTTCTCTGAATGCTCACTGGAATCCTGACTGCTGTACCATTTAAAGTAAGATTTACAGGTATTACTGGAAACATATGGAGGGGGCCGTCAGCCAACTTAGTGGGCATCAGAGTAGCTCTGGCAACTTCCTCTGAGTCTACCAAGGTAGAATCCACTACAGTGCGACTGCACCCACTATCCCTAAGAGCTGGAGTATCCACTCCATTGATCAGCACACTGTCTTTAAAGTAGTGCTTGGTATTATCCGGAATCCTAGCATAAGCCTCTGCGACTTTAGGCTCCCAGGAACCCAGGGACACTAAAACTACCTCAGCCTCTATTCCGCTGGAAAATGAGTCTGAGGAGAAGGATGCTCCTGTAATCTCTTCTTCCTCGTAGGAGGAGAAGGCCAGATTAGCGGAGTGGACCCCCAAAGGTCTACCCTTACACCGGGGATCCCCCTTCACATGGTCAGTTGCTCCACAAGAAAAACAAGCCCCAGTGGGTCTGTTTACGTAGGGAGGCTTATTGTAACCAGAGTTCTGTTTCGGAGGCGAACCTCCACTACCCTGTGAGTTCTCTTGTGTCTTACCCTTGTTTTTCTTGTTGTGGCCCTTATGGGAAGAAGATTTAGCAGATTCCCCACCCTCCATATCTTTGGACTTTTTCCCTTCCTCCTGCTTACCAGGATGAGTTTTGTCCTTATGGGACACTCAATGTGACACCCATAAGTCTGCTGCAATGGCCAGCTTCTTAGGATCTATCTCCTTCGAATCGGCCAAATGCTGCTTAAGCTCCGGGGAAGAAGAAGCAAAAATATGTTCCAGCATGACAAGATTTATCATGCCTTCGAAGGTAGAAACCTTATAACCTTCGACCCAGCCAGTTAAGTTTTTCAAAGATTCAGCGACATAAGATACCCAAGTACCACCTTCCTTTTTCTTATACTCTCGAAAACGCTTTAAATATTGGGCCGGAGTCTTCCCAAACTTTAAAATGAGAGTTTGCTTTAACATTGCGAAATCAGCCCGCTCAGCCTTCGACATTTCCATAATGGCACTACAGCCAGAATGGGGCAGTCTACTGAGCAACCACGCAATCTTATCAGCACTGTCAACTTTTTGAACCTCGCATGCATACTCAAAAGCATTCAGCCAGTCCATAATGTCATTCATTTCTTCATACACACTGAGCAGATCCTTTGGAAACCGTGGATGAGAGGAAGCCCCAGACCCATGTCCAGGACCCTTGGATCCATTTGCAACCTGAAGCTTGGCCAGTTCCAACTGGTGATCCCTGTCTTTCTGTTTTTCGGCCTGTTCGATTTTTAGTTTGGCTATGCTGAATTCAAGCTCCTGCTGCCTAAACCGCAGCTCTTGCTTCTTGAATTCAAGCATAGCCTCCCCATCAGCACTGTCAGAGGAAACATTAGACATCTCGTCCTCCCTGTCCTCGTGGTCGCGGTGGATCAGTGCGGCGGCAGAACCGTTGGTTCTACCAGTGAGAGCAGCCCCACCACCTTCCGCACTGTCCTCAGAAGTTATAGCGTCAAGCTGCGCTTCTTGCCACGCCACGATTCTTTGGATCATTTCCAATTTCGTGCCTTGAGAGGAAACCCCTCTCTCCGCACACATCTTTTTCAGCGTTTCTGATTTAGAAGCATTCAAAGTTAACAAGGTACTTGTTTCCATACTGTTTGATAGGACTATGGCCTTTTTAAAGTTATACTATAACAATTCACTACGTGTACTGTTTGGAATAACCTGAAATGCCCTAGTTCGAGCGCAACACTGGATACCTTCAGTCGTATCCCACCGCTGTACACCAATTTGTTAAAACGGATTTCTGAACTCTGTCCTGGTGGCGCAGAAGTTCAGAAGGCCAACCTAATTACTTGGAACAGGGTAACCTCTGGACAAGCCAGACCAATCAAGGTAGCGATCGCGGCGGTCAAGACTAGGTCTCAAGAGGGGTGAGGGTGACTGAAAGCCCGCAATGAGCACACAAAGCAAGAGCGCTTACAAACTACTCCAAACAGTTGTTATATCAAAAATAGATACACATTTATTTTAAGGCCTTTAAAATAATGACCGTAGCGAGAAAATCACAATATCACAATATTAAACCAACACATACCATATCAACACAATATATATACAAATACACAGTCGCAAGCGTTTAAAGCACGAAATATGTAGTCCACCTGAAAGGAAAGGAAAACAGGCAGTGCGATAACGCTTTAGACTCAGTTCGCCTTCAGAGGCACCTAACTAGATGGAAGTCCGAGCCCTGCGAAGAGTGGAGCCTTGTGCTCAAAGTACCTGCCACGCCGGTGCCAACGGGCAAAAGGGGAAGCTCTTCGGAGGAAGTCAGGCAGTTCGGGTTAGTGCACAGCAGAAGGAGAACAGGTTCCGCAACTCAAGCGCAGCCTCCACAGCGGGCAGAAGCAGAGCGCGAGTACGGCCAAAAGGGTGCTGTTTTTACACAGCAGGGAAAAGCAATGGGATACTGCAGGAGGGCGACCAGATCCTAGCTAAACTACTCACCGGTCCCCGAAGCAAGCAGACCCAGGCTTCTCCACGTTAGTTTCAGCAGCTGGCAGGTTCAGAAGAGCAGGGAACGCCTCGTAGTCGTGTAGAGCAAAAAGACGTCCCAATCGACGAAACCAGCACAGTTTTGGTGCCGCAGCAGGACAACGGAGCGGCCGTGTGTATTCAAGCCAAATGTACACTCCTCCCTTCAGACTTAGGAACGCCAAGTGTACGAAGCGTGGGAGAGTGACAAGGACTCGAAATACAACACAACCTGGCGGCAGTTACAGAGCAGGACTCCCTTGTAAGCTGGTCAGTCAACTGGATGGCCCAGAGACACTTCCGAAGGCTTAGTTGGCAGGAGATGATGAAGTCGCCGGGAATAGCTGTTCCTGCTATTCCAAAGGTCGAAGCACCAGTACAGGCCTTCTGGTTCGATCCAAGGAGGAAAGGGTTTCACAGGACGACAGCAGTGCAAAGGAGGATTCCTTCAGCGGGTCACCAGCGATTCCTCGGTCCAGCCTCTTGGTTGCAGGATACTTAGCTCCTGTATTCCTTCGTTCGTGAGAACTCAGGAGATCGACATGGTAGTGGTGTTTCCAGCTCCCTCTTATCCACGGTTCCCTTCGCGCCAAAACGGAGGGGAGCCAATGGGAGATCCGCTCATCAACACACATACCATACGTGGACCAATCACGGACCACGGTGGTCCCAGGCATTCACACCACCCTAGACTCTCTGGCACCCAGGATGTGTATTGGGACCAGACATCCCAGCCCACACCCTGGAGGCACACAAACGACATGTAGAAGCCCGCGAAAGCAACCACGTTTCGCGGGAAAGTACATGCCCAAATAAGGAAGGCCCCGGGTCGCCCGACCTGGGGAAGGTGAAGGGAGCAAGACGGTCAGTGGACAGGACAAAGGAGCCTCGTGGTCTGGCCATTTTGGGAGCCAGGCCACCATTTTGGGTTCAGTGCGAAAAACGTGCTCAGAACGCCAAAAGGAGCTCAAAATAAACAAAACGATCGCTGCCACCATTCCAGTCCCTGAATGACTTGCACCGATCAAATACCATCCTAAAAGAGTATCTAGGGTCTGTAGAAGGCTAGAGACCCAAGAGAGCTGTAACTTAGCTTACAGTGCCCTCTTGTGTCATGTTGCACTAAAGCCGCAACACGATAAAAGAAACTACGGGAAACACCGTTCCCCGGTACTGACTGTCTTAAGGGCATGTCAGTTTCCCCGTAAGAAAGGAGCGAAAGCCCAGAGAAGTGCGGCAGAAGGCTGTACTTCTCTGGCAAAGTCAAGAACAAGGTTAAAAACAATAGCAAAAAGTTTAGGGGTTGCCACATGGAAGGAAAATTACTTACAATAATGAAATCTTTCCTAACAGGGGGTAGGCCAGTCTTGTACTGCTTGTACTTTACTGGGTAGAGGCTGTATCCTCCCTCCACCTACTTCATGTCCAAGGTAAACCACTGAGCCTTGTCCAATCTGGCATTTACTAGCCTTTATGGTCAAGTGGGCTTTCTGAAGAGCCTGGAGCACAATCCCGAGGTGTTTCACATGGTCTTCCCAGGTGGCACTGAAAACTGCTATATCGTCCAGATATGCAAGACAGAATTCGTCCAACCCATTCAACACATAATTCACAAGCCTCTGGAAAGTGGCAGGTGCATTCTTCAACCCGAACGGCATTACCCGGAATTGGTAAAGGCCGTCTAGAGTAGAAAATGCTGTCTTCTCCTTGGCATGTTCTGCTAAAGCTATTTGCCAATAGCCAGCAGTGAGGTCAAACGTCCTGAGGTACTTGGAAGCACCCAAAGTATCCACCAGCTCATCTGTTCGAGGCAAGGGGTGGGCATCTGTCTTGGTGACAGCATTCAGAGCCCTGTAATCCACGCAGAACCTCAATTCAGAAGTGCCTGCCTTTGGAACCAACACCACTGGGCTGGACCAAGGACTACTAGAGGGTTCAATCACCCCAAGATCTAACATCTTGTTGACCTCGGTCTTAATATAACACCGTACTTTGTCCGACATCCTGTATCCCCTACTTTTGGTAGGTACACTGTCTCCTGTGTCTATGTTATGTTTGCACCAAGGTGTCAAACCAGGCGACTGTGAAAACAGGGGGGAAAACTGCCTAAGCAAACTTTTCACCTCAGCCTGCTGATCAGAAGTCAGGTGAGGGGCCACTCGGACACCCTCAACGGAGCTATCTGAAGGACCGCTTTGGAACAGGTCGGGAAGAGGTTCAGACTCCTCTTCCTCAACGTCTGACGCCAGTAGCAGTGCTGCGATTTCGACTCTTGGGACGAAAGCCTTCAGCCTATTCACGTGAAACACTTTTGGAGCCTGTCCAGGCCTTCCAAGGTCCACTAAATAGTTAACCTCACCCAGGGGCTCCACCACTGTTTAAGGGCCTGACCATTTGTCCTGTAAAGCTCGAGGCCTTATGGGATTCATGATCAGGACTTGCTGACCAGGTGTAAAGTTGATGAGGGAAGCTTTCTGGTCGTACCAATGTTTCACCAGCACTTGCCCTGCCTTCAATTTATCACTAGCCAAGCCCATCAGAAGTACCATCCGTTTTCTGAGCCCTAGCACATAATCAACTACATTGGTAGTAACAGGGGGAGTGGGCATCTCCCATCCCTCTTTGACGATGGCTAAGGGTCCCCGTACGGGATGACCGAACAGAAGTTCGAAGGGGCTGAAGCCAACACCCTCCTGTGGTACCTCTCGGTAGGCAAACAATAAGCATGGTAAAAGAAGATCCCATTTTCTTCTCTGAGGCTCCTCCAGAGCCCCAATCATGCTCTTTAACGTTCTGTTGAAACGTTCCACCAGACCATTGGTCTGGGGGTGGTATGCAGAAGAGAACTTGTAGGTGACCCCACATTCTTTCCACATAGCCTGCATATACTTCGACATAAAGTTGCTGCCACGATCTGACACAACTTCTTTAGGGAAGCCAACCCTAGTAAATATGCCGAGTAAAGCTTTTGCAACTGACTTGGCAGTTACAGTCTTCAATGGGATGGCCTCAGGATACCTGGTTGCATGGTCGACCAGCACCAGGATAAACCTATTGCCCGAGGATGTTTGCGGGTCAAGGGGACCAACGATGTCGATCCCTACCCTTTCAAATGGTACCCCCACAACTGGGAGCGGTACCAACGGAGCTTGGATTGTCGCGCCAACCTTACCAGACAACTGGCAGGAGGCACAACTCCTGCAGTGACTTTCTACTTGCACCCCCATCTTGGGCCAGTAGAAGTGCATGGATAACCTTTGCTTGGTCCTCTTCATAACAAGGTGACCAGCAAGGGGAACTTCATGCGCCAACTGCAGGAGGAAGGGCCTAACAGCAAGGGGAACCACCAACCTCCTATGGTCTCCTTCTGTAGACTCTGTGGACTCACTATACAGGAGTCCACCTTCCCAATAAATCCTATGCGTCCCAGGAGGTTCACCATCAAGCTGGGAGCAGGCCTGTCTCCTTAGGCCTTCCAGAGATGGGCACTCACGTTGGCCTTTACTGAATTCGTCCCTATCAGGACCTCCTTCAACTAACAAGTCTTTTAGTTCAGGATGATCGTTGGGGTCGAATACTTCAGGCATCGCCACCTCCTCGTCAGGGCCGGGCGATTGACCAACTTCCTCCACCGCAGTGGTAGGCGAGCTCGGGGGAATATTCTCTTTCCCTCGTCGTGACTTGTTGACTCCTTTCGCCTTGGGTTTCCCCTTCGGCTGGGGCGGCGTATTGGACTTGGCCAATGCTGCCCGTGCTTGAGACCGTGTGTAGGGTCTTTCGGCAGTGTCTCCTACGAGCCCTAAAGCTCTGAGATCATTACCCAACAAGACCTTTCCCGGGACGTTTCTCTGAATGCTCACTGGAATCCTGACTGCTGTACCATTTAAAGTAAGATTTACAGGGATCACGGGAAACATACGGAGGGGGCCGTCAGCCAACTTAGTGGGCATCAGAGTAGCTCTGGCAACTTCCTCTGAGTCTACCAATGTAGAATCCACTACAGTGCGACTGCACCCACTATCCCTAAGAGCTGGAGTATCCACTCCATTGATCAGCACACTGTCTTTAAAGTAGTGCTTGGTATTATCCGGAATCCTAGCATAAGCCTCTGCGACTTTAGGCTCCCAGGAACCCAGGGACACTAAAACTACCTCAGCCTCTATTCCGCTGGGAAATGAGTCTGAGGAGAAGGATACTCCTGTAATCTCTTCTTCCTCGTAGGAGGAGAAGGCCAGATTAGCGGAGTGGACCCCCAAAGGTCTAACCTTACAACTGGGATCCCCCTTCACGTGGTCAGTTGCTCCACAAGAAAAACAAGCCCCAGTGGGTCTGTTTACGTAGGGAGGCTTATTGTAACCAGAGTTCTGTTTCGGAGGCGGACCTCCACTACCCTGTGAGTTCTCTTGTGTCTTACCCTTATTTTTCTTTTTGTGGCCCTTATGGGAAGAAGATTTAGCAGATTCCCCACCCTCCATATCTTTGGACTTTTTCCCTTCCTCCTGCTTACCAGGATGAGTTTTGTCCTTATGGGACACTCGATGTGACACCCATAAGTCTGCTGCAATGGCCAGCTTCTTAGGATCTATCTCCTTCGAATCGGCCAAATGCTGCTTAAGCTCCGGGGAAGAAGAACCAAAAATGTGTTCCAGCATGACAAGATTTATCATGCCTTCGACGGTAGAAACCTTATAACCTTCGACCCAGCCAGTTAAGTTTTTCAAGGATTCAGCGACATAAGATACCCAAGTACCACCTTCCTTTTTCTTATACTCTCGAAAACGCTTTAAATATTGGGCCGGAGTCTTCCCAAACTTTAAAATGAGAGTTTGCTTTAACATTGCAAAATCAGCTCGCTCAGCCTTCGACATTTCCATAATGGCACTACAGCCAGAATGGGGCAGTCTACTGAGCAACCACGCAATCTTATCAGCATTGTCAACTTCTTGAACCTCGCATGCATACTCAAACGCATTCAGCCAGTCCATAATGTCATTCCTTTCTTCATACACACTGAGCAGATCTTTCGGAAACCGTGGATGAGAGGAAGCCCCAGACCCATGTCCAGGACCCTTGGACCCATTTGCAACCTGAAGCTTGGCCAGTTCCAACTGGTGATCCCTGTCTTTTTGTTTTTCTGCCTGTTCGATTTTTAGTTTGGCTATGCTGAATTCAAGCTCCTGCTGCCTAAACCGCAGCTCTTGCTTCTTGAATTCAAGCATAGCCTCCCCATCAACACTGGCAGAGGAAACATTAGACATCACATCCTCCCTGTCCTCGTGGTCGCGATGGATCAGTGCAGCGGCAGAACCGTCGGTTCTACCAGTGAGAGCAGCCCCACCACCTTCTGCACTGTCCTCAGAAGTTATAGCGTCAAGCTGCGCTTCTTGCCACGCCACGATTCTTTGGATCATTTCCAATTTAGTGCCTTGAGAGGAAACACCTCTCTCCGCACACATCTTCTTCAATGTTTCTGATTTGGAAGCATTTAAAGTTAACAAGGTATTTGTTTCCATACTGTTTGATAGGACTATGGCCTTTTTAAAGTTATACTACAACAATTCACTACGTGTACTGGTTGGAATAACCTGAAATGCCTTAGTTCGAGCGCAACACTGGATACCTTCAGTCGTATCCCACCGCTGTACACCAATTTGTTAAGACGGATTTCTGAACTCTGTCCTGGTGGCGCAGAAGTTCAGAAGGCCAACCTAATTACTTGGAACAGGGTAACCTCTGGACGAGCCAGACCAATCAAGGTAGCGATCGCGGCGGTCAAGACTAGGTCTCAAGAGGGGTGAGGGTGACTGAAAGCCCGCAATGAGCACACAAAGCAAGAGCGCTTACAAACTACTCCAAACAGTTGTTATATCAAAAATAGATACACATTTATTTTAAGGCCTTTAAAATAATGACCGTAGCGAGAAAATCACAATATCACAGTATTAAGCCAACACATACCATATCAACACAATATATATACAAATACAACAGTCGCTAGCGTTATAAGCACGAAATGTGTAGTCCACCTGAAAGGGAAGGAAAACAGGCAGTGCGATAACGCTTTAGACTCAGTTCGCCTTCAGAGGCACCTAACTAGATGGAAGTCCGAGCCCTGCGAAGAGTGGAGCCTTGTGCTCAAAGTACCTGCCACGCCGGTGCCAACGGGCAAAAGGAGAAGCTCTTCGGAGGAAGTCAGGCAGTTCGGGTTAGTGCACAGCAGAAGGAGAACAGGTTCCGCAACTCAAGCGCAGCCTCCACAGCGGGCAGAAGCAGAGCGCGAGTACGGCCAAAAGGGTGCTGTTTTTACACAGCAGGGAAAAGCAATGGGATACTGCAGGAGGGCGACCAGATCCTAGCTAAACTACTCACCGGTCCCCGAAGCAAGCAGACCCAGGCTTCTGCACGTTAGTTTCAGCAGCTGGCAGGTTTAGAAGAGCAGGGAACGCCTCGTAGTCGTGTAGAGCAAAAAGACGTCCCAATCGACGAAACCTGCACAGTTTGTTGCCGCAGCAGGACAACGGAGCGGCCGTGTGTATTCGAGCCAAATGTACACTCCTCCCTTCAGACTTGGGAACGCCAAGTGTACGAAGCGTGGGAGAGTGACAAGGACTCGAAATACAACACAACCTGGCGGCGGTTACAGAGCAGCACTCCCTTGTAAGCTGGTCAGTCAACTGGATGGCCCAGAGACACTTCCGAAGGCTTACTTGGCAGGAGATGATGAAGTCGCCGGGAATAGCTGTTCCTGCTATTCCAAAGGTCGAAGCACCAGTACAGGCCTTCTGGTTCGATCAAAGGAGGAAAGGGTTTCACAGGACGACAGCAGTGCAAAGGAGGATTCCTTCAGCGGGTCACCAGCGATTCCTCGGTCCAGCCTCTTGGTTGCAGGATACTTGGCTCCTGTATTCCTTCGTTCGTGAGAACTCAGGAGATCGACATGGTAGTGGTGTTTCCAGCCCCCTCTTATCCACGGTTCCCTTCGCGCCAAAACGGAGGGGAGCCAATGGGAGATCCGCTCATCAACACACATACCATACGTGGACCAATCACGGACCACGGTGGTCCCAGGCATTCACACCACCCTAGACTCTCTGGCACCCAGGATGTGTATTGGGACCAGACATCCCAGCCCACACCCTGGAGGCACACAAACGACATGTAGAAGCCCGCGAAAGCAACCACGTTTCGCGGGAAAGTACATGCCCAAATAAGGAAGGCCCCGGGTCGCTCGACCTGGTGAAGGTGAAGGGAGCAAGACGGTCAGTGAACAGGACAAAGGAGCCTCGTGGTCTGGCCATTTTGGGAGCCAGGCCCCCATTTTGGGTTCAGTGCGAAAAACGCGCTCAGAACGCCAAAAGGAGCTCAAAATAAACAAAACGATCGCTGCCACCATTCCCGTCCCTGAATGACTTGCACCGATCAAAATACCATCCTAAAAGAGTATCTAGGGCCTGTAGAAGGCTAGAGACCCAAGAGAGCTGTAACTTAGCTTACAGTGCCCTCTTGTGTTATGTTGCACTAAAGCCGCAACATGATAAAAGAAACTACGGGAAACAGCATTCCCCGGTACTGACTGTCTTAAGGGCATGTCAGTTTCCCCGTAAGAACGGAGCGAAAGCCCAGAGGAGTGCGGCAGAAGGCTGCACTTCCCTGGCAAAGTCAAGAACAAGGTGAAAAACAACAGCAAAAAGTTTAGGGGTTGCCACATGGAAGGAAAATTACCTACAATTACGAAATCTTTCCTAACACTATCGGAAGGGTATCAGGATTGGATTTGGAAGGAGTTGGATATCCCATCTCATGCTATAGGAAGGGTCTAAGGTTGGAATGGGAAGGAGTTGGATATCACATCTCATGTTATAGGAAGGGTCTCAGATTGGAATGGGAAGGACTTGGATATCACATCTCATTATATAGGAAGGCTCTCAGGGTTGGAAGGGGAAGGAGTTGGATATCACATTTCATGTTAGAGGTTGTATCTCAGGTTTGGTATTAGAGGCATTGAGATATCACATCTCATGCTATCAGAAGGGTCTCATGATTGGAATGGGTAGGAGTTGGATATCACATCTCATGCTAAAGGGAGGGTCTAAGGTTTGGAAGGGGAAGGATTTGGATATCACATCTCATGTTATAGGAAGGATCTCAGGTTTGGTATTAGAAGCATTGAGATATCACATCTCATGCTATCGGAAGGGTCTCAGGTTTGGTATAAGCATTGAGATATCAAATCTCTGCTATCGGAAGGGTCTCAGGATTGGAATGGGAAGGACTTTGATATCACAATTCATGTTATAGGAAGGGTCTCAGGTTGGTATTAGAAGCATTGGGATATCACATCTCATGCTATAGGAAGGGTCTCAGGATTGGAATGGGAAGGACTTGGATATCACATCTCATGTTATAGGAAGGGTCTCAGGTTTGGTATTAGAAGCATTGAGATATCACATCTCATGCTATAGGAAGGGTCTCAGGAATGGAATGGGAAGGACTTGGATATCACATCTCATGATAAAGGAAGGGTCTAAGGTTTGGAAGGGGAAGGATTTGGATATCACATCTCATGTTATTGGACCGGTATCAGGTTTGGTATTAGAAGCATTGAGATATCAAGTCTCATGGTATAGGACGGGAGTTTGATATCACATCTCATGCCATGATATGGGTCTCAGGTTTTGTAGAAGCATTGGGATATCACATCTCATGCTATCGGAAGGGTTTCAGGATTGTATTTGGAAGGAGTTGGATATCCCATCTCATGCTATAGGAAGGGTCTCAGTTTGGAATGGGAAGGAGTTGGATATCACATCTCATGTTATAGGAAGGGTCTCAGGATTGGAATGGGAAGGACTTGGATATCACATCTCATGCTGTAGGAAGGCTCGCAGGTTTGGAAAGGCAAGGAGTTGGATATCACATTTCATGTTAGAGGTAGGATCTCAGGTTTGGTATTAGAGGCATTGAGATATCACATCTCAAGCTATCAGAAGGGTATCAGGATTGGAATGGGAAGGAGTTGGATATCACATCTCATGCTAAAGGGAGGGTCTCAGGTTTGGAAGGGGAAGGATTTGGATATCACATCTCATGTTATAGGCAGGATCTCAATTTTGGTATTAGAAGCATTGAGATATCACATCTCATGCTATCGGAAGGATCTCAGGTTTGGTATTAGAAGCATTGAGATATCACATCTCATGTTATAGGAAGGATCTCAGGTTTGGTATTAAAAGCATTGAGATATCACATCTCATGCTATAGGAAGGGTCTCAGGATTGGAATTGCAAGGAGTTGGATATCACATCTCATGCTAAAGGAAGGGTCTCAGTTTTGGTAGAAGCATTGAGATATCACATCTCATGCTATAGGAAGGGTCTCAGGATTGGAATGGGAAGGAGTTGGATATCACATCTCATACTATACGAAGGGTCTCAGGTTTTGTATAAGCATTGTGATATCACATCTCTGCTATCGGAAGGGTCTCAGGATTGGAATGGGAAGGATTTAGATATCGCATCTCATGCTATAGGGAGGGTCTCAGTATTGATATTAGAAGCATTGAGATATCACATCTCATGCTATCGGAAGGGTGTCAGGATTGGAATGGGAGGAGCTGGATATCACATCTCATGCTAAAGGAAGGGTCTCAGGTTTGGAAGGGGAAGGATTTGGATATCACATCTCATGTTATAGGACGGGTCTCAGGTTTGGTATTAGAAGCATTCAGATATCACATCTCATGCTATAGGAAGTGTCTCAGGATTGGAATGGGAAGGAGTTGGATATCACATCTCATGCTATAGGAAGGGTTTCAGGTTTGGTAGAAGCATTGAGATATCACATCTCATGCTATAGGAAGAGTCTCAGGTTTGGGAAGGGAAGGATTTGGATTTCACATCTCATGTTATAGGATGGTTCTCATGTTTGGTTTTTGAAGCATTGAGATATCACATCTCATGCTATCGGAAGGGTCTCAGGTTTTGAATGGGAAGGAGTTGGATATCATATCTCATGTTATTGGAAGGATCTCAGTTTGGTATTAGAAGCATTGAGATATCGCATCTCATGCTATAGGAAGGGTCTCAGGATTGGAATGGGAAGGAGTTGGATATCACATCTCATGCTATAGGGAGGGTCTCAGTTTTGATATTAGAAGCATTGAGATATCACATATGCTATTGGAAGGGTCTCAGTATTGGAATTGGAAGGAGTTGGATATCACATCTCATGCTATAGGAAGGATCTCAGGTTGGAATGGGAAGGAGTTGGATATCACATCTCATGTTATAGGAAGGGTCTCAAGATTGGAATGGGAAGGATTTGGATATTACATCTCTTGCTATATGAAGGGTCTCGTGTTTTTTATTAGAAACATTGAGATATCACATCTCATGCTATAGGAAGGGTTTCAGGATTGGAATGGGAAGGATTTGGATATCACATCTCATGCTAAAGGAAGGGTCTCAGGTTTGGAAGGGGAAGGATTTGGATATCATATCTCATGTTATAGGACGGGTCCCAGGTTTGGTATTAGAAGCATTGAGATATCACATCTCATGGTATAGGAAGGATCTCAGGTTTGGAATGGGAAGGAATTGGATATCACATCTCATGTTATAGGAAGGATCTCAGGATTGGAATGGGAAGGATTTGGATATCACATCTCATGCTATAGGAAGGGTCTCAGGAATGGAATGGGAAGG
Source organism: Ambystoma mexicanum (assembly GCF_040938575.1). Lineage (NCBI taxonomy): Eukaryota > Metazoa > Chordata > Amphibia > Caudata > Ambystomatidae > Ambystoma > Ambystoma mexicanum. The sequence goes on from NW_027182477.1 coordinate 529,283, forward strand.
ACTTGGATATCACATCTCATGATAAAGGAAGGGTCTAAGGTTTGGAAGGGGAAGGATTTGGATATCACATCTCATGTTATTGGACCGGTCTCAGGTTTGGTATTAGAGTATTAGAAGCATTGAGATATCAAGTCTCATGGTATAGGACGGGAGTTTGATATCACATCTCATGCCATGGTATGGGTCTCAGGTTTTGTAGAAGCATTGGGATATCACATCTCATGCTATCGGAAGGGTATCAGGATTGGATTTGGAAGGAGCTGGATATCCCATCTCATGCTATAGGAAGGGTCTCAGGTTGGAATGGGAAGGAGTTGGATATCACATCTCATGCAATAGGAAGGGTCTCAGGATTGGAATGGGAAGGACTTGGATATAACATCTCATGCTGTAGGAAGGCTCTCAGGTTTGGAAAGGGAAGGAGTTGGATATCACATTTCATGTTAGAGGTAGGATCTCAAGTTTGGTATTAGAGGTATTGAGATATCACATCTCATGCTATCAGAAGGGTATCAGGATTGGAATAGGAAGGAGTTGGATATCACATCTCATGTTATAGGAGGGATCTCAGGTTTGGTATTATAAGCATTGAGATATCACATCTCATGCTATGGGAAGGATCTCAGGTTTGCTATTAGAAGCATTGAGATATCACATCTCATGCTATAGGAAGGGTCTCAGGATTGGAATTGGAAGGAGTTGGATATCACATCTCATGTTATAAGAAGGATCTCAGGTTTGGTATTAGAAGCATTGAGATATCACATTTCATGCTATAGGAAGGGTCTCAGGATTGGAATGGGAAGGAGTTGGATATCACATCTCATGCTAAAGGAAGGGTCTCAGTTTTGGCAAAAGCATTGAGATATCACATCTCATGCTATAGGAAGGGTCTCAGGATTGGAATGGGAAGGAGTTGGATATCACATCTCATGCTATAGGAAGGGTCTCAGGTTTGGTATAAGCATTGAGATATCACATCTCTGCTATCGGAAGGGTCTCAGGATTGGAATGGGAAGCACGTTGATATCACATCTCATGCTATAGGGAGGTTCTCAATTTTGATATTAGAAGTATTGAGATATCACATCTCATGCAATCGGAAGAGTCCCAGGATTGGAATGGGAGGAGCTGGATATCACATCTCATGCTAAAGGAAGGGTCTCAGGATCGGAAGGGGAAGGATTTGGATATCACATCTCATGTTATAGGACGGGTCTCAGGTTTGGTATTAGAAGCATTGAGATATCACATCTCATGCTATAGGAAGTGTCTCAGGATTGGAATGGGAAGGAGTTGGATATCACATCTCATGCTATAGGAAGGGTTTCAGGTTTGGTAGAAGCATTGAGATATCACATCTGCTATCGGAAGGGTCTCAGTATTGGAATTGGAAGGAGTTGGATATCACATCTCATGCTATAGGGAGGTTCTCAGGTTTGATATTAGAAGCATTGAGATATCACATCTCATGCTATCGGAAGGGTCTCAGGATTGGAATGGGAAGGAGTTGGATATCACATCTCATGCTAAAGGAAAGGTCTCAGGTTTGGAAGGGGAAGGATTTGGATTTCACATCTCGTGTTTTAGGACGGGTCTCAGGTTTGGTATTAGAAGCATTGAGATATCACATCTCATGGTATAATAAGGGTCTCAGGATTGGAATGGGAATGAGTTGGATATCACGTCTCAAGCTATCTCAGTATTGGAATGGGAAGGAGTTTGATATCACATCTCAAGCTATAGGAAGGGTCTCAGGTTTGGGAAGGGAAGGATTTGGATTTCACATCTCATGTTATAGGATGGTTCTCATGTTTCGTTTTAGAAGCATTGAGATATCACATCTCATGCTATCGGAAGGGTCTCAGGTTTGGAATGGGAAGGAGTTGGATATCACATCTCATGTTATAGGAAGGATCTCAGGTTTGGTATTAGAAGCATTGAGATATCACATCTCATGCTATATGAAGGGTCTCAGGATTGGAATGTGAAGGATTTGGATATCACATTTCATGCTAAAGGAAGGGTCTCAGGTTTTTTAGAAGCATTGAGATATCACATCTCTGCTATCGGAAGGGTCTCAGGATTGGATTGGGAAGGATTTGGATATCCCTTCTCATGCTATAGGAATTGTCTCAGGTTGGAATGGGAAGGAGTTGGATATCACATCTCATGTTATAGAAAGGGTCTCAAGATTGGAATGGGAAGGATTTGGATATTAAATCTCTTGCTATAGGAAGGGTCTCTGGTTTTTTATTAGAAAAATTGAGATATCACATCTCATGCTATAGGAAGGGTTTCAGGATTGGAATGGGAAGGATTTGGATATCACATCTCATGCTAAAGGAAGGGTCTCAGGTTTGGAAGGGGAAGGATTTGGATATCATATCTCATGTTATAGGACGGGTCCCAGGTTTGGTATTAGAAGCATTGAGATATCACATCTCATGGTATAGGAAGGGTCTCAGGATTGGAATGGGAAGCAGTTGGATATCACATCTCATCCAATAGGAAGGGTCTCAGGTTTGGAATGGGAAGGAATTGGATATCACATCTCATGTTATAGGAAGGATCTCAGGATTGGAATGGGAAGGATTTGGATATCACATCTCTTGCTATAGGAAGGGTCTCAGGTTTTTTTATTAGAAACATTGAGATATCACATCTCATGCTATAGGAAGGGTTTCAGGATTGGAATGGGAAGGAGTTGGATATCACGTTTCATGTTATAGGAAGCACGTTGATATCACATCTCATGCTATAGGGAGGTTCTCAATTTTGATATTAGAAGTATTGAGATATCACATCTCATGCAATCGGAAGAGTCCCAGGATTGGAATGGGAGGAGCTGGATATCACATCTCATGCTAAAGGAAGGGTCTCAGGATCGGAAGGGGAAGGATTTGGATATCACATCTCATGTTATAGGACGGGTCTCAGGTTTGGTATTAGAAGCATTGAGATATCACATCTCATGCTATAGGAATTGTCTCAGGATTGGAATGGGAAGGAGTTGGATATCACATCTCATGCTATAGGAAGGGTTTCAGGTTTGGTAGAAGCATTGAGATATCACATCTCATGCTATAGGAAGAGTCTCAGGTTTGGGAAGGGAAGGATTTGGATTTCACATCTCATGTTATAGGATGGTTCTCATGTTTGGTTTTTGAAGCATTGAGATATCACATCTCATGCTATCGGAAGGGTCTCAGGTTTGGAATGAGAAGGAGTTGGATATCACATGTCATGTTATAGGAAGGATCTCAGGTTTGGTATTAGAAGCATTGAGATATCACATCTAATGCTATAGGAAGGGTCTCAGGATTGGAATGGGAAGGAGTTGGATATCACATCTCATGCTATAGGGAGGGTCTCAATTTTGATATTAGAAGGAGTCTCAGGATTGGAATGGGAAGGAGTTGGATATCACATCTCATGCTAAAGGAAGGGTCTCAGGTTTGATAGAAGCATTGAGATATCACATCTCATGCTATAGGAAGGAACTCAGGATTGGAATGGGAAGGAGTTGGATATCACATCTCATGCCATAGGAAGGGTCATCAGGTTTGGTATATGCATTGAGATATCACATCTCTGCTATCGGAAGGGTCTCAGGATAGGAATGGGAAGGACTTAGATATCACATCTCATACTATAGGGAGGGTCTCAGTTTTGATATTAGAAGCATTGAGATATCACATCTCATGCTATCGGAAGGGTCTCAGGATTGGAATGGGATGGAGTTGGATATCACATCTCAAGCTATCTCAGGATTGGAATAGGAAGGAGTTTGATATCACATCTCAAGCTATAGGAAGGGTCTCAGGTTTGGAAGGGGAAGGATTTGGATCTCACATCTCATGTTTTAGGACGGGTCTCAGGTTTGGTATTAGAAGCATTGAGATATCACATCTCATGGTATAGGAAGGGTCTCAGGATTGGAATGGGAAGGAGTTGGATATCACATCTCAAGCTATCTCAGGATTGGAATGGGAAGGAGTTTGATATCACATCTCAAGCTATAGGAAGGGTCTCAGGTTTGGAAAGGGAAGGATTTGGATTTCACATCTCATGTTATAGGATGGTTCTCATGTTTGGTTTTAGAAGCATTGAGATAACATATCTCATGCTATCGGAAGGGTCTCAGGTTTGGAAAGGGAAGGATTTGGATTTCACATCTTATAGGATGGTTCTCAGGTTTGGTTTTAGAAGCATTAAGATATAACATCTCATGCTATAGGAAGGGTCTCAGGTTTGGAATGGGAAGGAGTTGGATATCACATCTCATGCTAAAGGAAAGGTCTCAGGTTTGGAAGGGGAAGGATTTGGATCTCACATCTCATGCTAAAGGAAGGGTCTCAGGTTTGATAGAAGCAAAGGTTTGGAATGGGAAGGAGTTTGATATCACATCTCATGTTATAGGAAGGATCTCAGGTTTGGTATTAGAAGCATTGAGATATCACATCTCATGCTATAGGAAGGGTCTCAGGATTGGAATGGGAAGGAGTTGGATATCACATCTCATGCTATAGGAAGGGTCTCAGGTTTGGTATAAGCATTGAGATATCCCATCTCATGCTATAGGAAGGGTCTCAGGATTGGAATCGGAAGGAGTTGTATATGACATCTCATGCCATAGTAAGGGTCACAGGTTTGGTATAAGCATTGAGATATCACATCTCTGCTATCGGAAGGGTCTCAGGATTGGAATGGGAAGGAGTTGGATATCCCATCTCGTTATAGGAAGGGTCTCAGGTTTGGTATTAGAAGCATTGAGATATCACATCTCATGCTATAGGAAGGGTCTAAGGTTTGGAAGGGGAAGGATTTGGATATCACATCTCATGTTATAGGACCGGTCTCAGGTTTGGTATTAGAAGCATTGAGATATCAAGTCTCATGGTATAGGACGGGTCTCAGAATTGGAATGGGAAGGAGTTGGATATCACATCTCAAGCTAAAGGAAGGGTCTCAGGATTGGAATGGGAAGGAGTTTGATATCACATCTCATGCCATGGTATGGGTCTCAGGTTTTGTAGAGGCATTGGGATATCACATCTCATGCTATCGGAAGGGTATCAAGATTGGATTTGGAAGGAGTTGGATATCCCATCTCATGCTATAGGAAGGGTCTAAGGTTGGAATGGGAAGGAGTTGGATATCACATCTCATGTTATAGGAAGGGTCTCAGGATTGGAATGGGAAGGACTTGGATATCACATCTCATTCTATAGGAAGTCTCTCAGGGTTGGAAGGGGAAGGCGTTGGATATCACATTTCATGTTAGAGGTAGGATCTCAGGTTTGGTATTAGAGGCATTGAGATATCACATCTCATGCTATCAGAAGGGTCTCAAGATTGGAATGGGAAGGAGTTGGATATCACATCTTATGCTAAAGGGAGGGTCTAAGGTATGGAAGGGGAAGGATTTGGATATCACATCTCATGTTATAGGAAGGATCTCAGGTTTGGTATTAGAAGCATTGAGATATCACATCTCATGCTATCGGAAGGGTCTCAGGTTTGGTATAAGCATTGAGATATCACATCTCTGCTATCGGAAGGGTCTCAGGATTGGAATGGGAAGGACTTGGATATCACATCTCATGTTACAGGAAGGGTCTCAGGTTTGGTATTAGAAGCATTGAGATATCACATCTCATGCTATAGGAAGGGTCTCAGAAATGGAATGGGAAGGACTTGGATATCACATCTCACGATAAAGGAAGGTTCTAAGGTTTGGAAGGGGAAGGATTTGGATATCACATCTCATGTTATTGGACCGGTCTCAGGTTCGGTATTAGAAGCATTGAGATATCAAGTCTCATGGTATAGGACGGGAGTTTGATATTACATCTTATGCCATGGTATGGGTCTCAGGTTTTGTAGAAGCATTGGGATATCACATCTCATGCTATCGGAAGGGTATCAGGATTGGATTTGGAAGGAGTTGGATATCCCATCTCATGCTATAGGAAGGGTCTCAGGTTGGAATGGGAAGGAGTTGGATATCACATCTCATGTTATAGGAAGGGTCTCAGGATTGGAATGGGAAGGTCTTGGATATCACATCTCATGCTGTAGGAAGGCTCTCAGGTTTGGAAAGGGAAGGAGTTGGATATCACATTTCATGTTAGAGGTAGGATCTCAGGTTTGGTATTAGAGGCATTGAGATATCACATCTCATGCTATCAGAAGGATATCAGGATTGGAATGGGAAGGAGTTGGATATCACATCTCATGCTAAAGGGAGGGTCTCAGGTTTGGAAGGGGAAGGATTTGGATATCACATCTCATGTTATAGGAAGGATCTCAGGTTTGGTATTAGAAGCATTGAGATATCACATCTCATGCTATCGGAAGGATCTCAGGTTTGGTATTAGAAGCATTGAGATATCACATCTCATGCTATAGGAAGGGTCTCAGGATTGGAATGGGAATGAGTTGGATATCACATCTCAAGCTATCTCAGGATTGGAATGGGAAGGAGTTTGATATCACATCTCAAGCTATAGGAAGGGTCTCAGGTTTGGAAAGGGAAGGATTTGGATTTCACATCTCATGTTATAGGATGGTTCTCATGTTTGGTTTTAGAAGCATTGAGATATCACATCTCATGCTATCGGAAGGGTCTCAGGTTTGGAAAGGGAATGATTTGGATTTCACATGTTATAGGATAGTTCTCAGGTTTGGTTTTAGAAGCATTAAGATATAACATCTCATGCTATAGGAAGGGTCTCAGGTTTGGAATGGGAAGGAGTTGGATATCCCATCTCATGCTAAAGGAAAGGTCTCAGGTTTGGAAGGGGAAGGATTTGGATCTCACATCTCATGTTATAGGAAGGATCACAGGTTTGGTATTGGAAGCATTGAGATGTCACTTCTCATGCTATCGAAAGGGTCTCAGGATTGGAATGGGAAGGAGTTGGATATCACATCTCATGCTATAGGAAGGGTCTCAGGTTTGGAACGGGAAGCAGTTGAATATCACATCTCATGTTATAGGAAGAGTCTCAGGTTTGGTATAAGCATTGAGATATCACATCTCTGCTATCGGAGGTGTCTCAGGATTGGGATGGGAAGGAGTTGGATATCACATCTCATGCTGTAGGAAGGGTCTCAGGTTTGGAATGGGAAGGAATTGGATATTACATCTCATGTCATTGGAAGTATCTCAGGTTTGGTATTAGAGGCATTGAGATATCACATCTCATGTTATAGGAAGGGTCTCAGGATTGGAATGGGAAGGAGTTGGATATCACATCTCATGCTATAGGAAGGGTCTCAGGTTTGGTATAAGCATTGAGATATCACATATCATGCTATAGGAAGGGTCTCAGGATTGGAATGGGAAGGAGTTGTATATGACATCTCATGCCATAGGAAGGGTCTCAGGTTTGGTATAAGCATTGAGATATCACATCTCTGCTATCGGAAGGGTCTCAGGATTGGAATGGGAAGGAGTTGGATATCCCATCTTATGTTATAGGAAGGGTCTCAGGTTTGGTATTAGAAGCATTGAGATATCACATCTCATGCTATAGGAAGGGTCTCAGGATTGGAATGGGAAGGACTTGAATATCACATCTCATGCTATATGGAGGCTCTCACGTTTGGAAAGGGAAGGAGTTGGATATCACATTTCATGTTAGAGGTAGGATCTCAGGTTTGGTATTAGAGGCATTGAATATCACATCTCATGCTATCAGAAGGGTCTCAGGATTGGAATGGGAAGGAGTTGGATATCACATCTCATGCTAAAGGGAGGGTCTCAGGTTTGGAAGGGGAAGGATTTGGATATCACATCTCGTGTTATAGGAATGATCTCAGGTTTGGTATTAGAAGCATTGAGATATCACATCTCATGATATCGGAAGGATCTCAGGTTTGGTATTAGAAGCATTGAGATATCACATCTCATGCTATAGGAAGGGTCTCAGGATTGGAATGGGAAGGATTTGGATATCACATTTCATGCTATAGGAAGGGTCTCAGGTTTGGTATAAGCATTGAGATATCACATCTCATGCTATAGGAAGGGTCTCAGGATTGGAATGGGAAGGAGTTGGATATCACACCTCATGTTATAGGAAGGATCTCAGATTTGGTATTAGAAGCATTGAGACATCACATCTCATGCTATAGGAAGGGTCTCAGGATTGGAATGGGAAGGAGTTGGATATCACATTTCATGTTAGAGGAATGATCTCAGGTTTGGTATTAGAGGCATTGAGATATCACATCTCATGCTATAGGAAGGGTCTCAGGATTGGAATGGGAAGGACTTGGATATCACATCTCATGCTATAGGAAGGGTCTCAGGTTTGGTATAAGCATTGAGATATCACATCTCATGCTACAGGAAGGGTCTCAGGATTGGAATGGGAAGGAGTTGGATATCACATCTCATGTTATAGGAAGGATCTCAGATTTGGTATTAGAAGCATTGAGACATCACATCTCATGCAATAGGAAGGGTCTCAGGATTGGAATGGGAAGGAGTTGGATATCACATCTCATGTTATGGGAAGGGTCTCAGGATTGGAATGGGAAGGACTTCGATATCACATCTCATGTTATAGGAAGGCTCCCAGGTTTGGAAGGGGAAGGAGTTGGATATCACATTTCATGTTAGAGGTAGGATCTCAGGTTTGGTATTAGAGGCATTGAGATATACCATCTCATGCTATCAGAAGGGTCTCAGGATTGGAATGGGAAGGAGTTGGATATCACATCTCATGCTAAAGGGAGGGTCTCAGGTTTGGAAGGGGAAGGATTTGGATATCACATCTCATGCCATGGTATGGGTCTCAGGTTTTGTAGAGGCATGGGATATCACATCTCATGCTATCGGAAGGGTATCAAGATTGGATTTGGAAGGAGTTGGATATCCCATCTCATGCTATAGGAAGGGTCTAAGGTTGGAATGGGAAGGAGTTGGATATCACATCTCATGTTATAGGAAGGGTCTCAGGATTGGAATGGGAAGGACTTGGATATCACATCTCATTCTATAGGAAGTCTCTCAGGGTTGGAAGGGGAAGGCGTTGGATATCACATTTCATGTTAGAGGTAGGATCTCAGGTTTGGTATTAGAGGCATTGAGATATCACATCTCATGCTATCAGAAGGGTCTCAAGATTGGAATGGGAAGGAGTTGGATATCACATCTTATGCTAAAGGGAGGGTCTAAGGTATGGAAGGGGAAGGATTTGGATATCACATCTCATGTTATAGGAAGGATCTCAGGTTTGGTATTAGAAGCATTGAGATATCACATCTCATGATATCGGAAGGATCTCAGGTTTGGTATTAGAAGCATTGAGATATCACATCTCATGCTATAGGAAGGGTCTCAGGATTGGAATGGGAAGGATTTGGATATCACATTTCATGCTATAGGAAGGGTCTCAGGTTTGGTATAAGCATTGAGATATCACATCTCATGCTATAGGAAGGGTCTCAGGATTGGAATGGGAAGGAGTTGGATATCACACCTCATGTTATAGGAAGGATCTCAGATTTGGTATTAGAAGCATTGAGACATCACATCTCATGCTATAGGAAGGGTCTCAGGATTGGAATGGGAAGGAGTTGGATATCACATTTCATGTTAGAGGAATGATCTCAGGTTTGGTATTAGAGGCATTGAGATATCACATCTCATGCTATAGGAAGGGTCTCAGGATTGGAATGGGAAGGACTTGGATATCACATCTCATGTTATAGGAAGGGTCTCAGGATTGGAATGGGAAGGACTTGGATATCACATCTCATTCTATAGGAAGTCTCTCAGGGTTGGAAGGGGAAGGCGTTGGATATCACATTTCATGTTAGAGGTAGGATCTCAGGTTTGGTATTAGAGGCATTGAATATCACATCTCATGCTATCAGAAGGGTCTCAGGATTGGAATGGGAAGGAGTTGGATATCACATCTCATGCTAAAGGGAGGGTCTCAGGTTTGGAAGGGGAAGGATTTGGATATCACATCTCGTGTTATAGGAATGATCTCAGGTTTGGTATTAGAAGCATTGAGATATCACATCTCATGATATCGGAAGGATCTCAGGTTTGGTATTAGAAGCATTGAGATATCACATCTCATGCTATAGGAAGGGTCTCAGGATTGGAATGGGAAGGATTTGGATATCACATTTCATGCTATAGGAAGGGTCTCAGGTTTGGTATAAGCATTGAGATATCACATCTCATGCTATAGGAAGGGTCTCAGGATTGGAATGGGAAGGAGTTGGATATCACACCTCATGTTATAGGAAGGATCTCAGATTTGGTATTAGAAGCATTGAGACATCACATCTCATGCTATAGGAAGGGTCTCAGGATTGGAATGGGAAGGAGTTGGATATCACATTTCATGTTAGAGGAATGATCTCAGGTTTGGTATTAGAGGCATTGAGATATCACATCTCATGCTATAGGAAGGGTCTCAGGATTGGAATGGGAAGGACTTGGATATCACATCTCATGCTATAGGAAGGGTCTCAGGTTTGGTATAAGCATTGAGATATCACATCTCATGCTACAGGAAGGGTCTCAGGATTGGAATGGGAAGGAGTTGGATATCACATCTCATGTTATAGGAAGGATCTCAGATTTGGTATTAGAAGCATTGAGACATCACATCTCATGCAATAGGAAGGGTCTCAGGATTGGAATGGGAAGGAGTTGGATATCACATCTCATGTTATGGGAAGGGTCTCAGGATTGGAATGGGAAGGACTTCGATATCACATCTCATGTTATAGGAAGGCTCCCAGGTTTGGAAGGGGAAGGAGTTGGATATCACATTTCATGTTAGAGGTAGGATCTCAGGTTTGGTATTAGAGGCATTGAGATATACCATCTCATGCTATCAGAAGGGTCTCAGGATTGGAATGGGAAGGAGTTGGATATCACATCTCATGCTAAAGGGAGGGTCTCAGGTTTGGAAGGGGAAGGATTTGGATATCACATCTCATGCCATGGTATGGGTCTCAGGTTTTGTAGAGGCATGGGATATCACATCTCATGCTATCGGAAGGGTATCAAGATTGGATTTGGAAGGAGTTGGATATCCCATCTCATGCTATAGGAAGGGTCTAAGGTTGGAATGGGAAGGAGTTGGATATCACATCTCATGTTATAGGAAGGGTCTCAGGATTGGAATGGGAAGGACTTGGATATCACATCTCATTCTATAGGAAGTCTCTCAGGGTTGGAAGGGGAAGGCGTTGGATATCACATTTCATGTTAGAGGTAGGATCTCAGGTTTGGTATTAGAGGCATTGAGATATCACATCTCATGCTATCAGAAGGGTCTCAAGATTGGAATGGGAAGGAGTTGGATATCACATCTTATGCTAAAGGGAGGGTCTAAGGTATGGAAGGGGAAGGATTTGGATATCACATCTCATGTTATAGGAAGGATCTCAGGTTTGGTATTAGAAGCATTGAGATATCACATCTCATGCTATCGGAAGGGTCTCAGGTTTGGTATAAGCATTGAGATATCACATCTCTGCTATCGGAAGGGTCTCAGGATTGGAATGGGAAGGACTTGGATATCACATCTCATGTTACAGGAAGGGTCTCAGGTTTGGTATTAGAAGCATTGAGATATCACATCTCATGCTATAGGAAGGGTCTCAGAAATGGAATGGGAAGGACTTGGATATCACATCTCACGATAAAGGAAGGTTCTAAGGTTTGGAAGGGGAAGGATTTGGATATCACATCTCATGTTATTGGACCGGTCTCAGGTTCGGTATTAGAAGCATTGAGATATCAAGTCTCATGGTATAGGACGGGAGTTTGATATTACATCTTATGCCATGGTATGGGTTTCAGGTTTTGTAGAAGCATTGGGATATCACATCTCATGCTATCGGAAGGGTATCAGGATTGGATTTGGAAGGAGTTGGATATCCCATCTCATGCTATAGGAAGGGTCTCAGGTTGGAATGGGAAGGAGTTGGATATCACATCTCATGTTATAGGAAGGGTCTCAGGATTGGAATGGGAAGGTCTTGGATATCACATCTCATGCTGTAGGAAGGCTCACAGGTTTGGAAAGGGAAGGAGTTGGATATCACATTTCATGTTAGAGGTAGGATCTCAGGTTTGGTATTAGAGGCATTGAGATATCACATCTCATGCTATCAGAAGGATATCAGGATTGGAATGGGAAGGAGTTGGATATCACATCTCATGCTAAAGGGAGGGTCTCAGGTTTGGAAGGGGAAGGATTTGGATATCACATCTCATGTTATAGGAAGGATCTCAGGTTTGGTATTAGAAGCATTGAGATATCACATCTCATGCTATCGGAAGGATCTCAGGTTTGGTATTAGAAGCATTGAGATATCACATCTCATGCTATAGGAAGGGTCTCAGGATTGGAATGGGAATGAGTTGGATATCACATCTCAAGCTATCTCAGGATTGGAATGGGAAGGAGTTTGATATCACATCTCAAGCTATAGGAAGGGTCTCAGGTTTGGAAAGGGAAGGATTTGGATTTCACATCTCATGTTATAGGATGGTTCTCATGTTTGGTTTTAGAAGCATTGAGATATCACATCTCATGCTATCGGAAGGGTCTCAGGTTTGGAAAGGGAATGATTTGGATTTCACATGTTATAGGATAGTTCTCAGGTTTGGTTTTAGAAGCATTAAGATATAACATCTCATGCTATAGGAAGGGTCTCAGGTTTGGAATGGGAAGGAGTTGGATATCCCATCTCATGCTAAAGGAAAGGTCTCAGGTTTGGAAGGGGAAGGATTTGGATCTCACATCTCATGTTATAGGAAGGATCACAGGTTTGGTATTGGAAGCATTGAGATGTCACTTCTCATGCTATCGAAAGGGTCTCAGGATTGGAATGGGAAGGAGTTGGATATCACATCTCATGCTATAGGAAGGGTCTCAGGTTTGGAACGGGAAGCAGTTGAATATCACATCTCATGTTATAGGAAGAGTCTCAGGTTTGGTATAAGCATTGAGATATCACATCTCTGCTATCGGAGGTGTCTCAGGATTGGGATGGGAAGGAGTTGGATATCACATCTCATGCTGTAGGAAGGGTCTCAGGTTTGGAATGGGAAGGAATTGGATATTACATCTCATGTCATTGGAAGTATCTCAGGTTTGGTATTAGAGGCATTGAGATATCACATCTCATGTTATAGGAAGGGTCTCAGGATTGGAATGGGAAGGAGTTGGATATCACATCTCATGCTATAGGAAGGGTCTCAGGTTTGGTATAAGCATTGAGATATCACATATCATGCTATAGGAAGGGTCTCAGGATTGGAATGGGAAGGAGTTGTATATGACATCTCATGCCATAGGAAGGGTCTCAGGTTTGGTATAAGCATTGAGATATCACATCTCTGCTATCGGAAGGGTCTCAGGATTGGAATGGGAAGGAGTTGGATATCCCATCTTATGTTATAGGAAGGGTCTCAGGTTTGGTATTAGAAGCATTGAGATATCACATCTCATGCTATAGGAAGGGTCTCAGGATTGGAATGGGAAGGACTTGAATATCACATCTCATGCTATATGGAGGCTCTCACGTTTGGAAAGGGAAGGAGTTGGATATCACATTTCATGTTAGAGGTAGGATCTCAGGTTTGGTATTAGAGGCATTGAATATCACATCTCATGCTATCAGAAGGGTCTCAGGATTGGAATGGGAAGGAGTTGGATATCACATCTCATGCTAAAGGGAGGGTCTCAGGTTTGGAAGGGGAAGGATTTGGATATCACATCTCGTGTTATAGGAATGATCTCAGGTTTGGTATTAGAAGCATTGAGATATCACATCTCATGATATCGGAAGGATCTCAGGTTTGGTATTAGAAGCATTGAGATATCACATCTCATGCTATAGGAAGGGTCTCAGGATTGGAATGGGAAGGATTTGGATATCACATTTCATGCTATAGGAAGGGTCTCAGGTTTGGTATAAGCATTGAGATATCACATCTCATGCTATAGGAAGGGTCTCAGGATTGGAATGGGAAGGAGTTGGATATCACACCTCATGTTATAGGAAGGATCTCAGATTTGGTATTAGAAGCATTGAGACATCACATCTCATGCTATAGGAAGGGTCTCAGGATTGGAATGGGAAGGAGTTGGATATCACATTTCATGTTAGAGGAATGATCTCAGGTTTGGTATTAGAGGCATTGAGATATCACATCTCATGCTATAGGAAGGGTCTCAGGATTGGAATGGGAAGGACTTGGATATCACATCTCATGCTATAGGAAGGGTCTCAGGTTTGGTATAAGCATTGAGATATCACATCTCATGCTACAGGAAGGGTCTCAGGATTGGAATGGGAAGGAGTTGGATATCACATCTCATGTTATAGGAAGGATCTCAGATTTGGTATTAGAAGCATTGAGACATCACATCTCATGCAATAGGAAGGGTCTCAGGATTGGAATGGGAAGGAGTTGGATATCACATCTCATGTTATGGGAAGGGTCTCAGGATTGGAATGGGAAGGACTTCGATATCACATCTCATGTTATAGGAAGGCTCCCAGGTTTGGAAGGGGAAGGAGTTGGATATCACATTTCATGTTAGAGGTAGGATCTCAGGTTTGGTATTAGAGGCATTGAGATATACCATCTCATGCTATCAGAAGGGTCTCAGGATTGGAATGGGAAGGAGTTGGATATCACATCTCATGCTAAAGGGAGGGTCTCAGGTTTGGAAGGGGAAGGATTTGGATATCACATCTCGTGTTATAGGAAGGATCTCAGGTTTGGTATTAGAAGAATTAAATATCACATCTCATGCTATTGGAAGAATCTCAGGTTTGTTATTAGAAGCATTGAGATATCACATCTCATGCTATCAGAACGGTCTCAGGATTGGAATGGGAAGGAGTTGGATATCACATCTCATGCTATAGGAAGGGTCTCAGGAATGGAATGGGAAGGAGTTTTATATGACATCTCTTGCCATAGGAAGGATCTCAGGTTTGGTATTAGAAGCATTGAGACATCACATCTCATGTTATAGGAAGGGTCTCAGGATTGGAATGGGAAGGAGTTGGATATCACATCTCATGCTATAGGAAGGGTCTCAGGTTTGGTATAAGCATTGAGATATCACATTTCATGCTATAGGAAGGGTCTCAGGATTGGAATGTGAAGGAGTTGGATATCACATCTCATGTTATAGGAAGGATCTCAGATTTGGTATTAGAAGCATTGAGACATCACATCTCATGCTATAGGAAGGGTCTCAGGATTGGAATGGGAAGGAGTTGGATATCACATCTCATGTTATAGGAAGGGTCTCAGGATTGGAATGGGAAGGACTTCAATATCACATCTCATGTTATAGGAAGGCTCCCAGGTTTGGAAGGGGAAGGAGTTGGATATCACATTTCATGTTAGAGGTAGGATCTCAGGTTTGGTATTAGAGGCATTGAGATATAACATCTCATGCTATCAGAAGGGTCTCAGGATTGGACTGGGAAGGAGTTGGATATCACATCTCATGCTAAAGGGAGGGTCTCAGGTTTGGAAGGGGAAGGATTTTGATATCACATCTCATGTTATGGGAAGGATCTCACGTTTGGTATTAGAAGCATTGAGATATCACATCTCATGCTATCGGAAGGATCTAATGTTTGGTATTAGAGGGATTGAGATATCACATCTCATGCTATCGGAAGGGTATCAGGATTGGATTTGGAAGTAGTTGGATATCCCATCTCATGCTAAAGGGAGGGTCTCAGGTTTGGAAGGGGAAGGATTTGGATATCACATCTCGTGTTATAGGAAGGATCTCAGGTTTGGTATTAGAAGCATTGAGATATCACATCTCATGCTATCAGAACGGTCTCAGGATTGGAATGAAAAGGAGTTGGATATCACATCTCATGCTAAAGGGAGGGTCTCTGGTTTGGAAGGGGAAGGATTTGGATATCACATCTCATGTTATAGGAAGGATCTCAGGTTTGGTATTAGAAGCATTGAGATATCACATCTCATGCTATAGGAAGGGTCTCAGGTTTGGAATGGGAAGGAATTGGATATCGCATCTCATGTCATAGGAAGGATCTCAGGTTTGGTATTAGAAGCATTGAGATATCACATCTCATGCTATCAGAACGGTCTCAGGATTGGAATGAAAAGGAGTTGGATATCACATCTCATGCTAAAGGGAGGGTCTCTGGTTTGGAAGGGGAAGGATTTGGATATCACATCTCATGTTATAGGAAGGATCTCAGGTTTGGTATTAGAAGCATTGAGATATCACATCTCATGCTATAGGAAGGGTCTCAGGTTTGGAATGGGAAGGAATTGGATATCGCATCTCATGTCATAGGAAGGATCTCAGGTTTGGTATTAGAAGCATTGAGATATCACATCTCATGCTATAGGAATGGTCTCAGGATTGGAATGGGAAGGAGTTGGATATTACATTCTTGCTATAGAAAGGGTCTCATGTTTGTAATGGGAAGGAGTTGGATATCACATATGCTATAGGAAGGGTCTCAGGTTTGGAACGGGAAGGAGTTGGATATCACATCTCATGTTAGAGGAAGGGTCTCAGGTTTGGAATAAGCATTGAGATATCACATCTCTGCTATCGGAAGTGTCTCAGGATTGAAATGGGAAGGAGTTGGATATCCCATCTCATGTTATAGTGCGGGTCTCAGGTTTGGTATTAGAATCATTGAGATATCACATCTCATGCTGTAGGAAGTGTCTAAGGATTGGAATGGGAAGGACTTGGATATCACATCTCATGCTATAGGTAGGCTCTCAGGTTTGGAAAGGGAAGGAGTTGGATATCACATTTCATGTTAGAGGAAGGATCTCAGGTTTGGTATTATAGGCATTGAGATATCACATCTCATGCTATAGGAAGGGTCTCAGGATTGGAATGGGAGGGATTAGGATATCACATCTCATGCTATAGGAAGGGTCTCAGGTTTGGTATAAGCCATGAGATATCACATCTCATGCTATAGGAAGGGTCTCAGGATTGGAATGGGAAGGAGTTGGATATCACATCTCATGCTATAGGTAGGCTCTCAGGTTTGGAAAGGGAAGGATTTGGATATCACATTTCATGTTAGAGGAAGGATCTCAGGTTTGGTATTAGAGGCATTGAGATATCACATCTCATGCTATAGGAAGGGTCTAAGGATTGGAATGGGAAGGATTTGGATATCACATCTCATGCTATAGGAAGGGTCTCAGGTTTGGTATAAGCATTGAGATATCACATCTCATGCTATAGGAAGGGTCTCAGGATTGGAATGGGAAGGAGTTGGATTTCACATGTTATAGGATGGTTCTCAGGTTTGGTTTTAGAAGCATTAAGATATAACATCTCATGCTATAGTAAGGGTCTCAGGTTTGGAATGGGAAGGAGTTGGCTATCACATCTCATGCTAAAGGAAAGGTCTCAGGTTTGGAAGGGGAAGGATTTGGATCTCACATCTCATGTTTTAGGACGGTCTCAGGTTTGGTATTAGAAGCATTGAGATATCACATATCATGGTATAGGAAGGGTCTCAGGATTGGAATGGGAAGGAGTTGGATATCACATTGAATGGGAAGGAGTTTGATATCACATCTCAAGCTATAGGAAGGGTCTCAGGTTTGAAAAGGGAATGATTTGGATTTCACATCTCATGTTATAGGATGGTTCTCCTGTTTGGTTTTAGAAGCATTGAGATATCACATCTCATGCTATAGGAAGAGTCTCAGGTTTGGTATTAGAGGCATTGAGATATCACATCTCATGCTATCTGAAGGGTATCAGGATTGGAATGGGAAGGAGTTGGATATCACATCTCATGCTAAAGGGAGGGTCTCAGGTTTGGAAGGGGAAGGATTTGGATATCACATCTCATGTTATAGGAAGGATCTCAATTTTGGTATTAGAGGCATTGAGATATCACATCTCATGCTATCGGAAGGATCTCAGGTTTGGTATTAGAAGCATTGAGATATCACATCTCATGCTATCGGAAGGATCTCAGGTTTGGTATTAGAAGCATTGAGATATCACATCTCATGTTATAGGAAGGATCTCAGGTTTGGTATTAAAAGCATTGAGATATCACATCTCATGCTATAGGATGGGTCTAAGGACTGGAATTGCAAGGAGTTGGATATCACATCTCATGCTAAAGGAAGGGTCTCAGTTTTGGTAGAAGCATTGAGATATCACATCTCATGCTATAGGAAGGGTCTCAGGATTGGAATGGGAAGGAGTTGGATATCACATCTCATGCTATACGAAGGGTCTCAGGTTTTGTATAAGCATTGCGATATCACATCTCTGCTATCGGAAGGGTCTCAGGATTGGAATGGGAAGGACTTAGATATCGCATCTCATGCTATAGGGAGGGTCTCAGTATTGATATTAGAAGCATTGAGATATCACATCTCATGCTATCGGAAGGGTGTCAGGATTGGAATGGGAGGAGCTGGATATCACATCTCATGCTAAAGGAAGGGTCTCAGGTTTGGAAGGGGAAGGATTTGGATATCACATCTCATGTTATAGGACGGGTCTCAGGTTTGGTATTAGAAGCATTCAGATATCACATCTCATGCTATAGGAAGTGTCTCAGGATTGGAATGGGAAGGAGTTGGATATCACATCTCATGCTATAGGAAGGGTTTCAGGTTTGGTAGAAGCATTGAGATATCACATCTCATTCTATAGGAAGAGTCTCAGGTTTGGGAAGGGAAGGATTTGGATTTCACATCTCATGTTATAGGATGGTTCTCATGTTTGGTTTTTTAAGCATTGAGATATCACATCTCATGCTATCGGAAGGGTCTCAGGTTTGGAATGGGAAGGAGTTGGATATCATATCTCATGTTATAGGAAGGATCTCAGTTTGGTATTAGAAGCATTGAGATATCACATCTCATGCTATAGGAAGGGTCTCAGGATTGGAATGGGAAGGAGTTGGATATCACATCTCATGCTATAGGGAGGGTCTCAGTTTTGATATTAGAAGCATTGAGATATCACATATGCTATTGGAAGGGTCTCAGTATTGGAATTGGAAGGAGTTGGATATCACATCTCATGCTATAGGAAGGATCTCAGGTTGGAATGGGAAGGAGTTGGATATCACATCTCATGTTATAGGAAGGGTCTCAAGATTGGAATGGGAAGGATTTGGATATTACATCTCTTTCTATATGAAGGGTCTCGGGTTTTTTATTAGAAACATTGAGATATCACATCTCATGCTATAGGAAGGGTTTCAGGATTGGAATGGGAAGGATTTGGATATCACATCTCATGCTAAAGGAAGGGTCTCACGTTTGGAAGGGGAAGGATTTGGATATCATATCTCATGTTATAGGATGGGTCCCAGGTTTGGTATTAGAAGCATTGAGATATCAAGTCTCATGGTATAGGACGGGAGTTTGATATCACATCTCATGCCATGGTATGGGTCTCAGGTTTTGTAGAAGCATTGGGATATCACATCTCATGCTATCGGAAGAGTATCAGGATTGGATTTGGAAGGAGTTGGATATCCCATCTCATGCTATAGGAAGGGTCTCAGGTTGGAATGGGAAGGAGTTGGATATCACATCTCATGTAATAGGAAGGGTCTCAGGATTGGAATGGGAAGGACTTGGATATCACATCTCATGCTGTGGGAAGGCTCTCAGGTTTGGAAAGGGAAGGAGTTGGATATCACATTTCATGTTAGAGGTAGGATCTCAAGTTTGGTATTAGAGATATTGAGATATCACATCTCTTGCTATCAGAAGGGTATCAGGATTGGAATAGGAAGGAGTTGGATATCACATCTCATGTTATAGGAAGGATCTCAGGTTTGGTATTATAAGCATTGAGATATCACATCTCATGCTATCGGAAGGATCTCAGGTTTGGTATTAGAAGCATTGAGATATCACATCTCATGCTATAGGAAGGGTCTCAGGAATGGAATTGGAAGGAGTTGGATACCACATCTCATGTTATAAGAAGGATCTCAGGTTTAGTATTAGAAGCATTGAGATATCACATTTCATGCTATAGGAAGGGTCTCAGGATTGGAATGGGAAGGAGTTGGATATCACATCTCATGCTAAAGGAAGGGTCTCAGTTTTGGTAAAAGCATTGAGATATCACATCTCATGCTATAGGAAGGGTCTCAGGATTGGAATGGGAAGGAGTTGGATATCACATCTCATGCTATAGGAAGGGTCTCAGGTTTGGTATAAGCATTGAGATATCACATTTCTGCTATCGGAAGGGTCTCAGGATTGGAATGGGAAGCACGTTGATATCACATCTCATGCTATAGGGAGGGTCTCAATTTTGATATTAGAAGTATTGAGATATCACATTTCATGCTATCGGAAGAGTCCCAGGATTGGAATGGGAGGAGCTGGATATCACATCTCATGCTAAAGGAAGGGTCTCAGGATCGGAAGGGGAAGGATTTGGATATCACATCTCATGTTATAGGAAGGATCTCAGGTTTGGTATTAGAAGCATTGAGACATCACATCTCATGTTATAGGAAGTGTCTCAGGATTGGAATGGGGAGGAGTTGGATATCACATCTCATGCTATAGGAAGGGTCTCAGGTTTGGTATAAGCATTGAGATATCACATTTCATGCTATAGGAAGGGTCTCAGGATTGGAATGTGAAGGAGTTGGATATCACATCTCATGTTATAGGAAGGATCTCAGATTTGGTATTAGAAGCATTGAGACATCACATCTCATGCTATAGGAAGGGTCTCAGGATTGGAATGGGAAGGAGTTGGATATCACATCTCATGTTATAGGAAGGGTCTCAGGATTGGAATGGGAAGGACTTCGATATCACATCTCATGTTATAGGAAGGCTCCCAGGTTTGGAAGGGGAAGGAGTTGGATATCACATTTCATGTTAGAGGTAGGATCTCAGGTTTGGTATTAGAGGCATTGAGATATAACATCTCATGCTATCAGAAGGGTCTCAGGATTGGACTGGGAAGGAGTTGGATATCACATCTCATGCTAAAGGGAGGGTCTCAGGTTTGGAAGGGGAAGGATTTTGATATCACATCTCATGTTATGGGAAGGATCTCACGTTTGGTATTAGAAGCATTGAGATATCACATCTCATGCTATCGGAAGGATCTCAGGTTTGGTATTAGAGGGATTGAGATATCACATCTCATGCTATCGGAAGGGTATCAGGATTGGATTTGGAAGTAGTTGGATATCCCATCTCATGCTAAAGGGAGGGTCTCAGGTTTGGAAGGGGAAGGATTTGGATATCACATCTCGTGTTATAGGAAGGATCTCAGGTTTGGTATTAGAAGAATTGAAATATCACATCTCATGCTATCGGAAGGATCTCAGGTTTGGTATTAGAAGCATTGAGATATCACATCTCATGCTATCAGAACGGTCTCAGGATTGGAATGAAAAGGAGTTGGATATCACATCTCATGCTAAAGGGAGGGTCTCTGGTTTGGAAGGGGAAGGATTTGGATATCACATCTCATGTTATAGGAAGGATCTCAGGTTTGGTATTAGAAGCATTGAGATATCACATCTCATGCTATAGGAAGGGTCTCAGGTTTGGAATGGGAAGGAATTGGATATCACATCTCATGTCATAGGAAGGATCTCAGGTTTGGTATTAGAAGCATTGAGATATCACATCTCATGCTATAGGAATGGTCTCAGGATTGGAATGGGAAGGAGTTGGATATTACATTCTTGCTATAGAAAGGGTCTCATGTTTGTAATGGGAAGGAGTTGGATATCACATATGCTATAGGAGGGGTCTCAGGTTTGGAACGGGAAGGAGTTGGATATCACATCTCATGTTAGAGGAAGGGTCTCAGGTTTGGAATAAGCATTGAGATATCACATCTCTGCTTTCGGAAGTGTCTCAGGATTGAAATGGGAAGGAGTTGGATATCCCATCTCATGTTATAGTGCGGGTCTCAGGTTTGGTATTAGAAGCAGTGAGATATCACATCTCATTCTATAGGAAGGGTCTCAGGATTGGAATTGGAAGGAGTTTTATATGACATCTCATGCCATAGGAAGGGTCACAGGTTTGGTATAAGCATTGAGATATCACATCTCTGCTATCAGAAGGGTCTCAGGTTTGGAATGGGAAGGAATTGGATATCACATCTCATGTCATAGGAAGGATCTCAGGTTTGGTATTAGAAGCATTGAGATATCACATCTCATGCTATAGGAATGGTCTCAGGATTGGAATGGGAAGGAGTTGGATATTACATTCTTGCTATAGAAAGGGTCTCATGTTTGTAATGGGAAGGAGTTGGATATCACATATGCTATAGGAAGGGTCTCAGGTTTGGAACGGGAAGGAGTTGGATATCACATCTCATGTTAGAGGAAGGGTCTCAGGTTTGGAATAAGCATTGAGATATCACATCTCTGCTATCGGAAGTGTCTCAGGATTGAAATGGGAAGGAGTTGGATATCCCATCTCATGTTATAGTGCGGGTCTCAGGTTTGGTATTAGAATCATTGAGATATCACATCTCATGCTGTAGGAAGTGTCTAAGGATTGGAATGGGAAGGACTTGGATATCACATCTCATGCTATAGGTAGGCTCTCAGGTTTGGAAAGGGAAGGAGTTGGATATCACATTTCATGTTAGAGGAAGGATCTCAGGTTTGGTATTATAGGCATTGAGATATCACATCTCATGCTATAGGAAGGGTCACAGGATTGGAATGGGAGGGATTAGGATATCACATCTCATGCTATAGGAAGGGTCTCAGGTTTGGTATAAGCATTGAGATATCACATCTCATGCTATAGGAAGGGTCTCAGGATTGGAATGGGAAGGAGTTGGATATCACATCTCATGCTATAGGTAGGCTCTCAGGTTTGGAAAGGGAAGGATTTGGATATCACATCTCGTGTTATAGGAAGGATCTCAGGTTTGGTATTAGAAGAATTGAAATATCACATCTCATGCTATCGGAAGGATCTCAGGTTTGGTATTAGAAGCATTGAGATATCACATCTCATGCTATCAGAACGGTCTCAGGATTGGAATGAAAAGGAGTTGGATATCACATCTCATGCTAAAGGGAGGGTCTCTGGTTTGGAAGGGGAAGGATTTGGATATCACATCTCATGTTATAGGAAGGATCTCAGGTTTGGTATTAGAAGCATTGAGATATCACATCTCATGCTAGAGGAAGGGTCTCAGGTTTGGAATGGGAAGGAATTGGATATCACATCTCATGTCATAGGAAGGATCTCAGGTTTGGTATTAGAAGCATTGAGATATCACATCTCATGCTATAGGAATGGTCTCAGGATTGGAATGGGAAGGAGTTGGATATTACATTCTTGCTATAGAAAGGGTCTCATGTTTGTAATGGGAAGGAGTTGGATATCACATATGCTATAGGAAGGGTCTCAGGTTTGGAACGGGAAGGAGTTGGATATCACATCTCATGTTAGAGGAAGGGTCTCAGGTTTGGAATAAGCATTGAGATATCACATCTCTGCTATCGGAAGTGTCTCAGGATTGAAATGGGAAGGAGTTGGATATCCCATCTCATGTTATAGTGAGGGTCTCAGGTTTGGTATTAGAAGCAGTGAGATATCACATCTCATTCTATAGGAAGGGTCTCAGGATTGGAATTGGAAGGAGTTGTATATGACATCTCATGCCATAGGAAGGGTCACAGGTTTGGTATAAGCATTGAGATATCACATCTCTGCTATCAGAAGGGTCTCAGGTTTGGAATGGGAAGGAATTGGATATCACATCTCATGTCATAGGAAGGATCTCAGGTTTGGTATTAGAAGCATTGAGATATCACATCTCATGCTATAGGAATGGTCTCAGGATTGGAATGGGAAGGAGTTGGATATTACATTCTTGCTATAGAAAGGGTCTCATGTTTGTAATGGGAAGGAGTTGGATATCACATATGCTATAGGAAGGGTCTCAGGTTTGGAACGGGAAGGAGTTGGATATCACATCTCATGTTAGAGGAAGGGTCTCAGGTTTGGAATAAGCATTGAGATATCACATCTCTGCTATCGGAAGTGTCTCAGGATTGAAATGGGAAGGAGTTGGATATCCCATCTCATGTTATAGTGCGGGTCTCAGGTTTGGTATTAGAATCATTGAGATATCACATCTCATGCTGTAGGAAGTGTCTAAGGATTGGAATGGGAAGGACTTGGATATCACATCTCATGCTATAGGTAGGCTCTCAGGTTTGGAAAGGGAAGGAGTTGGATATCACATTTCATGTTAGAGGAAGGATCTCAGGTTTGGTATTATAGGCATTGAGATATCACATCTCATGCTATAGGAAGGGTCTCAGGATTGGAATGGGAGGGATTAGGATATCACATCTCATGCTATAGGAAGGGTCTCAGGTTTGGTATAAGCATTGAGATATCACATCTCATGCTATAGGAAGTGTCTCAGGATTGGAATGGGAAGGAGTTGGATATCACATCTCATGCTATAGGTAGGCTCTCAGGTTTGGAAAGGGAAGGATTTGGATATCACATTTCATGTTAGAGGAAGGATATCAGGTTTGGTATTAGAGGCATTGAGATATCACATCTCATGCTATAGGAAGGGTCTCAGGATTGGAATGGGAAGGATTTGGATATCACATCTCATGCTATAGGAAGGGTCTCAGGTTTGGTATAAGCATTGAGATATCACATCTCATGCTATAGGAAGGGTCTCAGGATTGGAATGGGAAGGAGTTGGATTTCACATGTTATAGGATGGTTCTCAGGTTTGGTTTTAGAAGCATTAAGATATAACATCTCATGCTATAGTAAGGGTCTCAGGTTTGGAATGCTAAGCAGTTGGCTATCACATCTCATGCTAAAGGAAAGGTCTCAGGTTTGGAAGGGGAAGGATTTGGATCTCACATCTCATGTTTTAGGACGGGTCTCAGGTTTGGTATTAGAAGCATTGAGATATCACATATCATGGTATAGGAAGGGTCTCAGGATTGGAATGGGAAGGAGTTGGATATCACATTGAATGGGAAGGAGTTTGATATCACATCTCAAGCTATAGGAAGGGTCTCAGGTTTGGAAAGGGAATGATTTGGATTTCACATCTCATGTTATAGGATGGTTCTCCTGTTTGGTTTTAGAAGCATTGAGATATCACATCTCATGCTATAGGAAGAGTCTCAGGATTGGAATGGGAAGGAGTTGGATATCACGTCATGTTATAGGAAGGGTCTCAGGATTGGAATGGGAAGGAGTTGGATATCACATCTCATGCTAAAGGAAGGGTTTCAGGTTTGATAGAAGCAAAGGTTTGGAATGGGAAGGAGTTGGATATCACATCTCAGGTTTGGTATTAGAAGCAGTGAGATATCACATCTCATTCGATAGGAAGGGTCTCAGGATTGGAATTGGAAGGAGTTGTATATGACATCTCATGCCATAGGAAGGGTCACAGGTTTGGTATAAGCATTGAGATATCACATCTCTGCTATCAGAAGGGTCTCAGGATTGGAATGGGAAGGAGTTGGATATCCCATCTCGTTAAAGGAAGGGTCTCAGGTTTGGTATTAGAAGCATTGAGATATCACATCTCATGCTATAGGAAGGGTCTAAGGTTTGGAAGGGGAAGGATTTTGATATCACATCTCATGTTATAGGACCGGTCTCAGGTTTGGTATTAGAAGCATTGAGATATCAAGTCTCATGGTATAGGACGGGTCTCAGAATTGGAATGGGAAGGAGTTGGATATCACATCTCAAGCTATAGGAAGGGTCTCAGGATTGGAATGGGAAGGAGTTTGATATCACATCTCATGCCATGGTATGGGTCTCGGGTTTTGTAGAGGCATTGGGATATCACATCTCATGCTATCCGAAGGGTATCAGGATTGGATTTGGAAGGAGTTGGATATCCCATCTCATGCTATAGGAAGGGTCTAAGGTTGGAATGGGAAGGAGTTGGATATCACATCTCATGTTATAGGAAGGGTCTCAGATTGGAATGGGAAGGACTTGGATATCACATCTCATTATATAGGAAGGCTCTCAGGGTTGGAAGGGGAAGGAGTTGGATATCACATTTCATGTTAGAGGTTGTATCTCAGGTTTGGTATTAGAGGCATTGAGATATCACATCTCATGCTATCAGAAGGGTCTCAGGATTGGAATGGGTAGGAGTTGGATATCACATCTCATGCTAATGGGAGGGTCTAAGGTTTGGAAGGGGAAGGATTTCGATATCACATCTCATGTTATAGGAAGGGTCTCAGGTTTGGTATAAGCATTGAGATATCAAATCTCTGCTATCGGAAGGGTCTCAGGATTGGAATGGGAAGGACTTGGATATCACAATTCATGTTATAGGAAGGGTCTCAGGTTTGGTATTAGAAGCATTGGGATATCACATCTCATACTATAGGAAGGGTCTCAGGATTGGAATGGGAAGGACTTGGATATCACATCTCATGTTATAGGAAGGGTCTCAGGTTTGGTATTAGAAGCATTGAGATATCACAACTCATGCTATAGGAAGGGTCTCAGGAATGGAATGGGAAGGACATGGATATCACATCTCATGATAAAGGAAGGGTCTAAGGTTTGGAAGGGGAAGGATTTGGATATCACATCTCATGTTATTGGACCGGTCTCAGGTTTGGTATTAGAAGCATTGAGATATCAAGTCTCATGGTATAGGACGGGAGTTTGATATCACATCTCATGCCATGATATGGGTCTCAGGTTTTGTAGAAGCATTGGGATATTACATCTCGTGCTATCGGAAGGGTTTCAGGATTGTATTTGGAAGGAGTTGGATATCCCATCTCATGCTATAGGAAGGGTCTCAGGTTGGAATGGGAAGGAGTTGGATATCACATCTCATGTTATAGGAAGGGTCTCAGGATTGGAATGGGAAGGACTTGGATATCACATCTCATGCTGTAGGAAGGCTCGCAGGTTTGGAAAGGCAAGGAGTTGGATATCACATTTCATGTTAGAGGTAGGATCTCAGGTTTGGTATTAGAGGCATTGAGATATCACATCTCATGCTATCTGAAGGGTATCAGGATTGGAATGGGAAGGAGTTGGATATCACATCTCATGCTAAAGGGAGGGTCTCAGGTTTGGAAGGGGAAGGATTTGGATATCACATCTCATGTTATAGGAAGGATCTCAATTTTGGTATTAGAAGCATTGAGATATCACATCTCATGCCATCGGAAGGATCTCAGGTTTGGTATTAGAAGCATTGAGATATCACATCTCATGCTATCGGAAGGATCTCAGGTTTGGTATTAGAAGCATTGAGATATCACATCTCATGTTATAGGAAGGATCTCAGGTTTGGTATTAAGAGCATTGAGATATCACATCTCATGCTAAAGGAAGGGTCTCAGTTTTGGTAGAAGCATTGAGATATCACATCTCATGCTATAGGAAGGGTCTCAGGATTGGAATGGGAAGTAGTTGGATATCACATCTCATGCTATACGAAGGGTCTCAGGTTTTGTATAAGCATTGCGATATCACATCTCTGCTATCGGAAGGGTCTCAGGATTGGAATGGGAAGGACTTAGATATCGCATCTCATGCTATAGGGAGGGTCTCAGTATTGATATTAGAAGCATTGAGATATCACATCTCATGCTATCGGAAGGGTGTCAGGATTGGAATGGGAGGAGCTGGATATCACATCTCATGCTAAAGGAAGGGTCTGAGGTTTGGAAGGGGAAGGATTTGGATATCACATCTCATGTTATAGGACGGGTCTCAGGTTTGGTATTAGAAGCATTCAGATATCACATCTCATGCTATAGGAAGTGTCTCAGGATTGGAATGGGAAGGAGTTGGATATCACATCTCATGCTATAGGAAGGGTTTCAGGTTTGGTAGAAGCATTGAGATATCACATCTCATGCTATAGGAAGAGTCTCAGGTTTGGTATTAGAAGCATTGAGATATCACATCTCATGCTATAGGAAGGGTCTCAGGATTGGAATGGGAAGGAGTTGGATATCACATCTCATGCTATAGGGAGGGTCTCAGTTTTGATATTAGAAGCATTGAGATATCACATATGCTATTGGAAGGGTCTCAGTATTGGAATTGGAAGGAGTTGGATATCACATCTCATGCTATAGGAAGGATCTCAGGTTGGAATGGGAAGGAGTTGGATATCACATCTCATGTTATAGGAAGGGTCTCAAGATTGGAATGGGAAGGATTTGGATATTACATCTCTTTCTATATGAAGGGTCTCGGGTTTTTTATTAGAAACATTGAGATATCACATCTCATGCTATAGGAAGGGTTTCAGGATTGGAATGGGAAGGATTTGGATATCACATCTCATGCTAAAGGAAGGGTCTCAGGTTTGGAAGGGGAAGGATTTGGATATCATATCTCATGTTATAGGACGGGTCCCAGGTTTGGTATTAGAAGCATTGAGATATCAAGTCTCATGGTATAGGACGGGAGTTTGATATCACATCTCATGCCATGGTATGGGTCTCAGGTTTTGTAGAAGCATTGGGATATCACATCTCATGCTATCGGAAGAGTATCAGGATTGGATTTGGAAGGAGTTGGATATCCCATCTCATGCTATAGGAAGGGTCTCAGGTTGGAATGGGAAGGAGTTGGATATCACATCTCATGTAATAGGAAGGGTCTCAGGATTGGAATGGGAAGGACTTGGATATCACATCTCATGCTATAGGAAGGGTCTCAGGTTTGGTATAAGCATTGAGATATCACATTTCTGCTATCGGAAGGGTCTCAGGATTGGAATGGGAAGCACGTTGATATCACATCTCATGCTATAGGGAGGGTCTCAATTTTGATATTAGAAGTATTGAGATATCACATTTCATGCTATCGGAAGAGTCCCAGGATTGGAATGGGAGGAGCTGGATATCACATCTCATGCTAAAGGAAGGGTCTCAGGATCGGAAGGGGAAGGATTTGGATATCACATCTCATGTTATAGGAAGGATCTCAGGTTTGGTATTAGAAGCATTGAGACATCACATCTCATGTTATAGGAAGTGTCTCAGGATTGGAATGGGGAGGAGTTGGATATCACATCTCATGCTATAGGAAGGGTCTCAGGTTTGGTATAAGCATTGAGATATCACATTTCATGCTATAGGAAGGGTCTCAGGATTGGAATGTGAAGGAGTTGGATATCACATCTCATGTTATAGGAAGGATCTCAGATTTGGTATTAGAAGCATTGAGACATCACATCTCATGCTATAGGAAGGGTCTCAGGATTGGAATGGGAAGGAGTTGGATATCACATCTCATGTTATAGGAAGGGTCTCAGGATTGGAATGGGAAGGACTTCGATATCACATCTCATGTTATAGGAAGGCTCCCAGGTTTGGAAGGGGAAGGAGTTGGATATCACATTTCATGTTAAAGGTAGGATCTCAGGTTTGGTATTAGAGGCATTGAGATATAACATCTCATGCTATCAGAAGGGTCTCAGGATTGGACTGGGAAGGAGTTGGATATCACATCTCATGCTAAAGGGAGGGTCTCAGGTTTGGAAGGGGAAGGATTTTGATATCACATCTCATGTTATGGGAAGGATCTCACGTTTGGTATTAGAAGCATTGAGATATCACATCTCATGCTATCGGAAGGATCTCAGGTTTGGTATTAGAGGGATTGAGATATCACATCTCATGCTATCGGAAGGGTATCAGGATTGGATTTGGAAGTAGTTGGATATCCCATCTCATGCTAAAGGGAGGGTCTCAGGTTTGGAAGGGGAAGGATTTGGATATCACATCTCGTGTTATAGGAAGGATCTCAGGTTTGGTATTAGAAGAATTGAAATATCACATCTCATGCTATCGGAAGGATCTCAGGTTTGGTATTAGAAGCATTGAGATATCACATCTCATGCTATCAGAACGGTCTCAGGATTGGAATGAAAAGGAGTTGGATATCACATCTCATGCTAAAGGGAGGGTCTCTGGTTTGGAAGGGGAAGGATTTGGATATCACATCTCATGTTATAGGAAGGATCTCAGGTTTGGTATTAGAAGCATTGAGATATCACATCTCATGCTATAGGAAGGGTCTCAGGTTTGGAATGGGAAGGAATTGGATATCACATCTCATGTCATAGGAAGGATCTCAGGTTTGGTATTAGAAGCATTGAGATATCACATCTCATGCTATAGGAATGGTCTCAGGATTGGAATGGGAAGGAGTTGGATATTACATTCTTGCTATAGAAAGGGTCTCATGTTTGTAATGGGAAGGAGTTGGATATCACATATGCTATAGGAGGGGTCTCAGGTTTGGAACGGGAAGGAGTTGGATATCACATCTCATGTTAGAGGAAGGGTCTCAGGTTTGGAATAAGCATTGAGATATCACATCTCTGCTATCGGAAGTGTCTCAGGATTGAAATGGGAAGGAGTTGGATATCCCATCTCATGTTATAGTGCGGGTCTCAGGTTTGGTATTAGAAGCAGTGAGATATCACATCTCATTCTATAGGAAGGGTCTCAGGATTGGAATTGGAAGGAGTTTTATATGACATCTCATGCCATAGGAAGGGTCACAGGTTTGGTATAAGCATTGAGATATCACATCTCTGCTATCAGAAGGGTCTCAGGTTTGGAATGGGAAGGAATTGGATATCACATCTCATGTCATAGGAAGGATCTCAGGTTTGGTATTAGAAGCATTGAGATATCACATCTCATGCTATAGGAATGGTCTCAGGATTGGAATGGGAAGGAGTTGGATATTACATTCTTGCTATAGAAAGGGTCTCATGTTTGTAATGGGAAGGAGTTGGATATCACATATGCTATAGGAAGGGTCTCAGGTTTGGAACGGGAAGGAGTTGGATATCACATCTCATGTTAGAGGAAGGGTCTCAGGTTTGGAATAAGCATTGAGATATCACATCTCTGCTATCGGAAGTGTCTCAGGATTGAAATGGGAAGGAGTTGGATATCCCATCTCATGTTATAGTGCGGGTCTCAGGTTTGGTATTAGAATCATTGAGATATCACATCTCATGCTGTAGGAAGTGTCTAAGGATTGGAATGGGAAGGACTTGGATATCACATCTCATGCTATAGGTAGGCTCTCAGGTTTGGAAAGGGAAGGAGTTGGATATCACATTTCATGTTAGAGGAAGGATCTCAGGTTTGGTATTATAGGCATTGAGATATCACATCTCATGCTATAGGAAGGGTCACAGGATTGGAATGGGAGGGATTAGGATATCACATCTCATGCTATAGGAAGGGTCTCAGGTTTGGTATAAGCATTGAGATATCACATCTCATGCTATAGGAAGGGTCTCAGGATTGGAATGGGAAGGAGTTGGATATCACATCTCATGCTATAGGTAGGCTCTCAGGTTTGGAAAGGGAAGGATTTGGATATCACATCTCGTGTTATAGGAAGGATCTCAGGTTTGGTATTAGAAGAATTGAAATATCACATCTCATGCTATCGGAAGGATCTCAGGTTTGGTATTAGAAGCATTGAGATATCACATCTCATGCTATCAGAACGGTCTCAGGATTGGAATGAAAAGGAGTTGGATATCACATCTCATGCTAAAGGGAGGGTCTCTGGTTTGGAAGGGGAAGGATTTGGATATCACATCTCATGTTATAGGAAGGATCTCAGGTTTGGTATTAGAAGCATTGAGATATCACATCTCATGCTAGAGGAAGGGTCTCAGGTTTGGAATGGGAAGGAATTGGATATCACATCTCATGTCATAGGAAGGATCTCAGGTTTGGTATTAGAAGCATTGAGATATCACATCTCATGCTATAGGAATGGTCTCAGGATTGGAATGGGAAGGAGTTGGATATTACATTCTTGCTATAGAAAGGGTCTCATGTTTGTAATGGGAAGGAGTTGGATATCACATATGCTATAGGAAGGGTCTCAGGTTTGGAACGGGAAGGAGTTGGATATCACATCTCATGTTAGAGGAAGGGTCTCAGGTTTGGAATAAGCATTGAGATATCACATCTCTGCTATCGGAAGTGTCTCAGGATTGAAATGGGAAGGAGTTGGATATCCCATCTCATGTTATAGTGAGGGTCTCAGGTTTGGTATTAGAAGCAGTGAGATATCACATCTCATTCTATAGGAAGGGTCTCAGGATTGGAATTGGAAGGAGTTGTATATGACATCTCATGCCATAGGAAGGGTCACAGGTTTGGTATAAGCATTGAGATATCACATCTCTGCTATCAGAAGGGTCTCAGGTTTGGAATGGGAAGGAATTGGATATCACATCTCATGTCATAGGAAGGATCTCAGGTTTGGTATTAGAAGCATTGAGATATCACATCTCATGCTATAGGAATGGTCTCAGGATTGGAATGGGAAGGAGTTGGATATTACATTCTTGCTATAGAAAGGGTCTCATGTTTGTAATGGGAAGGAGTTGGATATCACATATGCTATAGGAAGGGTCTCAGGTTTGGAACGGGAAGGAGTTGGATATCACATCTCATGTTAGAGGAAGGGTCTCAGGTTTGGAATAAGCATTGAGATATCACATCTCTGCTATCGGAAGTGTCTCAGGATTGAAATGGGAAGGAGTTGGATATCCCATCTCATGTTATAGTGCGGGTCTCAGGTTTGGTATTAGAATCATTGAGATATCACATCTCATGCTGTAGGAAGTGTCTAAGGATTGGAATGGGAAGGACTTGGATATCACATCTCATGCTATAGGTAGGCTCTCAGGTTTGGAAAGGGAAGGAGTTGGATATCACATTTCATGTTAGAGGAAGGATCTCAGGTTTGGTATTATAGGCATTGAGATATCACATCTCATGCTATAGGAAGGGTCTCAGGATTGGAATGGGAGGGATTAGGATATCACATCTCATGCTATAGGAAGGGTCTCAGGTTTGGTATAAGCATTGAGATATCACATCTCATGCTATAGGAAGTGTCTCAGGATTGGAATGGGAAGGAGTTGGATATCACATCTCATGCTATAGGTAGGCTCTCAGGTTTGGAAAGGGAAGGATTTGGATATCACATTTCATGTTAGAGGAAGGATATCAGGTTTGGTATTAGAGGCATTGAGATATCACATCTCATGCTATAGGAAGGGTCTCAGGATTGGAATGGGAAGGATTTGGATATCACATCTCATGCTATAGGAAGGGTCTCAGGTTTGGTATAAGCATTGAGATATCACATCTCATGCTATAGGAAGGGTCTCAGGATTGGAATGGGAAGGAGTTGGATTTCACATGTTATAGGATGGTTCTCAGGTTTGGTTTTAGAAGCATTAAGATATAACATCTCATGCTATAGTAAGGGTCTCAGGTTTGGAATGGGAAGCAGTTGGCTATCACATCTCATGCTAAAGGAAAGGTCTCAGGTTTGGAAGGGGAAGGATTTGGATCTCACATCTCATGTTTTAGGACGGGTCTCAGGTTTGGTATTAGAAGCATTGAGATATCACATATCATGGTATAGGAAGGGTCTCAGGATTGGAATGGGAAGGAGTTGGATATCACATTGAATGGGAAGGAGTTTGATATCACATCTCAAGCTATAGGAAGGGTCTCAGGTTTGGAAAGGGAATGATTTGGATTTCACATCTCATGTTATAGGATGGTTCTCCTGTTTGGTTTTAGAAGCATTGAGATATCACATCTCATGCTATAGGAAGAGTCTCAGGATTGGAATGGGAAGGAGTTGGATATCACGTCATGTTATAGGAAGGGTCTCAGGATTGGAATGGGAAGGAGTTGGATATCACATCTCATGCTAAAGGAAGGGTTTCAGGTTTGATAGAAGCAAAGGTTTGGAATGGGAAGGAGTTGGATATCACATCTCAGGTTTGGTATTAGAAGCAGTGAGATATCACATCTCATTCTATAGGAAGGGTCTCAGGATTGGAATTGGAAGGAGTTGTATATGACATCTCATGCCATAGGAAGGGTCACAGGTTTGGTATAAGCATTGAGATATCACATCTCTGCTATCAGAAGGGTCTCAGGATTGGAATGGGAAGGAGTTGGATATCCCATCTCGTTAAAGGAAGGGTCTCAGGTTTGGTATTAGAAGCATTGAGATATCACATCTCATGCTATAGGAAGGGTCTAAGGTTTGGAAGGGGAAGGATTTTGATATCACATCTCATGTTATAGGACCGGTCTCAGGTTTGGTATTAGAAGCATTGAGATATCAAGTCTCATGGTATAGGACGGGTCTCAGAATTGGAATGGGAAGGAGTTGGATATCACATCTCAAGCTATAGGAAGGGTCTCAGGATTGGAATGGGAAGGAGTTTGATATCACATCTCATGCCATGGTATGGGTCTCGGGTTTTGTAGAGGCATTGGGATATCACATCTCATGCTATCCGAAGGGTATCAGGATTGGATTTGGAAGGAGTTGGATATCCCATCTCATGCTATAGGAAGGGTCTAAGGTTGGAATGGGAAGGAGTTGGATATCACATCTCATGTTATAGGAAGGGTCTCAGATTGGAATGGGAAGGACTTGGATATCACATCTCATTATATAGGAAGGCTCTCAGGGTTGGAAGGGGAAGGAGTTGGATATCACATTTCATGTTAGAGGTTGTATCTCAGGTTTGGTATTAGAGGCATTGAGATATCACATCTCATGCTATCAGAAGGGTCTCAGGATTGGAATGGGTAGGAGTTGGATATCACATCTCATGCTAATGGGAGGGTCTAAGGTTTGGAAGGGGAAGGATTTCGATATCACATCTCATGTTATAGGAAGGGTCTCAGGTTTGGTATAAGCATTGAGATATCAAATCTCTGCTATCGGAAGGGTCTCAGGATTGGAATGGGAAGGACTTGGATATCACAATTCATGTTATAGGAAGGGTCTCAGGTTTGGTATTAGAAGCATTGGGATATCACATCTCATACTATAGGAAGGGTCTCAGGATTGGAATGGGAAGGACTTGGATATCACATCTCATGTTATAGGAAGGGTCTCAGGTTTGGTATTAGAAGCATTGAGATATCACAACTCATGCTATAGGAAGGGTCTCAGGAATGGAATGGGAAGGACATGGATATCACATCTCATGATAAAGGAAGGGTCTAAGGTTTGGAAGGGGAAGGATTTGGATATCACATCTCATGTTATTGGACCGGTCTCAGGTTTGGTATTAGAAGCATTGAGATATCAAGTCTCATGGTATAGGACGGGAGTTTGATATCACATCTCATGCCATGATATGGGTCTCAGGTTTTGTAGAAGCATTGGGATATTACATCTCGTGCTATCGGAAGGGTTTCAGGATTGTATTTGGAAGGAGTTGGATATCCCATCTCATGCTATAGGAAGGGTCTCAGGTTGGAATGGGAAGGAGTTGGATATCACATCTCATGTTATAGGAAGGGTCTCAGGATTGGAATGGGAAGGACTTGGATATCACATCTCATGCTGTAGGAAGGCTCGCAGGTTTGGAAAGGCAAGGAGTTGGATATCACATTTCATGTTAGAGGTAGGATCTCAGGTTTGGTATTAGAGGCATTGAGATATCACATCTCATGCTATCTGAAGGGTATCAGGATTGGAATGGGAAGGAGTTGGATATCACATCTCATGCTAAAGGGAGGGTCTCAGGTTTGGAAGGGGAAGGATTTGGATATCACATCTCATGTTATAGGAAGGATCTCAATTTTGGTATTAGAAGCATTGAGATATCACATCTCATGCCATCGGAAGGATCTCAGGTTTGGTATTAGAAGCATTGAGATATCACATCTCATGCTATCGGAAGGATCTCAGGTTTGGTATTAGAAGCATTGAGATATCACATCTCATGTTATAGGAAGGATCTCAGGTTTGGTATTAAGAGCATTGAGATATCACATCTCATGCTAAAGGAAGGGTCTCAGTTTTGGTAGAAGCATTGAGATATCACATCTCATGCTATAGGAAGGGTCTCAGGATTGGAATGGGAAGTAGTTGGATATCACATCTCATGCTATACGAAGGGTCTCAGGTTTTGTATAAGCATTGCGATATCACATCTCTGCTATCGGAAGGGTCTCAGGATTGGAATGGGAAGGACTTAGATATCGCATCTCATGCTATAGGGAGGGTCTCAGTATTGATATTAGAAGCATTGAGATATCACATCTCATGCTATCGGAAGGGTGTCAGGATTGGAATGGGAGGAGCTGGATATCACATCTCATGCTAAAGGAAGGGTCTCAGGTTTGGAAGGGGAAGGATTTGGATATCACATCTCATGTTATAGGACGGGTCTCAGGTTTGGTATTAGAAGCATTCAGATATCACATCTCATGCTATAGGAAGTGTCTCAGGATTGGAATGGGAAGGAGTTGGATATCACATCTCATGCTATAGGAAGGGTTTCAGGTTTGGTAGAAGCATTGAGATATCACATCTCATGCTATAGGAAGAGTCTCAGGTTTGGTATTAGAAGCATTGAGATATCACATCTCATGCTATAGGAAGGGTCTCAGGATTGGAATGGGAAGGAGTTGGATATCACATCTCATGCTATAGGGAGGGTCTCAGTTTTGATATTAGAAGCATTGAGATATCACATATGCTATTGGAAGGGTCTCAGTATTGGAATTGGAAGGAGTTGGATATCACATCTCATGCTATAGGAAGGATCTCAGGTTGGAATGGGAAGGAGTTGGATATCACATCTCATGTTATAGGAAGGGTCTCAAGATTGGAATGGGAAGGATTTGGATATTACATCTCTTTCTATATGAAGGGTCTCGGGTTTTTTATTAGAAACATTGAGATATCACATCTCATGCTATAGGAAGGGTTTCAGGATTGGAATGGGAAGGATTTGGATATCACATCTCATGCTAAAGGAAGGGTCTCAGGTTTGGAAGGGGAAGGATTTGGATATCATATCTCATGTTATAGGACGGGTCCCAGGTTTGGTATTAGAAGCATTGAGATATCAAGTCTCATGGTATAGGACGGGAGTTTGATATCACATCTCATGCCATGGTATGGGTCTCAGGTTTTGTAGAAGCATTGGGATATCACATCTCATGCTATCGGAAGAGTATCAGGATTGGATTTGGAAGGAGTTGGATATCCCATCTCATGCTATAGGAAGGGTCTCAGGTTGGAATGGGAAGGAGTTGGATATCACATCTCATGTAATAGGAAGGGTCTCAGGATTGGAATGGGAAGGACTTGGATATCACATCTCATGCTGTGGGAAGGCTCTCAGGTTTGGAAAGGGAAGGAGTTGGATATCACATTTCATGTTAGAGGTAGGATCTCAAGTTTGGTATTAGAGATATTGAGATATCACATCTCTTGCTATCAGAAGGGTATCAGGATTGGAATAGGAAGGAGTTGGATATCACATCTCATGTTATAGGAAGGATCTCAGGTTTGGTATTATAAGCATTGAGATATCACATCTCATGCTATCGGAAGGATCTCAGGTTTGGTATTAGAAGCATTGAGATATCACATCTCATGCTATAGGAAGGGTCTCAGGAATGGAATTGGAAGGAGTTGGATACCACATCTCATGTTATAAGAAGGATCTCAGGTTTAGTATTAGAAGCATTGAGATATCACATTTCATGCTATAGGAAGGGTCTCAGGATTGGAATGGGAAGGAGTTGGATATCACATCTCATGCTAAAGGAAGGGTCTCAGTTTTGGTAAAAGCATTGAGATATCACATCTCATGCTATAGGAAGGGTCTCAGGATTGGAATGGGAAGGAGTTGGATATCACATCTCATGCTATAGGAAGGGTCTCAGGTTTGGTATAAGCATTGAGATATCACATTTCTGCGATCGGAAGGGTCTCAGGATTGGAATGGGAAGCACGTTGATATCACATCTCATGCTATAGGGAGGGTCTCAATTTTGATATTAGAAGTATTGAGATATCACATTTCATGCTATCGGAAGAGTCCCAGGATTGGAATGGGAGGAGCTGGATATCACATCTCATGCTAAAGGAAGGGTCTCAGGATCGGAAGGGGAAGGATTTGGATATCACATCTCATGTTATAGGAAGGATCTCAGGTTTGGTATTAGAAGCATTGAGACATCACATCTCATGTTATAGGAAGTGTCTCAGGATTGGAATGGGAAGGAGTTGGATATCACATCTCATGCTATAGGAAGGGTCTCAGGTTTGGTATAAGCATTGAGATATCACATTTCATGCTATAGGAAGGGTCTCAGGATTGGAATGTGAAGGAGTTGGATATCACATCTCATGTTATAGGAAGGATCTCAGATTTGGTATTAGAAGCATTGAGACATCACATCTCATGCTATAGGAAGGGTCTCAGGATTGGAATGGGAAGGAGTTGGATATCACATCTCATGTTATAGGAAGGGTCTCAGGATTGGAATGGGAAGGACTTCGATATCACATCTCATGTTATAGGAAGGCTCCCAGGTTTGGAAGGGGAAGGAGTTGGATATCACATTTCATGTTAGAGGTAGGATCTCAGGTTTGGTATTAGAGGCATTGAGATATAACATCTCATGCTATCAGAAGGGTCTCAGGATTGGACTGGGAAGGAGTTGGATATCACATCTCATGCTAAAGGGAGGGTCTCAGGTTTGGAAGGGGAAGGATTTTGATATCACATCTCATGTTATGGGAAGGATCTCACGTTTGGTATTAGAAGCATTGAGATATCACATCTCATGCTATCAGAAGGATCTCAGGTTTGGTATTAGAGGGATTGAGATATCACATCTCATGCTATCGGAAGGGTATCAGGATTGGATTTGGAAGTAGTTGGATATCCCATCTCATGCTAAAGGGAGGGTCTCAGGTTTGGAAGGGGAAGGATTTGGATATCACATCTCGTGTTATAGGAAGGATCTCAGGTTTGGTATTAGAAGAATTGAAATATCACATCTCATGCTATCGGAAGGATCTCAGGTTTGGTATTAGAAGCATTGAGATATCACATCTCATGCTATCAGAACGGTCTCAGGATTGGAATGAAAAGGAGTTGGATATCACATCTCATGCTAAAGGGAGGGTCTCTGGTTTGGAAGGGGAAGGATTTGGATATCACATCTCATGTTATAGGAAGGATCTCAGGTTTGGTATTAGAAGCATTGAGATATCACATCTCATGCTATAGGAAGGGTCTCAGGTTTGGAATGGGAAGGAATTGGATATCACATCTCATGTCATAGGAAGGATCTCAGGTTTGGTATTAGAAGCATTGAGATATCACATCTCATGCTATAGGAATGGTCTCAGGATTGGAATGGGAAGGAGTTGGATATTACATTCTTGCTATAGAAAGGGTCTCATGTTTGTAATGGGAAGGAGTTGGATATCACATATGCTATAGGAAGGGTCTCAGGTTTGGAACGGGAAGGAGTTGGATATCACATCTCATGTTAGAGGAAGGGTCTCAGGTTTGGAATAAGCATTGAGATATCACATCTCTGCTATCGGAAGTGTCTCAGGATTGAAATGGGAAGGAGTTGGATATCCCATCTCATGTTATAGTGCGGGTCTCAGGTTTGGTATTAGAATCATTGAGATATCACATCTCATTCTATAGGAAGGGTCTCAGGATTGGAATTGGAAGGAGTTGTATATGACATCTCATGCCATAGGAAGGGTCACAGGTTTGGAAAGGGAAGGAGTTGGATATCACATTTCATGTTAGAGGAAGGATCTCAGGTTTGGTATTATAGGCATTGAGATATCACATCTCATGCTATAGGAAGGGTCTCAGGATTGGAATGGGAGGGATTAGGATATCACATCTCATGCTATAGGAAGGGTCTCAGGTTTGGTATAAGCATTGAGATATCACATCTCATGCTATAGGAAGGGTCTCAGGATTGGAATGGGAAGGAGTTGGATATCACATCTCATGCTATAGGTAGGCTCTCAGGTTTGGAAAGGGAAGGATTTGGATATCACATTTCATGTTAGAGGAAGGATCTCAGGTTTGGTATTAGAGGCATTGAGATATCACATCTCATGCTATAGGAAGGGTCTCAGGATTGGAATGGGAAGGATTTGGATATCACATCTCATGCTATAGGAAGGGTCTCAGGTTTGGTATAAGCATTGAGATATCACATCTCATGCTATAGGAAGGGACTCAGGATTGGAATGGGAAGGAGTTGGATTTCACATGTTATAGGATGGTTCTCAGGTTTGGTTTTAGAAGCATTAAGATATAACATCTCATGCTATAGTAAGGGTCTCAGGTTTGGAATGG
The DNA here is from genome assembly GCF_040938575.1 of Ambystoma mexicanum. Classification (NCBI taxonomy): domain Eukaryota; kingdom Metazoa; phylum Chordata; class Amphibia; order Caudata; family Ambystomatidae; genus Ambystoma; species Ambystoma mexicanum. The sequence goes on from NW_027182477.1 coordinate 569,557, forward strand.
GAAGCAGTTGGCTATCACATCTCATGCTAAAGGAAAGGTCTCAGGTTTGGAAGGGGAAGGATTTGGATCTCACATCTCATGTTTTAGGACGGGTCTCAGGTTTGGTATTAGAAGCATTGACATATCACATATCATGGTATAGGAAGGGTCTCAGGATTGGAATGGGAAGGAGTTGGATATCACATTGAATGGGAAGGAGTTTGATATCACATCTCAAGCTATAGGAAGGGTCTCAGGTTTGGAAAGGGAATGATTTGGATTTCACATCTCATGTTATAGGATGGTTCTCCTGTTTGGTTTTAGAAGCATTGAGATATCACATCTCATGCTATAGGAAGAGTCTCAGGATTGGAATGGGAAGGAGTTGGATATCACGTCATGTTATAGGAAGGGTCTCAGGATTGGAATGGGAAGGAGTTGGATATCACATCTCATGCTAAAGGAAGGGTTTCAGGTTTGATAGAAGCAAAGGTTTGGAATGGGAAGGAGTTGGATATCACATCTCAGGTTTGGTATTAGAAGCAGTGAGATATCACATCTCATTCTATAGGAAGGGTCTCAGGATTGGAATTGGAAGGAGTTGTATATGACATCTCAAGCCATAGGAAGGGTCACAGGTTTGGTATAAGCATTGAGATATCACATCTCTGCTATCAGAAGGGTCTCAGGATTGGAATGGGAAGGAGTTGGATATCCCATCTCGTTAAAGGAAGGGTCTCAGGTTTGGTATTAGAAGCATTGAGATATCACATCTCATGCTATAGGAAGGGTCTAAGGTTTGGAAGGGGAAGGATTTGGATATCACATCTCATGTTATAGGACCGGTCTCAGGTTTGGTATTAGAAGCATTGAGATATCAAGTCTCATGGTATAGGACGGGTCTCAGAATTGGAATGGGAAGGAGTTGGATATCACATCTCAAGCTATAGGAAGGGTCTCAGGATTGGAATGGGAAGGAGTTTGATATCACATCTCATGCCATGGTATGGGTCTCGGGTTTTGTAGAGGCATTGGGATATCACATCTCATGCTATCCGAAGGGTATCAGGATTGGATTTGGAAGGAGTTGGATATCCCATCTCATGCTATAGGAAGGGTCTAAGGTTGGAATGGGAAGGAGTTGGATATCACATCTCATGTTATAGGAAGGGTCTCAGATTGGAATGGGAAGGACTTGGATATCACATCTCATTATATAGGAAGGCTCTCAGGGTTGGAAGGGGAAGGAGTTGGATATCACATTTCATGTTAGAGGTTGTATCTCAGGTTTGGTATTAGAGGCATTGAGATATCACATCTCATGCTATCAGAAGGGTCTCAGGATTGGAATGGGTAGGAGTTGGATATCACATCTCATGCTAATGGGAGGGTCTAAGGTTTGGAAGGGGAAGGATTTCGATATCACATCTCATGTTATAGGAAGGGTCTCAGGTTTGGTATAAGCATTGAGATATCAAATCTCTGCTATCGGAAGGGTCTCAGGATTGGAATGGGAAGGACTTGGATATCACAATTCATGTTATAGGAAGGGTCTCAGGTTTGGTATTAGAAGCATTGGGATATCACATCTCATACTATAGGAAGGGTCTCAGGATTGGAATGTGAAGGACTTGGATATCACATCTCATGTTATAGGAAGGGTCTCAGGTTTGGTATTAGAAGCATTGAGATATCACAACTCATGCTATAGGAAGGGTCTCAGGAATGGAATGGGAAGGACATGGATATCACATCTCATGATAAAGGAAGGGTCTAAGGTTTGGAAGGGGAAGGATTTGGATATCACATCTCATGCTATTGGACCGGTCTCAGGTTTGGTATTAGAAGCATTGAGATATCAAGTCTCATGGTATAGGACAGGAGTTTGATATCACATCTCATGCCATGATATGGGTCTCAGGTTTTGTAGAAGCATTGGGATATTACATCTCGTGCTATCGGAAGGGTTTCAGGATTGTATTTGGAAGGAGTTGGATATCCCATCTCATGCTATAGGAAGGGTCTCAGGTTGGAATGGGAAGGAGTTGTATATCACATCTCATGTTATAGGAAGGGTCTCAGGATTGGAATGGGAAGGACTTGGATATCACATCTCATGCTGTAGGAAGGCTCGCAGGTTTGGAAAGGCAAGGAGTTGGATATCACATTTCATGTTAGAGGTAGGATCTCAGGTTTGGTATTAGAGGCATTGAGATATCACATCTCATGCTATCTGAAGGGTATCAGGATTGGAATGGGAAGGAGTTGGATATCACATCTCATGCTAAAGGGAGGGTCTCAGGTTTGGAAGGGGAAGGATTTGGATATCACATCTCATGTTATAGGAAGGATCTCAATTTTGGTATTAGAAGCATTGAGATATCACATCTCATGCTATCGGAAGGATCTCAGGTTTGGTATTAGAAGCATTGAGATATCACATCTCATGCTATCGGAAGGATCTCAGGTTTGGTATTAGAAGCATTGAGATATCACATCTCATGTTATAGGAAGGATCTCAGGTTTGGTATTAAGAGCATTAAGATATCACATCTCATGCTATAGAAAGGGTCTCAGGACTGGAATTGCAAGGAGTTGGATATCACATCTCATGCTAAAGGAAGGGTCTCAGTTTTGGTAGAAGCATTGAGATATCACATCTCATGCTATAGGAAGGGTCTCAGGATTGGAATGGGAAGTAGTTGGATATCACATCTCATGCTATACGAAGGGTCTCAGGTTTTGTATAAGCATTGCGATATCAAATCTCTGCTATCGGAAGGGTCTCAGGATTGGAATGGGAAGGACTTAGATATCGCATCTCATGCTATAGGGAGGGTCTCAGTATTGATATTAGAAGCATTGAGATATCACATCTCATGCTATCGGAAGGGTGTCAGGATTGGAATGGGAGGAGCTGGATATCACATCTCATGCTAAAGGAAGGGTCTCAGGTTTGGAAGGGGAAGGATTTGGATATCACATCTCATGTTATAGGACGGGTCTCAGGTTTGGTATTAGAAGCATTCAGATATCACATCTCATGCTATAGGAAGTGTCTCAGGATTGGAATGGGAAGGAGTTGGATATCACATCTCATGCTATAGGAAGGGTTTCAGGTTTGGTAGAAGCATTGAGATATCACATCTCATGCTATAGGAAGGGTCTCAGGTTTGGAATGGGAAGGAGTTGGATATCATATCTCATGTTATAGGAAGGATCTCAGTTTGGTATTAGAAGCATTAAGATATCACATCTCATGCTATAGGAAGGGTCTCAGGATTGGAATGGGAAGGAGTTGGATATCACATCTCATGCTATAGGGAGGGTCTCAGTTTTGATATTAGAAGCATTGAGATATCACATATGCTATTGGAAGGGTCTCAGTATTGGAATTGGAAGGAGTTGGATATCACATCTCATGCTATAGGAAGGATCTCAGGTTGGAATGGGAAGGAGTTGGATATCACATCTCATGTTATAGGAAGGGTCTCAAGATTGGAATGGGAAGGATTTGGATATTACATCTCTTGCTATATGAAGGGTCTCGGGTTTTTTATTAGAAACATTGAGATATCACATCTCATGCTATAGGAAGGGTTTCAGGATTGGAATGGGAAGGATTTGGATATCACATCTCATGCTAAAGGAAGGGTCTCAGGTTTGGAAGGGGAAGGATTTGGATATCATATCTCATGTTATAGGACGGGTCCCAGGTTTGGTATTAGAAGCATTGAGATATCAAGTCTCATGGTATAGGACGGGAGTTTGATATCACATCTCATGCCATGGTATGGGTCTCAGGTTTTGTAGAAGCATTGGGATATCACATCTCATGCTATCGGAAGGGTATCAGGATTGGATTTGGAAGGAGTTGGATATCCCATCTCATGTTATAGGAAGGGTCTCAGGTTGGAATGGGAAGGAGTTTGATATCACATCTCATGCCATGGTATGGGTCTCAGGTTTTGTAGAGGCATTGGGATATCACATCTCATGCTATCGGAAGGGTATCACGATTGGATTTGGAAGGAGTTGGATATCCCATCTCATGCTATAGGAAGGGTCTAAGGTTGGAATGGGAAGGAGTTGGATATCACATCTCATGTTATAGGAAGGGTCTCAGGATTGGAATGGAAAGGACTTGGATATCACATCTCATTCTATAGGAAGTCTCTCAGGGTTGGAAGGGGAAGGCGTTGGATATCACATTTCATGTTAGAGGTAGGATCTCAGGTTTGGTATTAGAGGCATTGAGATATCACTTCTCATGCTATCAGAAGGGTCTCAGGATTGGAATGGGAAGGAGTTGGATATCACATCTTATGCTAAAGGGAGGGTCTAAGGTATGGAAGGGGAAGGATTTGGATATCACATCTCATGTTATAGGAAGGATCTCAGGTTTGGTATTAGAAGCATTGAGATATCACATCTCATGCTATCGGAAGGGTCTCAGGTTTGGTATAAGCATTGAGATATCACATCTCTGCTATCGGAAGGGTCTCAGGATTGGAATGGGAAGGACTTGGATATCACAATTCATGTTATAGGAAGGGTCTCAGGTTTGGTATTAGAAGCATTGAGATATCACATCTCATGCTATAGGATGGGTCTCAGGATTGGAATGGGAAGGACTTGGATATCACATCTCATGTTATAGGAAGGGTCTCAGGTTTGGTATTAGAAGCATTGAGATATCACATCTCATGCTATAGGAAGGGTCTCAGGAATGGAATGGGAAGGACTTGGATATCACATCTCATGATAAAGGAAGGGTCTAAGGTTTGGAAGGGGAAGGATTTGGATATCACATCTCATGTTATTGGACCGGTCTCAGGTTCGGTATTAGAAGCATTGAGATATCAAGTCTCATGGTATAGGACGGGAGTTTGATATTACATCTTATGCCATGGTATGGGTCTCAGGTTTTGTAGAAGCATTGGGATATCACATCTCATGCTATCGGAAGGGTATCAGGATTGGATTTGGAAGGAGTTGGATATCCCATCTCATGCTATAGGAAGGGTCTCAGGTTGGAATGGGAAGGAGTTGGATATCACATCTCATGTTATAGGAAGGGTCTCAGGATTGGAATGGGAAGGACTTGGATATCACATCTCATGCTGTAGGAAGGCTCTCAGGTTTGGAAAGCGAAGGAGTTGGATATCACATTTCATGTTAGAGGTAGGATCTCAGGTTTGGTATTAGAGGCATTGAGATATCACATCTCATACTATCAGAAGTGTATCAGGATTGGAATGGGAAGGAGTTGGATATCACATCTCATGCTAAAGGGAGGGTCTCAGGTTTGGAAGGGGAAGGATTTGGATATCACATCTCATGTTATAGGAAGGATCTCAGGTTTGGTATTAGAAGCATTGAGATATCACATCTCATGCTATCGGAAGGATCTCAGGTTTGGTATTAGAAGCATTGAGATATCACATCTCATGCTATAGGAAGGGTCTCAGGATTGGAATGGGAAGGAGTTGGATATCACATCTCAAGCTATCTCAGGATTGGAATGGGAAGGAGTTTGATATCACATCTCAAGCTATAGGAAGGGTCTCAGGTTTGGAAAGGGAAGGATTTGGATTTCACATCTCATGTTATAGGATGGTTCTCATGTTTGGTTTTAGAAGCATTGAGATATCACATCTCATGCTATCGGAAGGGTCTCAGGTTTGGAAAGGGAATGATTTGGATTTCACATGTTATAGGATAGTTCTCAGGTTTGGTTTTAGAAGCATTAAGATATAACATCTCATGCTATAGGAAGGGTCTCAGGTTTGGAATGGGAAGGAGTTGGATATCCCATCTCATGCTAAAGGAAAGGTCTCACGTTTGGAAGGGGAAGGATTTGGATCTCACATCTCATGTTATAGGAAGGATCACAGGTTTGGTATTGGAAGCATTGAGATGTCACATCTCATGCTATCGGAAGGGTCTCAGGATTGGAATGGGAAGGAGTTGGATATCACATCTCATGCTATAGGAAGGGTCTCAGGTTTGGAACGGGAAGCAGTTGGATATCACATCTCATGTTATAGGAAGAGTCTCAGGTTTGGTATAAGCATTGAGATATCACATCTCTGCTATCGGAGGTGTCTCAGGATTGGGATGGGAAGGAGTTGGATATCACATTTCATGCTGTAGGAAGGGTCTCAGGTTTGGAATGGGAAGGAATTGGATATTACATCTCATGTCATTGGAAGTATCTCAGGTTTGGTATTAGAAGCATTAAGATATCACATCTCATGCTATAGGAATGGTCTCAGGATTGGAATGGGTAGGAGTTGGATATTACATTCTTGCTATAGGAAGGGTCTCATGTTTGGAATGGGAAGGAGTTCGATATCACATATGCTATAGGAAGGGTCTCAGGTTTGGAACGGGAAGGAGTTGGATATCACATCTCATGTTATAGGACGGGTCTCTGGTTTGGTATTAGAATCATTGAGATATCACATTGCATGCTGTAGGAAGGGCCTAAGGATTGGAATGGGATGGACTTGGATATCACATCTCATGCTATAGGTAGGCTCTCAGGTTTGGTATAAGCATTGAGATATCACATCTCATGCTATAGGAAGGGTCTCAGGATTGGAATGGGAAGGATTTGGATATCACATCTCATGCTATAGGAAGGGTCTCAGGTTTGGTATAAGCATGGAGATATCACTTCTCATGCTATAGGAAGTGTCTCAGGATTGGAATGGGAAGGAGTTGGATATCACATCTCATGTTATAGGAAGGATCTCAGGTTTGGTAATAGAAGCATTGAGACATCACATCTCATGATATAGGAAGGGTCTCAGGATTGGAATGGGAAGGAGTTGTATATGACATCTCATGCCATAGGAAGGGTCTCAGGTTAGGTATAAGCATGGAGATATCACATCTCTGCTATCGGAAGGGTCTCAGGATTGGAATGGGAAGGAGTTGGATATCCCATCTCATGTTATAGGAAGGGTCTCAGGGTTGGTATTAGAAGCATTGAGATATCACATCTCATGCTATAGGAAGGGTCTCAGGATTGGAATGGTAAGGACTTGGATATCACATCTCATGCTATAGGGAGGGTGTCAAGTTTGATATCAGAAGCATTGAGATAACAAATCTCATGATATCGGAAGGGTCTCAGGATTGGAATGGGAAGGTGTTGGATATCACATCTCATGATAAAGTAAGGGTCTAAGGTTTGGAAGGGGAAGGATTTGGATATCACATCTCATGTTATAGGAAGCGTCTCAGGATTGGAATGGGAAGGAGTTTGATATCGCATCTCATGCCATAGTATGGGTCTCAGGTTTGGTAGAAGCATTGAGATATCAAGTCTCATGGTATAGGAAGGGTCTCAGAATTGGAAAGGGAAGGAGTTGGATATCACATCTCAAGCTATAGGAAGGGTCTCAGGATTGGAATGGGAAGGAGTTTGATATCAGATCTAATGTCATAGTATGGGTCTCAGGTTTGGTAGAAGCATTGGGATATCACATCTCATGCTATCGGAAGGGTATCAGGATTGCATTTGGAAGGAGTTGGATATCCCATCTCATGCTATAGGAAGGCTCTCAGGTTGGAATCGGAAGGAGTTGGATATCACATCTCATATTATAGGAAGGGTCTGCGGATTGGAATGAGAAGGACTTGGATATCACATCTCATGCTATAGGAAGGCTCTCAGGTTTGGAAAGGGAAGGAGTTGGATATCACATTTCATGTTAGAGGAAGGATCTCAGGTTTGGTACTAGAGGCATTGAGATATCAAATCTCATGCTATCAGAAGGGTCTCAGGATTGGAATGGGAACGAGTTGGATATCAAATCTCATGCTAAAGGGAAGGTCTCAGGTTTGGAAGGGGAAGGATTTGGATATCACATCTCATGTTATAGGAAGGATCTCAGGTTTGGTATTAGAAGCATTGAGATATCACATCTCGTGCTATCGGAAGGATCTCAGGTTTGGTATTAGAGGCATTGAGATATCACATCTCCTGCTATCGGAAGGGTCTCAGGATTGGAATGGGAAGGAGTTGGATATCACATCTCATGCTATATGAAGGTTCTCAGGTTTGGAACGGGAAGGAGTTGGATAGCACATCTCATGTTATAGGAAGGGTCTCAGGTTTGGTATTAGAAGCATTGAGATATCACATCACATGCTGTAGGAAGGGTCTCAGGTTTGGAATGGGAAGGAATTGGATATCACATCTCATGTCATAGGAAGGATCTCAGGTTTGGTATTAGAAACATTGAGATATCACATCTCATGCTATCAGAAGGGTCTCAGGATTGGAATGGGAAGGAGTTGGATATCACATCTCATGCTAAAGGGAGGGTCTCAGGTTTGGAAGGGGAAGGATTTGGATATCACATCTCGTGTTATAGGAAGGATCTCAGGTTTGGTATTAGAAGAATTAAATATCACATCTCATGCTATTGGAAGAATCTCAGGTTTGGTATTAGAAGCATTGAGATATCACATCTCATGCTATCAGAACGGTCTCAGGATTGGAATGGGAAGGAGTTGGATATCACATCTCATGCTAAAGGGAGGGCCTCTGGTTTGGAAGGGGAAGGATTTGGATATCACATCTCATGTTATAGGAAGGATCTAAGGTTTGTTATTAGAAGCATTGAGATATCACATCTCATGCTATAGGAAGGGTCTCAGGATTGGAATGGGAAGGAGTTGGATATCACATCTCATGCTATAGGAAGGGTCTCAGGAATGGAATGGGAAGGAGTTTTATATGACATCTCTTGCCATAGGAAGGATCTCAGGTTTGGTATTAGAAGCATTGAGACATCACATCTCATGTTATAGGAAGGGTCTCAGGATTGGAATGGGAAGGAGTTGGATATCACATCTCATGCTATAGGAAGGGTCTCAGGTTTGGTATAAGCATTGAGATATCACATTTCATGCTATAGGAAGGGTCTCAGGATTGGAATGGGAAGGAGTTGGATATCACATCTCATGTTATAGGAAGGATCTCAGATTTGGTATTAGAAGCATTGAGACATCACATCTCATGCTATAGGAAGGGTCTCAGGATTGGAATGGGACGGAGTTGGATATCACATCTCATGTTATAGGAAGGGTCTCAGGATTGGAATGGGAAGGACTTCGATATCACATCTCATGTTATAGGAAGGCTCCCAGGTTTGGAAGGGGAACGAGTTGGATATCACATTTCATGTTAGAGGTAGGATCTCAGGTTTGGTATTAGAGGCATTGAGATATAACATCTCATGCTATCAGAAGGGTCTCAGGATTGGACTGGGAAGGAGTTGGATATCACATCTCATGCTAAAGGGAGGGTCTCAGGTTTGGAAGGGGAAGGATTTTGATATCACATCTCATGTTATGGGAAGGATCTCACGTTTGGTGTTAGAAGCATTGAGATATCACATCTCATGCTATCGGAAGGATCTCAGGTTTGGTATTAGAGGGATTGAGATATCACATCTCATGCTATCGGAAGGGTATCAGGATTGGATTTGGAAGTAGTTGGATATCCCAACTCATGCTAAAGGGAGGGTCTCAGGTTTGGAAGGGGAAGGATTTGGATATCACATCTCGTGCTATAGGAAGGATCTCAGGTTTGGTATTAGAAGAACTGAAATATCACATCTCATGCTATCGGAAGGATCTCAGGTTTGGTATTAGAAGCATTGAGATATCACATCTCATGCTATCAGAACGGTCTCAGGATTGGAATGGAAAGGAGTTGGATATCACATCTCATGCTAAAGGGAGGGTCTCTGGTTTGGAAGGGGAAGGATTTGGATATCACATATCATGTTATAGGAAGGATCTCAGGTTTGGTATTAGAAGCATTGAGATATCACATCTCATGCTATAGGAAGGGTCTCAGGTTTGGAATGGGAAGGAATTGGATATCACATCTCATGTCATAGGAAGGATCTCAGGTTTGGTATTAGAAGCATTGAGATATCACATCTCATGCTATAGGAATGGTCTCAGGATTGAAATGGGAAGGAGTTGGATATTACATTCTTGCTATAGAAAGGGTCTCATGTTTGTAATGGGAAGGAGTTGGATATCAGATCTCATGTTAGAGGAAGGGTCTCAGGTTTGGAATAAGCATTGAGATATCACATCTCTGCTATCGGAAGTGTCTCAGGATTGAAATGGGAAGGAGTTGGATATCCCATCTCATGTTATAGTGCGGGTCTCAGGTTTGGTATTAGAATCATTGAGATATCACATCTCATGCTGTAGGAAGTGTCTAAGGATTGGAATGGGAAGGACTTGGATATCACATCTCATGCTATAGGTAGGCTCTCAGGTTTGGAAAGGGAAGGAGTTGGATATCACATTTCATGTTAGAGGAAGGATCTCAGGTTTGGTATTATAGGCATTGAGATATCACATCTCATGCTATAGGAAGGGTCTCAGGATTGGAATGGGAGGGATTAGGATATCACATCTCATGCTATAGGAAGGTTCTCAGGTTTGGTATAAGCATTGAGATATCACATCTCATGCTATAGGAAGGGTCTCAGGATTGGAATGGGAAGGAGTTGGATATCACATCTCATGCTATAGGTAGGCTCTCAGGTTTGGAAAGGGAAGGATTTGGATTTCACATTTCATGTTAAAGGAAGGATCTCAGGTTTGGTATTAGAGGCATTGAGATATCACATCTCATGCTATAGGAAGGGTCTCAGGATTGGAATGGGAAGGATTTGGATATCACATCTCATGCTATAGGAAGGGTCTCAGGTTTGGTATAAGCATTAAGATATCACATCTCATGCTATAGGAAGGGTCTCAGGATTGGAATGGGAAGGAGTTGGATATCACATCTCATGTTATAGGAAGGATCTCAGATTTGGTATTAGAAGCATTGAGACATCACATCTCATGCTATAGGAAGGGTCTCAGGATTGGAATGGGAAGGAATTGGATATCACATCTCATGTTATAGGAAGGGTCTCAGGATTGGAATGGGAAGGACTTTGATATCACATCTCATGTTATAGGAAGGCTCCAAGGTTTGGAAGGGGAAGGAGTTGGATATCACATTTCATGTTAGAGGTAGGATCTCAGGTTTGGTATTAGAGGCATTGAGATATAACATCTCATGCTATCAGAAGGGTCTCAGGATTGGAATGGGAAGGAGTTGGATATCACATCTCATGCTAAAGGGAGGGTCTCAGGTTTGTAAGGGGAAGGATTTGGATATCACATCTCGTGTTATAGGAAGTATCTCAGGTTTGGTATTAGAAGAATTGAAATATCACATCTCATGCTATCGGAAGGATCTCAGGTTTGGAATGGGAAGGATTTGGATATCACATCTCATGCTATAGGAAGGGTCTCAGGTTTGGTATAAGCATTGAGATATCACATCTCATGCTATAGGAAGGGTCTCAGGATTGGAATGGGAAGGACTTGGATATCACATCTCACGCTATAGGTAGGCTCTCAGGTTTGGAAAGGGAAGGAGTTGGATATCACATTTCATGTTAGAGGAAGGATCTCAGGTTTGGTATTAGAGGCATTGAGATATCACATCTCATGTTATAGGAAGGGTCTCAGGATTGGAATGGGAAGGACTTGGATATCACATCTCACGCTATAGGTAGGCTCTCAGGTTTGGAAAGGGAAGGAGTTGGATATCACATTTCATGTTAGAGGAAGGATCTCAGGTTTGGTATTAGAGGCATTGAGATATCACATCTCATGTTATAGGAAGGGTCTCAGGATTGGAATGGGAAGGAGTTAGATATCACATCTCATGCTATAGGAAGGGTCTCAGGTTTGGTATAAGCATTGAGATATCACATATCATGCTATAGGAAGGGTCTCAGGATTGGAATGGGAAGGAGTTGTATATGACATCTCATGCCATAGGAAGGGTCTCAGGTTTGGTATAAGCATTGAGATATCACATCTCTGCTATCGGAAGGGTCTCAGGATTGGAATGGGATATAGCTGGATATCCCATCTTATGTTATAGGAAAGGTCTCAGGTTTGGTATTAGTAGCATTGAGATATCACATCTCATGCTATAGGAAGGGTCTCAGGATTGGAATGGGAAGGACTTGAATATCACATCTCATGCTATATGGAGGCTCTCACGTTTGGAAAGGGAAGGAGTTGGATATCACATTTCATGTTACAGGTAGGATCTCAGGTTTGGTATTAGAGGCATTGAATATCACATCTCATGCTATCAGAAGGGTCTCAGGATTGGAAGGGGAAGGATTTGGATATCACATCTCGTGTTATAGGAATGATCTCAGGTTTGGTATTAGAAGCATTGAGATATCACATCTCATGATATCGGAAGGATCTCAGGTTTGGTATTAGAAGCATTGAGATATCACATCTCATGCTATAGGAAGGGTCTCAGGATTGGAACGGGAAGGATTTGGATATCACATTTCATGCTATAGGAAGGGTCTCAGGTTTGGTATAAGCATTGAGATATCACATCTCATGCTATAGGAAGGGTCTCAGGATTGGAATGGGAAGGAATTGGATATCACATCTCATGTTATAAGAAGGGTCTCAGGATTGGAATGGGAAGGACTTTGATATCACCTCTCATGTTATAGGAAGGCTCCAAGGTTTGGAAGGGGAAGGAGTTGGATATCACATTTCATGTTAGAGGTAGGATCTCAGGTTTGGTATTAGAGGCATTGAGATATAACATCTCATGCTATCAGAAGGGTCTCAGGATTGGAATGGGAAGGAGTTGGATATCACATCTCATGCTAAAGGGAGGGTCTCAGGTTTGTAAGGGGAAGGATTTGGATATCACATCTCGTGTTATAGGAAGTATCTCAGGTTTGGTATTAGAAGAATTGAAATATCACATCTCATGCTATCGGAAGGATCTCAGGTTTGGAATGGGAAGGATTTGGATATCACATCTCATGCTATAGGAAGGGTCTCAGGTTTGGTATAAGCATTGAGATATCACATCTCATGCTATAGGAAGGGTCTCAGGATTGGAATGGGAAGGACTTGGATATCACATCTCACGCTATAGGTAGGCTCTCAGGTTTGGAAAGGGAAGGAGTTGGATATCACATTTCATGTTAGAGGAAGGATCTCAGGTTTGGTATTAGAGGCATTGAGATATCACATCTCATGTTATAGGAAGGGTCTCAGGATTGGAATGGGAAGGAGTTAGATATCACATCTCATGCTATAGGAAGGGTCTCAGGTTTGGTATAAGCATTGAGATATCACATATCATGCTATAGGAAGGGTCTCAGGATTGGAATGGGAAGGAGTTGTATATGACATCTCATGCCATAGGAAGGGTCTCAGGTTTGGTATAAGCATTGAGATATCACATCTCTGCTATCGGAAGGGTCTCAGGATTGGAATGGGAAATAGCTGGATATCCCATCTTATGTTATAGGAAGGGTCTCAGGTTTGGTATTAGTAGCATTGAGATATCACATCTCATGCTATAGGAAGGGTCTCAGGATTGGAATGGGAAGGACTTGAATATCACATCTCATGCTATATGGAGGCTCTCACGTTTGGAAAGGGAAGGAGTTGGATATCACATTTCATGTTAGAGGTAGGATCTCAGGTTTGGTATTAGAGGCATTGAATATAACATCTCATGCTATCAGAAGGGTCTCAGGATTGGAATGGGAAGGAGTTGGATATCACATCTCATGCTAAAGGGAGGGTCTCAGGTTTGGAAGGGGAAGGATTTGGATATCACATCTCGTGTTATAGGAATGATCTCAGGTTTGGTATTAGAAGCATTGAGATATCACATCTCATGATATCGGAAGGATCTCAGGTTTGGTATTAGAAGCATTGAGATATCACATCTCATGCTATAGGAAGGGTCTCAGGATTGGAATGGGAAGGATTTGGATATCACATTTCATGCTATAGGAAGGGTCTCAGGTTTGGTATAAGCATTGAGATATCACATCTCATGCTATAGGAAGGGTCTCAGGATTGGAATGGGAAGGAGTTGGATATCACACCTCATGTTATAGGAAGGATCTCAGATTTGGTATTAGAAGCATTGAGACATCACATCTCATGCTATAGGAAGGGTCTCAGGATTGGAATGGGAAGGAGTTGGATATCACATTTCATGTTAGAGGAAGAATCTCAGGTTTGGTATTAGAGGCATTGAGATATCACATCTCATGCTATAGGAAGGGTCTCAGGATTGGAATGGGAAGGACTTGGATATCACATCTCATGCTATAGGAAGGGTCTCAGGTTTGGTATAAGCATTGAGATATCACATCTCATGCTACAGGAAGGGTCTCAGGATTGGAATGGGAAGGAGTTGGATATCACATCTCATGTTATAGGAAGGATCTCAGATTTGGTATTAGAAGCATTGAGACATCACATCTCATGCAATAGGAAGGGTCTCAGGATTGGAATGGGAAGGAGTTGGATATCACATCTCATGTTATAGGAAGGGTCTCAGGATTGGAATGGGAAGGACTTCGATATCACATCTCATGTTATAAGAAGGCTCCCAGGTTTGGAAGGGGAAGGAGTTGGATATCACATTTCATGTTAGAGGTAGGATCTCAGGTTTGGTATTAGAGGCAATGAGATATAACATCTCATGCTATCAGAAGGGTCTCAGGATTGGAATGGGAAGGAGTTGGATATCACATCTCATGCTAAAGGGAGGGTCTCAGGTTTGGAAGGGGAAGGATTTGGATATCACATCTCGTGTTATAGGAAGGATCTCAGGTTTGGTATTAGAAGAATTAAATATCACATCTCATGCTATTGGAAGAATCTCAGGATTGTAATGGGAAGGAGTTGGATATCACATCTCATGCTATAGAAAGGGTCTCAGGAATGGAATGGGAAGGAGTTTTATATGACATCTCATGCCATAGGAAGGATCTCAGGATTGGAATGGGAAGGAGTTGGATATCACATCTCATGCTATAGGAAGGGTCTCAGGAATGGAATGGGAAGGAGTTGGATATCACATCTCATGCTATAGGAAGGGTCTCAGGAATGGAATGGGAAGGAGTTTTATATGACATCTCATGCCATAGGAAGGATCTCAGGTTTGTTATTAGAAGCATTGAGACATCACATCTCATGTTATAGGAAGGGTCTCAGGATTGGAATGGGAAGGAGTTGGATATCACATCTCATGCTATAGGAAGGGTCTCAGGTTTGGTATAAGCATTGAGATATCACATCTCATGCTATAGGAAGGGTCTCAGGATTGGAATGGGAAGGAGTTGGATATCACATCTCATGTTATAGGAAGGATCTCAGATTTGGTATTAGAAGCATTGAGACATCACATCTCATGCTATAGGAAGGGTCTCAGGATTGGAATGGGAAGGAGTTGGATATCACATCTCATGTTATAGGAAGGGTCTCAGGATTGGAATGGGAAGGACTTCGATATCACATCTCATGTTATAGGAAGGCTCCCAGGTTTGGAAGGGGAAGGAGTTGGATATCACATTTCATGTTAGAGGTAGGACCTCAGGTTTGGTATTAGAGGCATTGAGATATAACATCTCATGCTATCAGAAGGGTCTCAGGATTGGACTGGGAAGGAGTTGGATATCACATCTCATGCTAAAGGGAGGGTCTCAGGTTTGGAAGGGGAAGGATTTTGATATCACATCTCATGTTATGGGAAGGATCTCACGTTTGGTATTAGAAGCATTGAGATATCACATCTCATGCTATCGGAAGGATCTAATGTTTGGTATTAGAGGGATTGAGATATCACATCTCATGCTATCGGAAGGGTATCAGGATTGGATTTGGAAGTAGTTGGATATCCCATCTCATGCTAAAGTGAGGGTCTCAGGTTTGGAAGGGGAAGGATTTGGATATCACATCTCGTGTTATAGGAAGGATCTCAGGTTTGGTATTAGAAGAATTGAAATATCACATCTCATGCTATCGGAAGGATCTCAGGTTTGGTATTAGAAGCATTGAGATATCACATCTCATGCTATCAGAACGGTCTCAGGATTGGAATGGAAAGGAGTTGGATATCACATCTCATGCTAAAGGGAGGGTCTCTGGTTTGGAAGGGGAAGGATTTGGATATCACATCTCATGTTATAGGAAGGATCTCAGGTTTGGTATTAGAAGCATTGAGATATCACATCTCATGCTATAGGAGGGGTCTCAGGTTTGGAATGGGAAGGAATTGGATATCACATCTCATGTCATAGGAAGGATCTCAGGTTTGGTATTAGAAGCATTGAGATATCACATCTCATGCTATAGGAATGGTCTCAGGATTGGAATGGGAAGGAGTTGGATATTACATTCTTGCTATAGAAAGGGTCTCATGTTTGTAATGGGAAGGAGTTGGATATCACATATGCTATAGGAAGGGTCTCAGGTTTGGAACAGGAAGGAGTTGGATATCACATCTCATGTTAGAGGAAGGGTCTCAGGTTTGGAATAAGCATTGAGATATCACATCTCTGCTATCGGAAGTGTCTCAGGATTGAAATGGGAAGGAGTTGGATATCCCATCTCATGTTATAGTGCGGGTCTCAGGTTTGGTATTAGAATCATTGAGATATCACATCTCATGCTGTAGGAAGTGTCTAAGGATTGGAATGGGAAGGACTTGGATATCACATCTCATGCTATAGGTAGGCTCTCAGGTTTGGAAAGGGAAGGAGTTGGATATCATATTTCATGTTAGAGGAAGGATCTCAGGTTTGGTATTATAGGCATTGAGATATCACATCTCATGCTATAGGAAGGGTCTCAGGATTGGAATGGGAGGGATTTGGATATCACATCTCATGCTATAGGAAGGGTCTCAGGTTTGGTATAAGCATTGAGATATCACATCTCATGCTATAGGAAGGGTCTCAGGATTGGAATGGGAAGGAGTTGGATATCACATCTCATGCTATAGGTAGGCTCTCAGGTTTGGAAAGGGAAGGATTTGGATATCACATTTCATGTTAGAGGAAGGATCTCAGGTTTGGTATTAGAGGCATTGAGATATCACATCTCATGCTATAGGAAGGGTCTCAGGATTGGAATGGGAAGGATTTGGATATCACATCTCATGTTATAGGAAGGGTCTCAGGTTTGGTATAAGCATTGAGATATCACATCTCATGCTATAGGAAGGGTCTCAGGATTGGAATGGGAAGGAGTTGGATATCACATCTCATGTTATAGGAAGGATCTCAGATTTGGTATTGTTAGGAAAGATTTCGTTATTGTAGGGAACTTTCCTTCCATGTGGCAACCCCTAAACTTTTTGCTATTGTTTTCAACCTGTTTTCTTGACTTTGCCAGAGAAGTGCAGCCTTCTGCTGTACTCCTCTGGGCTTTCGCTCCTTTCTTACGGGGAAACTGACATGCCCTTAAGACAGTCAGTACCGGGGAACGCTGTTTCCCGTAGTTTCTTTTATCGTGTCGCCATTTTAGTGCAACACGACACAAGAGGGCACTGTAAGCTAAGTTACAGCTCTCTTGGGTCTCTAGCCTTCTACAGACCCTAGACACTCTTATAGGATGGTTTTTGGATCGGTGCAAGTCATTCAGGGACTGGGCTGGTGGCAGCGATCATTTGGTTTATTTTGAGCTCCTTTTGCCGTTCTGAGCACGTTTTTGCCGCGAACACAAAAGGGTGGCCCGGCTACACAAAATGGCCGGACCACGAGGCTCCTTTGTCTAGTCCACTGTCCGTCTTGCTCCCTTTACCTTCCCCCGGGTCAGGCGACCCGGGGCCTTCCTTATTTGGGCATGTAGTTTCCCGCGAAACACGGTTGCTTTCGCGGGCTTCTACATGTCGTTTGAGTGCCCCCAGGATGTGGGCTGGGCTGTCTGGTCCCAATACACATCCTGGGTGCCAGAGAGTCTAGGGTGGTGTGAATGCCTGGGACCACTGTGGTCCGTGATTGGTCCACGTATGGTATGTGTGTTGATGAGCGGATCTCCCATTGGCTCCCCTCCGTTTTGGCGCGAAGGGAACCTTGGATAAGAGGGAGCTGGAAACACCACTACCATGTCGATCTCCTGAGTTCTTACGAACCCAGGGATACAGGAGCCAAGTATCCTGCGAACACGAGGCTGGACCGAGGAATCACTGGTGACCCCCTGAAGAACTTCTGCTCCTCATTGCTGTCGTCCGGTGAAGCCCTTTCCACCTAAGATCGAACAAGAAGGCCTGTACTGGCGCTTCGACCTATTGGAATAGCAGGACCAGCTATTCCCGGCACCTTCATCAACTCCTGCTGTAAGCCTTCGGAAGTGTCTCTGGGCCATCCAGTTGACTGACCAGCTTACTAAGGAGGCCTGCTCTGTAATCGCCGACAGGTTGGGTGGTGTTCTGAGTCCGGGGCATGCTCACACGCTTCGTTTGCTTAGCAGTCCTAAGCTAGAGGTGAGCGGTGCTCGTTTGGCTTGAATACACCCGGCCGTTCCGTTGCCCTGCTGTGGCGACAAAACTGTGCTTGTTTCTTCGATCGGGACGTCTTTTTACTCTGCACGACGACGAGACGTTCCCTGCTCTTCAGAACCTGCCAGAAGCTGTATCTATCGAGGAGAAGCTCGGGCCTGCTTGCTTCGGGGACCGGTGAGTAGATTAGCTAGGATCTGGTCGCCCTCCTGCAGTGCCCCTTGCTTTTCCCCGCTGTAAATACAGCACCCCTTGTCCGTACTCGCGCCCTGCTTCTGCCTCACAGTGGAGGCTGCGCTAGAGTCGCGGACCGTGTTCTCCTTCATTAGAGCTCCCTACAGAGCTGTTCAACGTCCTCCGAAGAGCTTCACCTTCTGCCCATTGGCACCGGCGTGTGCAGGTACTTTTGAGCGCTAGGCTCCACTCTTCGTAGGGATTGGACTACCATCTAGTTAGGGGCCTCAGAAGGCGGACATATCACACGCATTGGTTCGCACTGCCTGTTTTCCTTCCCCTGCAGGTGGATAACATATTTCGTGCTGCTAATGCTGTGAAACTGTGTATTCTGTATATATATTGGGTGGATAGTGTATGTGTTGGTTTAATATCGTTGTATATTGCTGCTTTTACTGTAGTTATTAGTTTCAAGGCCTTATAATAAATGTGTATCTATTTTTGATATAAACAACTGTTTGGAGTAGTTTGTAAGCGCTCTTGCTTTGTGTGCTCATTGCGGGCTTTCAGTCACCCTCACCCCTCTTGAGACCTAGTCTTGACCGCCGCGATCGCTACCTTGATTGGTCTGGCTTGTCCAGAGGTTACCCTGTTCCAAGTAATTAGGTTGGCCTTCTGAACCTCTGCGCCACCAGGACAGAGTTCAGAAATCCGTCTTAACAAATTGGTGTACAGCGGTGGGATACGACTGAAGGTATCCAGTGTTGCGCACGAGCTAAGGCGTTTTCAGGTTATTCCAACCAGGACACGCAGTAAAGTATTGAATATAACGTTAAAAAGGCCATAGTCCTATCGACAGTATGGAAACGAATACTTTATTAACCTTAAATGCTTCGAAATCTGAAACATTGAAGAAGATGTGTGCGGAGAGAGGGGTTTCCTCTCAAGGCACTAAATTGGAAATGATCCAGAGAATCGTGGCGTGGCAAGAAGCGCAGCTTGACGCTATAACTTCCGAGGACAGTGCAGAAGGTGGTGGGGCTGCTCTCACTGGCAGAACCGACGGTTCTGCCGCTGCACTGATCCATCACGACCACGAGGACAGGGAGGATGTAATGTCTAACGTTTCCTCTGCCAGTGTTGATGGGGAGGCTATGCTTGAATTCAAGAAGCAAGAGCTGCGGTTTAGGCAGCAGGAGCTTGAATTCAGCATAGCCAAACTGAAAATCGACCAGGCAGAAAAACAAAAAGACAGGGATCACCAGTTGGAACTGGCCAAGCTTCAGTTCGCAAATGGGTCCAAGGGTCCTGGACATGGTTCTGGGGCTTCCTCTCATCCACGGTTTCCAAAAGATCTGCTCAGTGTGTATGAGGAACGAAATGACATTATGGACTGGTTAAATGCGTTTGAGTATGCATGCGAGGTTCAAGAGGTTGATAATGCGGATAAGATTGCATGGTTACTCAGCAGACTGCCCCATTCTGGTTGCAGTGCCATTATGGAAATGTCGAAGGCTGAGCGCGCTGATTTTGCAATGTTGAAGCAGACTCTCATTTTAAAGTTTGGGAAGACTCCGACCCAATATTTGAAAAGGTTTAGAGAGTATAAGAAAAAGGAAGGTGGTACTTGGGTGTCGTATGTAGCTGAGTCCCTGAAAAACTTGACTGGCTGGGTTGAAGGTTATAAGGTTTCTACCTTCGAAGGCATGATCAATCTGGTCATGCTGGAACACATTTTTGCTTCTTCTTCCCCGGAGCTTAAGCAGCATTTGGCCGATTCGAAGGAGATAGATCCTAAGAAGCTGGCCATTGCAGCAGATTTATGGGTGTCACATCGAGTGTCCCATAAGGACAAAACTCATCCTGGTAAGCAGGAGGAAGGGAAAAAGTCCAAAGATGTGGAGGGTGGGGAATCTGCTAAATCTTCTTCCCATAAGGGCCACAAAAAGAAAAATAAGGGTAAGCCATCCGAGAACTCACAGGGTAGTGGAGGTTCGCCTCCGAAACAGAACTCTGGTTATAATAAGCCTCCCTACGTAAACAGACCCAATGGGGCTTGTTTTTCTTGTGGAGCAACTGACCATGTGAAGGGGGATCCCCGTTGTAAGGTTAGACCTTTGGGGGTCCACTCCGCTAATCTGGCCTTCTCCTCCTACGAGGAAGAAGAGATTACAGGAGCATCCTTCTCCTCAGACTCATTTCCCAGCGGAATAGAGGCTGAGGTAGTTTTAGTGTCCCTGGGTTCCTGGGAGCCTAAAGTCGCAGAGGCGTATGCTAGGATTCCGGATAATACCAAGCACTACTTTAAAGACAGTGTGCTGATCAATGGAGTGGATACTCCAGCTCTTAGGGATAGTGGGTGCAGTCGAACTGTAGTGGATTCTACCTTGGTAGACTCAGAGGAAGTTGCCAGAGCTACTCTGATGCCCACTAAGTTGGCTGACGGCCCCCTCCGTATGTTTCCCGTGATCCCTGTTAATCTAACTTTAAATGGTACAGCAGTTAGGATTCCAGTGAGCATTCAGAGAAACGTCCCGGGAAAGGTCTTGTTGGGCAATGATCTCAGAGCTCTAGGGCTCGTAGGAGACACTGCCGAAAGACCCTACACACGGTCTCAAGCACGGGCAGCATTGGCCAAGTCCAATACGCCGCCCCAGCCGAAGGGGAAACCCAAGGCGAAAGGAGTCAACAAGTCCCGACGGGGGAAAGAGAATATTCCCCCGAGCTCGCCTACCACTGCGGTGGAGGGAGTTGGTCAATCGCCCGAGCCTGACGAGGAGGTGGCGATGCCTGAAGTGTTCGACCCCAACGACCATCCTGAACTAAAAGACTTGTTAGTTGAAGGAGGTCCTGATAGGGACGACTTCAGTAAGGGCCAACGTGAGTGCCCATCTCTGGAAGGCCTAAGGAGACAGGCCTGCTCCCAGCTTGAGGGTGAACCTCCTGGGTTGCAAAGGATTTACCAGGAAGGTGGACTCCTTTATAGTGAGCCCACAGAGTCTACAGAAGGAGACCATAGGAGGTTGGTGGTTTCCCTTGCTGTTAGGCCCTTCCTCCTGCAGTTGGCGCATGTCGTTCACCTTGCTGGTCACCTTGGTATGAGGAGGACCAAGCAAAGGTTATCCATGCACTTCTACTGGCCCAAGATGGGGGAGCAAGTAGAAAGTCACTGCAGGAGTTGTGCCGCCTGCCAGTTGTCTGGTAAGGTTGGCGCGACAATCCAAGCTCCGTTGGTACCGCTCCCAGTTGTGGGGGTACCATTTGAAAGGGTAGGGATCGACATGGTTGGTCCCCTTGACCCGCAAACATCCTCAGGCAATAGGTTTATCCTGGTGCTGGTCGACCATGCAACCCGGTATCCTGAGGCCGTCCCATTTACAACTGTAACTGCCAAGCCAGTTGCAGAAGCTTTACTCGGCATGTTCACTAGGGTTGGCTTCCCTAAAGAAGTTGTGTCGGATCATGGCAGCAACTTTATGTCGAAGTATAGGCAGGCTATGTGGAAAGAATGTGGGGTCACCTACAGGTTCTCTTCTGCATACCGCCCCCAGACCGATGGTCTGGGGGGGCGTTTCAACAGGACGTTAACGAGCATGATTGGGGCTCTGGAGGAGCCTCAGAGAAGAGAATGGGATCTTCTTGTTTCATGCTTACTGTTTGCCTACCGAGAGGTACCACAGGAGGGTGTTGGCTTCAGCCCCTTCGAACTTCTGTTCGGTCATCCCGTACGGGGACCCTTAGCCATTGTCAAGGAGGGATGGGAGATGCCC
Organism: Ambystoma mexicanum; assembly: GCF_040938575.1. Lineage (NCBI taxonomy): Eukaryota > Metazoa > Chordata > Amphibia > Caudata > Ambystomatidae > Ambystoma > Ambystoma mexicanum. The sequence goes on from NW_027182477.1 coordinate 591,886, forward strand.
ACTCCCCCTGTTACTACCAATGAAGTTGATTATGTGCTAGGGCTCAGAAAACGGATGGTACTTCTGATGGGCTTGGCTAGTGCTAAATTGAAGGCAGGGCAAGCGCTGGTGAAACATTGGTATGACCAGAAAGCTTCCCTCATCAACGTTACACATGGCCAGCAAGTCCTGATCGTGAATCCCATAAGGCCTCGAGCTTTACAGGACAAATGGTCAGGCCCTTACCCAGTGGTGGAGCCCCTGGGTGAGGTTAACTATTCAGTGGACCTTGGAAGGCCTGGACAGGCTCCAAAAGTGCTTCCCGTGAATAGGCTGAAGGCTTTCGGCCCAAGCGTCGAAATCGTAGCACTGCTCCTGGCTTCAGATGTTGAGGAAGAGGAGTCTGAACCTCTCCCCGACCTGTTCCCAAGCAGTCCTTCAGTTAGCTCTTTTGAGGGTGTCCGAGTGGCCCCTCACCAAAATGGACAAGGCTCAGTGGTTTACCTTGGACATGAAGTAGTTGGAGGGAGGAGACAGCCTCTATCCAGTAAGGTACAAGCAGTACAAGACTGGCCTACCCCCACTACGCAAACCCAAGTGAGAGCCTTTTTAGGACTCACGGGTTATTACCGCAATTTTGTAGCAGACTATGGCACCATAGCTGCTCCTCTGACTGCCCTCACAACTCCGAAGAAACCCAAGAAGGTAACTTGGACTGACGAGTGTGAGAAGGCCTTCAATGGCTTGAAAGACTCCTTGTGCCAGGCCCCTGTGCTCAGGGCCCCTGATTATCAAAGACCTTTTATCGTGCAGACGGATGCCTCTGACACTGGGATAGGAGCTGTACTATCACAAGTAGATGAGAAGGGTAAGGAACACCCTATCGGTTTTATTAGTCGCCAGCTTAAGGACAGAGAGCACAGATGGTCCACGGTAGAGAAAGAATGTTTCTCTGTTGTGTGGGCCCTAAGGAAGCTGAGGCCCTACCTCTATGGGACCCACTTCACTGTGCAGACTGACCATAAGCCGTTAAAGTGGCTAATGAACATGAAGGGGGAGAATCCAAAGTTGCTTAGGTGGTCCATAAGTCTACAAGGCTTCGACTTCACTATTGAGCATAGGCCAGGTGTCCAACATAGCAATGCTGATGGGTTGTCCAGAATGTTTTACCGACCTGAACAAGAGACTCATCCAGGGGTGGATTAGTTCCCCCTGTCCATAGTCTGGGAGGGGCGAGTGTTAGGAAAGATTTCGTTATTGTAGGGAACTTTCCTTCCATGTGGCAACCCCTAAACTTTTTGCTATTGTTTTCAACCTGTTTTCTTGACTTTGCCAGAGAAGTGCAGCCTTCTGCTGTACTCCTCTGGGCTTTCGCTCCTTTCTTACGGGGAAACTGACATGCCCTTAAGACAGTCAGTACCGGGGAACGCTGTTTCCCGTAGTTTCTTTTATCGTGTCGCCATTTTAGTGCAACACGACACAAGAGGGCACTGTAAGCTAAGTTACAGCTCTCTTGGGTCTCTAGCCTTCTACAGACCCTAGACACTCTTATAGGATGGTTTTTGGATCGGTGCAAGTCATTCAGGGACTGGGCTGGTGGCAGCGATCATTTGGTTTATTTTGAGCTCCTTTTGCCGTTCTGAGCACGTTTTTGCCGCGAACACAAAAGGGTGGCCCGGCTACACAAAATGGCCGGACCACGAGGCTCCTTTGTCTAGTCCACTGTCCGTCTTGCTCCCTTTACCTTCCCCCGGGTCAGGCGACCCGGGGCCTTCCTTATTTGGGCATGTAGTTTCCCGCGAAACACGGTTGCTTTCGCGGGCTTCTACATGTCGTTTGAGTGCCCCCAGGATGTGGGCTGGGCTGTCTGGTCCCAATACACATCCTGGGTGCCAGAGAGTCTAGGGTGGTGTGAATGCCTGGGACCACTGTGGTCCGTGATTGGTCCACGTATGGTATGTGTGTTGATGAGCGGATCTCCCATTGGCTCCCCTCCGTTTTGGCGCGAAGGGAACCTTGGATAAGAGGGAGCTGGAAACACCACTACCATGTCGATCTCCTGAGTTCTTACGAACCCAGGGATACAGGAGCCAAGTATCCTGCGAACACGAGGCTGGACCGAGGAATCACTGGTGACCCCCTGAAGAACTTCTGCTCCTCATTGCTGTCGTCCGGTGAAGCCCTTTCCACCTAAGATCGAACAAGAAGGCCTGTACTGGCGCTTCGACCTATTGGAATAGCAGGACCAGCTATTCCCGGCACCTTCATCAACTCCTGCTGTAAGCCTTCGGAAGTGTCTCTGGGCCATCCAGTTGACTGACCAGCTTACTAAGGAGGCCTGCTCTGTAATCGCCGACAGGTTGGGTGGTGTTCTGAGTCCGGGGCATGCTCACACGCTTCGTTTGCTTAGCAGTCCTAAGCTAGAGGTGAGCGGTGCTCGTTTGGCTTGAATACACCCGGCCGTTCCGTTGCCCTGCTGTGGCGACAAAACTGTGCTTGTTTCTTCGATCGGGACGTCTTTTTACTCTGCACGACGACGAGACGTTCCCTGCTCTTCAGAACCTGCCAGAAGCTGTATCTATCGAGGAGAAGCTCGGGCCTGCTTGCTTCGGGGACCGGTGAGTAGATTAGCTAGGATCTGGTCGCCCTCCTGCAGTGCCCCTTGCTTTTCCCCGCTGTAAATACAGCACCCCTTGTCCGTACTCGCGCCCTGCTTCTGCCTCACAGTGGAGGCTGCGCTAGAGTCGCGGACCGTGTTCTCCTTCATTAGAGCTCCCTACAGAGCTGTTCAACGTCCTCCGAAGAGCTTCACCTTCTGCCCATTGGCACCGGCGTGTGCAGGTACTTTTGAGCGCTAGGCTCCACTCTTCGTAGGGATTGGACTACCATCTAGTTAGGGGCCTCAGAAGGCGGACATATCACACGCATTGGTTCGCACTGCCTGTTTTCCTTCCCCTGCAGGTGGATAACATATTTCGTGCTGCTAATGCTGTGAAACTGTGTATTCTGTATATATATTGGGTGGATAGTGTATGTGTTGGTTTAATATCGTTGTATATTGCTGCTTTTACTGTAGTTATTAGTTTCAAGGCCTTATAATAAATGTGTATCTATTTTTGATATAAACAACTGTTTGGAGTAGTTTGTAAGCGCTCTTGCTTTGTGTGCTCATTGCGGGCTTTCAGTCACCCTCACCCCTCTTGAGACCTAGTCTTGACCGCCGCGATCGCTACCTTGATTGGTCTGGCTTGTCCAGAGGTTACCCTGTTCCAAGTAATTAGGTTGGCCTTCTGAACCTCTGCGCCACCAGGACAGAGTTCAGAAATCCGTCTTAACAGGTATTAGAAGCATTGAGACATCACATCTCATGCTATAGGAAGGGTCTCAGGATTGGAATGGGAAGGAATTGGATATCACATCTCATGTTATAGGAAGGGTCTCAGGATTGGAATGGGAAGGACTTTGATATCACATCTCATGTTATAGGAAGGCTCCAAGGTTTGGAAGGGGAAGGAGTTGGATATCACATTTCATGTTAGAGGTAGGATCTCAGGTTTGGTATTAGAGGCATTGAGATATAACATCTCATGCTATCAGAAGGGTCTCAGGATTGGAATGGGAAGGAGTTGGATATCACATCTCATGCTAAAGGGAGGGTCTCAGGTTTGTAAGGGGAAGGATTTGGATATCACATCTCGTGCTATAGGAAGGATCTCAGGTTTGGTATTAGAAGAATTGAAATATCACATCTCATGCTATCGGAAGGATCTATGGTTTGGTATTAGAAGCATTGAGATATCACATCTCATGCTATAAGAACGGTCTCAGGATTGGAATGGGAAGGAGTTGGATATCACATTTCATGTTAGAGGAAGGATCTCAGGTTTGGTATTAGAGGCATTGAGATATCACATCTCATGCTATAGGAAGGGTCTCAGGATTGGAATGGGAAGGACTTGGATATCACATCTCATGCTATAGGAAGGGTCTCAGGTTTGGTATAAGCATTGAGATATCACATCTCATGCTACAGGAAGGGTCTCAGGATTGGAATGGGAAGGAGTTGGATATCACATCTCATGTTATAGGAAGGATCTCAGATTTGGTATTAGAAGCATTGAGACATCACATCTCATGCAATAGGAAGGGTCTCAGGATTGGAATGGGAAGGAGTTGGATATCACATCTCATGTTATAGGAAGGGTCTCAGGATTGGAATGGGAAGGACTTCGATATCACATCTCATGTTATAAGAAGGCTCCCAGGTTTGGAAGGGGAAGGAGTTGGATATCACATTTCATGTTAGAGGTAGGATCTCAGGTTTGGTATTAGAGGCAATGAGATATAACATCTCATGCTATCAGAAGGGTCTCAGGATTGGAATGGGAAGGAGTTGGATATCACATCTCATGCTAAAGGGAGGGTCTCAGGTTTGGAAGGGGAAGGATTTGGATATCACATCTCGTGTTATAGGAAGGATCTCAGGTTTGGTATTAGAAGAATTAAATATCACATCTCATGCTATTGGAAGAATCTCAGGATTGTAATGGGAAGGAGTTGGATATCACATCTCATGCTATAGGAAGGGTCTCAGGAATGGAATGGGAAGGAGTTTTATATGACATCTCATGCCATAGGAAGGATCTCAGGATTGGAATGGGAAGGAGTTGGATATCACATCTCATGCTATAGGAAGGGTCTCAGGAATGGAATGGGAAGGAGTTGGATATCACATCTCATGCTATAGGAAGGGTCTCAGGAATGCAATGGGAAGGAGTTTTATATGACATCTCATGCCATAGGAAGGATCTCAGGTTTGTTATTAGAAGCATTGAGACATCACATCTCATGTTATAGGAAGGGTCTCAGGATTGGAATGGGAAGGAGTTGGATATCACATCTCATGCTATAGGAAGGGTCTCAGGTTTGGTATAAGCATTGAGATATCACATCTCATGCTATAGGAAGGGTCTCAGGATTGGAATGGGAAGGAGTTGGATATCACATCTCATGTTATAGGAAGGATCTCAGATTTGGTATTAGAAGCATTGAGACATCACATCTCATGCTATAGGAAGGGTCTCAGGATTGGAATGGGAAGGAGTTGGATATCACATCTCATGTTATAGGAAGGGTCTCAGGATTGGAATGGGAAGGACTTCGATATCACATCTCATGTTATAGGAAGGCTCCCAGGTTTGGAAGGGGAAGGAGTTGGATATCACATTTCATGTTAGAGGTAGGATCTCAGGTTTGGTATTAGAGGCATTGAGATATAACATCTCATGCTATCAGAAGGGTCTCAGGATTGGACTGGGAAGGAGTTGGATATCACATCTCATGCTAAAGGGAGGGTCTCAGGTTTGGAAGGGGAAGGATTTTGATATCACATCTCATGTTATGGGAAGGATCTCACGTTTGGTATTAGAAGCATTGAGATATCACATCTCATGCTATCGGAAGGATCTAATGTTTGGTATTAGAGGGATTGAGATATCACATCTCATGCTATCGGAAGGGTATCAGGATTGGATTTGGAAGTAGTTGGATATCCCATCTCATGCTAAAGGGAGGGTCTCAGGTTTGGAAGGGGAAGGATTTGGATATCACATCTCGTGTTATAGGAAGGATCTCAGGTTTGGTATTAGAAGAATTGAAATATCACATCTCATGCTATCGGAAGGATCTCAGGATTGGAATGGAAAGGAGTTGGATATCACATCTCATGCTAAAGGGAGGGTCTCTGGTTTGGAAGGGGAAGGATTTGGATATCACATCTCATGTTATAGGAAGGATCTCAGGTTTGGTATTAGAAGCATTGAGATATCACATCTCATGCTATAGGAAGGGTCTCAGGTTTGGAATGGGAAGGAATTGGATATCACATCTCATGTCATAGGAAGGATCTCAGGTTTGGTATTAGAAGCATTGAGATATCACATCTCATGCTATAGGAATGGTCTCAGGATTGGAATGGGAAGGAGTTGGATATTACATTCTTGCTATAGAAAGGGTCTCATGTTTGTAATGGGAAGGAGTTGGATATCACATAAGCTATAGGAAGGGTCTCAGGTTTGGAACGGGAAGGAGTTGGATATCACATCTCATGTTAGAGGAAGGGTCTCAGGTTTGGAATAAGCATTGAGATATCACATCTCTGCTATCGGAAGTGTCTCAGGATTGAAATGGGAAGGAGTTGGATATCCCATCTCATGTTATAGTGCGGGTCTCAGGTTTGGTATTAGAATCATTGAGATATCACATCTCATGCTGTAGGAAGTGTCTAAGGATTGGAATGGGAAGGAGTTGGATATCACATCTCATGCTATAGGTAGGCTCTCAGGTTTGGAAAGGGAAGGATTTGGATATCACATTTCATGTTAGAGGAAGGATCTCAGGTTTGGTATTAGAGGCATTGAGATATCACATCTCATGCTATAGGTAGGCTCTCAGGTTTGGAAAGGGAAGGAGTTGGATATCATATTTCATGTTAGAGGAAGGATCTCAGGTTTGGTATTATAGGCATTGAGATATCACATCTCATGCTATAGGAAGGGTCTCAGGATTGGAATGGGAGGGATTTGGATATCACATCTCATGCTATAGGAAGGGTCTCAGGTTTGGTATAAGCATTGAGATATCACATCTCATGCTATAGGAAGGGTCTCAGGATTGGAATGGGAAGGAGTTGGATATCACATCTCATGCTATAGGTAGGCTCTCAGGTTTGGAAAGGGAAGGATTTGGATATCACATTTCATGTTAGAGGAAGGATCTCAGGTTTGGTATTAGAGGCATTGAGATATCACATCTCATGCTATAGGAAGGGTCTCAGGATTGGAATGGGAAGGATTTGGATATCACATCTCATGCTATAGGAAGGGTCTCAGGTTTGGTATAAGCATTGAGATATCACATCTCATGCTATAGGAAGGGTCTCAGGATTGGAATGGGAAGGAGTTGGATATCACATCTCATGTTATAGGAAGGATCTCAGATTTGGTATTAGAAGCATTGAGACATCACATCTCATGCTATAGGAAGGGTCTCAGGATTGGAATGGGAAGGAATTGGATATCACATCTCATGTTATAGGAAGGGTCTCAGGATTGGAATGGGAAGGACTTTGATATCACATCTCATGTTATAGGAAGGCTCCAAGGTTTGGAAGGGGAAGGAGTTGGATATCACATTTCATGTTAGAGGTAGGATCTCAGGTTTGGTATTAGAGGCATTGAGATATAACATCTCATGCTATCAGAAGGGTCTCAGGATTGGAATGGGAAGGAGTTGGATATCACATCTCATGCTAAAGGGAGGGTCTCAGGTTTGTAAGGGGAAGGATTTGGATATCACATCTCGTGCTATAGGAAGGATCTCAGGTTTGGTATTAGAAGAATTGAAATATCACATCTCATGCTATCGGAAGGATCTATGGTTTGGTATTAGAAGCATTGAGATATCACATCTCATGCTATAAGAACGGTCTCAGGATTGGAATGGGAAGGAGTTGGATATCACATCTCATGCTAAAGGGAGGGTCTCTGGTTTGGAAGGGGAAGCATTTGCATATCACATCTCATGTTATAGGAAGGATCTCAGGTTTGTTATTAGAAGCATTGAGATATCACATCTCATGCTATTGGAAGGGTCTCAGGATTGGAATGGGAAGGAGTTGGATATCACATCTCATGCTATAGGAAGGGTCTCAGGTTTGGTATAAGCATTCAGATATCACATATCATGCTATAGGAAGGGTCTCAGGATTGGAATGGGAAGGAGTTGTATATGACATCTTATGCCATAGGAAGGGTCTCAGGTTTGGTATAAGCATTGAGATATCACATCTCTGCTATCGGAAGGGTCTCAGGATTGGAATGGGAAGGAGTTGGATATCCCATCTTATGTTATAGGAAGGGTCTCAGGTTTGGTATTAGAAGCATTGAGATATCACATCTCATGCTATACGAAGGGTCTCAGGATTGGAATGGTAAGGACTTGAATATCACATCTCATGCTATATGGAGGCTCTCACGTTTGGAAAGGGAAGGAGTTGGATATCACATTTCATGTTATAGGAAGGATCTCAGATTTGGTATTAGAAGCATTGAGACATCACATCTCATGCTATAGGAAGGGTCTCAGGATTGGAATGGGAAGGAGTTGGATATCACATCTCATGTTATAGGAAGGATCTCAGATTTGGTATTAGAAGCATTAAGACATCACATCTCATGCTATAGGAAGGGTCTCAGGATTGGAATGGGAAGGAGTTGGATATCACATCTCATGTTATAGGAAGGGTCTCAGGATTGGAATGGGAAGGACTTCGATATCACATCTCATGTTATAGGAAGGCTCCCAGGTTTGGAAGGGGAAGGAGGTGGATATCACATTTCATGTTAGAGGTAGGATCTCAGGTTTGGTATTAGAGGCATTGAGATATAACATCTCATGCTATCAGAAGGGTCTCAGGATTGGAATGGGAAGGAGTTGGATATCACATCTCATGATAAAGGGAGGGTCTCAGGTTTGGAAGGGGAAGGATTTGGATATCACATCTCGTGTTATAGGAAGGATCTCAGGTTTGGTATTAGAAGAATTAAATATCACATCTCATGCTATTGGAAGGATCTCAGGTTTGGTATTAGAAGCATTGAGATATCACATCTCATGCTATCAGAACGGTCTCAGGATTGGAATGGGAAGGAGTTGGATATCACATCTCATGCTAAAGGGAGGGTCTCTGGTTTGGAAGGGGAAGGATTTGGATATCACATCTCATGTTATAGGAAGGATCTCAGGTTTGGTATTAGAAGAATTAAATATCACATCTCATGCTATTGGAAGGATCTCAGATTTGGTATTAGAAGCATTGAGATATCACATCTCATGCTATAGGAAGGGTCTCAGGATTGGAATGGGAAGGAGTTGGATATCACATCTCATGCTATCGGAAGGGTCTCAGGAATGGAATGGGAAGGAGTTTTATATGACATCTCATGCCATAGGAAGGATCTCAGGATTGGAATGGGAAGGAGTTGGATATCACATCTCATGCTATAGGAAGGGTCTCAGGAATGGAATGGGAAGGAGTTGGATATCACATCTCATGCTATAGGAAGGGTCTCAGGAATGGAATGGGAAGGAGTTTTATATGACATCTCATGCCATAGGAAGGATCTCAGGTTTGTTATTAGAAGCATTGAGACATCACATCTCATGTTATAGGAAGGGTCTCAGGATTGGAATGGGAAGGAGTTGGATATCACATCTCATGCTATAGGAAGGGTCTCAGGTTTGGTATAAGCATTGAGATATCACATCTCATGCTATAGGAAGGGTCTCAGGATTGGAATGGCAAGGAGTTGGATATCACATCTCATGTTATAGGAAGGATCTCAGATTTGGTATTAGAAGCATTGAGACATCACATCTCATGCTATAGGAAGGGTCTCAGGATTGGAATGGGAAGGAGTTGGATATCACATCTCATGTTATAGGAAGGGTCTCAGGATTGGAATGGGAAGGACTTCGATATCACATCTCATGTTATAGGAAGGCTCCCAGGTTTGGAAGGGGAAGGAGTTGGATATCACATTTCATGTTAGAGGTAGGATCTCAGGTTTGGTATTAGAGGCATTGAGATATAACATCTCATGCTATCAGAAGGGTCTCAGGATTGGACTGGGAAGGAGTTGGATATCACATCTCATGCTAAAGGGAGGGTCTCAGGTTTGGAAGGGGAAGGATTTTGATATCACATCTCATGTTATGGGAAGGATCTCACGTTTGGTATTAGAAGCATTGAGATATCACATCTCATGCTATCGGAAGGATCTAATGTTTGGTATTAGAGGGATTGAGATATCACATCTCATGCTATCGGAAGGGTATCAGGATTGGATTTGGAAGTAGTTGGATATCCCATCTCATGCTAAAGGGAGGGTCTCAGGTTTGGAAGGGGAAGGATTTGGATATCACATCTCGTGTTATAGGAAGGATCTCAGGTTTGGTATTAGAAGAATTGAAATATCACATCTCATGCTATCGGAAGGATCTCAGGTTTGGTATTAGAAGCATTGAGATATCACATCTCATGCTATCAGAACGGTCTCAGGATTGGAATGGAAAGGAGTTGGATATCACATCTCATGCTAAAGGGAGGGTCTCTGGTTTGGAAGGGGAAGGATTTGGATATCACATCTCATGTTATAGGAAGGATCTCAGGTTTGGTATTAGAAGCATTGAGATATCACATCTCATGCTATAGGAAGGGTCTCAGGTTTGGAATGGGAAGGAATTGGATATCACATCTCATGTCATAGGAAGGATCTCAGGTTTGGTATTAGAAGCATTGAGATATCACATCTCATGCTATAGGAATGGTCTCAGGATTGGAATGGGAAGGAGTTGGATATTACATTCTTGCTATAGAAAGGGTCTCATGTTTGTAATGGGAAGGAGTTGGATATCACATATGCTATAGGAAGGGTCTCAGGTTTGGAACGGGAAGGAGTTGGATATCACATCTCATGTTAGAGGAAGGGTCTCAGGTTTGGAATAAGCATTGAGATATCACATCTCTGCTATCGGAAGTGTCTCAGGATTGAAATGGGAAGGAGTTGGATATCCCATCTCATGTTATAGTGCGGGTCTCAGGTTTGGTATTAGAATCATTGAGATATCACATCTCATGCTGTAGGAAGTGTCTAAGGATTGGAATGGGAAGGAGTTGGATATCACATCTCATGCTATAGGTAGGCTCTCAGGTTTGGAAAGGGAAGGATTTGGATATCACATTTCATGTTAGAGGAATGATCTCAGGTTTGGTATTAGAGGCATTGAGATATCACATCTCATGCTATAGGTAGGCTCTCAGGTTTGGAAAGGGAAGGAGTTGGATATCATATTTCATGTTAGAGGAAGGATCTCAGGTTTGGTATTATAGGCATTGAGATATCACATCTCATGCTATAGGAAGGGTCTCAGGATTGGAATGGGAGGGATTTGGATATCACATCTCATGCTATAGGAAGGGTCTCAGGTTTGGTATAAGCATTGAGATATCACATCTCATGCTATAGGAAGGGTCTCAGGATTGGAATGGGAAGGAGTTGGATATCACATCTCATGCTATAGGAAGGATCTCAGATTTGGTATTAGAAGCATTGAGACATCACATCTCATGCTATAGGAAGGGTCTCAGGATTGGAATGGGAAGGAATTGGATATCACATCTCATGTTATAGGAAGGGTCTCAGGATTGGAATGGGAAGGACTTTGATATCACATCTCATGTTATAGGAAGGCTCCAAGGTTTGGAAGGGGAAGGAGTTGGATATCACATTTCATGTTAGAGGTAGGATCTCAGGTTTGGTATTAGAGGCATTGAGATATAACATCTCATGCTATCAGAAGGGTCTCAGGATTGGAATGGGAAGGAGTTGGATATCACATCTCATGCTAAAGGGAGGGTCTCAGGTTTGTAAGGGGAAGGATTTGGATATCACATCTCGTGCTATAGGAAGGATCTCAGGTTTGGTATTAGAAGAATTGAAATATCACATCTCATGCTATCGGAAGGATCTATGGTTTGGTATTAGAAGCATTGAGATATCACATCTCATGCTATAAGAACGGACTCAGGATTGGAATGGGAAGGAGTTGGATATCACATCTCATGCTAAAGGGAGGGTCTCTGGTTTGGAAGGGGAAGCATTTGCATATCACATCTCATGTTATAGGAAGGATCTCAGGTTTGTTATTAGAAGCATTGAGATATCATATCTCATGCTATTGGAAGGGTCTCAGGATTGGAATGGGAAGGAGTTGGATATCACATCTCATGCTATAGGAAGGGTCTCAGGTTTGGTATAAGCATTCAGATATCACATATCATGCTATAGGAAGGGTCTCAGGATTGGAATGGGAAGGAGTTGTATATGACATCTCATGCCATAGGAAGGGTCTCAGGTTTGGTATAAGCATTGAGATATCACATCTCTGCTATCGGAAGGGTCTCAGGATTGGAATGGGAAGGAGTTGGATATCCCATCTTATGTTATAGGAAGGGTCTCAGGTTTGGTATTAGAAGCATTGAGATATCACATCTCATGCTATAGGAAGGGTCTCAGGATTGGAATGGTAAGGACTTGAATATCACATCTCATGCTATATGGAGTCTCTCACGTTTGGAAAGGGAAGGAGTTGGATATCACATTTCATGTTATAGGAAGGATCTCAGATTTGGTATTAGAAGCATTGAGACATCACATCTCATGCTATAGGAAGGGTCTCAGGATTGGAATGGGAAGGAGTTGGATATCACATCTCATGTTATAGGAAGGATCTCAGATTTGGTATTAGAAGCATTAAGACATCACATCTCATGCTATAGGAAGGGTCTCAGGATTGGAATGGGAAGGAGTTGGATATCACATCTCATGTTATAGGAAGGGTCTCAGGATTGGAATGGGAAGGACTTCGATATCACATCTCATGTTATAGGAAGGCTCCCAGGTTTGGAAGGGGAAGGAGGTGGATATCACATTTCATGTTAGAGGTAGGATCTCAGGTTTGGTATTAGAGGCATTGAGATATAACATCTCATGCTATCAGAAGGGTCTCAGGATTGGAATGGGAAGGAGTTGGATATCACATCTCATGATAAAGGGAGGGTCTCAGGTTTGGAAGGGGAAGGATTTGGATATCACATCTCGTGTTATAGGAAGGATCTCATTTTTGGTATTAGAAGAATTAAATATCACATCTCATGCTATTGGAAGGATCTCAGGTTTGGTATTAGAAGCATTGAGATATCACATCTCATGCTATCAGAACGGTCTCAGGATTGGAATGGGAAGGAGTTGGATATCACATCTCATGCTAAAGGGAGGGTCTCTGGTTTGGAAGGGGAAGGATTTGGATATCACATCTCATGTTATAGGAAGGATCTCCGGTTTGGTATTAGAAGAATTAAATATCACATCTCATGCTATTGGAAGGATCTCAGGTTTGGTATTAGAAGCATTGAGATATCACATCTCATGCTATAGGAAGGGTCTCAGGATTGGAATGGGAAGGAGTTGGATATCACATCTCATGCTATCGGAAGGGTCTCAGGAATGGAATGGGAAGGAGTTTTATATGACATCTCATGCCATAGGAAGGATCTCAGGTTTGGTATTAGAAGCATTGAGACATCACATCTCATGTTATAGGAAGGGTCTCAGGATTGGAATGGGAAGAAGTTGGATATCACATCTCATGCTATAGGAAGGATCTCAGGTTTGGTATTAGAAGCATTGAGATATCACATCTCATGCTATCGGAAGGATCTCAGGTTTGGTATTAGAGGGATTGAGATATCACATCTCATGCTATCGGAAGGGTATCAGGATTGGAATGGGAAATACTTCGATATCACATCTCATGCTATAGGAAGGCTCTCAGGTTTGGAAGGGGAAGGAGTTGGATATCACATTTCATGTTATAGGAAGGATCTCAGATTTGGTATTAGAAGCATTGAGACATCACATCTCATGCTATAGGAAGGGTCTCAGTATTGGAATGGGAAGGAATTGGATATCACATCTCATGTTATAGGAAGGCTCCAAGGTTTGGAAGGGGAAGGAGTTGGATATCACATTTCATGTTAGAGGTAGGATCTCAGGTTTGGTATTAGAGGCATTGAGATATAACATCTCATGCTATCAGAAGGGTCTCAGGATTGGAATGGGAAGGAGTTGGATATCACATCTCATGCTAAAGGGAGGGTCTCAGGTTTGTAAGGGGAAGGATTTGGATATCACATCTCGTGCTATAGGAAGGATCTCAGGTTTGGTATTAGAAGAATTGAAATATCACATCTCATGCTATCGTAAGGATCTATGGTTTGGTATTAGAAGCATTGAGATATCACATCTCATGCTATAAGAACGGTCTCAGGATTGGAATGGGAAGGAGTTGGATATCACATCTCATGCTAAAGGGAGGGTCTCTGGTTTGGAAGGGGAAGCATTTGCATATCACATCTCATGTTATAGGAAGGATCTCAGGTTTGTTATTAGAAGCATTGAGATATCACATCTCATGCTATTGGAAGGGTCTCAGGATTGGAATGGGAAGGAGTTGGATATCACATCTCATGCTATAGGAAGGGTCTCAGGTTTGGTATAAGCATTCAGATATCACATATCATGCTATAGGAAGGGTCTCAGGATTGGAATGGGAAGGAGTTGTATATGACATCTCATGCCATAGGAAGGGTCTCAGGTTTGGTATAAGCATTGAGATATCACATCTCTGCTATCGGAAGGGTCTCAGGATTGGAATGGGAAGGAGTTGGATATCCCATCTTATGTTATAGGAAGGGTCTCAGGTTTGGTATTAGAAGCATTGAGATATCACATCTCATGCTATAGGAAGGGTCTCAGGATTGGAATGGTAAGGACTTGAATATCACATCTCATGCTATATGGAGGCTCTCACGTTTGGAAAGGGAAGGAGTTGGATATCACATTTCATGTTATAGGAAGGATCTCAGATTTGGTATTAGAAGCATTGAGACATCACATCTCATGCTATAGGAAGGGTCTCAGGATTGGAATGGGAAGGAGTTGGATATCACATCTCATGTTATAGGAAGGATCTCAGATTTGGTATTAGAAGCATTAAGACATCACATCTCATGCTATAGGAAGGGTCTCAGGATTGGAATGGGAAGGAGTTGGATATCACATCTCATGTTATAGGAAGGGTCTCAGGATTGGAATGGGAAGGACTTCGATATCACATCTCATGTTATAGGAAGGCTCCCAGGTTTGGAAGGGGAAGGAGGTGGATATCACATTTCATGTTAGAGGTAGTATCTCAGGTTTGGTATTAGAGGCATTGAGATATAACATCTCATGCTATCAGAAGGGTCTCAGGATTGGAATGGGAAGGAGTTGGATATCACATCTCATGATAAAGGGAGGGTCTCAGGTTTGGAAGGGGAAGGATTTGGATATCACATCTCATGTTATAGGAAGGATCTCAGGTTTGGTATTAGAAGAATTAAATATCACATCTCATGCTATTGGAAGGATCTCAGGTTTGGTATTAGAAGCATTGAGATATCACATCTCATGCTATAGGAAGGGTCTCAGGATTGGAATGGGAAGGAGTTGGATATCACATCTCATGCTATCGGAAGGGTCTCAGGAATGGAATGGGAAGGAGTTTTATATGACATCTCATGCCATAGGAAGGATCTCAGGTTTGGTATTAGAAGCATTGAGACATCACATCTCATGTTATAGGAAGGGTCTCAGGATTGGAATGGGAAGAAGTTGGATATCACGTCTCATGCTATAGGAAGGATCTCAGGTTTGGTATTAGAAGCATTGAGATATCACATCTCATGCTATCGGAAGGATCTCAGGTTTGGTATTAGAGGGATTGAGATATCACATCTCATGCTATCGGAAGGGTATCAGGATTGGAATGGGAAATACTTCGATATCACATCTCATGCTATAGGAAGGCACTCAGGTTTGGAAGGGGAAGGAGTTGGATATCACATTTCATGTTAGAGGTAGGATCTCAGGTTTGGTATTAGAGGCATTGAGATATCACATCTCATGCTATCAGAAGGGTCTCAGGATTGGAATGGGAAGGAGTTGGATATCACATCTCATGCTAAAGGGAGGGTCTCAGGTTTGGAAGGCGAAGGATTTGGATATCACATCTCGTGTTATAGGAATGATCTCAGGTTTGGTATTAGAAGCATTGAGATATCACATCTCATGCTATCGGAAGGATCTCAGGTTTGGTATTAGAAGCATTGAGATATCAAATCTCATGCTATAGGAAGGGTCTCAGGATTGGAATGGGAAGGAGTTGGATATCACATCTCATGCTATAGGAAGGGTCTCAGGATTGGAATGGGAAGGAGTTTTATATGACATCTCATGCCATAGGAAGGATCTCAGGTCTGGTATTAGAAGCATTGAGACATCACATCTCATGTTATAGGAAGGGTCTCAGGATTGGAATGGGAAGAAGTAGGATATCACATCTCATGCTATAGGAAGGGTCTCAGGTTTGGTATAAGCATTGAGATATCACATCTCATA
Organism: Ambystoma mexicanum; assembly: GCF_040938575.1. Taxonomy (NCBI): domain Eukaryota; kingdom Metazoa; phylum Chordata; class Amphibia; order Caudata; family Ambystomatidae; genus Ambystoma; species Ambystoma mexicanum. Next base: position 607,986 of record NW_027182477.1, read on the forward strand.
CTATAGGAAGGGTCTCAAGATTGGAATGGGAAGGAGTTGTATATGACATCTCATGCCATAGGAAGGGTCTCAGGTTTGGTATAAGCATTGAGATATCACATCTCTGCTATCGGAAGGGTCTCAGGATTGGAACGGGAAGGAGTTGGATATCCCATCTCATGTTATAGGAAGGGTCTCAGGTTTGGTATTAGAAGCATTGAGATATCACATCTCATGCTATCGGAAGGGTCTCAGGATTGGAATGGGAAGGAGTTGGATATCACATCTCATGCTATAGGAAGGTTCTCAGGTTTGCAACGGGAAGGAGTTGGATATCACATCTCATGTTATAGGAAGGGTCTCAGGTTTGGTATAAGAATTGAGATATCACATCTCTGCTATCGAAAGTGTCTCAGTATTGGGATGGGAAGAAGTTGAATATCACATCTCATGCTATAGGAAGGGTCTCAGGTTTGGAACGGGAAGGAGTTGGAAATCCCAACTCATGTTATAGGACGGGTCTCAGGTTTGGTATTAGAAGCATTGAGATATCACATCACATGCTGTAGGAAGGGTCTCAGGATTGGAATGGGAAGGAATTGGATATCACATCTCATGTCATAGGAAGGATCTCAGGTTTGGTATTAGAAGCATTGAGATATCACATCTCATGCTATAGGAATGGTCTCAGGATTGGAATGGTAAGGAGTTGGATATTACATTCTTGCTATAGGAAGGGTCTCAGGTTTGGAACGGGAAGGAGTTGGATATCACATCTCATGTTATAGGAAGGGTCTCAGGTTTGGTATAAGCATTGAGATATCACATCTCTGCTATCGGACGTGTCTCAGGATTGAAATGGGAAGGAGTTGGATATCCCATCTCATGTTATAGGACGGGTCTCAGGTTTGGTATTAGAATCATTGAGAAATGACATCTCATGCTGTAGGAAGTGTCTAAGGATTGGAATGGGAAGGACTTGGATATAACATCTCATGCTATTGGGAGGCTCTCAGGTTTGGAAAGGGAAGGAGTTGGATATCACATTTCATGTTAGAGGAAGGATCTCAGGTTTGGTATTAGAGGCATTGAGATATCACATCTCATACTATAGGAAGGGTCTCAGGATTGGAATGGGAAGGATTTGGATATCACATCTCATGCTATAGGAAGGGTCTCAGGTTTGCAACGGGAAGGAGTTGGATATCACATCTCATGTTATAGGAAGGGTCTCAGGTTTGGTATAAGAGGCATTGAGATATCACATCTCATACTATAGGAAGGGTCTCAGGATTGGAATGGGAAGGATTTGGATATCACATCTCATGCTATAGGAAGGTTCTCAGGTTTGCAACGGGAAGGAGTTGGATATCACATCTCATGTTATAGGAAGGGTCTCAGGTTTGGTATAAGAATTGAGATATCACATCTCTGCTATCGAAAGTGTCTCAGTATTGGGATGGGAAGAAGTTGAATATCACATCTCATGCTATAGGAAGGGTCTCAGGTTTGGAACGGGAAGGAGTTGGAAATCCCAACTCATGTTATAGGACGGGTCTCAGGTTTGGTATTAGAAGCATTGAGATATCACATCACATGCTGTAGGAAGGGTCTCAGGATTGGAATGGGAAGGAATTGGATATCACATCTCATGTCATAGGAAGGATCTCAGGTTTGGTATTAGAAGCATTGAGATATCACATCTCATGCTATAGGAATGGTCTCAGGATTGGAATGGTAAGGAGTTGGATATTACATTCTTGCTATAGGAAGGGTCTCAGGTTTGGAACGGGAAGGAGTTGGATATCACATCTCATGTTATAGGAAGGGTCTCAGGTTTGGTATAAGCATTGAGATATCACATCTCTGCTATCGGACGTGTCTCAGGATTGAAATGGGAAGGAGTTGGATATCCCATCTCATGTTATAGGACGGGTCTCAGGTTTGGTATTAGAATCATTGAGAAATGACATCTCATGCTGTAGGAAGTGTCTAAGGATTGGAATGGGAAGGACTTGGATATAACATCTCATGCTATTGGGAGGCTCTCAGGTTTGGAAAGGGAAGGAGTTGGATATCACATTTCATGTTAGAGGAAGGATCTCAGGTTTGGTATTAGAGGCATTGAGATATCACATCTCATACTATAGGAAGGGTCTCAGGATTGGAATGGGAAGGATTTGGATATCACATCTCATGCTATAGGAAGGGTCTCAGGTTTGGAAAGGGAAGGAGTACTTCCTCTAACATGAAATGTATCACATTTCATGTTAGAGGAAGTATTTCAGGTTTGGTATTAGAGGCATTTCATGTTAGAGGAAGTATTTCAGGTTTGGTATTAGAGGCATTGAGATATCACATCTCATGCTATAGGAAGGGTCTCAGGATTGGAATGGGAAGGATTTGGATATCACATCTCATGCTATAGGAAGGGTCTCAGGTTTGGTATAAGCATTGAGATATCACATCTCATGCTATAGGAAGGGTCTCAGGATTGGAATGGGAAGGAGTTGGATATCACATCTCATGTTATAGGAAGGATCTCAGATTTGGTATTAGAAGCATTGAGACATCACATCTCATGCTATAGGAAGGGTCTCAGGATTGGAATGGGAAGGAGTTGGATATCACATCTCATGTTATAGGAAGGGTCTCAGGATTGGAATGGGAAGGACTTCGATATCACATCTCATGTTATAGGAAGGCTCCCAGGTTTGGAAGGGGAAGGAGTTGGATATCACATTTCATGTTAGAGGTAGGATCTCAGGTTTGGTATTAGAGGCATTGAGATATAACATCTCATGCTATCAGAAGGGTCTCAGGATTGGAATGGGAAGGAGTTGGATATCACATATCATGCTAAAGGGAGGGTCTCAGGTTTGGAAGGGGAAGAATTTTGATATCACATCTCATGTTATAGGAAGGATCTCACATTTGGTATCAGAAGCATTGAGATATCACATCTCATGCTATCCGAAGGATCTCAGGTTTGGTATTAGAGGGATTGAGATATCACATCTCATGCTATCGGAAGGGTATCAGGATTGGATTTGGAAGTAGTTGGATATCCCATCTCATGCTAAACGGAGGGTCTCAGGTTTGGAAGGGGAAGGATTTGGATATCACATCTCATGTTATAGGAAGGATCTCAGGTTTGGTATTAGAAGCATTGAGATATCACATCTCATGCTATAGGAAGGGTCTCAGGATTGGAATGGGAAGGAGTTTTATATGACATCTCATGCCATAGGAAGGATCTCAGGTTTGGTATTAGAAGCATTGAGACATCACATCTCATGTTATAGGAAGGGTGTCAGGATTGGAATGGGAAGGAGTTGGATATCACATCTCATGCTATAGGAAGGGTCTCAGGTTTGGTATAAGCATTGAGATATCACATCTCATGCTATAGGAAGGGTCTCAGGATTGGAATGGGAATGAGTTGTATATGACATCTCATGCCATAGGAAGGGTCTCAGGTTTGGTATAAGCATTGAGATATCACATCTCTGCTATCGAAAGGGTCTCAGGATTGGAATGGGAAGGAGTTGGATATCCCATTTTATGTTATAGGAAGGGTCTCAGGTTTGGTAGTAGAAGCATTGAGATATCACATCTCATGCTATAGGAAGGGTCTCAGGATTGGAATGGGAAGGACTTGGATATCACATCTCATGCTATAGGGAGGTTCTCACGTTTGGAAAGGGAAGGAGTTGGATATCACATTTCATGTTAGAGGTAGTATCTCAGGTTTGGTATTAGAGGCATTGAATAGCACATCTCATGCTATCGGAAGGGTATAAGGATTGGATTTGGAAGTAGTTGGATATCCCATCTCATGCTATAGGAAGGGTCTCAGGTTGGACTGGGAAGGAGTTGGATATCACATCTCATGTTACAGGAAGGGTCTCAGGATTGTAATGGGAAATACTTCGATATCACATCTCATGCTATAGGAAGGCTCTCAGGTTTGGAAGGGGAAGGAGTTGGATATCACATTTCATGTTAGAGGTAAGATCTCAGGTTTGGTATTAGAGGCATTGATATATCACATCTCATGCTATCAGAAGGGCCTCAGGATTGGAATGGGAAGCAGTTGGATATCCCATCTCATGCTAAAGGGAGGGTCTCAGGTTTGGAGGGGGAAGGATTTGGATATCACATCTCGTGTCATAGGAATGATCTCAGGTTTGGTATTAGAAGCATTGAGATATCACATCTCATGCTATCGGAAGGATCTCAGGTTTGGTATTAGAAGCATTTAGACATCACATCTCATGTTATAGGAAGGGTCTCAGGATTGGAATGGGAAGAAGTTGTATATCACATCTCATGCTATAGGAAGGGTCTCAGGTTTGGTATAAGCATTGAGATATCACATCTCATGCTATAGGAAGGGTCTCAGGATTGGAATGGGAAGGAGTTGTATATGACATCTCATGCCATAGGAAGGGTCTCAGGTTTGGTATAAGCATTGAGATATCACATCTCTGCTATCGGAAGGGTCTCAGGATTGCAATGGGAAGGACTTGGATATCAAATCTCATGCTAAAGGGAAGGTCTCAGGTTTGGAAGGGGAAGGATTTGGATATCACATCTCATGTTATAGGAAGGATCTCAGGTTTGGTATTAGAAGCATTGAGATATCACATCTCGTGCTATCGGAAGGATCTCAGGTTTGGTATTAGAGGCATTGAGATATCACATCTCATGCTATCGGAAGGGTCTCAGGATTGGAATGGGAAGGAGTTGGATATCACATCTCATGCTATAGGAAGGTTCTCAGGTTTGGAACGGGAAGGAGTTGGATATCACATCTCATGTTACAGGAAGGGTCTCAGGTTTGGTATAAGAATTGAGATATCAAATCTCTGCTATCGAAAGTGTCTCAGTATTGGGATGGGAAGGAGTTGAATATCACATCTCATGCTATAGGAAGGGTCTCAGGTTTGGAACGGGAAGTAGTTGGATATCCCAACTCATGTTATAGGACGGGTCTCAGGTTTGGTATTAGAAGCATTGAGATATCACATCACATGCTGTAGGAAGGGTCTCAGGTTTGGAATGGGAAGGAATTGGATATCACATCTCATGTCATAGGAAGAATCTCAGGTTTGGTATTATAATCATTGAGATATCACATCTCATGCTGTAGGAAGTGTCTAAGGATTGGAATGGGAAGGACTTGGATATAACATCTCATGCTATAGGTAGGCTCTCAGGTTTGGAAAGGGAAGGAGTTGGATATCACATCTCATGCTATAGGAAGGATCTCAGGTTTGGTATTAGAAGCATTGAGATATCACATCTCATGCTATCGGAAGGATCTCAGGTTTGGTATTAGAGGGATTGAGATATCACATCTCATGCTATCGGAAGGGTATCAGGATTGGAATGGGAAATACTTCGATATCACATCTCATGCTATAGGAAGGCACTCAGGTTTGGAAGGGGAAGGAGTTGGATATCACATTTCATGTTAGAGGTAGGATCTCAGGTTTGGTATTAGAGGCATTGAGATATCACATCTCATGCTATCAGAAGGGTCTCAGGATTGGAATGGGAAGGAGTTGGATATCACATCTCATGCTAAAGGGAGGGTCTCAGGTTTGGAAGGCGAAGGATTTGGATATCACATCTCGTGTTATAGGAATGATCTCAGGTTTGGTATTAGAAGCATTGAGATATCACATCTCATGCTATCGGAAGGATCTCAGGTTTGGTATTAGAAGCATTGAGATATCAAATCTCATGCTATAGGAAGGGTCTCAGGATTGGAATGGGAAGGAGTTGGATATCACATCTCATGCTATAGGAAGGGTCTCAGGATTGGAATGGGAAGGAGTTTTATATGACATCTCATGCCATAGGAAGGATCTCAGGTCTGGTATTAGAAGCATTGAGACATCACATCTCATGTTATAGGAAGGGTCTCAGGATTGGAATGGGAAGAAGTAGGATATCACATCTCATGCTATAGGAAGGGTCTCAGGTTTGGTATAAGCATTGAGATATCACATCTCATACTATAGGAAGGGTCTCAAGATTGGAATGGGAAGGAGTTGTATATGACATCTCATGCCATAGGAAGGGTCTCAGGTTTGGTATAAGCATTGAGATATCACATCTCTGCTATCGGAAGGGTCTCAGGATTGGAACGGGAAGGAGTTGGATATCCCATCTCATGTTATAGGAAGGGTCTCAGGTTTGGTATTAGAAGCATTGAGATATCACATCTCATGCTATCGGAAGGGTCTCAGGATTGGAATGGGAAGGAGTTGGATATCACATCTCATGCTATAGGAAGGTTCTCAGGTTTGCAACGGGAAGGAGTTGGATATCACATCTCATGTTATAGGAAGGGTCTCAGGTTTGGTATAAGAATTGAGATATCACATCTCTGCTATCGAAAGTGTCTCAGTATTGGGATGGGAAGAAGTTGAATATCACATCTCATGCTATAGGAAGGGTCTCAGGTTTGGAACGGGAAGGAGTTGGAAATCCCAACTCATGTTATAGGACGGGTCTCAGGTTTGGTATTAGAAGCATTGAGATATCACATCACATGCTGTAGGAAGGGTCTCAGGATTGGAATGGGAAGGAATTGGATATCACATCTCATGTCATAGGAAGGATCTCAGGTTTGGTATTAGAAGCATTGAGATATCACATCTCATGCTATAGGAATGGTCTCAGGATTGGAATGGTAAGGAGTTGGATATTACATTCTTGCTATAGGAAGGGTCTCAGGTTTGGAACGGGAAGGAGTTGGATATCACATCTCATGTTATAGGAAGGGTCTCAGGTTTGGTATAAGCATTGAGATATCACATCTCTGCTATCGGACGTGTCTCAGGATTGAAATGGGAAGGAGTTGGATATCCCATCTCATGTTATAGGACGGGTCTCAGGTTTGGTATTAGAATCATTGAGAAATGACATCTCATGCTGTAGGAAGTGTCTAAGGATTGGAATGGGAAGGACTTGGATATAACATCTCATGCTATTGGGAGGCTCTCAGGTTTGGAAAGGGAAGGAGTTGGATATCACATTTCATGTTAGAGGAAGGATCTCAGGTTTGGTATTAGAGGCATTGAGATATCACATCTCATACTATAGGAAGGGTCTCAGGATTGGAATGGGAAGGATTTGGATATCACATCTCATGCTATAGGAAGGGTCTCAGGTTTGGAAAGGGAAGGAGTTGGATATCACATTTCATGTTAGAGGAAGTATTTCAGGTTTGGTATTAGAGGCATTGAGATATCACATCTCATGCTATAGGAAGGGTCTCAGGATTGGAATGGGAAGGATTTGGATATCACATCTCATGCTATAGGAAGGGTCTCAGGTTTGGTATAAGCATTGAGATATCACATCTCATGCTATAGGAAGGGTCTCAGGATTGGAATGGGAAGGAGTTGGATATCACATCTCATGTTATAGGAAGGATCTCAGATTTGGTATTAGAAGCATTGAGACATCACATCTCATGCTATAGGAAGGGTCTCAGGATTGGAATGGGAAGGAGTTGGATATCACATCTCATGTTATAGGAAGGGTCTCAGGATTGGAATGGGAAGGACTTCGATATCACATCTCATGTTATAGGAAGGCTCCCAGGTTTGGAAGGGGAAGGAGTTGGATATCACATTTCATGTTAGAGGTAGGATCTCAGGTTTGGTATTAGAGGCATTGAGATATAACATCTCATGCTATCAGAAGGGTCTCAGGATTGGAATGGGAAGGAGTTGGATATCACATATCATGCTAAAGGGAGGGTCTCAGGTTTGGAAGGGGAAGAATTTTGATATCACATCTCATGTTATAGGAAGGATCTCACATTTGGTATCAGAAGCATTGAGATATCACATCTCATGCTATCCGAAGGATCTCAGGTTTGGTATTAGAGGGATTGAGATATCACATCTCATGCTATCGGAAGGGTATCAGGATTGGATTTGGAAGTAGTTGGATATCCCATCTCATGCTAAACGGAGGGTCTCAGGTTTGGAAGGGGAAGGATTTGGATATCACATCTCATGTTATAGGAAGGATCTCAGGTTTGGTATTAGAAGCATTGAGATATCACATCTCATGCTATAGGAAGGGTCTCAGGATTGGAATGGGAAGGAGTTTTATATGACATCTCATGCCATAGGAAGGATCTCAGGTTTGGTATTAGAAGCATTGAGACATCACATCTCATGTTATAGGAAGGGTGTCAGGATTGGAATGGGAAGGAGTTGGATATCACATCTCATGCTATAGGAAGGGTCTCAGGTTTGGTATAAGCATTGAGATATCACATCTCATGCTATAGGAAGGGTCTCAGGATTGGAATGGGAATGAGTTGTATATGACATCTCATGCCATAGGAAGGGTCTCAGGTTTGGTATAAGCATTGAGATATCACATCTCTGCTATCGAAAGGGTCTCAGGATTGGAATGGGAAGGAGTTGGATATCCCATTTTATGTTATAGGAAGGGTCTCAGGTTTGGTAGTAGAAGCATTGAGATATCACATCTCATGCTATAGGAAGGGTCTCAGGATTGGAATGGGAAGGACTTGGATATCACATCTCATGCTATAGGGAGGTTCTCACGTTTGGAAAGGGAAGGAGTTGGATATCACATTTCATGTTAGAGGTAGTATCTCAGGTTTGGTATTAGAGGCATTGAATAGCACATCTCATGCTATCGGAAGGGTATAAGGATTGGATTTGGAAGTAGTTGGATATCCCATCTCATGCTATAGGAAGGGTCTCAGGTTGGACTGGGAAGGAGTTGGATATCACATCTCATGTTACAGGAAGGGTCTCAGGATTGTAATGGGAAATACTTCGATATCACATCTCATGCTATAGGAAGGCTCTCAGGTTTGGAAGGGGAAGGAGTTGGATATCACATTTCATGTTAGAGGTAAGATCTCAGGTTTGGTATTAGAGGCATTGATATATCACATCTCATGCTATCAGAAGGGCCTCAGGATTGGAATGGGAAGCAGTTGGATATCCCATCTCATGCTAAAGGGAGGGTCTCAGGTTTGGAGGGGGAAGGATTTGGATATCACATCTCGTGTCATAGGAATGATCTCAGGTTTGGTATTAGAAGCATTGAGATATCACATCTCATGCTATCGGAAGGATCTCAGGTTTGGTATTAGAAGCATTTAGACATCACATCTCATGTTATAGGAAGGGTCTCAGGATTGGAATGGGAAGAAGTTGTATATCACATCTCATGCTATAGGAAGGGTCTCAGGTTTGGTATAAGCATTGAGATATCACATCTCATGCTATAGGAAGGGTCTCAGGATTGGAATGGGAAGGAGTTGTATATGACATCTCATGCCATAGGAAGGGTCTCAGGTTTGGTATAAGCATTGAGATATCACATCTCTGCTATCGGAAGGGTCTCAGGATTGCAATGGGAAGGACTTGGATATCAAATCTCATGCTAAAGGGAAGGTCTCAGGTTTGGAAGGGGAAGGATTTGGATATCACATCTCATGTTATAGGAAGGATCTCAGGTTTGGTATTAGAAGCATTGAGATATCACATCTCGTGCTATCGGAAGGATCTCAGGTTTGGTATTAGAGGCATTGAGATATCACATCTCATGCTATCGGAAGGGTCTCAGGATTGGAATGGGAAGGAGTTGGATATCACATCTCATGCTATAGGAAGGTTCTCAGGTTTGGAACGGGAAGGAGTTGGATATCACATCTCATGTTACAGGAAGGGTCTCAGGTTTGGTATAAGAATTGAGATATCAAATCTCTGCTATCGAAAGTGTCTCAGTATTGGGATGGGAAGGAGTTGAATATCACATCTCATGCTATAGGAAGGGTCTCAGGTTTGGAACGGGAAGGAGTTGGATATCCCAACTCATGTTATAGGACGGGTCTCAGGTTTGGTATTAGAAGCATTGAGATATCACATCACATGCTGTAGGAAGGGTCTCAGGTTTGGAATGGGAAGGAATTGGATATCACATCTCATGTCATAGGAAGAATCTCAGGTTTGGTATTATAATCATTGAGATATCACATCTCATGCTGTAGGAAGTGTCTAAGGATTGGAATGGGAAGGACTTGGATATAACATCTCATGCTATAGGTAGGCTCTCAGGTTTGGAAAGGGAAGGAGTTGGATATCACATTTCATGTTAGAGGAAGGATCTCAGGTTTGGTATTAGAGGCATTGAGATATCACATCTCATGCTATAGGAAGGGTATCAGGTTTGGTATAAGCATTGAGATATCACATCTCTGCTATCGGAAGTGTCTCAGGATTGAAATGGGAAGGAGTTGGATATCCCATCTCATTTTATAGGACGGGTCTCAGGTTTGGTATTAGAATCATTGAGATATCACATCTCATGCTGTAGGAAGTGTCTAAGGATTGGAATGGGAAGGACTTGGATATAACATCTCATGCTATAGGTAGGCTCTCAGGTTTGGAAAGGGAAGGATTTGGATATCACATTTCATGTTAGAGGAAGGATCTCAGGTTTGGTATTAGAGGCATTGAGATATCACATCTCATGCTATAGGAAGGGTCTCAGGATTGGAATGGGAAGGATTTGGATATCACGTCTCATGCTATAGGAAGGGTCTCAGGTTTGGTATAAGCATTGAGATATCACATCTCATGCTATAGGAAGGGTCTCAGGATTGGAATGGGAAGGAGTTGGATATCACATCTCATGCTATAGGTAGGCTCTCAGGTTTGGAAAGGGAAGGAGTTGGATATCACATTTCATGTTAGAGGAAGGATTTCAGGTTTGGTATTAGAGGCATTGAGATATCACATCTCATGCTACAGGAAGGGTCTCAGGATTAGAATGGGAAGGATTTGGATATCACATCTCATGCTATAGGAAGGGTCTCAGGTTTGGTATAAGCATTGAGATATCACATCTCATGCTATAGGAAGGGTCTCAGGATTGGAATGGGAAGGAGTTGGATATCACATCTCATGCTATAGGTAGGCTCTCAGGTTTGGTATTAGAGTCATTGAGATATCACATCTCATGCTATAGGAAGGGTCTCAGGATTGGAATGGGAAGGATTTGGATATCACATCTCATGCTATAGGAAGGGTCTCAGGTTTGGTATAAGCATTGAGATGTCACATCTCATGCTATAGGAAGGGTCTCAGGATTGGAATGGGAAGGAGTTGGATATCACATCTCATGTTATAGGAAGGATCTCAGATTTGGTATTAGAAGCATTGAGACATCACATCTCATGCTACAGGAAGGGTCTCAGGATTGGAATGGGAAGGAGTTGGATATCACATCTCATGTTATAGGAAGGGTCTCAGGATTGGAATGGGAAGGACTTCGATATCACATCTCATGTTATAGGAAGGCTCCCAGGTTTGGAAGGGGAAGGAGTTGGATATCACATTACATGTTAGAGGTAGGATCTCAGGTTTGGTATTAGAGGCATTGAGATATAACATCTCATGCTATCAGAAGGGTCTCAGGATTGGAATGGGAAGGATTTTGATATCACATCTCATGTTATAGGAAGGATCTCACGTTTGGTATTAGAAGCATTGAGATATCACATCTCATGCTATCGGAAGGATCTCAGGTTTGGTATTAGAGGGATTGAGATATTACATCTCATGCTATCGGAAGGGTATCAGGATTGGATTTGGAAGTAGTTGGATATCCCATCTCATGCTAAAGGGAGGGTCTCAGGTTTGGAAGGGGAAGGATTTGGATATCACATCTCATGTTATAGGAAGGATCTCAGGTTTGGTATTAGAAGCATTGAGATATCGCATCTCATGCTATAGGAAGGTTCTCAGGATTGGATTTGGAAGTAGTTGGATATCCCATCTCATGCTATAGGAAGGGTCTCAGGTTGGACTGGGAAGGAGTTGGATATCACATCTCATGTTACAGGAAGGGTCTCAGGATTGGAATGGGAAATACTTCGATATCACATCTCATGCTATAGGAAGGCTCTCAGGTTTGGAAGGGGAAGGAGTTGGATATCACATTTCATGTTAGAGGTAAGATCTCAGGTTTGGTATTAGAGGCATTGAGATATCACATCTCATGCTATCAGAAGGGTCTCAGGATTGGAATGGGAAGCAGTTGGATATCACATCTCATGCTAAAGGGAGGGTCTCAGGTTTTGAAGGGGAAGGATTTGGATATCACATCTCGTGTTATAGGAATGATCTCAGGTTTGGTATTAGAAGCATTGAGATATCACATCTCATGCTATCGGAAGAATCTCAGGTTTGGTATTAGAAGCATTGAGACATCACATCTCATGTTATAGGAAGGGTCTCAGGATTGGAATGGGAAGAAGTTGGATATCACATCTCATGCTATAGGAAGGGTCTCAGGATTGGAATGGGAAGGAGTTGTATATGACATCTCATGCCATAGGAAGGATCTCAGATTTGGCATTAGAAGCATTGAGACATCACATCTCATGCTACAGGAAGGGTCTCAGGATTGGAATGGGAAGGAGTTGGATATCACATCTCATGTTATAGGAAGGGTCTCAGGATTGGAATGGGAAGGACTTCCATATCACATCTCATGTTATAGGAAGGCTCCCAGGTTTGGAAGGGGAAGGAGTTGGATATCACATTTCATGTTAGAGGTAGGATCTCAGGTTTGGTATTAGAGGCATTGAGATATAACATCTCATGCTATCGGAAGGATCTCAGGTTTGGTATTAGAGGGATTGAGATATCACATCTCATGCTATCGGAAGGGTATCAGGATTGGATTTGGAAGTAGTTGAATATCCCATCTCATGCTAAAGGGAGGGTCTCAGGTTGGTATTAGAAGCATTGAGATATCACATCTCATGCTATAGGAAGGGTCTCAGGATTGGAATGGGAAGGAGTTGGATATCACATCTCATGCTATAGGAAGGGTCTCAGGAATGGAATGGGAAGGAGTTTTATATGAAATCTCATGCCATAGGAAGGATCTCAGGTTTGGTATTAGAATCATTGAGACATCACATCTCATGTTATAGGAAGGGTCTCAGGATTGGAATGGGAAGGAGTTGGATATCACATCTCATGCTATAGGAAGGGTCTCAGGTTTGGTATAAGCATTGAGATATCACATCTCATGCTATAGGAAGGGTCTCAGGATTGGAATGGGAAGGAGTTGTATATGACATCTCATGCCATAGGAAGGGTCTCCGGTTTGGTATAAGCATTGAGATATCACATCTCTGCTATTGGAAGGGTCTCAGGATTGGAATGGGAAGGAGTTGGATATCCCATCTTATGTTATAGGAAGGGTCTCAGGTTTGGCAGTGGAAGCATTGAGATATCACATCTCATGCTATAGGAAGGGTCTCAGGATTGGAATGGGAAGGACTTGGATATCACATCTCATGCTATAGGGAGGGTCTCACGTTTGGAAAGGGAAGGAGTTGGATATCACATCTCATGCTAAAGCGAGGGTCTCAGGTTTGGAAGGGGAAGGATTTTGATATCACATCTCATGTTATAGGAAGGATCTCACGTTTGGTATTAAAAGCAATGAGATATCACATCTCATGCTATCGGAAGGATCTCAGGTTTGGTATTAGAGGGATTGAGATATCACATCTCATGCTATCGGAAGGGTATCAGGATTGGATTTGGAAGTAGTTGGATATCCCATCTCATGCTATAGGAAGGGTCTCAGGTTGGACTGGGAAGGAGTTGGATATCACATCTCATGTTACAGGAAGGGTCTCAGGATTGGAATGGGAAATACTTCGATATCACATCTCATGCTATAGGAAGGCTCTCAGGTTTGGAAGGGGAAGGAGTTGGATATCACATTTCATGTTAGAGGTAAGATCTCAGGTTTGGTATTAGAGGCATTGAGATATAACATCTCATGCTATCAGAAGGGTCTCAGGATTGGAATGGGAAGGAGTTGGATATCACATCTCATGCTATAGGAAGGGTCTCAGGATTGGAATGGGAAGGATTTGGATATCACATCTCTTGCTATAGGAAGGGTCTCGGGTTTTTTATTAGAAACATTGAGATATCACATCTCATGCTATAGGAAGGGTTTCAGGATTGGAATGGGAAGGATTTGGATATCACATCTCATGCTAAAGGAAGGGTCTCAGGTTTGGAAGGGGAAGGATTTGGATATCATATCTCGTGTTATAGGAATGATATCAGGTTTGGTATTAGAAGCATTGAGATATTACATCTCATGCTATCGGAAGGATCTCAGGTTTGGTATTAGAAGCATTGAGATATCAAATCTCATGCTATAGGAAGGGTCTCAGGATTGGAATGGGAAGAAGTTGGATATCACATCTCATGCTATAGGAAGGGTCTCAGGATTGGAATGGGAAGGAGTTTTATATGACATCTCATGCCATAGGAAGGATCTCAGGTTTGGTATTAGAAGCATTGAGACATCACATCTCATGTTATAGGAAGGGTCTCAGGATTGGAATGGGAAGGAGTTGGATATCACATCCCATGCTATAGGAAGGGTCTCAGGTTTGGTATAAGCATTGAGATATCACATCTCATGCTATAGGAATGGTCTCAGGATTGGAATGGGAAGGAGTTGTATATGACATCTCATGCCATAGGAAGGGTCTCAGGTTTGGTATAAGCATTGAGATATCACATCTCTGCTATCGGAAGGGTCTCATGATTCGAATGGGAAGGAGTTGGATATCCCATCTTATGTTATAGGAAGGGTCTCAGGTTTGGTATTAGAAGCATTGAGATATCACATCTCATGCTATAGGAAGGGTCTCAGGATTGGAATGGGAAGGAGTTGGATATCACATTTCATGTTAGAGGTAAGATCTCAGGTTTGGTATTAGAGGCATTGAGATATCACATCTCATGCTATCAGAAGGGTCTCAGGATTGGAATGGGAAGGAGTTGGATATCACATCTCATGCTAAAGGGAGGGTCTCAGGTTTGGAAGGGGAAGGATTTGGATATCACATCTCGTGTTATAGGAATGATCTCAGGTTTGGTATTAGAACAGTGGTCTTCAAACCTTTTTGGCCAGGGCCCCCCTGAGCAAAATTTGGGCAGGTCGGGACCCCCCAGAAATGCCAAATGGACAGTATATATTGCGCGCCGTCACCTGCTCCCATCAAAGTCGCTGGGCTCCCTCATCCCACTCCTACCCAGTCGCTGGTCTCTCCCCACCCCATCACACACCCAGGGCTCTCCCCACTCTGCTCCCATCACTATCCCATGGTTCCCGCCCATTGTGCTCCCACCATAGTCCCTCGGTTCCCCCATCCCGTTCCCAACACAGTCTGAGGGCCAGTGGCGGCTGGTGAATCTTTTTTAAGTGGAGGGGCATTAAGGGGAGGTTCGGGGGGGTTTCCCCCTGTGAATTTTTTTTTAAATAATAGGTTAAAATGTTGCATTGTAGAGCATACTTTTAACAAAAAATGGGTAAATAGCCAAACAGTTTGCAATTGTTGCTGGGAGTCCAGGGGGCAGGCATTGATATTTTATTTCTATCGCGCTCGTACACAAGTGTTTCAGAGCGTGACAAGGCAAGGGAGGGGAACAGAGGAGAATAAAACAGCGATCTTACTAGGCCCAGTGACATTGAGAACGCGCAAGTGTGAGGGGAAAAGTGCATGGAAGCGGGGAGAAGTGGAAAGTGCGAAGCAGAGGAGAAACAGATAAATAACAATACATAAATAATAAAGGCAACAAACAGTGGTAGTGCAGCCAGCAATTTGCAAGTGCTACGTTTAAGGCAGCAGACAGGGTAGGTCTGATAAGTGCAGGAAGAAAGATGGTTCTCCTCATGTTTTAGAGTGGCAGGGCGCTGTTCCAGAGGGAGGCCCCAGCCGAAGACGGAGATCTACCCCCAGCTCGTTTCTTTGATAAACGACTGACCCTGAGGGAGTTGGAGGTAGAGGAGTGAAGAGCTCGAGAGGGGAGGTATTTGCGGAGGAATAGCTGAAGGTATTTTGGACCCAGGCCCCAGAAAGCCTTGTGGACAAGGCAGAGGGTTTTGAATGATAGATGTCCGGTAAAAAGATACCATCCCTGTCCCCTGGGCCCCACTGGTCCTAACACAATGAACATGATTATGTGTATATGCAAGGCGCTGCACATTCATACAGCAATCACTCTATCATTCACATGAGCATCCATCACCATACACTCACTCATAACGCATCCATACACATGTTTAAATAAAAACAATGAACATAAACGTACCTTCTGCATTGGCCTGTGTGTGGGTGCTGAAACGGCCTGCTCCAGCTGCTCTGTCCGTATGTGCGAGGAGGCGCAGGAGCTCCCCCTCGGACATACAGACATGCAGTGCCCCAGCCAGCATTTCCAATGAGCTATGCAATGCTGGCGAAGCAAAATGCCCCAGCACTTGCATGGCTCAGTGAGCATGTGCGGCTGGGAAACTAAACTGAACTGTCAAAGGGAAACAGTGTTTCCCTTTGACAGTTCAGCCAGCCCAGGAGCACTCCATTAGCTGGATAAAGCAGCTGAGGGAGTGCTCACTGTTTCACTGGGCTGGCTCCTTAGCTCCTCCATAATGGGTGAGGGGCCACTGGGTGGGCGCCTCTTGCCATTATGGATGAGCCGCCAGGCTCGGACAGGCCTATAGGGCAATGCCTGTACCAAAAATGTAAAATGCTAGTTTGGGCCAATCAAAATGGGCCACCATTTTGGCCAATGTGGACCATTTTGATGAGTTACTTAACTATGCAGTTAGTAATGTTGACCATTGTTGCTGAATATATCACAATTTACTTACATTTTAACACAAAGCACCCCTTTGGGTACTATTGAAACAGTGGGCTTCATAACTACTCTGGCGGTAGCTGTGCCGGTAAAACCGGCACGGCTGCCACTGGAGTTGCATCCGGGTCTGGCACCCGCGAATGGGCAATTACTAGGTCATGCCGAGTTAGGCGGACATGATAATTGCCCTTTCGAAGGTGCCGGTAGATCCCCATTCCCATTTGAGCCCCATATGGCTCAAATGGGAATGGGGAGCTCGGATGCACCGGCACCGTTAATAACGGTGCTGGTGCATCCGACGAGCTGAGGTCAGACCTGGCGGGGGCTGTCAAGCACCCACGAGCACAACTCTTACTATGGCGGAACGGTAGCAACGGTGCCGGTAGCTTACCAGCACCGTTGTTACTGGTCCGCCATAGTAGTAATGAGGGCCAGTCTGTGACTAAAGGAATGAATATCCATTTACAACTGTGGGCCACTTTTTCATTGTTGCCTGAGACAGTTTCATGCTTCAGCCCGCCCATGTGGGCCACCCCTGCCCATTTCTTCCAATCTAAAAAAAAAAAAAAAAATAATAATAATCTTTTTTCATGCTGAGCTCTCAGGGCCCCCCTGGGATGCACCCGCGGACCCCTAGGGGGTCGCGACCCACAGTTTGAATACCACTGTATTAGAAGCATTGAGATATCACATCTCATGCTATCGGAAGGATCTCAGGTTTGGTATTAGAAGCATTGAGATATCAAATCTCATGCTATAGGAAGGGTCTCAGGATTGGAATGGGAAGAAGTTGGATATCACATCTCATGCTATAGGAAGGGTCTCAGGATTGGAATGGGAAGGAGTTTTATATGACATCTCATGCCATAGGAAGGATCTCAGGTTTGGTATTAGAAGCATTGAGACATCACATCTCATGTTATAGGAAGGGTCTCAGGATTGGAATGGGAAGGAGTTGGATATCACATCTCATGCTATAGGAAGGGTCTCAGGTTTGGTATAAGCATTGAGATATCACATCTCATGCTATAGGAATGATCTCAGGATTGGAATGGGAAGGAGTTGTATATGACATCTCATTCCATAGGAAGGGTCTCAGGTTTGAGATGTGATATCCAAATCCTTCCCATTCCAATCCTGAAACCCTTCCTATAGCATTAGATGTGATATCTCAATGTTTCTAATAAAAAACCTGAGACCCTTCCTATAGTAAGAGATGTGATATACAAATCCTTCCCCTTCCAAACCTGAGACCCTTCCTTTAGCATGAGATGTGATATCCAAATCCTTCCCATTCCAATCCTGAAACCCTTCCTATAGCATGAGATGTGATATCTCAATGTTTCTAATACAAAACCTGAGACCCTTCCTATAGCAAGAGATGTGATATCCAAATCCTTCCCATTCCAATCCTGAGACCCTTCCTATAACGAGATGTGATATCCAACTCCTTCCCATTCCAACCGGAGACCCTTCCTATAGCATGAGAAGGGATATCCAACTCCTTCCCATTCCAATCCTGAGACCCTTCGTATACCATGAGATGTGATATCTCAATGCTTCTAATAAAAAACCTGAGACCTTTCCTATAGCAAGAGATGTGATATCCAAATCCTTCCCATTCCAATCCTGAGATCCTTCCTATAACATGAGATGTGATATCCAATTCCTTCCCATTCCAAACCTGAGACCCTTCCTATTGGATGAGATGTGATATCCAACTCCTTCCCATTCCAATCCTGAGACGCTTCCTATACCATGAGAGGTGATATCTCAATGCTTCTAATACCAAACCTGGGACCCGTCCTATAACATGAGATATGATATCCAAATCCTTCCCCTTCCAAACCTGAGACCCTTCCTTTAGCATGAGATGTGATATCCAAATCCTTCCCTTTCCAATCCTGAAACCCTTCCTATAGCATGAGATGTGATATCTCAATGTTTCTAATAAAAAAACAGAGACCCTTCCTATAGCAAGAGATGTGATATCCAAATCCTTCCCATTCCAATCCTGAGACCCTTCCTATAGCATGAGATGTGATATCTCTATGCTTCTACCAAACCTGAGACTCTTCCTTTAGCATGAGATGTGATATCCAAATTCTTCACATTCCAATCCTGAGACGCTTCCTATAGCATGAGATGTGATATCTCAATGCTTTTAATACCAAACCTGAGACCCTTCCTATAGCATGAGATGTGATATCTCAATGTTTCTAATAAAAAACCCGAGACCCTTCCTATAGCAAGAGATGTGATATCCAAATCCTTCCCATTCCAATCCTGAGACCCTTCCTATAGCATGAGATGTGATATCTCTATGCTTATACCAAACCTGAGACCCTTCCTATGGCATGAGATGTGATATCCAACTCCTTCCCATTCCAATCCTGAGACCCTTCCTATAGCATGAGATGTGATATCTCAATGCTTCTAATATCAAAACTGAGACCCTCCCTATAGTATGAGATGTGATATCTAAGTCCTTCCCATTCCTATCCTGAGACCCTTCCAATAGCGGAGATGTGATATCTCAATGCTTATACCAAACCTGATGACCCTTCCTATGGCATGAGATGTGATATTCAACTCCTTCCCATTCCAATCCTGAGTTCCTTCCTATTGCATGAGATGTGATATCTCAATGCTTCTATCAAACCTGAGACCCTTCCTTTAGCATGAGATGTGATATCCAACTCCTTCCCATTCCAATCCTGAGACCCTTCCTATAACATGAGACGTGATATCCAACTCCTTCCCATTCCAATCCTGAGACTCTTCCTATAGCATGAGATGTGATATCTCAATGCTTCTAATACCAAACCTGGGACCCGTCCTATAACATGAGATATGATATCCAAATCCTTCCCCTTCCAAACCTGAGACCCTTCCTTTACCATGAGATGTGATATCCAAATCCTTCCCATTCCAATCCTGAGACCCTTCCTATAACGAGATGTGATATCCAACTCCTTCCCATTCCAACCTGAGACCCTTCCTATAGCATGAGAAGGGATATCCAACTCCTTCCCATTCCAATCCTGAGACCCTTCCTATAACATGAGATGTGATATCTCAATGCTTGTAATAAAAAACCTGAGACCCTTCCTATAGCAAGAGATGTGATATCCAAATCCTTCCCATTCCAATCCTGAGATCCTTCCTATAACATGAGATGTGATATCCAATTCCTTCTCATTCCAATCCTGAGACCCTTCCTATACCATGAGAGGTGATATCTCAATGCTTCTAATACCAAACCTGGGACCCATCCTATAACATGAGATATGATATCCAAATCCTTCCCCTTCCAAACCTGAGACCCTTCCTTTAGCATGAGATGTGATATCCAAATCCTTCCCATTCCAATCCTGAAACCCTTCCTATAACATGAGATGTGATATCTCAATGTTTCTATTAAAAAACCCGAGACCCTTCCTATAGCAAGAGATGTGATATCCAAATCCTTCCCATTCCAATCTTGAGACCCTTCCTATAACATGAGATGTGATATCCAACTCCTTCCCATTCCAACCTGAGATCCTTCTTATAGCATGAGAAGGGATATCCAACTCCTTCACAATCCAATCCTGAGACCCTTCCGATAGCAGAGATGTGATATCTCAATGCTTATACCAAACCTGAGACCCATCCTATGGCATGAGATGTGATATCCAACTCCTTCCCATTCCAATCCTGAGACCCTTCCTATAGCATGAGATGTGATATCTCTATGCTTCTACCAAACCTGAGACCCTTCCTTTAGCATGAGATGTGATATTCAAATTCTTCACATTCCAATCCTGAGACCCTTCCTATAGCATGAGATGTGATATCTCAATGCTTCCAATACCAAACCTGAGATCCTTCCTATAACATGAGATTTGATATCCAACTCCTTCCCATTCCAATCCTGAGACCCTTCCGATAGCATGAGATGTGATATCTCAATGCTTCTAATATCAAAACTGAGACCCTCCCTATAGTATGAGATGTGATATCTAAGTCCTTCCCATTCCTATCCTGAGACCCTTCCGATAGCAGAGATGTAATATCTCAATGCTTATACCAAACCTGATGACCCTTCCTATGGCATGAGATGTGATATCCAACTCCTTCCCATTCCGATCCTGAGACGCTTCCTATACCATGAGAGGTGATATCTCAATGCTTCTAATACCAAACCTGGGACCCGTCCTATAACATGAGATATGATATCCAAATCCTTCCCCTTCCAAACCTGAGACCCTTCCTTTAGCATGAGATGTGATATCCAAATCCTTCCCATTCCAATCCTGAAACCCTTCCTATAGCATGAGATGTGATATCTCAATGTTTCTAATAAAAAACCCGAGACCCTTCCTATAGCAAGAGATGTGATATCCAAATCCTTCCCATTCCAATCCTGAGACCCTTCCTATAGCATGAGATGTGATATCTCTATGCTTCTACCAAACCTGAGACTCTTCCTTTAGCATGAGATGTGATATCCAAATTCTTCACATTCCAATCCTGAGACCCTTCCTATAGCATGAGATGTGATATCTCAATGCTTCTAATACCAAACCTGAGACCCTTCCTATAGCATGAGATGTGATATCTCAATGTTTCTAATAAAAAACCCGAGACCCTTCCTATAGCAAGAGATGTGATATCCAAATCCTTCCCATTCCAATCCTGAGACCCTTCCTATAGCATGAGATGTGATATCTCTATGCTTATACCAAACCTGAGACCCTTCCTATGGCATGAGATGTGATATCCAACTCCTTCCCATTCCAATCCTGAGACCCTTCCTATAGCATGAGATGTGATATCTCTATGCTTCTACCAAACCTGAGACCCTTCCTTTAGCATGAGATGTGATATCCAAATCCTTCACATTCCAATCCTGAGACCCTTCCTATAGCATGAGATGTGATATCTCAATGCTTCTAATACCAAACCTGAGATCCTTCCTATAACATGAGATGTGATATCCAACTCCTTCCCATTCCAATCCTGAGACCCTTCCGATAGCATGAGATGTGATATCTCAATGCTTCTAATATCAAAACTGAGACCCTCCCTATAGTATGAGATGTGATATCTAAGTCCTTCCGATTCCTATCCTGAGACCCTTCCAATAGCGGAGATGTGATATCTCAATGCTTATACCAAACCTGATGACCCTTCCTATGGCATGAGATGTGATATTCAACTCCTTCCCATTCCAATCCTGAGTTCCTTCCTATTGCATGAGATGTGATATCTCAATGCTTCTATCAAACCTGAGACCCTTCCTTTAGCATGAGATGTGATATCCAACTCCTTCCCATTCCAATCCTGAGACCCTTCCTATAACATGAGACGTGATATCCAACTCCTTCCCATTCCAATCCTGAGACTCTTCCTATAGCATGAGATGTGATATCTCAATGCTTCTAATACCAAACCTGGGACCCGTCCTATAACATGAGATATGATATCCAAATCCTTCCCATTCCAAACCTGAGACCCTTCCTTTACCATGAGATGTGATATGCAAATCCTTCCCATTCCAATCCTGAAACCCTTCCTATAGCATGAGATGTGATATCTCAATGTTTCTAATAAAAAACCTGAGACCCTTCCTATAGCAAGAGATGTGATATCCAAATCCTTCCCATTCCAATCCTGAGACCCTTCCTATAACGAGATGTGATATCCAACTCCTTCCCATTCCAACCTGAGACCCTTCCTATAGCATGAGAAGGGATATCCAACTCCTTCCCATTCCAATCCTGAGACCCTTCCTATAACATGAGATGTGATATCTCAATGCTTCTAATAAAAAACCTGAGACCCTTCCTATAGCAAGAGATGTGATATCCAAATCCTTCCCATTCCAATCCTGAGATCCTTCCTATAACATGAGATGTGATATCCAATTCCTTCTCATTCCAATCCTGAGACCCTTCCTATACCATGAGAGGTGATATCTCAATGCTTCTAATACCAAACCTGGGACCCGTCCTATAACATGAGATATGATATCCAAATCCTTCCCCTTCCAAACCTGAGACCCTTCCTTTAGCATGAGATGTGATATCCAAATCCTTCCCATTCCAATCCTGAAACCCTTCCTATAACATGAGATGTGATATCTCAATGTTTCTAATAAAAAACCCGAGACCCTTCCTATAGCAAGAGATGTGATATCCAAATCCTTCCCATTCCAATCTTGAGACCCTTCCTATAACATGAGATGTGATATCCAACTCCTTCCCATTCCAACCTGAGATCCTTCTTATAGCATGAGAAGGGATATCCAACTCCTTCACAATCCAATCCTGAGACCCTTCCGATAGCAGAGATGTGATATCTCAATGCTTATACCAAACCTGAGACCCATCCTATGGCATGAGATGTGATATCCAACTCCTTCCCATTCCAATCCTGAGACCCTTCCTATAACATGAGATGTGATATCTCAATGCTTCTAATAAAAAACCTGAGACCCTTCCTATAGCAAGAGATGTGATATCCAAATCCTTCCCATTCCAATCCTGAGATCCTTCCTATAACATGAGATGTGATATCCAATTCCTTCTCATTCCAATCCTGAGACCCTTCCTATACCATGAGAGGTGATATCTCAATGCTTCTAATACCAAACCTGGGACCCGTCCTATAACATGAGATATGATATCCAAATCCTTCCCCTTCCAAACCTGAGACCCTTCCTTTAGCATGAGATGTGATATCCAACTCCTTCCCATTCCAATCCTGAGACCCTTCCTATAACATGAGACGTGATATCCAACTCCTTCCCATTCCAATCCTGAGACTCTTCCTATAGCATGAGATGTGATATCTCAATGCTTCTAATACCAAACCTGGGACCCGTCCTATAACATGAGATATGATATCCAAATCCTTCCCCTTCCAAACCTGAGACCCTTCCTTTACCATGAGATGTGATATCCAAATCCTTCCCATTCCAATCCTGAGACCCTTCCTATAACGAGATGTGATATCCAACTCCTTCCCATTCCAACCTGAGACCCTTCCTATAGCATGAGAAGGGATATCCAACTCCTTCCCATTCCAATCCTGAGACCCTTCCTATAACATGAGATGTGATATCTCAATGCTTGTAATAAAAAACCTGAGACCCTTCCTATAGCAAGAGATGTGATATCCAAATCCTTCCCATTCCAATCCTGAGATCCTTCCTATAACATGAGATGTGATATCCAATTCCTTCTCATTCCAATCCTGAGACCCTTCCTATACCATGAGAGGTGATATCTCAATGCTTCTAATACCAAACCTGGGACCCATCCTATAACATGAGATATGATATCCAAATCCTTCCCCTTCCAAACCTGAGACCCTTCCTTTAGCATGAGATGTGATATCCAAATCCTTCCCATTCCAATCCTGAAACCCTTCCTATAACATGAGATGTGATATCTCAATGTTTCTAATAAAAAACCCGAGACCCTTCCTATAGCAAGAGATGTGATATCCAAATCCTTCCCATTCCAATCTTGAGACCCTTCCTATAACATGAGATGTGATATCCAACTCCTTCCCATTCCAACCTGAGATCCTTCTTATAGCATGAGAAGGGATATCCAACTCCTTCACAATCCAATCCTGAGACCCTTCCGATAGCAGAGATGTGATATCTCAATGCTTATACCAAACCTGAGACCCATCCTATGGCATGAGATGTGATATCCAACTCCTTCCCATTCCAATCCTGAGACCCTTCCTATAGCATGAGATGTGATATCTCTATGCTTCTACCAAACCTGAGACCCTTCCTTTAGCATGAGATGTGATATTCAAATTCTTCACATTCCAATCCTGAGACCCTTCCTATAGCATGAGATGTGATATCTCAATGCTTCCAATACCAAACCTGAGATCCTTCCTATAACATGAGATTTGATATCCAACTCCTTCCCATTCCAATCCTGAGACCCTTCCGATAGCATGAGATGTGATATCTCAATGCTTCTAATATCAAAACTGAGACCCTCCCTATAGTATGAGATGTGATATCTAAGTCCTTCCCATTCCTATCCTGAGACCCTTCCGATAGCAGAGATGTAATATCTCAATGCTTATACCAAACCTGATGACCCTTCCTATGGCATGAGATGTGATATCCAACTCCTTCCCATTCCGATCCTGAGACGCTTCCTATACCATGAGAGGTGATATCTCAATGCTTCTAATACCAAACCTGGGACCCGTCCTATAACATGAGATATGATATCCAAATCCTTCCCCTTCCAAACCTGAGACCCTTTCTTTAGCATGAGATGTGATATCCAAATCCTTCCCATTCCAATCCTGAAACCCTTCCTATAGCATGAGATGTGATATCTCAATGTTTCTAATAAAAAACCCGAGACCCTTCCTATAGCAAGAGATGTGATATCCAAATCCTTCCCATTCCAATCCTGAGACCCTTCCTATAGCATGAGATGTGATATCTCTATGCTTCTACCAAACCTGAGACTCTTCCTTTAGCATGAGATGTGATATCCAAATTCTTCACATTCCAATCCTGAGACCCTTCCTATAGCATGAGATGTGATATCTCAATGCTTCTAATACCAAACCTGAGACCCTTCCTATAGCATGAGATGTGATATCTCAATGTTTCTAATAAAAAACCCGAGACCCTTCCTATAGCAAGAGATGTGATATCCAAATCCTTCCCATTCCAATCCTGAGACCCTTCCTATAGCATGAGATGTGATATCTCTATGCTTATACCAAACCTGAGACCCTTCCTATGGCATGAGATGTGATATCCAACTCCTTCCCATTCCAATCCTGAGACCCTTCCTATAGCATGAGATGTGATATCTCTATGCTTCTACCAAACCTGAGACCCTTCCTTTAGCATGAGATGTGATATCCAAATCCTTCACATTCCAATCCTGAGACCCTTCCTATAGCATGAGATGTGATATCTCAATGCTTCTAATACCAAACCTGAGATCCTTCCTATAACATGAGATGTGATATCCAACTCCTTCCCATTCCAATCCTGAGACCCTTCCGATAGCATGAGATGTGATATCTCAATGCTTCTAATATCAAAACTGAGACCCTCCCTATAGTATGAGATGTGATATCTAAGTCCTTCCCATTCCTATCCTGAGACCCTTCCAATAGCGGAGATGTGATATCTCAATGCTTATACCAAACCTGATGACCCTTCCTATGGCATGAGATGTGATATTCAACTCCTTCCCATTCCAATCCTGAGTTCCTTCCTATTGCATGAGATGTGATATCTCAATGCTTCTAATACCAAACCTGGGACCCGTCCTATAACATGAGATATGATATCCAAATCCTTCCCATTCCAAACCTGAGACCCTTCCTTTACCATGAGATGTGATATGCAAATCCTTCCCATTCCAATCCTGAAACCCTTCCTATAGCATGAGATGTGATATCTCAATGTTTCTAATAAAAAACCTGAGACCCTTCCTATAGCAAGAGATGTGATATCCAAATCCTTCCCATTCCAATCCTGAGACCCTTCCTATAACGAGATGTGATATCCAACTCCTTCCCATTCCAACCTGAGACCCTTCCTATAGCATGAGAAGGGATATCCAACTCCTTCCCATTCCAATCCTGAGACTCTTCCTATAACATGAGATGTGATATCTCAATGCTTCTAATAAAAAACCTGAGACCCTTCCTATAGCAAGAGATGTGATATCCAAATCCTTCCCATTCCAATCCTGAGATCCTTCCTATAACATGAGATGTGATATCCAATTCCTTCTCATTCCAATCCTGAGACCCTTCCTATACCATGAGAGGTGATATCTCAATGCTTCTAATACCAAACCTGGGACCCGTCCTATAACATGAGATATGATATCCAAATCCTTCCCCTTCCAAACCTGAGACCCTTCCTTTAGCATGAGATGTGATATCCAAATCCTTCCCATTCCAATCCTGAAACCCTTCCTATAACATGAGATGTGATATCTCAATGTTTCTAATAAAAAACCCGAGACCCTTCCTATAGCAAGAGATGTGATATCCAAATCCTTCCCATTCCAATCTTGAGACCCTTCCTATAACATGAGATGTGATATCCAACTCCTTCCCATTCCAACCTGAGATCCTTCTTATAGCATGAGAAGGGATATCCAACTCCTTCACAATCCAATCCTGAGACCCTTCCGATAGCAGAGATGTGATATCTCAATGCTTATACCAAACCTGAGACCCTTCCTATGGCATGAGATGTGATATCCAACTCCTTCCCATTCCAATCCTGAGACCCTTCCTATAGCATGAGATGTGATATCTCTATGCTTCTACCAAACCTGAGACCCTTCCTTTAGCATGAGATGTGATATCCAAATTCTTCACATTCCAATCCTGAGACCCTTCCTATAGCATGAGATGTGATATCTCAATGCTTCCAATACCAAACCTGAGATCCTTCCTATAACATGAGATTTGATATCCAACTCCTTCCCATTCCAATCCTGAGACCCTTCCGATAGCATGAGATGTGATATCTCAATGCTTCTAATATCAAAACTGAGACCCTCCCTATAGTATGAGATGTGATATCTAAGTCCTTCCCATTCCTATCCTGAGACCCTTCCGATAGCAGAGATGTAATATCTCAATGCTTATACCAAACCTGATGACCCTTCCTATGGCATGAGATGTGATATCCAACTCCTTCCCATTCCGATCCTGAGTTCCTTCCTATAGCATGAGATGTGATATCTCAATGCTTCTATCAAACCTGAGACTCTTCCTATAGCATGAGATGTGATATCTCAATGATTCTAATACCACACCTGGGACCCGTCCTATAACATGAGATATGATATCCAAATCCTTCCCCTTCCAAACCTGAGACCCTTCCTTTAGCATGAGATGTGATATCCAAATCCTTCCCATTCCAATCCTGAGTTCCTTCCTATAGCATGAGATGTGATATCTCAATGTTTCTAATAAAAAACCTGAGACCCTTCCTATAGCAAGAGATGTGATATCCAAATCCTTCCCATTTCAATCCTGAGACCCTTCCTATAACGAGATGTGATATCCAACTCCTTCCCATACCAACCTGAGACCCTTCCTATAGCATGAGAAGGGATATCCAACTCCTTCCCATTCCAATCCTGAGACCCTTCCTATACCATGAGATGTGATATCTCAATACTTCTAATAAAAAACCTGAGACCCTTCCTATAACAAGAGATATGATATTCAAATCCTTCCCATTCCAATCCTGAGATCCTTACTATAACATGAGATGTGATATCCAATTCCTTCCCATTCTAAACCTGAGACCCTTCCTATTGGATGAGATGTGATATCCAACTCCTTCCCATTCAAATCCTGAGACCCTTCCTATACCATGAGATGTGATATCTCAATGCTTCTAATACCAAACCTGGCACCCGTCCTATAACATGAGACATGATATCCAAATCTTTGCCCTTCCAAACCTGAGACCCTTCCTTTAGCATGAGATGTGATATCCAAATCCTTCCCATTCCAATCCCGAAACCCTTCCTATAGCATGAGATGTGATATCTCAATGTTTCTAATAAAAAACCTGAGACCCTTCCTATAGCAAGAGATGTGATATCCAAATCCTTCCCATTCCAATCCTGAGACCCTTCCTATAACGAGATGTGATATCCAACTCCTTCCCATTCCAACCTGAGATCCTTCCTATAGCATGAGAAGGGATATCCAACTCCTTCCTGTTAGGAAAGATTTCGTGATTGTAAGTAATTTTCCTTCCATGTGGCAACCCCTAAACTTTTTGCTGTTGTTTTCACCTTGTTCTTGACTTTGCCAGAGAAGTGCAGCCTTCTGCTGCACTCCTCTGGGCTTTCGCTCTTTCTTACGGGGAAACTGACATGCCCTTAAGACAGTCAGTACCGGGGAACGCTGTTTCCCGTAGTTTCTTTTATCATGTTGCGGCTTTAGTGCAACATGACACAAGAGGGCACTGTAAGCTAAGTTACAGCTCTCTTGGGTCTCTAGCCTTCTACAGGCCCTAGATACTCTTTTAGGATGGTATTTTGATCGGTGCAAGTCATTCAGGGACTGGAATGGTGGCAGCAATCGTTTTGTTTATTTTGAGCTCCTTTTGGCGTTCTGAGCACGTTTTTCGCACTGAACCCAAAATGGTGGCCTGGCTCCCAAAATGGCCAGTCCACGAGGCTCCTTTGTCCTGTCCACTGACCGTCTTGCTCCCTTCACCTTCCCCAGGTCGGGTGACCCGGGGCCTTCCTTATTTGGGCATGTACTTTCCCGCGAAACGTGGTTGCTTTCGCGGGCTTCTACATGTCGTTTGTGTGCCTCCAGGGTGTGGGCTGGGATGTCTGGTCCCAATACACATCCTGGGTGCCAGAGAGTCTAGGGTGGTGTGAATGCCTGGGACCACCGTGGTCCGTGATTGGTCCACGTATGGTGTGTGTGTTGATGAGCGTATCTCCCACTGGCTCCCCTCCGTTTTGGCGCGAAGGGAACCGTGGATAAGAGGGAGCTGGAAACACCACTACCATGTCGATCTCCTGAGTTCTCACGAACGAAGGAATACAGGAGCCAAGTATCCTGCAACCAAGAGGCTGGACCGAGGAATCGCTGGTGACCCGCTGAAGGAATCCTCCTTTGCACTGCTGTCGTCCTGTGAAACCCTTTCCTCCTTGGATCGAACCAGAAGGCCTGTACTGGTGCTTCGACCTTTGGAATAGCAGGAACAGCTATTCCCCGCGACTTCATCCTCTCCTGCCAAGTAAGCCTTCGGAAGTGTCTCTGGGCCATCCAGTTGACTGACCAGCTTACAAGGGAGTCCTGCTCTGTTACTGCCGCCAGGTTGTGTTGTATTTCGAGTCCTTGTCACTCTCCCACGCTTCGTACGCTTGGCGTCCCCAGGTCTGAAGGGAGGAGTGTACATTTGGCTTGAATACACACGGCCGCTCCGTTGTCCTGCTGCGGCAACAAACTCTGCTGGTTTCGTCGATTGGGACGTCTTTTTGCTCTACACGACTACGAGGCGTTCCCTGCTCTTCTGGACCTGCCAGCTGCTGAAACTAACGTGGAGAAGCCTGGGTCTGCTTGCTTCGGGGACCGGTGAGTAGTTTAGCTAGGATCTGGTCGCCCTCCTGCAGTATCCCATTGCTTTTCCCTGCTGTGTAAAAACAGCACCCTTTTGGCCGTACTCGCGCTCTGCTTCTGCCCGCTGTGGAGGCTGCGCTTGAGTTGCGGAACCTGTTCTCCTTCTGCTGTGCACTAACACGAACTGCCTGACTTCCTCCGAAGAGCTTCCCCTTTTGCCCGTTGGCACCGGCGTGGCAGGTACTTTGAGCACAAGGCTCCACTCTTCGCAGGGCTCGGACTTCCATCTAGTTAGGTGCCTCTGAAGGCGAACTGAGTCTAAAGCGTTATCGCACTGCCTGTTTTCCTTTCCTTTCAGGTGGACTACATATTTCGTGCTTTAAACGCTTGCGACTGTGTATTTGTATATATATTGTGTTGATATGGTATGTGTTGGTTTAATACTGTGATATTGTGATTTTCTCGCTACGGTCATTATTTTAAAGGCCTTAAAATAAATGTGTATCTATTTTTGATATAACAACTGTTTGGAGTAGTTTGTAAGCGCTCTTGCTTTGTGTGCTCATTGCGGGCTTTCAGTCACCCTCACCCCTCTTGAGACCTAGTCTTGACCGCCGCGATCGCTACCTTGATTGGTCTGGCTTGTCCAGAGGTTACCCTGTTCCAAGTAATTAGGTTGGCCTTCTGAACTTCTGCGCCACCAGGACAGAGTTCAGAAATCCGTCTTAACAAATTGGTGTACAGCGGTGGGATACGACTGAAGGTATCCAGTGTTGCGCTCGAACTAAGGCATTTCAGGTTATTCCAACCAGTACACGTAGTATATTGTTGTAGTATAACTTTAAAAAGGCCATAGTCCTATCAAACAGTATGGAAACAAATACCTTGTTAACTTTAAATGCTTCCAAATCAGAAACATTGAAGAAGATGTGTGCGGAGAGAGGTGTTTCCTCTCAAGGCACTAAATTGGAAATGATCCAAAGAATCGTGGCGTGGCAAGAAGCGCAGCTTGACGCTATAACTTCTGAGGACAGTGCGGAAGGTGGTGGGGCTGCTCTCACTGGTAGAACCGACGGTTCTGCCGCCGCACTGATCCACCGCGACCACGAGGACAGGGAGGATGTGATGTCTAATGTTTCCTCTGCCAGTGTTGATGGGGAGGCTATGCTTGAATTCAAGAAGCAAGAGCTGCGGTTTAGGCAGCAGGAGCTTGAATTCAGTATAGCCAAACTAAAAATCAAACAGGCAGAAAAACAGAAAGACAGGGATCACCAGTTGGAACTGGCCAAGCTTCAGGTTGCAAATGGGTCCAAGGGTCCTGGACATGGGTCTGGGGCTTCCTCTCATCCACGGTTTCCGAAAGATCTGCTCAGTGTGTATGAAGAAAGGAATGACATTATGGACTGGCTGAATGCGTTTGAGTATGCATGCGAGGTTCAAGAAGTTGACAATGCTGATAAGATTGCGTGGTTGCTCAGTAGACTGCCCCATTCTGGCTGCAGTGCCATTATGGAAATGTCGAAGGCTGAGCGGGCTGATTTCGCAATGTTAAAGCAAACTCTCATTTTAAAGTTTGGGAAGACTCCGGCCCAATATTTAAAGCGTTTTCGAGAGTATAAGAAAAAGGAAGGTGGTACTTGGGTATCTTATGTCGCTGAATCTTTGAAAAACTTAACTGGCTGGGTTGAAGGTTATAAGGTTTCTACCTTCGAAGGCATGATAAATCTTGTCATGCTGGAACATATTTTTGCTTCTTCTTCCCCGGAGCTTAAGCAGCATTTGGCCGATTCGAAGGAGATAGATCCTAAGAAGCTGGCCATTGCAGCAGACTTATGGGTGTCACATCGAGTGTCCCATAAGGACAAAACTCATCCTGGTAAGCAGGAGGAAGGGAAAAAGTCCAAAGATATGGAGGGTGGGGAATCTGCTAAATCTTCTTCCCATAAGGGCCACAAAAAGAAAAACAAGGGTAAGACACAAGAGAACTCACAGGGTAGTGGAGGTCAGCCTCCGAAACAGAACTCTGGTTACAATAAGCCTCCCTACGTAAACAGACCCACTGGGGCTTGTTTTTCTTGTGGAGCAACTGACCATGTGAAGGGGGATCCCCGTTGTAAGGTTAGACCTTTGGGGGTCCACTCCGCTAATCTGGCCTTCTCCTCCTACGAGGAAGAAGAGATTACAGGAGCATCCTTCTCCTCAGACTCATTTCCCAACGGAATAGAGGCTGAGGTAGTTTTAGTGTCCCTGGGTTCCTGGGAGCCTAAAGTCGCAGAGGCTTATGCTAGGATTCCGGATAATACCAAGCACTACTTTAAAGACAGTGTGCTGATCAATGGAGTGGATACTCCAGCTCTTAGGGATAGTGGGTGCAGTCGCACTGTAGTGGATTCTACCTTGGTAGACTCAGAGGAAGTTGCCAGAGCTACTCTGATGCCCACTAAGTTGGCTGACGGCCCCCTCCGTATGTTTCCCGTACTACCTGTAAATCTTACTTTAAATGGTACAGCAGTCAGGATTCCAGTGAGCATTCAGAGAAACGTCCCGGGAAAGGTCTTGTTGGGTAATGATCTCAGAGCTTTAGGGCTCGTAGGAGACACTGCCGAAAGACCCTACACACGGTCTCAAGCACGGGCAGCATTGGCCAAGTCCAATACGCCGCCCCAGCCGAAGGGGAAACCCAAGGCGAAAGGAGTCTACAAGTCAAGACGAGGGAAAGAGAATATTCCCCCGAGCTCGCCTACCACTGCGGTGGAGGAAGTTGGTCAATCGCCCGGGCCTGACGAGGAGGTGGCGATGCCTGAAGTATTCGACCCCAACGATCATCCTGAACTAAAAGACTTGTTAGTTGAAGGAGGTCCTGATAGGGACGAATTCAGTAAAGGCCAACGTGAGTGCCCATCTCTGGAAGGCCTAAGGAGACAGGCCTGCTCCCAGCTTGAGGGTGAACCTCCTGGGAAGCATAGGATTTATTGGGAAGGTGGACTCCTGTATAGTGAGCCCACAGAGTCTACAGAAGGAGACCATAGGAGGTTGGTGGTTCCCCTTGCTGTTAGGCCCTTCCTCCTGCAGTTGGCGCATGAAGTTCCCCTTGCTGGTCACCTTGGTATGAAGAGGACCAAGCAAAGGTTATCCATGCACTTCTACTGGCCCAAGATGGGGGTGCAAGTAGAAAGTCACTGCAGGAGTTGTGCCTCCTGCCAGTTGTCTGGTAAGGTTGGCGCGACAATCCAAGCTCCGTTGGTACCGCTCCCAGTTGTGGGGGTACCATTTGAAAGGGTAGGGATCGACATCGTTGGTCCCCTTGACCCGCAAACATCCTTGGGCAATAGGTTTATCCTGGTGCTGGTCGACCATGCAACCAGGTATCCTGAGGCCATCCCATTGAAAACTGTAACTGCCAAGTCAGTTGCAAAAGCTTTACTCGGCATATTTACTAGGGTTGGCTTCCCTAAAGAAGTTGTGTCAGATTGTGGCAGCAACTTTATGTCGAAGTATATGCAGGCTATGTGGAAAGAATGTGGGGTCACCTACAAGTTCTCTTCTGCATACCACCCCCAGACCAATGGTCTGGTGGAACGTTTCAGCAGAACGTTAAAGAGCATGATTGGGGCTCTGGAGGAGCCCCAGAGAAGAAAATGGGATCTTCTTTTACCATGCCTACTGTTTGCCTACCGAGAGGTACCACAGGAGGGTGTTGGCTTCAGCCCCTTCGAACTTCTGTTCGGTCATCCCGTACGGGGACCCTTAGCCATCGTCAAAGAGGGATGGGAGATGCCCACTCCCCCTGTTACTACCAATGTAGTTGATTATGTGCTAGGGCTCAGAAAACGGATGGTACTTCTGATGGGCTTGGCTAGTGATAAATTGAAGGCAGGACAAGCGCTGGTGAAACATTGGTACGACCAGAAAGCTTCCCTCATCAACTTTACACCTGGTCAGCAAGTCCTGATCATGAATCCAATAAGGCCTCGAGCTTTACAGGACAAATGGTCAGGCCCTTACACAGTGGTGGAGCCCCTGGGTGAGGTGAACTATTTAGTGGACCTTGGAAGGCCTGGACAGGCTCCAAAAGTGTTTCACGTGAATAGGCTGAAGGCTTTCGTCCCAAGAGTCGAAATCGCAGCACTGCTACTGGCGTCAGACGTTGAGGAAGAGGAGTCTGAACCTCTTCCCGACCTGTTCCAAAGCGGTCCTTCAGATAGCTCCGTTGAGGGTGTCCGAGTGGCCCCTCACCTGACTTCTGATCAGCAGGCTGAGGTGAAAAGTTTGCTTAGGCAGTTTTCCCCCCTGTTTTCACAGTCCCCTGGTTTGACACCTTGGTGCAAACATAACATTGACACAGGAGACAGTGTACCTACCAAAAGTAGGGGATACAGGATGTCAGATAAAGTACGGTCTTATATTAAGACCGAGGTCAACAAAATGTTAGACCTTGGGGTGATTGAACCCTCTAGTAGTCCTTGGTCCAGTCCTGTGGTTCTGGTTCCAAATGCAGGCACTTCTGAATTGAGGTTCTGCGTGGATTACAGGGCTCTGAATGCTGTCACCAAGACAGATGCCCACCCCTTGCCTCGAACAGATGAGCTGGTGGATACTTTGGGTGCCTCCAAGTACCTCAGCACGTTTGACCTCACTGCTGGCTATTGGCAAATAGCGTTAGCAGAACATGCCAGGGAGAAGACGGCATTTTCTACACCAGACGGCCTTTACCAATTCCGGGTAATGCTGTTCGGGTTGAAGAATGCACCTGCCACTTTCCAGAGGCTTGTGAATCATGTGTTGAATGGGTTGGACGAATTCTGTCTTGCATATCTGGACGATATAGCAGTTTTCAGTGCCACCTGGGAAGACCATGTGAAACACCTCGGGATTGTGCTCCAGGCTCTTCAGAAAGCCCACTTGACCATAAAGGCTAGTAAGTGCCAGATTGGACAAGGCTCAGTGGTTTACCTTGGACATGAAGTAGGTGGAGGGAGGATACAGCCTCTACCCAGTAAAGTACAAGCAGTACAAGACTGGCCTACCCCCACTACGCAAACCCAAGTGAGAGCCTTTTTAGGACTCACGGGGTATTACCGCAATTTTGTGGCAGACTATGGTACCATAGCTGCTCCTCTGACTGCCCTCACAACTCCGAAGAAACCCAAGAAGGTAACTTGGACCGACGAGTGTGAGAAGGCCTTCAATGGCTTAAAAGACTCCTTGTGCCAGGCCCCTGTGCTCAGGGCCCCTGATTATCAAAGACCTTTTATCGTGCAGACGGATGCCTCTGACACTGGGATAGGAGCTGTACTATCACAAGTAGATGAGAAGGGTAAGGAACACCCTATCGGTTTTATTAGTCGCCAGCTTAAGGACAGAGAGCTCAGATGGTCCACGGTAGAGAAAGAATGTTTCTCTGTTGTGTGGGCCCTAAGGAAGCTGAGGCCCTACCTCTATGGGACCCACTTCACTGTGCAGACTGACCATAAGCCGTTAAAGTGGCTAATGAACATGAAGGGGGAGAATCCAAAGTTGCTTAGGTGGTCCATAAGTCTTCAAGGCTTCGACTTCACTATTGAGCATAGACCAGGTGTCCAACATAGCAATGCTGATGGGTTGTCCAGAATGTTTAACCGACCTGAACAAGAGACTCATCCAGGGGTGGATTAGTTCCCCCTGTCCATAGTCTGGGAGGGGCGAGTGTTAGGAAAGATTTCGTAATTGTAGGGAATTTTCCTTCCATGTGGCAACCCCTAAACTTTTTGCTATTGTTTTTAACCTTGTTCTTGACTTTGCCAGAGAAGTACAGCCTTCTGCCGCACTTCTCTGGGCTTTCGCTCCTTTCTTACGGGGAAACTGACATGCCCTTAAGACAGTCAGTACCGGGGAACGTGGTTTCCCGTAGTTTCTTTTATCGTGTCGCAGCTTTAGTGCAACACGACACAAGAGGGCACTGTAAGCTAAGTTACAGCTCTCTTGGGTCTCTAGCCTTCTACAGGCCCTAGATACTCTTTTAGGATGGTATTTGATCGGTGCAAGTCATTCAGGGACTGGAATGGTGGCAGCGATCGTTTTGTTTATTTTGAGCTCCTTTTGGCGTTCTGAGCACGTTTTTGCACTGAACCCAAAATGGTGGCCTGGCTCCCAAAATGGCCAGGCCGCGAGGCTCCTTTGTCCTGTCCACTGTCCGTCTTGCTCCCTTCACCTTCCCCAGGTCCGGCGACCTGGGGCCTTCCTTATTTGGGCATGTACTTTCCCGCGAAACGTGGTTGCTTTCGCGGGCTTCTACATGTCGTTTGTGTGCCTCCAGGGTGTGGGCTGGGATGTCTGGTCCCAATACACATCCTGGGTGCCAGAGAGTCTAGGGTGGTGTGAATGCCTGGGACCACCGTGGTCCGTGATTGGTCCACGTATGGTATGTGTTTTGAAGATCGGATCTCCCATTGGCTCCCCTCCGTTTTGGCACGAAGGGAACCGTGGATAAGAGGGGGCTGGAAACACCACTACCATGTCGATCTCCTGAGTTCTCACGAACGAAGGAATACAGGAGCCAAGTATCCTGCAACTACGAGGCTGGACCGAGGAATCGCTGGTGACCCGCTGAAGGAATCCTCCTTTGCACTGCTGTCGTCCGGAGAGCCCCTGTCCTCCTTTGATCGAACCAGAAGGCCTGTACTGGTGCTTCGACCTTTGGAATAGCAGGAACAGCTATTCCCGGCATCTTCAACCATCTCCTGCCAAGTAAGCCTTCGGAAGCGTCTCTGGGCCATCCAGTTGACTGACCAGCTTACAAAGGAGTTTGGCTCTGCAACCGCCGCCAGGTTGTGTTGTATTGTGAGTCCTTGTCCCTCTCCCACGCTTCGTACGCTTGGCGTCCCCAGGTCTGAAGGGAGGAGGGTTCATTTGGCTCGAATACACACGGCCGCTCCGTTGTCCTGTGCGGCAACAAAACTGTGCCGGTTTCGTCGATTGGGACGTCTTTTTGCTCTGCACGACTACAAAGCGTTCCCTGCTCTTCTGAACCTGCCAGCTGCTGAAACTATCGTGGAGAAGCCTGGGTCTGCTTGCTTCGGGGACCGGTGAGTAGTATATCTAGGATCTGGTCGCCCTCCTGCAGTATCCCATTGCTTTTCCATGCTGTGTAAAAACAGCACCCTTTTGCCGCGCTCGCGCTCTGCTTCTGCCCGCTGTGGAGGCTGCGCTTGAGTTGCGGAACCTGTTCTTCTTCTGCTGTGCACTAACGTGAACCGCCTGACTTCCTCCGAAGAGCTTCCCCTTGTGCCCGTCGGCACCGGCGTGGCAGGTACTTTGAGCACAAGGCTCCACTCTTCGCAGGGCTCGGACTTCCATCTAGTTAGGTGCCTATGAAGGCGAACTGAGTCGAAAGCATTATCGCACTGCCTGTTTTCCTTCCCTGGCAGGTGGACTACATATTTCGTGCTTTAAACGCTTGCGACTGTGTATTTGTATATATATTGTGTTGATATGGTATGTGTTGGTTTAATATTGTGATTTTCTCGCTACGGTCATTATTTTAAAGGCCTTAAAATAAATGTGTATCTATTTTTGATATAACAACTGTTTGGAGTAGTTTGTAAGCGCTCTTGCTTTGTGTGCTCATTGCGGGCTTTCAGTCACCCTCACCCCTCTTGAGACCTAGTCTTGACCGCCGCGATCGCTACCTTGATTGGTCTGGCTTGTCCAGAGGTTACCCTGTTCCAAGTAATTAGGTTGGCCTTCTGAACTTCTGCGCCACCAGGACAGAGTTCAGAAATCCGTCTTAACAGCAGCATTGAGATATCACATCTCATGCTATCGGAAGGGTCTCAGGTTTGGAAAGGGAAGGATTTGGATTTCACATGTTATAGGATGGTTCTCAGGTTTGGTTTTAGAAGCATTAAGATATAACATCTCATGCTATAGGAAGGGTCTCAGGTTTGGAAGGGGAAGGATTTGGATCTCACATCTCATGTTTTAGGACGGGTCTCAGGTTTGGTATTAGAAGCATTGAGATATCACATCTCATGGTATAGGAAGGGTCTCAGGATTGGAATGGGAAGGAGTTGGATATCACATTGAATGGGAAGGAGTTTGATATCACATCTCAAGCTATAGGAAGGGTCTCCGGATTGGAATGGGAAGGAGTTTGATATTACATCTCATGCTATCGGAAGGGTATCAGGATTGGATTTGGAAGGAGTTGGATATCCCATCTCATGCTATAGGAAGGGTCATCAGGTTTGGTATAAGCATTGAGATATCACATCTCTGCTATCGGAAGGGTCTCAGGATAGGAATGGGAAGGACTTAGATATCACATCTCATACTATAGGGAGGGTCTCAGTTTTGATATTAGAAGCATTGAGATATCACATCTCATGCTATCGGAAGGGTCTCAGGATTGGAATGGGATGGAGTTGGATATCACATCTCAAGCTTTCTCAGGATTGGAATGGGAAGGAGTTTGATATCACATTTCAAGCTATAGGAAGGGTCTCAGGTTTGGAAGGGGAAGGATTTGGATCTCACATCTCATGTTTTAGGACTGGTCTCAGGTTTGGTATTAGAAGCTTTGAGATATCACATCTCATGGTATAGGAAGGGTCTCAGGATTGGAATGGGAAGGAGTTGGATATCACATTGAATGGGAAGGAGTTTGATATCACATCTCAAGCTATAGGAAGGGTCTCAGGTTTGGAAAGGGAATGATTTGGATTTCACATCTCATGTTATAGGATGGTTCTCCTGTTTGGTTTTAGAAGCATTGAGATATCACATCTCATGCTATAGGAAGAGTCTCAGGATTGGAATGTGAAGGAGTTGGATATCACGTCATGTTATAGGAAGGGTCTCAGGATTGGAATGGGAAGGAGTTGGATATCACATCTCATGCTAAAGGAAGGGTTTCAGGTTTGATAGAAGCAAAGGTTTGGAATGGGAAGGAGTTGGATATCACATCTCAGGTTTGGTATTAGAAGCAGTGAGATATCACATCTCATTCTATAGGAAGGGTCTCAGGATTGGAATTGGAAGGAGTTGTATATGACATCTCATGCCATAGGAAGGGTCACAGGTTTGGTATAAGCATTGAGATATCACATCTCTGCTATCAGAAGGGTCTCAGGATTGGAATGGGAAGGAGTTGTATATCCCATCTCGGTGAAGGAAGGGTCTCAGGTTTGGTATTAGAAGCATTGAGATATCACATCTCATGCTATAGGAAGGGTCTAAGGTTTCGAAGGGGAAGGATTTGGAAATCACATCTCATGTTATAGGACCGGTCTCAGGTTTGGTATTAGAAGCATTGAGATATCAAGTCTCATGGTATAGGACGGGTCTCAGAATTGGAATGGGAAGGAGTTGGATATCACTTCTCAAGCTATAGGAAGGGTCTCAGGATTGGAATGGGAAGGAGTTTGATATCACATCTCATGCCATGGTATGGGTCTCTGGTTTTGTAATGGCATTGGGATATCACATCTCATGCTATCGGAAGGGTATCAGGATTGGAATGGGAAGGAGTTGGATATCACATCTCCTGCTAGCCGGTCAAGTGGCACTGCGAGTAGAGCGCTCGCTTTGACACCCGTGCAGAGCCTGTTAACGCAGGTTCGAATCCCGGCAGGGCCAAACTCAGCCTTTCATCCTTCCGAGGTCGATAAATGAGCACCACACACCGTGGGTAATAATAAGCAGCGCTCAGATACCTGAGGGTTCGTAGCGCTATATAAAAGCCTAATTATTATTATTATTATAAAGGAAGGGTCTCAGGTTTGATAGAAGCATTGAGATATCATCTCATGCTATAGGAAGGAACTCAGGATTGGAAAGGGAAGGAGTTGGATATCACATCTCCTGCTAAAGGAAGGGTCTCAGGTTTGATAGAAGCATTGAGATATCATCTCATGCTATAGGAAGGAACTCAGGATTGGAATGGGAAGGAGTTGGATATCACATCTCATGCCATAGGAAGGGTCATCAGGTTTGGTATAAGCATTGAGATATCACATCTCTGCTATCGGAAGGGTCTCAGGATAGGAATGGGAAGGACTTAGATATCACATCTCATACAATAGGGAGGGTTTCAGTTTTGATATTAGAAGCATTGAGATATCGCATCTCATGCTATCGGAAGGGTCTCAGGATTGGAATGGGATGGAGTTGGATATCACATCTCAAGCTATCTCAGGATTGGAATGGGAAGGAGTTTGATATCACATTTCAAGCTATAGGAAGGGTCTCAGGTTTGGAAGGGGAAGGATTTGGATCTCACATCTCATGTTTTAGGACGGGTCTCAGGTTTGGTATTAGAAGCATTGAGATATCACATCTCATGGTATAGGAAGGGTCTCAGGATTGGAATGGGAAGGAGTTGGATATCACATCTCAAGCTATCTCAGGATTGGAATGGGAAGGAGTTTGATATCACATCTCAAGCTAGAGGAAGGGTCTCA
Source organism: Ambystoma mexicanum (assembly GCF_040938575.1). Lineage (NCBI taxonomy): Eukaryota > Metazoa > Chordata > Amphibia > Caudata > Ambystomatidae > Ambystoma > Ambystoma mexicanum. The sequence continues at coordinate 648,280 of NW_027182477.1, forward strand.
GGTTTGGAAAGGGAAGGATTTGGATTTCACATCTCATGTTATAGGATCGTTCTCATGTTTGGTTTTAGCAGCATTGAGATATCACATCTCATGCTATCGGAAGGGTCTCAAGTTTGGAAAGGGAAGGATTTGGATTTAACATGTTATAGGATGGTTCTCAGGTTTGGTTTTAGAAGCATTAAGATATAACATCTCATGCTATAGGAAGGGTCTCAGGTTTGGAATGGGAAGGAGTTGGATATCACATCTCATGCTAAAGGAAAGGTCTCAGGTTTGGAAGGGGAAGGATTTGGATCTCACATCTCATGTTTTAGGACGGGTCTCAGGTTTGGTATTAGAAGCATTGAGATATCACATCTCATGGTATAGGAAGGGTCTCAGGATTGGAATGGGAAGGAGTTGGATATCACATTGAATGGGAAGGAGTTTGATATCACATCTCAAGCTATGGGAATGGTCTCAGGATTGGAATGGGAAGGAGTTTGATATCACATTTCAAGCTATAGGAAGGGTCTCAGGTTTGGAAGGGGAAGGATTTGGATCTCACGTCTCATGTTTTAGGACGGGTCTCAGGTTTGGTATTAGAAGCATTGAGATATCACATCTCATGGTATAGGAAGGGTCTCAGGATTGGAATGGGAAGGAGTTGGATATCACATCTCAAGCTATCTCAGGATTGGAATGGGAAGAAGTTTGATATCACATTTCAAGCTATAGGAAGGGTCTCAGGTTTGGAAGGGGAAGGATTTGGATCTCACATCTCATGTTTTAGGACGGGTCTCAGGTTTGGTATTAGAAGCATTGAGATATCACATCTCATGGTATAGGAAGGGTCTCAGGATTGGAATGGGAAGGAGTTGGATATCACATTGAATGGGAAGGAGTTTGATATCACATCTCAAGCTATGGGAATGGTCTCAGGATTGGAATGGGAAGGAGTTTGATATCACATTTCAAGCTATAGGAAGGGTCTCAGGTTTGGAAGGGGAAGGATTTGGATCTCACATCTCATGTTTTAGGACGGGTCTCAGGTTTGGTATTAGAAGCATTGAGATATCACATCTCATGGTATAGGAAGGGTCTCAGGATTGGAATGGGAAGGAGTTGGATATCACATCTCAAGCTATCTCAGGATTGGAATGGGAAGGAGTTTGATATCACATTTCAAGCTATAGGAAGGGTCTCAGGTTTGGAAGGGGAAGGATTTGGATCTCACATCTCATGTTTTAGGACGGGTCTCAGGTTTGGTATTAGAAGCATTGAGATATCACATCTCATGGTATAGGAAGGGTCTCAGGATTGGAATGGGAAGGAGTTGGATATCACATCTCAAGCTATCTCAGGATTGGAATGGGAAGGAGTTTGATATCACATCTCAAGCTAGAGGAAGGGTCTCAGGTTTGGAAAGGGAAGGATTTGGATTTCACATCTCATGTTATAGGATCGTTCTCATGTTTGGTTTTAGCAGCATTGAGATATCACATCTCATGCTATCGGAAGGGTCTCAAGTTTGGAAAGGGAAGGATTTGGATTTCACATGTTATAGGATGGTTCTCAGGTTTGGTTTTAGAAGCATTAAGATATAACATCTCATGCTATAGGAAGGGTCTCAGGTTTGGAATGGGAAGGAGTTGGATATCACATCTCATGCTAAAGGAAAGGTCTCAGGTTTGGAAGGGGAAGGATTTGGATCTCACATCTCATGTTTTAGGACGGGTCTCAGGTTTGGTATTAGAAGCATTGAGATATCACATCTCATGGTATAGGAAGGGTCTCAGGATTGGAATTGGAAGGAGTTGGATATCACATTGAATGGGAAGGAGTTTGATATCACATCTCAAGCTATGGGAATGGTCTCAGGATTGGAATGGGAAGGAGTTTGATATCACATCTTATGCCATGGTATGGGTCTCGGGTTTTGTAGAGGCATTGGGATATCACATCTCATGCTATCGGAAGGGTATCAGGATTGGATTTGGAAGGAGTTGGATATCCCATCTCATGCTATAGGAAGGGTCATCAGGTTTGGTATAAGCATTGAGACATCACATCTCTGCTATCGGAAGGGTCTCAGGATAGGAATGGGAAGGACTTAGATATCACATCTCATACTATAGGGAGGGTCTCAGTTTTGATATTAGAAGCATTGAGATATCACATCTCATGCTATCGGAAGGGTCTCAGGATTGGAATGGGATGGAGTTGGATATCACATCTCAAGCTTTCGAAGGATTGGAATGGGAAGGAGTTTGATATCACATTTCAAGCTATAGGAAGGGTCTCAGGTTTGGAAGGGGAAGGATTTGGATCTCACATCTCATGTTTTAGGACGGGTCTCAGGTTTGGTATTAGAAGCATTGAGATATCACATCTCATGGTATAGGAAGGGTCTCAGGATTGGAATGGGAAGGAGTTGGATATCACATCTCAAGCTATCTCAGGATTGGAATGGGAAGGAGTTTGATATCACATCTCAAGCTAGAGGAAGGGTCTCAGGTTTGGAAAGGGAAGGATTTGGATTTCACATCTCATGTTATAGGATCGTTCTCATGTTTGGTTTTAGCAGCATTGAGATATCACATCTCATGCTATCGGAAGGGTCTCAGGTTTGGAAAGGGAAGGATTTGGATTTCACATGTTATAGGATGGTTCTCAGGTTTGGTTTTAGAAGCATTAAGATATAACATCTCATGCTATAGGAAGGGTCTCGGGTTTGGAATGGGAAGGAGTTGGATATCACATCTCATGCTAAAGGAAAGGTCTCAGGTTTGGAAGGGGAAGGATTTGGATCTCACATCTCATGTTTTAGGACGGGTCTCAGGTTTGGTATTAGAAGCATTGAGATATCACATATCATGGTATAGGAAGGGTCTCAGGATTGGAATGGGAAGGAGTTGGATATCACATTGAATGGGAAGGAGTTTGATATCACATCTCAAGCTATAGGAAGGGTCTCAGGTTTGGAAAGGGAATGATTTGGATTTCACATCTCATGTTATAGGATGGTTCTCCTGTTTGGTTTTAGAAGCATTGAGATGTCACATCTCATGCTATAGGAAGAGTCTCAGGATTGGAATGGGAAGGAGTTGGATATCACGTCATGTTATAGGAAGGGTCTCAAGATTGGAATGGGAAGGAGTTGGATATCACATCTCATGCTAAAGGAAGGGTTTCAGGTTTGATAGAAGCAAAGTTTTGGAATGGGAAGGAGTTGGATATCACATCTCAGGTTTGGTATTAGAAGCAGTGAGATATCACATCTCATTCTATAGGAAGGGTCTCAGGATTGGAATTGGAAGGAGTTGTATATGACATCTCATGCCATAGGAAGGGTCACAGGTTTGGTATAAGCATTGAGATATCACATCTCTGCTATCAGAAGGGTCTCAGGATTGGAATGGGAAGGAGTTGGATATCCCATCTCGTTAAAGGAAGGGTCTCAGGTTTGGTATTAGAAGCATTGAGATATCACATCTCATGCTATAGGAAGGGTCTAAGGTTTGGAAGGGGAAGGATTTGGATATCACATCTCATGTTATAGGACCGGTCTCAGGTTTGGTATTAGAAGCATTGAGATATCAAGTCTCATGGTATAGGACGGGTCTCAGAATTGGAATGGGAAGGAGTTGGATATCACATCTCAAGTTATAGGAAGGGTCTCAGGATTGGAATGGGAAGGAGTTTGATATCACATCTCATGCCATGGTATGGGTCTCGGGTTTTGTAGAGGCATTGGGATATCACATCTCATGCTATCGGAAGGGTATCCGTATTGGATTTGGAAGGAGTTGGATATCCCATCTCATGCTATAGGAAGGGTCTAAGGTTGGAATGGGAAGGCGTTGGATATCACATCTCATGTTATAGGAAGGGTCTCAGATTGGAATGGGAAGGACTTGGATATCACATCTCATTATATAGGAAGGCTCTCAGGGTTGGAAGGGGAAGGAGTTGGATATCACATTTCATGTTAGAGGTTGTATCTCAGGTTTGGTATTAGAGGCATTGAGATATCACATCTCATGCTATCAGAAGGGTCTCAGGATTGGAATGGGTAGGAGTTGGATATCACATCTCATGCTAAAGGGAGGGCCTAAGGTTTGGAAGGGGAAGGATTTGGATATCACATCTCATGTTATAGGAAGGATCTCAGGTTTGGTATTAGAAGCATTGAGATATCACATCTCATGCTATCGGAAGGGTCTCAGGTTTGGTATAAGCATTGAGATATCAAATCTCTGCTATCGGAAGGGTCTCAGGATTGGAATGGGAAGGACTTGGATATCACAATTCATGTTATAGGAAGGGTCTCAGGTTTGGTATTAGAAGCATTGAGATATCACATCTCATGCTATAGGAAGGGTCTCAGGATTGGAATGGGAAGGACTTGGATATCACATCTCATGTTATAGGAAGGGTCTCAGGTTTGGTATTAGAAGCATTGAGATATCACATCTCATGCTATAGGAAGGGTCTCAGGAATGGAATGGGAAGGACTTGGATATCACATCTCATGATAAAGGAAGGGTCTAAGGTTTGGAAGGGGAAGGATTAGGATATCACATCTCATGTTATTGGACCGGTCTCAGGTTTGGTATTAGAAGCATTGAGATATCAAGTCTCATGGTATAGGACGGGAGTTTGATATCACATCTCATGCCATGATATGGGTCTCAGGTTTTGTAGAAGCATTGGGATATCACATCTCATGCTATCGAAAGGGTTTCAGGATTGCATTTGGAAGGAGTTGGATATCCCATCTCATGCTATAGGAAGGGTCTCAGGTTGGAATGGGAAGGAGTTGGATATCACATCTCATGTTATAGGAAGGGTCTCAGGATTGGAATGGGAAGGACTTGGATATCACATCTCATGCTGTAGGAAGGCTCGCAGGTTTGGAAAGGCAAGGAGTTGGATATCACATTTCATGTTAGAGGTAGGATCTCAGGTTTGGTATTAGAGGCACTGAGATATCACATCTCATGCTATCAGAAGGGTATCAGGATTGGAATGGGAAGGAGTTGGATATCACATCTCATGCTAAAGGGAGGGTCTCAGGTTTGGAAGGGGAAGGATTTGGATATCACATCTCATGTTATAGGAAGGATCTCAATTTTGGTATTAGAAGCATTGAGATATCACATCTCATGCTATCGGAAGGATCTCAGGTTTGGTATTAGAAGCATTGAGATATCACATCTCATGCTATCGGAAGGATCTCAGGTTTGGTATTAGAAGCATTGAGATATCACATCTCATGTTATAGGAAGGATCTCAGGTTTGGTATTAAAAGCATTGAGATATCACATCTCATGCTATAGGAAGGGTCTCAGGAGTGGAATTGCAAGGAGTTGGATATCACATCTCATGCTAAAGGAGGGGTCTCAGTTTTGGTAGAAGCATTGAGATATCACATCTCATGCTATAGGAAGGGTCTCAGGATTGGAATGGGAAGGAGTTGGATATCACATCTCATGCTATATGTAGGGTCTCAGGTTTTGTATAAGCATTGCGATATCACATCTCTGCTATCGGAAGGGTCTCAGGATTGGAATGGGAAGGACTTAGATATCGCATCTCATGCTATAGGGAGGGTCTCAGTATTGATATTAGAAGCATTGAGATATCACATCTCATGCTATCGGAAGGGTGTCAGGATTGGAATGGGAGGAGCTGGATATCACATCTCATGCTAAAGGAAGGGTCTCAGGTTTGGAAGGGGAAGGATTTGGATATCACATCTCATGTTATAGGACGGGTCTCAGGTTTGGTATTAGAAGCATTCAGATATCACATCTCATGCTATAGGAAGTGTCTCAGGATTGGAATGGGAAGGAGTTGGATTTCACATCTCATGCTATAGGAAGGGTTTCAGGTTTGGTAGAAGCATTGAGATATCACATCTCATGCTTTAGGAAGAGTCTCAGGTTTGGGAAGGGAAGGATTTGGATTTCACATCTCATGTTATAGGATGGTTCTCATGTTTGGTTTTTGAAGCATTGAGATATCACATCTCATGCTATCGGAAGGGTCTCAGGTTTGGAATGGGAAGGAGTTGGATATCATATCTCATGTTATAGGAAGGATCTCAGTTTGGTATTAGAAGCATTGAGATATCACATCTCATGCTATAGGAAGGGTCTCAGGATTGGAATGGGAAGGAGTTGGATATCACATCTCATGCTATAGGGAGGGTCTCAGTTTTGATATTAGAAGCATTGAGATATCACATCTCATGCTATAGGAAGGGTCTCAGGAATGGAATGGGAAGGACTTGGATATCACATCTCATGATAAACGAAGGGTCTAAGGTTTGGAAGGGGAAGGATTAGGATATCACATCTCATGTTATTGGACCGGTCTCAGGTTTGGTATTAGAAGCATTGAGATATCAAGTCTCATGGTATAGGACGGGAGTTTGATATCACATCTCATGCCATGATATGGGTCTCAGGTTTTGTAGAAGCATTGGGATATCACATCTCATGCTATCGAAAGGGTTTCAGGATTGCATTTGGAAGGAGTTGGATATCCCATCTCATGCTATAGGAAGGGTCTCAGGTTGGAATGGGAAGGAGTTGGATATCACATCTCATGTTATAGGAAGGGTCTCAGGATTGGAATGGGAAGGACTTGGATATCACATCTCATGCTGTAGGAAGGCTCGCAGGTTTGGAAAGGCAAGGAGTTGGATATCACATTTCATGTTAGAGGTAGGATCTCAGGTTTGGTATTAGAGGCACTGAGATATCACATCTCATGCTATCAGAAGGGTATCAGGATTGGAATGGGAAGGAGTTGGATATCACATCTCATGCTAAAGGGAGGGTCTCAGGTTTGGAAGGGGAAGGATTTGGATATCACATCTCATGTTATAGGAAGGATCTCAATTTTGGTATTAGAAGCATTGAGATATCACATCTCATGCTATCGGAAGGATCTCAGGTTTGGTATTAGAAGCATTGAGATATCACATCTCATGCTATCGGAAGGATCTCAGGTTTGGTATTAGAAGCATTGAGATATCACATCTCATGTTATAGGAAGGATCTCAGGTTTGGTATTAAAAGCATTGAGATATCACATCTCATGCTATAGGAAGGGTCTCAGGAGTGGAATTGCAAGGAGTTGGATATCACATCTCATGCTAAAGGAGGGGTCTCAGTTTTGGTAGAAGCATTGAGATATCACATCTCATGCTATAGGAAGGGTCTCAGGATTGGAATGGGAAGGAGTTGGATATCACATCTCATGCTATATGTAGGGTCTCAGGTTTTGTATAAGCATTGCGATATCACATCTCTGCTATCGGAAGGGTCTCAGGATTGGAATGGGAAGGACTTAGATATCGCATCTCATGCTATAGGGAGGGTCTCAGTATTGATATTAGAAGCATTGAGATATCACATCTCATGCTATCGGAAGGGTGTCAGGATTGGAATGGGAGGAGCTGGATATCACATCTCATGCTAAAGGAAGGGTCTCAGGTTTGGAAGGGGAAGGATTTGGATATCACATCTCATGTTATAGGACGGGTCTCAGGTTTGGTATTAGAAGCATTCAGATATCACATCTCATGCTATAGGAAGTGTCTCAGGATTGGAATGGGAAGGAGTTGGATTTCACATCTCATGCTATAGGAAGGGTTTCAGGTTTGGTAGAAGCATTGAGATATCACATCTCATGCTTTAGGAAGAGTCTCAGGTTTGGGAAGGGAAGGATTTGGATTTCACATCTCATGTTATAGGATGGTTCTCATGTTTGGTTTTTGAAGCATTGAGATATCACATCTCATGCTATCGGAAGGGTCTCAGGTTTGGAATGGGAAGGAGTTGGATATCATATCTCATGTTATAGGAAGGATCTCAGTTTGGTATTAGAAGCATTGAGATATCACATCTCATGCTATAGGAAGGGTCTCAGGATTGGAATGGGAAGGAGTTGGATATCACATCTCATGCTATAGGGAGGGTCTCAGTTTTGATATTAGAAGCATTGAGATATCACATATGCTATTGGAAGGGTCTCAGTATTGGAATTGGAAGGAGTTGGATATCACATCTCATGCTATAGGAAGGATCTCAGGATTGGAATGGGAAGGACTTGGATATCACATCTCATGTTATAGGAAGGGTCTCAGGTTTGGTATTAGAAGCATTGAGATATCACATCTCATGCTATAGGAAGGGTCTCAGGAATGGAATGGGAAGGACTTTGATATCACATCTCATGATAAAGGAAGGGTCTAAGGTTTGGAAGGGGAAGGATTAGGATATCACATCTCATGTTATTGGACCGGTCTCAGGTTTGGTATTAGAAGCATTGAGATATCAAGTCTCATGGTATAGGACGGGAGTTTGATATCACATCTCATGCCATGATATGGGTCTCAGGTTTTGTAGAAGCATTGGGATAGCACATCTCATGCTATCGGAAGTGTTTCAGGATTGCATTTGGAAGGAGTTGGATATCCCATCTCATGCTATAGGAAGGGTCTCAGGTTGGAATGGGAAGGAGTTGGATATCACATCTCATGTTATAGGAAGGGTCTCAGGATTGGAATGGGAAGGACTTGGATATCACATCTCATGCTGTAGGAAGGCTCGCAGGTTTGGAAAGGCAAGGAGTTGGATATCACATTTCATGTTAGAGGTAGGATCTCAGGTTTGGTATTAGAGGCATTGAGATATCACATCTCATGCTATCAGAAGGGTATCAGGATTGGAATGGGAAGGAGTTGGATATCACATCTCATGCTAAAGGGAGGGTCTCAGGTTTGGAAGGGGAAGGATTTGGATATCACATCTCATGTTATAGGAAGGATCTCAATTTTGGTATTAGAAGCATTGAGATATCACATCTCATGCTATCGGAAGGATCTCAGGTTTGGTATTAGAAGCATTGAGATATCACATCTCATGCTATCGGAAGGATCTCAGGTTTGGTATTAGAAGCATTGAGATATCACATCTCATGTTATAGGAAGGATCTCAGGTTTGGTATTAAAAGCATTGAGATATCACATCTCATGCTATAGGAAGGGTCTCAGGAGTGGAATTGCAAGGAGTTGGATATCACATCTCATGCTAAAGGAGGGGTCTCAGTTTTGGTAGAAGCATTGAGATATCACATCTCATGCTATAGGAAGGGTCTCAGGATTGGAATGGGAAGGAGTTGGATATCACATCTCATGCTATACGAAGGGTCTCAGGTTTTGTATAAGCATTGCGATATCACATCTCTGCTATCGGAAGGGTCTCAGGATTGGAATGGGAAGGACTTAGATATCGCATCTCATGCTATAGGGAGGGTCTCAGCATTGATATTAGAAGCATTGAGATATCACATCTCATGCTATCGGAAGGGTGTCAGGATTGGAATGGGAGGAGCTGGATATCACATCTCATGCTAAAGGAAGGGTCTCAGGTTTGGAAGGGGAAGGATTTGGATATCACATCTCATGTTATAGGACGGGTCTCAGGTTTGGTATTAGAAGCATTCAGATATCACATCTCATGCTATAGGAAGTGTCTCAGGATTGGAATGGGAAGGAGTTGGATATCACATCTCATGCTATAGGAAGGGTTTCAGGTTTGGTAGAAGCATTGAGATATCACATCTCATGCTATAGGAAGAGTCTCAGGTTTGGGAAGGGAAGGATTTGGATTTCACATCTCATGTTATAGGATGGTTCTCAGGTTTGGTTTTTGAAGCATTGAGATATCACATCTCATGCTATCGGAAGGGTCTCAGGTTTGGAATGGGAAGGAGTTGGATATCATATCTCATGTTATAGGAAGGATCTCAGTTTGGTATTAGAAGCATTAAGATATCACATCTCATGCTATAGGAAGGGTCTCAGGATTGGAATGGGAAGGAGTTGGATATCACATCTCATGCTATAGGGAGGGTCTCAGTTTTGATATTAGAAGCATTGAGATATCACATATGCTATTGGAAGGGTCTCAGTAATGGAATTGGAAGGAGTTGGATATCACATCACATGCTATAGGAAGGATCTCAGGTTGGAATGGGAAGAAGTTGGATATCACATCTCATGTTATAGGAAGGGTCTCAAGATTGGAATGGGAAGGATTCGGATATTACATCTCTTGCTATATGAAGGGTCTCGGGTTTTTTATTAGAAACATTGAGATATCACATTTCATGCTATAGGAAGGGTTTCAGGATTGGAATGGGAAGGATTTGGATATCACATCTCATGCTAAAGGAAGGGTCTCAGGTTTGGAAGGGGAAGGATTTGGATATCATATCTCATGTTATAGGACGGGTCCCAGGTTTGGTATCAGAAGCATTGAGATATCACATCTCATGGTATAGGAAGGATCTCAGGTTTGGAATGGGAAGGAATTGGATATCACATCTCATGTTATAGGAAGGATCTCAGGATTGGAATGGGAAGGATTTGGATATCACATCTCTTGCTATAGGAAGGGTCTCAGGTTTTTTATTAGAAACATTGAGATATCACATCTCATGCTATAGGAAGGGTTTCAGGATTGGAATGGGAAGGAGTTGGATATCACGTTTCATGTTATAGGAAGGGTCTCAGGATTGGAATGGGAAGGAGTTGGATATCACATCTCATGCTAAAGGAAGGGTCTCAGGTTTGATAGAAGCATTGAGATATCACATCTCATGCTATGGGAAGGAACTCAGGATTGGAATGGGAAGGAGTTGGATATCACATCTCATGCCATAGGAAGGGTCATCAGGTTTGGTATATGCATTGAGATATCACATCTCTGCTATCGGAAGGGTCTCAGGATAGGAATGGGAAGGACTTAGATATCACATCTCATACTATAGGGAGGGTCTCAGTTTTGATATTAGAAGCATTGAGATATCACATCTCATGCTATCGGAAGGGTCTCAGGATTGGAATGGGATGGAGTTGGATATCACATCTCAAGCTATCTCAGGATTGGAATAGGAAGGAGTTTGATATCACATCTCAAGCTATAGGAAGGGTCTCAGGTTTGGAAGGGGAAGGATTTGGATCTCACATCTCATGTTTTAGGACGGGTCTCAGGTTTGGTATTAGAAGCATTGAGATATCACATCTCATGGTATAGGAAGGGTCTCAGGATTGGAATAGGAAGGAGTTGGATATCACATCTCAAGCTATCTCAGGATTGGAATGGGAAGGAGTTTGATATCACATCTCAAGCTATAGGAAGGGTCTCAGGTTTGGAAAGGGAAGGATTTGGATTTCACATCTCATGTTATAGGATGGTTCTCATGTTTGGTTTTAGAAGCATTGAGATAACATATCTCATGCTATCGGAAGGGTCTCAGGTTTGGAAAGGGAAGGATTTGGATTTCACATGTTATAGGATGGTTCTCAGGTTTGGTTTTAGAAGCATTAAGATATAACATCTCATGCTATAGGAAGGGTCTCAGGTTTGGAATGGGAAGGAGTTGGATATCACATCTCATGCTAAAGGAAAGGTCTCAGGTTTGGAAGGGGAAGGATTTGGATCTCACATCTCATGTTTTAGGACGGGTCTCAGGTTTGGTATTAGAAGCATTGAGATATCACATCTCATGGTATAGGAAGGGTCTCAGGATTGGAATGGGAAGAAGTTGGATATCACATTGAATGGGAAGGAGTTTGATATCACATCTCAAGCTATAGGAAGGGTCTCAGGTTTGGGAAGGGAATGATTTGGATTTCACATCTCATGTTATAGGATGGTTCTCATGTTTGGTTTTAGAAGCATTGAGATATCACATCTCATGCTATAGGAAGAGTCTCAGGAATGGAATGGGAAGGAGTTGGATATCACTTCTCATGTTATAGGAAGGGTCTCAGGATTGGAATGGGAAGGGCTTGGATATCACATCTCATGCTAAAGGAAGGGTCTCAGGTTTGATAGAAGCAAAGGTTTGGAATGGGAAGGAGTTTTATATCACATCTCATGTTATAGGAAGGATCTCAGGTTTGGTATTAGAAGCATTGAGATATCACATCTCATGCTATAGGAAGGGTCTCAGGATTGGAATGGGAAGGAGTTGGATATCACATCTCATGCTATAGGAAGGGTCTCAGGTTTGGTATAAGCATTGAGATATCCCATCTCATGCTATAGGAAGGGTCTCAGGATTGGAATCGGAAGGAGTTGTATATGACATCTCATGCCATAGTAAGGGTCACAGGTTTGGTATAAGCATTGAGATATCACATCTCTGCTATCGGAAGGGTCTCAGGATTGGAATGGGAAGGAGTTGGATATCCCATCTCGTTATAGGAAGGGTCTCAGGTTTGGTATTAGAAGCATTGAGATATCACATCTCATGCTATAGGAAGGGTCTAAGGTTTGGAAGGGGAAGGATTTGGATATCACATCTCATGTTATAGGACCGGTCTCAGGTTTGGTATTAGAAGCATTGAGATATCAAGTCTCATGGTATAGGACGGGTCTCAGAATTGGAATGGGAAGGAGTTGGATATCACATCTCAAGCTATAGGAAGGGTCTCAGGATTGGAATGGGAAGGAGTTTGATATCACATCTCATGCCATGGTATGGGTCTCAGGTTTTGTAGAAGCATTGGGATATCACATCTCATGCTATCGGAAGGGTATCAGGATTGGATTTGGAAGGAGTTGGATATCCCATCTCATGCTATAGGAAGGGTCTCAGGTTGGAAGGGGAAGGATTTGGATATTACATCTCATGTTATAGGACCGGTCTCAGGTTTGGTATTAGAAGCATTGAGATATCAAGTCTCATGGTATAGGACGGGTCTCAGAATTGGAATGGGAAGGAGTTGGATATCACATCTCAAGCTATAGGAAGGGTCTCAGGATTGGAATGGGAAGGCGTTTGATATCACATCTCATGCCACGGTATGGGTCTCAGGTTTTGTAGAGGCATTGGGATATCACATCTCATGCTATCGGTAGGGTATCAAGATTGGATTTGGAAGGAGTTGGATATCCCATCTCATGCTATAGGAAGGGTCTAAGGTTGGAATGGGAAGGAGTTGGATATCACATCTCATGTTATAGGAAGGGTCTCAGGATTGGAATGGGAAGGACTTGGATATCACATCTCATTCTATAGGAAGTCTCTCAGGGTTGGAAGGGGAAGGCGTTGGATATCACATTTCATGTTAGAGGTAGGATCTCAGGTTTGGTATTAGAGGCATTGAGATATCACATCTCATGCTATCAGAAGGGTCTCAGGATTGGAATGGGAAGGAGTTGGATATCACATCTTATGCTAAAGGGAGGGTCTAAGGTATGGAAGGGGAAGGATTTGGATATCACATCTCATGTTATAGGAAGGATCTCATGTTTGGTATTAGAAGCATTGAGATATCACATCTCATGCTATCGGAAGGGTCTCAGGTTTGGTATAAGCATTGAGATATCACATCTCTGCTATCGGAAGGGTCTCAGGATTGGAATGGGAAGGACTTGGATATCACAATTCATGTTATAGGAAGGGTCTCAGGTTTGGTATTAGAAGCATTGAGATATCACATCTCATGCTATAGGAAGGGTCTCAGGATTGGAATGGGAAGGACTTGGATATCACATCTCATGTTATAGGAAGGGTCTCAAGTTTGGTATTAGAAGCATTGAGATATCACATCTCATGCTATAGGAAGGGTCTCAGGAATGGAATGGGAAGGACTTGGATATCACATCTCATGATAAAGGAAGGGTCTAAGGTTTGGAAGGGGAAGGATTTGGATATCACATCTCATGTTATTGGACCGGTCTCAGGTTCGGTATTAGAAGCATTGAGATATCAAGTCTCATGGTATAGGACGGGAGTTTGATATCACATCTCATGCCATGGTATGGGTCTCAGGTTTTGTAGAAGCATTGGGATATCACATATCATGCTATCGGAAGGGTATCAGGATTGGATTTGGAAGGAGTTGGATATCCCATCTCATGCTATAGGAAGGGTCTCAGGTTGGAATGGGAAGGAGTTGGATATCACATCTCATGTTATAGGAAGGGTCTCAGGATTGGAATGGGAAGGACTTGGATATCACATCTCATGCTGTAGGAAGGCTCTCAGGTTTGGAAAGGGAAGGAGTTGGATATCACATTTCATGTTAAAGGTAGGATCTCAGGTTTGGTATTAGAGGCATTGAGATATCACATCTCATGCTATCAGAAGGGTATCAGGATTGGAATGGGAAGGAGTTGGATATCACATCTCATGCTCAAGGGAGGGTCTCAGGTTTGGAAGGGGAAGGATTTGGATATCACATCTCATGTTATAGGAAGGATCTCAGGTTTGGTATTAGAAGCATTGAGATATCACATCTCATGCTATAGGAAGAGTCTCAGGATTGGAATGGGAAGGAGTTGGATATCACATCTCAAGCTATCTCAGGATTGGAATGGGAAGGAGTTTGATATCACATCTCAAGCTATAGGAAGGGTCTCAGGTTTGGAAAGGGAAGGATTTGGATTTCACATCTCATGTTATAGGATGGTTCTCATGTTTGGTTTTAGAAGCATTGAGATATAACATCTCATGCTATAGGAAGGGTCTCAGGTTTGGAATGGGAAGGAGTTGGATATCCCATCGCATGCTAAAGGAAAGGTCTCAGGTTTGGAAGGGGAAGGATTTGGATCTCACATCTCATGTTTTAGGACGGGTCTCAGGTTTGGTATTAGAAGCACTGAAATATCACATCTCATGGTATAGGAAGGGTCTCAGGATTGGAATGGGAAGGAGTTGGATATCACATTGAATGGGAAGGAGTTTGATATCACATCTCAAGCTATAGGAAGGGTCTCAGGTTTGGAAAGGGAATGATTTGGATTTCACATCTCATGTTATAGGATGGTTCTTATGTTTGGTTTTAGAAGCATTGAGATATCACATCTCATGCTATCGGAAGGGTCTCAGGTTTGGAATGGGAAGGAGTTTGATATCGCATCTCAAGTTATAGGAAGGATCTCAGGTTTGGTATTAGAAACATTGAGATATCACATCTCATGCTATAGGAAGGGTCTCAGGTTTGGTATAAGCATTGAGATATCCCATCTCATGCTATAGGAAGGGTCTCACAATTGGAATCGGAAGGAGTTGTATATGACATCTCATGCTATAGGAAGGGTCTCAGGTTTGGTATAAGCATTGAGATATTACATCTCTTCTATCGGAAGGGTCTCAGGATTGGAATGGGAAGGAGTTGGATATCCCATCTCGTTATAGGAAGGGTCTCAGGTTTGGTATTAGAAGCATTGAGATATCACATCTCATGCTATTGGAAAGGTCTCAGGATTGGAAGGGGAAGGATTTGGATATCACATCTCATGTTATAGGACCGTCTCAGTTTTGGTATTAGAAGCATTGAGATATCAAGTCTCATGGTATAGGACGGGTCTCAGAATTGGAATGGGAAGGAGTTGGATATCACATCTCAAGCTATAGGAAGGGTCTCAGGATTGGAATGGGAAGGAGTTTGATATCACATCTCATGCCATGGTATGGGTCTCAGGTTTTGTAGAAGCATTGTGATATCACATCTCATGCTATCGGAAGGGTCTCAGGATTGGAATGGGAAGGAGTTGGATATCACATCTCAAGTTATCTCAGGATTGGAATGGGAAGGAGTTTGATATCACATCTCAAGCTATAGGAAGGGTCTCAGGTTTGGAAAGGGAAGGATTTGGATTTCACATCTCATGTTATAGGATGGTTCTCATGTTTGGTTTTAGAAGCATTGAGATATCACATCTCATGCTATCGGAAGGGTCTCAGGTTTGGAAAGAGAAGGATTTGGATTTCACATGTTATAGGATAGTTCTCAGGTTTGGTTTTAGAAGCATTAAGATATAACATCTCATGCTATAGGAAGGGTCTCAGGTTTGGAATGGGAAGGAGTTGGATATCCCATCTCATGCTAAAGGAAAGGTCTCAGGTTTGGAAGGGGAAGGATTTGGATCTCACATCTCATGTTTTAGGACGGGTCTCAGGTTTGGTATTAGAAGCATTGAAATATCACATCTCATGCTATAGGAAGGGTCTCAGGATTGGAATGGGAAGGAGTTGGATATCACATTGAATGGGAAGGAGTTTGATATCACATCTCAAGCTATAGGAAGGGTCTCAGGTTTGGAAAGGGAATGATTTGGATTTCACATCTCATGTTATAGGATGGTTCTTATGTTTGGTTTTAGAAGCATTGAGATATCACATCTCATGCTATCGGAAGGGTCTCAGGTTTGGAATGGAAAGGGGTTTGATATCACATCTCATGTTATAGGAAGGATCTCAGGTTTGGTATTAGAAGCATTGAGATATCACATCTCATGCTATAGGAAGGGTCTCAGGTTTGGTATAAGCATTGAGATATCCCATCTCATGCTATAGGAAGGGTCTCACAATTGGAATTGGAAGGAGTTGTATATGACATCTCATGCTATAGGAAGGGTCTCAGGTTTGGTATAAGCATTGAGATATCACATCTCTTCTATCGGAAGGGTCTCAGGATTGGAATGGGAAGGAGTTGGATATCCCATCTCGTTATAGGAAGGGTCTCATGTTTGGTATTAGAAGCATTGAGATATCACATCTCATGCTATAGGAAGGGTCTCAGGATTGGAAGGGGAAGGATTTGGATATCACATCTCAAGCCATGTTATGGGTCTCAGGTTTTGTAGAAGCATTGGGATATCACATCTCATGCTATCGGAAGGGTATCAGGATTGGATTTGGAAGGAGTTGGATATCCCGTCTCATGCTATAGGAAGGGTCTAGGGTTGGAATGGGAAGGAGTTGGATATCACATCTCATGTTATAGGAAGGGTCTCAGGATTGGAATGGGAAGGACTTGGATATCACATCTCATTCTATAGGAAGGCTCTCAGGGTTGGAAGGGGAAGGAGTTGGATATCACATTTCATGTTAGAGGTAGGATCTCAGGTTTGATATTAGAGGCATTGAGATATCACATCTCATGCTATCAGAAGGGTCTCAGGATTGGAATGGGAAGGAGTTGGATATCACATCTCATGCTAAAGGGAGGGTCTAAGGTTTGGAAGGGGAAAGATTTGGATATCACATCTCATGTTATAGGAACGATCTCAGGTTTGGTATTAGAAGCATTGAGATATCACATCTCATGCTATCGGAAGGTTCTCAGGTTTGGTATAAGCATTGAGATATCACATCTCTGCTATAGGAAGGGTCTCAGGATTGGAATGGGAAGGACTTGGGTATCACAATTCATGTTATAGGAAGGGTCTCAGGTTTGGTATTAGAAGCATTGAGATATCACATCTCATGCTATAGGAAGGGTCTCAGGAATGGAATGGGAAGGACTTGGATATCACATCTCATGATAAAGGAAGGATCTAAGGTTTGGAAGGGGAAGGATTTGAATATCACATCTCATGTTATTGGACCGGTCTCAGGTTTGGTATTAGAAGCATTGAGATATCAAGTCTCATGGTATAGGACGGGAGTTTGATATCACATCTCATGCCATGGTATGGGTCTCAGGTTTTGTAGAAGCATTGGGATATCCCATCTCATGCTATAGGAAGGGTCTCAGGTTGGAATGGGAAGGAGTTGGATATCACATCTCATGTTATAGGAAGGGTCTCAGGATTGTAATGGGAAGGACTTGGATATCACATCTCATGCTGTAGGAAGGCTCTCAGGTTTGGAAAGGGAAGGAGTTGGATATCACATTTCATGTTAGAGGTAGGATCTCAGGTTTGGTATTAGAGGCATTGAGATATCACATCTCATGCTATCAGAAGGGTATCAGGATTGGAATGGGAAGGAGTTGGATATCACATCTCATGCTAAAGGGAGGGTCTCAGGTTTGGAAGGGGAAGGATTTGGATATCACATCTCATGTTATAGGAAGGATCTCAGGTTTGGTATTAGAAGCATTGAGATATCACATCTCATGCTATCGGAAGGATCTCAGGTTTGGTATTAGAAGCATTGAGATATCACACTCATGCTATAGGAAGGGTCTCAGGATTGGAATGGGAAGGAGTTGGATATCACATCTCATGTTATAGGAAGGATCTCAGGTTTGGTATTAGAAGCATTGAGATATCAGATCTCATGCTATCGGAAGGGTCTCAGGATTGGAATGGGAAGGACTTAGATATCACATCTCATGCTATAGGTAGGGTCTCAGTTTTGATATTAGAAGCATTGAGATATCACATCTCATGCTATGGGAAGGGTCTCAGGATTGGAATGGGAGGAGCTGGATATCACATCTCATGCTAAAGGAAAGGTCTCAGGTTTGGAAGGGAAAGGATTTGGATATCACATCTCATGTTATAGGACGGGTCTCAGGTTTGGTATTAGAAGCATTGAGATATCACATCTCATGCTATAGGAAGTGTCTCAGGATTGGAATGGGAAGGAGTTGGATATCACATCTCATGCTATAGGAAGGGTTTCAGGTTTGGTAGAAGCATTGAGATATCACATCTCATGCTATAGGAAGAGTATCAGGTTTGGGAAGGGAAGGATTTGGATTTCACATCTCATGTTATAGGATGGTTCTCATGTTTGGTTTTTGAAGCATTGAGATATCACATCTCATGCTATCGGAAGGGTCTCAGGTTTGGAATGGGAAGGAGTTTGATATCACATCTCATGTTATAGGAAGGATCTCAGGTTTGGTATTAGAAGCATTGAGATATCACATCTCATGCTATAGGAAGGGTCTCAGGATTGGAATGGGAAGGACTTGGATATCACATCTCATGTTATAGGAAGGGTCTCAGGTTTGGTATTAGAAGCATTGAGATATCACATCTCATGCTATAGGAAGGGTCTCAGGAATGGAATGGAAGGACTTGGATATCACATCTCATGATAAAGGAAGGGTCTAAGGTTTGGTAGGGGAAGGATTAGGATATCACATCTCATGTTATTGGACCGGTCTCAGGTTTGGTATTAGAAGCATTGAGATATCAAGTCTCATGGTATAGGACGGGAGTTTGATATCACATCTCATGCCATGATATGGGTCTCAGGTTTTGTAGAAGCATTGGGATATCACATCTCATGCTATCGGAAGGGTTTCAGGATTGCATTTGGAAGGAGTTGGATATCCCATCTCATGCTATAGGAAGGGTCTCAGGTTGGAATGGGAAGGAGTTGGATATCACATCTCATGTTATAGGAAGGGTCTCAGGATTGGAATGGGAAGGACTTGGATATCACATCTCATGCTGTAGGAAGGCTCGCAGGTTTGGAAAGGCAAGGAGTTGGATATCACATTTCATGTTAGAGGTAGGATCTCAGGTTTGGTATTAGAGGCATTGAGATATCACATCTCATGCTATCAGAAGGGTATCAGGATTGGAATGGGAAGGAGTTGGATATCACATCACATGCTAAAGGGAGGGTCTCAGGTTTGGAAGGGGAAGGATTTGGATATCACATCTCATGTTATAGGAAGGATCTCAATTTTGGTATTAGAAGCATTGAGATATCACATCTCATGCTATCGGAAGGATCTCAGGTTTGGTATTAGAAGCATTGAGATATCACATCTCATGCTATCGGAAGGATCTCAGGTTTGGTATTAGAAGCATTGAGATATCACATCTCATGTTATAGGAAGGATCTCAGGTTTGGTATTAAAAGCATTGAGATATCACATCTCATGCTATAGGAAGGGTCTCAGGAGTGGAATTGCAAGGAGTTGGATATCACATCTCATGCTAAAGGAGGGGTCTCAGTTTTGGTAGAAGCATTGAGATATCACATCTCATGCTATAGGAAGGGTCTCAGGATTGGAATGGGAAGGAGTTGGATATCACATCTCATGCTATATGTAGGGTCTCAGGTTTTGTATAAGCATTGCGATATCACATCTCTGCTATCGGAAGGGTCTCAGGATTGGAATGGGAAGGACTTAGATATCGCATCTCATGCTATAGGGAGGGTCTCAGTATTGATATTAGAAGCATTGAGATATCACATCTCATGCTATCGGAAGGGTGTCAGGATTGGAATGGGAGGAGCTGGATATCACATCTCATGCTAAAGGAAGGGTCTCAGGTTTGGAAGGGGAAGGATTTGGATATCACATCTCATGTTATAGGACGGGTCTCAGGTTTGGTATTAGAAGCATTCAGATATCACATCTCATGCTATAGGAAGTGTCTCAGGATTGGAATGGGAAGGAGTTGGATTTCACATCTCATGCTATAGGAAGGGTTTCAGGTTTGGTAGAAGCATTGAGATATCACATCTCATGCTATAGGAAGAGTCTCAGGTTTGGGAAGGGAAGGATTTGGATTTCACATCTCATGTTATAGGATGGTTCTCATGTTTGGTTTTTGAAGCATTGAGATGTCACATCTCATGCTATCGGAAGGGTCTCAGGTTTGGAATGGGAAGGAGTTGGATATCATATCTCATGTTACAGGAAGGATCTCAGTTTGGTATTAGAAGCATTGAGATATCACATCTCATGCTATAGGAAGGGTCTCAGGATTGGAATGGGAAGGAGTTGGATATCACATCTCATGCTATAGGGAGGGTCTCAGTTTTGATATTAGAAGCATTGAGATATCACATATGCTATTGGAAGGGTCTCAGTATTGGAATTGGAAGGAGTTGGATATCACATCTCATGCTATAGGAAGGATCTCAGGATTGGAATGGGAAGGACTTGGATATCACATCTCATGTTATAGGAAGGGTCTCAGGTTTGGTATTAGAAGCATTGAGATATCACATCTCATGCTATAGGAAGGGTCTCAGGAATGGAATGGGAAGGACTTGGATATCACATCTCATGATAAAGGAAGGGTCTAAGGTTTGGAAGGGGAAGGATTAGGATATCACATCTCATGTTATTGGACCGGTCTCAGGTTTGGTATTAGAAGCATTGAGATATCAAGTCTCATGGTATAGGACGGGAGTTTGATATCACATCTCATGCCATGATATGGGTCTCAGGTTTTGTAGAAGCATTGGGATATCACATCTCATGCTATCGGAAGTGTTTCAGGATTGCATTTGGAAGGAGTTGGATATCCCATCTCATGCTATAGGAAGGGTCTCAGGTTGGAATGGGAAGGAGTTGGATATCACATCTCATGTTATAGGAAGGGTCTCAGGATTGGAATGGGAAGGACTTGGATATCACATCTCATGCTGTAGGAAGGCTCGCAGGTTTGGAAAGGCAAGGAGTTGGATATCACATTTCATGTTAGAGGTAGGATCTCAGGTTTGGTATTAGAGGCATTGAGATATCACATCTCATGCTATCAGAAGGGTATCAGGATTGGAATGGGAAGGAGTTGGATATCACATCTCATGCTAAAGGGAGGGTCTCAGGTTTGGAAGGGGAAGGATTTGGATATCACATCTCATGTTATAGGAAGGATCTCAATTTTGGTATTAGAAGCATTGAGATATCACATCTCATGCTATCGGAAGGATCTCAGGTTTGGTATTAGAAGCATTGAGATATCACATCTCATGCTATCGGAAGGATCTCAGGTTTGGTATTAGAAGCATTGAGATATCACATCTCATGTTATAGGAAGGATCTCAGGTTTGGTATTAAAAGCATTGAGATATCACATCTCATGCTATAGGAAGGGTCTCAGGAGTGGAATTGCAAGGAGTTGGATATCACATCTCATGCTAAAGGAGGGGTCTCAGTTTTGGTAGAAGCATTGAGATATCACATCTCATGCTATAGGAAGGGTCTCAGGATTGGAATGGGAAGGAGTTGGATATCACATCTCATGCTATACGAAGGGTCTCAGGTTTTGTATAAGCATTGCGATATCACATCTCTGCTATCGGAAGGGTCTCAGGATTGGAATGGGAAGGACTTAGATATCGCATCTCATGCTATAGGGAGGGTCTCAGTATTGATATTAGAAGCATTGAGATATCACATCTCATGCTATCGGAAGGGTGTCAGGATTGGAATGGGAGGAGCTGGATATCACATCTCATGCTAAAGGAAGGGTCTCAGGTTTGGAAGGGGAAGGATTTGGATATCACATCTCATGTTATAGGACGGGTCTCAGGTTTGGTATTAGAAGCATTCAGATATCACATCTCATGCTATAGGAAGTGTCTCAGGATTGGAATGGGAAGGAGTTGGATATCACATCTCATGCTATAGGAAGGGTTTCAGGTTTGGTAGAAGCATTGAGATATCACATCTCATGCTATAGGAAGAGTCTCAGGTTTGGGAAGGGAAGGATTTGGATTTCACATCTCATGTTATAGGATGGTTCTCATGTTTGGTTTTTGAAGCATTGAGATATCACATCTCGTGCTATCGGAAGGGTCTCAGGTTTGGAATGGGAAGGAGTTGGATATCATATCTCATGTTATAGGAAGGATCTCAGTTTGGTATTAGAAGCATTGAGATATCACATCTCATGCTATAGGAAGGGTCTCAGGATTGGAAAGGGAAGGAGTTGGATATCACATCTCATGCTATAGGGAGGGTCTCAGTTTTGATATTAGAAGCATTGAGATATCACATATGCTATTGGAAGGGTCTCAGTAATGGAATTGGAAGGAGTTGGATATCACATCACATGCTATAGGAAGGACCTCTAGTTGGAATGGGAAGAAGTTGGATATCACATCTCATGTTATAGGAAGGGTCTCAAGATTGGAATGGGAAGGATTCGGATATTACATCTCTTGCTATATGAAGGGTCTCGGGTTTTTTATTAGAAACATTGAGATATCACATTTCATGCTATAGGAAGGGTTTCAGGATTGGAATGGGAAGGATTTGGATATCACATCTCATGCTAAAGGAAGGGTCTCAGGTTTGGAAGGGGAAGGATTTGGATATCATATCTCATGTTATAGGACGGGTCCCAGGTTTGGTATCAGAAGCATTGAGATATCACATCTCATGGTATAGGAAGGATCTCAGGTTTGGAATGGGAAGGAATTGGATATCACATCTCATGTTATAGGAAGGATCTCAGGATTGGAATGGGAAGGATTTGGATATCACATCTCTTGCTATAGGAAGGGTCTCAGGTTTTTTATTAGAAACATTGAGATATCACATCTCATGCTATAGGAAGGGTTTCAGGATTGGAATGGGAAGGAGTTGGATATCACGTTTCATGTTATAGGAAGGGTCTCAGGATTGGAATGGGAAGGAGTTGGATATCACATCTCATGCTAAAGGAAGGGTCTCAGGTTTGATAGAAGCATTGAGATATCACATCTCATGCTATGGGAAGGAACTCAGGATTGGAATGGGAAGGAGTTGGATATCACATCTCATGCCATAGGAAGGGTCATCAGGTTTGGTATATGCATTGAGATATCACATCTCTGCTATCGGAAGGGTCTCAGGATAGGAATGGGAAGGACTTAGATATCACATCTCATACTATAGGGAGGGTCTCAGTTTTGATATTAGAAGCATTGAGATATCACATCTCATGCTATCGGAAGGGTCTCAGGATTGGAATGGGATGGAGTTGGATATCACATCTCAAGCTATCTCAGGATTGGAATAGGAAGGAATTTGATATCACATCTCAAGCTATAGGAAGGGTCTCAGGTTTGGAAGGGGAAGGATTTGGATCTCACATCTCATGTTTTAGGACGGGTCTCAGGTTTGGTATTAGAAGCATTGAGATATCACATCTCATGGTATAGGAAGGGTCTCAGGATTGGAATGGGAAGGAGTTGGATATCACTTCTCAAGCTATCTCAGGATTGGAATGGGAAGGAGTTTGATATCACATCTCAAGCTATAGGAAGGGTCTCAGGTTTGGAAAGGGAAGGATTTGGATTTCATATCTCATGTTATAGGATGGTTCTCATGTTTGGTTTTAGAAGCATTGAGATAACATATCTCATGCTATCGGAAGGGTCTCAGGTTTGGAAAGGGAAGGATTTGGATTTCACATGTTATAGGATGGTTCTCAGGTTTGGTTTTAGAAGCATTAAGATATAACATCTCATGCTATAGGAAGGGTCTCAGGTTTGGAATGGGAAGGAGTTGGATATCACATCTCATGCTAAAGGAAAGGTCTCAGGTTTGGAAGGGGAAGGATTTGGATCTCACATCTCATGTTTTAGGACGGGTCTCAGGTTTGGTATTAGAAGCATTGAGATATCACATCTCATGGTATAGGAAGGGTCTCAGGATTGGAATGGGAAGAAGTTGGATATCACATTGAATGGGAAGGAGTTTGATATCACATCTCAAGCTATAGGAAGGGTCTCAGGTTTGGAAAGGGAATGATTTGGATTTCACATCTCATGTTATAGGATGGTTCTCATGTTTGGTTTTAGAAGCATTGAGATATCACATCTCATGCTATAGCAAGAGTCTCAGGATTGATATGGGAAGGAGTTGGATATCACGTCTCATGTTATAGGAAGGGTCTCAGGATTGGAATGGGAAGGGCTTGGATATCACATCTCATGCTAAAGGAAGGGTCTCAGGTTTGATAGAAGCAAAGGTTTGGAATGGGAAGGAGTTTGATATCACATCTCATGTTATAGGAAGGATCTCAGGTTTGGTATTAGAAGCATTGAGATATCACATCTCATGCTATAGGAAGGGTCTCAGGATTGGAATGGGAAGGAGTTGGATATCACATCTCATGCTATAGGAAGGGTCTCAGGTTTGGTATAAGCATTGAGATATCCCATCTCATGCTATAGGAAGGGTCTCAGGATTGGAATCGGAAGGAGTTGTATATGACATCTCATGCCATAGTAAGGGTCACAGGTTTGGTATAAGCATTGAGATATCACATCTCTGCTATCGGAAGGGTCTCAGGATTGGAATGGGAAGGAGTTTGATATCACATCTCATGTTATAGGAAGGGTCTCAGGTTTGGTATTAGAAGCATTGAGATATCACATCTCATGCTATAGGAAGGGTCTAAGGTTTGGAAGGGGAAGGATTTGGATATCACATCTCATGTTATAGGACCGGTCTCAGGTTTGGTATTAGAAGCATTGAGATATCAAGTCTCATGGTATAGGACGGGTCTCAGAATTGGAATGGGAAGGAGTTGGATATCACATCTCAAGCTATAGGAAGGGTCTCAGGATTGGAATGGGAAGGAGTTTGATATCACATCTCATGCCATGGTATGGGTCTCAGGTTTTGTAGAAGCATTGGGATATCACATCTCATGCTATCGGAAGTGTATCAGGATTGGATTTGGAAGGAGTTGGATATCCCATCTCATGCTATAGGAAGGGTCTCAGGTTGGAAGGGGAAGGATTTGGATATTACATCTCATGTTATAGGACCGGTCTCAGGTTTGGTATTAGAAGCATTGAGATATCAAGTCTCATGGTATAGGACGGGTCTCAGAATTGGAATGGGAAGGAGATGGATATCACATCTCAAGCTATAGGAAGGGTCTCAGGATTGGAATGGGAAGGCGTTTGATATCACATCTCATGCCACGGTATGGGTCTCAGGTTTTGTAGAGGCATTGGGATATCACATCTCATGCTATCGGTAGGGTATCAAGATTGGATTTGGAAGGAGTTGGATATCCCATCTCATGCTATAGGAAGGGTCTAAGGTTGGAATGGGAAGGAGTTGGATATCACATCTCATGTTATAGGAAGGGTCTCAGGATTGGAATGGGAAGGACTTGGATATCACATCTCATTCTATAGGAAGTCTCTCAGGGTTGGAAGGGGAAGGCGTTGGATATCACATTTCATGTTAGAGGTAGGATCTCAGGTTTGGTATTAGAGGCATTGAGATATCACATCTCATGCTATCAGAAGGGTCTCAGGATTGGAATGGGAAGGAGTTGGATATCACATCTTATGCTAAAGGGAGGGTCTAAGGTATGGAAGGGGAAGGATTTGGATATCACATCTCATGTTATACGAAGGATCTCAGGTTTGGTATTAGAAGCATTGAGATATCACATCTCATGCTATCGGAAGGGTCTCAGGTTTGGTATAAGCATTGAGATATCACATCTCTGCTATCGGAAGGGTCTCAGGATTGGAATGGGAAGGACTTGGATATCACAATTCATGTTATAGGAAGGGTCTCAGGTTTGGTATTAGAAGCATTGAGATATCACATCTCATGCTATAGGAAGGGTCTCAGGATTGGAATGGGAAGGACTTGGATATCACATCTCATGTTATAGGAAGGGTCTCAAGTTTGGTATTAGAAGCATTGAGATATCACATCTCATGCTATAGGAAGGGTCTCAGGAATGGAATGGGAAGGACTTGGATATCACATCTCATGATAAAGGAAGGGTCTAAGGTTTGGAAGGGGAAGGATTTGGATATCACATCTCATGTTATTGGACCGGTCTCAGGTTCGGTATTAGAAGCATTGAGATATCAAGTCTCATGGTATAGGACGGGAGTTTGATATCACATCTCATGCCATGGTATGGGTCTCAGGTTTTGTAGAAGCATTGGGATATCACATATCATGCTATCGGAAGGGTATCAGGATTGGATTTGGAAGGAGTTGGATATCCCATCTCATGCTATAGGAAGGGTCTCAGGTTGGAATGGGAAGGAGTTGGATATCACATCTCATGTTATAGGAAGGGTCTCAGGATTGGAATGGGAAGGACTTGGATATCACATCTCATGCTGTAGGAAGGCTCTCAGGTTTGGAAAGGGAAGGAGTTGGATATCACATTTCATGTTAGAGGTAGGATCTCAGGTTTGGTATTAGAGGCATTGAGATATCACATCTCATGCTATCAGAAGGGTATCAGGATTGGAATGGGAAGGAGTTGGATATCACATCTCATGCTAAAGGGAGGGTCTCAGGTTTGGAAGGGGAAGGATTTGGATATCACATCTCATGTTATAGGAAGGATCTCAGGTTTGGTATTAGAAGCATTGAGATATCACATCTCATGCTATAGGAAGAGTCTCAGGATTGGAATGGGAAGGAGTTGGATATCACATCTCAAGCTATCTCAGGATTGGAATGGGAAGGAGTTTGATATCACATCTCAAGCTATAGGAAGGGTCTCAGGTTTGGAAAGGGAAGGATTTGGATTTCACATCTCATGTTATAGGATGGTTCTCATGTTTGGTTTTAGAAGCATTGAGATATCACATCTCATGCTATCGGAAGGGTCTCAGGTTTGGAAAGGGAAGGATTTGGATTTCACATGTTATAGGATAGTTCTCAGGTTTGGTTTTAGAAGCATTAAGATATAACATCTCATGCTATAGGAAGGGTCTCAGGTTTGGAATGGGAAGGAGTTGGATATCCCATCGCATGCTAAAGGAAAGGTCTCAGGTTTGGAAGGGGAAGGATTTGGATCTCACATCTCATGTTTTAGGACGGGTCTCAGGTTTGGTATTAGAAGCACTGAAATATCACATCTCATGGTATAGGAAGGGTCTCAGGATTGGAATGGGAAGGAGTTGGATATCACATTGAATGGGAAGGAGTTTGATATCACATCTCAAGCTATAGGAAGGGTCTCAGGTTTGGAAAGGGAATGATTTGGATTTCACATCTCATGTTATAGGAAGGATCTCAGGTTTGGTATTAGAAACATTGAGATATCACATCTCATGCTATAGGAAGGGTCTCAGGTTTGGTATAAGCATTGAGATATCCCATCTCATGCTATAGGAAGGGTCTCACAATTGGAATCGGAAGGAGTTGTATATGACATCTCATGCTATAGGAAGGGTCTCAGTTTTGGTATAAGCATTGAGATATTACATCTCTTCTATCGGAAGGGTCTCAGGATTGGAATGGGAAGGAGTTGGATATCCCATCTCGTTATAGGAAGGGTCTCAGGTTTGGTATTAGAAGCATTGAGATATCACATCTCATGCTATTGGAAAGGTCTCAGGATTGGAAGGGGAAGGATTTGGATATCACATCTCATGTTATAGGACCGTCTCAGTTTTGGTATTAGAAGCATTGAGATATCAAGTCTCATGGTATAGGACGGGTCTCAGAATTGGAATGGGAAGGAGTTGGATATCACATCTCAAGCTATAGGAAGGGTCTCAGGATTGGAATGGGAAGGAGTTTGATATCACATCTCATGCCATGGTATGGGTCTCAGGTTTTGTAGAAGCATTGTGATATCACATCTCATGCTATCGGAAGGGTCTCAGGATTGGAATGGGAAGGAGTTGGATATCACATCTCAAGTTATCTCAGGATTGGAATGGGAAGGAGTTTGATATCACATCTCAAGCTATAGGAAGGGTCTCAGGTTTGGAAAGGGAAGGATTTGGATTTCACATCTCATGTTATAGGATGGTTCTCATGTTTGGTTTTAGAAGCATTGAGATATCACATCTCATGCTATCGGAAGGGTCTCAGGTTTGGAAAGAGAAGGATTTGGATTTCACATGTTATAGGATAGTTCTCAGGTTTGGTTTTAGAAGCATTAAGATATAACATCTCATGCTATAGGAAGGGTCTCAGGTTTGGAATGGGAAGGAGTTGGATATCCCATCTCATGCTAAAGGAAAGGTCTCAGGTTTGGAAGGGGAAGGATTTGGATCTCACATCTCATGTTTTAGGACGGGTCTCAGGTTTGGTATTAGAAGCATTGAAATATCACATCTCATGCTATAGGAAGGGTCTCAGGATTGGAATGGGAAGGAGTTGAATATCACATTGAATGGGAAGGAGTTTGATATCACATCTCAAGCTATAGGAAGGGTCTCAGGTTTGGAAAGGGAATGATTTGGATTTCACATCTCATGTTATAGGATGGTTCTTATGTTTGGTTTTAGAAGCATTGAGATATCACATCTCATGCTATCGGAAGGGTCTCAGGTTTGGAATGGGAAGGGGTTTGATATCACATCTCATGTTATAGGAAGGATCTCAGGTTTGGTATTAGAAGCATTGAGATATCACATCTCATGCTACAGGAAGGGTCTCAGGTTTGGTATAAGCATTGAGATATCCCATCTCATGCTATAGGAAGGGTCTCACAATTGGAATTGGAAGGAGTTGTATATGACATCTCATGCTATAGGAAGGGTCTCAGGTTTGGTATAAGCATTGAGATATCACATCTCTTCTATCGGAAGGGTCTCAGGATTGGAATGGGAAGGAGTTGGATATCCCATCTCGTTATAGGAAGGGTCTCATGTTTGGTATTAGAAGCATTGAGATATCACATCTCATGCTATAGGAAGGGTCTCAGGATTGGAAGGGGAAGGATTTGGATATCACATCTCAAGCCATGTTATGGGTCTCAGGTTTTGTAGAAGCATTGGGATATCACATCTCATGCTATCGGAAGGGTATCAGGATTGGATTTGGAAGGAGTTGGATATCCCGTCTCATGCTATAGGAAGGGTCTAGGGTTGGAATGGGAAGGAGTTGGATATCACATCTCATGTTATAGGAAGGGTCTCAGGATTGGAATGGGAAGGACTTGGATATCACATCTCATTCTATAGGAAGGCTCTCAGGGTTGGAAGGGGAAGGAGTTGGATATCACATTTCATGTTAGAGGTAGGATCTCAGGTTTGATATTAGAGGCATTGAGATATCACATCTCATGCTATCAGAAGGGTCTCAGGATTGGAATGGGAAGGAGTTGGATATCACATCTCATGCTAAAGGGAGGGTCTAAGGTTTGGAAGGGGAAGGATTTGGATATCACATCTCATGTTATAGGAACGATCTCAGGTTTGGTATTAGAAGCATTGAGATATCACATCTCATGCTATCGGAAGGTTCTCAGGTTTGGTATAAGCATTGAGATATCACATCTCTGCTATCGGAAGGGTCTCAGGATTGGAATGGGAAGGACTTGGGTATCACAATTCATGTTATAGGAAGGGTCTCAGGTTTGGTATTAGAAGCATTGAGATATCACATCTCATGCTATAGGAAGGGTCTCAGGAATGGAATGGGAAGGACTTGGATATCACATCTCATGATAAAGGAAGGATCTAAGGTTTGGAAGGGGAAGGATTTGAATATCACATCTCATTTTATTGGACCGGTCTCAGGTTTGGTATTAGAAGCATTGAGATATCAAGTCTCATGGTATAGGGCGGGAGTTTGATATCACATCTCATGCCATGGTATGGGTCTCAGGTTTTGTAGAAGCATTGGGATATCCCATCACATGCTATAGGAAGGGTCTCAGGTTGGAATGGGAAGGAGTTGGATATCACATCTCATGTTATAGGAAGGGTCTCAGGATTGTAATGGGAAGGACTTGGATATCACATCTCATGCTGTAGGAAGGCTCTCAGGTTTGGAAAGGGAAGGAGTTGGATATCACATTTCATGTTAGAGGTAGGATCTCAGGTTTGGTATTAGAGGCATTGAGATATCACATCTCATGCTATCAGAAGGGTATCAGGATTGGAATGGGAAGGAGTTGGATATCACATCTCATGCTAAAGGGAGGGTCTCAGGTTTGGAAGGGGAAGGATTTGGATATCACATCTCATGTTATAGGAAGGATCTCAGGTTTGGTATTAGAAGCATTGAGATATCACATCTCATGCTATCGGAAGGATCTCAGGTTTGGTATTAGAAGCATTGAGATATCACATCTCATGCTATAGGAAGGGTCTCAGGATTGGAATGGGAAGGAGTTGGATATCACATCTCATGTTATAGGAAGGATCTCAGGTTTGGTATTAGAAGCATTGAGATATCAGATCTCATGCTATCGGAAGGGTCTCAGGATTGGAATGGGAAGGACTTAGATATCACATCTCATGCTATAGGTAGGGTCTCAGTTTTGATATTAGAAGCACTGAGATATCACATCTCATGCTATGGGAAGGGTCTCAGGATTGGAATGGGAGGAGCTGGATAATACATCTCATGCTAAAGGAAAGGTCTCAGGTTTGGAAGGGAAAGGATTTGGATATCACATCTCATGTTATAGGACGGGTCTCAGGTTTGGTATTAGAAGCATTGAGATATCACATCTCATGCTATAGGAAGTGTCTCAGGATTGGAATGGGAAGGAGTTGGATATCACATCTCATGCTATAGGAAGGGTTTCAGGTTTGGTAGAAGCATTGAGATATCACATCTCATGCTATAGGAAGAGTATCAGGTTTGGGAAGGGAAGGATTTGGATTTCACATCTCATGTTATAGGATGGTTCTCATGTTTGGTTTTTGAAGCATTGAGATATCACATCTCATGCTATCGGAAGGGTCTCAGGTTTGGAATGGGAAGGAGTTTGATATCACATCTCATGTTATAGGAAGGATCTCAGGTTTGGTATTAGAAGCATTGAGATATCACATCTCATGCTATAGGAAGGGTCTCAGGATTGGAATGGGAAGGAGTTGGATACCACATCTCATGCTATAGGGAGGGTCTCAGTTTTGATATTAGAAGCATTGAGATATCACATATGCTATTGGAAGGGTCTCAGTATTGGAATTGGAAGGAGTTGGATATCACATCTCATGCTATAGGTAGGTTCTCAGGTTTGATATTAGAAGCATTGAGATATCACATCTCATGCTATCGGAAGGGTCTCAGGATTGGAATGGGAAGGAGTTGGATATCACATCTCATGCTAAAGGAAAGGTCTCAGGTTTGGAAGGGGAAGGATTTGGATCTCACATCTCATGTTTTAGGACGGGTCTCAGGTTTGGTATTAGAAGCATTGAGATATCACATCTCATGGTATAATAAGGGTCTCAGGATTGGAATGGGAAGGAGTTGGATATCACATCTCAAGCTATAGGAAGGGTCTCAGGTTTGGGAAGGGAAGGATTTGGATTTCACATCTCATGTTATAGGATGGTTCTCATGTTTGGTTTTAGAAGCATCGAGATATCACATCTCATGCTATCGGAAGGGTCTCAGGTTTGGAATGAGAAGGAGTTGGATATCACATCTCATGTTATAGGAAGGATCTCAGGTTTGGTATTAGAAGCATTGAGATATCACATCTCATGCTATAGGAAGGGTCTCAGGATTGGAATGTGAAGGATTTGGATATCACATCTCATGCTAAAGGAAGGGTCTCAGGTTTGGTAGAAGCATTGAGATATCACATCTCATGCTATAGGAAGGGTCTCAGGATTGGAATGGGAAGGAGTTGGATATCACATCTCATGCCATAGGAAGGGTCTCAGGTTTGGTATAAGCATTGAGATATCACATCTCTGCTATCGAAAGGGTCTCAGGATTGGATTGGGAAGGAGTTGGATATCCCTTCTCATGCTATAGGAAGGGTCTCAGGTTGGAATGGGAAGGAATTGGATATCACATCTCATGTTATAGGAAGGGTCTCAAGATTGGAATGGGAAGGATTTGGATATTACATCTCTTGCTATAGGAAGGGTCTCAGGTTTTTTATTAGAAACATTGAGATATCACATCTCATGCTATAGGAAGGGTTTCAGGATTGGAATGGGAAGGATTTGGATATCACATCTCATGCTAAAGGAAGGGTCTCAGGTTTGGAAGGGGAAGGATTTGGATATCATATCTCATGCTATAGGACGGGTCCCAGGTTTGGTATTAGAAGCATTGAGATATCACATCTCATGGTATAGGAAGGGTCTCAGGATTGGAATGGGAAGGAGTTCGATATCACATCTCATCCAATAGGAAGGGTCTCATGTTTGGAATGGGAAGGAATTGGATATCACATCTCATGTTATAGGAAGGATCTCAGGATTGGAATGGGAAGGATTTGGATATCACATCTCTTGCTATAGGAAGGGTCTCAGGTTTTTTATTAGAAGCATTGAGATATCACATCTCATGGTATAGGAAGGGTCTCAGGATTGGAATGGGAAGGAGTTGGATATCCCTTCTCATGCTATAGGAAGGGTCTTAGGTTGGAATGGGAAGGAGTTGGATATCACATCTCGTTATAGGATGGTCTCAGGATTGGAATGGGAAGGATTTGGATATCACATTTCTTGCTATAGGAAGGGTCTCAGGTTTTTTATTAGAAACATTGAGATATCACATCTCATGCTATAGGAAGGGTTTCAGGATTGGAATGGGAAGGATTTGGATATCACATCTCATTCTAAAGGTAGGGTCTCAGGTTTGGAATGGAAGGATTTGGATATCATATCTCATGTTATAGGACGGGTCCCAGGTTTGGTATTAGAAGCATTGAGATATCACATCTCATGCTATAGGAAGAGTCTCAGGATTGGAATGGGAAGGAGTTGGATATCACGTCTCATGTTATAGGAAGGGTCTCAGGATTGGAATGGGAAGGAGTTGGATATCACATCTCATGCTAAAGGAAGGGTCTCAGGTTTGATAGAAGCATTGAGATAACACATCTCATGCTATAGGAAGGAACTCAGGATTGGAATGGGAAGGAGTTGGATATCACATCTCATGCCATAGGAAGGGTCATCAGATTTGGTATAAGCATTGAGATATCACATCTCTGCTATCGGAAGGGTCTCAGGATAGGAATGGGATGGACTTAGATATCACATCTCATACTATAGGGAGGGTCTCAGTTTTGATATTAGAAGCATTGAGATATCACATCTCATGCTATCGGAAGGGTCTCAGGATTGGAATGGGATGGAGTTGGATATCACATCTCAAGCTATCTCAGGATTGGAATGGGAAGGAGTTTGATATTGTTAGGAAAGATTTCGCAATTGTAGGTAGTTTTCCTTCCATGTGGCAACCCCTAAACTTTTTGCTGTTGTTTTTCACCTTGTTCTCGACTTTGCCAGAGAAGTGCAGCCTTCTGCCGCACTCCTCTGGGCTTTCGCTCCTTTCTTACGGGGAAACTGACATGCCCTTAAGACAGTCAGTACCGGGAAATGCTGTTTTCCGTAGTTTCTTTTATCATGTTGCGGCTTTCGTGCAACATGACCAAGAGGGCACTGTAAGCTAAGTTACTGCTCTCTTGGGTCTCTAGCCTTCTACAGGCCCTAGATACTCTTTTAGGATTGTAACTGATCGGTGCAAGTGATTCACGGACGGGAATGGTGGCAGCGATCGTTTCTTGTGTTTTGAGCTCCTTTTGGGGTTTTAGGCGCGTTTCTCGCGCTTAGCCCAAAATGGTGGCCTGGCTCCCAAAATGGCCAGACCACGAGGCTCCTTTGTCCTGTCCGCTGACCGTCTTGCTCCCTTCACCTTCCCCAGGTCGAGCCGACCCGGGGCCTTCCTTATTTGGGCATGTACTTTCCCGCGAAACACGGATGCTTTCGCGGGCTTCTACATGCCTGGTGTGTGCCTCCAGGATGTGGGCTGGGATGTCTGGTCCCAATACACATCCTGGGTGCCAGAGAGTCTAGGGTGGTGTGAATGCCTGGGACCACCGTGGTTCCGTGATAGGTCCACGAATGGTGTGAGTGTTGATGAGCGGATCTCCCATTGGGTCCCCTCCGTTTTGGCGCGAAGGGAACCGTGGATAAGAGGGGGCTGGAAACACCACTACCATGTCGATCTCCTGAGTTCTCACAAACTAAGGAATACAGGAGCCAAGTATCCTGCAACCAAGAGGCTGAACCGAGGAATCGCTGGTGACCCGCTGAAGGACTGCTCCTCTGCACTGCTGTCGCCTTGTGAAACCCTTTTCACCTTTGATCGAACCAGAAGGCCTGTACTGGTACTTCGACCCTTGGAATAGCGGGAACAGCTATTCTCGGCATCTTCACCATCTCCTGCTAGTAAGCCTTCGGAAGCGTCTCTGGGCCATCCAGCAGACTGACCAGCCTACACAGGAGTCTTGCTCTGTAACCGCCGCC
The DNA here is from genome assembly GCF_040938575.1 of Ambystoma mexicanum. NCBI lineage: Eukaryota > Metazoa > Chordata > Amphibia > Caudata > Ambystomatidae > Ambystoma > Ambystoma mexicanum. Next base: position 682,966 of record NW_027182477.1, read on the forward strand.
AGGTTGTGTAGTATTTCGAGTCCTTGTCACTCTCACACGATTCGTACACTTGGCGTTCCCAGGTCTGAAGTGAGTAGTGTACATTTGGCTCAGATACACACAGCCGCTCCGTTGCCCTGCTGTGGTAACAAACTGTGCGGGTTCCTTCGTTTGGGACGTCTTTTACTCAACTCTGCTGCTGCATACTCAACACAATGACGAGACGTCCCCTGCTCTTCTGAACCTGCCAGCGACTGAAACTGACGCGGAGAAGCCTGGATCTGCTTGCATCGGGGACCGGTGAGTAGCATAGCTAAGAACTGGTCGCCCTCCTGCAGGAGCCCATAGCCTTTTCCCTCTGTGTCAAAACAGCACGCCTTTCCGTACTCGCGCTCTGCTTCTGCCCACAGTGGAGGCTGCGCTTGAGTCGCGGAACACTGTTCTTCTTCATTTGTGCACTAAACTGAACTGCCTGATTTCCCTCGAAGAGACTCACCTTTTGCCCGTTAGCACCAGCGTGTGCAGGTACTTTTGAGCACAAGGCTCCACTCTTCGTAGGGCTCGGACTTCCTTTTAGTTAGGTGCCTCTGAAGGCGGACTGGGTCTAAGCATTATTTCGCACTGCCTGTTTTCCTTCCCTTTTAGGTGGACTACACATTTCGTGCATCTAACGCTTGAGACTCGTTGTATTTGTATATATATTGTAATGGTATGGTATGTGTTGGTTTACTAGAGTTATATTGTGATTTCTCGCTACGGTCATTGTTTTAAAGGGCTTAGAATAAATGTGTATATATTTTTAATATAACACCTGTTTGGAGTAATTTGTAGGTGTCCTTGCTTTGTGTGCTCATTGCGGGCTTTCAGTCACCCTCACCCCTCTTTCGACCTAGTCTTGACCACCGCGATCGCTACCTTGATTGGTCTGGCTTGTCCAGAGGTTACCCTGTTCCAAGTAATTAGGTTGGCCTTCTGAACTTCTGCGCCACCAGGACAGAGTTCAGAAATCCGTCTTAACAAATTGGTGTACAGCTGGGGGATACGACTGAAGGTATCCAGTTTTGCGCACAAACTAAGGCATTTCGAGTTATTCCTACCAGGACTCGTAGTGAATTGCTGTAGTATAACTTTAAAAAGGACATAGTCCTATCTAACAGTATGGAAACAAATATCTTGTTAACTTTAAATGCTTCCAAATCAGAAACATTGAAAAAAATGCGTGCGGAGAGAGGTGTTTCCTCTCAAGGCACGAAATTGGATATGATCCAAAGAATCGTGGCGTGGCAAGAAGCGCAGCTTGACGCTATAACTTCTGAGGACAGTGCGGAAGGAGGTGGGGCTGCTCTCACTGGTAGAACCGACGGTTCTGCCGCTGCACTGATCCTCCGCGACCACGAGGACAGGGAGGATGAGATGTCTAATGTTTTCTCTGCCAGTGCTGATGGGGAGGCTATGCTTGAATTCAAGAAGCAAGAGCTGCGGTTTAGGCAGAAGGAGCTTGAATTTAGCATAGCCAAACTAAAAATCGAACAGGCAGAAAAACAGAAAGACAGGGATCACCAGTTGGAACTGGCCAAGCTTCAGGTTGCAAATGGGTCCAAGGGTCCTGGACATGGGTCTGGGGCCTCCTCTCATCCACGGTTTCCGAAAGATCTGCTCAGTGTGTATGAGGAAAGGAATGACATTATGGACTGGCTTAATGCGTTTGAGTATGCATGCGAAGTTCAACAAGTTGACAATGCTGATAAGATTGTCTGGTTACTCAGCAGACTGCCCCATTCTGGCTGTAGTGCCATTATGGAAATGTCGAAGGCTGAGCGAGCTGATTTCGCAATGTTAAAGCAAACTCTCATTTTAAAGTTTGGGAAGACTCCGGCCCAATATTTGAAACGATTCAGAGAGTATAAGAAAAAGGAAGGTGGTACTTGGGTATCTTATGTCACCGAATCCTTAAAAAACTTAACTGGCTGGGTCGAAGGTTATAAGGTTTCTACCTTCGAAGGCATGATAAATCTTGTCATGCTGGAGCACATTTTTGCATCTTCTTCCCCGGAGCTTAAGCAGCATTTGGCCGATTCGAAGGAGATAGATCCTAAGAAGCTAGCCATTGCAGCAGACTTATGGGTGTCACATCGAGTGTCCCATAAGGACAAACCTCATCCTGGTAAGCAGGAGGAAGGGAAAAAGTCCAAAGATAAGGAGGGTGGAGAATCTGATAAATCTTCTTCTCAAAAGGCCCACAAAAGGAAAAATAAGGGTAAGACACAAGAGAACTCACAGGGTAGTGGAGGTCAGCCTCCGAAACAGAACTCTGGTTACAATAAGCCTCCCTATGTAAACAGACCCAATGGATCTTGTTTTGCTTGTGGAGCAACTGACCACGTGAAGGGGGATCCCCGGTGTAAGGTTAGACCTTTGGGGGTCCACTCCGCTAATCTGGCCTTCTTCTCCTACGAGGAAGAAGGGATTACAGGAGCATCCTTCTCCTCAGACTCATTTCCCAGCGGGATAGAGGCTGAGGTAGTTTTAGTTTCCCTGGGTTCCTGAGAGCCTAAAGTCGCAGAGGCTTATGCTAGGATTCCAGATAATACCAAGCACTACTTTAACGACAGTGTGCTGATCAATGGAGTAGATACTCCAGCTCTTAGGGATAGTGGGTGCAGTCGAACTGTAGTGGATTCTACCTTGGTAGACTCAGAGGAAGTTGCCAGAGCTACTCTGATGCCCACTAAGTTGGCTGACGGCCCACTCCGTATGTTCCCAGTAATACCTGTAAATCTTACTTTAAATGGTACAGCAGTCAGGATTCCAGTGAGCATTCAGAGAAACGTCCCAGGAAAGGTCTTGTTAGGTAATGATCTCAGAGCTTTAGGGCTCGTAGGAGACACTGCCGAAAGACCCTACACATGGTCTCAAGCACCGGCAGCATTGGCCAAGACCAATACGCCGCCCCAGCCGAAGGGGAAACCCAAGGCGAAAGGAGTAAACAAGTCAAGACGAGGGAAAGAGAATATTCCCCCGAGCTCGCCTACCACTGCGGTGGAGGAAGTTGGTCAATCGCCCGGGCCTGACGAGGAGGGGGCGATGCCTGAAGTATTTGACCCCAACGACCAGTCTGAACTAAAAGACTTGTTAGTTGAAGGAGGTCCTGATAGGGACGAATTCAGTAAAGGCCAACGTGAGTGCCCATCTCTGGAAGGCCTAAGGAGACAGGCCTGCTCCCAGCTTGAGGGTGAACCTCCTGGGACGCATAGGATTTATTGGGAAGGTGGACTCCTGTATAGTGAGCCCACAGAGTCTACAGAAGGAGACCATAGGAGGTTGGTGGTTCCCCTTGCTGTTAGGCCCCCTCCTCCTGCAGTTGGCGCATGAAGTGCCCCTTGCTGGTCACCTTGGTATTAAGAGGACCAAGCAAAGGTTATCCATGCACTTCTACTGGCCCAAGATGGGGGTGCAAGTAGAAAGTCACTGCAGGAGTTGTGCCTCCTGCCAGTTATCTGGTAAGGTTGGCTCGACAATCCAAGCTCCATTGGTACCACTCCCAGTTGTGGGGGTACCATTTGAAAGGGTAGGGATTGACATCGTTGGTCCCCTTGACCCGCAAACATCCTCGGGCAATAGGTTTATCCTGGTGCTGGTCGACCATGCAACCAGATATCCTGAGGCCATCCCATTGAAAACTGTAACTGCCAAGTCAGTTGCAAAAGCTTTACTTGGCATATTTACTAGGGCTGGCTTCCCTAAAGAAGTTGTGTCGGATCGTGGCAGCAATTTATGTCAAAGTATATGCAGGCTATGTGGAAAGAATGTGGGGTCACCTACAAGTTCTCTTCTGCATACCACCCCCAGACCAATGATCTGGTGGAACGTTTCAACAGAACGTTAAAGAGCATGATTGGGGCTCTGGAAGAACCTCAGAGAAGAAAATGGGATCTTCTTTTACCATGCTTACTGTTTTCCTACCGAGAGGTACCACGGGAGGGTGTTGGCTTCAGCCCCTTCGAACTTCTGTTCGGTCATCCTGTTCGGGGACCCTTAGCCATAGTCAAAGAGGGATGGGAGATGCCCACTCCCCCTGTAACTACCAACGTAGTTGATTATGTGCTAGGGCTCAGAAAACGTATGGTACTTCGGTTGGGCTTGGCTAGTGATAAATTGAAGACAGGACAAGCGCTGGTGAAACATTGGTACGACCAGAAAGCTTCCCTCATCAACTTTACACCTGGTCAGCAAGTCCTGATCATGAATCCCATAAGGCCTCGAGCTTTACAGGACAAATGGTCAGGCCCTTACACAGTGGTGGAGCCCCTGGGTGAGGTTAACTTACATAGTGGTGGAGCCCCTGGGTGAGGTTAACTATTTAGTGGACCTTGGAAGGCCTGGACAGGCTCCAAAAGTGTTTCACGTGAATAGGCTGAAGGCTTTCGTCCCAAGAGTCGAAATCGCAGCACTGCTACTGGCTTCAGATGTTGAGGAAGAGGAGTCTGAACCTCTCCCCGACCTGTTCCAAAGCGGTCCTTCAGATAGCTCCTTTGAGGGTGTCCGAGTGGCCCCTCACCTGACTTCTGATCAGCAGGCTGAGGTGAAAAGTTTGCTTAGGCAGTTTTCCACCCTGTTTTCACAGTCGCCTGGTTTGACACCTTGGTGCAAACATAACATAGACACAGGAGACAGTGTACCTACCAAAAGTAGGGGATACAGGATGTCAGACAAAGTACGGTCTTATATTAAGACCGAGGTCAACAAGATGTTAGACCTTGGGGTGATTGAACCCTCTAGTAGTCCTTGGTCCAGCCCTGTGGTTTTGGTTCCAAAGGCAGGCACTTCTGAATTGAGGTTCTGCTTGGACTACAGGGCTCTGAATGCTGTCACCAAGACAGATGCACACCCCTTGCCTCAAACAGATGAGCTGGTGGATACTTTGGGTGCCTCCAAGTACCTCAGCACGTTTGACCTCACTGCTGGCTATTGGCAAATAGCTTTAGCAGAACATGCCAAGGAGAAGAAAGCATTTTCTACTCCAGACGGCCTTTACCAATTCCGGGTAATGCCGTTCGGGTTGAAGAATGCACCTGCCACTTTCCAGAGGCTTGTGAATCATGTTTTGAATGGGTTGGACAAATTCTGTCTTGCATATCCGGACGATATAGCAGTTTTCAGTGCCACCTGGGAAGACCATGTGAAACACCTCGGGATTGTGCTCCAGGCTCTTCAGAAAGCACACTTGACCATAAAGGCTAGTAAATGCCAGATTGGACAAGGCTCAGTGATTTACCTTGGACATGAAGTAGGTGGAGGGAGGATACAGCCTCTTCCCAGTAAAGTACAAGCAGTACAAGACTGGCCTACCCCCACTACACAAACCCAAGTGAGAGCCTTCTTAGGACTCATGGGGTATTACCGAAACTTCGTGGCAGACTATGGCACCATAGCTGCCCCTCTGACTGCCCTCACAACTCCGAAGAAACCCAAGAAGGTAACTTGGACCGACGAGTGTGAGAAGGCCTTCAATGGCTTAAAAGACTCCTTGTGCCAGGCCCCTGTCCTCAGGGCCCCTGATTATCAAAGACCTTTTATCGTGCAGACGGACGCCTCTGACACTGGGATAGGAGCTGTACTATCACAAGTAGATGAGAAGGGTAAGGAACACCCTATTGGTTTTATTAGTCGCCAGCTTAAGGACAGAGAGCTCAGATGGTCCACGGTAGAGAAAGAATGTTTCTCTGTTGTGTGGGCCCTAAGGAAGCTGAGGCCCTACCTCTATGGGACCCACTTCACTGTGCAAACTGACCATAAGCCCTTAAAGTGGCTGATGAACATGAAGGGGGAGAATCCAAAGTTGCTTAGGTGGTCCATAGGTCTTCAAGGCTTCGACTTCACTATTGAGCATAGGCCAGGTGTCCAACATAGCAATGCTGATGGGTTGTCCAGAATGTTTAACCGACCTGAACAAGAGACTCATCCAGGGGTGGATTAGTTCCCCCTGTCCATAGTCTGGGAGGGGCGAGTGTTAGGAAAGATTTCGTAATTGTAGGTAATTTTCCTTCCATATGGCAACCCCTAAACTTTTTGCTGTTGTTTTTCACCTTGTTCTCGACTTTGCCAGAGAAGTGCAGCCTTCTGCCGCACTCCTCTGGGCTTTCGCTCCTTTCTTACGGGGAAACTGACATGCCCTTAAGACAGTCAGTACCGGGGAACGCTGTTTCCCGTAGTTTCTTTTATCATGTTGCAGCTTTAGTGCAACATGACACAAGAGGGCACTGTAAGCTAATTTACAGCTCTCTTGGGTCTCTAACCTTCTACAGGCCCTAGATACTCTTTTAGGATGGTATGTTGATCGGTGCAAGTCATTCAGGGACTGGAATGGTGGCAGCGATCGATTTGTGTATTTTGAGCTCCTTTTGGCGTTCTGAGCGCGTTTTTCGCACTGAACCCAAAATGGTGGCCTGGCTCCCAATATGGCCAGACCACGAGGCTCCTTTGTCTTGTCCACTGACCGTCTTGCTCCCTTCACCTTCCCCAGGTCGAGCGACCCGGGGCCTTCCTTATTTGGGCATGTACTTTCCCGCGAAACGTGGTTGCTTTCGCGGGCTTCTACATGTCGTTTGTGTGCCTCCAGGGTGTGGGCTGGGATGTCTGGTCCCAATACACATCCTGGGTGCCAGAGAGTCTAGGGTGGTGTGAATGCCTGGGACCACCGTGGTCCGTGATTGGTCCACGTATGGTATGTGTGTTGATGAGCGGATCTCCCATTGGCTCCCCTCCGTTTTGGCGCGAAGGGAACCGTGGATAAGAGGGGGCTGGAAACACCACTACCATGTCGATCTCCTGAGTTCTCACGAACGAAGGAATACAGGAGCCAAGTATCCTGCAACCAAGAGGCTGGACCGAGGAATCGCTGGTGACCCGCTGAAGGACTCCTCCTTTGCACTGCTGTCGTCCTGTGAAACCCTTTCCTCCTTTGATCGAACCAGAAGGCCTGTACTGGTGCTTCGACCTTTGGAATAACAGGAACAGCTATTCCCGGCGACTTCATCATCTCCTGCCAAGTAAGCCTTCGGAAGCGTCTCTGGGCCATCCAGTTGACTAACCAGCTTACATACAAGGGAGTCCTGCTCTGTAACCGCCGCCAGGTTCTGTTGTATTTCGAGTCCTGGTCACTCTCACACGCTTCGTACACTTGGCGTTCCCAAGTCTGAAGTGAGAAGTGTACTTTTGGCTCGGATACACACGGCCGCTCCGTTGCCCTGCGGTGGTGACAAAACTGTGCAGGTTTCTTCGATTGGGACGTCTTTTTGCTCTACACGACGACGAGGCATTTCCCAACTCTTCTGAACCTGCCAGCTGCTGAAACTAACGTGGAGAAGCCTGGGTCTGCTTGCATCGGGGACCGGTGAGTAGTATAGCTAGGATCTGGTCGCCCTCCTGCAGTAGCCCATTGCTTTTCCCGCTGTGTAAAAACAGCACCCTTTTTGTCCGTACTCGCGCTCTGCTTCTGCTCGCTGTGGAGGCTGCGCTTGAGTCGCGGAACCTGTTCTCCTCCTGTTGTGCACTGACCCGAACTGCCTGACTTCCTCCGAAGAGCTTCTCCTTTTGCCCGTTGGCACCAGCGTGTGCAGGTACTTTGAGCACAAGGCTCCACTCTTCGCAGGGCTCAGACTTCCATCTAGTTAGGTGCCTCTGAAGGCGAACTGAGTCTAAAGCATTATCGCACTGCCTGTTTTCCTTCCCTTGCAGGTGGACTACACATTTCGTGCCTCTAATGCTTGAGACTGTCGTATTTGTATATATATTGTGTTGATATGGTATGTGTTGGCTTAATATTGTGATATTGTGATTTTCTCGCTACGGTCGTTGTTTTAAAGGCCTTAAAATAAATGTGTATATATTTTTGATATAACCACTGTTTGGAGTAGTTTGTAAGCGCTCTTGCTTTGTGTGCTCATTGCGGGCTTTCAGTCACCCTCACCCCTCTTGAGACCTAGTCTTGACCGCCGCGATCGCTACCTTGATTGGTCTGGCTCGTCCAGAGGTTACCCTGTTCCAAGTAATTAGGTTGGCCTTCTGAACTTCTGCGCCACCAGGACAGAGTTCAGAAATCCGTCTTAACACTTCCCATTCCAATTCTGAGACCCGTCCTATACCATGAGACTTGATATCTCAATGCTTCTAATACCAAACCTGAGACCGGTCCTATAACATGAGATGTGATATCCAAATCCTTCCCCTTCCAACCTGAGACCCTTCCTATAGCATGAGATGGGATATCCAACTCCTTCCAAATCCAATCCTGATACCCTTCCGATAGCATGAGATGTGATATCCCAATGCTTCTACAAAACCTGAGACCCATACCATGGCATGAGATGTGATATCAAACTCCCGTCCTATACCATTAGACTTGATATCTCAATGCTTCTAATACCGAACCTGAGACCGGTCCAATAACATGAGATGTGATATCCAAATCCTTCCCCTTCCAAACCTTAGACCCTTCCTTTATCATGAGATGTGATATCCAAGTCCTTCCCATTCCATTCCTGAGACCCTTCCTATAGCATGAGATGTGATATCTCAATGCTTCTAATACCAAACCTGAGACCCTTCCTATAACATGAGATGTGATATCCAAGTCCTTCCCATTCCAATCCTGAGACCCTTCCTATAGCATGAGATGTGATATCTCAATGCTTCTAATACCAAACCTGAGACCCTTCCTATAACATGAATTGTGATATCCAAGTCCTTCCCATTCCAATCCTGAGACCCTTCCGATAGCAGAGATGTGATATCTCAATGCTTATACCAAACCTGAGACCCTTCCGATAGCATGAGATGTGATATCTCAATGCTTCTAATACCAAACCTGAGATCCTTCCTATAACATGAGATGTGATATCCAAATCCTTGCCCTTCCATACCTTAGACCCTCCCTTTAGCATAAGATATGATATCCAACTCCTTCCCATTCCAATCCTGAGACCCTTCTGATAGCATGAGATGTGATATCTCAATGCCTCTAATACCAAACCTGAGATCCTACCTCTAACATGAAATGTGATATCCAACGCCTTCCCCTTCCAACCCTGAGAGACTTCCTATAGAATGAGATGTGATATCCAAGTCCTTCCCATTCCAATCCTGAGACCCTTCCTATAACATGAGATGTGATATCCAACTCCTTCCCATTCCAACCTTAGACCCTTCCTATAGCATGAGATGGGATATCCAACTCCTTCCAAATCCAATCTTGATACCCTTCCGATAGCATGAGATGTGAAATCCCAATGCCTCTACAAAACCTGAGACCCATACCATGGCATGAGATGTGATATCAAACTCCTTCCCATTCCAATCCTGAGACCCTTCCTATAGCTTGAGATGTGATATCCAACTCCTTCCCATTCCAATTCTGAGACCCGTCCTATACCATGAGACTTGATATCTCAATGCTTCTAATACCAAACCTGAGACCGGTCCTATAACATGAGATGTGATATCCAAATCCTTCCCCTTACAAACCTTAGACCCTTCCTATAGCATGAGATGTGATATCTCAATGCTTCTAATACCAAACCTGAGACCCTTCCTATAACGAGATGGGATATCCAACTCCTTCCCATTCCAATCCTGAGACCCTTCCGATAGCAGAGATGTGATATCTCAATGCTTATACCAAACCTGTGACCCTTACTATGGCATGAGATGTCATATACAACTCCTTCCGATTCCAATCCTGAGACCCTTCCTATAGCATGAGATGGGATATCTCAATGCTTATACCAAACCTGAGACCCTTCCTATAGCATGAGATGTGATATCCAACTACTTCCCATTCCAATCCTGAGACCCTTCCTATAGCATGAGATGTGATATCTCAATGCTTCTAATACCAAACCTGAGATCCTTCCTATAACATGAGATGTGATATCAAACTCCTTCCCATTCCAAACCTTTGCTTCTATCAAACCTGAGACCCTTCCTTTAGCATGAGATGTGATATCCAAGTCCTTCCCATTCCAATCCTGAGACCCTTCCTATAACATGAGACGTGATATCCAACTCCTTCCCATATCAATCCTGAGACTCTTGCTATAGCATGAGATGTGATATCTCAATGCTTCTAAAACCAAACATGAGAACCATCCTATAACATGAGATGTGAAATCCAAATCATTCCCTTTCCAAACCTGAGAAACTTCCTATAGCTTGAGATGTGATATCAAACTCCTTCCCATTCAATGTGATATCCAACTTCTTCCCATTCCAATCCTGAGACCCTTCCTATACCATGAGATGTGATATCTCAATGCTTCTAATACCAAACCTGAGACCCGTCCTAAAACATGAGATGTGAGATCCAAATCCTTCGCCTTCCAAACCTGAGACCTTTCCTTTAGCATGAGATGTGATATCCAACTCCTTCCCATTCCAAACCTAAGACCCTTCCTATAGCATGAGATGTTATATCTTAATGCTTCTAAAACCAAACCTGAGAACCATCCTATAACATGTGAAATCCAAATCCTTCCCTTTCCAAACCTGAGACCCTTCCGATAGCATGAGATATGTTATCTCAATGCTTCTAAAACGAAACATGAGAACCATCCTATAACATGAGATGTGAAATCCAAATCCTTCCCTTTCCAAACCTGAGACCCTTCCTATAGCTTGAGATGTGATATCAAACTCCTTCCCATTCCAATCCTGAGATAGCTTGAGATGTGATATCCAACTCCTTCCCATTCCAATCCTGAGACACTTCCTATACCATGAGATGTGATATCTCAATGCTTCTAATACCAAACCTGAGACCCGTCCTAAAACATGAGATGTGAGATCCAAATCCTTCCCCTTCCAAACCTAAGACCCTTCCTATAGCATGAGATGTTATATCTTAATGCTTCTAAAACCAAACCTGAGAACCATCCTATAACATGTGAAATCCAAATCCTTCCCTTTCCAAACCTGAGACCCTTCCGATAGCATGAGATATGTTATCTCAATGCTTCTAAAACTAAACATGAGAACCATCCTATAACATGAGATGTGAAATCCAAATCCTTCCCTTTCCAAACCTGAGACCCTTCCTATAGCTTGAGATGTGATATCAAACTCCTTCCCATTCCAATCCTGAGATAGCTTGAGATGTGATATCCAACTCCATCCCATTCCAATCCTGAGACCCTTCCGATAGCATGAGATGTGATATCTCAATGCTTCTAATATCAAAACTGAGACCCTCCCTATAGTATGAGATGTGATATCTAAGTCCTTCCCATTCCTATCCTGAGACCCTTCCGATAGCAGAGATGTGATATCTCAATGCAAATACCAAACCTGATGACCCTTCCTATGGCATGAGATGTGATATCCAACTCCTTCCCATTCCAATCCTGAGTTCCTTCCTATAGCATGAGATGTGATATCTCAATGCTTCTATCAAACCTGAGACCCTTCCTTTAGCATGAGATTTGATATCCAACTCCTTCCCATTCCAATCCTGAAACCCTTCCTATAGCATGAGATGTGATATCTCAATGTTTCTAATAAAAAACCTGAGACCCTTCCTATAGCAAGAGATGTGATATCCAAATCCTTCCCATTCCAAACCTGAGACCCTTCGTATTGGATGAGATGTGATATCCAACTGCTTCCCATTCCAATCCTGAGACCCTTCCTATACCATGAGATGTGATATCTCAATGCTTCTAATACCAAACCTGGGACCCGTCCTATAACATGAGATATGATATCCAAATCCTTCCCCTTCCAAACCTGAGACCCTTCCTTTAGCATGAGATGTGATATCCAAATCCTTCCCATTCCAATCCTGAAACCCTTCCTATAGCATGAGATGTGATATCTCAATGTTTCTAATAAAAAACCTGAGACCCTTCCTATAGCAAGAGATGTAATATCCAAATCCTTCCCATTCCAATCTTGAGACCCTTCCTATAACATGAGATGTGATATCCAACTCCTTCCCATTCCAACCTGAGACCCTTCCTATAGCATGAGAAGGGATATCCAACTCCTTCCCAATCCAATCCTGAGACCCTTCTGATAGCAGAGATGTGATATCTCAATGCTTATATCAAACATGAGAACCTTCCTATGGCATGAGATGTGATATCCAACTCCTTCCCATTCCAATCCTGAGACCCTTCCTATAGCATGAGATGTGATATCGCAATGCTTCTACCAAACCTGAGACCCTTCCTTTAGCATGAGATGTGATATCCAAATCCTTCACATTCCAATCCTGAGACCCTTCCTATAGCATGAGATGTGATATCTCAATGCTTCTAATACCAAACCTGAGATCCTTCCTATAACATGAGATGTGATATCCAACTCCTTCTCATTCCAAACCTGAGACCTTTCCGATAGCATGAGATGTGATATCTCAATGCTTCTAAAACCAAACATGAGAACCATCCTATAACATGAGATGTGAAATCCAAATCCTTCCCTTCCCAAACCTGAGACCCTTCCTATAGCTTGAGATGTGATATCAAACTCCTTCCCATTCCAATCCTGAGATAGCTTGAGATGTGATATCCAACTCCTTCCCATTCCAATCCTGAGACCCTTATTATACCATGAGATGTGATATCTCAATGCTTCTAATACCAAACCTGAGACCCGTCCTAAAACATGAGATGTGAGATCCAAATCCTTCCTCTTCCAAACCTGAGACCTTTCCTTTAGCATGAGATGTGATATCCAACTCCTTCCCATTCCAATCCTGAGACCCTTCCGATAGCATGAGATGTGATATCTCAATGCTTCTAATATCAAACCTGAGAACCTCCCTATAGCATGAGATGTGATATCCAACTCCTTCCAATTCCAATACTGAGACCCTTCCAATAGCATATGTGATATCTCAATGCTTCTAATATCAAAACTGAGAACCTCCCTATAGCATGAGATATGGTATCCAACTCCTTCCCATTCCAATCCTGAGACCCTTCCGATAGCATGAGATGTGATATCTCAATGCTTCAAAAACCAAACATGAGAACCATCCTATAACATGAGATGTGAAATCCAAATCCTTCCCTTCCCAAACCTGAGACTCTTCCTATAGCATGAGATGTGATATCTCAATGCTTCTACCAAACCTGAAACCCTTCCTATAGCATGAGATGTGATATCCAACTCCTTCCCATTCCAATCCTGAGACACTTCCTATAGCATGAGATGTGATATCTCAATGCTTCTAATACCAAACCTGAGACCCGTCCTATAACATGAGATGTGATATCCAAATCCTTCCCCTTCAAAACCTGAGACCCTTCCTTTAGCATGAGATGTGATATCCAGCTCCTCCCATTCCAATCTTGAGACCCTTCCGATAGCATGAGATGTGATATCTCAATGCTTCTAATATCAAAACTGAGACCCTCCATATAGCATGAGATGTGATATCTAAGTCCTTCCCATTCCAATCCTGAGACCCTTCCGATAGCATGAGATCTGATATCTCAATGCTTCTAATACCAAACCTGAGATCCTTCCTATAACATGAGATGTGATATCCAACTCCTTCCCATTCCAATCCTGAGACCCTTCCTATAGCATGAGATGTGATATCTCAATGCTTCTAATACCAAACCTGAGATCCTTCCGATAGCATGAGATGTGATATCTCAATGCATCTAATACCAAACCTGAGATCCTTCCTATAACATGAGATGTGATATCCAAATCCTTCCCCTTCCAAACCTGAGACCCTCCCTTTAGCATGAGATGTGATATCCAACTCCTTCCCATTCCAATCCTTATACCCTTCTGATAGCATGAGATGTGATATCTCAATGCCTCTAATACCAAACCTGAGATCCTACCTCTAACATGAAATGTGATATCCAACTCCTTCCCTTTCCAAACCTGAGAGCCTTCCTACAGCATGAGATGTGATATCCAAGTCCTTCCCATTACAATCCTGAGACCCGTCCTATAACATGAGATGTGATATCCAACTCCTTCCCATTCCAACCTGAGACCCTTCCTATAGCATGAGATGGGATATCCAACTCCTTCCAAATCCAATCGTGATACCCTTCCGATAGCATGAGATGTGATATCCCAATGCTTCTACAAAACCTGAGACCCATATCATGGCATGAGATGTGATATCAAACTCCCGTCCTATACCATGAGACTTGATATCTCAATGCTTCTAATACCGAACCTGAGACCGGTCCAATAACATGAGATGTGATATCCAAATCCTTCCCCTTCCAAACCTTAGACCCTTCCTTTATCATGAGATGTGATATCCAAGTCCTTCCCATTCCATTCCTGAGACCCTTCCTATAGCATGAGATGTGATATCTCAATGCTTCTAATACCAAACCTGAGACCCTTCCTATAACATGAGATGTGATATCCAAGTCCTTCCCATTCCAATCCTGAGACCCTTCCTATAGCATGAGATGTGATATCTCAATGCTTCTAATACCAAACCTGAGACCCTTCCTATAACATGAGATGTGATATCCAAGTCCTTCCCATTCCAATCCTGAGACCCTTCCGATAGCAGAGATGTGATATCTCAATGCTTACACCAAACCTGAGACCCTTCCGATAGCATGAGATGTGATATCTCAATGCTTCTAATACCAAACCTGAGATCCTTCCTATAACATGAGATGTGATATCCAAATCCTTCCCCTTCCATACCTTAGACCCTCCCTTTAGCATAAGATATGATATCCAACTCCTTCCCATTCCAATCCTGAGACGCTTCTGATAGCATGAGATGTGATATCTCAATGCCTCTAATACCAAACCTGAGATCCTACCTCTAACATGAAATGTGATATCCAACGCCTTCCCCTTCCAACCCTGAGAGACTTCCTATAGAATGAGATGTGATATCCAAGTCCTTCCCATTCCAATCCTGAGACCCTTCCTATAACATGAGATGTGATATCCAACTCCTTCCCATTCCAACCTTAGACCCTTCCTATAGCATGAGATGGGATATCCAACTCCTTCCAAATCCAATCTTGATACCCTTCCGATAGCATGAGATGTGAAATCCCAATGCCTCTACAAAACCTGAGACCCATACCATGGCATGAGATGTGATATCAAACTCCTTCCCATTCCAATCCTGAGACCCTTCCTATAGCTTGAGATGTGATATCCAACTCCTTCCCATTCCAATTCTGAGACCCGTCCTATACCATGAGACTTGATATCTCAATGCTTCTAATACCAAACCTGAGACCGGTCCTATAACATGAGATGTGATATCCAAATCCTTCCCCTTCCAAACCTTAGACCCTTCCTATAGCATGAGATGTGATATCTCAATGCTTCTAATACCAAACCTGAGACACTTCCTATAACGAGATGGGATATCCAACTCCTTCCCATTCCAATCCTGAGACCCTTCCGATAGCAGAGATGTGATATCTCAATGCTTATACCAAACCTGTGACCCTTACTATGGCATGAGATGTCATATACAACTCCTTCCGATTCCAATCCTGAGACCCTTCCTATAGCATGAGATGGGATATCTCAATGCTTATACCAAACCTGAGACCCTTCCTATAGCATGAGATGTGATATCCAACTCCTTCCCATTCCAATCCTGAGACCCTTCCTATAGCATGAGATGTGATATCTCAATGCTTCTAATACCAAACCTGAGATCCTTCCTATAACATGAGATGTGATATCAAACTCCTTCCCATTCCAAACCTTAGCTTCTATCAAACCTGAGACCCTTCCTTTAGCATGAGATGTGATATCCAAGTCCTTCCCATTCCAATCCTGAGACCCTTCCTATAACATGAGACGTGATATCCAACTCCTTCCCATATCAATCCTGAGACTTTTGCTATAGCATGAGATGTGATATCTCAATGCTTCTAAAACCAAACATGAGAACCATCCTATAACATGAGATGTGAAATCCAAATCATTCCCTTTCCAAACCTGAGAACCTTCCTATAGCTTGAGATGTGATATCAAACTCCTTCCCATTCAATGTGATATCCAACTTCTTCCCATTCCAATCCTGAGACCCTTCCTATACCATGAGATGTGATATCTCAATGCTTCTAATACCAAACCTGAGACCCGTCCTAAAACATGAGATGTGAGATCCAAATAATTCCCCTTCCGAACCTGAGACCATTCCTTTAGCATGAGATGTGATATCCAACTCCTTCCCATTCCAAACCTGAGACCCTTCCTATAGCATGAGATGTTATATCTTAATGCTTCTAAAACCAAACCTGAGAACCATCCTATAACATGTGAAATCCAAATCCTTCCCTTTCCAAACCTGAGACCCTTCCGATAGCATGAGATATGTTATCTCAATGCTTCTAAAACGAAACATGAGAACCATCCTATAACATGAGATGTGAAATCCAAATCCTTCCCTTTCCAAACCTGAGACCCTTCCTATAGCTTGAGATGTGATATCAAACTCCTTCCCATTCCAATCCTGAGATAGCTTGAGATGTGATATCCAACTCCTTCCCATTCCAATCCTGAGACCCTTCCTATACCATGAGATGTGATATCTCAATGCTTCTAATACCAAACCTGAGACCCGTCCTAAAACATGAGATGTGAGATCCAAATCCTTCCCCTTCCAAACCTGAGACCCTTCCTATAGCTTGATATGTGATATCAAACTCCTTCCTATTCCAATCCTGAGATAGCTTGAGATGTGATATCCAACTCCATCCCATTCCAATCCTGAGACCCTTCCGATAGCATGAGATGTGATATCTCAATGCTTCTAATATCAAAACTGAGACCCTCCCTATAGTAAGAGATGTGATATCTAAGTCCTTCCCATTCCTATCCTGAGACCCTTCCGATAGCAGAGATGTGATATCTCAATGCAAATACCAAACCTGATGACCCTTCCTATGGCATGAGATGTGATATCCAACTCCTTCCCATTCCAATCCTGAGTTCCTTCCTATAGCATGAGATGTGATATCTCAATGCTTCTATCAAACCTGAGACCCTTCCTTTAGCATGAGATTTGATATCCAACTCCTTCCCATTCCAATCCTGAAACCCTTCCTATAGCATGAGATGTGATATCTCAATGTTTCTAATAAAAAACCTGAGACCCTTCCTATAGCAAGAGATGTGATATCCAAATCCTTCCCATTCCAAACCTGAGACCCTTCGTATTGGATGAGATGTGATATCCAACTGCTTCCCATTCCAATCCTGAGACCCTTCCTATACCATGAGATGTGATATCTCAATGCTTCTAATACCAAACCTGGGACCCGTCCTATAACATGAGATATGATATCCAAATCCTTCCCCTTCCAAACCTGAGACCCTTCCTTTAGCATGAGATGTGATATCCAAATCCTTCCCATTCCAATCCTGAAACCCTTCCTATAGCATGAGATGTGATATCTCAATGTTTCTAATAAAAAACCTGAGACCCTTCCTATAGCAAGAGATGTAATATCCAAATCCTTCCCATTCCAATCTTGAGACCCTTCCTATAACATGAGATGTGATATCCAACTCCTTCCCATTCCAACCTGAGACCCTTCCTATAGCATGAGAAGGGATATCCAACTCCTTCCCAATCCAATCCTGAGACCCTTCTGATAGCAGAGATGTGATATCTCAATGCTTATACCAAACATGAGAACCTTCCTATGGCATGAGATGTGATATCCAACTCCTTCCCATTCCAATCCTGAGACCCTTCCTATAGCATGAGATGTGATATCTCAATGCTTCTACCAAACCTGAGACCCTTCCTTTAGCATGAGATGTGATATCCAAATCCTTCACATTCCAATCCTGAGACCCTTCCTATAGCATGAGATGTGATATCTCAATGCTTCTAATACCAAACCTGAGATCCTTCCTTTAACATGAGATGTGATATCCAACTCCTTCTCATTCCAAACCTGAGACCCTTCCGATAGCATGAGATGTGATATCTCAATGCTTCTAAAACCAAACATGAGAACCATCCTATAACATGAGATGTGAAATCCAAATCCTTCCCTTCTCAAACCTGAGACCCTTCCTATAGCTTGAGATGTGATATCAAACTCCTTCCCATTCCAATCCTGAGATAGCTTGAGATGTGATATCCAACTCCTTCCCATTCCAATCCTGAGACCCTTATTATACCATGAGATGTGATATCTCAATGCTTCTAATACCAAACCTGAGACCCGTCCTAAAACATGAGATGTGAGATCCAAATCCTTCCTCTTCCAAACCTGAGACCTTTCCTTTAGCATGAGATGTGATATCCAACTCCTTCCCATTCCAATCCTGAGACCCTTCCGATAGCATGAGATGTGATATCTCAATGCTTCTAATATCAAACCTGAGAACCTCCCTATAGCATGAGATGTGATATCCAACTCCTTCCAATTCCAATACTGAGACCCTTCCAATAGCATATGTGATATCTCAATGCTTCTAATATCAAAACTGAGAACCTCCCTATAGCATGAGATATGGTATCCAACTCCTTCCCATTCCAATCCTGAGACCCTTCCGATAGCATGAGATGTGATATCTCAATGCTTCAAAAACCAAACATGAGAACCATCCTATAACATGAGATTTGAAATCCAAATCCTTCCCTTCCCAAACGTGAGACTCTTCCTAAAGCATGAGATGTGATATCTCAATGCTTCTACCAAACCTGAAACCCTTCCTATAGCATGAGATGTGATATCCAACTCCTTCCCATTCCAATCCTGAGACACTTCCTATAGCATGAGATGTGATATCTCAATGCTTCTAATACCAAACCTGAGACCCGTCCTATAACATGAGATGTGATATCCAAATCCTTCCCCTTCCAAACCTGAGACCCTTCCTTTAGCATGAGATGTGATATCCAGCTCCTCCCATTCCAATCTTGAGACCCTTCCGATAGCATGAGATGTGATATCTCAATGCTTCTAATATCAAAACTGAGACCCTCCATATAGCATGAGATGTATTATCTAAGTCCTTCCCATTCCAATCCTGAGACCCTTCCGATAGCATGAGATCTGATATCTCAATGCTTCTAATACCAAACCTGAGATCCTTCCTATAACATGAGATGTGATATCCAACTCCTTCCCATTCCAATCCTGAGACCCTTCCTATAGCATGAGATGTGATATCTCAATGCTTCTAATACCAAACCTGAGATCCTTCCGATAGCATGAGATGTGATATCTCAATGCATCTAATACCAAACCTGAGATCCTTCCTATAACATGAGATGTGATATCCAAATCCTTCCCCTTCCAAACCTGAGACCCTCCCTTTAGCATGAGATGTGATATCCAACTCCTTCCCATTCCAATCCTTATACCCTTCTGATAGCATGAGATGTGATATCTCAATGCCTCTAATACCAAACCTGAGATCCTACCTCTAACATGAAATGTGATATCCAACTCCTTCCCTTTCCAAACCTGAGAGCCTTCCTACAGCATGAGATGTGATATCCAAGTCCTTCCCATTACAATCCTGAGACCCTTCCTATAACATGAGATGTGATATCCAACTCCTTCCCATTCCAACCTGAGACCCTTCCTATAGCATGAGATGGGATATCCAACTCCTTCCAAATCCAATCGTGATACCCTTCCGATAGCATGAGATGTGATATCCCAATGCTTCTACAAAACCTGCGACCCATATCATGGCATGAGATGTGATATCAAACTCCCGTCCTATACCATGAGACTTGATATCTCAATGCTTCTAATACCGAACCTGAGACCGGTCCAATAACATGAGATGTGATATCCAAATCCTTCCCCTTCCAAACCTTAGACCCTTCCTTTATCATGAGATGTGATATCCAAGTCCTTCCCATTCCATTCCTGAGACCCTTCCTGTAGCATGAGATGTGATATCTCAATGCTTCTAATACCAAACCTGAGACCCTTCCTATAACATGAGATGTGATATCCAAGTCCTTCCCATTCCAATCCTGAGACCCTTCCTATAGCATGAGATGTGATATCTCAATGCTTCTAATACCAAACCTGAGACCCTTCCTATAACATGAATTGTGATATCCAAGTCCTTCCCATTCCAATCCTGAGACCCTTCCGATAGCAGAGATGTGATATCTCAATGCTTACACCAAACCTGAGACCCTTCCGATAGCATGAGATGTGATATCTCAATGCTTCTAATACCAAACCTGAGATCCTTCCTATAACATGAGATGTGATATCCAAATCCTTCCCCTTCCATACCTTAGACCCTCCCTTTAGCATAAGATATGATATCCAACTCCTTCCCATTCCAATCCTGAGACGCTTCTGATAGCATGAGATGTGATATCTCAATGCCTCTAATACCAAACCTGAGATCCTACCTCTAACATGAAATGTGATATCCAACGCCTTCCCCTTCCAACCCTGAGAGACTTCCTATAGAATGAGATGTGATATCCAAGTCCTTCCCATTCCAATCCTGAGACCCTTCCTATAACATGAGATGTGATATCCAACTCCTTCCCATTCCAACCTTAGACCCTTCCTATAGCATGAGATGGGATATCCAACTCCTTCCAAATCCAATCTTGATACCCTTCCGATAGCATGAGATGTGAAATCCCAATGCCTCTACAAAACCTGAGACCCATACCATGGCATGAGATGTGATATCAAACTCCTTCCCATTCCAATCCTGAGACCCTTCCTATAGCTTGAGATGTGATATCCAACTCCTTCCCATTCCAATTCTGAGACCCGTCCTATACCATGAGACTTGATATCTCAATGCTTCTAATACCAAACCTGAGACCGGTCCTATAACATGAGATGTGATATCCAAATCCTTCCCCTTCCAAACCTTAGACCCTTCCTATAGCATGAGATGTGATATCTCAATGCTTCTAATACCAAACCTGAGACCCTTCCTATAACGAGATGGGATATCCAACTCCTTCCCATTCCAATCCTGAGACCCTTCCGATAGCAGAGATGTGATATCTCAATGCTTATACCAAACCTGTGACCCTTACTATGGCATGAGATGTCATATACAACTCCTTCCGATTCCAATCCTGAGACCCTTCCTATAGCATGAGATGGGATATCTCAATGCTTATACCAAACCTGAGACCCTTCCTATAGCATGAGATGTGATATCCAACTCCTTCCCATTCCAATCCTGAGACCCTTCCTATAGCATGAGATGTGATATCTCAATGCTTCTAATACCAAACCTGAGATCCTTCCTATAACATGAGATGTGATATCAAACTCCTTCCCATTCCAAACCTTTGCTTCTATCAAACCTGAGACCCTTCCTTTAGCATGAGATGTGATATCCAAGTCCTTCCCATTCCAATCCTGAGACCCTTCCTATAACATGAGACGTGATATCCAACTCCTTCCCATATCAATCCTGAGACTTTTGCTATAGCATGAGATGTGATATCTCAATGCTTCTAAAACCAAACATGAGAACCATCCTATAACATGAGATGTGAAATCCAAATCATTCCCTTTCCAAACCTGAGAACCTTCCTATAGCTTGAGATGTGATATCAAACTCCTTCCCATTCAATGTGATATCCAACTTCTTCCCATTCCAATCCTGAGACCCTTCCTATACCATGAGATGTGATATCTCAATGCTTCTAATACCAAACCTGAGACCCGTCCTAAAACATGAGATGTGAGATCCAAATAATTCCCCTTCCGAACCTGAGACCTTTCCTTTAGCATGAGATGTGATATCCAACTCCTTCCCATTCCAAACCTGAGACCCTTCCTATAGCATGAGATGTTATATCTTAATGCTTCTAAAACCAAACCTGAGAACCATCCTATAACATGTGAAATCCAAATCCTTCCCTTTCCAAACCTGAGACCCTTCCGATAGCATGAGATATGTTATCTCAATGCTTCTAAAACGAAACATGAGAACCATCCTATAACATGAGATGTGAAATCCAAATCCTTCCCTTTCCAAACCTGAGACCCTTCCTATAGCTTGAGATGTGATATCAAACTCCTTCCCATTCCAATCCTGAGATAGCTTGAGATGTGATATCCAACTCCTTCCCATTCCAATCCTGAGACCCTTCCTATACCATGAGATGTGATATCTCAATGCTTCTAATACCAAACCTGAGACCCGTCCTAAAACATGAGATGTGAGATCCAAATCCTTCCCCTTCCAAACCTGAGACCCTTCCTATAGCTTGAGATGTGATATCAAACTCCTTCCCATTCCAATCCTGAGATAGCTTGAGATGTGATATCCAACTCCATCCCATTCCAATCCTGAGACCCTTCCGATAGCATGAGATGTGATATCTCAATGCTTCTAATATCAAAACTGAGACCCTCCCTATAGTATGAGATGTGATATCTAAGTCCTTCCCATTCCTATCCTGAGACCCTTCCGATAGCAGAGATGTGATATCTCAATGCAAATACCAAACCTGATGACCCTTCCTATGGCATGAGATGTGATATCCAACTCCTTCCCATTCCAATCCTGAGTTCCTTCCTATAGCATGAGATGTGATATCTCAATGCTTCTATCAAACCTGAGACCCTTCCTTTAGCATGAGATGTGATATCCAACTCCTTCCCATTCCAATCCTGAAACCCTTCCTATAGCATGAGATGTGATATCTCAATGTTTCTAATAAAAAACCTGAGACCCTTCCTATAGCAAGAGATGTGATATCCAAATCCTTCCCATTCCAAACCTGAGACCCTTCGTATTGGATGAGATGTGATATCCAACTGCTTCCCATTCCAATCCTGAGACCCTTCCTATACCATGAGATGTGATATCTCAATGCTTCTAATATCAAACCTGGGACCCGTCCTATAACATGAGATATGATATCCAAATCCTTCCCCTTCCAAACCTGAGACCCTTCCTTTAGCATGAGATGTGATATCCAAATCCTTCCCATTCCAATCCTGAAACCCTTCCTATAGCATGAGATGTGATATCTCAATGTTTCTAATAAAAAACCTGAGACCCTTCCTATAGCAAGAGATGTAATATCCATATCCTTCCCATTCCAATCTTGAGACCCTTCCTATAACATGAGATGTGATATCCAACTCCTTCCCATTCCAACCTGAGACCCTTCCTATAGCATGAGAAGGGATATCCAACTCCTTCCCAATCCAATCCTGAGACCCTTCCGATAGCAGAGATGTGATATCTCAATGCTTATACCAAACATGAGAACCTTCCTATGGCATGAGATGTGATATCCAACTCCTTCCCATTCCAATCCTGAGACCCTTCCTATAGCATGAGATGTGATATCTCAATGCTTCTACCAAACCTGAGACCCTTCCTTTAGCATGAGATGTGATATCCAAATCCTTCACATTCCAATCCTGAGACCCTTCCTATAGCATGAGATGTGATATCTCAATGCTTCTAATACCAAACCTGAGATCCTTCCTATAACATGAGATGTGATATCCAAATCCTTCCCCTTCCAAACCTGAGACCCTCCCTTTAGCATGAGATGTGATATCCAACTCCTTCCCATTCCAATCCTGATACCCTTCTGATAGCATGAGATGTGATATCTCAATGCCTCTAATACCAAACCTGAGATCCTACCTCTAACATGAAATGTGATATCCAACTCCTTCCCTTTCCAAACCTGAGAGCCTTCCTATAGAATGAGATGTGATATCCAAGTCCTTACCATTCCAATCCTGAGACCCTTCCTATAACATGAGATGTGATATCCAACTCCTTCCCATTCCAACCTTAGACCCTTCCTATAGCATGAGATTGGATATCCAACTCCTTCCAAATCCAATCGTGATACCCTTCCGATAGCATGAGATGTGATATCCCAATGCTTCTACAAAACCTGAGACCCATATCATGGCATGAGATGTGATATCAAACTCCTTCCCATTCCAATTCTGAGACCCGTCCTATACCATGAGACTTGATATCTCAATGCTTCTAATACCAAAACTGAGACGGTCCTATAACATGAGATGTGATATCCAAATCCTTCCCCTTCCAATCCTGAGACCCTTCCTATAGCATGAGATGTGATATCTCAATGCTTCTAATACCACACCTGAGACCCTTCCTATAACGAGATGGGATATCCAACTCCTTCCCATTCCAATCCTGAGACCCTTCCGATAGAAGAGATGTGATATCTCAATGCTTATACCAAACCTGAGACCCTTCCTATAGCATGAGATGTCATATACAACTCCTTCCAATTCCAATTGTGAGACCCTTCCTATAGCATGAGATGGGATATCTCAATGCTTATACCAAACCTGAGACCCTTCCTATAGCATGAGATGTGATATCTCAATGCTTCTAATACCAAACCTGAGATCCTTCCTATAACATGAGATGTGATATCAAACTCCTTCCCATTCCAAACCTGAGACCCTTCCGATAGCATGAGATGTGATATCTCAATGCTTCTAAAACCAAACATAAGAACCATCCTATAACATGAGATGTGAAATCCAAATCATTCCCTTTCCAAACCTGAGACCCTTCCTATAGCTTGAGATGTGATATCAAACTCCTTCCCATTCAATGTGATATCCAACTCCTTCCCATTCCTATCCTGAGACCCTTCCGATAGCAGAGATGTGATATCTCAATGCTTATACCAAACCTGATGACCCTTCCTATAGCATGAGATGGGATATCCAACTCCTTCCAAATCCAATCCTGATACCCTTCCGATAGCATGAGATGTGATATCCCAATGCCTCTACAAAACCCGAGACCCATACCATGGCATGAGATGTGATATCAAACTCCTTCCCATTCCAATCCTGAGACCCTTCCTATAGCTTGAGATGTGATATCAAACTCCTTCCCATTCAATGTGATATCCAACTCCTTCCCATTCCAATCCTGAGACCCTTCCTATACCATGAGATGTGATATCTCAATGCTTCTAATACCAAACCTGAGACCCGTCCTAAAACATGAGATGTGAGATCCAAATCCTTCCCCTTCCAAACCTGAGACCTTTCCTTTAGCATGAGATGGGATATCCAACTCCTTCCCATTCCAAACCTGAGACCCTTCCTATAGCATGAGATGTTATATCTTAATGCTTCTATAACCAAACCTGAGAACTATCCTATAACATGTGAAATCCAAATCCTTCCCTTTCCAAACCTGAGACCCTTCCAATAGCATGAGATGTGATATCTCAATGCTTCTAAAACCAAACATGAGAACCATCCTATAACATGAGATGTGAAATCCAAATCCTTCCCTTTCCAAACCTGAGACCCTTCCTATAGCTTGAGATGTGATATCAAACTCCTTCCCATTCCAATCCTGAGATAACTTGAGATGTGATATCCAACTCCTTCCCATTCCAATCCTGAGACCCTTCCGATAGCATGAGATGTGATATCACAATGCTTCTACAAAACCTGAGACCCATACCATGGCATGAGATGTGATATCAAACTCCTTCCCATTCCAATCCTGAGACCCTTCCTATAGCTTGAGATGTGAAATCCAACTCCTTCCCATTCCAATTCTGAGACCCGTCCTATACCATGAGACTTGATATCTCAATGCTTCTAATACCAAAACTGAGACGGTCCTATAACATGAGATGTGATATCCAAATCCTTCCCCTTCCAATCCTGAGACCCTTCCTATAGCATGAGATGTGATATCTCAATGCTTCTAATACCAAACCTGAGACCCTTCCTATAACGAGATGGGATATCCAACTCCTTCCCATTCCAATCCTGAGACCCTTCCGATAGAAGAGATGTGATATCTCAATGCTTATACCAAACCTGAGACCCTTCCTATAGCATGAGATGTCATATACAACTCCTTCCGATTCCAATTGTGAGACCCTTCCTATAGCATGAGATGGGATATCTCAATGCTTATACCAAACCTGAGACCCTTCCTATAGCATGAGATGTGATATCTCAATGCTTCTAATACCAAACCTGAGATCCTTCCTATAACATGAGATGTGATATCAAACTCCTTCCCATTCCAATCCTGAGACCCTTCCTATAGCATGAGATGTGATATCTCAATGCTTCTAATACCAAACCTGAGATCCTTCCTATAACATGAGATGTGATATCAAACTCCTTCCCATTCCAAACCTTTGCTTCTATCAAACCTGAGACCCTTCCTTTAGCATGAGATGTGATATCCAAGTCCTTCCCATTCCAATCCTGAGACCCTTCCTATAACATGAGACGTGATATCCAACTCCTTCCCATATCAATCCTGAGACTTTTGCTATAGCATGAGATGTGATATCTCAATGCTTCTAAAACCAAACATGAGAACCATCCTATAACATGAGATGTGAAATCCAAATCATTCCCTTTCCAAACCTGAGAACCTTCCTATAGCTTGAGATGTGATATCAAACTCCTTCCCATTCAATGTGATATCCAACTTCTTCCCATTCCAATCCTGAGACCCTTCCTATACCATGAGATGTGATATCTCAATGCTTCTAATACCAAACCTGAGACCCGTCCTAAAACATGAGATGTGAGATCCAAATAATTCCCCTTCCGAACCTGAGACCTTTCCTTTAGCATGAGATGTGATATCCAACTCCTTCCCATTCCAAACCTGAGACCCTTCCTATAGCATGAGATGTTATATCTTAATGCTTCTAAAACCAAACCTGAGAACCATCCTATAACATGTGAAATCCAAATCCTTCCCTTTCCAAACCTGAGACCCTTCCGATAGCATGAGATATGTTATCTCAATGCTTCTAAAACGAAACATGAGAACCATCCTATAACATGAGATGTGAAATCCAAATCCTTCCCTTTCCAAACCTGAGACCCTTCCTATAGCTTGAGATGTGATATCAAACTCCTTCCCATTCCAATCCTGAGATAGCTTGAGATGTGATATCCAACTCCTTCCCATTCCAATCCTGAGACCCTTCCTATACCATGAGATGTGATATCTCAATGCTTCTAATACCAAACCTGAGACCCGTCCTAAAACATGAGATGTGAGATCCAAATCCTTCCCCTTCCAAACCTGAGACCCTTCCTATAGCTTGATATGTGATATCAAACTCCTTCCTATTCCAATCCTGAGATAGCTTGAGATGTGATATCCAACTCCATCCCATTCCAATCCTGAGACCCTTCCGATAGCATGAGATGTGATATCTCAATGCTTCTAATATCAAAACTGAGACCCTCCCTATAGTATGAGATGTGATATCTAAGTCCTTCCCATTCCTATCCTGAGACCCTTCCGATAGCAGAGATGTGATATCTCAATGCAAATACCAAACCTGATGACCCTTCCTATGGCATGAGATGTGATATCCAACTCCTTCCCATTCCAATCCTGAGTTCCTTCCTATAGCATGAGATGTGATATCTCAATGCTTCTATCAAACCTGAGACCCTTCCTTTAGCATGAGATGTGATATCCAACTCCTTCCCATTCCAATCCTGAAACCCTTCCTATAGCATGAGATGTGATATCTCAATGTTTCTAATAAAAAACCTGAGACCCTTCCTATAGCAAGAGATGTGATATCCAAATCCTTCCCATTCCAAACCTGAGACCCTTCGTATTGGATGAGATGTGATATCCAACTGCTTCCCATTCCAATCCTGAGACCCTTCCTATACAATGAGATGTGATATCTCAATGCTTCTAATATCAAACCTGGGACCCGTCCTATAACATGAGATATGATATCCAAATCCTTCCCCTTCCAAACCTGAGACCCTTCCTTTAGCATGAGATGTGATATCCAAATCCTTCCCATTCCAATCCTGAAACCCTTCCTATAGCATGAGATGTGATATCTCAATGTTTCTAATAAAAAACCTGAGACCCTTCCTATAGCAAGAGATGTAATATCCATATCCTTCCCATTCCAATCTTGAGACCCTTCCTATAACATGAGATGTGATATCCAACTCCTTCCCATTCCAACCTGAGACCCTTCCTATAGCATGAGAAGGGATATCCAACTCCTTCCCAATCCAATCCTGAGACCCTTCCGATAGCAGAGATGTGATATCTCAATGCTTATACCAAACATGAGAACCTTCCTATGGCATGAGATGTGATATCCAACTCCTTCCCATTCCAATCCTGAGACCCTTCCTATAGCATGAGATGTGATATCTCAATGCTTCTACCAAACCTGAGACCCTTCCTTTAGCATGAGATGTGATATCCAAATCCTTCACATTCCAATCCTGAGACCCTTCCTATAGCATGAGATGTGATATCTCAATGCTTCTAATACCAAACCTGAGATCCTTCCTATAACATGAGATGTGATATCCAAATCCTTCCCCTTCCAAACCTGAGACCCTCCCTTTAGCATGAGATGTGATATCCAACTCCTTCCCATTCCAATCCTGATACCCTTCTGATAGCATGAGATGTGATATCTCAATGCCTCTAATACCAAACCTGAGATCCTACCTCTAACATGAAATGTGATATCCAACTCCTTCCCTTTCCAAACCTGAGAGCCTTCCTATAGAATGAGATGTGATATCCAAGTCCTTACCATTCCAATCCTGAGACCCTTCCTATAACATGAGATGTGATATCCAACTCCTTCCCATTCCAACCTTAGACCCTTCCTATAGCATGAGATTGGATATCCAACTCCTTCCAAATCCAATCGTGATACCCTTCCGATAGCATGAGATGTGATATCCCAATGCTTCTACAAAACCTGAGACCCATATCATGGCATGAGATGTGATATCAAACTCCTTCCCATTCCAATTCTGAGACCCGTCCTATACCATGAGACTTGATATCTCAATGCTTCTAATACCAAAACTGAGACGGTCCTATAACATGAGATGTGATATCCAAATCCTTCCCCTTCCAATCCTGAGACCCTTCCTATAGCATGAGATGTGATATCTCAATGCTTCTAATACCACACCTGAGACCCTTCCTATAACGAGATGGGATATCCAACTCCTTCCCATTCCAATCCTGAGACCCTTCCGATAGAAGAGATGTGATATCTCAATGCTTATACCAAACCTGAGACCCTTCCTATAGCATGAGATGTCATATACAACTCCTTCCAATTCCAATTGTGAGACCCTTCCTATAGCATGAGATGGGATATCTCAATGCTTATACCAAACCTGAGACCCTTCCTATAGCATGAGATGTGATATCTCAATGCTTCTAATACCAAACCTGAGATCCTTCCTATAACATGAGATGTGATATCAAACTCCTTCCCATTCCAAACCTGAGACCCTTCCGATAGCATGAGATGTGATATCTCAATGCTTCTAAAACCAAACATAAGAACCATCCTATAACATGAGATGTGAAATCCAAATCATTCCCTTTCCAAACCTGAGACCCTTCCTATAGCTTGAGATGTGATATCAAACTCCTTCCCATTCAATGTGATATCCAACTCCTTCCCATTCCTATCCTGAGACCCTTCCGATAGCAGAGATGTGATATCTCAATGCTTATACCAAACCTGATGACCCTTCCTATAGCATGAGATGGGATATCCAACTCCTTCCAAATCCAATCCTGATACCCTTCCGATAGCATGAGATGTGATATCCCAATGCCTCTACAAAACCCGAGACCCATACCATGGCATGAGATGTGATATCAAACTCCTTCCCATTCCAATCCTGAGACCCTTCCTATAGCTTGAGATGTGATATCAAACTCCTTCCCATTCAATGTGATATCCAACTCCTTCCCATTCCAATCCTGAGACCCTTCCTATACCATGAGATGTGATATCTCAATGCTTCTAATACCAAACCTGAGACCCGTCCTAAAACATGAGATGTGAGATCCAAATCCTTCCCCTTCCAAACCTGAGACCTTTCCTTTAGCATGAGATGGGATATCCAACTCCTTCCCATTCCAAACCTGAGACCCTTCCTATAGCATGAGATGTTATATCTTAATGCTTCTATAACCAAACCTGAGAACTATCCTATAACATGTGAAATCCAAATCCTTCCCTTTCCAAACCTGAGACCCTTCCAATAGCATGAGATGTGATATCTCAATGCTTCTAAAACCAAACATGAGAACCATCCTATAACATGAGATGTGAAATCCAAATCCTTCCCTTTCCAAACCTGAGACCCTTCCTATAGCTTGAGATGTGATATCAAACTCCTTCCCATTCCAATCCTGAGATAACTTGAGATGTGATATCCAACTCCTTCCCATTCCAATCCTGAGACCCTTCCGATAGCATGAGATGTGATATCACAATGCTTCTACAAAACCTGAGACCCATACCATGGCATGAGATGTGATATCAAACTCCTTCCCATTCCAATCCTGAGACCCTTCCTATAGCTTGAGATGTGAAATCCAACTCCTTCCCATTCCAATTCTGAGACCCGTCCTATACCATGAGACTTGATATCTCAATGCTTCTAATACCAAAACTGAGACGGTCCTATAACATGAGATGTGATATCCAAATCCTTCCCCTTCCAATCCTGAGACCCTTCCTATAGCATGAGATGTGATATCTCAATGCTTCTAATACCAAACCTGAGACCCTTCCTATAACGAGATGGGATATCCAACTCCTTCCCATTCCAATCCTGAGACCCTTCCGATAGAAGAGATGTGATATCTCAATGCTTATACCAAACCTGAGACCCTTCCTATAGCATGAGATGTCATATACAACTCCTTCCGATTCCAATTGTGAGACCCTTCCTATAGCATGAGATGGGATATCTCAATGCTTATACCAAACCTGAGACCCTTCCTATAGCATGAGATGTGATATCTCAATGCTTCTAATACCAAACCTGAGATCCTTCCTATAACATGAGATGTGATATCAAACTCCTTCCCATTCCAAACCTGAGACCCTTCCGATAGCATGAGATGTGATATCTCAATGCTTCTAAAACCAAACATAAGAACCATCCTATAACATGAGATGTGAAATCCAAATCATTCCCTTTCCAAACCTGAGACCCTTCCTATAGCTTGAGATGTGATATCAAACTCCTTCCCATTCAATGTGATATCCAACTCCTTCCCATTCCAATCCTGAGACCCTTCCTATACCATGAGATGTGATATTTCAATGCTTCTAATACCAAACCTGAGACCCGTCCTAAAACATGAGATGTGAGATCCAAATCCTTC
Source organism: Ambystoma mexicanum (assembly GCF_040938575.1). NCBI lineage: Eukaryota > Metazoa > Chordata > Amphibia > Caudata > Ambystomatidae > Ambystoma > Ambystoma mexicanum. The sequence goes on from NW_027182477.1 coordinate 714,118, forward strand.
CCCTTCCAAACCTGAGACCTTTCCTTTAGCATGAGATGGGATATCCAACTCCTTCCCATTCCAAACCTGAGACCCTTCCTATAGCATGAGATGTTATATCTTAATGCTTCTAAAACCAAACTTGAGAACTATCCTATAACATGTGAAATCCAAATCCTTCCCTTTCCAAACCTGAGACCCTTCCGATAGCATGAGATGTGATATCTCAATGCCTCTAATACCAAACCTGAGATCCTACCTCTAACATCAAAATGTGATATCCAACTCCTTCCCTTTCCAAACCTGAGAGCCTTCCTACAGCATGAGATGTGATATCCAAGTCCTTCCCATTCCAATCCTGAGACCCTTCCGATAGCATGAGATGTGATATCTCAATGCTTCTAAAACCAAACATGAGAACCATCCTATAACATGAGATGTGAAATCCAAATCCTTCCCTTTCCAAACCTGAGACCCTTCCTATAGCTTGAGATGTGATATCAAACTCCTTCCCATTCCAATCCTGAGATAGCTTGAGATGTGATATCCAACTCCTTCCCATTCCAATCCTGAGACCCTTCCTATAGCATGAGATGTGATATCTCAATGCTTCTAATACCAAACCTGAGATCCTTCCGATAGCATGAGATGTGATATCTCAATGCTTCTAATACCAAACCAGAGATCCTTCCTATAACATGAGATGTGATATCCAAATCCTTCCCCTTCCAAACCTGAGTCCCTCCCTTTAGCATGAGATGTGATATCCAACTCCTTCCCATTCCAATCCTGATACCCTTCTGATAGCATGAGATGTGATATCTTAATGCCTCTAATACCAAACCTGAGATCCTACCTCTAACATGAAATGTGATATCTGTAGGGTATTTTGTGGAGATTTGGGGCCTGACGGTATTTTCTTACCGCCGAAAAATAACTTAGCAATAATCACTCTTTGTATTCAGATTTGGCCATGTGCAACAATAATACAGTGGACATGCATTATTTCAGCACCCAGACCTACATATTTGGTATATGTGGTTGGTATGCGTGGTTGGTGGTATTTTGGTGAGCATAATTCCCTTGTTTTATTTGTGGCCCCAATGTCCAGAATCCCTTATCTTTGCTTAGATTTTTCGTGTAATCACTAGAGAGACCTCAGACCTACATTTTAGGAATACCACATTTTCAGTGTTAGTGTGCCACCATGGGCGATCTCACTGACTTATTTACGACAGAGAGCTATATGTGGTAATTTTGTGGTAATTTCCACTACCTTATATACGGTAGGGAACTATGTTCAGAGAGTCCCTCTTCCCGTTGGCTCATGTACCTCCAACGAGCTATGCTACAAACAATCACTCTCAACTCTCCATACTGAATATGATCATGCACACATCTGTCTTAAAATGACAATTGCATTGTTTAAAAATCTCCCCTCATCATCAGCACTGTATTGGTAAATAGAAGACACACCACCCGTCTGCTTTCAAATATTTTTCTGTATTATAAAAGTTGCATTTAAACACGATCTCACTCTTTACAGAAATAAATAAAACAGCACATTAACAGCATTGTCTGAAATACACTGAAAAAAAACTGGCTGAGAACAGAACACAATTTGCAACATTAACGTGTGATTAAGGCACCGGAATCTCCTTTCCTACTCTGACTGAACATTCTCGTCTCGTACACACTCAGCTCCCACACTTATGTAATTACCTTATCTGTTCAGAGTTTTCTTCAGCTGTTCTCTTTCTGAATGTGGCTCCCTTGAAGATTAACCCCAGTAAAAAGGATCGCCTTTCCTTCTCAAACCGGGGTCATTGCCTGGAATTCTCAGCTTTTGCAGATAGGAATGCTCCAACCAGGAAAAAATAGGTCCTTCTCCCAGCTCTGCCAAATCTTGACTCCCTTCTCTCTCCTCCAACTCCCCCCAGCAAAACTCTGATCACTCCCTCTAGCATGATACTTGCTATGACGCTGCTCCAATCAGAATCAATCATGCCATCTCCTCCTTCTCTACAAAATGGCTCATTTTTATAGTAATACTTTGTAACCAACTGATTTCCTGTTCTTTCGAGCCCTTTTGCTTCCTGAATTTATGTGGACAGGGCAGCAGAGAAAAAAAAAATGGATGTGCGTTTAAAAGTTCACTTTCAGAATAGGCCTAATTCTGCAGTGGAGACACATTTTTATTAGTGGATTATGTTTCATTAGACAGGTTAGTTATAAGTAATGTTAGTTATTATTTTCAAATGTGTCTCTCGCACCATAGGCATTTCAGGTGAAAAATAGTGTGCATTTTTGAATGTGCACGCGTGCTTTTAACTGTAAAAATAGATTTGCATCTTATATGTTAAAATCGTTTTTGACTGAATAGCCTGTCTTTCCTTGTTAATCTGGTAAAACATATAGCAATGCACCGCACCCTTGTGGTGGTGCTGCAAAAAAATTGCTACCTGTGCAGTAGTGCTGTACTCTGTGCTGTTTGCTACCTGTGCAGTAGTGCTGTACTCTGTGCTGTTTGCTACCTGTGCAGTAGTGCTGTACTCTGTGCTGTTTGCTACCTGTGCAGTAGTGCTGTACTCTGTGTTGTAACACGCCAAATATCCTTACAGAGCCAAGTCCACTTCATAGTTGCCCGAAAGGGGAATGAGGATCTGGGTGTCATCTGCGTAATTAGTGTAGGTGACGCCCAGTCTGTCCAACTTGTCGAACAATGGCTTGGTGAAGATATTGTACATAGTGGGTGAGACACAGGAACCCTGTGGGACTCCACATGTGATTTGGATAGGGTCAGCACAAGTGGAAGAGGAGAACACTCTCATAGTCCGGTTGGCTAGAAAGGATTGGACCCATGCTATAGCGTCTCCTGTGAAGTTGGCAGCCAGCTTGAGGTGGTTGCATAAGACTGCATGGTCCACCAGATCAAAAGCTGCTGACAAGTCCAGTAAGAGTAGCAGCGCTGTTTTCCCATTATCCTTAAATTCCTCCATTTTGGTTTTGAGATCTAGCAGGGCTGTTTCCGTGCCATGGAGGGGGCGGAAGCCCGATTGGCGCGAGCCTAGAAGATGATTAGCTTCTAGGTACTCTTGAATTTGGAGATAGGCTACTCTGTCGATAATTTTTAGTAGGAAGGGTACCGTGGTGATAGGCCTATAGTTAGTCGGGATAGATGGATCGAGGGTTTGTTTTTTGAGAAGGGGGAGGACCCAGGATTCTTTTAAGTTGGCTGGCACTGTGTTGGATTTGAAGGATGAGTTGATAAGCTTCGAGATGAAAGGGGCTAAGTCTCTGGCAGCGTCCTTTATTATTTGAGCTGGGCAGCTGTCGCCCTTATAGTTAGAGGGCTTCAGTGAGAGGATAGCCTTTTCAGTGTCAATGATGGAGATGGGTTTAAAGCTAAAAGGGGGGATAGTGATAGGTTCAGTTACTGGAGGCACTTGTTGATCAGTATGAGAGAGGGTGTCTTTTTTATTCAATATTTTAAGTTGGAGGGTGGAGATTTTGTTTGATAGGGCATTCTGTATATTAGTGCACCATATCTTGTCCTTTGGGACCGTGTCAGATGGTTGGATAGGGGATTCCATTTCCCGGAGGATGGCAAATAGTTCCTTGGTATTCGATTTGGCATTGGTAATTCTGTCATTGAATACGTTTTTTTTAGTGTTGATAATTTCAGACTTGTAAAGTTTTGTAGCTTGGGTTAGCTTGGCTTTGTTGTCGTTGGTGGGCGAATTACGCCAGATGGTTTGGAGTTTTCGTTTCTGCTTTCTAAGGTCCTTAAACTGGGGGGTGAACCAGGCATTGAGGTGGGCTTCTTGCTTAGCTTTGCGTAGTTTTGCAGGTGCAATGGTGTCTAGTGCGTGAGACATAGCTTTGTTAAAGGTGTCTACTAGTGTGTCTGGGTCGGTGTTGTCCTTCAGACCGTTAATAGTGGGCAGGAGGAGGGGGATAAGTTTTTCTGTAGTGATATCTTTTTTACTTCTGGTAGGGAGAGGTGGTATCATTTTGATAGTTTTGGGGCTGGGGAGGTCAAGTGTGGCAGTGAAATTTATTAGAAAGTGGTCAGTCCGGGGGGCGCTGTTGCGCTCGATGAAGATGGCCGCCCTCTGATCAGCTCCGTTCCGCGAGGCGCTCCTTTTACTGAAATTCTCCTGTTTGCCTTGGCGTTTCACCATCTAAGCCGCGGAGGGGAAGGCTGGTGTGTCGGGGACTCAGCTGGCTTCGTCCTGTCCCCTGGATCTCTCTTGCCGCTGAGCTTCTGCCCCCTGCGGGTTGAGCGGGAGCGGGTGCCTCCTCCGGCCCCCATCGGAGTTCCAGGGAGTTGCGGCCGAGGCCCGCGGCTCGCGGCCTCCCGTTGGGGGAGGGGCGTTCTTCCCGCCCTGCGCGCCCGCTTAATACGGCCTCTCGGGAGGACGGCTGACGGGCGCTGGACCTCTCCGGATCCGAGAGCGTTCGCTCCGCCGCCCCATCCTGGGCGGTGTGCCGATTTGGACCGCGATTCCTGGCCCCGGGCGGTGAGTTGTGTCCCTGGTCCCCGCGGACTACAACATATTGGCAGGCGACCTCCATCGGAGTGGAGCCGCTCCTGAGGTGCGCTGGCCCGGCATTATCCTCTTTGGACTCCCTCTCTTGTTCTTAAGCGCAGCGCCTAGCTTGGGGCAGTAACCACAGACTGTCTGCATCCTGATACCCTCCCCGGCTGCCCCGTTCCCCGGGCCCATTAACCTGCATCATAGACTGGCCGGGAGCCGGCGGGAGGCGCCTGCTCCTTCCTACCTGCCTACTGTTGGCTGCTCCGCGGTGCCGAGGTGCACCTCGACCCCTGAATCTCCTGTACGGATCCACCTTGACTCCGGTCATACTCGCCTTCTTGGTCGACTAGAGGGCTGCCCGCCTGGCTGTCCTACCGCAACTCAACGGCTACCAGAAGCCGCTCTTGGTTCTCTAGCTGGTCTCCTTGGCCCTTCCCTCCTCAGGTTCCCGGAGGTATACTTGTGGATCACTGACCATCACATACATCGGTTGGCTAGGACGACACTCCTGCCCCTGACCCGGTAACACTGCATCTCTTGTCACTAGCCGGCTGCGACCTCACACGTCCCTGTTGCTCTCTCCCGGCGTCTCTCACCCCTCCCTGCCCCTCCGGCCCTCCGGACCTGACTTCAACTTTCGCCGACATCATGTCAACGAGGACGGGAAAGAAGCAATCCTCTATCAATATGTTCGCTAAACCTCCGGGGGGAGCTGGTACTGAGACGCCTTCACAGGAACCATCCACTGCACATGAACCGGAGCCATCCGAGTCTCAGAAAATGATGGAATTCATCCGTGAAGGGTTCACCACAATACATAGTAAACTAGACGACATGAATGGTACGATATCCTCCATCAAGGCACACATGGAGAGGACGGATGGTCGTGTGACTGAGATCGAATCGCGTATGAGTACCGCTGAGGATGGTCTGGGCTCACTCCGGGCGGAGGTCTCCACATTATCCACACGCTTGAAAGAGGTGGAGAAGAAGAATGAGGACCTCGAGTCTCGCTCGAGGCGCAACAACCTCCGTATAATCGGGGTTCCGGAGGATGGCATACAAGAACCCATGGAAGACTACGTGGAGAGCATGCTTCTCCGACTCCTCGACTCCCCAAAACTCTCCTCACAATTTGCAATTGAGAGAGCCCACCGTGCACTTACAGCGAAGCCCAGGCCTGGCGCTCCTCCTCGCCCGATAATAGCCAGGGTCTTAAACTTTCGCGACCGGGATACCCTTCTCAGGGCGGCGAGAGTCAAGGGAGACCTTTTGTTGGGCGCAGCCAGAATCCACCTATACCCGGACTTCTCGATGGCGGTCCAACGCGAGCGCAAATCCTTCCTGGCGGTGAAGAGACGATTGCGCGACCTCCAGGTCAAATACGCTATGCTATATCCCGCCAAACTCCGAATTGAGCATGCGAACCGAGTATATTTCTTCACGCTACCGGAGGAAGCCTCTAAGTTTATGGATGAACATTTTCCCGGCTAAACTACACTTACATTAATCCCTGCCTTTGCCTGGGTCTTGGTTCGTTGGCCCACACACTCCACTTTTAGACAAACGCGACATGCTCTTATTGTGGAATCGGCACTACATAGTCCTAACCCACCCCGGTTGGTCTCACAGCGTGCCACCAATCCTGGTGGCGTCATTGCAGGAGCTCCTGGGCCCGGGGGATGCCGCCTGCCTCTTCCAGTGGACACTGTGTCTGAAAATGTGCATGTCCTTGTTTTTTCTCTATGCGATGCATCTGTTGTTGTGGGTTGTGAACCTCCGTAGTAACCCCTATTAATCGCGTTAGATTGGTTCATTATGGACGGTCATGCCTGCCTCCCCCCCCCCGCGGGGCCATCCCCATATGTGTCCCGCCTTTATTGCCAGGCATTATGTTTATCCTCAAATTGCCTTATGGTGCGGAGCTCCGCCGTCAGGCCGACTCACAGGCCCCCCAGGCGTTGATGCCATTGTTTTGGATTTGGTTTGTTGTCTTTGGGGTTTTCATCTCTCTGATTGGGGGAGGGATGTGGGTGGGGGTGGGGGGTAGGGGAGTTTATGTTAAAAGAGGCTTGGTAATTGCGGAGAAGGTAGAGTTCAGAGCACCAGGGGATCTATGTCACCACGGTCCTGACAACAACGGGGTCCACTTTTGGGGGGCACTGTTCCATCCACCTGTGTTTTTCTATGTCTGCTTCGGGGGTGTCGGGTGAGGAAACCCTTACATTCCTGAGTTGGAACGTGCGGGGGCTGGGGAACTTCAAGAAAATGAGACTACTACAGCTTCAGGCTGAACGACATGGGACTAAGATCCTGTTTCTTCAGGAGACACATGCGGTAACTGAGCACTGTGAGAAGTTCGCTAAAGTATGGGGACCACAGAGGTACTATACCTCCTACTCCACACAAAGCCGGGGGGTTATGACCCTAATTCATAAGAGTATCAGATATAACCCCATAGCCACGACAATAGACCCTCTGGGCAGATTCGTTTTGCTTCATGGCATATTGCAGAATAGGGAAGTGATCCTACTTAATATCTATGGTCCCAACATCGATGATCCCGAATTTTTCATACATCTTGCGTCCCTTCTGGATGGATTCCCGTTGGTGCCTATTCTTTGGGGGGGCGACTTTAACACAATATTTGATGTGGATCTCGATAGATCTGGCTCTCGTCCCCGTCACCTCACCAAGGCCGCATATGCTACACTTTCTTCACTTCCCCGCCTGGCCCTATTTGATGCATGGAGGCTTCTTTACCCCGACTCCCGCACCTTCTCCTTCTATTCCTCGGTGCATGATTCCTTTTCCCGCATTGATAGATGGCTAGTCTCTGATATATTCATAAGAAGCATTTCAAACTTGTCGATTCTCCCCAGGACTTTTTCCGACCATTCACCAGTGACAATTACCCTATCCTGGGGCTCGGATCACGACCGTACTAGACACTGGAGGATGAAACCACTCTCCCTCCTCGACCCGGTCTTCAGTTCTGAGTTGGAGTCGGCTATTGAGGAGTTCTTTGAGATCAACTCTGGTTCCGTCTCATCACAGGCCACCCTCTGGGAAACTTTTAAAGCCTACATCAGAGGCATCGCCCTCTCTAAAGAAAATGGCATCCTCAGGGAGATCGTAGTGAGCGAAGCCATACTGTCCGAGCTGGAGGCCCAATATTCATTAAATCAAACTCCTGAGACCCTTGCCTTGATCGGCACGGAGCTAGACACCTTCCGCGCTCTTGCGGATCGCGAGCAGAGATTTCTCGATAACCCTGGGCTGGCAAGGAGATATGGTGAGGGTGAACGCCCGTCTCGTCTCCTGGCTAGGCTTCTCCGCCGTGAGTTTGGTGCCCCACCCATTCCTGGCGTTGAGAGACCTGACGGATCCCTAGCCACCTCCCCTGGTGATATTAATTCCGAATTCCTCTCCTTTTATCAATCCCTGTATGCTAACGCAGATAAAGCCTCCATAGCTGAAATAGATGTCTTTCTGGACAAGCTACCCCTGTCGGTTCTTTCTCCCGATACCATCGAAGCCCTTGAGGGCCCATTTACTTCCTTGGAACTCTCGGAGGCCATAGATTCCCTCTCATCAGGCAAATCCCCGGGATCTGACGGTATACCGGTTGAGTTCTATAAACGGTTTAAGACGTTGCTACTCCCTCGTTTGGTCGCGCTCTGGGAGGAATCGTTGGTGGCGGGTCAGCTCCCCCCCACGCTCCGCGAAGCCACTATTACCGTCTTGTTAAAACCGGGTAAATCCCCCACTCAATGCGGTTCTTATCGTCCACTCTCGCTAATCAATTGCGACGTCAAGATTTATGCTAAGTTACTGGCCTTACGCCTGGCCCCCTTCATGCCACATATCATTCATCCTGACCAGGCGGGGTTTATTCCGGGTCGCTCTACCTCACTGAATCTGAGGCGCCTTTTTAATGTTATAAGCAGGGTGAGTCCGGACGTCCACGCAGTGGCCGCCACCCTCGATATGCAAAAAGCCTTTGATTCCGTCTCATGGAGTTATCTGTGGCGAGTACTCAACAAATGCAAATTCGGCCCCACATTTCTTTCCTGGGTCAAGCTACTATATTCAAACCCAGTGGCCAGAGTTCGCACCGAGGACCGTTGCTCTTCTCTTTTCCAGATAGCCAGAGGTACTAGACAGGGTTGTCCCTTCTCTCCATTAATATTTGCCGTGGCGATGGAACCGTTCGCGGACATGCTTCGCCAATTTCACTCCCATAGAGGCCTGCGCACCGACGGGGTCTCGGATATAGTTTCCCTATATGCTGACGACGCTTTACTCTTTATTCGTTCTCCTGAGATCAACCTTGCCCCAATTTTGGAGGATGTTGTCCTCTTCGGCCGTATTTCTGGCCTGACGGTTAACTGCACTAAATCAACTCTTTTCCCGCTCACCCCCAGCACACTCCCCCCTCCCGATACTCTTGGATTCACGTGGGCCCAATCTGAGGTTACATACCTAGGTGTAGTGGTGTTGCGACACTTTAATCGGGTTCTCGAGAAGAATTATCTAGTATACCTTACAAATCTTACGCAAAAGATTCAGGGTTGGAACAACCTCCCTATTTCACTGGCAGGGAGGGTAGGAATACTGAAGATGGTGGTACTCCTTCAGCTATTGTATAGATTCGCCAATATCCCACAATGGCCGGGAGGTGAGTTCTTTCAGACATTGACACGAACCCTCAACACCTTCCTCTGGCACTCCGGTGCAGTCCGCCTTAAGTTCAAGACTCTTGCTTCACCGATGGAGTTGGGTGGCTTCGGTGCACCCGACTTTCTCAAGTACTGGCTGGCATCCCAGCTCCAACACATTGCACATTGGTTCAACATATCTGACCCCCCTCCCCATGTCAGGCTAGAAAGATTATCGGTTGGTGACCGCGATATTAGATCCCTGGTGATCACACCTATCCCAATGGAATCAGGCTCATTAGACCCGGTGAGGTGCACATCTCTGGCTTTATCCAAAACTTGGCAATTATTGGGCACCACCCATCCCTTTCATGGTAATTTCCCGATCTGGAACTTTCTCCCGGGAATCCCACAGGTTCCCCCTTCGGTTGTTCGCACATGGGCTGGGGCAGGATTTTAACTGCTCCGAGACATATTTGTAGATGGTAATTTCATAGAATGGCCTGACCTCCCTCCGCCCCTCAGACAGCGTCCCTCGGTATGGCTTCAATATTCATCCCTCCGTAGAGTCCTCAAACATAAGTACCCTTGCTTCCAAGCAGTGCCGCCGGATGAACTAGCGATCACTGAATTGACCTCACCTTGCCCAATGAGGGGAAAAACTTCCAGACTATACACCTTGATACAATCCAGATCGTCCCCTTTGTTTTCTAAACTAAAGCTTGCTTGGGAGTCTGACCTTGGTGTGGAAATGACCGAAGACCGGTGGTCCCATATGTGCTCACGTATTCAGAGGGTCTCCTTCAACTCCCGATTTAAACTAATTCAATTTAAGCTACTCCACAGATACCATTATACCCCAACCAGACTACACCGTATGTCGAATAATTCCTCCCCTAGATGCCCTAGGTGTGGCTTTGATGGAGCCGGCTACTTCCACATGATATGGTCATGCCCCCGCCTTACCCAATTTTGGGACGCTGTTTGCTCCACCATCTCGTCTGTTCTTGACCAGCCCATCCCCCCTACCCCAATGAAATGCCTATTCCATGACTTTCCCGACCTCCACCAAGATTCTAGGAGACTGGCTGGCCTCTGTATGCTTCTGGCTGTTCGGGCGATACTACTCTGTTGGCTTCGACCTACCACTCCGACACATGCAAAGTGGCTTAGAGCGGTCACTTGGGCTTCCGACACGGAGGAATCTTGGGCGGTACAACAGCCCGCCTGCTCTAGGCCCAGAGACATCTGGTTGAAGTTCTGATCATTTATGTCCTCTCCCGGCGCCGACTCAGGTCCTACATCCCCGGTGCCTTCCTCTTGTGGTCCCCCAGCTCTCCCCTGAATGGCCCTCTATTTGCACTGTTCTGCTGCTCCCCCTTGTTGACGAGGTGAACCCTCGACCTGTTCTGGGAGACTGTGTTGTATTAAGTTGTTTGATTTTACATGCTCTTGATGCTCACCTGTATCTGTCCTACCAAGCTGAATAAAAAATAAAAGTTTAAAAAATTTTAAAAAAAAAAGCATTAAAAAAGAAAGTGGTCAGTCCATAGTTGAGGGGTGATGGCAGAAATGACTATGTTACAGTTGAGTTCTGAGACCCAATCAAGGGTTCTGCCTTTAGCATGTGTGGGGGAGAGAACTTTTTGGGTAAGGCCTTGGTCATTTAGGATAGATGTTATAGAAAGGGCATTTTTATTGCCTGGCTCATTGAAACCGATGTTGAAGTCACCCATCAGCAGCGTTTGCGAGTATTTTTGAGTATTGTTCGCTATGAGGGTAGTAAGGTCATCTTCAAAGGTTCCCAGGGGGCCTGGGGGCCTGTAGATCAGGTGAATGGCTAGCGTGCGATTGTTGGAGAGTTGCATTTTAGCTGAGAGTACTTCGCAGGAAGCACAGGGGTGTGAGGTGGTGAGTCGGATAGGCAAGGTGGTTTTCGCGATGATTGCTAGGCCACCGCCTTTAGCATTGGGTCTGTCTACTCTGTGGATCTGGTAGTTGTCAGGTATGGCTAGCATCAGTGAGGGTCCTGCTGCCTCATGGAGCCAGGTTTCAGTTACGGCAAGGAAGTCAATGCTACTGTTGTAACATGAGATGTGATATCCAAGTCCTTCCCATTCCAATCCTGAGACCCTTCCTATAGCATGAGATGTGATATCTCAATGCTTCTAATACCAAACCTGAGACCCTTCCTATAACATGAATTGTGATATCCAAGTCCTTCCCATTCCAATCCTGAGACCCTTCCGATAGCAGAGATGTGATATCTCAATGCTTATACCAAACCTGAGACCCTTCCGATAGCATGAGATGTGATATCTCAATGCTTCTAATACCAAACCTGAGATCCTTCCTATAACATGAGATGTGATATCCAAATCCTTCCCCTTCCATACCTTAGACCCTCCCTTTAGCATAAGATGTGATATCCAACTCCTTCCCATTCCAATCCTGAGACCCTTCTGATAGCATGAGATGTGATATCTCAATGCCTCTAATACCAAACCTGAGATCCTACCTCTAACATGAAATGTGATATCCAACGCCTTCCCCTTCCAACCCTGAGAGACTTCCTATAGAATGAGATGTGATATCCAAGTCCTTCCCATTCCAATCCTGAGACCCTTCCTATAACATGAGATGTGATATCCAACTCCTTCCCATTCCAACCTTAGACCCTTCCTATAGCATGAGATGGGATATCCAACTCCTTCCAAATCCAATCTTGATACCCTTCCGATAGCATGAGATGTGATATCCCAATGCCTCTACAAAACCTGAGACCCATACCATGGCATGAGATGTGATATCAAACTCCTTCCCATTCCAATCCTGAGACCCTTCCTATAGCTTGAGATGTGATATCCAACTCCTTCCCATTCCAATTCTGAGACCCGTCCTATACCATGAGACTTGATATCTCAATGCTTCTAATACCAAACCTGAGACCGGTCCTATAACATGAGATGTGATATCCAAATCCTTCCCCTTCCAAACCTTAGACCCTTCCTATAGCATGAGATGTGATATCTCAATGCTTCTAATACCAAACCTGAGACCCTTCCTATAACGAGATGGGATATCCAACTCCTTCCCATTCCAATCCTGAGACCCTTCCGATAGCAGAGATGTGATATCTCAATGCTTATACCAAACCTGTGACCCTTACTATGGCATGGGATGTCATATACAAATCCTTCCAATTCCAATCCTGAGACCCTTCCTATAGCATGAGATGGGATATCTCAATGCTTATACCAAACCTGAGACCCTTCCTATAGCATGAGATGTGATATCCAACTCCTTCCCATTCCAATCCTGAGACCCTTCCTATAGCATGAGATGTGATAACTCAATGCTTCTAATACCAAACCTGAGATCCTTCCTATAACATGAGATGTGATATCAAACTCCTTCCCATTCCAAACCTTTGCTTCTATCAAACCTGAGACCCTTCCTTTAGCATGAGATGTGATATCCAAGTCCTTCCCATTCCAATCCTGAGACCCTTCCTATAACATGAGATGTGATATCCAACTCCTTCCCATTCCAATCCTGAGACTCTTCCTATAGCATGAGATGTGATATCTCAATGCTTCTAAAACCAAACATGAGAACCATCCTATAACATGAGATGTGAAATCCAAATCATTCCCTTTCCAAACCTGAGACCCTTCCTATAGCTTGAGATGTGATATCAAACTCCTTCCCATTCAATGTGATATCCAACTCCTTCCCATTCCAATCCTGAGACCCTTCCTATACCATGAGATGTGATATCTCAATGCTTCTAATACCAAACCTGAGACCCGTCCTAAAACATGAGATGTGAGATCCAAATCCTTCCCCTTCCAAACCTGAGACCTTTCCTTTAGCATGAGATGTGATATCCAACTCCTTCCCATTCCAAACCTGAGACCCTTCCTATAGCATGAGATGTTATATCTTAATGATTCTAAAACCAAACCTGAGAACCATCCTATAACATGTGAAATCCAAATCCTTCCCTTTCCAAACCTGAGACCCTTCCGATAGCATGAGATATGTTATCTCAATGCTTCTAAAACCAAACATGAGAACCATCCTATAACATGAGATGTGAATTCCAAATCCTTCCCTTTCCAAACCTGAGACCCTTCCTATAGCTTGAGATGTGATATCAAACTCCTTCCCATTCCAATCCTGAGATAGCTTGAGATGTGATATCCAACTCCTTCCCATTCCAATCCTGAGATACCATGAGATGTGATATCTCAATGCTTCTAATACCAAACCTGAGACCCGTCCTAAAACATGAGATGTGAGATCCAAATCCTTCCCCTTCCAAACCTGAGACCCTTCCTATAGCTTGAGATGTGATATCAAACTCCTTCCTATTCCAAACCTGAGATAGCTTGAGATGTGATATCCAACTCCATCCCATTCCAATCCTGAGACCCTTCCGATAGCATGAGATGTGATATCTCAATGCTTCTAATATCAAAACTGAGACCCTCCCTATAGTATGAGATGTGATATCTAAGTCCTTCCCATTCCTATCCTGAGACCCTTCCGATAGCAGAGATGTGATATCTCAATGCATATACCAAACCTGATGACCCTTCCTATGGCATGAGATGTGATATCAACTCCTTCCCATTCCAATCCTGAGTTCCTTCCCATAGCATGAGATGTGATATCTCAATGCTTCTATCAAACCTGAGACCCTTCCATTAGCATGAGATGTGATATCCAACTCCTTCCCATTCCAATCCTGAGACCCTTCCTATAACATGAAACGTGATATCCAACTCCTTCCCATTCCAATCCTGAAACCCTTCCTATAGCATGAGATGTGATATCTCAATGTTTCTAATAAAAAACCTGAGACCCTTCCTATAGCAAGAGATGTGATATCCAAATCCTTCCCATTCCAATCCTGAGATCCTTCCTATAACATGAGATGTGATATCCAATTCCTTCCCATTCCAAACCTGAGACCCTTCCTATTGGATGAGATGTGATATCCAACTGCTTCCCATTCCAATCCTGAGACCCTTCCTATACCATGAGATGTGATATCTCAATGCTTCTAATACCAAACCTGGGACCCGTCCTATAACATGAGATATGATATCCAAATCCTTCCCATTCCAATCTTGAGACCCTTTCTATAACATGAGATGTGATATCCAACTCCTTCCCATTCCAACCTGAGACAATTCCTATAGCATGAGAAGGGATATCCAAATCCTTCCCAATCCAATCCTGAGACCCTTCTGATAGCAGAGATGTGATATCTCAATTCTTATACCAAACCTGAGACCCTTCCTTTAGCATGAGATGTGATATCCAAATCCTTCCCATTCCAATCCTGAAACCCTTCCTATAGCATGAGATGTGATATCTCAATTTTTCTAATAAAAAACCCGAGACCCTTCCTATAGCAAGAGATTTAATATCCAAATCCTTCCCATTCCAATCTTGAGACCCTTTCTATAACATGAGATGTGATATCCAACTCCTTCCCATTCCAACCTGAGACAATACCTATAGCATGAGAAGGGATATCCAAATCCTTCCCAATCCAATCCTGAGACCCTTCCGATAGCAGAGATGTGATATCTCAATTCTTATACCAAACCTGAGACCCTTCCTATGGCATGAGATGTGATATCCAACTCCTTCCCATTCCAATCCTGAGACCCTTCCTATAGCATGAGATGTGATATCTCAATGCTTCTAAAAAACCTGAGACCCTTCCTCTAGCATGAAATGTGATATCCAAATCCTTCACATTCCAATACTGAGATAGCTTGAGATGTGATATCCAACTCATTCCCATTGCAATCCTGAGACCCTTATTATACCATGAGATGTGATATCTCAATGCTTCTAATACCAAACCTGAGACCCGTCCTAAAACATGAGATGTGAGATCCAAATCCTTCCCCTTCCAAACCTGAGACCTTTCCTTTAGCATGAGATGTGATATCCAACTCCTTCCCATTCCAATCCTGAGACCCTTCCGATAGCATGAGATGTGATATCTCAATGCTTCTAATATCAAACCTGAGAACCTCCCTATAGCATGAGATGTGATATCCAACTCCTTCCAATTCCAATACTGAGACCCTTCCAATAGCATATGTGATATCTCAATCCTTCTAATATCAAAACTGAGACCCTCCCTATAGCATGAGATGTGATATCCAACTCCATCCCATTCCAATCCTGAGACCCTTCCTATAGCATTAGATGTGATATCTCAATGCTTCTAATACCAAACCTGAGATCCTTCCTATAACATGACATGTGATATCCAACTCCCTCTCATTCCAAACCTGAGACCCTTCTGATAGCATGAGATGTGATATTTCAATGCTTCAAAAACCAAACATGAGAACAATCCTATAACATGAGATGTGAAATCCAAATCCTTCCCTTCCCAAACCTGAGACTCTTCCTATAGCATGAGATGTGATATCTCAATGCTTCTACCAAACCTGAAACCCTTCCTATAGCATGAGATGTGATATCCAACTCCTTCCCATTCCAATCCTGAGACACTTCCTATAGCATGAGATGTGATATCTCAATGCTTCTAATACCAAACCTGAGACCCGTCCTATAACATGAGATGTGATATCCAAATCCTTCCCCTTCCGATCCTGAGACCCTTCCTTTAGCATGAGATGTGATATCCAGCTCCTCCCATTCCAATCCTGGGACACTTCCGATAGCATGAGATGTGATATCTCAATACTTCTAATATCAAAATTGAGACCCTCCCTATAGCATGAGATGTGATATCAACGTGCTTCCCATTCCAATCCTGAGACCCTTCCGATAGCAGAGATGTGATATCTCAATGCTTATACCAAACCTGAGACCCTTCCTATAGCATGAGATGTGATATCCAACTCCTTCCCATTCCAATCCTGAGACCCTTCCTATAGCATGAGATGTGATATCTCAATGCTTTTACCAAAACTGAGACCCTTCCTTTAGCATGAGATGTGATATCCAACTCCTTCCCATTCCAATCCTGAGACCCTTCCTATAGCATGAAATGTGATATCTCAATGCTTCTAATACCAAACCTGAGATCCTTCTTATAACATGAGATGTGATATCCAACTCCTTCCCATTCCAATCCTGATACCCTTCTGATAGCATGAGATGTGATATCTCAATACCTCTAATACCAAACCTGGGATCCTACCTCTAACATGAAATGTGATATCCAACTCCTTCCCTTTCCAAACCTGAGAGCCTTCCTACAGCATGAGATGTGATATCCAAGTCCTTTCCATTCCAATCCCGAGACCCTTCCTATTACATGAGATGTGATATCCAACTCCTTCCCATTCCAACCTGAGACCCTTCCTATAGCATGAGATGGGATATCCAACTCCTTCCAAATCCAATCCTGATACCCTTCCGATAGCATGAGATGTGATATCCCAATGCTTCTACAAAACCTGAGACCCATACCATGGCATGAGATGTGATATCAAACTCCCGTCCTATACCATGAGACTTGATATCTCAATGCTTCTAATACTCTAATACCAAACCTGAGACCGGTCCAATAACATGAGATGTGATATCCAAATCCTTCCCCTTCCAAACCTTAGACCCTTCCTTTATCATGAGATGTGATATCCAAGTCCTTCCCATTCCATTCCTGAGACCCTTCCTATAGCATGAGATGTGATATCCAAATCCTTCCCATTCCAATCCTGAGATCCTTCCTATAACATGAGATGTGATATCCAATTCCTTCCCATTCCAAACCTGAGATCCTTCCTATACCATGAGATGTGATATCTCAATGCTTCTGATACCAAACCTGGGACCCGTCCTATAACATGAGATATGATATCCAAATCCTTCCCCTTCCAAACCTGAGACCCTTCCTTTAGCATGAGATGTGATATCCAAATCCTTCCCATTCCAATCCTGAAACCCTTCCTATAGCATGAAATGTGATATCTCAATGTTTCTAATAAAAAACCCGAGACCCTTCATATAGCAAGAGATGTAATATCCGAATCCTTCCCATTCCAATCTTGAGACCCTTCCTATAACATGAGATGTGATATCCAACTCATTCCCATTCCAACCTGAGATCCTTCCTATAGCATGAGATGTGATATCCAACTCCTTCCAATTCCAATACTGAGACCCTTCCAATAGCATATGTGATATCTCAATGCTTCTAATATCAAAACTGAGACCCTCCCTATAGCATGAGATGTGATATCCAACTCCTTCCCATTCCAATCCTGAGACCCTTCCTATAGCATGAGATGTGATATCTCAATGCTTCTAATACCAAACTGAGATCCTTCCTATAACATGAGATATGATATCCAACTCCTTCCCATTCCAAACCTGAGACCCTTCCGATAGCATGAGATGTGATATCTCAATGCTTCAAAAACCAAACATGAGAACCATCCTATAACATGAGATGTGAAATCCAAATCCTTCCCTTCCCAAACCTGAGACTCTTCCTATAGCATGAGATGTGATATCTCAATGCTTCTACCAAACCTGAAACCCTTCCGATAACATGAGATGTGATATCCAACTCCTTCCCATTCCAATCCTGAGACACTTCCTATAGCATGAGATGTGATATCTGAATGCTTCTAATACCAAACCTGAGACCCGTCCTATAACATGAGATGTGATATCCAAATCCTTCCCCTTCCAAACCTGAGACCCTTCCTTTAGCATGAGATGTGATATCCAGCTCCTCCCATTCCAATCCTGACACCCTTCCGATAGCATGAGATGTGATATCTCAATGCTTCTAATATCAATACTGAGACCCTCCCTATAGCATGAGATGCGATATCTAAGTCCTTCCCATTCCAATCCTGAGACCCTTCCGATAGCAGAGATGTGATATCGCAATGCTTATACAAAACCTGAGACCCTTCGTATAGCATGAGATGTGATATCCAACTCCTTCCCATTCCAATCCTGAGACCCTTCCTATAGCATGAGATCTGATATCTCAATGCTTCTACCAAAACTGAGACCCCTCCTTTAGCATGAGATGTGATATCCAACTCCTTGCAATTCCACTCCTGAGACCCTTCCTATAGCATGAGATGTGATATCTCAATGCTTTTAATACCAAACCTGAGATCCTTCCTATAACATGAGATGTGATATCTCAATGCTTCTAATACCAAACCTGAGATCCTTCCGATAGCATGAGATGTGATATCTCAATGCTTCTAATACCAAACCTGAGATCCTTCCGATAGCATGAGATGTGATATCTCAATGCTTCTAATACCAAAATTGAGATCCTTCCTATAACATGAGATGTGATATCCAAATCCTTCCCCTTCCAAACCTGAGACCCTCCCTTTAGCATGAGATGTGATATCCAACTCCTTCCCATTCCAATCCTGATACCCTTCTGATAGCATGAGATGTGATATCTCAATGCCTCTAGTACCAAACCTGAGATCCTACCTCTAACATGAAATGTGATATCCAACTCCTTGCCTTTCCAAACCTGCGAGCCTTCCTACAGCATGAGATGTGATATCCAAGTCCTTCCCATTCCAATCCTGAGACCCTTCCTATAACATGAGATGTGATATCCAACTCCTTCCCATTCCAACCTGAGACCCTTCCTATAGCATGAGATGGGATATCCAACTCCTTCCAAATGCAATCCTGAAACCCTTCCGATAGCATGAGATGTGATATCCCAATGCTTCTACAAAACCTGAGACCCATATCATGGCATGAGATGTGATATCAAACTCCCGTCCTATACCATGAGACTTGATATCTCAATGCTTCTAATACCAAACCTGAGACCGGTCCAATAACATGAGATGTGATATCCTAATCCTTCCCCTTCCAAACCTTAGACCCTTCCTTTATCATGAGATGTGATATCCAAGTCCTTCCCATTCCATTCCTGAGACCCTTCCTATAGCATGAGATTTGATATCTCAATGCTTCTAATACCAAACCTGAGACCCTTCCTATAACATGAGATGTGATATCCAAGTCCTTCCCATTCCAATCCTGAGACCCTTCCTATAGCATGAGATGTGATATCTCAATGCTTCTAATACCAAACCTGAGACCCTTCCTATAACATGAATTGTGATATCCAAGTCCTTCCCATTCCAATCCTGAGACCCTTCCGATAGCAGAGATTTGATATCTCAATGCTTATACCAAACCTGAGACCCTTCCGATAGCATGAGATGTGATATCTCAATGCTTCTAATACCAAACCTGAGATCCTTCCTATAACATGAGATGTGATATCCAAATCCTTCCCCTTCCAAACCTTAGACCCTCCCTTTAGCATGAGATGTGATATCCAACTCCTACCCATTCCAATCCTGAGACCCTTCTGATAGCATGAGATGTGATATCTCAATGCCTCTAATACCAAACCTGAGATACAACCTCTAACATGAAATGTGATATCCAACTCCTTCCCCTTCCAACCCTGAGAGCCTTCCTATATAATGAGATGTGATATCCAAGTCCTTCCCATTCCAATCTGAGACCCTTCCTATAACATGAGATGTGATATCCAACTCCTTCCCATTCCAACCTTAGACCCTTCCTATAGCATGAGATGGGATATCCAACTCCTTCCAAATCCAATACGGATACCCTTCCGATAGCATGAGATGTGATATCCCAATGCCTCTACAAAACCCGAGACCCATACCATGGCATGAGATGTGATATCAAACTCCTTCCCATTCCAATCCTGAGACCCTTCCTATAGCTTGAGATGTGATATCCAACTCCTTCCCATTCCAATTCTGAGACCCGTCCTATACCATGAGACTTGATATCTCAATGCTTCTAAAACCAAACCTGAGACCGGTCCTATAACATGAGATGTGATATCCAAATCCTTCCCCTTCCAAACCTTAGACCCTTCCTATAGCATGAGATGTGATATCTCAATGCTTCTAATACCAAACCTGAGACCCTTCCTTTAACGAGATGGGATATCCAACTCCTTCCCATTCCAATCCTGAGACCCTTCTGATAGCAGAGATGTGATATCTCAATGCTTATACCATACCTGTGACCCTTCCTATGGCATGAGATGTCATATACAACTCCTTCCAATTCCAATCCTGAGACCCTTCCTATAGAATGAGATGTGATATCTCACTGCTTCCCATTCCAAACCTTTGCTTCTATCAAACCTGAAACCCTTCCTTTAGCATGAGATGTGATATCCAACTCCTTTCCATTCCAATCCTGAGACCCTTCCTATAACATGACGTGATATCCAACTCCTTTCCATTCCAATCCTGAGACTCTTCCGATAGCATGAGATGTGATATCTCAATGCTTCTAAAACCAAACAGGAGAACCATCCTATAACATGAGATGTGAAATCCAAATCATTCCCTTTCCAAACCTGAGACCCTTCCTATAGCTTGAGATGTGATATCAAACTCCTTCCCATTCAATGTGATATCCAACTCCTTCCCATTCCAATCCTGAGACCCTTCCTATACCATGATATGTGATATCTCAATGCTTCTAATACCAAACCCGAGACCCGTCCTAAAACATGAGATGTGAGATCCAAATCCTTCCCCTTCCAAACCTGAGACCTTTCCTTTAGCATGAGATGTGATATCCAACTCCTTCCCATTCCAAACCCGAGACCCTTCCTATAGCATGAGATGTTATATCTTAATGCTTCTAAAACCAAACCTGAGAACCATCCTATAACATGTGAAATCCAAATCCTTCCCTTTCCAAACCTGAGACCCTTCCGATAGCATGAGATGTGATATCTCAATGCTGCTAAAACCAAACATGAGAACGATCCTATAACATGAGATGTGAAATCCAAATCCTTCCCTTTCCAAACCTGAGACCCTTCCTCTAGCTTGAGATGTGATATCAAACTCCTTCCCATTCCAATCCTGAGATAGCTTGAGATGTGATATCCAACTCCTTCCCATTCCAATCCTGAGACCCTTCCTATACCATGAGATGTGATATCTCAATGCTTCTAATACCAAACCTGAGACCCGTCCTAAAACATGAGATGTGAGATCCAAATCCTTCCCCTTCCAAACCTGAGACCCTTCCTATAGCTTGAAATGTGATATCAAACTCCTTCCCATTCCAATCCTGAGATAGCTTGAGATGTGATATCCAACTCCATCCCATTCCAATCCTGAGACCCTTCAGATAGCATGAGATGTGATATCTCAATGCTTCTAATATCAAAACTGAAACCCTCCCTATTGTATGAGATGTGATATCTAAGTCCTTCCCATTCCTATCCTGAGACCCTTTCGATAGCAGAGATGTGATATCTCAATGCTTATACCAAACCTGATGACCCTTCCTATGGCATGAGATGTGATATCCAACTCCTTCCCATTCCAATCCTGAGTTCCTTCCTATAGCATGAGATGATATCTCAATGCTTCTATCAAACCTGAGACCCTTCCTTTAGCAGGAGATGTGATATCCAACTCCTTCCCATTCCAATCCTGAGTTCCTTCCTATAGCATGAGATGATATCTCAATGCTTCTATCAAACCTGAGACCCTTCCTTTATCAGGAGATGTGATATCCAACTCCTTCCCATTCCAATCCTGATACCCTTCCGATAGCATGAGATGTGATATCCCAATGCCTCTACAAAACCTGAGACCCATACCATGGCATGAGATGTGATATCAAACTCCTTCCCATTCCAATCCTGAGACCCTTCCTATAGCTTGAGATGTGATATCCAACTCCTTCCCATTCCAATTCTGAGACCCGTCCTATACCATGAGACTTGATATCTCAATGCTTCTAATACCAAACCTGAGACCGGTCCTATAACATGAGATGTGATATCCAAATCCTTCCCCTTCCAAACCTTAGACCCTTCCTATAGCATGAGATGTGATATCTCAATGCTTCTAATACCAAACCTGAGACCCTTCCTTCAACGAGATGGGATATCCAACTCCTTCCCATTCCAATCCTGAGACCCTTCTGATAGCAGAGATGTGATATCTCAATGCTTATACCAAACCTGTGACCCTTCCTATGGCATGAGGTGTCATATACAACTCCTTCCAATTCCAATCCTGAGACCCTTCCTATAGAATGAGATGTGATATCTCACTGCTTCTAATACCAAACCTGAGATGTGATATCCAACTCCTTCCCATTCCAAACCCGAGACCCTTCCTATAGCATGAGATGTTATATCTTAATGCTTCTAAAACCAAACCTGAGAACCATCCTATAACATGTGAAATCCAAATCCTTCCCTTTCCAAACCTGAGACCCTTCCGATAGCATGAGATGTGATATTTCAATGCTGCTAAAACCAAACATGAGAACGATCCTATAACATGAGATGTGAAATCCAAATCCTTCCCTTTCCAAACCTGAGACCCTTCCTCTAGCTTGAGATGTGATATCAAACTCCTTCCCATTCCAATCCTGAGATAGCTTGAGTTGTGATATCCAAGTCCTTCCCATTCCAATCCTGAGACCCTTCCTATACCATGAGATGTGATATCTCAATGCTTCTAATACCAAACCTGAGACCCGTCCTAAAACATGAGATGTGAGATCCAAATCCTTCCCCTTCCAAACCTGAGACCCTTCCTATAGCTTGAAATGTGATATCAAACTCCTTCCCATTCCAATCCTGAGAAAGCTTGAGATGTGATATCCAACTCCATCCCATTCCAATCCTGAGACCCTTCCGATAGCATGAGATGTGATATCTCAATGCTTCTAATATCAAAACTGAGACCCTCCCTATAGTATGAGATGTGATATCTAAGTCCTTCCCATTCCTATCCTGAGACCCTTCCGATAGCAGAGATGTGATATCTCAATGCTTATACCAAACCTGATGACCCTTCCTATAGCATGAGATGGGATATCCAACTCCTTCCAAATCCAATCCTGATACCCTTCCGATAGCATGAGATGTGATATCCCAATGCCTCTACAAAACCCGAGACCCATACCATGGCATGAGATGTGAAATCAAACTCCTTCCCATTCCAAACCTGAGACCCTTCCTATAGCATGAGATGTTATATCTTAATGCTTCTAAAACCAAACCTGAGAACCATCCTATAACATGTGAAATCCAAATCCTTCCCTTTCCAAACCTGAGACCCTTCCGATAGCATGAGATGTGATATCTCAATGCAGCTAATACCAAACATGAGAACGATCCTATAACATGAGATGTGAAATCCAAATCCTTCCCTTTCCAAACCTGAGACCCTTCCTCTAGCTTGAGATGTGATATCAAACTCCTTCCCATTCCAATCCTGAGATAGCTTGAGATCTGATATCCAACTCCTTCCCATTCCAATCCTGAGACCCTTCCTATACCATGAGATGTGATATCTCAATGCTTCTAATACCAAACCTGAGACCCGTCCTAAAACATGAGATGTGAGATCCAAATCCTTCCCCTTCCAAACCTGAGACCCTTCCTATAGCTTGAAATGTGATATCAAACTCCTTCCCATTCCAATACTGAGATAGCTTGAGATGTGATATCCAACTCCATCCCATTCCAATCCTGAGACCCTTCCGATAGCATGAGATGTGATATCTCAATGCTTCTAACATCAAAACTGAGACCCTCCCTATTGTATGAGATGTGATATCTAAGTCCTTCCCATTCCTATCCTGAGACCCTTCCGATAGTAGAGATGTGATATCTCAATGCTTATACCAAACCTGATGACCCTTCTATGGCATGAGATGTGATATCCAACTCCTTCCCTTTCCAATCCTGAGTTCCTTCCTATAGCATGAGATGATATCTCAATGCTTCTATCAAACCTGAGACCCTTCCTTTAGCAGGAGATGTGATATACAACTCCTTCCCATTCCAATACTGAGTTCCTTCCTATAGCATGAGATGTGATATCTCAATGCTTCTATCAAACCTGAGACCCTTCCTTTAGCAGGAGACGTGATATCCAACTCCTTCCCATTCCAATCCTGAGACTCTTCCTATAGCATGAGATGTGATATCTCAATGCTTCTAATACCAAACCTGGGACCCGTCCTATAACATGAGATATGATATCCAAATCCTTCCCCTTCCAAACCTGAGACCCTTCCTTTAGCATGAGATGTGATATCCAATTCCTTCCCATTCCAATCCTGAAACCCTTCCTATAGCATGAGATGTGATGTCTCAATGTTTCTAATAAAAAACCTGAGACCCTTCCTATAGCAAGAGATGTGATATCCAAATCCTTCCCATTCCAATCCTAAGACCCTTCCTATAACGAGATGTGATATCCAACTCCTTCCCAACCTGAGACCCTTCCTATAGCATGAGAAGGGATATCTCAATGCTTCTAATACCAAACCTGGGACCCGTCCTATAACATGAGATGTGATATCCAATTCCTTCCCATTCCAAACCTGAGATCCTTCCTATACCATGAGATGTGATATCTCAATGCTTCTGATACCAAACCTGGGACCCGTCCTATAACATGAGATATGATATCCAAATCCTTCCCCTTCCAAACCTGAGACCCTTCCTTTAGCATGAGATGTGATATCCAAATCCTTCCCATTCCAATCCTGAAACCCTTCCTATAGCATGAAATGTGATATCTCAATGTTTCTAATAAAAAACCCGAGACCCTTCATATAGCAAGAGATGTAATATCCGAATCCTTCCCATTCCAATCTTGAGACCCTTCCTATAACATGAGATGTGATATCCAACTCCTTCCCATTCCAAACTGAGATCCTTCCTATAGCATGAGATGTGATATCCAACTCCTTCCAATTCCAATACTGAGACCCTTCCAATAGCATATGTGATATCTCAATGCTTCTAATATCAAAACTGAGACCCTCCCTATAGCATGAGATGTGATATCCAACTCCTTCCCATTCCAATCCTGAGACCCTTCCTATAGCATGAGATGTGATATCTCAATGCTTCTAATACCAAACTGAGATCCTTCCTATAACATGAGATATGATATCCAACTCCTTCCCATTCCAAACCTGAGACCCTTCCGATAGCATGAGATGTGATATCGCAATGCTTCAAAAACCAAACATGAGAACCATCCTATAACATGAGATGTGAAATCCAAATCCTTCCCTTCCCAAACCTGAGACTCTTCCTATAGCATGAGATGTGATATCTCAATGCTTCTACCAAACCTGAAACCCTTCCTATAGCATGAGATGTGATATCCAACTCCTTCCCATTCCAATCCTGAGACACTTCCTATAGCATGAGATGTGATATCTGAATGCTTCTAATACCAAACCTGAGACCCGTCCTATAACATGAGATGTGATATCCAAATCCTTCCCATTCCAAACCTGAGACCCTTCCTTTAGCATGAGATGTGATATCCAGCTCCTCCCATTCCAATCCTGACACCCTTCCGATAGCATGAGATGTGATATCTCAATGCTTCTAATATCAATACTGAGACCCTCCCTATAGCATGAGATGCGATATCTAAGTCCTTCCCATTCCAATCCTGAGACCCTTCCGATAGCAGAGATGTGATATCGCAATGCTTATACAAAACCTGAGACCCTTCGTATAGCATGAGATGTGATATCCAACTCCTTCCCATTCCAATCCTGAGACCCTTCCTGTAGCATGAGATGTGATATCTCAATGCTTCTACCAAAACTGAGACCCCTCCTTTAGCATGAGATGTGATATCCAACTCCTTGCAATTCCACTCCTGAGACCCTTCCTATAGCATGAGATGTGATATCTCAATGCTTTTAATACCAAACCTGAGATCCTTCCTATAACATGAGATGTGATATCTCAATGCTTCTAATACCAAACCTGAGATTCTTCCGATAGCATGAGATGTGATATCTCAATGCTTCTAATACCAAACCTGAGATCCTTCCGATAGCATGAGATGTGATATCTCAATGCTTCTAATACGAAAATTGAGATCCTTCCTATAACATGAGATGTGATATCCAAATCCTTCCCCTTCCAAACTTGAGACCCTCCCTTTAGCATGAGATGTGATATCCAACTCCTTCCCATTCCAATCCTGATACCCTTCTGATAGCATGAGATGTGATATCTCAATGCCTCTAATACCAAACCTGAGATCCTACCTCTAACATGAAATGTGATATCCAACTCCTTGCCTTTCCAAACCTGCGAGCCTTCCTACAGCATGAGATGTGATATCCAAGTCCTTCCCATTCCAATCCTGAGACCCTTCCTATAACATGAGATGTGATATCCAACTCCTTCCCATTCCAACCTGAGACCCTTCCTATAGCATGAGATGGGATATCCAACTCCTTCCAAATGCAATCCTGAAACCCTTCCGATAGCATGAGATGTGATATCCCAATGCTTCTACAAAACCTGAGACCCATATCATGGCATGAGATGTGATATCAAACTCCCGTCCTATACCATGAGACTTGATATCTCAATGCTTCTAATACCAAACCTGAGACCGGTCCAATAACATGAGATGTGATATCCTAATCCTTCCCCTTCCAAACCTTAGACCCTTCCTTTATCATGAGATGTGATATCCAAGTCCTTCCCATTCCATTCCTGAGACCCTTCCTATAGCATGAGATGTGATATCTCAATGCTTCTAATACCAAACCTGAGACCCTTCCTATAACATGAGATGTGATATCCAAGTCCTTCCCATTCCAATCCTGAGACCCTTCCTATAGCATGAGATGTGATATCTCAATGCTTCTAATACCAAACCTGAGACCCTTCCTATAACATGAATTGTGATATCCAAGTCCTTCCCATTCCAATCCTGAGACCCTTCCGATAGCAGAGATTTGATATCTCAATGCTTATACCAAACCTGAGACCCTTCCGATAGCATGAGATGTGATATCTCAATGCTTCTAATACCAAACCTGAGATCCTTCCTATAACATGAGATGTGATATCCAAATCCTTCCCCTTCCAAACCTTAGACCCTCCCTTTAGCATGAGATGTGATATCCAACTCCTACCCATTCCAATCCTGAGACCCTTCTGATAGCATGAGATGTGATATCTCAATGCCTCTAATACCAAACCTGAGATACAACCTCTAACATGAAATGTGATATCCAACTCCTTCCCCTTCCAACCCTGAGAGCCTTCGTATATAATGAGATGTGATATCCAAGTCCTTCCCATTCCAATCTGAGACCCTTCCTATAACATGAGATGTGATATCCAACTCCTTCCCATTCCAACCTTAGACCCTTCCTACAGCATGAGATGGGATATCCAACTCCTTCCAAATCCAATACAGACACCCTTCCGATAGCATGAGATGTGATATCCCAATGCCTCTACAAAACCCGAGACCCATACCATGGCATGAGATGTGATATCAAACTCCTTCCCATTCCAATCCTGAGACCCTTCCTATAGCTTGAGATGTGATATCCAACTCCTTCCCATTCCAATTCTGAGACCCGTCCTATACCATGAGACTTGATATCTCAATGCTTCTAATACCAAACCTGAGACCGGTCCTATAACATGAGATGTGATATCCAAATCCTTCCCCTTCCAAACCTTAGACCCTTCCTATAGCATGAGATGTGATATCTCAATGCTTCTAATACCAAACCTGAGACCCTTCCTTTAACGAGATGGGATATCCAACTCCTTCCCATTCCAATCCTGAGACCCTTCTGATAGCAGAGATGTGATATCTCAATGCTTATACCAAACCTGTGACCCTTCCTATTGCATGAGATGTCATATACAACTCCTTCCAATTCCAATCCTGAGACCCTTCCTATAGAATGAGATGTGATATCTCACTGCTTCTAATACCAAACCTGAGATGTGATATCCAACTCCTTCCCATTCCAAACCTTTGCTTCTATCAAACCTGAAACCCTTCCTTTAGCATGAGATGTGATATCCAACTCTTTCCCATTCCAATCCTGAGACCCTTCCTATAACATGACGTGATATCCAACTCCTTCCCATTCCAATCCTGAGACTCTTCCTATAGCATGAGATGTGATATCTCAATGCTTCTAAAACCAAACAGGAGAACCATCCTATAACATGAGATGTGAAATCCAAATCATTCCTTTTCCAAACCTGAGACCCTTCCTATAGCTTGAGATGTGATATCAAACTCCTTCCCATTCAATGTGATATCCAACTCCTTCCCATTCCAATCCTGAGACCCTTCCTATACCATGATATGTGATATCTCAATGCTTCTAATACCAAACCTGAGACCAGTCCTAAAACATGAGATGTGAGATCCAAATCCTTCCCCTTCCAAACCTGAGACCTTTCCTTTAGCATGAGATGTGATATCCAACTCCTTCCCATTCCAAACCCGAGACCCTTCCTATAGCATGAGATGTTATATCTTAATGCTTCTAAAACCAAACCTGAGAACCATCCTATAACATGTGAAATCCAAATCCTTCCCTTTCCAAACCTGAGACCCTTCCGATAGCATGAGATGTGATATCTCAATGCTGCTAAAACCAAACATGAGAACGATCCTATAACATGAGATGTGAAATCCAAATCCTTCCCTTTCCAAACCTGAGACCCTTCCTCTAGCTCGAGATGTGATATCAAACTCCTTCCCATTCCAATCCTGAGATAGCTTGAGATGTGATATCCAACTCCTTCCCATTCCAATCCTGAGACCCTTCCTATACCATGAGATGTGATATCTCAATGCTTCTAATACCAAACCTGAGACCCGTCCTAAAACATGAGATGTGAGATCCAAATCCTTCCCCTTCCAAACCTGAGACCCTTCCTATAGCTTGAAATGTGATATCAAACTCCTTCCCATTCCAATCCTGAGATAGCTTGAGATGTGATATCCAACTCCATCCCATTCCAATCCTGAGACCCTTCAGATAGCATGAGATGTGATATCTCAATGCTTCTAATATCAAAACTGAGACCCTCCCTATTGTATGAGATGTGATATCTAAGTCCTTCCCATTCCTATCCTGAGACCCTTCCGATAGCAGAGATGTGATATCTCAATGCTTATACCAAACCTGATGACCCTTCCTATGGCATGAGATGTGATATCCAACTCCTTCCCATTCCAATCCTGAGTTCCTTCCTATAGCATGAGATGATATCTCAATGCTTCTATCAAACCTGAGACCCTTCCTTTAGCAGGAGATGTGATATCCAACTCCTTCCCATTCCAATCCTGATACCCTTCCGATAGCATGAGATGTGATATCCCAATGCCGCTACAAAACCCGAGACCCATACCATGGCATGAGATGTGATATCAAACTCCTTCCCATTCCAATCCTGAGACCCTTCCTATAGCTTGAGATGTGATATCCAACTCCTTCCCATTCCAATTCTGAGACCCGTCCTATACCATGAGACTTGATATCTCAATGCTTCTAATACCAAACCTGAGACCGGTCCTATAACATGCGATGTGATATCCAAATCCTTCCCCTTCCAAACCTTAGACCCTTCCTATAGCATGAGATGTGATATCTCAATGCTTCTAATACCAAACCTGAGACCCTTCCTTCAACGAGATGGGATATCCAACTCCTTCCCATTCCAATCCTGAGACCCTTCTGATAGCAGAGATGTGATATCTCAATGCTTATACCAAACCTGTGACCCTTTCTATGGCATGAGATGTCATATACAACTCCTTCCAATTCCAAAACTGAGACCCTTCCTATAGAATGAGATGTGATATCTCACTGCTTCTAATACCAAACCTGAGATGTGATATCCAACTCCTTCCCATTCCAAACCTTTGTTTCTATCAAACCTGAAACCCTTCCTTTAGCATGAGATGTGATATCCAACTCCTTCCCATTCCAATCCTGAGACCCTTCCTATAACATGACGTGATATCTGTTAGGAAAGATTTCGTAATTGTAGGGCATTTTCCTTCCATGTGGCAACCCCTAAACTTTTTGCTATTGTTTTTAACCTTGTCCTTGACTTTGCCAGAGAAGTGCAGCCTTCTGCCGCACTCCTCTGGGCTTTCGCTCTTTTCTTACGGGGAAACTGACATGCCCTTAAGACAGTCAGTACCGGGGAACGCTGTTTCCCGTAGTTTCTTTTATCGTGTTGCGGCTTTAGTGCAACATGACACAAGAGGGCACTGTAAGCTAAGTTACAGCTCTCTTGGGTCTCTAGCCTTCTACAGACCCTAGATACTCTTTTAGGATGGTATTTGATCGGTGCAAGTCATTCAGGGACTGGAATGGTGGCAGCGATCGTTTTGTTTATTTTGAGCTCCTTTTGGCGTTCTGAGCACGTTTTTCGCACTGAACCCAAAATGGTGGCCTGGCTCCCAAAATGGCCAGACCACGAGGCTCCTTTGTCCTGTACACTGACCGTCTTGCTCCCTTCACCTTCCCCAGGTCGGGCGACCCGGGGCCTTCCTTATTTGGGCATGTACTTTCCCGCGAAACGTGGTTGCTTTCGCGGGCTTCTACATGTCGTTTGTGTGCCTCCAGGGTGTGGGCTGGGATGTCTGGTCCCAATACACATCCTGGGTGCCAGAGAGTCTAGGGTGGTGTGAATGCCTGGGACCACCGTGGTCCGTGATTGGTCCACGTATGGTATGTGTGTTGATGAGCGGATCTCCCATTGACTCCCCTCCGTTTTGGCGCGAAGGGAACCGTGGATAAGAGGGAGCTGGAAACACCACTACCATGTCGATCTCCTGAGTTCTCACGAACGAAGGAATACAGGAGCCAAGTATCCTGCAACCAAGAGGCTGGACCGAGGAATCGCTGGTGACCCGCTGAAGGAATCCTCCTTTGCACTGCTGTCGTCCTGTGAAACCCTTTCCTCCTTGGATCGAACCAGAAGGCCTGTACTGGTGCTTCGACCTTTGGAATAGCAGGAACAGCTATTCCCGGCGACTTCATCATCTCCTGCCAAGTAAGCCTTCGGAAGTGTCTCTGGGCCATCCAGTTGACTGACCAGCTTACAAGGGAGTCCTGCTCTGTAACTGCCGCCAGGTTGTGTTGTATTTCGAGTCCTTGTCACTCTCCCACGCTTCGTACGCTTGGCGTCCCCAGGTCTGAAGGGAGGAGTGTACATTTGACTTGAATACACACGGCCGCTCCGTTGTCCTGCTGCGGCAACAAAACTGTGCTGGTTTCGTCGATTGGGACGTCTTTTTGCTCTACACGACTACGAGGCGTTCCCTGCTCTTCTGAACCTGCCAGCTGCTGAAACGAACGTGGAGAAGCCTGGGTCTGCTTGCTTCGGGGACCGGTGAGTAGTTTAACTAGGATCTGGTCGCCCTCCTGCAGTATCCCATTGCTTTTCCCTGCTGTGTAAAAACAGCACCCTTTTGGCCGTACTCGCGCTCTGCTTCTGCCCGCTGTGGAGGCTGCGCTTGAGTTGCGGAACCTGTTCTCCTTCTGTTGTGCACTATACTGAACTGCCTGACTTCCTCCGAAGAGCTTCCCCTTTTGCCCGTTGGCACCGGCGTGGCAGGTACTTTGAGCATAAGGCTCCACTCTTCGCAGGGCTCGGACTTCCATCTAGTTAGGTGCCTCTGAAGGCGAACTGAGTCTAAAGCGGTATCGCACTGCCTGTTTTCCTTCCCTGGCAGGTGGACTACATATTTTGTGCTTTAAACGCTTGCGACTGTGTATTTGTATATATATTGTGTGGATATGGTAT
The DNA here is from genome assembly GCF_040938575.1 of Ambystoma mexicanum. Taxonomy (NCBI): domain Eukaryota; kingdom Metazoa; phylum Chordata; class Amphibia; order Caudata; family Ambystomatidae; genus Ambystoma; species Ambystoma mexicanum. The sequence continues at coordinate 745,986 of NW_027182477.1, forward strand.
GTGTTGGTTTAATATTGTGATATTGTGATTTTCTCGCTACGGTCATTGTTTTAAAGGCCTTAAAATAAATGTGTATCTATTTTTGATATAACAACTGTTTGGAGTAGTTTGTCAGCGCTCTTGCTTTGTGTGCTCACTGCGGGCTTTCAGTCACCCTCACCCCTCTTGAGACCTAGTCTTGACCGCCGCGATCGCTACCTTGATTGGTCTGGCTTGTCCAGAGGTTACCCTGTTCCAAGTAATTAGGTTGGCCTTCTGAACTTCTGCGCCACCAGGACAGAGTTCAGAAATCCGTCTTAACAAATTGGTGGCAGCGGTGGGATACGACTGAAGGTATCCAGTGTTGCGCTCGAACTAAGGCATTTCAGGTTATTCCAAACAGTACACGTAGTGAATTGTTGTAATATAACTTTAAAAAGGCCATAGTCCTATCAAACAGTATGGAAACAAGTACCTTGTTAACTTTGAATGCTTCTAAATCAGAAACGCTGAAAAAGATGTGTGCGGAGAGAGGTGTTTCCTCTCAAGGCACAAAATTGGAAATGATCCAAAGAATCGTGGCGTGGCAAGAAGCGCAGCTTGACGCTATAACTTCTGAGGACAGTGCGGAAGGTGGTGGGGCTGCTCTCACTGGTAGAACCGACGGTTCTGCCGCCGCACTGATCCACCGCGACCACGAGGACAGGGAGGACGAGATGTCTAATGTTTCCTCTGCCAGTGCTGATGGGGAGGCTATGCTTGAATTCAAGAAGCAAGAGCTGCGGTTTAGGCAGCAGGAGCTTGAATTCAGCATAGCCAAACTAAAAATCGAACAGGCAGAAAAACAGAAAGACAGGGATCACCAGTTGGAACTGGCCAAGCTTCAGGTTGCAAATGGGTCCAAGGGTCCTGGACATGGGTCTGGGGCTTCCTCTCATCCACGGTTTCCGAAAGATCTGCTCAGTGTGTATGAAGAAAGGAATGACATTATGGACTGGCTGAATGCGTTTGAGTATGCATGCGAGGTTCAAGAAGTTGACAATGCTGATAAGATTGCGTGGTTGCTCAGTAGACTGCCCCATTCTGGCTGTAGTGCCATTATGGAAATGTCGAAGACTGAGCGAGCTGATTTCGCAATGTTAAAGCAAACTCTCATTTTAAAGTTTGGGAAGACTCCGGCCCAATATTTAAAGCGTTTTCGAGAGTATAAGAAAAAGGAAGGTGGTACTTGGGTATCTTATGTCGCTGAATCCTTGAAAAACTTAACTGGCTGGGTCGAAGGTTATAAGGTTTCTACCTTCGAAGGCATGATAAATCTTGTCATGCTGGAACATATTTTTGCTTCTTCTTCCCCGGAGCTTAAGCAGCATTTGGCCGATTCGAAGGAGATAGATCCTAAGAAGCTGGCCATTGCAGCAGACTTATGGGTGTCACATCGAGTGTCCCATAAGGACAAAACTCATCCTGGTAAGCAGGAGGAAGGGAAAAAGTCCAAAGATATGGAGGGTGGGGAATCTGCTAAATCTTCTTCCCATAAGGGCCACAAAAAGAAAAATAAGGGTAAGACACAAGAGAACTCACAGGGCAGTGGAGGTTCGCCTCCAAAACAGAACTCTGGTTACAATAAGCCTCCCTACGTAAACAGACCCAATGGGGCTTGTTTTTCTTGTGGAGCAACTGACCATGTGAAGGGGGATCCCCGGTGTAAGGTTAGACCTTTGGGGGTCCACTCCGCTAATCTGGCCTTCTCCTCCTACGAGGAAGAAGAGATTACAGGAGCATCCTTCTCCTCAGACTCCTTTCCCAGCGGAATAGAGGCTGAGGTAGTTTTAGTGTCCCTGGGTTCCTGGGAGCCTAAAGTCGCAGAGGCTTATGCTAGGATTCCGGATAATACCAAGCACTACTTTAAAGACAGTGTGCTGATCAATGGAGTGGATACTCCTGCTCTTAGGGATAGTGGGTGCAGTCGCACTGTAGTGGATTCTACCTTGGTAGACTCAGAGGAAGTTGCCAGAGCTACTCTGATGCCCACTAAGTTGGCTGATGGCCCCCTCCGTATGTTTCCCGTGATCCCTGTAAATCTTACTTTAAATGGTACAGCAGTCAGGATTCCAGTGAGCATTCAGAGAAACGTCCCGGGAAAGGTCTTGTTGGGTAATGATCTCAGAGCTTTAGGGCTCGTAGGAGACACTGCCGAAAGACCCTACACACGGTCTCAAGCACGGGCAGCATTGGCCAAGTCCAATACGCCGCCCCAGCCGAAGGGGGAACCCAAGGCGAAAGGAGTCTACAAGTCAAGACGAGGGAAAGAGAATATTCCCCCGAGCTCGCCTACCACTGCGGTGGAGGAAGTTGGTCAATCGCCCGGGCCTGACGAGGAGGTGGCGATGCCTGAAGTATTCGACCCCAACGATCATCCTGAACTAAAAGACTTGTTAGTTGAAGGAGGTCCTGATAGGGACGAATTCAGTAAAGGCCAACGTGAGTGCCCATCTCTGGAAGGCCTAAGGAGACAGGCCTGCTCCCAGCTTGAGGGTGAATCTCCTGGGAAGCATAGGATTTATTGGGAAGGTGGACTCCTGTATAGTGAGCCCACAGAGTCTACAGAAGGAGACCATAGGAGGTTGGTGGTTCCCCTTGCTGTTAGGCCCTTCCTCCTGCAGTTGGCGCATGAAGTTCCCCTTGCTGGTCACCTTGGTATGAAGAGGACCAAGCAAAGGTTATCCATGCACTTCTACTGGCCCAAGATGGGGGTGCAAGTAGAAAGTCACTGCAGGAGTTGTGCCTCCTGCCAGTTGTCTGGTAAGGTTGGCGCGACAATCCAAGCTCCGTTGGTACCGCTCCCAGTTGTGGGGGTACCATTTGAAAGGGTAGGGATCGACATCGTTGGTCCCCTTGACCCGCAAACATCCTCGGGCAATAGGTTTATCCTGGTGCTGGTCGACCATGCAACCAGGTATCCTGAGGCCATCCCATTGAAAACTGTAACTGCCAAGTCAGTTGCAAAAGCTTTACTCGGCATATTTACTAGGGTTGGCTTCCCTAAAGAAGTTGTGTCAGATCGTGGCAGCAACTTTATGTCGAAGTATATGCAGGCTATGTGGAAAGAATGTGGGGTCACCTACAAGTTCTCTTCTGCATACCACCCCCAGACCAATGGTCTGGTGGAACGTTTCAACAGAACGTTAAAGAGCATGATTGGGGCTCTGGAGGAGCCTCAGAGAAGAAAATGGGATCTTCTTTTACCATGCTTGCTGTTTGCCTACCGAGAGGTACCACAGGAGGGTGTTGGCTTCAGCCCCTTCGAACTTCTGTTCGGTCATCCCGTACGGGGACCCTTAGCCATCGTCAAAGAGGGATGGGAGATGCCCACTCCCCCTGTTACTACCAATGTAGTTGACTATGTGCTAGGGCTCAGAAAACGGATGGTACTTCTGATGGGCTTGGCTAGTGATAAATTGAAGGCAGGGCAAGCGCTGGTGAAACATTGGTACGACCAGAAAGCTTCCCTCATCAACTTTACACCTGGTCAGCAAGTCCTGATCATGAATCCCATAAGGCCTCGAGCTTTACAGGACAAATGGTCAGGCCCTTGCACAGTGGTGGAGCCCCTGGGTGAGGTGAACTATTTAGTGGACCTTGGAAGGCCTGGACAGGCTCCAAAAGTGTTCCACGTGAATAGGCTGAAGGCTTTCGTCCCAAGAGTCGAAATCGCAGCACTGCTACTGGCGTCAGACGTTGAGGAAGAGGAGTCTGAACCTCTTCCCGACCTGTTCCAAAGCGGTCCTTCAGATAGCTCCGTTGAGGGTGTCCGAGTGGCCCCTCACCTGACTTCTGCTCAGCAGGCTGAGGTGAAAAGTTTGCTTAGGCAGTTTTCCCCCCTGTTTTCACAGTCGCCTGGTTTGACACCTTGGTGCAAACATAACATTGACACAGGAGACAGTGTACCTACCAAAAGTAGGGGATACAGGATGTCAGATAAAGTACGGTCTTATATTAAGACCGAGGTCAACAAGATGTTAGATCTTGGGGTGATTGAACCCTCTAGTAGTCCTTGGTCCAGTCCAGTGGTGTTGGTTCCAAAAGCAGGCACTTCTGAATTGAGGTTCTGCGTGGATTACAGGGCTCTGAATGCTGTCAACAAGACAGACGCCCACCCCTTGCCTCGAACAGATGAGCTGGTGGATACTTTGGGTGCCTCCAAATACCTCAGCACGTTTGACCTCACTGCTGGCTATTGGCAAATAGCATTAGCAGAACATGCCAGGGAGAAGACAGCATTTTCTACTCCAGACGGCCTTTACCAATTCCGGGTAATGCCATTCGGGTTGAAGAATGCACCTGCCACTTTCCAGAGGCTTGTGAATCATGTGTTGAATGGGTTGGACGAATTCTGTCTTGCATATCTGGACGATATAGCAGTTTTCAGTGCCACCTGGGAAGACCATGTGAAACACCTCGGGATTGTGCTCCAGGCTCTTCAGAAAGCCCACTTGACCATAAAGGCTAGTAAATGCCAGATCGGACAAGGCTCAGTGGTTTACCTTGGACATGAAGTAGGTGGAGGGAGGATACAGCCTCTACCCAGTAAAGTACAAGCAGTACAAGACTGGCCTACCCCCACTACGCAAACCCAAGTGAGAGCCTTCTTAGGACTCACGGGGTATTATCGCAATTTTGTGGCAGACTATGGTACCATAGCTGCTCCTCTGACTGCCCTCACAACTCCGAAGAAACCCAAGAAGGTAACTTGGACCGACGAGTGTGAGAAGGCCTTCAATGGCTTAAAAGACTCCTTGTGCCAGGCGCCTGTGCTTAGGGCCCCTGATTATCAAAGACCTTTTATCGTGCAGACGGATGCCTCTGACACTGGGATAGGAGCTGTACTATCACAAGTAGATGAGAAGGGTAAGGAACACCCTATCGGTTTTATTAGTCGCCAGCTTAAGGACAGAGAGCTCAGATGGTCCACGGTAGAGAAAGAATGTTTCTCTGTTGTGTGGGCCCTAAGGAAGCTGAGGCCCTACCTCTATGGGACCCACTTCACTGTGCAGACTGACCATAAGCCGTTAAAGTGGCTAATGAACATGAAGGGGGAGAATCCAAAGTTGCTTAGGTGGTCCATAAGTCTACAAGGCTTCGACTTCACTATTGAGCATAGGCCAGGTGTCCAACATAGCAATGCTGATGGGTTGTCCAGAATGTTTAACCGACCTGAACAAGAGACTCATCCAGGGGTGGATTAGTTCCCCCTGTCCATAGTCTGGGAGGGGCGAGTGTTAGGAAAGATTTCGTAATTGTAGGGAATTTTCCTTCCATGTGGCAACCCCTAAACTTTTTGCTATTGTTTTTAACCTTGTTCTTGACTTTGCCAGAGAAGTGCAGCCTTCTGCCGCACTCCTCTGGGCTTTCGCTCTTTTCTTACGGGGAAACTGACATGCCCTTAAGACAGTCAGTACCGGGAAACGCTGTTTCCCGTAGTTTCTTTTATCGTGTTGCGGCTTTAGTGCAACATGACACAAGAGGGCACTGTAAGCTAAGTTACAGCTCTCTTGGGTCTCTAGCCTTCTACAGACCCTAGATACTCTTTTAGGATGGTATTTGATCGGTGCAAGTCATTCAGGGACTGGAATGGTGGAAGCGATCGTTTTGTTTATTTTGAGCTCCTTTTGGCGTTCTGAGCACGTTTTTCGCACTGAACCCAAAATGGTGGCCTGGCTCCCAAAATGGCCAGACCACGAGGCTCCTTTGTCCTGTCCACTGACCGTCTTGCTCCCTTCACCTTCCCCAGGTCGGGCGACCCGGGGCCTTCCTTATTTGGGCATGTACTTTCCCGCGAAACGTGGTTGCTTTCGCGGGCTTCTACATGTCGTTTGTGTGCCTCCAGGGTGTGGGCTGGGATGTCTGGTCCCAATACACATCCTGGGTGCCAGAGAGTCTAGGGTGGTGTGAATGCCTGGGACCACCGTGGTCTGTGATTGGTCCACGTATGGTATGTGCGTTGATGAGCGGATCTCCCATTGGCTCCCCTCCGTTTTGGCGCGAAGGGAACCGTGGATAAGAGGGAGCTGGAAACACCACTACCATGTCGATCTCCTGAGTTCTCACAAACGAAGGAATACAGGAGCCAAGTATCCTGCAACCAAGAGGCTGGACCGAGGAATCGCTGGTGACCCGCTGAAGGAATCCTCCTTTGCACTGCTGTCGTCCTGTGAAACCCTTTCCTCCTTGGATCGAACCAGAAGGCCTGTACTGGTGCTTCGACCTTTGGAATAGCAGGAACAGCTATTCCCGGCGACTTCATCATCTCCTGCCAAGTAAGCCTTCGGAAGTGTCTCTGGGCCATCCAGTTGACTGACCAGCTTACAAGGGAGTCCTGCTCTGTAACTGCCGCCAGGTTGTGTTGTATTTCGAGTCCTTGTCACTCTCCCACGCTTCGTACGCTTGGCGTCCCCAGGTCTGAAGGGAGGAGTGTACATTTGACTTGAATACACACGGCCGCTCCGTTGTCCTGCTGCGGCAACAAAACTGTGCTGGTTTCGTCGATTGGGACGTCTTTTTGCTCTACACGACTACGAGGCGTTCCCTGCTCTTCTGAACCTGCCAGCTGCTGAAACGAACGTGGAGAAGCCTGGGTCTGCTTGCTTCGGGGACCGGTGAGTAGTTTAACTAGGATCTGGTCGCCCTCCTGCAGTATCCCATTGCTTTTCCCTGCTGTGTAAAAACAGCACCCTTTTGGCCGTACTCGCGCTCTGCTTCTGCCCGCTGTGGAGGCTGCGCTTGAGTTGCGGAACCTGTTCTCCTTCTGTTGTGCACTATACTGAACTGCCTGACTTCCTCCGAAGAGCTTCCCCTTTTGCCCGTTGGCACCGGCGTGGCAGGTACTTTGAGCATAAGGCTCCACTCTTCGCAGGGCTCGGACTTCCATCTAGTTAGGTGCCTCTGAAGGCGAACTGAGTCTAAAGCGGTATCGCACTGCCTGTTTTCCTTCCCTGGCAGGTGGACTACATATTTTGTGCTTTAAACGCTTGCGACTGTGTATTTGTATATATATTGTGTGGATATGGTATGTGTTGGTTTAATATTGTGATATTGTGATTTTCTCGCTACGGTCATTGTTTTAAAGGCCTTAAAATAAATGTGTATCTATTTTTGATATAACAACTGTTTGGAGTAGTTTGTCAGCGCTCTTGCTTTGTGTGCTCACTGCGGGCTTTCAGTCACCCTCACCCGTCTTGAGACCTAGTCTTGACCGCCGCGATCGCTACCTTGATTGGTCTGGCTTGTCCAGAGGTTACCCTGTTCCAAATAATTAGGTTGGCCTTCTGAACTTCTGCGCCACCAGGACAGAGTTCAGAAATCCGTCATAACAATATCCAACTCCTTCCCATTCCAATCCTGAGACTCTTCCTATAGCATGAGATGTGATATCTCAATGCTTCTAAAACCAAACAGGAGAACCATCCTATAATATGAGATGTGAAATCCAAATCATTCCCTTTCCAAACCTGAGACCCTTCCTATAGCTTGAGATGTGATATCAAACTCCTTCCCATTCAATGTGATATCCAACTCCTTCCCATTCCAATCCTGAGACCCTTCCTATACCATGATATGTGATATCTCAATGCTTCTAATACCAAACCTGAGACCCGTCCTAAAACATGAGATGTGAGATCCAAATCCTTCCCCTTCCAAACCTGAGACCTTTCCTTTAGCATGAGATGTGATATCCAACTCCTTCCCATTCCAAACCCGAGACCCTTCCTATAGCATGAGATGTTATATCTTAATGCTTCTAAAACCAAACCTGAGAACCATCCTATAACATGTGAAATCCAAATCCTTCCCTTTCCAAACCTGAGACCCTTCCTCTAGCTTGAGATGTGATATCAAACTCCTTCCCATTCCAATCCTGAGATAGCTTGAGATGTGATATCCAACTCCTTCCCATTCCAATCCTGAGACCCTTCCTATACCATGAGATGTGATATCTCAATGCTTCTAATACCAAACCTGAGACCCGTCCTAAAACATGAGATGTGAGATCCAAATCCTTCCCCTTCCAAACCTGAGACCCTTCCTATAGCTTGAAATGTGATATCAAACTCCTTCCCATTCCAATCCTGAGAAAGCTTGAGATGTGATATCCAACTCCATCCCATTCCAATCCTGAGACCCTTCCGATAGCATGAGATGTGATATCTCAATGCTTCTAATATCAAAACTGAGACCCTCCCTATAGTATGAGATGTGATATCTAAGTCCTTCCCATTCCTATCCTGAGACCCTTCCGATAGCAGAGATGTGATATCTCAATGCTTATAGCAAACCTGATGACCCTTCCTATAGCATGAGATGGGATATCCAACTCCTTCCAAATCCAATCCTGATACCCTTCCGATAGCATGAGATGTGACATCCCAATGCCTCTACAAAACCCGAGACCCATACCATGGCATGAGATGTGATATCCAACTCCTTCCCATTCCAATCCTGAAACCCTTCCTATAGCATGAGATGTGATATCTCAATGTTTCTAATAAAAAACCTGAGACCCTTCCTATAGCAAGAGATGTGATATCCAAATCCTTCCCATTCCAATCCTAAGACCCTTCCTATAACGAGATGTGATATCCAACTCCATCCCAACCTGAGACCCTTCCTATAGCATGAGAAGGGATATCTCAATGCTTCTAATACCAAACCTGGGACCCGTCCTATAACATGAGATATGATATCCAAATCCTTCCCCTTCCAAACCTGAGACCCTTCCTTTAGCATGAGATGTGATAACCAAATCCTACCCATTCCAATCCTGAAACCCTTACTATAGCCTGAGATGTGATATCTCAATGTTTCTAATAAAAAACCCGAGACCCTTCCTATAGCAAGAGATGTGATATCCAAATCCTTCCCATTCAGAACTTGAGACCCTTCCTATAACATGAGATGTGATATCCAAATCTTGCCCATTCCAATCTTGAGACCCTTCCTATAACATGAGATGTGATATCCAACTCCTTCCCAATCCAACCTGAAATCCTTCCTATAGCATGAGAAGTGATATCCAACTCCTTCCCAATCCAATCCTGAGACCCTTCCGATAGCAGAGATGTGATATCTCAATGCTTATACCAAACCTGAGAACCTTCCTATGGCATGAGATGTGATATCCAACTCCTTCCCATTCCAATCCTGAGACCCTTCCTATATCATGAGATGTGATATCCAACTCCTTCCCATTCCAATCCTGAGACCCTTCCTATATCATGAGATGTGATATCTCAATGCTTCTTCCAAACCTGAGACCCTTCCTTTAGCATGAGATGTGATATCCAAATCCTCACATTCATATTTTGAGACCCTTCCTATAGCATCAGATGTGATATCTCAATGCTTCTAATACCAAACCTGAGAACATATGTGATATCCAACTCCTTCCCTTTCCAAACCTGAGACCCTTCCTATAACATGAGATGTGAAATCCAAATCCTTCCCTTCCCAAACCTGAGACCCTTCCTATAGCTTGAGATGTGATATCAAACTCCTTCCCATTCCAATCCTGAGATAGCTTGAGATGTGATATCCAACTCCTTCCCATTCCAATCCTGAGACCCTTATTATACCATGAGATGTGATATCTCAATGCTTCTATTACCAAACCTGAGACCCGTCCTAAAACATGAGATGTGAGATCCAAATCCTTCCACCTTCCAAACCTGAGACCTTTCCTTTAGCATGAGATGTGATATCCAACTCCTTCCCATTCCAATCCTGAGACCCTTCCGATAGCATGAGATGTGATATCTCAATGCTTCTAATATCAAACCTGAGAACCTCCCTATAGCATGAGATGTGATATCCAACTCCTTCCAATTCCAAAACTGAGACCCTTCCAATAGCATATGTGATATCTCAATGCTTCTAATATCAAAACTGAGACCCTCCCTATAGCACGAGATGTGATATCCAACTCCTTCCCATTCCAATCCTGAGACCCTTCCTATAACATGAGATGTGATATCTCTATGCTTCTAACACCAAACCTGAGGCCCTTCCCATAGTATATGTGATATCCAACTCCTTCCCATTCCAAACTTGTGACCCTTCCTGTAGCATGAAATGTGATTTCTCACCCCTTCCAATACCAAACCCGAGACCATTCCCACAGCCTGAGATTTGAAATCTAATTTCTTCCAATACCAAACCCGAGACCCTTCCGATATGATGAGATTTACTATTTCACTCCTTAAAATACCAAACTCGAGTCCCTTCCTAAAGGATGTGAGTTGATATCTCAGTGCTTCTAATACCAAACCTGAGACCCTCCCTATAGCATGACATGTGATATCGAACTTCCCATTCCAATCCTGAGACTCAGACCTCCACGTCTAACCTTCTCACCACTCCTAGCTGCCGGATTGATCATGCACTCCTGCTGTCTCTTCTCTCCCTTCTTCTGCTTCCTTTCCCCTCTCCTTCCTCATCTGCCCTAGGTCAGGCTCCTTCTACACCTCCGCAGGGATTACTGATTTGTACCCTTCCCCACTCTCAACTCTCACTCAGTTTCAAACACTCATCTGGCATCTGACATTTCCTGGAAGAACCCGACCTTGATGTCCTTGGTCTAACCGAAGCATGGTTGACGGCCAGCGCTGTCTCGAGCTTTGACACTTTCCTCCCTGATGACAAGTGTTAAGACGGATTTCTGAACTCTGTCCTGGTGGCGCAGAAGTTCAGAAGGCCAACCTAATTACTTGGAACAGGGTAACCTCTGGACAAGCCAGACCAATCAAGGTAGCGATCGCGGCGGTCAAGACTAGGTCTCAAGAGGGGTGAGGGTGACTGAAAGCCCGCAATGAGCACACAAAGCAAGAGCGCTTACAAACTACTCCAAACAGTTGTTATATCAAAAATAGATACACATTTATTTTAAGGCCTTTAAAATAATGACCGTAGCGAGAAAATCACAATATCACAATATTAAACCAACACATACCATATCAACACAATATATATACAAATACACAGTCGCAAGCGTTTAAAGCACGAAATATGTAGTCCACCTGAAAGGAAGGAAAACAGGCAGTGCGATACCGCTTTAGACTCAGTTCGCCTTCAGAGGCACCTAACTAGATGTAAGTCCGAGCCCTGCGAAGAGTGGAGCCTTATGCTCAAAGTACCTGCCACGCCGGTGCCAACGGGCAAAAGGGGAAGCTCTTCGGAGGAAGTCAGGCAGTTCAGTATAGTGCACAACAGAAGGAGAACAGGTTCCGCAACTCAAGCGCAGCCTCCACAGCGGGCAGAAGCAGAGCTCGAGTACGGCAAAAAGGGTGCTGTTTTTACACAGCAGGGAAAAGCAATGGGATACTGCAGGAGGGCGACCAGATCCTAGCTAATCTACTCACCGGTCCCCGAAGCAAGCAGACCCAGGCTTCTCCACGTTAGATTCAGTAGCTGGCAGGTTCAGAAGAGCAGGGAACGCCTCGTAGTCGTGTAGAGCAAAAAGACGTCCCAATCGACGAAACCAGCACAGTTTGTTGCCGCAGCAGGACAACGGAGCGGCCGTGTGTATTCAAGCCAAATGTACACTTCTCCCTTCAGACCTGGGGACGCCAAGCGTACGAAGCGTGGGAGGGTGACAAAAGACTCGAAATACAACACAACCTGGCGGCAGTTACAGAGCAGGACTCCCTTGTAAGCTGGTCAGTCAACTGGATGGCCCAGAGACACTTCCGAAGGCTTACTTGGCAGGAGATGATGAAGTCGCCGGGAATAGCTGTTCCTGCTATTCCAAAGGTCGAAGCACCAGTACAGGCCTTCTGGTTCGATCAAAAGAGAAAAGGGTTTCACAGGACGACAGCAGTGCAAAGGAGGATTCCTTCAGCGGGTCACCAGCGATTCCTCGGTCCAGCCTCTTGGTTGCAGGATACTTGGCTCCTGTATTCCTTCGTTCGGGAGAACTCAGGAGATCGACATGGTAGTGGTGTTTCCAGCTCCCTCTTATCCACGGTTCCCTTCGCGCCAAAACGGAGGGGAGCCAATGGGAGATCCGCTCATCAACACACATACCATACGTGGACCAATCACGGACCACGGTGGTCCCAGGCATTCACACCACCCTAGACTCTCTGGCACCCAGGATGTGTATTGGGACCAGACATCCCAGCCCACACCCTGGAGGCACACAAACGACATGTAGAAACCCGCGAAAGCAACCACGTTTCGCGGGAAAGTACATGCCCAAATAAGGAAGGCCCCGGGTCGCCCGACCTGGGGAAGGTGAAGGGAGCAAGACGGTCAGTGGACAGGAAAAAGGAGCCTCGTGGTCTGGCCATTTTGGGAGCCAGGCCACCATTTTGGGTTCAGTGCAAAAAACATGCTCAGAACGCCAAAAGGAGCTCAAAATAAACAAAAAGATCGCTGCCACCATTCGAGTCCCTGAATGACTTGCACCGATCAAAATACCATCCTAAAAGAGTATCTAGGGCCTGTAGAAGGCTAGAGACCCAAGAGAGCTGTAACTTAGCTTACAGTGCCCTCTTGTGTCATGTTGCACTAAAGCCGCAACACGATAAAAGAAACTACGGGAAACAGCGTTCCCCGGTACTGACTGTCTTAAGGGCATGTCAGTTTCCCCGTAAGAAAGGAGCGAAAGCCCAGAGAAGTGCGGCAGAAGGCTGTACTTCTCTGGCAAAGTCAAGAACAAGGTTAAAAACAATAGCAAAAAGTTTAGGGGTTGCCACATGGAAGGAAAATTCCCTACAATTACGAAATCTTTCCTAACACTCGCCCCTCCCAGACTATGGACAGGGGGAACTAATCCACCCCTGGATGAGTCTCTTGTTCAGGTCGGTTAAACATTCTGGACAACCCATCAGCATTGCTATGTTGGACACCTGGCCTATGCTCAATAGTGAAGTCGAAGCCTTGTAGACTTATGGACCACCTAAGCAACTTTGGATTCTCCCCCTTCATGTTCATTAGCCACTTTAACGGCTTATGGTCAGTCTGCACAGTGAAGTGGGTCCCATAGAGGTAGGGCCTCAGCTTCCTTAGGGCCCACACAACAGAGAAACATTCTTTCTCTACCGTGGACCACCTGAGCTCTCTGTCCTTAAGCTGGCGACTAATAAAACCGATAGGGTGTTCCTTACCCTTCTCATCTACTTGTGATAGTACAGCTCCTATCCCAGTGTCAGAGGCATCCGTCTGCACGATAAAAGGTCTTTGATAATCAGGGGCCCTGAGCACAGGGGCCTGGTACAAGGAGTCTTTTAAGCCATTGAAGGCCTTCTCACACTCGTCGGTCCAAGTTACCTTCTTGGGTTTCTTCGGAGTTGTGAGGGCAGTCAGAGGAGCAGCTATGGTGCCATAGTCTGCCACAAAATTGCGATAATACCCCGTGAGTCCTAAGAAGGCTCTCACTTGGGTTTGCGTAGTGGGGGTAGGCCAGTCTTGTACTGCTTGTACTTTACTGGGTAGAGGCTGTATCCTCCCTCCACCTACTTCATGTCCAAGGTAAACCACGGAGCCTTGTCCAATCTGGCATTTACTAGCCTTTATGGTCAAGTGGGCTTTCTGAAGAGCCTGGAGCACAATCCCGAGGTGTTTCACATGGTCTTCCCAGGTGGCACTGAAAACTGCTATATCGTCCAGATATGCAAGACAGAATTCGTCCAACCCATTCAACACATGATTCACAAGCCTCTGGAAAGTGGCAGGTGCATTCTTCAACCCGAACGGCATTACCCGGAATTGGTAAAGGCCGTCTGGAGTAGAAAATGCTGTCTTCTCTTTGGCATGTTCTGCTAAAGCTATTTGCCAATAGCCAGCAGTTAGGTCAAACGTGCTGAGGTATTTGGAGGCACCCAAAGTATCCACCAGCTCATCTGTTCGAGGCAAGGGGTGGGCGTCTGTCTTGGTGACAGCATTCAGAGCCCTGTAATCCACGCAGAACCTCAATTCAGAAGTGCCTGCCTTTGGAACCAACACCACAGGACTGGACCAAGGACTACTAGAGGGTTCAATCACCCCAAGATCTAACATCTTGTTGACCTCGGTCTTAATATAAGACCGTACTTTATCTGACATCCTGTATCCCCTACTTTTGGTAGGTACACTGTCTCCTGTGTCAATGTTATGTTTGCACCAAGGTGTCAAACCAGGCGACTGTGAAAACAGGGGGGAAAACTGCCTAAGCAAACTTTTCACCTCAGCCTGCTGATCAGAAGTCAGGTGAGGGGCCACTCGGACACCCTCAACGGAGCTATCTGAAGGACCGCTTTGGAACAGGTCGGGAAGAGGTTCAGACTCCTCTTCCTCAACGTCTGACGCCAGTAGCAGTGCTGCGATTTCGACTCTTGGGACGAAAGCCTTCAGCCTATTCACGTGAAACACTTTTGGAGCCTGTCCAGGCCTTCCAAGGTCCACTAAATAGTTCACCTCACCCAGGGGCTCCACCACTGTGTAAGGGCCTGACCATTTGTCCTGTAAAGCTCGAGGCCTTATAGGATTCATGATCAGGACTTGCTGACCAGGTGTAAAGTTGATGAGGGAAGCTTTCTGGTCGTACCAATGTTTCACCAGCGCTTGCCCTGCCTTCAATTTATCACTAGCCAAGCCCATCAGAAGTACCATCCGTTTTCTGAGCCCTAGCACATAATCAACTACATTGGTAGTAACAGGGGGAGTGGGCATCTCCCATCCCTCTTTGACGATTGCTAAGGGTCCCCGTACGGGATGACCGAACAGAAGTTCGAAGGGGCTGAAGCCAACACCCTCCTGTGGTACCTCTCGGTAGGCAAACAGCAAGCATGGTAAAAGAAGATCCCATTTTCTTCTCTGAGGCTCCTCCAGAGCCCCAATCATGCTCTTTAACGTTCTGTTGAAACGTTCCACCAGACCATTGGTCTGGGGGTGGTATGCAGAAGAGAACTTGTAGGTGACCCCACATTCTTTCCACATAGCCTGCATATACTTCGACATAAAGTTGCTGCCACGATCTGACACAACTTCTTTAGGGAAGCCAACCCTAGTAAATATGCCGAGTAAAGCTTTTGCAACTGACTTGGCAGTTACAGTTTTCAATGGGATGGCCTCAGGATACCTGGTTGCATGGTCGACCAGCACCAGGATAAACCTATTGCCCGAGGATGTTTGCGGGTCAAGGGGACCAACGATGTCGATCCCTACCCTTTCAAATGGTACCCCCACAACTGGGAGCGGTACCAACGGAGCTTGGATTGTCGCGCCAACCTTACCAGACAACTGGCAGGAGGCACAACTCCTGCAGTGACTTTCTACTTGCACCCCCATCTTGGGCCAGTAGAAGTGCATGGATAACCTTTGCTTGGTCCTCTTCATACCAAGGTGACCAGCAAGGGGAACTTCATGCGCCAACTGCAGGAGGAAGGGCCTAACAGCAAGGGGAACCACCAACCTCCTATGGTCTCCTTCTGTAGACTCTGTGGGCTCACTATACAGGAGTCCACCTTCCCAATAAATCCTATGCTTCCCAGGAGGTTCATCCTCAAGCTGGGAGCAGGCCTGTCTCCTTAGGCCTTCCAGAGATGGGCACTCACGTTGGCCTTTACTGAATTCGTCCCTATCAGGACCTCCTTCAACTAACAAGTCTTTTAGTTCAGGATGATCGTTGGGGTCGAATACTTCAGGCATCGCCACCTCCTCGTCAGGCCCGGGCGATTGACCAACTTCCTCCACCGCAGTGGTAGGCGAGCTCGGGGGAATATTCTCTTTCCCTCGTCTTGACTTGTAGACTCCTTTCGCCTTGGGTTTCCCCTTCGGCTGGGGCGGCGTATTGGACTTGGCCAATGCTGCCCGTGCTTGAGACCGTGTGTAGGGTCTTTCGGCAGTGTCTCCTACGAGCCCTAAAGCTCTGAGATCATTACCCAACAAGACCTTTCCCGGGACGTTTCTCTGAATGCTCACTGGAATCCTGACTGCTGTACCATTTAAAGTAAGATTTACAGGGATCACGGGAAACATACGGAGGGGGCCGTCAGCCATCTTAGTGGGCATCAGAGTAGCTCTGGCAACTTCCTCTGAGTCTACCAAGGTAGAATCCACTACAGTGCGACTGCACCCACTATCCCTAAGAGCTGGAGTATCCACTCCATTGATCAGCACACTGTCTTTAAAGTAGTGCTTGGTATTATCCGGAATCCTAGCATAAGCCTCTGCGACTTTAGGCTCCCAGGAACCCAGGGACACTAAAACTACCTCAGCCTCTATCCCACTGGGAAACGTGTCTGAGGAGAAGGATGCTCCTGTAATCTCTTTTTCCTCGTAGGAGGAGAAGGCCAGATTAGCGGAGTGGACCCCCAAAGGTCTAACCTTACACCGGGGATCCCCCTTCACATGGTCAGTTGCTCCACAAGAAAAACAAGCCCCATTGGGTCTGTTTACGTAGGGAGGCTTATTGTAACCAGAGTTCTGTTTTGGAGGCGAACCTCCACTGCCCTGTGAGTTCTCTTGTGTCTTACCCTTATTTTTCTTTTTGTGGCCCTTATGGGAAGAAGATTTAGCAGATTCCCCACCCTCCATATCTTTGGACTTTTTCCCTTCCTCCTGCTTACCAGGATGAGTTTTGTCCTTATGGGACACTCGATGTGACACCCATAAGTCTGCTGCAATGGCCAGCTTCTTAGGATCTATCTCCTTCGAATCGGCCAAATGCTGCTTAAGCTCCGGGGAAGAAGAACCAAAAATGTGTTCCAGCATGACAAGATTTATCATGCCTTCGAAGGTAGAAACCTTATAACCTTCGACCCAGCCAGTTAAGTTTTTCAAGGATTCAGCGACATAAGATACCCAAGTACCACCTTCCTTTTTCTTATACTCTCGAAAACGCTTTAAATATTGGGCCGGAGTCTTCCCAAACTTTAAAATGAGAGTTTGCTTTAACATTGCGAAATCAGCTCGCTCAGTCTTCGACATTTCCATAATGGCACTACAGCCAGAATGGGGCAGTCTACTGAGCAACCACGCAATCTTATCAGCATTGTCAACTTCTTGAACCTCGCATGCATACTCAAACGCATTCAGCCAGTCCATAATGTCATTCCTTTCTTCATACACACTGAGCAGATCTTTTGGAAACCGTGGATGAGAGGAAGCCCCAGACCCATGTCCAGGACCCTTGGACCCATTTGCAACCTGAAGCTTGGCCAGTTCCAACTGGTGATCCCTGTCTTTCTGTTTTTCTGCCTGTTCGATTTTTAGTTTGGCTATGCTGAATTCAAGCTCCTGCTGCCTAAACCGCAGCTCTTGCTTCTTGAATTCAAGCATAGCCTCCCCATCAGCACTGGCAGAGGAAACATTAGACATCTCGTCCTCCCTGTCCTCGTGGTCGCGGTGGATCAGTGCGGCGGCAGAACCGTCGGTTCTACCAGTGAGAGCAGCCCCACCACCTTCCGCACTGTCCTCAGAAGTTATAGCGTCAAGCTGCGCTTCTTGCCACGCCACGATTCTTTGGATCATTTCCAATTTTGTGCCTTGAGAGGAAACACCTCTCTCAGCACACATCTTTTTCAGCGTTTCTGATTTAGAAGCATTCAAAGTTAACAAGGTACTTGTTTCCATACTGTTTGATAGGACTATGGCCTTTTTAAAGTTATACTATAACAATTCAGTACGTGTACTGTTTGGAATAACCTGAAATGCCTTAGTTCGAGCGCAACACTGGATACCTTCAGTCGTATCCCACCGCTGTACACCAATTTGTTAAAACGGATTTCTGAACTCTGTCCTGGTGGCGCAGAAGTTCAGAAGGCCAACCTAATTACTTGGAACAGGGTAACCTCTGGACAAGCCAGACCAATCAAGGTAGCGATCGCGGCGGTCAAGACTAGGTCTCAAGAGGGGTGAGGGTGACTGAAAGCCCGCAATGAGCACACAAAGCAAGAGCGCTTACAAACTACTCCAAACAGTTGTTATATCAAAAATAGATACACATTTATTTTAAGGCCTTTAAAATAATGACCGTAGCGAGAAAATCACAATATCACAATATTAAACCAACACATACCATATCAACACAATATATATACAAATACACAGTCGCAAGCGTTTAAAGCACGAAATATGTAGTCCACCTGAAAGGAAGGAAAACAGGCAGTGCGATACCGCTTTAGACTCAGTTCGCCTTCAGAGGCACCTAACTAGATGGAAGTCCGAGCCCTGCGAAGAGTGGAGCCTTATGCTCAAAGTACCTGCCACGCCGGTGCCAACGGGCAAAAGGGGAAGCTCTTCGGAGGAAGTCAGGCAGTTCAGTATAGTGCACAACAGAAGGAGAACAGGTTCCGCAACTCAAGCGCAGCCTCCACAGCGGGCAGAAGCAGAGCGCGAGTACGGCAAAAAGGGTGCTGTTTTTACACAGCAGGGAAAAGCAATGGGATACTGCAGGAGGGCGACCAGATCCTAGCTAATCTACTCACCGGCCCCCGAAGCAAGCAGACCCAGGCTTCTCCACGTTAGATTCAGTAGCTGGCAGGTTCAGAAGAGCAGGGAACGCCTCGTAGTCGTGTAGAGCAAAAAGACGTCCCAATCGACGAAACCAGCACAGTTTGTTGCCGCAGCAGGACAACGGAGCGGCCGTGTGTATTCAAGCCAAATGTACACTTCTCCCTTCAGACCTGGGGACGCCAAGCGTACGAAGCGTGGGAGGGTGACAAAAGACTCGAAATACAACACAACCTGGCGGCAGTTACAGAGCAGGACTCCCTTGTAAGCTGGTCAGTCAACTGGATGGCCCAGAGACACTTCCGAAGGCTTACTTGGCAGGAGATGATGAAGTCGCCGGGAATAGCTGTTCCTGCTATTCCAAAGGTCGAAGCACCAGTACAGGCCTTCTGGTTCGATCAAAGGAGGAAAGGGTTTCACAGGACGACAGCAGTGCAAAGGAGGATTCCTTCAGCGGGTCACCAGCGATTCCTCGGTCCAGCCTCTTGGTTGCAGGATACTTGGCTCCTGTATTCCTTCGTTCGGGAGAACTCAGGAGATCGACATGGTAGTGGTGTTTCCAGCTCCCTCTTATCCACGGTTCCCTTCGCGCCAAAACGGAGGGGAGCCAATGGGAGATCCGCTCATCAACACACATACCATACGTGGACCAATCACGGACCACGGTGGTCCCAGGCATTCACACCACCCTAGACTCTCTGGCACCCAGGATGTGTATTGGGACCAGACATCCCAGCCCACACCCTGGAGGCACACAAACGACATGTAGAAGCCCGCGAAAGCAACCACGTTTGGCGGGAAAGTACATGCCCAAATAAGGAAGGCCCCGGGTCGCCCGACCTGGGGAAGGTGAAGGGAGCAAGACGGTCAGTGGACAGGAAAAAGGAGCTTCGT
The DNA here is from genome assembly GCF_040938575.1 of Ambystoma mexicanum. Taxonomy (NCBI): domain Eukaryota; kingdom Metazoa; phylum Chordata; class Amphibia; order Caudata; family Ambystomatidae; genus Ambystoma; species Ambystoma mexicanum. Next base: position 765,345 of record NW_027182477.1, read on the forward strand.
GGTCTGGCCATTTTGGGAGCCAGGCCACCATTTTGGGTTCAGTGCAAAAAACGTGCTCAGAACGCCAAAAGGAGCTCAAAATAAACAAAACGATCTCTGCCACCATTCGAGTCCCTGAATGACTTGCACCGATCAAATACCATCCTAAAAGAGTATCTAGGGCCTGTAGAAGGCTAGAGACCCAAGAGAGCTGTAACTTAGCTTACAGTGCCCTCTTGTGTCATGTTGCACTAAAGCCGCAACACGATAAAAGAAACTACGGGAAACAGCGTTCCCCGGTACTGACTGTCTTAAGGGCATGTCAGTTTCCCCGTAAGAAAGGAGCGAAAGCCCAGAGAAGTGCGGCAGAAGGCTGTACTTCTCTGGCAAAGTCAAGAACGAGGTTAAAAACAATAGCAAAAAGTTTAGGGGTTGCCACATGGAAGGAAAATTCCCTACAATTACGAAATCTTTCCTAACAACAAGTTCCTCTCCATGCCCAGATCCAAGCGTTCTTGAGGGGGAGTATCCTTGATTCCTGTAGTAAATTGCTTTCCTTTGCAGGCCGACTCCTCTCACGAATGCCTTGTCTGCATGCATTCTCTTTCCTGGCCATTCTCTCACCGTGGCTATTTGCCTACCCCCGTCCTCTCTCAGTGGATGGACTTCTCCATCCTAGCCTCCTACCACTCAACTCTGCCTACTTGGAGAATTCAACATGAACCTTTATGCTTCCTGACCTGGACTTTTACGAGATCTGCAACTCTTCATGTCGCTGGCCCTACACACTGCAGGGAATACTCAGGATTTTCTGATCTCAGTCCTCCCCCTCTGTAACCCCCTCAACAATCCTCTCCCGTGGTGATCAAGTTCTCATCTACAAAGAAGGCTAACTCCCAGCTGTTCCTCCTCAGAGGAGTTCACCCTTTCTGTCCCTGCTCCCTGCACCGTTTCGCGTTGCAAACACTCGCTTCCCTGCTCTCTGGTTTAGACGCTGTTCCTCCTCAGAGGCGTTCTTCTTTTCTGTCCCTGCACCCTGCACAGTTTTCGGGTTGCAAGTACTCGCTTCCTAGCTCTCTGGTTTAGAAGCGTGTTCCCTGCCTTCTCTCCTCTTCCCGCTGCCTTCAAAACAACAAATGAGCTCGAAAAGATACACAGTGCTCAGAATGCTTTATAACACCCATTATTCAACATATAGCCGTAACCCGCTAGACGTATTGAAACGTGCTGTAAACTAGCAAAACCAGCTAGAAAATGTACTTTCCTCGCGTTTTTGTAAATGCGAATTCTGATGGGTTCCCATGTATGTACTGTGTCCGTGCGTTTGTTGTCGAAACCTGAAGTTTTTAACCACTGTTCTCCCATACAAGTGGGGGTCAACATCTACTGCTGTTCACAGGCTGAATGTACACGGCTGAAATCTTCAAGGCATTATCAGCTTTCCTGACTGTTTTGGAACTTGTATTTGCCATCTGTTAATGCAGTCGCCCTGTGTTCATCGTCCCTTCTAGTTTACAGGCTGCACTCCCCTGGTGATCCCATTCTCCTCTCCAGAACAGGCTAACTACCAGCTGCTCCTCCTCATAGGCGTTCATCCTTTCTGTCCCTGCTCCCTGCACCGTTTTGCGTTGCAAGTACTCGCTTCCCAGCTCTCTGGTTTAGAAGCGTGTTCCCTGCCTTCTCTCCTCTTCCCGCTGCCTTCAAATCAACAAATGAGCTCGAAAAGATACACAGTGCTCAGAATGCTTTATAATACCCATTATTCAACATATAGCCGTAACCCGCTAGACGTATTGAAACGTGCTGTAAACTAGCAAAAACAGCTAGAAAATGTACTTTCCTCGCGTTTTTGTAAATGCGAATTCTGATGGGTTCCCATGTATGTACTGTGTCCGTGCGTTTGTTGTCGAATCCTGAAGTTTTTAACCACTGTTCTCCCATACAAGTGGGGGTCAACATCTACTGCTGTTCACAGGCTGAATGTACACGGCTGAAATCTTCAAGGCATTATCAGCTTTCCTGACTTGTTTTGGAACGTGTATTTGCCATCTGTTAATGCAGTCGCCCTGTGATCATCCTCCCTTTTAGTTTACAGGATGCACTCCCCTGGTGATCACATTCTCCTCTCCAGAGCAGCTAACTACCAGCTGCTTCTCTTCAGAGGCGTTCCTCCTTTCTATCCCTGCTCCCTGCACCGTTTCGCGTTGCATGTACTCGCTTCCCAGCTCTCTGGTTTAGATGCGTGTTCCCTGCCTTCTCTCCTCTTCCTACAGCCTTCCAATGAGCTCAACAAGATACAGTGTTCAGAATGCTTTATAACCCCATTATTCAACATATAGCTGTAACCCGCTAGAGGTATTGAAACGTGCTAAACACTAGCAAAAATAGCTAGAAAATGTACTTCCCTCGCGTTTTTGTAAATGCGAATTCTGGTGGGTTCCCATGTATGTACTGTGTCCGTGCGTTTGTTGTAGAATCCTGAAATTTTTAACCGCTGTTCTCCCATACAAGGTCGGGCTCAACATCTACTGCTGTATACGGCTGAAATCTTCAAGGCATTATCAGCTTTCCTGACTGTTTTGGAACGTGTATTTGCCATCTGTTAATGCAGTCGCCCTGTGGTCATCGTCCCTTCTAGTTTACAGGCTGCAATCCCCTGGTGATCACATTCTCCTCTCCAGAGAAGGCTAACTACCAGCTGCTCCTCCTTATAGGCGTTCATCCTTTCTGTCCCTGCTCCCTGCGCCGTTTCGCGTTGCATGTACTCGCTTCCCAGCTCTCTGGTTTAGATGCGTGTTCCCTGCCTTCTCTCCTCTTCCTACAGCCTTCCAATGAGCTCCACACGATAGAGTGTTCAGAATGCTTTATAACACCCATTATTCAACATATTGCTGTAACCCGCTAGACGTATTGAAACGTGCTAAAAACTAGCAAAAACAGCTAGAAAATGTACTTCCCTCGCGTTTTGGTAAATGCAGGGTACACGCGTCTAAACCAAAGAGCAGGGAAGCGAGCATTTCAGCATGGAAGCAGGTGAGTGAGCCCTGCTAGAGCCCCCTGGGCCCCAAAAATGGGCCAAAATGATCACCTTGGGCGCGCTCCGTCGAGCCAGCAGCCCCTTTGTCCCCCGGTTTCCCTTCCCTGTGTCCGCTTCCTCTTTCTCCCTCCTCCCGCCTCCCAGCCCGCCCCCGCAACGTGATTGGTCCGTTGCTCCTCCACCACTGAAGGCCTACGGCCTGCGCTGCTCCGCGCCTCCACTCTCCCTACAGCTGCTGGAAGCAGGTGAGTGAGCCCTGCTAGAGCCCCCTGGGCCCCAAAAATGGGCCAAAATGATCACCTTGGGCGCGCTCCGTCGAGCCAGCAGCCCCTTTGTCCCCCGGTTTCCCTTCCCTGTGTCCGCTTCCTCTTTCTCCCTCCTCCCGCCTCCCAGCCCGCCCCCGCAACGTGATTGGTCCGTTGCTCCTCCACCACTGAAGGCCTACGGCCTGCGCTGCTCCGCGCCTCCACTCTCCCTACAGCTGCTGGAAGCAGGTGAGTGAGCCCTGCTAGAGCCCCCTGGGCCCCAAAAATGGGCCAAAATGATCACCTTGGGCGCGCTCCGTCGAGCCAGCAGCCCCTTTGTCCCCCGGTTTCCCTTCCCTGTGTCCGGTTCCTCTTTCTCCCTCCTCCCGCCTCCCAGCCCGCCCCCGCAACGTGATTGGTCCGTTGCTCCTCCACCACTGAAGGCCTACGGCCTGCGCTGCTCCGCGCCTCCACTCTCCCTACAGCTGCTGGAAGCAGGTGAGTGAGCCCTGCTAGAGCCCCCTGGGCCCCAAAAATGGGCCAAAATGATCACCTTGGGCGCGCTCCGTCGAGCCAGCAGCTCCTTTGTCCCCCGGTTTCCCTTCCCTCTTTCTCCCTCCTCCCGCCTCCCAGCCCACCCCCTCTTCCCTATTGGTCCGACCACTGCCCATTGCCGACCCTTCCGGGGCAGCCCTCTGCCCGGCAGCCCCCAGTGGCTAAGGGCCCCATGGCCAAGGGCGGCTCCAACAGAGGCGGCTCCAGGAAGTGTCAGCAGGTGTCCGCAGGGGAAGCCAATGAAGCCAGCAACTAACAGACACCACCAAAACCGTGAGTGTGGTATGGATAGGGGAGTAGAACAATCACTCTACTCCAGAATGCCACTCTATCTTACCTCCAAATAACATAGATTGCCATAATGTTAGCATGTCCACTCTAGAACTATGAAAGTTAGCATGTCCACTCTTAGATAGAACTATGAAAGTTAGCATGTCCACTCCTAGACGGAATTGTGAAAGTTAGCATGTCCACTCTTAGATAGAACTGTGAAAGTTAGCATGTCCACTCTAGAACTGTGAAAGTTAGCATGTCCACTCCTAGACGGAATTGTGAAAGTTAGCATGCCCACACTTAGATAGAACTATGAAAGTTAGCATGTCCACTCCTAGACGGAATTGTGAAAGTTAGCATGTCCACACTTAGATAGAACTATGAAAGTTAGCATGTCCACTCCTAGACGGAATTGTGAAAGTTAGCATGTCCACTCCTAGACGGAATTGTGAAAATTAGCATGTCCACTCTAGAACTGTGAAAGTTAGCATGTCCACTCCTAGACGGAATTGTGAAAATTAGCATGTCCACTCCTAGACGGAATTGTGAAAATTAGCATATCCACTCTAGAACTGTGAAAGTTAGCATGTCCACTCCTAGACGGAATTGTGAAAGTTAGCATGTCCACTCCTAGACGGAATTGTGAAAGTTAGCATGTCCACTCCTAGACGGAATTGTGAAAATTAGCATATCCACTCTAGAACTGTGAAAGTTAGCATGTCCACTCCTAGACGGAATTGTGAAAGTTAGCATGTCCACTCTTAGATAGAACTGTAAAAGTTAGCATGTCCACTCTAGAACTGTGAAAGTTAGCATGTCCACTCCTAGACGGAATTGTGAAAGTTAGCATGCCCACACTTAGATAGAACTATGAAAGTTAGCATGTCCACTCCTAGACGGAATTGTGAAAGTTAGCATGTCCACTCCTAGACGGAATTGTGAAAAATAGCATGTCCACTCTAGAACTGTGAAAGTTAGCATGTCCACTCCTAGACGGAATTGTGAAAGTTAGCATGTCCACTCTTAGATGGAATTGTGAAAGTTAGCATGTCCACTCTTAGATGGAATTGTGAAAGTTAGCATGTGAAAGTTGCATTTAGAAAGTGTGCCCTACAGCCTCTCCGTCAAGCTTAGAAATGTGCCCAATAGCCTCTCTGGTAAATTGAATTTAGATGTGTGCCCAAGATCCTCTGTGAAAGATGCATTTAGTAGTGTGCCCAATAGACACTCTGGAAAGCTGCATTTAGAAATGTACCCAATAGACACTCTGGAAAGTTCCATTAGAAGTGTGCCCAATAACCTCGCTGTGAATTTAGTAGTGTCCCCAATAACCACTCTGTGAAAGCTGCTTTAGAAGTGTGCCCAACAACCCCTCTGTGAAATTTAGAGGTGTACCCATTAGCCGCAATGAGAGTTACATTTAGAGGTGTGCCCAATAGCCTCTCTGATAAATTGAATTCAGAAATGTTCCTAATAGCCTCGCTGGAAAACTGAATTTGGAATTATTCCCAATAGCCTCGCTGGAAAATGGATTTTAATAGTGCGCCCAGTAGCCTCTCTGTGGAAATTTGAATTTAGATATGGGCCCATTATCCTCTGTGAAAGCTGCATTTAGAAGTGTGCCCATTAGCCACGCTGTGAAAGCTGCATTTAGAAGTGCTACCAATAGCATCTGTGAAAGTTGATTATAGAAGTGTATCCAATAGACACCCTGGAAAGTCGCAATTAGAAGTTTGCCCAATAGCCTCTCTGGAAAATTGAATTTAGAAATGTGCCCAGTAGACGCTCTGTGATAATTTGCATTTAGAAGTGTACCCAATAGCCTCCGCAAGAGTTACACTTAGAAGTGTACCAAGTAGCCTCGCTGATAAACTGAATTTAGACATGTTCCCAATAGCCTCTGTATGGAAAATTGTACTTAGAAGTTCGCCCGGTAGCCTCTCTGGGAAAGTTGATTTTAGAAGTTTGCACATTGAAAGAGCATATAACCATTCTTACCACACCCCACGCTTACTCTCTCCTTTACATCACCACTGAACTAGAACACAGAGATACTATGACACCATTCGGTATAACTGTTCTCATACGAACATCCACCGCTTACTCCACATCATTCTATGTAATCACTGCTGGTCTCACAACCCTAGCCAGGCGTCTTCCTCAGGCCTAACGCAGCCACATCCGTTCCGGATAAATCCTGCCAGAACGAACACATTCTCCTGATCTCTCAACCACCACACCTACCAATAAGAATCAGCTATTACACGTGTACCGCACGAGCTGCACACATATCTGGTGCACACACGCACCTTTTGACTCTCCCTACTCTCTCTACTGATCTGAACTTCGGTTCCCAAGGGCGTTCAACCTACCAGCGCCTTCAGACCATACCAATGGTATATAAGGCGCTATATAAGTGCAAAATAACAATAACAAGTATAAATTCAGCCTGTGAACAACACATTTTGATCCTCCCTTGTATGGAGGATCCATACACTGTATCTACTGCATCTTGTGGAGCTCATTGGAAGGCTGTAGGAAGAGGAGAGAAGGCAGGGAACACGCATCTAAACCAGAGAGCTGGGAAGCGAGTACATGCAACGCGAAACGGTGCAGGGAGCAGGGATAGAAAGGATGAACGCCTATGAGGAGGAGCAGCTGGTAGTTAGCCTGCTCTGGAGAGGAGAATGTGATCACCAGGGGAGTGCAGCCTGTAAACTAGAAGGGACGAAGGCGACTGCATTAACAGATGGCAAATACACTTTCCAAAACAGTCAGGAAAGCTGATCATGCATTGAAGATTTCAGCCGTTTACATTCAGCCTGTGAACAGCAGTAGACGTTGACGCCCCCTAGTATGGGAGAACAGTGGTTAAAAACTTCAGGATTCGACAACAAACGCACAGACACAGTACATACAACATGGGAACCCACCAGAATTCGTATTTACAAAAACGCGAGGGAAGTACATTTTCTAGCTATTTTTGCTGGTTTTTTTTTTAGCACGTTTCAATACGTCTAGCCGGTTACAGCTATATGTTGAATAATGGGGTTATAAAGCATTATGAACACTATCTTGTGGAGCTCATTGGAAGGCTGTAGGAAGAGGAGAGAAGGCAGGGAACACGCATCTAAACCAGAGAGCTGGGATGCGAGTACATGCAACGCGAAACGGTGCAGGGAGCAGGGATAGAAAGGATGAACGCCTATGAGGAGCAGCTGGTAGTTAGCCTGCTCTGGAGAGGAGAATGTGATCACCAGAGGAGTGCAGCCTGTAAACTAAAATGGACGATGACCACAGGGCGACTGCATTAACAGATGGCAAATACACGTTCCAAAACAGTCAGGAAAGCTGATAATGCCTTGAAGATTTCAGCCGTATACATTCAGCCTGTGAACAGCAGTAGATGTTGACCCCCCCTTGTATGGGAGAACAGTGGTTAAAAACTTCAGGATTCGACAACAAACGCACGGAAACAGTACATACATGGTAACCCATCATAATTCGCATTTACAAAAACGCGAGGAAAGTACATTTTCTAGTCATTTTTGCTAGTTTACAGCACGTTTCAATACGTCTAGCGGGTTATGGCTATATGTTGAATAATGGGTGTTATAAAGCATTCTGAGCACTGTGTATCTTTTCGAGCTCATTTGTTGATTTGAAGGCAGCGGGAAGAGGAGAGAAGGCAGGGAACACGCTTCTAAACCAGAGAGCTGGGAAGCGAGTACTTGCAACGCGAAACGGTGCAGGGAGCAGGGATAGAAAGGAGGAACGCCTCTGAAGAGAAGCAGCTGGTAGTTAGCCTGCTCTGGAGAGGAGAATGTGATCACCAGGGGAGTGCAGCCTGTAAACTAGAATGGACGATGAACACAGGGCGACTGCATTAACAGATGGCAAATACAAGTTCCAAAACAGTCAGGAAAGCTGATAATGCCTTGAAGATTTCAGCCGTGTACATTCAGCCTGTGAACAGCAGTAGATGTTGACCCCCACTTGTATGGGAGAACAGTGGTTAAAAACTTCAGGTTTCGACAACAAACGCACGGACACAGTACATACATGGGAACCCATCAGAATTCGCATTTACAAAAACACGAGGAAAGTACATTTTCTAGCTGGTTTTGCTAGTTTACAGCACGTTTCAATACGTCTAGCGGGTTACGGCTATATGTTGAATAATGGGTGTTATAAAGCATTCTGAGCACTGTGTATCTTTTCGAGCTCATTTGTTGTTTTGAAGGCAGCGGGAAGAGGAGAGAAGGCAGGGAACACGCTTCTAAACCAGAGAGCTAGGAAGCGAGTACTTGCAACCCGAAAACTGTGCAGGGAGCAGGGACAGAAAGGGTGAACTCCTCTGAGGAGGAACAGCTGGGAGTTAGCCTTCTTTGTAGATGAGAACTTGATCACCACGGGAGAGGATTGTTGAGGGGGTTACAGAGGGGGAGGAATGAGATCAGAAAATCCTGAGTATTCCCTGCAGTGTGTAGGGCCAGCGACATGAAGAGTTGCAGATCTCGTAAAAGTCCAGGTCAGGAAGCATAAAAGTTCATGTTGAATTCTCCAAGTAGGCGGAGTTGAGTGGTAGGAGGCTAGGATGGAGAAGTCCATCCACTGAGAGAGGACGGGGGTAGGCAAATAGCCACGGTGAGAGAATGGCCAGGAAAGAGAATGCATGCAGACAAGGCATTCGTGAGAGGAGTCGGCCTGCAAAGGAAAGCAATTTACTACAGGAATCAAGGATACTCCCCCTCAAGAACGCTTGGATCTGGGCATGGAGAGGAACTTGTCATCAGGGAGGAAAGTGTCAAAGCTCGAGACAGCGCTGGCCGTCAACCATGCCTCGGTTAGACCAAGGACATCAAGGTCGGGTTCTTCCAGGAAATGTCAGATGCCAGATGAGTGTTTGAAACTGAGTGAGAGTTGAGAGTGGGGAAGGGTACAAATCAGTAATCCCTGCGGAGGTGTAGAAGGAGCCTGACCTAGGGCAGATGAGGAAGGAGAGGGGAAAGGAAGCAGAAGAAGGGAGAGAAGAGACAGCAGGAGTGCATGATCAATCCGGGAGCTAGGAGTGGTGAGAAGGTTAGACGGGGAGGTCTGAGTCTCAGGATTGGAATGGGAAGTTCGATATCACATGTCATGCTATAGGGAGGGTCTCAGGTTTGGTATTAGAAGCACTGAGATATCAACTCACATCCTTTAGGAAGGGACTCGAGTTTGGTATTTTAAGGAGTGAAATAGTAAATCTCATCATATCGGAAGGGTCTCGGGTTTGGTATTGGAAGAAATTAGATTTCAAATCTCAGGCTGTGGGAATGGTCTCGGGTTTGGTATTGGAAGGGGTGAGAAATCACATTTCATGCTACAGGAAGGGTCACAAGTTTGGAATGGGAAGGAGTTGGATATCACATATACTATGGGAAGGGCCTCAGGTTTGGTATTAGAAGCATAGCGATATCACATCTCATGTTATAGGAAGGGTCTCAGGATTGGAATGGGAAGGAGTTGGATATCACATCTCGTGCTATAGGGAGGGTCTCAGTTTTGATATTAGAAGCATTGAGATATCACATATGCTATTGGAAGGGTCTCAGTATTGGAATTGGAAGGAGTTGGATATCACATCTCATGCTATAGGGAGGTTCTCAGGTTTGATATGAGAAGCATTGAGATATCACATCTCATGCTATCGGAAGGGTCTCAGGATTGGAATGGGAAGGAGTTGGATATCACATCTCCTGCTAAAGGAAAGGTCTCAGGTTTGGAAGGGGAAGAATTTGGATCTCACATCTCATGTTTTAGGACGGGTCTCAGGTTTGGTAATAGAAGCATTGAGATATCACATCTCATGGTATAATAAGGGTCTGAGGATTGGAATGGGAAAGAGTTGGATATCGCATCTCAAGCTATCTCAGGATTGGAATGGGAAGGAGTTTGATATCACATCTCAAGCTATAGGAAGGGTCTCAGGTTTGGGAAGGGAAGGATTTGGATTTCACATCTCATGTTATAGGATGGTTCTCATGTTTGGTTTCAGAAGCTTTGAGATATCACATCTCATGCTATCGGAAGGGTCTCAGGTTTGGAAAGGGAAGGAGTTGAATATCACATATGTTCTCAGGTTTGGTATTAGAAGCATTGAGATATCACATCTGATGCTATAGGAAGGGTCTCAAAATATGAATGTGAAGGATTTGGATATCACATCTCATGCTAAAGGAAGGGTCTCAGGTTTGGAAGAAGCATTGAGATATCACATCTCATTACATAGGAAGGGTCTCAGGATTGGAATGGGAAGGAGTTGGATATCACATCTCATGCCATAGGAAGGTTCTCAGGTTTGGTATAAGCATTGAGATATCACATCTCTGCTATCGGAAGGGTCTCAGGATTGGATTGGGAAGGAGTTGGATATCACTTATGCTATAGGAAGGATTTCAGGTTGGATTGGGAAGGAGTTGGATATCACATCTCATGTTATAGGAAGGGTCTCAAGATTGGAATGGGCAAGATTTGGATATCACATCTCATGTTATAGGAAGGGTCTCAAGTTCTGAATGGGAAGGATTTGGATATCACATCTCTTGCTATAGGAAGGGTCTCGGGTTTTTTATTAGAAACATTGAGATATCACATCTCAGGCTATAGTAAGGGTTTCAGGATTGGAATGGGTAGGATTTGGTTATCACATCTCATACTAAAGGAAGGGTCTCAGGTTTGGAAGGGGAAGGATTTGGATATCATATCTCATGTTATAGGACGGGTCCCAGGTTTGGTATTAGAAGCATTGAGATATCCCTTCTCATGCTATAGGAAGGGTCTCAGGTTGGGAAGGAGTTGGATATCACATCTCGTTATAGGAAGGGTCTTAGGATTGGAATGGGAAGGATTTGGATATCACATCTCTTGCTATAGGAAGGGTCTCAGGTTTTTTATTAGAAACATTGAGATATCACATCTCATGCTATAGGAAGGGTTTCAGGATTGGAATGGGAAGGAGTTGGATATCACATCTCATGCTAAAGGAAAGGTCTCAGGTTTGGAAGGAGAAGGATTTGGATCTCACATCTCATGTTTTAGGACGGGTCTCAGGTTTGGTATTAGAAGCATTGAGATATCACATCTCATGGTATAGGAAGGGTCTCAGGAGTGGAATGGGAAGGAGTTGGATATCACATTGAATGGGAAGGAGTTTGATATCACATCTCAAGCTATAGGAAGGGTTTCCGGATTGGAATGGGAAGGAGTTTGATATCACATCTCATGCCATGGTATGGGTCACGGGTTTTGTAGAGGCATTTGGATATCACATCTCATGCTATCGGAAGGGTATCAGGATTGGATTTGGAAGGAGTTGGATATCCAATCTCATGCTATAGGAAGGGTCATCAGGTTTGGTATAAGCATTGAGATATCACATCTCTGCTATCGGAAGGGTCTCAGGATAGGAATGGGAAGGACTTAGATATCACATCTCATACTATAGGGAGGGTCTCAGTTTTGATATTAGAAGCATTGAGATATCACATCTCATGCTATCGGAAGGGTCTCAGGATTGGAATGGGATGGAGTTGGATATCACATCTCAAGCTTTCTCAGGATTGGAATGGGAAGGAGTTTGATATCACATTTCAAGCTATAGGAAGGGTCTCAGGTTTGGAAGGGGAAGGATTTGGATCTCACATCTCATGTTTTAGGACGGGTCTCAGGTTTGGTATTAGAAGCATTGAGATATCAAATCTCATGGTATAGGAAGGGTCTCAGGATTGGAATGGGAAGGAGTTGGATATCACATCTCAAGCTATCTCAGGATTGGAATGGGAAGGAGTTTGATATCACATCTCAAGCTAGAGGAAGGGTCTCAGGTTTGGAAAGGGAAGGATTTGGATTTCACATCTCATGTTATAGGATCGTTCTCATGTTTGGTTTTAGCAGCATTGAAATATCACATCTCATGCTATCGGAAGGGTCTCAGGTTTGGAAAGGGAAGGATTTGGATTTCACATGTTATAGGATGGTTCTCAGGTTTGGTTTTAGAAGCATTAAGATATAACATCTCATGCTATAGGAAGGGTCTCGGGTTTGGAATGGGAAGGAGTTGGATATCACATCTCATGCTAAAGGAAAGGTCTCAGGTTTGGAAGGGGAAGGATTTGGATCTCACATCTCATGTTTTAGGACGGGTCTCAGGTTTGGTATTAGAAGCATTGAGATATCACATATCATGGTATAGGAAGGGTCTCAGGATTGGAATGGGAAGGAGTTGGATATCACATTGAATGGGAAGGAGTTTGATATCACATCTCAAGCTATAGGAAGGGTCTCAGGTTTGGAAAGGGAATGATTTGGATTTCACATCTCATGTTATAGGATGGTTCTCCTGTTTGGTTTTAGAAGCATTGAGATATCACATCTCATGCTATAGGAAGAGTCTCAGGATTGGAATGGGAAGGAGTTGGATATCACGTCATGTTATAGGAAGGGTCTCAGGATTGGAATGGGAAGGAGTTGGATATCACATCTCATGCTAAAGGAAGGGTTTCAGGTTTGATAGAAGCAAAGGTTTGGAATGGGAAGGAGTTGGATATCACATCTCAGGTTTGGTATTAGAAGCAGTGAGATATCACATCTCATTCTATAGGAAGGGTCTCAGGATTGGAATTGGAAGGAGTTGTATATGACATCTCATGCCATAGGAAGGGTCACAGGTTTGGTATAAGCATTGAGATATCACATCTCTGCTATCAGAAGGGTCTCAGGATTGGAATGGGAAGGAGTTGGATATCCCATCTCGTTAAAGGAAGGGTCTCAGGTTTGGTATTAGAAGCATTGAGATATCACATCTCATGCTATAGGAAGGGTCTAAGGTTTGGAAGGGGAAGGATTTGGATATCACATCTCATGTTATAGGACCGGTCTCAGGTTTGGTATTAGAAGCATTGAGATATCAAGTCTCATGGTATAGGACGGGTCTCAGAATTGGAATGGGAAGGAGTTGGATATCACATCTCAAGCTATAGGAAGGGTCTCAGGATTGGAATGGGAAGGAGTTTGATATCACATCTCATGCCATGGTATGAGTCTCGGGTTTTGTAGAGGCATTGGGATATCACATCTCATGCTATCGGAAGGGTATCCGTATTGGATTTGGAAGGAGTTGGATATCCCATCTCATGCTATAGGAAGGGTCTAAGGTTGGAATGGGAAGGAGTTGGATATCACATCTCATGTTATAGGAAGGGTCTCAGATTGGAATGGGAAGGACTTGGATATCACATCTCATTATATAGGAAGGCTCTCAGGGTTGGAAGGGGAAGGAGTTGGATATCACATTTCATGTTAGAGGTTGTATCTCAGGTTTGGTATTAGAGGCATTGAGATATCACATCTCATGCTATCAGAAGGGTCTCAGGATTGGAATGGGTAGGAGTTGGATATCACATCTCATGCTAAAGGGAGGGTCTAAGGTTTGGAAGGGGAAGGATTTGGATATCACATCTCATGTTATAGGAAGGATCTCAGGTTTGGTATTAGAAGCATTGAGATATCACATCTCATGCTATCGGAAGGGTCTCAGGTTTGGTATAAGCATTGAGATATCAAATCTCTGCTATCGGAAGGGTCTCAGGATTGGAATGGGAAGGACTTGGATATCACAATTCATGTTATAGGAAGGGTCTCAGGTTTGGTATTAGAAGCATTGAGATATCACATCTCATGCTATAGGAAGGGTCTCAGGATTGGAATGGGAAGGACTTGGATATCACATCTCATGTTATAGGAAGGGTCTCAGGTTTGGTATTAGAAGCATTGAGAAATCACATCTCATGCTATAGGAAGGGTCTCAGGAATGGAATGGGAAGGACTTGGATATCACATCTCATGATAAAGAAAGGGTCTAAGGTTTGGAAGGGGAAGGATTAGGATATCACATCTCATGTTATAGGACCGGTCTCAGGTTTGGTATTAGAAGCATTGAGATATCAAGTCTCATGGTATAGGACGGGTCTCAGAATTGGAATGGGAAGGAGTTGGATTTCACATCTCAAGCTATAGGAAGGGTCTCAGGATTGGAATGGGAAGGAGTTTGATATCACATCTCATGCCATGGTATGAGTCTCGGGTTTTGTAGAGGCATTGGGATATCACATCTCATGCTATCGGAAGGGTATCCGTATTGGATTTGGAAGGAGTTGGATATCCCATCTCATGCTATAGGAAGGGTCTAAGGTTGGAATGGGAAGGAGTTGGATATCACATCTCATGTTATAGGAAGGGTCTCAGATTGGAATGGGAAGGACTTGGATATCACATCTCATTATATAGGAAGGCTCTCAGGGTTGGAAGGGGAAGGAGTTGGATATCACATTTCATGTTAGAGGTTGTATCTCAGGTTTGGTATTAGAGGCATTGAGATATCACATCTCATGCTATCAGAAGGGTCTCAGGATTGGAATGGGTAGGGGTTGGATATCACATCTCATGCTAAAGGGAGGGTCTAAGGTTTGGAAGGGGAAGGATTTGGATATCACATCTCATGTTATAGGAAGGATCTCAGGTTTGGTATTAGAAGCATTGAGATATCACATCTCATGCTATCGGAAGGGTCTCAGGTTTGGTATAAGCATTGAGATATCAAATCTCTGCTATCGGAAGGGTCTCAGGATTGGAATGGGAAGGACTTGGATATCACAATTCATGTTATAGGAAGGGTCTCAGGTTTGGTATTAGAAGCATTGAGATATCACATCTCATGCTATAGGAAGGGTCTCAGGATTGGAATGGGAAGGACTTGGATATCACATCTCATGTTATAGGAAGGGTCTCAGGTTTGGTATTAGAAGCATTGAGAAATCACATCTCATGCTATAGGAAGGGTCTCAGGAATGGAATGGGAAGGACTTGGATATCACATCTCATGATAAAGAAAGGGTCTAAGGTTTGGAAGGGGAAGGATTAGGATATCACATCTCATGTTATTGGACCGGTCTCAGGTTTGGTATTAGAAGCATTGAGATATCAAGTCTCATGGTATATGACGGGAGTTTAATATCACATCTCATGCCATGATATGGGTCTCAGGTTTTGTAGAAGCATTGGGATATCACATCTCATGCTATCGGAAGGGTTTCAGGATTGCATTTGGAAGGAGTTGGATATCCCATCTCATGCTATAGGAAGGGTCTCAAGTTGGAATGGGAAGGAGTTGGATATCACATCTCATGTTATAGGAAGGGTCTCAGGATTGGAATGGGAAGGACTTGGATATCACATCTCATGCTGTAGGAAGGCTCGCAGGTTTGGATAGGCAAGGAGTTGGATATCACATTTCATGTTAGAGGTAGGATCTCAGGTTTGGTATTAGAGGCATTGAGATATCACATCTCATGATATCAGAAGGGTATCAGGATTGGAATGAGAAGGAGTTGGATATCACATCTCATGCTAAAGGGAGGGTCTCAGGTTTGGAAGGGGAAGGATTTGGATATCACATCTCATGTTATAGGAAGGATCTCAATTTTGGTATTAGAAGCATTGAGATATCACATCTCATGCTATCGGAAGGATCTCAGGTTTGGTATTAGAAGCATTGAGATATCACATCTCATGCTATCGGAAGGATCTCAGGTTTGGTATTAGAAGCATTGAGATATCACATCTCATGTTATAGGAAGGATCTCAGGTTTGGTATTAAAAGCATTGAGATATCACATCTCATGCTATAGGAAGGGTCTCAGGAGTGGAATTGCAAGGAGTTGGATATCACATCTCATGCTAAAGGAGGGGTCTCAGTTTTGGTAGAAGCATTGAGATATCACATCTCATGCTATAGGAAGGGTCTCAGGATTGGAATGGGAAGGAGTTGGATATCACATCTCATGCTATACGAAGGGTCTCAGGTTTTGTATAAGCATTGCAATATCACATCTCTGCTATCGGAAGGGTCTCAGGATTGGAATGGGAAGGACTTAGATATCGCATCTCATGCTATAGGGAGGGTCTCAGTATTGATATTAGAAGCATTGATATATCACATCTCATGCTATCGGAAGGGTGTCAGGATTGGAATGGGAGGAGCTGGATATCACATCTCATGCTAAAGGAAGGGTCTCAGGTTTGGAAGGGGAAGGATTTGGATATCACATCTCATGTTATAGGACGGGTCTCAGGTTTGGTATTAGAAGCATTCAGATATCACATCTCATGCTATAGGAAGTGTCTCAGGATTGGAATGGGAAGGAGTTGGATATCACATCTCATGCTATAGGAAGGGTTTCAGGTTTGGTAGAAGCATTGAGATATCACATCTCATGCTATAGGAAGAGTCTCAGGTTTGGGAAGGGAAGGATTTGGATTTCACATCTCATGTTATAGGAAGGTTCTCATGTTTGGTTTTTGAAGCATTGAGATATCACATCTCATGCTATAGGAAGGGTCTCAGGATTGGAATGGGAAGGAGTTGGATATCACATCTCATGCTATAGTCAGGGTCTCAGTTTTGATATTAGAAGCATTGAGATATCACATATGCTATTGGAAGGGTCTCAGTATTGGAATTGGAAGGAGTTGGATATCACATCTCATGCTATAGGAAGGATCTCAGGTTGGAATGGGAAGGAGTTGGATATCACATCTCATGTTATAGGAAGGGTCTCAACATTGGAATGGGAAGGATTCGGATATTACATCTCTTGCTATATGAAGGGTCTCGGGTTTTTTATTAGAAACATTGAGATATCACGTTTCATGCTATAGGAAGGGTTTCAGGATTGGAATGGGAAGGATTTGGATATCACATCTCATGCTAAAGGAAGGGTCTCAGGTTTGGAAGGGGAAGGATTTGGATATCATATCTCATGTTATAGGACGGGTCCCAGGTTTGGTATCAGAAGCATTGAGATATCACATCTCATGGTATAGGAAGGATCTCAGGCTTGGAATGGGAAGGAATTGGATATCACATCTCATGTTATAGGAAGGATCTCAGGATTGGAATGGGAAGGATTTGGATATCACATCTCATGCTATAGGAAGGGTCTCAGGAATGGAATGGGAAGGACTTGGATATCCCATCTCATGATAAAGGAAGGGTCTAAGGTTTGGAAGGGGAAGGATTTGGATATCACATCTCATGTTATTGTACCGGTCTCAGGTTTGGTATTAGAGTATTAGAAGCATTTAGATATCAAGTCTCATGGTATAGGACGGGAGTTTGATATCACATCTCATGCCATGGTATGGGTCTCAGGTTTTGTAGAAGCATTGGGATATCACATCTCATGCTATCGGAAGGGTATCAGGATTGGATTTGGAAGGAGTTGGATATCCCATCTCATGCTATAGGAAGGGTCTCAGATTGGAGTGGGAAGGAGTTGGATATCACATCTCATGTAATAGGAAGGGTCTCAGGATTGGAATGGGAAGGACTTGGATATCACATCTCATGCTGTAGGAAGGCTCTCAGGTTTGGAAAGGGAAGGAGTTGGATATCACATTTCATGTTAGAGGTAGGATCCCAGGTTTGGTATTAGAGGTATTGAGATATCACATCTCATGCTATCAGAAGGGTATCAGGATTGGAATGGGAAGGAGTTGGATATCACATCTCACGTTATAGGAAGGATCTCAGGTTTGGTATTATAAGCATTGAGATATCACATCTCATGCTATCGGAAGGATCTCAGGTTTGGTATTAGAAGCATTGAGATATCACATCTCATGCTATAGGAAGGATCTCAGGATTGGAATTGGAAGGAGTTGGATATCACATCTCATGTTATAAGAAGGATCTCAGGTTTGGTATTAGAAGCATTGAGATATCACATTTCATGCTATAGGAAGGGTCTCAGGATTGGAATGGGAAGGAGTTGGATATCACATCTCATGCTAAAGGAAGGGTCTCAGTTTTGGTAAAAGCACTGAGATATCACATCTCATGCTATAGGAAGGGTCTCAGGATTGGAATGGGAAGGAGTTGGATATCACATCTCATGCTATACGAAGGGTCTCAGGTTTGGTATAAGCATTGAGATATCACATCTCTGCTATCGGAAGGGTCTCAGGATTGGAATGGGAAGCACGTTGATATCACATCTCATGCTATAGGGAGGGTCTCAATTTTGATATTAGAAGTATTGAGATATCACATCTCATGCTATCAGAAGTGTCCCAGGATTGGAATGGGAAGAGCTGGATATCACATCTCATGCTAAAGGAAGGGTCTCAGGATCGGAAGGGGAAGGATTTGGATATCACATCTCATGTTATAGGATGGGTCTCAGGTTTGGTATTAGAAGCATTGAGATATCACATCTCATGCTATAGGAAGTGTCTCAGGATTGGAATGGGAAGGAGTTGGATATCACATCTCATGCTATAGGAAGGGTTTCAGGTTTGGTAGAAGCATTGAGATATCACATCTCATGCTATAGGAAGAGTCTCACGTTTGGGAAGGGAAGGATTTGGATTTCACATCTCATGTTATAGGATGGTTCTCATGTTTGGTTTTTGAAGCATTGAGATATCACATCTCATGCTATCGGAAGGGTCTCAGGTTTGGAATGAGAAGGAGTTGGATATCACATGTCATGTTATAGGAAGGATCTCAGGTTTGGTATTAGAAGCATTGAGATATCACATCTAATGCTATAGGAAGGGTCTCAGGATTGGAATGGGAAGGAGTTGGATATCACATCTCATGCTATAGGGAGGGTCTCAGTTTTGATATTAGAAGGATTGAGATATCACATATGCTATTGGAAGGGTCTCAGTATTGGAATTGGAAGGAGTTGGATATCACATCTCATGCTATAGGGAGGTTCTCAGGTTTGATATTAGAAGCATTGAGATATCACATCTCATGCTATCGGAAGGGTCTCAGGATTGGAATGGGAAGGAGTTGGATATCACATCTCATGCTAAAGGAAAGGTCTCAGGTTTGGAAGGGGAAGGATTTGGATCTCACATCTCATGTTTTAGGACGGGTCTCAGGTTTGGTATTAGAAGCATTGAGATATAACATCTCATGGTATAATAAGGGTCTCAGGATTGGAATGGGAATGAGTTGGACATCACATCTCAAGCTATCTCAGTATTGGAATGTGAAGGATTTGGATATCACATTTCATGCTAAAGGAAGGGTCTCAGGTTTTTTAGAAGCATTGAGATATCACATCTCATGCTATAGGAAGGGTCTCAGGATTGGAATGGGAAGGAGTTGGATATCACATCTCATGCCATAGGAAGGGTCTCAGGTTTGGTATAAGAATTGAGATATCACATCTCTGCTATCGGAAGGGTCTCAGGATTGGATTGGGAAGGATTTGGATATCCCTTCTCATGCTATAGGAATTGTCTCAGGTTGGAATGGGAAGGAGTTGGATATCACATCTCATGTTATAGAAAGGGTCTCAAGATTGGAATGGGAAGGATTTGGATATTAAATCTCTTGCTATAGGAAGGGTCTCGGGTTTTTTATTAGAAAAATTGAGATATCACATCTCATGCTATAGGAAGGGTTTCAGGATTGGAATGGGAAGGATTTGGATATCACATCTCATGCTAAAGGAAGGGTCTCAGGTTTGGAAGGGGAAGGATTTGGATATCATATCTCATGTTATAGGACGGGTCCCAGGTTTGGTATTAGAAGCATTGAGATATCACATCTCATGGTATAGGAAGGGTCTCAGGATTGGAATGGGAAGCAGTTGGATATCACATCTCATCCAATAGGAAGGGTCTCAGGTTTGGAATGGGAAGGAATTGGATATCACATCTCATGTTATAGGAAGGATCTCAGGATTGGAATGGGAAGGATTTGGATATCACATCTCTTGCTATAGGAAGGGTCTCAGGTTTTTTATTAGAAACATTGAGATATCACATCTCATGCTATAGGAAGGGTTTCAGGATTGGAATGGGAAGGAGTTGGATATCACGTTTCATGTTATAGGAAGGGTCTCAGGATTGGAATGGGAAGGAGTTGGATATCACATCTCATGCTAAAGGAAGGGTCTCAGGTTTGATAGAAGCATTGAGATATCACATCTCATGCTATGGGAAGGAACTCAGGATTTGAATGGGAAGGAGTTGGATATCACATCTCATGCCATAGGAAGGGTCATCAGGTTTGGTATATGCATTGAGATATCACATCTCTGCTATCGGAAGGGTCTCAGGATTGGAATGGGAAGGACTTAGATATCACATCTCATACTATAGGGAGGGTCTCAGTTTTGATATTAGAAGCATTGAGATATCACATCTCATGCTATCGGAAGGGTCTCAGGATTGGAATGGGATGGAGTTGGATATCACATCTCAAGCTATCTCAGGATTGGAATAGGAAGGAGTTGGATATCACATCTCAAGCTATAGGAAGGGTCTCAGATTTGGAAGGGGAAGGATTTGGATCTCACATCTCATGTTTTAGGACGGGTCTCAGGTTTGGTATTAGAAGCATTGAGATATCACATCTCATGGTATCTCAGGATTGGAATGGGAAGGAGTTGGATATCACATCTCAAGCTATCTCAGGATTAGAATGGGAAGGAGTTTGATATCACATCTCAAGCTATAGGAAGGGTCTCAGGTTTGGAAAGGGAAGGATTTGGATTTCACATCTCATGTTATAGGATGGTTCTCATGTTTGGTTTTAGAAGCATTGAGATAACATATCTCATGCTATCGGAAGGGTCTCAGGTTTGGAAAGGGAAGGATTTGGATTTCACATGTTATAGGATGGTTCTCAGGTTTGGTTTTAGAAGCATTAAGATATAACATCTCATGCTATAGGAAGGGTCTCAGGTTTGCAATGGGAAGGAGTTGGATATCACATCTCATGCTAAAGGAAAGGTCTCAGGTTTGGAAGGGGAAGGATTTGGATCTCACATCTCATGTTTTAGGACGGGTCTCAGGTTTGGTATTAGAAGCATTGAGATATCACATCTCATGGTATAGGAAGGGTCTCAGGATTGGAATGGGAAGGAGTTGGATATCACCTTGAATGGGAAGGAGTTTGATATCACATCTCAAGCTATAGGAAGGGTCTCAGGTTTGGAAAGGGAATGATTTGGATTTCACATCTCATGTTATCGGATGGTTCTCATGTTTGGTTTTAGAAGCATTGAGATATCACATCTCATGCTATAGGAAGAGTCTCAGGATTGGAATGGGAAGGAGTTGGATATCACATCTCATGTTATAGGAAGGGTCTCAGGATTGGAATGGGAAGGACTTGGATATCACATCTCATGCTAAAGGAAGGGTCTCAGGTTTGATAGAAGCAATGGTTTGGAATGGGAAGGAGTTTGATATCACATCTCATTTTATAGGAAGGATCTCAGGTTTGGTATTAGAAGCATTGAGTTATCACATCTCATGCTATAGGAAGGGTCTCAGGATTGGAATGGGAAGGAGTTGGATATCACATCTCATGCTATAGGAAGGGTCTCAGGTTTGGTATAAGCATTGAGATATCCCATCTCATGCTATAGTAAGGGTCTCAGGATTGGAATCGGAAGGATTTGTATATGACATCTCATGCCATAGTAAGGGTCACAGGTTTGGTATAAGCATTGAGATATCACATCTCTGCTATCGGAAGGGTCTCAGGATTGGAATGGGAAGGAGTTGGATATCCCATCTCGTTATAGGAAGGGTCTCAGGTTTGGTATTAGAAGCATTGAGATATCACATCTCATGCTATAGGAAGGGTCTAAGGTTTGGAAGGGGAATGATTTGGATATCACATCTCATGTTATAGGACCGGTCTCAGGTTTGGTATTAGAAGCATTGGGATATCAAGTCTCATGGTATAGGACGGGTCTCAGAATTGGAATGGGAAGGAGTTGGATATCACATCTCAAGCTATAGGAAGGGTCTCAGGATTGGAATGGGAAGGAGTTTGATATCACATCTCATGCCATGGTATGGGTCTCAGGTTTTGTAGAGGCATTGGGATATCACATCTCATGCTATCGGAAGAGTATCAAGATTGGATTTGGAAGGAGTTGGATATCCCATCTCATGCTATAGGAAGGGTCTAAGGTTGGAATGGGAAGGATTTGGATATCACATCTCATGTTATAGGAAGGGTCTCAGGATTGGAATGGGAAGGACTTGGATATCACATCTCATTCTATAGGAAGTCTCTCAGGGTTGGAAGGGGAAGGCGTTGGATATCACATTTCATGTTAGAGGTAGGATCTCAGGTTTGGTATTAGAGGCATTGAGATATCACATCTCATGCTATCGGAAGGGTCTCAGGTTTGGTATAAGCATTGAGATATCAAATCTCTGCTATCGGAAGGGTCTCAGGATTGGAATGGGAAGGACTTGGATATCACAATTCATGTTATAGGAAGGGTCTCAGGTTTGGTATTAGAAGCATTGAGATATCACATCTCTGCTATCGGAAGGGTCTCAGGATTGGAATGGGAAGGAGTTGGATATCCCATCTCGTTATAGGAAGGGTCTCAGGTTTGGTATTAGAAGCATTGAGATATCACATCTCATGCTATAGGAAGGGTCTAAGGTTTGGAAGGGGAATGATTTGGATATCACATCTCATGTTATAGGACCGGTCTCAGGTTTGGTATTAGAAGCATTGGGATATCAAGTCTCATGGTATAGGACGGGTCTCAGAATTGGAATGGGAAGGAGTTGGATATCACATCTCAAGCTATAGGAAGGGTCTCAGGATTGGAATGGGAAGGAGTTTGATATCACATCTCATGCCATGGTATGGGTCTCAGGTTTTGTAGAGGCATTGGGATATCACATCTCATGCTATCGGAAGAGTATCAAGATTGGATTTGGAAGGAGTTGGATATCCCATCTCATGCTATAGGAAGGGTCTAAGGTTGGAATGGGAAGGATTTGGATATCACATCTCATGTTATAGGAAGGGTCTCAGGATTGGAATGGGAAGGACTTGGATATCACATCTCATTCTATAGGAAGTCTCTCAGGGTTGGAAGGGGAAGGCGTTGGATATCACATTTCATGTTAGAGGTAGGATCTCAGGTTTGGTATTAGAGGCATTGAGATATCACATCTCATGCTATCGGAAGGGTCTCAGGTTTGGTATAAGCATTGAGATATCAAATCTCTGCTATCGGAAGGGTCTCAGGATTGGAATGGGAAGGACTTGGATATCACAATTCATGTTATAGGAAGGGTCTCAGGTTTGGTATTAGAAGCATTGAGATATCACATCTCATGCTATAGGAAGGGTCTCAGGATTGGAATGGGAAGGACTTGGATATCACATCTCATGTTATAGGAAGGGTCTCAGGTTTGGTATTAGAAGCATTGAGATATCACATCTCATGCTATAGGAAGGGTCTCAGGATTGGAATGGGAAGGACTTGGATATCACATCTCATGTTATAGGAAGGGTCTCAGGAATGGAATGGGAAGGACTTGGATATCAGATCTCATGATAAAGGAAGGGTCTAAGGTTTGGAAGGGGAAGGATTAGGATATCACATCTCATGTTATTGGACCGGTCTCAGGTTTGGTATTAGAAGCATTGAGATATCAAGTCTCATGGTATATGACGGGAGTTTAATATCACATCTCATGCCATGATATGGGTCTCAGGTTTTGTAGAAGCATTGGGATATCACATCTCATGCTATCGGAAGGGTTTCAGGATTGCATTTGGAAAGAGTTGGATATCCCATCTCATGCTATAGGAAGGGTCTCAAGTTGGAATGGGAAGGAGTTGGATATCACATCTCATGTTATAGGAAGGGTCTCAGGATTGGAATGGGAAGGACTTGGATATCACATCTCATGCTGTAGGAAGGCTCGCAGGTTTGGAAAGGCAAGGAGTTGGATATCACATTTCATGTTAGAGGTAGGATCTCAGGTTTGGTATTAGAGGCATTGAGATATCACATCTCATGATATCAGAAGGGTATCAGGATTGGAATGAGAAGGAGTTGGATATCACATCTCATGCTAAAGGGAGGGTCTCAGGTTTGGAAGGGGAAGGATTTGGATATCACATCTCATGTTATAGGAAGGATCTCAATTTTGGTATTAGAAGCATTGAGATATCACATCTCATGCTATCGGAAGGATCTCAGGTTTGGTATTAGAAGCATTGAGATATCACATCTCATGTTATAGGAAGGATCTCAGGTTTGGTATTAAAAGCATTGAGATATCACATCTCATGCTATAGGAAGGGTCTCAGGAGTGGAATTGCAAGGAGTTGGATATCACATCTCATGCTAAAGGAGGGGTCTCAGTTTTGGTAGAAGCATTGAGATATCACATCTCATGCTATAGGAAGGGTCTCAGGATTGGAATGGGAAGGAGTTGGATATCACATCTCATGCTATACGAAGGGTCTCAGGTTTTGTATAAGCATTGCAATATCACATCTCTGCTATCGGAAGGGTCTCAGGATTGGAATGGGAAGGACTTAGATATCGCATCTCATGCTATAGGGAGGGTCTCAGTATTGATATTAGAAGCATTGACATATCACATCTCATGCTATCGGAAGGGTGTCAGGATTGGAATTGGAGGAGCTGGATATCACATCTCATGCTAAAGGAAGGGTCTCAGGTTTGGAAGGGGAAGGATTTGGATATCACATCTCATGTTATAGGACGGGTCTCAGGTTTGGTATTAGAAGCATTCAGATATCACATCTCATGCTATAGGAAGTGTCTCAGGATTGGAATGGGAAGGAGTTGGATATCACATCTCATGCTATAGGAAGGGTTTCAGGTTTGGTAGAAGCATTGAGATATCACATCTCATGCTATAGGAAGAGTCTCAGGTTTGGGAAGGGAAGGATTTGGATTTCACATCTCATGTTATAGGAAGGTTCTCATGTTTGGTTTTTGAAGCATTGAGATATCACATCTCATGCTATAGGAAGGGTCTCAGGATTGGAATGGGAAGGAGTTGGATATCACATCTCATGCTATAGGGAGGGTCTCAGTTTTGATATTAGAAGCATTGAGATATCACATATGCTATTGGAAGGGTCTCAGTATTGGAATTGGAAGGAGTTGGATATCACATCTCATGCTATAGGAAGGATCTCAGGTTGGAATGGGAAGGAGTTGGATATCACATCTCATGTTATAGGAAGGGTCTCAACATTGGAATGGGAAGGATTCGGATATTACATCTCTTGCTATATGAAGGGTCTCGGGTTTTTTATTAGAAACATTGAGATATCACGTTTCATGCTATAGGAAGGGTTTCAGGATTGGAATGGGAAGGATTTGGATATCACATCTCATGCTAAAGGAAGGGTCTCAGGTTTGGAAGGGGAAGGATTTGGATATCATATCTCATGTTATAGGACGGGTCCCAGGTTTGGTATCAGAAGCATTGAGATATCACATCTCATGGTATAGGAAGGATCTCAGGCTTGGAATGGGAAGGAATTGGATATCACATCTCATGTTATAGGAAGGATCTCAGGATTGGAATGGGAAGGATTTGGATATCACATCTCATGCTATAGGAAGGGTCTCAGGAATGGAATGGGACGGACTTGGATATCCCATCTCATGATAAAGGAAGGGTCTAAGGTTTGGAAGGGGAAGGATTTGGATATCACATCTCATGTTATTGTACCGGTCTCAGGTTTGGTATTAGAGTATTAGAAGCATTTAGATATCAAGTCTCATGGTATAGGACGGGAGTTTGATATCACATCTCATGCCATGGTATGGGTCTCAGGTTTTGTAGAAGCATTGGGATATCACATCTCATGCTATCGGAAGGGTATCAGGATTGGATTTGGAAGGAGTTGGATATCCCATCTCATGCTATAGGAAGGGTCTCAGATTGGAGTGGGAAGGAGTTGGATATCACATCTCATGTAATAGGAAGGGTCTCAGGATTGGAATGGGAAGGACTTGGATATCACATCTCATGCTGTAGGAAGGCTCTCAGGTTTGGAAAGGGAAGGAGTTGGATATCACATTTCATGTTAGAGGTAGGATCCCAGGTTTGGTATTAGAGGTATTGAGATATCACATCTCATGCTATCAGAAGGGTATCAGGATTGGAATGGGAAGGAGTTGGATATCACATCTCACGTTATAGGAAGGATCTCAGGTTTGGTATTATAAGCATTGAGATATCACATCTCATGCTATCGGAAGGATCTCAGGTTTGGTATTAGAAGCATTGAGATATCACATCTCATGCTATAGGAAGGATCTCAGGATTGGAATTGGAAGGAGTTGGATATCACATCTCATGTTATAAGAAGGATCTCAGGTTTGGTATTAGAAGCATTGAGATATCACATTTCATGCTATAGGAAGGGTCTCAGGATTGGAATGGGAAGGAGTTGGATATCACATCTCATGCTAAAGGAAGGGTCTCAGTTTTGGTAAAAGCACTGAGATATCACATCTCATGCTATAGGAAGGGTCTCAGGATTGGAATGGGAAGGAGTTGGATATCACATCTCATGCTATAGGAAGGGTCTCAGGTTTGGTATAAGCATTGAGATATCACATCTCTGCTATCGGAAGGGTCTCAGGATTGGAATGGGAAGCACGTTGATATCACATCTCATGCTATAGGGAGGGTCTCAATTTTGATATTAGAAGTATTGAGATATCACATCTCATGCTATCAGAAGTGTCCCAGGATTGGAATGGGAGGAGCTGGATATCACATCTCATGCTAAAGGAAGGGTCTCAGGATCGGAAGGGGAAGGATTTGGATATCACATCTCATGTTATAGGACGGGTCTCAGGTTTGGTATTAGAAGCATTGAGATATCACATCTCATGCTATAGGAAGTGTCTCAGGATTGGAATGGGAAGGAGTTGGATATCACATCTCATGCTATAGGAAGGGTTTCAGGTTTGGTAGAAGCATTGAGATATCACATCTCATGCTATAGGAAGAGTCTCACGTTTGGGAAGGGAAGGATTTGGATTTCACATCTCATGTTATAGGATGGTTCTCATGTTTGGTTTTTGAAGCATTGAGATATCACATCTCATGCTATCGGAAGGGTCTCAGGTTTGGAATGAGAAGGAGTTGGATATCACATGTCATGTTATAGGAAGGATCTCAGGTTTGGTATTAGAAGCATTGAGATATCACATCTAATGCTATAGGAAGGGTCTCAGGATTGGAATGGGAAGGAGTTGGATATCACATCTCATGCTATAGGGAGGGTCTCAGTTTTGATATTAGAAGGATTGAGATATCACATATGCTATTGGAAGGGTCTCAGTATTGGAATTGGAAGGAGTTGGATATCACATCTCATGCTATAGGGAGGTTCTCAGGTTTGATATTAGAAGCATTGAGATATCACATCTCATGCTATCGGAAGGGTCTCAGGATTGGAATGGGAAGGAGTTGGATATCACATCTCATGCTAAAGGAAAGGTCTCAGGTTTGGAAGGGGAAGGATTTGGATCTCACATCTCATGTTTTAGGACGGGTCTCAGGTTTGGTATTAGAAGCATTGAGATATAACATCTCATG
The DNA here is from genome assembly GCF_040938575.1 of Ambystoma mexicanum. Taxonomy (NCBI): domain Eukaryota; kingdom Metazoa; phylum Chordata; class Amphibia; order Caudata; family Ambystomatidae; genus Ambystoma; species Ambystoma mexicanum. The sequence continues at coordinate 792,930 of NW_027182477.1, forward strand.
GTATAATAAGGGTCTCAGGATTGGAATGGGAATGAGTTGGACATCACATCTCAAGCTATCTCAGTATTGGAATGTGAAGGATTTGGATATCACATTTCATGCTAAAGGAAGGGTCTCAGGTTTTTTAGAAGCATTGAGATATCACATCTCATGCTATAGGAAGGGTCTCAGGATTGGAATGGGAAGGAGTTGGATATCAAATCTCATGCCATAGGAAGGGTCTCAGGTTTGGTATAAGAATTGAGATATCACATCTCTGCTATCGGAAGGGTCTCAGGATTGGATTGGGAAGGATTTGGATATCCCTTCTCATGCTATAGGAATTGTCTCAGGTTGGAATGGGAAGGAGTTGGATATCACATCTCATGTTATAGAAAGGGTCTCAAGATTGGAATGGGAAGGATTTGGATATTAAATCTCTTGCTATAGGAAGGGTCTCGGGTTTTTTATTATAAAAATTGAGATATCACATCTCATGCTATAGGAAGGGTTTCAGGATTGGAATGGGAAGGATTTGGATATCACATCTCATGCTAAAGGAAGGGTCTCAGGTTTGGAAGGGGAAGGATTTGGATATCATATCTCATGTTATAGGACGGGTCCCAGGTTTGGTATTAGAAGCATTGAGATATCACATCTCATGGTATAGGAAGGGTCTCAGGATTGGAATGGGAAGCAGTTGGATATCACATCTCATCCAATAGGAAGGGTCTCAGGTTTGGAATGGGAAGGAATTGGATATCACATCTCATGTTATAGGAAGGATCTCAGGATTGGAATGGGAAGGATTTGGATATCACATCTCTTGCTATAGGAAGGGTCTCAGGTTTTTTATTAGAAACATTGAGATATCACATCTCATGCTATAGGAAGGGTTTCAGGATTGGAATGGGAAGGAGTTGGATATCACGTTTCATGTTATAGGAAGGGTCTCAGGATTGGAATGGGAAGGAGTTGGATATCACATCTCATGCTAAAGGAAGGGTCTCAGGTTTGATAGAAGCATTGAGATATCACATCTCATGCTATGGGAAGGAACTCAGGATTTGAATGGGAAGGAGTTGGATATCACATCTCATGCCATAGGAAGGGTCATCAGGTTTGGTATATGCATTGAGATATCACATCTCTGCTATCGGAAGGGTCTCAGGATAGGAATGGGAAGGACTTAGATATCACATCTCATACTATAGGGAGGGTCTCAGTTTTGATATTAGAAGCATTGAGATATCACATCTCATGCTATCGGAAGGGTCTCAGGATTGGAATGGGATGGAGTTGGATATCACATCTCAAGCTATCTCAGGATTGGAATAGGAAGGAGTTGGATATCACATCTCAAGCTATAGGAAGGGTCTCAGGTTTGGAAGGGGAAGGATTTGGATCTCACATCTCATGTTTTAGGACGGGTCTCAGGTTTGGTATTAGAAGCATTGAGATATCACATCTCATGGTATCTCAGGATTGGAATGGGAAGGAGTTGGATATCACATCTCAAGCTATCTCAGGATTGGAATGGGAAGGAGTTTGATATCACATCTCAAGCTATAGGAAGGGTCTCAGGTTTGGAAAGGGAAGGATTTGGATTTCACATCTCATGTTATAGGAAGGGTCTCAGTTTTGGTAAAAGCACTGAGATATCACATCTCATGCTATAGGAAGGGTCTCAGGATTGGAATGGGAAGGAGTTGGATATCACATCTCATGCTATAGGAAGGGTCTCAGGTTTGGTATAAGCATTGAGATATCACATCTCTGCTATCGGAAGGGTCTCAGGATTGGAATGGGAAGCACGTTGATATCACATCTCATGCTATAGGGAGGGTCTCAATTTTGATATTAGAAGTATTGAGATATCACATCTCATGCTATCAGAAGTGTCCCAGGATTGGAATGGGAGGAGCTGGATATCACATCTCATGCTAAAGGAAGGGTCTCAGGATCGGAAGGGGAAGGATTTGGATATCACATCTCATGTTATAGGACGGGTCTCAGGTTTGGTATTAGAAGCATTGAGATATCACATCTCATGCTATAGGAAGTGTCTCAGGATTGGAATGGGAAGGAGTTGGATATCACATCTCATGCTATAGGAAGGGTTTCAGGTTTGGTAGAAGCATTGAGATATCACATCTCATGCTATAGGAAGAGTCTCACGTTTGGGAAGGGAAGGATTTGGATTTCACATCTCATGTTATAGGATGGTTCTCATGTTTGGTTTTTGAAGCATTGAGATATCACATCTCATGCTATCGGAAGGGTCTCAGGTTTGGAATGAGAAGGAGTTGGATATCACATGTCATGTTATAGGAAGGATCTCAGGTTTGGTATTAGAAGCATTGAGATATCACATCTAATGCTATAGGAAGGGTCTCAGGATTGGAATGGGAAGGAGTTGGATATCACATCTCATGCTATAGGGAGGGTCTCAGTTTTGATATTAGAAGGATTGAGATATCACATATGCTATTGGAAGGGTCTCAGTATTGGAATTGGAAGGAGTTGGATATCACATCTCATGCTATAGGGAGGTTCTCAGGTTTGATATTAGAAGCATTGAGATATCACATCTCATGCTATCGGAAGGGTCTCAGGATTGGAATGGGAAGGAGTTGGATATCACATCTCATGCTAAAGGAAAGGTCTCAGGTTTGGAAGGGGAAGGATTTGGATCTCACATCTCATGTTTTAGGACGGGTCTCAGGTTTGGTATTAGAAGCATTGAGATATAACATCTCATGGTATAATAAGGGTCTCAGGATTGGAATGGGAATGAGTTGGACATCACATCTCAAGCTATCTCAGTATTGGAATGTGAAGGATTTGGATATCACATTTCATGCTAAAGGAAGGGTCTCAGGTTTTTTAGAAGCATTGAGATATCACATCTCATGCTATAGGAAGGGTCTCAGGATTGGAATGGGAAGGAGTTGGATATCACATCTCATGCCATAGGAAGGGTCTCAGGTTTGGTATAAGAATTGAGATATCACATCTCTGCTATCGGAAGGGTCTCAGGATTGGATTGGGAAGGATTTGGATATCCCTTCTCATGCTATAGGAATTGTCTCAGGTTGGAATGGGAAGGAGTTGGATATCACATCTCATGTTATAGAAAGGGTCTCAAGATTGGAATGGGAAGGATTTGGATATTAAATCTCTTGCTATAGGAAGGGTCTCGGGTTTTTTATTAGAAAAATTGAGATATCACATCTCATGCTATAGGAAGGGTTTCAGGATTGGAATGGGAAGGATTTGGATATCACATCTCATGCTAAAGGAAGGGTCTCAGGTTTGGAAGGGGAAGGATTTGGATATCATATCTCATGTTATAGGACGGGTCCCAGGTTTGGTATTAGAAGCATTGAGATATCACATCTCATGGTATAGGAAGGGTCTCAGGATTGGAATGGGAAGCAGTTGGATATCACATCTCATCCAATAGGAAGGGTCTCAGGTTTGGAATGGGAAGGAATTGGATATCACATCTCATGTTATAGGAAGGATCTCAGGATTGGAATGGGAAGGATTTGGATATCACATCTCTTGCTATAGGAAGGGTCTCAGGTTTTTTATTAGAAACATTGAGATATCACATCTCATGCTATAGGAAGGGTTTCAGGATTGGAATGGGAAGGAGTTGGATATCACGTTTCATGTTATAGGAAGGGTCTCAGGATTGGAATGGGAAGGAGTTGGATATCACATCTCATGCTAAAGGAAGGGTCTCAGGTTTGATAGAAGCATTGAGATATCACATCTCATGCTATGGGAAGGAACTCAGGATTTGAATGGGAAGGAGTTGGATATCACATCTCATGCCATAGGAAGGGTCATCAGGTTTGGTATATGCATTGAGATATCACATCTCTGCTATCGGAAGGGTCTCAGGATAGGAATGGGAAGGACTTAGATATCACATCTCATACTATAGGGAGTGTCTCAGTTTTGATATTAGAAGCATTGAGATATCACATCTCATGCTATCGGAAGGGTCTCAGGATTGGAATGGGATGGAGTTGGATATCACATCTCAAGCTATCTCAGGATTGGAATAGGAAGGAGTTGGATATCACATCTCAAGCTATAGGAAGGGTCTCAGGTTTGGAAGGGGAAGGATTTGGATCTCACATCTCATGTTTTAGGACGGGTCTCAGGTTTGGTATTAGAAGCATTGAGATATCACATCTCATGGTATCTCAGGATTGGAATGGGAAGGAGTTGGATATCACATCTCAAGCTATCTCAGGATTGGAATGGGAAGGAGTTTGATATCACATCTCAAGCTATAGGAAGGGTCTCAGGTTTGGAAAGGGAAGGATTTGGATTTCACATCTCATGTTATAGGATGGTTCTCATGTTTGGTTTTAGAAGCATTGAGATAACATATCTCATGCTATCGGAAGGGTCTCAGGTTTGGAAAGGGAAGGATTTGGATTTCACATGTTATAGGATGGTTCTCAGGTTTGGTTTTAGAAGCATTAAGATATAACATCTCATGCTATAGGAAGGGTCTCAGGTTTGCAATGGGAAGGAGTTGGATATCACATCTCATGCTAAAGGAAAGGTCTCAGGTTTGGAAGGGGAAGGATTTGGATCTCACATCTCATGTTTTAGGACGGGTCTCAGGTTTGGTATTAGAAGCATTGAGATATCACATCTCATGGTATAGGAAGGGTCTCAGGATTGGAATGGGAAGGAGTTGGATATCACATTGAATGGGAAGGAGTTTGATATCACATCTCAAGCTATAGGAAGGGTCTCAGGTTTGGAAAGGGAATGATTTGGATTTCACATCTCATGTTATCGGATGGTTCTCATGTTTGGTTTTAGAAGCATTGAGATATCACATCTCATGCTATAGGAAGAGTCTCAGGATTGGAATGGGAAGGAGTTGGATATCACATCTCATGTTATAGGAAGGGTCTCAGGATTGGAATGGGAAGGACTTGGATATCACATCTCATGCTAAAGGAAGGGTCTCAGGTTTGATAGAAGCAATGGTTTGGAATGGGAAGGAGTTTGATATCACATCTCATTTTATAGGAAGGATCTCAGGTTTGGTATTAGAAGCATTGAGTTATCACATCTCATGCTATAGGAAGGGTCTCAGGATTGGAAAGGGAAGGAGTTGGATATCACATCTCATGCTATAGGAAGGGTCTCAGGTTTGGTATAAGCATTGAGATATCCCATCTCATGCTATAGGAAGGGTCTCAGGATTGGAATCGGAAGGATTTGTATATGACATCTCATGCCATAGTAAGGGTCACAGGTTTGGTATAAGCATTGAGATATCCCATCTCATGCTATCGGAAGGGTTTCAGGATAGGAATGGGAAGGACTTAGATATCACATCTCATACTATAGGGAGGGTCTCAGTTTTGATATTAGAAGCATTGAGATATCACATCTCATGCTATCGGAAGGGTCTGAGGATTGGAATGGGATGGAGTTGGATATCACATCTCAAGCTATCTCAGGATTGGAATAGGAAGGAGTTGGATATCACATCTCAAGCTATAGGAAGGGTCTCAGGTTTGGAAGGGGAAGGATTTGGATCTCACATCTCATGTTTTAGGACGGGTCTCAGGTTTGGTATTAGAAGCATTGAGATATCACATCTCATGGTATCTCAGGATTGGAATGGGAAGGAGTTGGATATCACATCTCAAGCTATCTCAGGATTGGAATGGGAAGGATTTGGATATCACATCTCAAGCTATAGGAAGGGTCTCAGGTTTTTTATTAGAAACATTGAGATATCACATCTCATGCTATAGGAAGGGTTTCAGGATTGGAATGGGAAGGAGTTGGATATCACGTTTCATGTTATAGGAAGGGTCTCAGGATTGGAATGGGAAGGAGTTGGATATCACATCTCATGCTAAAGGAAGGGTCTCAGGTTTGATAGAAGCATTGAGATATCACATCTCATGCTATGGGAAGGAACTCAGGATTTGAATGGGAAGGAGTTGGATATCACATCTCATGCCATAGGAAGGGTCATCAGGTTTGGTATATGCATTGAGATATCACATCTCTGCTATCGGAAGGGTCTCAGGATAGGAATGGGAAGGACTTAGATATCACATCTCATACTATAGGGAGGGTCTCAGTTTTGATATTAGAAGCATTGAGATATCACATCTCATGCTATCGGAAGGGTCTCAGGATTGGAATGGGATGGAGTTGGATATCTCATCTCAAGCTATCTCAGGATTGGAATAGGAAGGAGTTGGATATCACATCTCAAGCTATAGGAAGGGTCTCAGGTTTGGAAGGGGAAGGATTTGGATCTCACATCTCATGTTTTAGGACGGGTCTCAGGTTTGGTATTAGAAGCATTGAGATATCACATCTCATGGTATCTCAGGATTGGAATGGGAAGGAGTTGGATATCACATCTCAAGCTATCTCAGGATTGGAATGGGAAGGAGTTTGATATCACATCTCAAGCTATAGGAAGGGTCTCAGGTTTGGAAAGGTAAGGATTTGGATTTCACATCTCATGTTATAGGATGGTTCTCATGTTTGGTTTTAGAAGCATTGAGATAACATATCTCATGCTATCGGAAGGGTCTCAGGTTTGGAAAGGGAAGGATTTGGATTTCACATGTTATAGGATGGTTCTCAGGTTTGGTTTTAGAAGCATTACGATATAACATCTCATGCTATAGGAAGGGTCTCAGGTTTGCAATGGGAAGGAGTTGGATATCACATCTCATGCTAAAGGAAAGGTCTCAGGTTTGGAAGGGGAAGGATTTGGATCTCACATCTCATGTTTTAGGACGGGTCTCAGGTTTGGTATTAAAAGCATTGAGATATCACATCTCATGGTATAGGAAGGGTCTCAGGATTGGAATGGGAAGGAGTTGGATATCACATTGAATGGGAAGGAGTTTGATATCACATCTCAAGCTATAGGAAGGGTCTCAGGTTTGGAAAGGGAATGATTTGGATTTCACATCTCATGTTATAGGATGGTTCTCATGTTTGGTTTTAGAAGCATTGAGATATCACATCTCATGCTATAGGAAGAGTCTCAGGATTGGAATGGGAAGGAGTTGGATATCACATCTCATGTTATAGGAAGGGTCTCAGGATTGGAATGGGAAGGACTTGGATATCACATCTCATGCTAAAGGAAGGGTCTCAGGTTTGATAGAAGCAATGGTTTGGAATGGGAAGGAGTTTGATATCACATCTCATTTTATAGGAAGGATCTCAGGTTTGGTATTAGAAGCATTGAGTTATCACATCTCAAGCTATAGGAAGGGTCTCAGGATTGGAATGGGAAGGAGTTGGATATCACATCTCATGCTATAGGAAGGGTCTCAGGTTTGGTATAAGCATTGAGATATCCCATCTCATGCTATAGGAAGGGTCTCAGGATTGGAATCGGAAGGATTTGTATATGACATCTCATGCCATAGTAAGGGTCACAGGTTTGGTATAAGCATTGAGATATCACATCTCTGCTATCGGAAGGGTCTCAGGATTGGAATGGGAAGGAGTTGGATATCCCATCTCGTTATAGGAAGGGTCTCAGGTTTGGTATTAGAAGCATTGAGATATCACATCTCATGCTATAGGAAGGGTCTAAGGTTTGGAAGGGGAAGGAGTTGGATATCACATCTCATGTTATAGGAAGGGTCTCAGGATTGGAATGGGAAGGACTTGGATATCACATCTCATTCTATAGGAAGTCTCTCAGGGTTGGAAGGGGAAGGCGTTGGATATCACATTTCATGTTAGAGGTAGGATCTCAGGTTTGGTATTAGAGGCATTGAGATATCACATCTCATGCTATCAGAAGGGTCTCAGGATTGGAATGGGAAGGAGTTGGATATCACATCTTATGCTAAAGGGAGGGTCTAAGGTATGGAAGGGGAAGGATTTGGATATCACATCTCATGTTATAGGAAGGATCTCAGGTTTGGTATTCGAAGCATTGAGATATCACATCTCATGCTATCGGAAGGGTCTCAGGTTTGGTATAAGCATTGAGATATCACATCTCTGCTATCGGAAGGGTCTCAGGATTGGAATGGGAAGGACTTGGATATCACAATTCATGTTATAGGAAGGGTCTCAGGTTTGGTATTAGAAGCATTGAGATATCACATCTCATGCTATAGGAAGGGTCTCAGGATTGGAATGGGAAGGACTTGGATATCACATCTCATGTTACAACAGTAGCATTGACTTCCTTGCCGTAACTGAAACCTGGCTCCATGAGGCAGCAGGACCCTCACTGATGCTAGCCATACCTGACAACTACCAGATCCACAGAGTAGACAGACCCAATGCTAAAGGCGGTGGCCTAGCAATCATCGCGAAAACCACCTTGCTTATCCGACTCACCACCTCACACCCCTGTGCTTCCTGCGAAGTACTCTCAGCTAAAATGCAACTCTCCAACAATCGCACGCTAGCCATTCACCTGATCTACAGGCCCCCAGGCCCCCTGGGAACCTTTGAAGATGACCTTACTACCCGCATAGCGAACAATACTCAAAAACACTCGCAAACGCTGCTGATGGGTGACTTCAACATCGGTTTCAATGAGCCAGGCAATAAAAATGCCCTTTCTATAACATCTATCCTAAATGACCAAGGCCTTACCCAAAAAGTTCTCTCCCCCACACATGCTAAAGGCAGAACCCTTGATTGGGTCTCAGAACTGAACTGTAACATAGTCATTACTGCCATCACCCCTCAACTATGGACTGACCACTTTCTAATAAATTTCACTGCCACACTTGACCTCCCCAGCCCCAAAACTATCAAAATGATACTACCTCTCCCTACCAGAAGTAAAAAAGATATCACTACAGAAAAACTTATCCCCCTCCTCCTGCCCACTATTAACGGTCTGAAGGACAACACCGACCCAGACACACTAGTAGACACCTTTAACAAAGCTATGTCTCACGCACTAGACAGCATTGCACCTGCAAAACTACACAAAGCTAAGCAAGAAGCCCACCTCAATGCCTGGTTCACCCCCCAGCTTAAGGACCTTAGAACGCAGAAACGAAAACTCCAAACCATCTGGCGTAATTCGCCCGCCAACGACAACAAAGCCAAGCTAACCCAAGCTACAAAACTTTACAAGTCTGAAATTATCAACACTAAAAAAAACGTATTCAATGACAGAATTACCAATGCCAAATCGAATACCAAGGAACTATTTGCCATCCTCCGGGAAATGGAATCCCCTATCCAACCATCTGACACGGTCCCAAAGGACAAGATATGGTGCACTAATATACAGAATGCCCTATCAAACAAAATCTCCACCCTCCAACTTAAAATATTGAATAAAAAAGACACCCTCTCTCATACTGATCAACAAGTGCCTCCAGTAACTGAACCTATCACTATCCCCCCTTTTAGCTTTAAACCCATCTCCATCATTGACACTGAAAAGGCTATCCTCTCACTGAAGCCCTCTAACTGTAAGGGCGACAGCTGCCCAGCTCAAATAATAAAGGACGCTGCCAGAGACTTAGCCCCTTTCATCTCGAAGCTTATCAACTCATCCTTCAAATCCAACACAGTGCCAGCCAACTTAAAAGAATCCTGGGTCCTCCCCCTTCTCAAAAAACAAACCCTCGATCCATCTATCCCGACTAACTATAGGCCTATCACCACGGTACCCTTCATACAAAAAATTATCGACAGAGTAGCCTATCTCCAAATTCAAGAGTACCTAGAAGCTAATCATCTTCTAGGCTCGCGCCAATCGGGCTTCCGCCCCCTCCATGGCACGGAAACAGCCCTGCTAGATCTCAAAACCAAAATGGAGGAATTTAAGGATAATGGGAAAACAGCGCTGCTACTCTTACTGGACTTGTCAGCAGCTTTTGATCTGGTGGACCATGCAGTCTTATGCAACCACCTCAAGCTGGCTGCCAACTTCACAGGAGACGCTATAGCATGGGTCCAATCCTTTCTAGCCAACCGGACTATGAGAGTGTTCTCCTCTTCCACTTGTGCTGACCCTATCCAAATCACATGTGGAGTCCCACAGGGTTCCTGTGTCTCACCCACTATGTACAATATCTTCACCAAGCCATTGTTCGACAAGTTGGACAGACTGGGCGTCACCTACACTAATTACGCAGATGACACCCAGATCCTCATTCCCCTTTCGGGCAACTATGAAGTGGACTTGGCTCTGGTGAACAAAATTTACATCCTCATTCAAGCATGGGTGGCCACACATGGCCTCTGCCTGAACGACGATAAAACTGAAATCCTGCTCCTCGGTTCAGACCTCAAATTATCCAAACTCACCCCGGACTATACCTCATTTAACATTGATAACAATACTATCAAGGTTATGCGCGAGGTCAAAACGTTGGATTTTTACCTCGACTCAGCTCTCACCCTCAAAAAACAAGTGAACTCCCTTGCCTCCTCAACCACCTACACGTGTAAACTCATCCGTGCCGCCAGACCCTTCCTGTCCAGTGCCAGCTGCCTCACCTTGGCCAATGCCCTTGTCATGTCCAGACTGGACTATTGCAACGCCTTATACTCAGGTGCCAACAAGTCGGTCACTGACAAACTCCAGAGATTACAAAATAACGCTCTTAGAGCAGCTCTGAACATCCCACGCAGAGAACATATCTCCAAACACCGGACAGAAGCCCATTGGCTAAAAATAAAGGACAGAATCATACTTAAAACTATTTCCCTCACTTCTAAATGCCTCAACAATCAAGCACCCCCCTACCTAGCGGAAAGAATCAACTGGAGACCCTCTAACTGACTGACGAGATCTGCCAACACCTTCCTACTGGAAGTCCCCAGATTCAAACTTACGACAGCGGGTGGTGCTAGCTTCCCAGTTAGAGCTGCACAATCATGGAACACACTCCCATCCGACCTTAGATGCCCTTTACCCTACACAAGATTCATATCCTACGCCCTCAAATGGCTGCACAACAACGACATGCTACGACCCTCACCCTAGCGGAAACGGTACAACCTGTTAAAATGTTACTCTTATGCGCTTAACCCTGTTATTTTATATGCATTGTATCACCCACTGTAAGTGACCACTGTTTTGCTGTGTTAGCCTGTGTCAGGCATTGTAACTAAGTTTCGAGTCCTCTTGTACTGCTGCGCCCAGATGCCCACAGGCTCGGAGCGCATTACCAAATAAATAAACAAACAAACAAACATAGGAAGGGTCTCAGGTTTGGTATTAGAAGCATTGAGATATCACATCTCATGCTATAGGAAGGGTCTCAGGAATGGAATGGGAAGGACTTGGATATCACATCTCATGATAAAGGAAGGGTCTAAGGTTTGGAAGGGGAAGGATTTGAATATCACATCTCATGTTATTGGACCGGTCTCAGGTTCAGTATTAGAAGCATTGAGATATCAAGTCTCATGGTATAGGACGGGAGTTTGATATCACATCTTATGCCATGGTATGGGTCTCAGGTTTTGTAGAAGCATTGGGATATCACATCTCATGCTATCGGAAGGGTATCAGGATTGGATTTGGAAGGAGTTGGATATCCCATCTCATGCTATAGGAAGGGTCTCAGGTTGGAATGGGAAGGAGTTGGATATCACATCTCATGTTATAGGAAGGGTCTCAGGATTGGAATGGGAAGGACTTGGATATCACATCTCATGCTGTAGGAAGGCTCTCAGGTTTGGAAAGGGGAGGAGTTGGATATCACATTTTGATGTTAGAGGTAGGATCTCAGGTTTGGTATTAGAGGCATTGAGATATCACATCTCATGCTATCAGAAGGGTATCAGGATTGGAATGGGAAGGAGTTGGATATCACATCTCATGCTAAAGGGAGGGTCTCAGGTTTGGAAGGGGAAGGATTTGGATATCACATCTCATGTTATAGGAAGGATCTCTGGTTTGGTATTAGAAGCATTGAGATATCACATCTCATGCTATCGGAAGGATCTCAGGTTTGGTATTAGAAGCATTGAGATATCACATCTCATGCTATAGGAAGGGTCTCAGGATTGGAATGGGAAGGAGTTGGATATCACATCTCAAGCTATCTCAGGATTGGAATGGGAAGGAGTTTGATATCACATCTCAAGCTATAAGAAGGGTCTCAGGTTTGGAAAGGGAAGGATTTGGATTTCACATGTTATAGGATAGTTCTCAGGTTTGGTTTTAGAAGCATTAAGATATAACATCTCATGCTATAGGAAGGGTCTCAGGTTTGGAATGGGAAGGAGTTGGATATCCCATCTCATGCTAAAGGAAAGGTCTCAGGTTTGGAAGGGGAAGGATTTGGATCTCACATCTCATGATAAAGGAAGGGTCTAAGGTTTGGAAGGGGAAGGATTTGAATATCACATCTCATGCTATAGGAAGGGTCTCAGGAATGGAATGGGAAGGACTTGGATATCACATCTCATGATAAAGGAAGGGTCTAAGGTTTGGAAGGGGAAGGATTTGAATATCACATCTCATGTTATTGGACCGGTCTCAGGTTCGGTATTAGAAGCATTGAGATATCAAGTCTCATGGTATAGGACGGGAGTTTGATATCACATCTTATGCCATGGTATGGGTCTCAGGTTTTGTAGAAGCATTGGGATATCACATCTCATGCTATCGGAAGGGTATCAGGATTGGATTTGGAAGGAGTTGGATATCCCATCTCATGCTATAGGAAGGGTCTCAGGTTGGAATGGGAAGGAGTTGGATATCACATCTCATGTTATAGGAAGGGTCTCAGGATTGGAATGGGAAGGACTTGGATATCACATCTCATGCTGTAGGAAGGCTCTCAGGTTTGGAAAGGGGAGGAGTTGGATATCACATTTTGATGTTAGAGGTAGGATCTCAGGTTTGGTATTAGAGGCATTGAGATATCACATCTCATGCTATCAGAAGGGTATCAGGATTGGAATGGGAAGGAGTTGGATATCACATCTCATGCTAAAGGGAGGGTCTCAGGTTTGGAAGGGGAAGGATTTGGATATCACATCTCATGTTATAGGAAGGATCTCTGGTTTGGTATTAGAAGCATTGAGATATCACATCTCATGCTATCGGAAGGATCTCAGGTTTGGTATTAGAAGCATTGAGATATCACATCTCATGCTATAGGAAGGGTCTCAGGATTGGAATGGGAAGGAGTTGGATATCACATCTCAAGCTATCTCAGGATTGGAATGGGAAGGAGTTTGATATCACATCTCAAGCTATAGGAAGGGTCTCAGGTTTGGAAAGGGAAGGATTTGGATTTCACATGTTATAGGATAGTTCTCAGGTTTGGTTTTTAGAAGCATTAAGATATAACATCTCATGCTATAGGAAGGGTCTCAGGTTTGGAATGGGAAGGAGTTGGATATCCCATCTCATGCTAAAGGAAAGGTCTCAGGTTTGGAAGGGGAAGGATTTGGATCTCACATCTCATGTTTTAGGACGGGTCTCAGGTTTGGTATTAGAAGCATTGAGATATCACATCTCATGGTATAGGAAGGGTCTCAGGATTGGAATGGGAAGGAGTTGGATATCACATTGAATGGGAAGGAGTTTGATATCACATCTCAAGCTATAGGAAGGGTCTCAGGATTGGAATGGGAAGGAGTTTGATATCACATCTCATGCCATGGTATGGGTCTCGGGTTTTGTAGAGGATTGGGATATCACATCTCATGCTATCGGAAGGGTATCAGGATTGGATTTGGAAGGAGTTGGATATCCCATCTCATGCTATAGGAAGGGTCATCAGGTTTGGTATAAGCATTGAGATATCACATCTCTGCTATCGGAAGGGTCTCAGGATAGGAATGGGAAGGAGTTGGATATCACATTGAATGGGAAGGAGTTTGATATCACATCTCAAGCTATAGGAAGGGTCTCAGGTTTGGAAAGGGAATGATTTGGATTTCACATCTCATGTTATAGGATGGTTCTTATGTTTGGTTTTAGAAGCATTGAGATATCACATCTCATGCTATCGGAAGGGTCTCAGGTTTGGAATGGGAAGGAGTTTGATATCACATCTCATGTTATAGGAAGGATCTCAGGTTTGGTATTAGAAGCATTGAGATATCACATCTCATGCTATAGGAAGGGTCTCAGGTTTGGTATAAGCATTGAGATATCCCATCTCATGCTATAGGAAGGGTCTCACAATTGGAATTGGAAGGAGTTGTATATGACATCTCATGCTATAGGAAGGGTCTCACGTTTGGTATAAGCATTGAGATATCACATCTCTTCTATCGGAAGGGTCTCAGGATTGGAATGGGAAGGAGTTGGATATCCCATCTCGTTATAGGAAGGGTCTCAGGTTTGGTATTAGAGGCATTGAGATATCACATCTCATGCTATAGGAAGGGTCTCAGGATTGGAAGGGGAAGGATTTGGATATCACATCTCATGTTATAGGACCGTCTCAGTTTTGGTATTAGAAGCATTGAGATATCAAGTCTCATGGTATAGGACGGGTCTCAGAATTGGAATGGGAAGGAGTTGGATATCACATCTCAAGCCATGGTATGGGTCTCAGGTTTTGTAGAAGCATTGGGATATCACATCTCATGCTATCGGAAGGGTATCAGGATTGGATTTGGAAGGAGTTGGATATCCCATCTCATGCTATAGGAAGGGTGTAAGGTTGGAATGGGAAGGAGTTGGATATCACATCTCATGTTATAGGAAGGGTCTCAGGATTGGAATGGGAAGGACTTGGATATCACATCTCATTCTATAGGAAGGCTCTCAGGGTTGGAAGGGGAAGGAGTTGGATATCACATTTCATGTTAGAGGTAGGATCTCAGGTTTGGTATTAGAGGCATTGAGATATCACATATCATGCTATCAGAAGGGTCTCAGGATTGGAATGGGAAGGAGTTGGATATCACATCTCATGCTAAAGGGAGGGTCTAAGGTTTGGAAGGGGAAGGATTTGGATATCACATCTCATGTTATAGGAACGATCTCAGGTTTGGTATTAGAAGCATTGAGATATCACATCTCATGCTATCGGAAGGTTCTCAGGTTTGGTATAAGCATTGAGATATCACATCTCTGCTATCGGAAGGGTCTCAGGATTGGAATGCGAAGGACTTGGATATCACATCTCATGTTATAGGAAGGATCTCAGGATTGGAATGGGAAGGATTTGGATATCACATCTCTGCTATAGGAAGGGTCTCAGGAATGGAATGGGAAGGACTTGGATATCACATCTCATGATAAAGGAAGGGTCTAAGGTTTGGAAGGGGAAGGATTTGGATATCACATCTCATGTTATTGGACCGGTCTCAGGTTTGGTATTAGAAGCATTGAGATATCAAGTCTCATGGTATAGGACGGGAGTTTGATATCACATCTCATGCCATGATATGGGTCTCAGGTTTTGTAGAAGCATTGGGATATCACATCTCATGCTATCGGAAGGGTTTCAGGATTGCATTTGGAAGGAGTTGGATATCCCATCTCATGCTATAGGAAGGGTCTCAGGTTGGAATGGGAAGGAGTTGGATATCACATCTCATGTTATAGGAAGGGTCTCAGGATTGGAATGGGAAGGACTTGGATATCACATCTCATGCTGTAGGAAGGCTCGCAGGTTTGGAAAGGCAAGGAGTTGGATATCACATTTCATGTTAGAGGTAGGATCTCAGGTTTGGTATTAGAGGCATTGAGATATCACATCTCATGCTATCAGAAGGGTATCAGGATTGGAATGGGAAGGAGTTGGATATCACATTTCATGCTAAAGGGAGGGTCTCAGGTTTGGAAGGGGAAGGATTTGGATATCACATCTCATGTTATAGGAAGGATCTCAATTTTGGTATTAGAAATATTGAGATATCACATCTCATGCTATCGGAAGGATCTCAGGTTTGGTATAAGCATTGAGATATCCCATCTCATGCTATAGGAAGGGTCTCAGGATTGGAATGGGAAGGAGTTGGATATCCCATCTCGTTATAGGAAGGGTCTCAGGTTTGGTATTAGAAGCATTGAGATATCACATCTCATGCTATAGGAAGGGTCTCAGGATTGGAAGGGAAAGGATTTGGATATCACATCTCATGTTATAGGACCGTCTCAGTATTGGTATTAGAAGCATTGAGATATCAAGTCTCATGGTATAGGACGGGTCTCAGAATTGGAATGGGAAGGAGTTGGATATCACATCTCAAGCTATAGGAAGGGTCTCAGGATTGGAACGGGAAGGAGTTTGATATCACATCTCATGCCATGGTATGGGTCTCAGGTTTTGTAGAAGCATTGTGATATCACATCTCATGCTATCGGAAGGGTCTCAGGATTGGAATGGGAAGGAGTTGGATATCACATCTCAAGTTATCTCAGGATTGGAATGGGAAGGAGTTTGATATCACATCTCAAGCTATAGGAAGGGTCTCAGGTTTGGAAAGGGAAGGATTTGGATTTCACATCTCATGTTATAGGATGGTTCTCATGTTTGGTTTTAGAAGCATTGAGATATCACATCTCATGCTATTGGAAGGGTCTCAGGTTTGGAAAGGGAAGGATTTGGATTTCACATGTTATAGGATAGTTCTCAGGTTTGGTTTTAGAAGCATTAAGATATAACATCTCATGCTATAGGAAGGGTCTCAGGTTTGGAATGGGAAGGAGTTGGATATCCCATCTCATGCTAAAGGAAAGGTCTCAGGTTTGGAAGGGGAAGGATTTGGATCTCACATCTCATGTTTTAGGACGGGTCTCAGGTTTGGTATTAGAAGCATTGAGATATCACATCTTATGGTATAGGAAGGGTCTCAGGATTGGAATGGGAAGGAGTTGGATATCACATTGAATGGGAAGGAGTTTGATATCACATCTCAAGCTATAGGAAGGGTCTCAGGATTGGAATGGGAAGGAGTTTGATACCACATCTCATGCCATGGTATGGGTCTCGGGTTTTGTAGAGGATTGGGATATCACATCTCATGCTATCGGAAGGGTCATCAGGTTTGGTATAAGCATTGAGATATCACATCTCTGCTATCGGAAGGGTCTCAGGATAGGAATGGGAAGGAGTTGGATATCATATTGAATGGGAAGGAGTTTGATATCACATCTCAAGCTATAGGAAGGGTCTCAGGTTTGGAAAGGGAATGATTTGGATTTCACATCTCATGTTATAGGATGGTTCTTATGTTTGGTTTTAGAAGCATTGAGATATCACATCTCATGCTATCGGAAGGGTCTCAGGTTTGGAATGGGAAGGAGTTTGATATCACATCTCATGTTATAGGAAGGATCTCAGGTTTGGTATTAGAAGCATTGAGATATCACATCTCATGCTATAGGAAGGGTCTCAGGTTTGGTATAAGCATTGAGATATCCCATCTCATGCTATAGGAAGGGTCTCACAATTGGAATTGGAAGGAGTTGTATATGACATCTCATGCTATAGGAAGGGTCTCACGTTTGGTATAAGCATTGAGATATCACATCTCTTCTATCGGAAGGGTCTCAGGATTGGAATGGGAAGGAGTTGGATATCCCATCTCGTTATAGGAAGGGTCTCAGGTTTGGTTTTAGAAGCATTGAGATATCACATCTCATGCTATTGGAAGGGTCTCAGGTTTGGAAAGGGAAGGATTTGGATTTCACATGTTATAGGATAGTTCTCAGGTTTGGTTTTAGAAGCATTAAGATATAACATCTCATGCTATAGGAAGGGTCTCAGGTTTGGAATGGGAAGGAGTTGGATATCCCATCTCATGCTAAAGGAAAGGTCTCAGGTTTGGAAGGGGAAGGATTTGGATCTCACATCTCATGTTTTAGGACGGGTCTCAGGTTTGGTATTAGAAGCATTGAGATATCACATCTCATGGTATAGGAAGGGTCTCAGGATTGGAATGGGAAGGAGTTGGATATCACATTGAATGGGAAGGAGTTTGATATCACATCTCAAGCTATAGGAAGGGTCTCAGGATTGGAATGGGAAGGAGTTTGATATCACATCTCATGCCATGGTATGGGTCTCGGGTTTTGTAGAGGATTGGGATATCACATCTCATGCTATCGGAAGGGTATCAGGATTGGATTTGGAAGGAGTTGGATATCCCATCTCATGCTATAGGAAGGGTCATCAGGTTTGGTATAAGCATTGAGATATCACATCTCTGCTATCGGAAGGGTCTCAGGATAGGAATGGGAAGGAGTTGGATATCACATTGAATGGGAAGGAGTTTGATATCACATCTCAAGCTATAGGAAGGGTCTCAGGTTTGGAAAGGGAATGATTTGGATTTCACATCTCATGTTATAGGATGGTTCTTATGTTTGGTTTTAGAAGCATTGAGATATCACATCTCATGCTATCGGAAGGGTCTCAGGTTTGGAATGGGAAGGAGTTTGATATCACATCTCATGTTATAGGAAGGATCTCAGGTTTGGTATTAGAAGCATTGAGATATCACATCTCATGCTATAGGAAGGGTCTCAGGTTTGGTATAAGCATTGAGATATCCCATCTCATGCTATAGGAAGGGTCTCACAATTGGAATTGGAAGGAGTTGTATATGACATCTCATGCTATAGGAAGGGTCTCACGTTTGGTATAAGCATTGAGATATCACATCTCTTCTATCGGAAGGGTCTCAGGATTGGAATGGGAAGGAGTTGGATATCCCATCTCGTTATAGGAAGGGTCTCAGGTTTGGTATTAGAGGCATTGAGATATCACATCTCATGCTATAGGAAGGGTCTCAGGATTGGAAGGGGAAGGATTTGGATATCACATCTCATGTTATAGGACCGTCTCAGTTTTGGTATTAGAAGCATTGAGATATCAAGTCTCATGGTATAGGACGGGTCTCAGAATTGGAATGGGAAGGAGTTGGATATCACATCTCAAGCCATGGTATGGGTCTCAGGTTTTGTAGAAGCATTGGGATATCACATCTCATGCTATCGGAAGGGTATCAGGATTGGATTTGGAAGGAGTTGGATATCCCATCTCATGCTATAGGAAGGGTGTAAGGTTGGAATGGGAAGGAGTTGGATATCACATCTCATGTTATAGGAAGGGTCTCAGGATTGGAATGGGAAGGACTTGGATATCACATCTCATTCTATAGGAAGGCTCTCAGGGTTGGAAGGGGAAGGAGTTGGATATCACATTTCATGTTAGAGGTAGGATCTCAGGTTTGGTATTAGAGGCATTGAGATATCACATCTCATGCTATCAGAAGGGTCTCAGGATTGGAATGGGAAGGAGTTGGATATCACATCTCATGCTAAAGGGAGGGTCTAAGGTTTGGAAGGGGAAGGATTTGGATATCACATCTCATGTTATAGGAACGATCTCAGGTTTGGTATTAGAAGCATTGAGATATCACATCTCATGCTATCGGAAGGTTCTCAGGTTTGGTATAAGCATTGAGATATCACATCTCTGCTATCGGAAGGGTCTCAGGATTGGAATGCGAAGGACTTGGATATCACATCTCATGTTATAGGAAGGATCTCAGGATTGGAATGGGAAGGATTTGGATATCACATCTCTGCTATAGGAAGGGTCTCAGGAATGGAATGGGAAGGACTTGGATATCACATCTCATGATAAAGGAAGGGTCTAAGGTTTGGAAGGGGAAGGATTTGGATATCACATCTCATGTTATTGGACCGGTCTCAGGTTTGGTATTAGAAGCATTGAGATATCAAGTCTCATGGTATAGGACGGGAGTTTGATATCACATCTCATGCCATGATATGGGTCTCAGGTTTTGTAGAAGCATTGGGATATCACATCTCATGCTATCGGAAGGGTTTCAGGATTGCATTTGGAAGGAGTTGGATATCCCATCTCATGCTATAGGAAGGGTCTCAGGTTGGAATGGGAAGGAGTTGGATATCACATCTCATGTTATAGGAAGGGTCTCAGGATTGGAATGGGAAGGACTTGGATATCACATCTCATGCTGTAGGAAGGCTCGCAGGTTTGGAAAGGCAAGGAGTTGGATATCACATTTCATGTTAGAGGTAGGATCTCAGGTTTGGTATTAGAGGCATTGAGATATCACATCTCATGCTATCAGAAGGGTATCAGGATTGGAATGGGAAGGAGTTGGATATCACATCTCATGCTAAAGGGAGGGTCTCAGGTTTGGAAGGGGAAGGATTTGGATATCACATCTCATGTTATAGGAAGGATCTCAATTTTGGTATTAGAAATATTGAGATATCACATCTCATGCTATCGGAAGGATCTCAGGTTTGGTATAAGCATTGAGATATCCCATCTCATGCTATAGGAAGGGTCTCAGGATTGGAATGGGAAGGAGTTGGATATCCCATCTCGTTATAGGAAGGGTCTCAGGTTTGGTATTAGAAGCATTGAGATATCACATCTCATGCTATAGGAAGGGTCTCAGGATTGGAAGGGGAAGGATTTGGATATCACATCTCATGTTATAGGACCGTCTCAGTATTGGTATTAGAAGCATTGAGATATCAAGTCTCATGGTATAGGACGGGTCTCAGAATTGGAATGGGAAGGAGTTGGATATCACATCTCAAGCTATAGGAAGGGTCTCAGGATTGGAACGGGAAGGAGTTTGATATCACATCTCATGCCATGGTATGGGTCTCAGGTTTTGTAGAAGCATTGTGATATCACATCTCATGCTATCGGAAGGGTCTCAGGATTGGAATGGGAAGGAGTTGGATATCACATCTCAAGTTATCTCAGGATTGGAATGGGAAGGAGTTTGATATCACATCTCAAGCTATAGGAAGGGTCTCAGGTTTGGAAAGGGAAGGATTTGGATTTCACATCTCATGTTATAGGATGGTTCTCATGTTTGGTTTTAGAAGCATTGAGATATCACATCTCATGCTATTGGAAGGGTCTCAGGTTTGGAAAGGGAAGGATTTGGATTTCACATGTTATAGGATAGTTCTCAGGTTTGGTTTTAGAAGCATTAAGATATAACATCTCATGCTATAGGAAGGGTCTCAGGTTTGGAATGGGAAGGAGTTGGATATCCCATCTCATGCTAAAGGAAAGGTCTCAGGTTTGGAAGGGGAAGGATTTGGATCTCACATCTCATGTTTTAGGACGGGTCTCAGGTTTGGTATTAGAAGCATTGAGATATCACATCTCATGGTATAGGAAGGGTCTCAGGATTGGAATGGGAAGGAGTTGGATATCACATTGAATGGGAAGGAGTTTGATATCACATCTCAAGCTATAGGAAGGGTCTCAGGTTTGGAAAGGGAATGATTTGGATTTCACATCTCATGTTATAGGATGGTTCTTATGTTTGGTTTTAGAAGCATTGAGATATCACATCTCATGCTATCGGAAGGGTCTCAGGTTTGGAATGGGAAGGAGTTTGATATCACATCTCATGTTATAGGAAGGATCTCAGGTTTGGTATTAGAAGCATTGAGATATCACATCTCATGCTATAGGAAGGGTCTCAGGTTTGGTATAAGCATTGAGATATCCCATCTCATGCTATAGGAAGGGTCTCACAATTGGAATTGGAAGGAGTTGTATATGACATCTCATGCTATAGGAAGGGTCTCACGTTTGGTATAAGCATTGAGATATCACATCTCTTCTATCGGAAGGGTCTCAGGATTGGAATGGGAAGGAGTTGGATATCCCATCTCGTTATAGGAAGGGTCTCAGGTTTGGTTTTAGAAGCATTGAGATATCACATCTCATGCTATTGGAAGGGTCTCAGGTTTGGAAAGGGAAGGATTTGGATTTCACATGTTATAGGATAGTTCTCAGGTTTGGTTTTAGAAGCATTAAGATATAACATCTCATGCTATAGGAAGGGTCTCAGGTTTGGAATGGGAAGGAGTTGGATATCCCATCTCATGCTAAAGGAAAGGTCTCAGGTTTGGAAGGGGAAGGATTTGGATCTCACATCTCATGTTTTAGGACGGGTCTCAGGTTTGGTATTAGAAGCATTGAGATATCACATCTCATGGTATAGGAAGGGTCTCAGGATTGGAATGGGAAGGAGTTGGATATCACATTGAATGGGAAGGAGTTTGATATCACATCTCAAGCTATAGGAAGGGTCTCAGGATTGGAATGGGAAGGAGTTTGATATCACATCTCATGCCATGGTATGGGTCTCGGGTTTTGTAGAGGATTGGGATATCACATCTCATGCTATCGGAAGGGTATCAGGATTGGATTTGGAAGGAGTTGGATATCCCATCTCATGCTATAGGAAGGGTCATCAGGTTTGGTATAAGCATTGAGATATCACATCTCTGCTATCGGAAGGGTCTCAGGATAGGAATGGGAAGGAGTTGGATATCACATTGAATGGGAAGGAGTTTGATATCACATCTCAAGCTATAGGAAGGGTCTCAGGTTTGGAAAGGGAATGATTTGGATTTCACATCTCATGTTATAGGATGGTTCTTATGTTTGGTTTTAGAAGCATTGAGATATCACATCTCATGCTATCGGAAGGGTCTCAGGTTTGGAATGGGAAGGAGTTTGATATCACATCTCATGTTATAGGAAGGATCTCAGGTTTGGTATTAGAAGCATTGAGATATCACATCTCATGCTATAGGAAGGGTCTCAGGTTTGGTATAAGCATTGAGATATCCCATCTCATGCTATAGGAAGGGTCTCACAATTGGAATTGGAAGGAGTTGTATATGACATCTCATGCTATAGGAAGGGTCTCACGTTTGGTATAAGCATTGAGATATCACATCTCTTCTATCGGAAGGGTCTCAGGATTGGAATGGGAAGGAGTTGGATATCCCATCTCGTTATAGGGAGGGTCTCAGGTTTGGTATTAGAGGCATTGAGATATCACATCTCATGCTATAGGAAGGGTCTCAGGATTGGAAGGGGAAGGATTTGGATATCACATCTCATGTTATAGGACCGTCTCAGTTTTGGTATTAGAAGCATTGAGATATCAAGTCTCATGGTATAGGACGGGTCTCAGAATTGGAATGGGAAGGAGTTGGATATCACATCTCAAGCCATGGTATGGGTCTCAGGTTTTGTAGAAGCATTGGGATATCACATCTCATGCTATCGGAAGGGTATCAGGATTGGATTTGGAAGGAGTTGGATATCCCATCTCATGCTATAGGAAGGGTGTAAGGTTGGAATGGGAAGGAGTTGGATATCACATCTCATGTTATAGGAAGGGTCTCAGGATTGGAATGGGAAGGACTTGGATATCACATCTCATTCTATAGGAAGGCTCTCAGGGTTGGAAGGGGAAGGAGTTGGATATCACATTTCATGTTAGAGGTAGGATCTCAGGTTTGGTATTAGAGGCATTGAGATATCACATCTCATGCTATCAGAAGGGTCTCAGGATTGGAATGGGAAGGAGTTGGATATCACATCTCATGCTAAAGGGAGGGTCTAAGGTTTGGAAGGGGAAGGATTTGGATATCACATCTCATGTTATAGGAACGATCTCAGGTTTGGTATTAGAAGCATTGAGATATCACATCTCATGCTATCGGAAGGTTCTCAGGTTTGGTATAAGCATTGAGATATCACATCTCTGCTATCGGAAGGGTCTCAGGATTGGAATGCGAAGGACTTGGATATCACATCTCATGTTATAGGAAGGATCTCAGGATTGGAATGGGAAGGATTTGGATATCACATCTCTGCTATAGGAAGGGTCTCAGGAATGGAATGGGAAGGACTTGGATATCACATCTCATGATAAAGGAAGGGTCTAAGGTTTGGAAGGGGAAGGATTTGGATATCACATCTCATGTTATTGGACCGGTCTCAGGTTTGGTATTAGAAGCATTGAGATATCAAGTCTCATGGTATAGGACGGGAGTTTGATATCACATCTCATGCCATGATATGGGTCTCAGGTTTTGTAGAAGCATTGGGATATCACATCTCATGCTATCGGAAGGGTTTCAGGATTGCATTTGGAAGGAGTTGGATATCCCATCTCATGCTATAGGAAGGGTCTCAGGTTGGAATGGGAAGGAGTTGGATATCACATCTCATGTTATAGGAAGGGTCTCAGGATTGGAATGGGAAGGACTTGGATATCACATCTCATGCTGTAGGAAGGCTCGCAGGTTTGGAAAGGCAAGGAGTTGGATATCACATTTCATGTTAGAGGTAGGATCTCAGGTTTGGTATTAGAGGCATTGAGATATCACATCTCATGCTATCAGAAGGGTATCAGGATTGGAATGGGAAGGAGTTGGATATCACATCTCATGCTAAAGGGAGGGTCTCAGGTTTGGAAGGGGAAGGATTTGGATATCACATCTCATGTTATAGGAAGGATCTCAATTTTGGTATTAGAAATATTGAGATATCACATCTCATGCTATCGGAAGGATCTCAGGTTTGGTATAAGCATTGAGATATCCCATCTCATGCTATAGGAAGGGTCTCACAATTGGAATCGGAAGGAGTTGTATATGACATCTCATGCTATAGGAAGGGTCTCAGGTTTGGTATAAGCATTGAGATATCACATCTCTTCTATCGGAAGGGTCTCAGGATTGGAATGGGAAGGAGTTGGATATCCCATCTCGTTATAGGAAGGGTCTCAGGTTTGGTATTAGAAGCATTGAGATATCACATCTCATGCTATAGGAAGGGTCTCAGGATTGGAAGGGGAAGGATTTGGATATCACATCTCATGTTATAGGACCGTCTCAGTATTGGTATTAGAAGCATTGAGATATCAAGTCTCATGGTATAGGACGGGTCTCAGAATTGGAATGGGAAGGAGTTGGATATCACATCTCAAGCTATAGGAAGGGTCTCAGGATTGGAATGGGAAGGAGTTTGATATCACATCTCATGCCATGGTATGGGTCTCAGGTTTTGTAGAAGCATTGTGATATCACATCTCATGCTATCGGAAGGGTCTCAGGATTGGAATGGGAAGGAGTTGGATATCACATCTCAAGTTATCTCAGGATTGGAATGGGAAGGAGTTTGATATCACATCTCAAGCTATAGGAAGGGTCTCAGGTTTGGAAAGGGAAGGATTTGGATTTCACATCTCATGTTATAGGATGGTTCTCATGTTTGGTTTTAGAAGCATTGAGATATCACATCTCATGCTATTGGAAGGGTCTCAGGTTTGGAAAGGGAAGGATTTGGATTTCACATGTTATAGGATAGTTCTCAGGTTTGGTTTTAGAAGCATTAAGATATAACATCTCATGCTATAGGAAGGGTCTCAGGTTTGGAATGGGAAGGAGTTGGATATCCCATCTCATGCTAAAGGAAAGGTCTCAGGTTTGGAAGGGGAAGGATTTGGATCTCACATCTCATGTTTTAGGACGGGTCTCAGGTTTGGTATTAGAAGCATTGAGATATCACATCTCATGGTATAGGAAGGGTCTCAGGATTGGAATGGGAAGGAGTTGGATATCACATTGAATGGGAAGGAGTTTGATATCACATCTCAAGCTATAGGAAGGGTCTCAGGATTGGAATGGGAAGGAGTTTGATATCACATCTCATGCCATGGTATGGGTCTCGGGTTTTGTAGAGGATTGGGATATCACATCTCATGCTATCGGAAGGGTCATCAGGTTTGGTATAAGCATTGAGATATCACATCTCTGCTATCGGAAGGGTCTCAGGATAGGAATGGGAAGGAGTTGGATATCACATTGAATGGGAAGGAGTTTGATATCACATCTCAAGCTATAGGAAGGGTCTCAGGTTTGGAAAGGGAATGATTTGGATTTCACATCTCATGTTATAGGATGGTTCTTATGTTTGGTTTTAGAAGCATTGAGATATCACATCTCATGCTATCGGAAGGGTCTCAGGTTTGGAATGGGAAGGAGTTTGATATCACATCTCATGTTATAGGAAGGATCTCAGGTTTGGTATTAGAAGCATTGAGATATCACATCTCATGCTATAGGAAGGGTCTCAGGTTTGGTATAAGCATTGAGATATCCCATCTCATGCTATAGGAAGGGTCTCACAATTGGAATTGGAAGGAGTTGTATATGACATCTCATGCTATAGGAAGGGTCTCACGTTTGGTATAAGCATTGAGATATCACATCTCTTCTATCGGAAGGGTCTCAGGATTGGAATGGGAAGGAGTTGGATATCCCATCTCGTTATAGGAAGGGTCTCAGGTTTGGTATTAGAGGCATTGAGATATCACATCTCATGCTATAGGAAGGGTCTCAGGATTGGAAGGGGAAGGATTTGGATATCACATCTCATGTTATAGGACCGTCTCAGTTTTGGTATTAGAAGCATTGAGATATCAAGTCTCATGGTATAGGACGGGTCTCAGAATTAGAATGGGAAGGAGTTGGATATCACATCTCAAGCCATGGTATGGGTCTCAGGTTTTGTAGAAGCATTGGGATATCACATCTCATGCTATCGGAAGGGTATCAGGATTGGATTTGGAAGGAGTTGGATATCCCATCTCATGCTATAGGAAGGGTCTAAGGTTGGAATGGGAAGGAGTTGGATATCACATCTCATGTTATAGGAAGGGTCTCAGGATTGGAATGGGAAGGACTTGGATATCACATCTCATTCTATAGGAAGGCTCTCAGGGTTGGAAGGGGAAGGAGTTGGATATCACATTTCATGTTAGAGGTAGGATCTCAGGTTTGGTATTAGAGGCATTGAGATATCACATCTCATGCTATCAGAAGGGTATCAGGATTGGAATGGGAAGGAGTTGGATATCACATCTCATGCTAAAGGGAGGGTCTCAGGTTTGGAAGGGGAAGGATTTGGATATCACATCTCATGTTATAGGAAGGATCTCAATTTTGGTATTAGAAGCATTGAGATATCACATCTCATGCTATCGGAAGGTTCTCAGGTTTGGTATAAGCATTGAGATATCACATCTCTGCTATCGGAAGGGTCTCAGGATTGGAATGCGAAGGACTTGGATATCACATCTCATGTTATAGGAAGGATCTCAGGATTGGAATGGGAAGGATTTGGATATCACATCTCTGCTATAGGAAGGGTCTCAGGAATGGAATGGGAAGGACTTGGATATCACATCTCATGATAAAGGAAGGGTCTAAGGTTTGGAAGGGGAAGGATTTGGATATCACATCTCATGTTATTGGACCGGTCTCAGGTTTGGTATTAGAAGCATTGAGATATCAAGTCTCATGGTATAGGACGGGAGTTTGATATCACATCTCATGCCATGATATGGGTCTCAGGGTTTTGTAGAAGCATTGGGATATCACATCTCATGCTATCGGAAGGGTTTCAGGATTGCATTTGGAAGGAGTTGGATATCCCATCTCATGCTATAGGAAGGGTCTCAGGTTGGAATGGGAAGGAGTTGGATATCACATCTCATGTTATAGGAAGGGTCTCAGGATTGGAATGGGAAGGACTTGGATATCACATCTCATGCTAAAGGGAGGGTCTAAGGTTTGGAAGGGGAAGGATTTGGATATCACATCTCATGCTATCGGAAGGATCTCAGGTTTGGTATTGGAAGCATTGAGATATCACATCTCATGCTATCGGAAGGATCTCAGGTTTGGTATTAGAAGCATTGAGATATCACATCTCATGTTATAGGAAGGATCTCAGGTTTGGTATTAAAAGCATTGAGATCTCACATCTCATGCTATAGGAAGGGTCTCAGGAGTGGAATTGCAAGGAGTTGGATATCACATCTCATGCTAAAGGAGGGGTCTCAGTTTTGGTAGAAGCATTGAGATATCACATCTCATGCTATAGGAAGGGTCTCAGGATTGGAATGGGAAGGAGTTGGATATCACATCTCATGCTATACGAAGGGTCTCAGGTTTTGTATAAGCATTGCAATATCACATCTCTGCTATCGGAAGGGTCTCAGGATTGGAATGGGAAGGACTTAGATATCGCATCTCATGCTATAGGGAGGGTCTCAGTATTGATATTAGAAGCATTGATATATCACATCTCATGCTATCGGAAGGGTGTCAGGATTGGAATGGGAGGAGCTGGATATCACATCTCATGCTAAAGGAAGGGTCTCAGGTTTGGAAGGGGAAGGATTTGGATATCACATCTCATGTTATAGGACGGGTCTCAGGTTTGGTATTAGAAGCATTCAGATATCACATCTCATGCTATAGGAAGTGTCTCAGGATTGGAATGGGAAGGAGTTGGATGTCACATCTCATGCCATAGGAAGGGTTTCAGGTTTGGTAGAAGCATTGAGATATCACATCTCATGCTATAGGAAGAGTCTCAGGTTTGGGAAGGGAAGGATTTGAATTTCACATCTCATGTCATAGGAAGGTTCTCATGTTTGGTTTTTGAAGCATTGAGATATCACATCTCATGCTATCGGAAGGGTCTCAGGTTTGGAATGGGAACGAGTTGGATATCATATCTCATGTTATAGGAAGGATCTCAGTTTGGTATTAGAAGCATTGAGATATCACATCTCATGCTATAGGAAGGGTCTCAGGATTGGAATGGGAAGGAGTTGGATATAACATCTCATGCTATAGGGAGGGTCTCAGTTTTGATATTAGAAGTATTGAGATATCACATATGCTATTGGAAGGGTCTCAGTATTGGAATTGGAAGGAGTTGGATATCACATCTCATGCTATAGGAAGGATCTCAGGTTGGAATGGGAAGGAGTTGGATATCACATCTCATGTTATAGGAAGGGTCTCAACATTGGAATGGGAAGGATTCGGATATTACATCTCTTGCTATATGAAGGGTCTCGGGTTTTTTATTAGAAACATTGAGATATCACGTTTCATGCTATAGGAAGGGTTTCAGGATTGGAATGGGAAGGATTTGGATATCACATCTCATGCTAAAGGAAGGGTCTCAGGTTTGGAAGGGGAAGGATTTGGATATCATATCTCATGTTATAGGACGGGTCCCAGGTTTGGTATCAGAAGCATTGAGATATCACATCTCATGGTATAGGAAGGATCTCAGGTTTGGAATGGGAAGGAATTGGATATCACATCTCATGTTATAGGAAGGATCTCAGGATTGGAATGGGAAGGATTTGGATATCACATCTCATGCTATAGGAAGGGTCTCAGGAATGGAATGGGAAGGACTTGGATATCACATCTCATGATAAAGGAAGGGTCTAAGGTTTGGAAGGGGAAGGATTTGGATATCACATCTCATGTTATTGTACCGGTCTCAGGTTTGGTATTAGAGTATTAGAAGCATTTAGATATCAAGTCTCATGGTATAGGACGGGAGTTTGATATCACATCTCATGCCATGGTATGGGTCTCAGGTTTTGTAGAAGCATTGGGATATCACATCTCATGCTATCGGAAGGGTATCAGGATTGGATTTGGAAGGAGTTGGATATCCCATCTCATGCTATAGGAAGGGTCTCAGATTGGAATGGGAAGGAGTTGGATATCACATCTCATGTAATAGGAAGGGTCTCAGGATTGGAATGGGAAGGACTTGGATATCACATCTCATGCTGTAGGAAGGCTCTCAGGTTTGGAAAGGGAAGGAGTTGGATATCACATTTCATGTTAGAGGTAGGATCCCAGGTTTGGTATTAGAGGTATTGAGATATCACATCTCATGCTATCAGAAGGGTATCAGGATTGGAATGGGAAGGAGTTGGATATCACATCTCACGTTATAGGAAGGATCTCAGGTTTGGTATTATAAGCATTGAGATATCACATCTCATGCTATCGGAAGGATCTCAGGTTTGGTATTAGAAGCATTTAGATATCACATCTCATGCTATAGGAAGGATCTCAGGATTGGAATTGGAAGGAGTTGGATATCACATCTCATGTTATAAGAAGGATCTCAGGTTTGGTATTAGAAGCATTGAGATATCACATCTCATGCTATCGGAAGGATCTCAGGTTTGGTATTAGAAGCATTGAGATATCACATCTCATGCTATAGGAAGGGTCTCAGGATTGGAATGGGAAGGAGTTGGATATCACATCTCATGCTAAAGGAAGGGTCTCAGTTTTGGTAAATGCATTGAGATATCACATCTCATGCTATAGGAAGGGTCTCAGGATTGGAATGGGAAGGAGTTGGATATCACATCTCATGCTATAGGAAGGGTCTCAGGTTTGGTATAAGCATTGAGATATCACATCTCTGCTATCGGAAGGGTCTCAGGATTGGAATGGGAAGCACGTTGATATCACATCTCATGCTATAGGGAGGGTCTCAATTTTGATATTAGAAGTATTGAGATATCACATCTCATGCTATCAGAAGCGTCCCAGGATTGGAATGGGAGGAGCTGGATATCACATCTCATGCTAAAGGAAGGGTCTCAGGATCGGAAGGGGAAGGATTTGGATATCACATCTCATATTATAGGACGGGTCTCAGGTTTGGTATTAGAAGCATTGAGATATCACATCTCATGCTATAGGAAGTGTCTCAGGATTGGAATGGGAAGGAGTTGGATATCACATCTCATGCTATAGGAAGGGTTTCAGGTTTGGTAGAAGCATTGAGATATCACATCTCATGCTATAGGAAGAGTCTCAGGTTTGGGAAGGGAAGGATTTGGATATCACATGTCATGTTATAGGAAGGATCTCAGGTTTGGTATTAGAAGCATTGAGATATCACATCTAATGCTATAGGAAGGGTCTCAGGATTGGAATGGGAAGGAGTTGGATATCACATCTCATGCTATAGGGAGGGTCTCAGTTTTGATATTAGAAGGATTGAGATATCACATATGCTATTGGAAGGGTCTCAGTATTGGAAATGGAAGGAGTTGGATATCACATCTCATGCTATAGGGAGGTTCTCAGGTTTGATATTAGAAGCATTGAGATATCACATCTCATGCTATCGGAAGGGTCTCAGGATTGGAATGGGAAGGAGTTGGATATCACATCTCATGCTAAAGGAAAGGTCTCAGGTTTGGAAGGGGAAGGATTTGGATCTCACATCTCATGTTTTAGGACGGGTCTCAGGTTTGGTATTAGAAGCATTGAGATATCACATCTCATGGTATAATAAGGGTCTCAGGATTGGAATGGGAATAAGTTGGACATCACATCTCAAGCTATCTCAGTATTGGAATGTGAAGGATTTGGATATCACATTTCATGCTAAAGGAAGGGTCTCAGGTTTTTTAGAAGCATTGAGATATCACATCTCATGCTATAGGAAGGGTCTCAGGATTGGAATGGGAAGGAGTTGGATATCACATCTCATGCCATAGGAAGGGTCTCAGGTTTGGTATAAGAATTGAGATATCACATCTCTGCTATCGGAAGGGTCTCAGGATTGGATTGGGAAGGATTTGGATATCCCTTCTCATGCTATAGGAATTGTCTCAGGTTGGAATGGGAAGGAGTTGGATATCACATCTCATGTTATAGAAAGGGTCTCAAGATTGGAATGGGAAGGATTTGGATATTAAATCTCTTGCTATAAGAAGGGTCTCGGGTTTTTTATTAGAAAAATTGAGATATCACATCTCATGCTATAGGAAGGGTTTCAGGATTGGAATGGGAAGGATTTGGATATCACATCTCATGCTAAAGGAAGGGTCTCAGGTTTGGAAGGGGAAGGATTTGGATATCATATCTCATGTTATAGGACGGGTCCCAGGTTTGGTATTAGAAGCATTGAGATATCACATCTCATGGTATAGGAAGGGTCTCAGGATTGGAATGGGAAGCAGTTGGATATCACATCTCATCCAATAGGAAGGGTCTCAGGTTTGGAATGGGAAGGAATTGGATATCACATCTCATGTTATAGGAAGGATCTCAGGATTGGAATGGGAAGGATTTGGATATCACATCTCTTGCTATAGGAAGGGTCTCAGGTTTTTTATTAGAAACATTGAGATATCACATCTCATGCTATAGGAAGGGTTTCAGGATTGGAATGGGAAGGAGTTGGATATCACGTTTCATGTTATAGGAAGGGTCTCAGGATTGGAATGGGAAGGAGTTTGATATCACATCTCATGCTAAAGGAAGGGTCTCAGGTTTGATAGAAGCATTGAGATATCGCATCTCATGCTATGGGAAGGAACTCAGGATTTGAATGGGAAGGAGTTGGATATCACATCTCATGCCATAGGAAGGGTCATCAGGTTTGGTATATGCATTGAGATATCACATCTCTGCTATCGGAAGGGTCTCAGGATAGGAATGGGAAGGACTTAGATATCACATCTCATACTATAGGGAGGGTCTCAGTTTTGATATTAGAAGCATTGAGATATCACATCTCATGCTATCGGAAGGGTCTCAGGATTGGAATGGGATGGAGTTGGATATCACATCTAAAGCTATCTCAGGATTGGAATAGGAAGGAGTTGGATATCACATCTCAAGCTATAGGAAGGGTCTCAGGTTTGGAAGGGGAAGGATTTGGATCTCACATCTCATGTTTTAGGACGGGTCTCAGGTTTGGTATTAGAAGCATTGAGATATCACATCTCATGGTATCTCAGGATTGGAATGGGAAGGAGTTGGATATCACATCTCAAGCTATCTCAGGATTGGAATGGGAAGGAGTTTGATATCACATCTCAAGCTATAGGAAGGGTCTCAGGTTTGGAAAGGGAAGGATTTGGATTTCACATCTCATGTTATAGGATGGTTCTCATGTTTGGTTTTAGAAGCATTGAGATAACATATCTCATGCTATCGGAAGGGTCTCAGGTTTGGAAAGGGAAGGATTTGGATTTCACATGTTATAGGATGGTTCTCAGGTTTGGTTTTAGAAGCATTAAGATATAACATCTCATGCTATAGGAAGGGTCTCAGGTTTGCAATGGGAAGGAGTTGGATATCACATCTCATGCTAAAGGAAAGGTCTCAGGTTTGGAAGGGGAACGATTTGGATCTCACATCTCATGTTTTAGGACGGGTCTCAGGTTTGGTATTAGAAGCATTGAGATATCACATCTCATGGTATAGGAAGGGTCTCAGGATTGGAATGGGAAGGAGTTGGATATCACATTGAATGGGAAGGAGTTTGATATCACATCTCAAGCTATAGGAAGGGTCTCAGGTTTGGAAAGGGAATGATTTGGATTTCACATCTCATGTTATAGGATGGTTCTCATGTTTGGTTTTAGAAGCATTGAGATATCACATCTCATGCTATAGGAAGAGTCTCAGGATTGGAATGGGAAGGAGTTGGATATCACATCTCATGTTATAGGAAGGGTCTCAGGATTGGAATGGGAAGGACTTGGATATCACATCTCATGCTAAAGGAAGGGTCTCAGGTTTGATAGAAGCAATGGTTTGGAATGGGAAGGAGTTTGATATCACATCTCATTTTATAGGAAGGATCTCAGGTTTGGTATTAGAAGCATTGAGTTATCACATCTCATGCTATAGGAAGGGTCTCAGGATTGGAATGGGAAGGAGTTGGATATCACATCTCATGCTATAGGAAGGGTCTCAGGTTTGGTATAAGCATTGAGATATCCCATCTCATGCTATAGGAAGGGTCTCAGGATTGGAATCGGAAGGATTTGTATATGACATCTCATGCCATAGTAAGGGTCACAGGTTTGGTATAAGCATTGAGATATCACATCTCTGCTATCGGAAGGGTTTCAGGATAGGAATGGGAAGGACTTAGATATCACATCTCATACTATAGGGAAGGTCTCAGTTTTGATATTAGAAGCATTGAGATATCACATCTCATGCTATCGGAAGGGTCTCAGGATTGGAATGGGATGGAGTTGGATATCACATCTCAAGCTATCTCAGGATTGGAATAGGAAGGAGTTGGATATCACAACTCAAGCTATAGGAAGGGTCTCAGGTTTGGAAGGGGAAGGATTTGGATCTCACATCTCATGTTTTAGGACGGGTCTCAGGTTTGGTATTAGAAGCATTGAGATATCACATCTCATGGTATCTCAGGATTGGAATGGGAAGGAGTTGGATATCACATCTCAAGCTATCTCAGGATTGGAATGGGAAGGATTTGGATATCACATCTCAAGCTATAGGAAGGGTCTCAGGTTTTTTATTAGAAACATTGAGATATCACATCTCATGCTATAGGAAGGGTCTCAGGATTGGAATGGGAAGGAGTTGGATATCCCATCTCGTTATAGGAAGGGTCTCAGGTTTGGTATTAGAAGCATTGAGATATCACATCTCATGCTATAGGAAGGGTCTAAGGTTTGGAAGGGGAATGATTTGGATATCACATCTCATGTTATAGGACCGGTCTCAGCTTTGGTATTAGAAGCATTGGGATATCAAGTCTCATGGTATAGGACGGGTCTCAGAATTGGAATGGGAAGGAGTTGGATATCCCATCTCAAGCTATAGGAAGGGTCTCAGGATTGGAATGGGAAGGAGTTTGATATCACATCTCATGCCATGGTATGGGTCTCAGGTTTTGTAGAGGCATTGCGATATCACATCTCATGCTATCGGAAGGGTATCAAGATTGGATTTGGAAGGAGTTGGATATCCCATCTCATGCTATAGGAAGGGTCTAAGGTTGGAATGGGAAGGAGTTGGATATCACATCTCATGTTATAGGAAGGGTCTCAGGATTGGAATGGGAAGGACTTGGATATCACATCTCATTCTATAGGAAGTCTCTCAGGGTTGGAAGGGGAAGGCGTTGGATATCACATTTCATGTTAGAGGTAGGATCTCAGGTTTGGTATTAGAGGCATTGAGATATCACATCTCATGCTATCAGAAGGGTCTCAGGATTGGAATGAGAAGGAGTTGGATATCACATCTTATGCTAAAGGGAGGGTCTAAGGTATGGAAGGGGAGGGATTTGGATATCACATCTCATGTTATAGGAAGGATCTCAGGTTTGGTATTAGAAGCATTGAGATATCACATCTCATGCTATCGGAAGGGTCTCAGGTTTGGTATAAGCATTGAGATATCACATCTCTGCTATCGGAAGGGTCTCAGGATTGGAATGGGAAGGACTTGGATATCACAATTCATGTTATAGGAAGGGTCTCAGGTTTGGTATTAGAAGCATTGAGATATCACATCTCATGCTATAGGAAGGGTCTCAGGATTGGAATGGGAAGGACTTGGATATCACATCTCATGTTACAACAGTAGCATTGACTTCCTTGCCGTAACTGAAACCTGGCTCCATGAGGCAGCAGGACCCTCACTGATGCTAGCCATACCTGACAACTACCAGATCCACAGAGTAGACAGACCCAATGCTAAAGGCGGTGGCCTAGCAATCATCGCGAAAACCACCTTGCCTATCCGACTCACCACCTCACACCCCTGTGCTTCCTGCGAAGTACTCTCAGCTAAAATGCAACTCTCTAACAATCGCACGCTAGCCATTCACCTGATCTACAGGCCCCCAGGCCCCCTGGCAACCTTTGAAGATGACCCTACTACCCGCATAGCGAACAATACTCAAAAACACTCGCAAACGCTGCTGATGGGTGACTTCAACATCGGTTTCAATGAGCCAGGCAATAAAAATGCCCTTTCTATAACATCTATCCTAAATGACCAAGGCCTTACCCAAAAAGTTCTCTCCCCCACACATGCTAAAGGCAGAACCCTTGATTGGGTCTCAGAACTCAACTGTAACATAGTCATTACTGCCATCACCCCTCAACTATGGACTGACCACTTTCTAATAAATTTCACTGCCACACTTGACCTCCCCAGCCCCAAAACTATCAAAATTATACCACCTCTCCCTACCAGAAGTAAAAAAGATATCACTACAGAAAAACTTATCCCCCTCCTCCTGCCCACTATTAACGGTCTGAAGGACAACACCGACCCAGACACACTAGTAGACACCTTTAACAAAGCTATGTCTCACACACTAGACAGCATTGCACCTGCAAAACTACGCAAAGCTAAGCAAGAAGCCCACCTCAATGCCTGGTTCACCCCCCAGCTTAAGGACTTCAGAAAGCAGAAACGAAAACTCCAAACCATCTGGCGTAATTCGCCCACCAACGACAACAAAGCCAAGCTAACCCAAGCTACAAAACTTTACAAGTCTGAAATTATCAACACTAAAAAAAACGTATTCAATGACAGAATTACCAATGCCAAATCGAATACCAAGGAACTATTTGCCATCCTCCGGGAAATGGAATCCCCTATCCAACCATCTGACACGGTCCCAAAGGACAAGATATGGTGCACTAATATACAGAATGCCCTATCAAACAAAATCTCCACCCTCCAACTTAAAATATTGAATAAAAAAGACACCCTCTCTCATACTGATCAACAAGTGCCTCCAGTAACTGAACCTATCACTATCCCCCCTTTTAGCTTTAAACCCATCTCCATCATTGACACTGAAAAGGCTATCCTCTCACTGAAGCCCTCTAACTGTAAGGGCGACAGCTGCCCAGCTCAAATAATAAAGGACGCTGCCAGAGACTTAGCCCCTTTCATCTCGAAGCTTATCAACTCATCCTTCAAATCCAACACAGTGCCAGCCAACTTAAAAGAATCCTGGGTCCTCCCCCTTCTCAAAAAACAAACCCTCGATCCATCTATCCCGACTAACTCTAGGCCTATCACCACGGTACCCTTCCTACAAAAAATTATCGACAGAGTAGCCTATCTCCAAATTCAAGAGTACCTAGAAGCTAATCATCTTCTAGGCTCGCGCCAATCGGGCTTCCGCCCCCTCCATGGCACGGAAACAGCCCTGCTAGATCTCAAAACCAAAATGGAGGAATTTAAGGATAATGGGAAAACAGCGCTGCTACTCTTACTGGACTTGTCAGCAGCTTTTGATCTGGTGGACCATGCAGTCTTATGCAACCACCTCAAGCTGGCTGCCAACTTCACAGGAGACGCTATAGCATGGGTCCAATCCTTTCTAGCCAACCGGACTATGAGAGTGTTCTCCTCTTCCACTTGTGCTGACCCTATCCAAATCACATGTGGAGTCCCACAGGGTTCCTGTGTCTCACTCACTATGTACAATATCTTCACCAAGCCATTGTTCGACAAGTTGGACAGACTGGGCGTCACCTACACTAATTACGCAGATGACACCCAGATCCTCATTCCCCTTTCGGGCAACTATGAAGTGGACTTGGCTCTGGTGAACAAAATTTACATCCTCATTCAAGCATGGATGGCCACACATGGCCTCTGCCTGAACGACGATAAAACTGAAATCCTGCTCCTCGGTTCAGACCTCAAATTATCCAAACTCACCCCGGACTATACCTCATTTAACATTGATAACAATACTTTCAAGGTTATGCGCGAGGTCAAAACGTTGGGTTTTTACCTCGACTCAGCTCTCACCCTCAAAAAACAAGTGAACTCCCTTGCCTCCTCAACCACCTACACGTGTAAACTCATCCGTGCCGCCAGACCCTTCCTGTCCAGTGCCAGCTGCCTCACCTTGGCCAATGCCCTTGTCATGTCCAGACTGGACTATTGCAACGCCTTATACTCAGGTGCCAACAAGTCGGTCACTGACAAACTCCAGAGATTACAAAATAACGCTTTTAGAGCAGCTCTGAACATCCCACGCAGAGAACATATCTCCAAACACCGGACAGAAGCCCATTGGCTAAAAATAAAGGACAGAATCCTACTTAAAACTATTTCCCTCACTTCTAAATGCCTCAACAATCAAGCACCCCCCTACCTAGCGGAAAGAATCAACTGGAGACCCTCTAACCGACTGACGAGATCTGCCAACACCTTCCTACTGGAAGTCCCCAGATTCAAACTTACGACAGCGGGCGGTGCTAGCTTCCCAGTTAGAGCTGCACAATCATGGAACACACTCCCATCCGACCTTACATGCCCTTTACCCTACACAAGATTCATATCCTACGCTCTCAAATGGCTGCACAACAACGACATGCTACGACCCTCACCCTAGCGGAAACGGTACAACCTGTTAAAATGTTACTCTTATGCGCTTAACCCTGTTATTTTATATGCATTGTATCACCCACTGTAAGTGACCACTGTTTTGCTGTGTTAGCCTGTGTCAGGCATTGTAACTAAGTTTCGAGTCCTCTTGTACTGCTGCGCCCAGATGCCCACGGGCTCGGAGCGCATTACCAAATAAATAAACAAACAAACAAACATAGGAAGGGTCTCAGGTTTGGTATTAGAAGCATTGAGATATCACATCTCATGCTATAGGAAGGGTCTCAGGAATGGAATGGGAAGGACTTGGATATCACATCTCATGATAAAGGAAGGGTCTAAGGTTTGGAAGGGGAAGGATTTGAATATCACATCTCATGTTATTGGACCGGTCTCAGGTTCGGTATTAGAAGCATTGAGATATCAAGTCTCATGGTATAGGACGGGAGTTTGATATCACATCTTATGCCATGGTATGGGTCTCAGGTTTTGTAGAAGCATTGGGATATCACATCTCATGCTATCGGAAGGGTATCAGGATTGGATTTGGAAGGAGTTGGATATCCCATCTCATGCTATAGGAAGGGTCTCAGGTTGGAATGGGAAGGAGTTGGATATCACATCTCATGTTATAGGAAGGGTCTCAGGATTGGAATGGGAAGGACTTGGATATCACATCTCATGCTGTAGGAAGGCTCTCAGGTTTGGAACGGGAAGGAGTTGGATATCACATTTTGATGTTAGAGGTAGGATCTCAGGTTTGGTATTAGAGGCATTGAGATATCACATCTCATGCTATCAGAAGGGTATCAGGATTGGAATGGGAAGGAGTTGGATATCACATCTCATGCTAAAGGGAGGGTCTCAGGTTTGGAAGGGGAAGGATTTGGATATCACATCTCATGTTATAGGAAGGATCTCTGGTTTGGTATTAGAAGCATTGAGATATCACATCTCATGCTATCGGAAGGATCTCAGGTTTGGTATTAGAAGCATTGAGATATCACATCTCATGCTATAGGAAGGGTCTCAGGATTGGAATGGGAAGGAGTTGGATATCACATCTCAAGCTATCTCAGGATTGGAATGGGAAGGAGTTTGATATCACATCTCAAGCTAAAGGAAGGGTCTCAGGTTTGGAAAGGGAAGGATTTGGATTTCACATCTCATGTTATAGGATGGTTCTCATGTTTGGTTTTAGAAGCATTGAGATATCACATCTCATGCTATCGGAAGGGTCTCAGGTTTGGTAAGGGAAGGATTTGGATTTCACATGTTATAGGATAGTTCTCAGGTTTGGTTTTAGAAGCATTAAGATATAACATCTCATGCTATAGGAAGGGTCTCAGGTTTGGAATGGGAAGGAGTTGGATATCCCATCTCATGCTAAAGGAAAGGTCTCAGGTTTGGAAGGGGAAGGATTTGGATCTCACATCTCATGTTTTAGGACGGGTCTCAGGTTTGGTATTAGAAGCATTGAAATATCACATCTCATGGTATAGGAAGGGTCTCAGGATTGGAATGGGAAGGAGTTGGATATCACATTGAATGGGAAGGAGTTTGATATCACATCTCAAGCTATAGGAAGGGTCTCAGGTTTGGAAAGGGAATGATTTGGATTTCACATCTCATGTTATAGGATGGTTCTTATGTTTGGTTTTAGAAGCATTGAGATATCACATCTCATGCTATCGGAAGGGTCTCAGGTTTGGAATGGGAAGGAGTTTGATATCACATCTCATGTTATAGGAAGGATCTCAGGTTTGGTATTAGAAGCATTGAGATATCACATCTCATGCTATAGGAAGGGTCTCAGGTTTGGTATAAGCATTGAGATATCCCATCTCATGCTATAGGAAGGGTCTCACAATTGGAATCGGAAGGAGTTGTATATGACATCTCATGCTATAGGAAGGGTCTCAGGTTTGGTATAAGCATTGAGATATCACATCTCTTCTATCGGAAGGGTCTCAGGATTGGAATGGGAAGGAGTTGGATATCCCATCTCGTTATAGGAAGGGTCTCAGGTTTGGTATTAGAAGCATTGAGATATCACATCTCATGCTACAGGAAGGGTCTCAGGATTGGAAGGGGAAGGATTTGGATATCACATCTCATGTTATAGGACCGTCTCAGTATTGGTATTAGAAGCATTGAGATATCAAGTCTCATGGTATAGGACGGGTCTCAGAATTGGAATGGGAAGGAGTTGGATATCACATCTCAAGCTATAGGAAGGGTCTCAGGATTGGAATGGGAAGGAGTTTGATATCACATCTCATGCCATGGTATGGGTCTCAGGTTTTGTAGAAGCATTGTGATATCACATCTCATGCTATCGGAAGGGTCTCAGGATTGGAATGGGAAGGAGTTTGATATCACATCTCAAGCTATAGGAAGGGTCTCAGGTTTGGAAAGTGAAGGATTTGGATTTCACATCTCATGTTATAGGATGGTTCTCATGTTTGGTTTTAGAAGCATTGAGATATCACATCTCATGCTATTGGAAGGGTCTCAGGTTTGGAAAGGGAAGGATTTGGATTTCACATGTTATAGGACAGTTCTCAGGTTTGGCTTTAGAAGCATTAAGATATAACATCTCATGCTATAGGAAGGGTCTCAGGTTTGGAATGGGAAGGAGTTGGATATCCCATCTCATGCTAAAGGAAAGGTCTCAGGTTTGGAAGGGGAAGGATTTGGATCTCACATCTCATGTTTTAGGACGGGTCTCAGGTTTGGTATTAGAAGCATTGAGATATCACATCTCATGGTATAGGAAGGGTCTCAGGATTGGAATGGGAAGGAGTTGGATATCACATTGAATGGGAAGGAGTTTGATATCACATCTCAAGCTATAGGAAGGGTCTCAGGATTGGAATGGGAAGAAGTTTGATATCACATCTCATGCCATGGTATGGGTCTCGGGTTTTGTAGAGGATTGGGATATCACATCTCATGCTATCGGAAGGGTATCAGGATTGGATTTGGAAGGAGTTGGATATCCCATCTCATGCTATAGGAAGGGTCATCAGGTTTGGTATAAGCATTGAGATATCACATCTCTGCTATCGGAAGGGTCTCAGGATAGGAATGGGAAGGAGTTGGATATCACATTGAATGGGAAGGAGTTTGATATCACATCTCAAGCTATAGGAAGGGTCTCAGGTTTGGAAAGGGAATGATTTGGATTTCACATCTCATGTTATAGGATGGTTCTTATGTTTGGTTTTAGAAGCATTGAGATATCACATCTCATGCTATCGGAAGGGTCTCAGGTTTGGAATGGGAAGGAGTTTGATATCACATCTCATGTTATAGGAAGGATCTCAGGTTTGGTATTAGAAGCATTGAGATATCACATCTCATGCTATAGGAAGGGTCTCAGGTTTGGTATAAGCATTGAGATATCCCATCTCATGCTATAGGAAGGGTCTCACAATTGGAATTGGAAGGAGTTGTATATGACATCTCATGCTATAGGAAGGGTCTCACGTTTGGTATAAGCATTGAGATATCACATCTCTTCTATCGGAAGGGTCTCAGGATTGGAATGGGAAGGAGTTGGATATCCCATCTCGTTATAGGAAGGGTCTCAGGTTTGGTATTAGAGGCATTGAGATATCACATCTCATGCTATAGGAAGGGTCTCAGGATTGGAAGGGGAAGGAATTGTAGATCACATCTCATGTTATAGGACCGTCTCAGTTTTGGTATTAGAAGCATTGAGATATCAAGTCTCATGGTATAGGACGGGTCTCAGAATTGGAATGGGAAGGACTTGGATATCACATCTCATGATAAAGGAAGGGTCTAAGGTTTGGAAGGGGAAGGATTTGAATATCACATCTCATGTTATTGGACCGGTCTCAGGTTCGGTATTAGAAGCATTGAGATATCAAGTCTCATGGTATAGGACGGGAGTTTGATATCACATCTTATGCCATGGTATGGGTCTCAGGTTTTGTAGAAGCATTGGGATATCACATCTCATGCTATCGGAAGGGTATCAGGATTGGATTTGGAAGGAGTTGGATATCCCATCTCATGCTATAGGAAGGGTCTCAGGTTGGAATGGGAAGGAGTTGGATATCACATCTCATGTTATAGGAAGGGTCTCAGGATTGGAATGGGAAGGACTTGGATATCACATCTCATGCTGTAGGAAGGCTCTCAGGTTTGGAAAGGGAAGGAGTTGGATATCACATTTTGATGTTAGAGGTAGGATCTCAGGTTTGGTATTAGAGGCATTGAGATATCACATCTCATGCTATCAGAAGGGTATCAGGATTGGAATGGGAAGGAGTTGGATATCACATCTCATGCTAAAGGGAGGGTCTCAGGTTTGGAAGGGGAAGGATTTGGATATCACATCTCATGTTATAGGAAGGATCTCTGGTTTGGTATTAGAAGCATTGAGATATCACATCTCATGCTATCGGAAGGGTCTCAGGTTTGGTATTAGAAGCATTGAGATATCACATCTCATGCTATAGGAAGGGTCTCAGGATTGGAATGGGAAGGAGTTGGATATCACATCTCAAGCTATCTCAGGATTGGAATGGGAAGGAGTTTGATATCACATCTCAAGCTATAGGAAGGGTCTCAGGTTTGGAAAGGGAAGGATTTGGATTTCACATCTCATGTTATAGGATGGTTCTCATGTTTGGTTTTAGAAGCATTGAGATATCACATCTCATGCTATCGGAAGGGTCTCAGGTTTGGTAAGGGAAGGATTTGGATTTCACATGTTATAGGATAGTTCTCAGGTTTGGTTTTAGAAGCATTAAGATATAACATCTCATGCTATAGGAAGGGTCTCAGGTTTGGAATGGGAAGGAGTTGGATATCCCATCTCATGCTAAAGGAAAGGTCTCAGGTTTGGAAGGGGAAGGATTTGGATCTCACATCTCATGTTTTAGGACGGGTCTCAGGTTTGGTATTAGAAGCATTGAAATATCACATCTCATGGTATAGGAAGGGTCTCAGGATTGGAATGGGAAGGAGTTGGATATCACATTGAATGGGAAGGAGTTTGATATCACATCTCAAGCTATAGGAAGGGTCTCAGGTTTGGAAAGGGAATGATTTGGATTTCACATCTCATGTTATAGGATGGTTCTTATGTTTGGTTTTAGAAGCATTGAGATATCACATCTCATGCTATCGGAAGGGTCTCAGGTTTGGAATGGGAAGGAGTTTGATATCACATCTCATGTTATAGGAAGGATCTCAGGTTTGGTATTAGAAGCATTGAGATATCACATCTCATGCTATAGGAAGGGTCTCAGGTTTGGTATAAGCATTGAGATATCCCATCTCATGCTATAGGAAGGGTCTCACAATTGGAATCGGAAGGAGTTGTATATGACATCTCATGCTATAGGAAGGGTCTCAGGTTTGGTATAAGCATTGAGATATCACATCTCTTCTATCGGAAGGGTCTCAGGATTGGAATGGGAAGGAGTTGGATATCCCATCTCGTTATAGGAAGGGTCTCAGGTTTGGTATTAGAAGCATTGAGATATCACATCTCATGCTATAGGAAGGGTCTCAGGATTGGAAGGGGAAGGATTTGGATATCACATCTCATGTTATAGGACCGTCTCAGTATT
This sequence comes from Ambystoma mexicanum, assembly GCF_040938575.1. Lineage (NCBI taxonomy): Eukaryota > Metazoa > Chordata > Amphibia > Caudata > Ambystomatidae > Ambystoma > Ambystoma mexicanum. The sequence goes on from NW_027182477.1 coordinate 836,364, forward strand.
GGTATTAGAAGCATTGAGATATCAAGTCTCATGGTATAGGACGGGTCTCAGAATTGGAATGGGAAGGAGTTGGATATCACATCTCAAGCTATAGGAAGGGTCTCAGGATTGGAATGGAAGGAGTTTGATATCACATCTCATGCCATGGTATGGGTCTCAGGTTTTGTAGAAGCATTGTGATATCACATCTCATGCTATCGGAAGGGTCTCAGGATTGGAATGGGAAGGAGTTTGATATCACATCTCAAGCTATAGGAAGGGTCTCAGGTTTGGTATAAGCATTGAGATATCACATCTCTTCTATCGGAAGGGTCTCAGGATTGGAATGGGAAGGAGTTGGATATCCCATCTCGTTATAGGAAGGGTCTCAGGTTTGGTATTAGAGGCATTGAGATATCACATCTCATGCTATAGGAAGGGTCTCAGGATTGGAAGGGGAAGGATTTGGATATCACATCTCATGTTATAGGACCATCTCAGTTTTGGTATTAGAAGCATTGAGATATCAAGTCTCATGATATAGGACGGGTCTCAGAATTGGAATGGGAAGGACTTGGATATCACATCTCATGATAAAGGAAGGGTCTAAGGTTTGGAAGGGGAAGGATTTGAATATCACATCTCATGTTATTGGACCGGTCTCAGGTTCGGTATTAGAAGCATTGAGATATCAAGTCTCATGGTATAGGACGGGAGTTTGATATCACATCTTATGCCATGGTATGGGTCTCAGGTTTTGTAGAAGCATTGGGATATCACATCTCATGCTATCGGAAGGGTATCAGGATTGGATTTGGAAGGAGTTGGATATCCCATCTCATGCTATAGGAAGGGTCTCAGGTTGGAATGGGAAGGAGTTGGATATCACATCTCATGTTATAGGAAGGGTCTCAGGATTGGAATGGGAAGGACTTGGATATCACATCTCATGCTGTAGGAAGGCTCTCAGGTTTGGAAAGGGAAGGAGTTGGATATCACATTTTGATGTTAGAGGTAGGATCTCAGGTTTGGTATTAGAGGCATTGAGATATCACATCTCATGCTATCAGAAGGGTATCAGGATTGGAATGGGAAGGAGTTGGATATCACATCTCATGCTAAAGGGAGGGTCTCAGGTTTGGAAGGGGAAGGATTTGGATATCACATCTCATGTTATAGGAAGGATCTCTGGTTTGGTATTAGAAGCATTGAGATATCACATCTCATGCTATCGGAAGGGTCTCAGGTTTGGTATTAGAAGCATTGAGATATCACATCTCATGCTATAGGAAGGGTCTCAGGATTGGAATGGGAAGGAGTTGGATATCACATCTCAAGCTATCTCAGGATTGGAATGGGAAGGAGTTTGATATCACATCTCAAGCTATAGGAAGGGTCTCAGGTTTGGAAAGGGAAGGATTTGGATTTCACTTCTCATGTTATAGGATGGTTCTCATGTTTGGTTTTAGAAGCATTGAGATATCACATCTCATGCTATCGGAAGGGTCTCAGGTTTGGTAAGGGAAGGATTTGGATTTCACATGTTATAGGATAGTTCTCAGGTTTGGTTTTAGAAGCATTAAGATATAACATCTCATGCTATAGGAAGGGTCTCAGGTTTGGAATGGGAAGGAGTTGGATATCCCATCTCATGCTAAAGGAAAGGTCTCAGGTTTGGAAGGGGAAGGATTTGGATCTCACATCTCATGTTTTAGGACGGGTCTCAGGTTTGGTATTAGAAGCATTGAAATATCACATCTCATGGTATAGGAAGGGTCTCAGGATTGGAATGGGAAGGAGTTGGATATCACATTGAATGGGAAGGAGTTTGATATCACATCTCAAGCTATAGGAAGGGTCTCAGGTTTGGAAAGGGAATGATTTGGATTTCACATCTCATGTTATAGGATGGTTCTTATGTTTGGTTTTAGAAGCATTGAGATATCACATCTCATGCTATCGGAAGGGTCTCAGGTTTGGAATGGGAAGGAGTTTGATATCACATCTCATGTTATAGGAAGGATCTCAGGTTTGGTATTAGAAGCATTGAGATATCACATCTCATGCTATAGGAAGGGTCTCAGGTTTGGTATAAGCATTGAGATATTCCATCTCATGCTATAGGAAGGGTCTCACAATTGGAATCGGAAGGAGTTGTATATGACATCTCATGCTATAGGAAGGGTCTCAGGTTTGGTATAAGCATTGAGATATCACATCTCTTCTATCGGAAGGGTCTCAGGATTGGAATGGGAAGGAGTTGGATATCCCATCTCGTTATAGGAAGGGTCTCAGGTTTGGTATCAGAAGCATTGAGATATCACATCTCATGCTATAGGAAGGGTCTCAGGATTGGAAGGGGAAGGATTTGGATATCACATCTCATGTTATAGGACCGTCTCAGTATTGGTATTAGAAGCATTGAGATATCAAGTCTCATGGTATAGGACGGGTCTCAGAATTGGAATGGGAAGGAGTTGGATATCACATCTCAAGCTATAGGAAGGGTCTCAGGTTTGGTATAAGCATTGAGATATTCCATCTCATGCTATAGGAAGGGTCTCACAATTGGAATCGGAAGGAGTTGTATATGACATCTCATGCTATAGGAAGGGTCTCAGGTTTGGTATAAGCATTGAGATATCACATCTCTTCTATCGGAAGGGTCTCAGGATTGGAATGGGAAGGAGTTGGATATCCCATCTCGTTATAGGAAGGGTCTCAGGTTTGGTATCAGAAGCATTGAGATATCACATCTCATGCTATAGGAAGGGTCTCAGGATTGGAAGGGGAAGGATTTGGATATCACATCTCATGTTATAGGACCGTCTCAGTATTGGTATTAGAAGCATTGAGATATCAAGTCTCATGGTATAGGACGGGTCTCAGAATTGGAATGGGAAGGAGTTTGATATCACATCTCATGCCATGGTATGGGTCTCAGGTTTTGTAGAAGCATTGTGATATCACATCTCATGCTATCGGAAGGGTCTCAGGATTGGAATGGGAAGGAGTTTGATATCACATCTCAAGCTATAGGAAGGGTCTCAGGTTTGGAAAGGGAAGGATTTGGATTTCACATCTCATGTTATAGGATGGTTCTCATGTTTGGTTTTAGAAGCATTGAGATATCACATCTCATGCTATTGGAAGGGTCTCAGGTTTGGAAAGGGAAGGATTTGGATTTCACATGTTATAGGATAGTTCTCAGGTTTGGTTTTAGAAGCATTAAGATATAACATCTCATGCTATAGGAAGGGTCTCAGGTTTGGAATGGGAAGGAGTTGGATATCCCATCTCATGCTAAAGGAAAGGTCTCAGGTTTGGAAGGGGAAGGATTTGGATCTCACATCTCATGTTTTAGGACGGGTCTCAGGTTTGGTATTAGAAGCATTGAGATATCACATCTCATGGTATAGGAAGGGTCTCAGGATTGGAATGGGAAGGAGTTGGATATCACATTGAATGGGAAGGAGTTTGATATCACATCTCAAGCTATAGGAAGGGTCTCAGGATTGGAATGGGAAGAAGTTTGATATCACATCTCATGCCATGGTATGGGTCTCGGGTTTTGTAGAGGATTGGGATATCACATCTCATGCTATCGGAAGGGTATCAGGATTGGATTTGGAAGGAGTTGGATATCCCATCTCATGCTATAGGAAGGGTCATCAGGTTTGGTATAAGCATTGAGATATCACATCTCTGCTATCGGAAGGGTCTCAGGATAGGAATGGGAAGGAGTTGGATATCACATTGAATGGGAAGGAGTTTGATATCACATCTCAAGCTATAGGAAGGGTCTCAGGTTTGGAAAGGGAATGATTTGGATTTCACATCTCATGTTATAGGATGGTTCTTATGTTTGGTTTTAGAAGCATTGAGATATCACATCTCATGCTATCGTAAGGGTCTCAGGTTTGGAATGGGAAGGAGTTTGATATCACATCTCATGTTATAGGAAGGATCTCAGGTTTGGTATTAGAAGCATTGAGATATCACATCTCATGCTATAGGAAGGGTCTCAGGTTTGGTATAAGCATTGAGATATCCCATCTCATGCTATAGGAAGGGTCTCACAATTGGAATTGGAAGGAGTTGTATATGACATCTCATGCTATAGGAAGGGTCTCACGTTTGGTATAAGTATTGAGATATCACATCTCTTCTATCGGAAGGGTCTCAGGATTGGAATGGAAAGGAGTTGGATATCCCATCTCGTTATAGGAAGGGTCTCAGGTTTGGTATTAGAGGCATTGAGATATCACATCTCATGCTATAGGAAGGGTCTCAGGATTGGAAGGGGAAGGATTTGGATATCACATCTCATGTTATAGGACCGTCTCAGTTTTGGTATTAGAAGCATTGAGATATCAAGTCTCATGGTATAGGACGGGTCTCAGAATTGGAATGGGAAGGAGTTGGATATCACATCTCAAGCCATGGTATGGGTCTCAGGTTTTGTAGAAGCATTGGGATATCACATCTCATGCTATCGGAAGGGTATCAGGATTGGATTTGGAAGGAGTTGGATATCCCATCTCATGCTATAGGAAGGGTCTAAGGTTGGAATGGGAAGGAGTTGGATATCACATCTCATGTTATAGGAAGGGTCTCAGGATTGGAATGGGAAGGACTTGGATATCACATCTCATTCTATAGGAAGGCTCTCAGGGTTGGAAGGGGAAGGAGTTGGATATCACATTTCATGTTAGAGGTAGGATCTCAGGTTTGGTATTAGAGGCATTGAGATATCACATCTCATGCTATCAGAAGGGTCTCAGGATTGGAATGGGAAGGAGTTGGATATCACATCTCATGCTAAAGGGAGGGTCTAAGGTTTGGAAGGGGAAGGATTTGGATATCACATCTCATGTTATAGGAACGATCTCAGGTTTGGTATTAGAAGCATTGAGATATCACATCTCATGCTATCGGAAGGTTCTCAGGTTTGGTATAAGCATTGAGATATCACATCTCTGCTATCAGAAGGGTCTCAGGATTGGAATGCGAAGGACTTGGATATCACATCTCATGTTATAGGAAGGATCTCAGGATTGGAATGGGAAGGATTTGGATATCACATCTCTGCTATAGGAAGGGTCTCAGGAATGGAATGGGAAGGACTTGGATATCACATCTCATGATAAAGGAAGGGTCTAAGGTTTGGAAGGGGAAGGATTTAGATATCACATCTCATGTTATTGGACCGGTCTCAGGTTTGGTATTAGAAGCATTGAGATATCAAGTCTCATGGTATAGGACGGGAGTTTGATATCACATCTCATGCCATGGTATGGGTCTCAGGTTTTGTAGAAGCATTGGGATATCACATCTCATGCTATCGGAAGGGTATCACGATTGGATTTGGAAGGAGTTGGATATCCCATCTCATGCTATAGGAAGGGTCTCAGGTTGGAATGGGAAGGAGTTGGATATCACATCTCATGTTATAGGAAGGGTCTCAGGATTGTAATGGGAAGGATTTGGATATCACATCTCATGCTGTAGGAAGGCTCTCAGGTTTGGAAAGGGAAGGAGTTGGATATCACATTTCATGTTAGAGGTAGGATCTCAGGTTTGGTATTAGAGGCATTGAGATATCACATCTCATGCTATCAGAAGGGTATCAGGATTGGAATGGGAAGGAGTTGGATATCACATCTCATGCTAAAGCGAGGGTCTCAGGTTTGGAAGGGGAAGGATTTGGATATCACATCTCATGTTATAGGAAGGATCTCAGGTTTGGTATTAGAAGCATTGAGATATCACATCTCATGCTATCGGAAGGATCTCAGGTTTGGTATTAGAAGCATTGAGATATCACATCTCATGCTATAGGAAGGGTCTCAGGATTGGAATGGGAAGGAGTTGGATATCACATCTCATGTTATAGGAAGGATCTCAGGTTTGGTATTAGAAGCATTGAGATATCAGATCTCATGCTATCGGAAGGGTCTCAGGATTGGAATGGGAAGGACTTAGATATCACATCTCATGCTATATGGAGGGTCTCAGTTTTGATATTAGAAGCATTGAGATATCACATCTCATGCTATCGGAAGGGTCTCAGGATTGGAATGGGAGGAGCTGGATATCACATCTCATGCTAAAGGAAGGGTCTCAGGTTTGGAAGGGGAAGGATTTGGATATCACATCTCATGTTATAGGACGGGTCTCAGGTTTGGTATTAGAAGCATTGAGATATCACATCTCATGCTATAGGAAGTGTCTCAGGATTGGAATGGGAAGGAGTTGGATATCACATGTCATGCTATAGGAAGGGTTTCAGGTTTGGTAGAAGCATTGAGATATCACATCTCATGCTATAGGAAGAGTCTCAGGTTTGGGAAGGGAAGGATTTGGATTTCACATCTCATGTTATAGGATGGTTCTCATGTTTGGTTTTTGAAGCATTGAGATATCACATCTCATGCTATCGGAAGGGTCTCAGGTTTGGAATGGGAAGGAGTTTGATATCACATCTCATGTTATAGGAAGGATCTCAGGTTTGGTATTAGAAGCATTGAGATATCACATCTCATGCTATAGGAAGGGTCTCAGGATTGGAATGGGAAGGAGTTGGATACCACATCTCATGCTATAGGGAGGGTCTCAGTTTTGATATTAGAAGCATTGAGATATCACATATGCTATTGGAAGGGTCTCAGTATTGGAATTGGAAGGAGTTGGATATCACATCTCATGCTATAGGGAGGTTCTCAGGTTTGATATTAGAAGCATTGAGATATCACATCTCATGCTATCGGAAGGGTCTCAGGATTGGAATGGGAAGGAGTTGGATATCACATCTCATGCTAAAGGAAAGGTCTCAGGTTTGGAAGAGGAAGGATTTGGATCTCACATCTCATGTTTTAGGACGGGTCTCAGGTTTGGTATTAGAAGCATTGAGATATCACATCTCATGGTATAATAAGGGTCTCAGGATTGGAATGGGAAGGAGTTGGATATCACATCTCAAGCTATCTCAGGATTGGAATGGGAAGGAGTTTGATATCACATCTCAAGCTATAGGAAGGGTCTCAGGTTTGGGAAGGGAAGGATTTGGATTTCACATCTCATGTTATAGGATGGTTCTCATGTTTGGTTTTAGAAGCATTGAGATATCACATCTCATGCTATCGGAAGGGTCTCAGGTTTGGAATGAGAAGGAGTTGGATATCACATCTCATGTTATAGGAAGGATCTCAGGTTTGGTATTAGAAGCATTGAGATATCACATCTCATGCTATAGGAAGGGTCTCAGGTTTGTTATAAGCATTGAGATATCCCATCTCATGCTATAGGAAGGGTCTCACAATTGGAATCGGAAGGAGTTGTATATGACATCTCATGCTATAGGAAGGGTCTCAGGTTTGGTATAAGCATTGAGATATCACATCTCTTCTATCGGAAGGGTCTCAGGATTGGAATGGGAAGGAGTTGGATATCCCATCTCGTTATAGGAAGGGTCTCAGGTTTGGTATTAGAAGCATTGAGATATCACATCTCATGCTATAGGAAGGGTCTCAGGATTGGAAGGGGAAGGATTTGGATATCACATCTCATGTTATAGGACCGTCTCAGTATTGGTATTAGAAGCATTGAGATATCAAGTCTCATGGTATAGGACGGGTCTCAGAATTGGAATGGGAAGGAGTTGGATATCACATCTCAAGCTATAGGAAGGGTCTCAGGATTGGAATGGGAAGGAGTTTGATATCACATCTCATGCCATGGTATGGGTCTCAGGTTTTGTAGAAGCATTGTGATATCACATCTCATGCTATCGGAAGGGTCTCAGGATTGGAATGGGAAGGAGTTTGATATCACATCTCAAGCTATAGGAAGGGTCTCAGGTTTGGAAAGGGAAGGATTTGGATTTCACATCTCATGTTATAGGATGGTTCTCATGTTTGGTTTTAGAAGCATTGAGATATCACATCTCATGCTATTGGAAGGGTCTCAGGTTTGGAAAGGGAAGGATTTGGATTTCACATGTTATAGGATAGTTCTCAGGTTTGGTTTTAGAAGCATTAAGATATAACATCTCATGCTATAGGAAGGGTCTCAGGTTTGGAATGGGAAGGAGTTGGATATCCCATCTCATGCTAAAGGAAAGGTCTCAGGTTTGGAAGGGGAAGGATTTGGATCTCACATCTCATGTTTTAGGACGGGTCTCAGGTTTGGTATTAGAAGCATTGAGATATCACATCTCATGGTATAGGAAGGGTCTCAGGATTGGAATGGGAAGGAGTTGGATATCACATTGAATGGGAAGGAGTTTGATATCACATCTCAAGCTATAGGAAGGGTCTCAGGATTGGAATGGGAAGAAGTTTGATATCACATCTCATGCCATGGTATGGGTCTCGGGTTTTGTAGAGGATTGGGATATCACATCTCATGCTATCGGAAGGGTATCAGGATTGGATTTGGAAGGAGTTGGATATCCCATCTCATGCTATAGGAAGGGTCATCAGGTTTGGTATAAGCATTGAGATATCACATCTCTGCTATCGGAAGGGTCTCAGGATAGGAATGGGAAGGAGTTGGATATCACATTGAATGGGAAGGAGTTTGATATCACATCTCAAGCTATAGGAAGGGTCTCAGGTTTGGAAAGGGAATGATTTGGATTTCACATCTCATGTTATAGGATGGTTCTTATGTTTGGTTTTAGAAGCATTGAGATATCACATCTCATGCTATCGGAAGGGTCTCAGGTTTGGAATGGGAAGGAGTTTGATATCACATCTCATGTTATAGGAAGGATCTCAGGTTTGGTATTAGAAGCATTGAGATATCACATCTCATGCTATAGGAAGGGTCTCAGGTTTGGTATAAGCATTGAGATATCCCATCTCATGCTATAGGAAGGGTCTCACAATTGGAATTGGAAGGAGTTGTATATGACATCTCATGCTATAGGAAGGGTCTCACGTTTGGTATAAGCATTGAGATATCACATCTCTTCTATCGGAAGGGTCTCAGGATTGGAATGGGAAGGAGTTGGATATCCCATCTCGTTATAGGAAGGGTCTCAGGTTTGGTATTAGAGGCATTGAGATATCACATCTCATGCTATAGGAAGGGTCTCAGGATTGGAAGGGGAAGGATTTGGATATCACATCTCATGTATAGGACCGTCTCAGTTTTGGTATTAGAAGCATTGAGATATCAAGTCTCATGGTATAGGACGGGACTCAGAATTGGAATGGGAAGGACTTGGATATCACATCTCATGATAAAGGAAGGGTCTAAGGTTTGGAAGGGGAAGGATTTGAATATCACATCTCATGTTATTGGACCGGTCTCAGGTTCGGTATTAGAAGCATTGAGATATCAAGTCTCATGGTATAGGACGGGAGTTTGATATCACATTTTATCCCATGGTATGGGTCTCAGGTTTTGTAGAAGCATTGGGATATCACATCTCATGCTATCGGAAGGGTATCAGGATTGGATTTGGAAGGAGTTGGATATCCCATCTCATGCTATAGGAAGGGTCTCAGGTTGGAATGGGAAGGAGTTGGATATCACATCTCATGTTATAGGAAGGGTCTCAGGATTGGAATGGGAAGGAGTTTGATATCACATCTCATGCCATGGTATGGGTCTCAGGTTTTGTAGAGGCATTGGGATATCACATCTCATGCTATCGGAAGGGTATCAAGATTGGATTTGGAAGGAGTTGGATATCCCATCTCATGCTATAGGAAGGGTCTAAGGTTGGAATGGGAAGGAGTTGGATATCACATCTCATGTTATAGGAAGGGTCTCAGGATTGGAATGGGAAGGACTTGGATATCACATCTCATTCTATAGGAAGTCTCTCAGGGTTGGAAGGGGAAGGCGTTGGATATCACATTTCATGTTAGAGGTAGGATCTCAGGTTTGGTATTAGAGGCATTGAGATATCACATCTCATGCTATCAGAAGGGTCTCAGGATTGGAATGAGAAGGAGTTGGATATCACATCTTATGCTAAAGGGAGGGTCTAAGGTATGGAAGGGGAGGGATTTGGATATCACATCTCATGTTATAGGAAGGATCTCAGGTTTGGTATTAGAAGCATTGAGATATCACATCTCATGCTATCGGAAGGGTCTCAGGTTTGGTATAAGCATTGAGATATCACATCTCTGCTATCGGAAGGGTCTCAGGATTGGAATGGGAAGGACTTGGATATCACAATTCATGTTATAGGAAGGGTCTCAGGTTTGGTATTAGAAGCATTGAGATATCACATCTCATGCTATAGGAAGGGTCTCAGGATTGGAATGGGAAGGACTTGGATATCACATCTCATGTTACAACAGTAGCATTGACTTCCTTGCCGTAACTGAAACCTGGCTCCATGAGGCAGCAGGACCCTCACTGATGCTAGCCATACCTGACAACTACCAGATCCACAGAGTAGACAGACCCAATGCTAAAGGCGGTGGCCTAGCAATCATCGCGAAAACCACCTTGCCTATCCGACTCACCACCTCACACCCCTGTGCTTCCTGCGAAGTACTCTCAGCTAAAATGCAACTCTCTAACAATCGCACGCTAGCCATTCACCTGATCTACAGGCCCCCAGGCCCCCTGGCAACCTTTGAAGATGACCCTACTACCCGCATAGCGAACAATACTCAAAAACACTCGCAAACGCTGCTGATGGGTGACTTCAACATCGGTTTCAATGAGCCAGGCAATAAAAATGCCCTTTCTATAACATCTATCCTAAATGACCAAGGCCTTACCCAAAAAGTTCTCTCCCCCACACATGCTAAAGGCAGAACCCTTGATTGGGTCTCAGAACTCAACTGTAACATAGTCATTACTGCCATCACCCCTCAACTATGGACTGACCACTTTCTAATAAATTTCACTGCCACACTTGACCTCCCCAGCCCCAAAACTATCAAAATTATACCACCTCTCCCTACCAGAAGTAAAAAAGATATCACTACAGAAAAACTTATCCCCCTCCTCCTGCCCACTATTAACGGTCTGAAGGACAACACCGACACAGACACACTAGTAGACACCTTTAACAAAGCTATGTCTCACACACTAGACAGCATTGCACCTGCAAAACTACGCAAAGCTAAGCAAGAAGCCCACCTCAATGCCTGGTTCACCCCCCAGCTTAAGGACTTCAGAAAGCAGAAACGAAAACTCCAAACCATCTGGCGTATTTCGCCCACCAACGACAACAAAGCCAAGCTAACCCAAGCTACAAAACTTTACAAGTCTGAAATTATCAACACTAAAAAAAACGTATTCAATGACAGAATTACCAATGCCAAATCGAATACCAAGGAACTATTTGCCATCCTCCGGGAAATGGAATCCCCTATCCAACCATCTGACACGGTCCCAAAGGACAAGATATGGTGCACTAATATACAGAATGCCCTATCAAACAAAATCTCCACCCTCCAACTTAAAATATTGAATAAAAAAGACACCCTCTCTCATACTGATCAACAAGTGCCTCCAGTAACTGAACCTATCACTATCCCCCCTTTTAGCTTTAAACCCATCTCCATCATTGACACTGAAAAGGCTATCCTCTCACTGAATCCCTCTAACTGTAAGGGCGACAGCTGCCCAGCTCAAATAATAAAGGACGCTGCCAGAGACTTAGCCCCTTTCATCTCGAAGCTTATCAACTCATCCTTCAAATCCAACACAGTGCCAGCCAACTTAAAAGAATCCTGGGTCCTCCCCCTTCTCAAAAAACAAACCCTCGATCCATCTATCCCGACTAACTATAGGCCTATCACCACGGTACCCTTCCTACAAAAAATTATCGACAGAGTAGCCTATCTCCAAATTCAAGAGTACCTAGAAGCTAATCATCTTCTAGGCTCGCGCCAATCGGGCTTCCGCCCCCTCCATGGCACGGAAACAGCCCTGCTAGATCTCAAAACCAAAATGGAGGAATTTAAGGATAATGGGAAAACAGCGCTGCTACTCTTACTGGACTTGTCAGCAGCTTTTGATCTGGTGGACCATGCAGTCTTATGCAACCACCTCAAGCTGGCTGCCAACTTCACAGGAGACGCTATAGCATGGGTCCAATCCTTTCTAGCCAACCGGACTATGAGAGTGTTCTCCTCTTCCACTTGTGCTGACCCTATCCAAATCACATGTGGAGTCCCACAGGGTTCCTGTGTCTCACCCACTATGTACAATATCTTCACCAAGCCATTGTTCGACAAGTTGGACAGACTGGGCGTCACCTACACTAATTACGCAGATGACACCCAGATCCTCATTCCCCTTTCGGGCAACTATGCAGTGGACTTGGCTCTGGTGAACAAAATTTACATCCTCATTCAAGCATGGATGGCCACACATGGCCTCTGCCTGAACGACGATAAAACTGAAATCCTGCTCCTCGGTTCAGACCTCAAATTATCCAAACTCACCCCGGACTATACCTCATTTAACATTGATAACAATACTTTCAAGGTTATGCGCGAGGTCAAAACGTTGGGTTTTTACCTCGACTCAGCTCTCACCCTCAAAAAACAAGTGAACTCCCTTGCCTCCTCAACCACCTACACGTGTAAACTCATCCGTGCCGCCAGACCCTTCCTGTCCAGTGCCAGCTGCCTCACCTTGGCCAATGCCCTTGTCATGTCCAGACTGGACTATTGCAACGCCTTATACTCAGGTGCCAACAAGTCGGTCACTGACAAACTCCAGAGATTACAAAATAACGCTCTTAGAGCAGCTCTGAACATCCCACGCAGAGAACATATCTCCAAACACCGGACAGAAGCCCATTGGCTAAAAATAAAGGACAGAATCCTACTTAAAACTATTTCCCTCACTTCTAAATGCCTCAACAATCAAGCACCCCCCTACCTAGCGGAAAGAATCAACTGGAGACCCTCTAACCGACTGACGAGATCTGCCAACACCTTCCTACTGGAAGTCCCCAGATTCAAACTTACGACAGCGGGCGGTGCTAGCTTCCCAGTTAGAGCTGCACAATCATGGAACACACTCCCATCCGACCTTACATGCCCTTTACCCTACACAAGATTCATATCCTACGCTCTCAAATGGCTGCACAACAACGACATGCTACGACCCTCACCCTAGCGGAAACGGTACAACCTGTTAAAATGTTACTCTTATGCGCTTAACCCTGTTATTTTATATGCATTGTATCACCCACTGTAAGTGACCACTGTTTTGCTGTGTTAGCCTGTGTCAGGCATTGTAACTAAGTTTCGAGTCCTCTTGTACTGCTGCGCCCAGATGCCCACGGGCTGGAGCGCATTACCAAATAAATAAACAAACAAACAAACATAGGAAGGGTCTCAGGTTTGGTATTAGAAGCATTGAGATATCACATCTCATGCTATAGGAAGGGTCTCAGGAATGGAATGGGAAGGACTTGGATATCAAATCTCATGATAAAGGAAGGGTCTAAGGTTTGGAAGGGGAAGGATTTGAATATCACATCTCATGTTATTGGACCGGTCTCAGGTTCGGTATTAGAAGCATTGAGATATCAAGTCTCATGGTATAGGACGGGAGTTTGATATCACATCTTATGCCATGGTATGGGTCTCAGGTTTTGTAGAAGCATTGGGATATCACATCTCATGCTATCGGAAGGGTATCAGGATTGGATTTGGAAGGAGTTGGATATCCCATCTCATGCTATAGGAAGGGTCTCAGGTTGGAATGGGAAGGAGTTGGATATCACATCTCATGTTATAGGAAGGGTCTCAGGATTGGAATGGGAAGGACTTGGATATCACATCTCATGCTGTAGGAAGGCTCTCAGGTTTGGAAAGGGAAGGAGTTGGATATCACATTTTGATGTTAGAGGTAGGATCTCAGGTTTGGTATTAGAGGCATTGAGATATCACATCTCATGCTATCAGAAGGGTATCAGGATTGGAATGGGAAGGAGTTGGATATCACATCTCATGCTAAAGGGAGGGTCTCAGGTTTGGAAGGGGAAGGATTTGGATATCACATCTCATGTTATAGGAAGGATCTCTGGTTTGGTATTAGAAGCATTGAGATATCACATCTCATGCTATCGGAAGGATCTCAGGTTTGGTATTAGAAGCATTGAGATATCACATCTCATGCTATAGGAAGGGTCTCAGGATTGGAATGGGAAGGAGTTGGATATCACATCTCAAGCTATCTCAGGATTGGAATGGGAAGGAGTTTGATATCACATCTCAAGCTATAGGAAGGGTCTCAGGTTTGGAAAGGGAAGGATTTGGATTTCACATCTCATGTTATAGGATGGTTCTCATGTTTGGTTTTAGAAGCATTGAGATATCACATCTCATGCTATCGGAAGGGTCTCAGGTTTGGTAAGGGAAGGATTTGGATTTCACATGTTATAGGATAGTTCTCAGGTTTGGTTTTAGAAGCATTAAGATATAACATCTCATGCTATAGGAAGGGTCTCAGGTTTGGAATGGGAAGGAGTTGGATATCCCATCTCATGCTAAAGGAAAGGTCTCAGGTTTGGAAGGGGAAGGATTTGGATCTCACATCTCATGTTTTAGGACGGGTCTCAGGTTTGGTATTAGAAGCATTGAAATATCACATCTCATGGTATAGGAAGGGTCTCAGAATTGGAATGGGAAGGAGGTGGATATCACATTGAATGGGAAGGAGTTTGATATCACATCTCAAGCTATAGGAAGGGTCTCAGGTTTGGAAAGGGAATGATTTGGATTTCACATCTCATGTTATAGGATGGTTCTTATGTTTGGTTTTAGAAGCATTGAGATATCACATCTCATGCTATCGGAAGGGTCTCAGGTTTGGAATGGGAAGGAGTTTGATATCACATCTCATGTTATAGGAAGGATCTCAGGTTTGGTATTAGAAGCATTGAGATATCACATCTCATGCTATAGGAAGGGTCTCAGGTTTGGTATAAGCATTGAGATATCCCATCTCATGCTATAGGAAGGGTCTCACAATTGGAATCGGAAGGAGTTGTATATGACATCTCATGCTATAGGAAGGGTCTCAGGTTTGGTATAAGCATTGAGATATCACATCTCTTCTATCGGAAGGGTCTCAGGATTGGAATGGGAAGGAGTTGGATATCCCATCTCGTTATAGGAAGGGTCTCAGGTTTGGTATTAGAAGCATTGAGATATCACATCTCATGCTATAGGAAGGGTCTCAGGATTGGAAGGGGAAGGATTTGGATATCACATCTCATGTTATAGGACCGTCTCAGTATTGGTATTAGAAGCATTGAGATATCAAGTCTCATGGTATAGGACGGGTCTCAGAATTGGAATGGGAAGGAGTTGGATATCACATCTCAAGCTATAGGAAGGGTCTCAGGATTGGAATGGGAAGGAGTTTGATATCACATCTCATGCCATGGTATGGGTCTCAGGTTTTGTAGAAGCATTTTGATATCACATCTCATGCTATCGGAAGGGTCTCAGGATTGGAATGGGAAGGAGTTTGATATCACATCTCAAGCTATAGGAAGGGTCTCAGGTTTGGAAAGGGAAGGATTTGGATTTCACATCTCATGTTATAGGATGGTTCTCATGTTTGGTTTTAGAAGCATTGAGATATCACATCTCATGCTATTGGAAGGGTCTCAGGTTTGGAAAGGGAAGGATTTGGATTTCACATGTTATAGGATAGTTCTCAGGTTTGGTTTTAGAAGCATTAAGATATAACATCTCATGCTATAGGAAGGGTCTCAGGTTTGGAATGGGAAGGAGTTGGATATCCCATCTCATGCTAAAGGAAAGGTCTCAGGTTTGGAAGGGGAAGGATTTGGATCTCACATCTCATGTTTTAGGACGGGTCTCAGGTTTGGTATTAGAAGCATTGAGATATCACATCTCATGGTATAGGAAGGGTCTCAGGATTGGAATGGGAAGGAGTTGGATATCACATTGAATGGGAAGGAGTTTGATATCACATCTCAAGCTATAGGAAGGGTCTCAGGATTGGAATGGGAAGAAGTTTGATATCACATCTCATGCCATGGTATGGGTCTCGGGTTTTGTAGAGGATTGGGATATCACATCTCATGCTATCGGAAGGGTATCAGGATTGGATTTGGAAGGAGTTGGATATCCCATCTCATGCTATAGGAAGGGTCATCAGGTTTGGTATAAGCATTGAGATATCACATCTCTGCTATCGGAAGGGTCTCAGGATAGGAATGGGAAGGAGTTGGATATCACATTGAATGGGAAGGAGTTTGATATCACATCTCAAGCTATAGGAAGGGTCTCAGGTTTGGAAAGGGAATGATTTGGATTTCACATCTCATGTTATAGGATGGTTCTTATGTTTGGTTTTAGAAGCATTGAGATATCACATCTCATGCTATCGGAAGGGTCTCAGGTTTGGAATGGGAAGGAGTTTGATATCACATCTCATGTTATAGGAAGGATCTCAGGTTTGGTATTAGAAGCATTGAGATATCACATCTCATGCTATAGGAAGGGTCTCAGGTTTGGTATAAGCATTGAGATATCCCATCTCATGCTATAGGAAGGGTCTCACAATTGGAATTGGAAGGAGTTGTATATGACATCTCATGCTATAGGAAGGGTCTCACGTTTGGTATAAGCATTGAGATATCACATCTCTTCTATCGGAAGGGTCTCAGGATTGGAATGGGAAGGAGTTTGATATCCCATCTCGTTATAGGAAGGGTCTCAGGTTTGGTATTAGAGGCATTGAGATATCACATCTCATGCTATAGGAAGGGTCTCAGGATTGGAAGGGGAAGGATTTGGATATCACATCTCATGTTATAGGACTGTCTCAGTTTTGGTATTAGAAGCATTGAGATATCAAGTCTCATGGTATAGGACGGGTCTCAGAATTGGAATGGGAAGGACTTGGATATCACATCTCATGATAAAGGAAGGGTCTAAGGTTTGGAAGGGGAAGGATTTGAATATCACATCTCATGTTATTGGACCGGGCTCAGGTTCGGTATTAGAAGCATTGAGATATCAAGTCTCATGGTATAGGACGGGAGTTTGATATCACATCTTATGCCATGGTATGGGTCTCAGGTTTTGTAGAAGCATTGGGATATCACATCTCATGCTATCGGAAGGGTATCAGGATTGGATTTGGAAGGAGTTGGATATCCCATCTCATGCTATAGGAAGGGTCTCAGGTTGGAATGGGAAGGAGTTGGATATCACATCTCATGTTATAGGAAGGGTCTCAGGATTGGAATGGGAAGGACTTGGATATCACATCTCATGCTGTAGGAAGGCTCTCAGGTTTGGAAAGGGAAGGAGTTGGATATCACATTTTGATGTTAGAGGTAGGATCTCAGGTTTGGTATTAGAGGCATTGAGATATCACATCTCATGCTATCAGAAGGGTATCAGGATTGGAATGGGAAGGAGTTGGATATCACATCTCATGCTAAAGGGAGGGTCTCAGGTTTGGAAGGGGAAGGATTTGGATATCACATCTCATGTTATAGGAAGGATCTCTGGTTTGGTATTAGAAGCATTGAGATATCACATCTCATGCTATCGGAAGGGTCTCAGGTTTGGTATTAGAAGCATTGAGATATCACATCTCATGCTATAGGAAGGGTCTCAGGATTGGAATGGGAAGGAGTTGGATATCACATCTCAAGCTATCTCAGGATTGGAATGGGAAGGAGTTTGATATCACATCTCAAGCTATAGGAAGGGTCTCAGGTTTGGAAAGGGAAGGATTTGGATTTCACATCTCATGTTATAGGATGGTTCTCATGTTTGGTTTTAGAAGCATTGAGATATCACATCTCATGCTATCGGAAGGGTCTCAGGTTTGGTAAGGGAAGGATTTGGATTTCACATGTTATAGGATAGTTCTCAGGTTTGGTTTTAGAAGCATTAAGATATAACATCTCATGCTATAGGAAGGGTCTCAGGTTTGGAATGGGAAGGAGTTGGATATCCCATCTCATGCTAAAGGAAAGGTCTCAGGTTTGGAAGGGGAAGGATTTGGATCTCACATCTCATGTTTTAGGACGGGTCTCAGGTTTGGTATTAGAATCATTGAAATATCACATCTCATGGTATAGGAAGGGTCTCAGGATTGGAATGGGAAGGAGTTGGATATCACATTGAATGGGAAGGAGTTTGATATCACATCTCAAGCTATAGGAAGGGTCTCAGGTTTGGAAAGGGAATGATTTGGATTTCACATCTCATGTTATAGGATGGTTCTTATGTTTGGTTTTAGAAGCATTGAGATATCACATCTCATGCTATCAGAAGGGTATCAGGTTTGGAATGGGAAGGAGTTTGATATCACATCTCATGTTATAGGAAGGATCTCAGGTTTGGTATTAGAAGCATTGAGATATCACATCTCATGCTATAGGAAGGGTCTCAGGTTTGGTATAAGCATTGAGATATCCCATCTCATGCTATAGGAAGGGTCTCACAATTGGAATCGGAAGGAGTTGTATATGACATCTCATGCTATAGGAAGGGTCTCAGGTTTGGTATAAGCATTGAGATATCACATCTCTTCTATCGGAAGGGTCTCAGGATTGGAATGGGAAGGAGTTGGATATCCCATCTCGTTATAGGAAGGGTCTCAGGTTTGGTATTAGAAGCATTGAGATATCACATCTCATGCTATAGGAAGGGTCTCAGGATTGGAAGGGGAAGGATTTGGATATCACATCTCATGTTATAGGACCGTCTCAGTATTGGTATTAGAAGCATTGAGATATCAAGTCTCATGGTATAGGACGGGTCTCAGAATTGGAATGGGAAGGAGTTGGATATCACATCTCAAGCTATAGGAAGGGTCTCAGGATTGGAATGGGAAGGGGTTTGATATCACATCTCATGCCATGGTATGGGTCTCAGGTTTTGTAGAAGCATTGTGATATCACATCTCATGCTATCGGAAGGGTCTCAGGATTGGAATGGGAAGGAGTTTGATATCACATCTCAAGCTATAGGAAGGGTCTCAGGTTTGGAAAGGGAAGGATTTGGATTTCACATCTCATGTTATAGGATGGTTCTCATGTTTGGTTTTAGAAGCATTGAGATATCACATCTCATGCTATTGGAAGGGTCTCAGGTTTGGAAAGGGAAGGATTTGGATTTCACATGTTATAGGATAGTTCTCAGGTTTGGTTTTAGAAGCATTAAGATATAACATCTCATGCTATAGGAAGGGTCTCAGGTTTGGAATGGGAAGGAGTTGGATATCCCATCTCATGCTAAAGGAAAGGTCTCAGGTTTGGAAGGGGAAGGATTTGGATCTCACATCTCATGTTTTAGGACGGGTCTCAGGTTTGGTATTAGAAGCATTGAGATATCACATCTCATGGTATAGGAAGGGTCTCAGGATTGGAATGGGAAGGAGTTGGATATCACATTGAATGGGAAGGAGTTTGATATCACATCTCAAGCTATAGGAAGGGTCTCAGGATTGGAATGGGAAGAAGTTTGATATCACATCTCATGCCATGGTATGGGTCTCGGGTTTTGTAGAGGATTGGGATATCACATCTCATGCTATCGGAAGGGTATCAGGATTGGATTTGGAAGGAGTTGGATATCCCATCTCATGCTATAGGAAGGGTCATCAGGTTTGGTATAAGCATTGAGATATCACATCTCTGCTATCGGAAGGGTCTCAGGATAGGAATGGGAAGGAGTTGGATATCACATTGAATGGGAAGGAGTTTGATATCACATCTCAAGCTATAGGAAGGGTCTCAGGTTTGGAAAGGGAATGATTTGGATTTCACATCTCATGTTATAGGATGGTTCTTATGTTTGGTTTTAGAAGCATTGAGATATCACATCTCATGCTATCGTAAGGGTCTCAGGTTTGGAATGGGAAGGAGTTTGATATCACATCTCATGTTATAGGAAGGATCTCAGGTTTGGTATTAGAAGCATTGAGATATCACATCTCATGCTATAGGAAGGGTCTCAGGTTTGGTATAAGCATTGAGATATCCCATCTCATGCTATAGGAAGGGTCTCACAATTGGAATTGGAAGGAGTTGTATATGACATCTCATGCTATAGGAAGGGTCTCATGTTTGGTATAAGCATTGAGATATCACATCTCTTCTATCGGAAGGGTCTCAGGATTGGAATGGAAAGGAGTTGGATATCCCATCTCTTTATAGGAAGGGTCTCAGGTTTGGTATTAGAGGCATTGAGATATCACATCTCATGCTATAGGAAGGGTCTCAGGATTGGAAGGGGAAGGATTTGGATATCACATCTCATGTTATAGGACCGTCTCAGTTTTGGTATTAGAAGCATTGAGATATCAAGTCTCATGGTATAGGACGGGTCTCAGAATTGGAATGGGAAGGAGTTGGATATCACATCTCAAGCCATGGTATGGGTCTCAGGTTTTGTAGAAGCATTGGGATATCACATCTCATGCTATCGGAAGGGTATCAGGATTGGATTTGGAAGGAGTTGGATATCCCATCTCATGCTATAGGAAGGGTCTAAGGTTGGAATGGGAAGGAGTTGGATATCACATCTCATGTTATAGGAAGGGTCTCAGGATTGGAATGGGAAGGACTTGGATATCACATCTCATTCTATAGGAAGGCTCTCAGGGTTGGAAGGGGAAGGAGTTGGATATCACATTTCATGTTAGAGGTAGGATCTCAGGTTTGGTATTAGAGGCATTGAGATATCACATCTCATGCTATCAGAAGGGTCTCAGGATTGGAATGGGAAGGAGTTGGATATCACATCTCATGCTAAAGGGAGGGTCTAAGGTTTGGAAGGGGAAGGATTTGGATATCACATCTCATGTTATAGGAACGATCTCAGGTTTGGTATTAGAAGCATTGAGATATCACATCTCATGCTATTGGAAGGTTCTCAGGTTTGGTATAAGCATTGAGATATCACATCTCTGCTATCAGAAGGGTCTCAGGATTGGAATGCGAAGGACTTGGATATCACATCTCATGTTATAGGAAGGATCTCAGGATTGGAATGGGAAGGATTTGGATATCACATCTCTGCTATAGGAAGGGTCTCAGGAATGGAATGGGAAGGACTTGGATATCACATCTCATGATAAAGGAAGGGTCTAAGGTTTGGAAGGGGAAGGATTTGGATATCACATCTCATGTTATTGGACCGGTCTCAGGTTTGGTATTAGAAGCATTGAGATATCAAGTCTCATGGTATAGGACGGGAGTTTGATATCACATCTCATGCCATGGTATGGGTCTCAGGTTTTGTAGAAGCATTGGGATATCACATCTCATGCTATCGGAAGGGTATCACGATTGGATTTGGAAGGAGTTGGATATCCCATCTCATGCTATAGGAAGGGTCTCAGGTTGGAATGGGAAGGAGTTGGATATCACATCTCATGTTATAGGAAGGGTCTCAGGATTGTAATGGGAAGGATTTGGATATCACATCTCATGCTGTAGGAAGGCTCTCAGGTTTGGAAAGGGAAGGAGTTGGATATCACATTTCATGTTAGAGGTAGGATCTCAGGTTTGGTATTAGAGGCATTGAGATATCACATCTCATGCTATCAGAAGGGTATCAGGATTGGAATGGGAAGGAGTTGGATATCACATCTCATGCTAAAGGGAGGGTCTCAGGTTTGGAAGGGGAAGGATTTGGATATCACATCTCATGTTATAGGAAGGATCTCAGGTTTGGTATTAGAAGCATTGAGATATCAGATCTCATGCTATCGGAAGGGTCTCAGGATTGGAATGGGAAGGACTTAGATATCACATCTCATGCTATATGGAGGGTCTCAGTTTTGATATTAGAAGCATTGAGATATCACATCTCATGCTATCGGAAGGGTCTCAGGATTGGAATGGGAGGAGCTGGATATCACATCTCATGCTAAAGGAAGGGTCTCAGGTTTGGAAGGGGAAGGATTTGGATATCACATCTCATGTTATAGGACGGGTCTCAGGTTTGGTATTAGAAGCATTGAGATATCACATCTCATGCTATAGGAAGTGTCTCAGGATTGGAATGGGAAGGAGTTGGATATCACATGTCATGCTATAGGAAGGGTTTCAGGTTTGGTAGAAGCATTGAGATATCACATCTCATGCTATAGGAAGAGTCTCAGGTTTGGGAAGGGAAGGATTTGGATTTCACATCTCATGTTATTCGATGGTTCTCATGTTTGGTTTTTGAAGCATTGAGATATCACATCTCATGCTATCGGAAGGGTCTCAGGTTTGGAATGGGAAGGAGTTTGATATCACATCTCATGTTATAGGAAGGATCTCAGGTTTGGTATTAGAAGCATTGAGATATCACATCTCATGCTATAGGAAGGGTCTCAGGATTGGAATGGGAAGGAGTTGGATACCACATCTCATGCTATAGGGAGGGTCTCAGTTTTGATATTAGAAGCATTGAGATATCACATATGCTATTGGAAGGGTCTCAGTATTGGAATTGGAAGGAGTTGGATATCACATCTCATGCTATAGGGAGGTTCTCAGGTTTGATATTAGAAGCATTGAGATATCACATCTCATGCTTTCGGAAGGGTCTCAGGATTGGAATGGGAAGGAGTTGGATATCACATCTCATGCTAAAGGAAAGGTCTCAGGTTTGGAAGAGGAAGGATTTGGATCTCACATCTCATGTTTTAGGACGGGTCTCAAGTTTGGTATTAGAAGCATTGAGATATCACATCTCATGGTATAATAAGGGTCTCAGGATTGGAATGGGAAGGAGTTGGATATCACATCTCAAGCTATCTCAGGATTGGAATGGGAAGGAGTTTGATATCACATCTCAAGCTATAGGAAGGGTCTCAGGTTTGGGAAGGGAAGGATTTGGATTTCACATCTCATGTTATAGGATGGTTCTCATGTTTGGTTTTAGAAGCATTGAGATATCACATCTCATGCTATCGGAAGGGTCTCAGGTTTGGAATGAGAAGGAGTTGGATATCACATCTCATGTTATAGGAAGGATCTCAGGTTTGGTATTAGAAGCATTGAGATATCACATCTCATGCTATAGGAAGGGTCTCAGGTTTGGTATAAGCATTGAGATATCCCATCTCATGCTATAGGAAGGGTCTCACAATTGGAATCGGAAGGAGTTGTATATGACATCTCATGCTATAGGAAGGGTCTCAGGTTTGGTATAAGCATTGAGATATCACATCTCTTCTATCGGAAGGGTCTCAGGATTGGAATGGGAAGGAGTTGGATATCCCATCTCGTTATAGGAAGGGTCTCAGGTTTGGTATTAGAAGCATTGAGATATCACATCTCATGCTATAGGAAGGGTCTCAGGATTGGAAGGGGAAGGATTTGGATATCACATCTCATGTTATAGGACCGTCTCAGTATTGGTATTAGAAGCATTGAGATATCAAGTCTCATGGTATAGGACGGGTCTCAGAATTGGAATGGGAAGGAGTTGGATATCACATCTCAAGCTATAGGAAGGGTCTCAGGATTGGAATGGGAAGGAGTTTGATATCACATCTCATGCCATGGTATGGGTCTCAGGTTTTGTAGAAGCATTGTGATATCACATCTCATGCTATCGGAAGGGTCTCAGGATTGGAATGGGAAGGAGTTTGATATCACATCTCAAGCTATAGGAAGGGTCTCAGGTTTGGAAAGGGAAGGATTTGGATTTCACATCTCATGTTATAGGATGGTTCTCATGTTTGGTTTTAGAAGCATTGAGATATCACATCTCATGCTATTGGAAGGGTCTCAGGTTTGGAAAGGGAAGGATTTGGATTTCACATGTTATAGGATAGTTCTCAGGTTTGGTTTTAGAAGCATTAAGATATAACATCTCATGCTATAGGAAGGGTCTCAGGTTTGGAATGGGAAGGAGTTGGATATCCCATCTCATGCTAAAGGAAAGGTCTCAGGTTTGGAAGGGGAAGGATTTGGATCTCACATCTCATGTTTTAGGACGGGTCTCAGGTTTGGTATTAGAAGCATTGAGATATCACATCTCATGGTATAGGAAGGGTCTCAGGATTGGAATGGGAAGGAGTTGGATATCACATTGAATGGGAAGGAGTTTGATATCACATCTCAAGCTATAGGAAGGGTCTCAGGATTGCAATGGGAAGAAGTTTGATATCACATCTCATGCCATGGTATGGGTCTCGGGTTTTGTAGAGGATTGGGATATCACATCTCATGCTATCGGAAGGGTATCAGGATTGGATTTGGAAGGAGTTGGATATCCCATCTCATGCTATAGGAAGGGTCATCAGGTTTGGTATAAGCATTGAGATATCACATCTCTGCTATCGGAAGGGTCTCAGGATAGGAATGGGAAGGAGTTGGATATCACATTGAATGGGAAGGAGTTTGATATCACATCTCAAGCTATAGGAAGGGTCTCAGGTTTGGAAAGGGAATGATTTGGATTTCACATCTCATGTTATAGGATGGTTCTTATGTTTGGTTTTAGAAGCATTGAGATATCACATCTCATGCTATCGGAAGGGTCTCAGGTTTGGAATGGGAAGGAGTTTGATATCACATCTCATGTTATAGGAAGGATCTCAGGTTTGGTATTAGAAGCATTGAGATATCACATCTCATGCTATAGGAAGGGTCTCAGGTTTGGTATAAGCATTGAGATATCCCATCTCATGCTATAGGAAGGGTCTCACAATTGGAATTGGAAGGAGTTGTATATGACATCTCATGCTATAGGAAGGGTCTCACGTTTGGTATAAGCATTGAGATATCACATCTCTTCTATCGGAAGGGTCTCAGGATTGGAATGGAAAGGAGTTGGATATCCCATCTCGTTATAGGAAGGGTCTCAGGTTTGGTATTAGAGGCATTGAGATATCACATCTCATGCTATAGGAAGGGTCTCAGGATTGGAAGGGGAAGGATTTGGATATCACATCTCATGTATAGGACCGTCTCAGTTTTGGTATTAGAAGCATTGAGATATCAAGTCTCATGGTATAGGACGGGTCTCAGAATTGGAATGGGAAGGACTTGGATATCACATCTCATGATAAAGGAAGGGTCTAAGGTTTGGAAGGGGAAGGATTTGAATATCACATCTCATGTTATTGGACCGGTCTCAGGTTCGGTATTAGAAGCATTGAGATATCAAGTCTCATGGTATAGGACGGGAGTTTGATATCACATCTTATACCATGGTATGGGTCTCAGGTTTTGTAGAAGCATTGGGATATCACATCTCATGCTATCGGAAGGGTATCAGGATTGGATTTGGAAGGAGTTGGATATCCCATCTCATGCTATAGGAAGGGTCTCAGGTTGGAATGGGAAGGAGTTGGATATCACATCTCATGTTATAGGAAGGGTCTCAGGATTGGAAGGGGAAGGACTTGGATATCACATCTCATGCTGTAGGAAGGCTCTCAGGTTTGGAAAGGGAAGGAGTTGGATATCACATTTTGATGTTAGAGGTAGGATCTCAGGTTTGGTATTAGAGGCATTGAGATATCACATCTCATGCTATCAGAAGGGTATCAGGATTGGAATGGGAAGGAGTTGGATATCACATCTCATGCTAAAGGGAGGGTCTCAGGTTTGGAAGGGGAAGGATTTGGATATCACATCTCATGTTATAGGAAGGATCTCTGGTTTGGTATTAGAAGCATTGAGATATCACATCTCATGCTATCGGAAGGATCTCAGGTTTGGTATTAGAAGCATTGAGATATCACATCTCATGCTATAGGAAGGGTCTCAGGATTGGAATGGGAAGGAGTTGGATATCACATCTCAAGCTATCTCAGGATTGGAATGGGAAGGAGTTTGATATCACATCTCAAGCTATAGGAAGGGTCTCAGGTTTGGAAAGGGAAGGATTTGGATTTCACATCTCATGTTATAGGATGGTTCTCATGTTTGGTTTTAGAAGCATTGAGATATCACATCTCATGCTATCGGAAGGGTCTCAGGTTTGGTAAGGGAAGGATTTGGATTTCACATGTTATAGGATAGTTCTCAGGTTTGGTTTTAGAAGCATTAAGATATAACATCTCATGCTATAGGAAGGGTCTCAGGTTTGGAATGGGAAGGAGTTGGATATCCCATCTCATGCTAAAGGAAAGGTCTCAGGTTTGGAAGGGGAAGGATTTGGATCTCACATCTCATGTTTTAGGACGGGTCTCAGGTTTGGTATTAGAAGCATTGAAATATCACATCTCATGGTATAGGAAGGGTCTCAGGATTGGAATGGGAAGGAGTTGGATATCACATTGAATGGGAAGGAGTTTGATATCACATCTCAAGCTATAGGAAGGGTCTCAGGTTTGGAAAGGGAATGATTTGGATTTCACATCTCATGTTATAGGATGGTTCTTATGTTTGGTTTTAGAAGCATTGAGATATCACATCTCATGCTATCGGAAGGGTCTCAGGTTTGGAATGGGAAGGAGTTTGATATCACATCTCATGTTATAGGAAGGATCTCAGGTTTGGTATTAGAAGCATTGAGATATCACATCTCATGCTATAGGAAGGGTCTCAGGTTTGGTATAAGCATTGAGATATCCCATCTCATGCTATAGGAAGGGTCTCACAATTGGAATCGGAAGGAGTTGTATATGACATCTCATGCTATAGGATGGGTCTCAGGTTTGGTATACGCATTGAGATATCACATCTCTTCTATCGGAAGGGTCTCAGGATTGGAATGGGAAGGAGTTGGATATCCCATCTCGTTATAGGAAGGGTCTCAGGTTTGGTATTAGAAGCATTGAGATATCACATCTCATGCTATAGGAAGGGTCTCAGGATTGGAAGGGGAAGGATTTGGATATCACATCTCATGTTATAGGACCGTCTCAGTATTGGTATTAGAAGCATTGAGATATCAAGTCTCATGGTATAGGACGGGTCTCAGAATTGGAATGGGAAGGAGTTGGATATCACATCTCAAGCTATAGGAAGGGTCTCAGGATTGGAATGGGAAGGAGTTTGATATCACATCTCATGCCATGGTATGGGTCTCAGGTTTTGTAGAAGCATTGTGATATCACATCTCATGCTATCGGAAGGGTCTCAGGATTGGAATGGGAAGGAGTTTGATATCACATCTCAAGCTATAGGAAGGGTCTCAGGTTTGGAAAGGGAAGGATTTGGATTTCACATGTTATAGGATAGTTCTCAGGTTTGGTTTTAGAAGCATTAAGATATAACATCTCATGCTATAGGAAGGGTCTCAGGTTTGGAATGGGAAGGAGTTGGATATCCCATCTCATGCTAAAGGAAAGGTCTCAGGTTTGGAAGGGGAAGGATTTGGATCTCACATCTCATGTTTTAGGACGGGTCTCAGGTTTGGTATTAGAAGCATTGAGATATCACATCTCATGGTATAGGAAGGGTCTCAGGATTGGAATGGGAAGGAGTTGGATATCACATTGAATGGGAAGGAGTTTGATATCACATCTCAAGCTATAGGAAGGGTCTCAGGATTGGAATGGGAAGAAGTTTGATATCACATCTCATGCCATGGTATGGGTCTCGGGTTTTGTAGAGGATTGGGATATCACATCTCATGCTATCGGAAGGGTATCAGGATTGGATTTGGAAGGAGTTGGATATCCCATCTCATGCTATAGGAAGGGTCATCAGGTTTGGTATAAGCATTGAGATATCACATCTCTGCTATCGGAAGGGTCTCAGGATAGGAATGGGAAGGAGTTGGATATCACATTGAATGGGAAGGAGTTTGATATCACATCTCAAGCTATAGGAAGGGTCTCAGGTTTGGAAAGGGAATGATTTGGATTTCACATCTCATGTTATAGGATGGTTCTTATGTTTGGTTTTAGAAGCATTGAGATATCACATCTCATGCTATCGTAAGGGTCTCAGGTTTGGAATGGGAAGGAGTTTGATATCACATCTCATGTTATAGGAAGGATCTCAGGTTTGGTATTAGAAGCATTGAGATATCACATCTCATGCTATAGGAAGGGTCTCAGGTTTGGTATAAGCATTGAGATATCCCATCTCATGCTATAGGAAGGGTCTCACAATTGGAATTGGAAGGAGTTGTATATGACATCTCATGCTATAGGAAGGGTCTCACGTTTGGTATAAGCATTGAGATATCACATCTCTTCTATCGGAAGGGTCTCAGGATTGGAATGGAAAGGAGTTGGATATCCCATCTCGTTATAGGAAGGGTCTCAGGTTTGGTATTAGAGGCATTGAGATATCACATCTCATGCTATAGGAAGGGTCTCAGGATTGGAAGGGGAAGGATTTGGATATCACATCTCATGTTATAGGACCGTCTCAGTTTTGGTATTAGAAGCATTGAGATATCAAGTCTCATGGTATAGGACGGGTCTCAGAATTGGAATGGGAAGGAGTTGGATATCACATCTCAAGCCATGGTATGGGTCTCAGGTTTTGTAGAAGCATTGGGATATCACATCTCATGCTATCGGAAGGGTATCAGGATTGGATTTGGAAGGAGTTGGATATCCCATCTCATGCTATAGGAAGGGTCTAAGGTTGGAATGGGAAGGAGTTGGATATCAAATCTCATGTTATAGGAAGGGTCTCAGGATTGGAATGGGAAGGACTTGGATATCACATCTCATTCTATAGGAAGGCTCTCAGGGTTGGAAGGGGAAGGAGTTGGATATCACATTTCATGTTAGAGGTAGGATCTCAGGTTTGGTATTAGAGGCATTGAGATATCACATCTCATGCTATCAGAAGGGTCTCAGGATTGGAATGGGAAGGAGTTGGATATCACATCTCATGCTAAAGGGAGGGTCTAAGGTTTGGAAGGGGAAGGATTTGGATA
The DNA here is from genome assembly GCF_040938575.1 of Ambystoma mexicanum. Classification (NCBI taxonomy): domain Eukaryota; kingdom Metazoa; phylum Chordata; class Amphibia; order Caudata; family Ambystomatidae; genus Ambystoma; species Ambystoma mexicanum. Next base: position 865,142 of record NW_027182477.1, read on the forward strand.
TCACATCTCATGTTATAGGAACGATCTCAGGTTTGGTATTAGAAGCATTGAGATATCACATCTCATGCTATCGGAAGGTTCTCAGGTTTGGTATAAGCATTGAGATATCACATCTCTGCTATCGGAAGGGTCTCAGGATTGGAATGCGAAGGACTTGGATATCACATCTCATGTTATAGGAAGGATCTCAGGATTGGAATGGGAAGGATTTGGATATCACATCTCTGCTATAGGAAGGGTCTCAGGAATGGAATGGGAAGGACTTGGATATCACATCTCATGATAAAGGAAGGGTCTAAGGTTTGGAAGGGGAAGGATTTGGATATCACATCTCATGTTATTGGACCGGTCTCAGGTTTGGTATTAGAAGCATTGAGATATCAAGTCTCATGGTATAGGACGGGAGTTTGATATCACATCTCATGCCATGGTATGGGTCTCAGGTTTTGTAGAAGCATTGGGATATCACATCTCATGCTATCGGAAGGGTATCACGATTGGATTTGGAAGGAGTTGGATATCCCATCTCATGCTATAGGAAGGGTCTCAGGTTGGAATGGGAAGGAGTTGGATATCACATCTCATGTTATAGGAAGGGTCTCAGGATTGTAATGGGAAGGATTTGGATATCACATCTCATGTTATAGGAAGGATCTCAGGTTTGGTATTAGAAGCATTGAGATATCACATCTCATGCTATCGGAAGGATCTCAGGTTTGGTATTAGAAGCATTGAGATATCACATCTCATGCTATAGGAAGGGTCTCAGGATTGGAATGGGAAGGAGTTGGATATCACATCTCATGTTATAGGAAGGATCTCAGGTTTGGTATTAGAAGCATTGAGATATCAGATCTCATGCTATCGGAAGGGTCTCAGGATTGGAATGGGAAGGACTTAGATATCACATCTCATGCTATATGGAGGGTCTCAGTTTTGATATTAGAAGCATTGAGATATCACATCTCATGCTATCGGAAGGGTCTCAGGATTGGAATGGGAGGAGCTGGATATCACATCTCATGCTAAAGGAAGGGTCTCAGGTTTGGAAGGGGAAGGATTTGGATATCACATCTCATGTTATAGGACGGGTCTCAGGTTTGGTATTAGAAGCATTGAGATATCACATCTCATGCTATAGGAAGTGTCTCAGGATTGGAATGGGAAGGAGTTGGATATCACATGTCATGCTATAGGAAGGGTTTCAGGTTTGGTAGAAGCATTGAGATATCACATCTCATGCTATAGGAAGAGTCTCAGGTTTGGGAAGGGAAGGATTTGGATTTCACATCTCATGTTATAGGATGGTTCTCATGTTTGGTTTTTGAAGCATTGAGATATCACATCTCATGCTATCGGAAGGGTCTCAGGTTTGGAATGGGAAGGAGTTTGATATCACATCTCATGTTATAGGAAGGATCTCAGGTTTGGTATTAGAAGCATTGAGATATCACATCTCATGCTATAGGAAGGGTCTCAGGATTGGAATGGGAAGGAGTTGGATACCACATCTCATGCTATAGGGAGGGTCTCAGTTTTGATATTAGAAGCATTGAGATATCACATATGCTATTGGAAGGGTCTCAGTATTGGAATTGGAAGGAGTTGGATATCACATCTCATGCTATAGGGAGGTTCTCAGGTTTGATATTAGAAGCATTGAGATATCACATCTCATGCTATCGGAAGGGTCTCAGGATTGGAATGGGAAGGAGTTGGATATCACATCTCATGCTAAAGGAAAGGTCTCAGGTTTGGAAGAGGAAGGATTTGGATCTCACATCTCATGTTTTAGGACGGGTCTGAGGTTTGGTATTAGAAGCATTGAGATATCACATCTCATGGTATAATAAGGGTCTCAGGATTGGAATGGGAAGGAGTTGGATATCACATCTCAAGCTATCTCAGGATTGGAATGGGAAGGAGTTTGATATCACATCTCAAGCTATAGGAAGGGTCTCAGGTTTGGGAAGGGAAGGATTTGGATTTCACATCTCATGTTATAGGATGGTTCTCATGTTTGGTTTTAGAAGCATTGAGATATCACATCTCATGCTATCGGAAGGGTCTCAGGTTTGGAATGAGAAGGAGTTGGATATCACATCTCATGTTATAGGAAGGATCTCAGGTTTGGTATTAGAAGCATTGAGATATCACATCTCATAATAATAATAATAATAATAATTAGGCTTTTATATAGCGCTACGAACCCTCAGGTATCTGAGCGCTGCTTATTATTACCCATGGTGTGTGGTGCTCATGCTATAGGAAGGGTCTCAGGATTGGAATGTGAAGGATTTGGATATCACATCTCATGCTAAAGGAAGGGTCTCAGGTTTGGTAGAAGCATTGAGATATCACATCTCATGCTATAGGAAGGGTCTCAGGATTGGAATGGGAAGGAGTTGGATATCACATCTCATGCCATAGGAAGGGTCTCAGGTTTGGTATAAGCATTGAGATATCACATCTCTACTATCGGAAGGGTCTCAGGATTGGATTGGGAAGGAGTTGGATATCCCTTCTCATGCTAAAGGAAGGGTCTCAGGTTGGAATGGGAAGGAGTTGGATATCACATCTCATGTTATAGGAAGGGTCTCAAGATTGGAATGGGAAGGATTTGGATATTACATCTCTTGCTATAGGAAGGGTCTCAGGTTTTTTATTAGAAACATTGAGATATCACATCTCATGCTATAGGAAGGGTTTCAGGATTGGAATGGGAAGGATTTGGATATCACATCTCATGCTAAAGGAAGGGTCTCAGGTTTGGAAGGGGAAGGATTTGGATATCATATCTCATGTTATAGGACGGGTCCCAGGTTTGGTATTAGAAGCATTGAGATATCACATCTCATGGTATAGGAAGGGTCTCAGGATTGGAATGGGAAGGAGTTGGATATCACATCTCATCCAATAGGAAGGGTCTCATGTTTGGAATGGGAAGGAATTGGATATCACATCTCATGTTATAGGAAGGATCTCAGGATTGGAATGGGAAGGAGTTGGATATCACATCTCATCCAATAGGAAGGGTCTCATGTTTGGAATGGGAAGGAATTGGATATCACATCTCATGTTATAGAAAGGGTCTCAGGATTGGAATGGGAAGGAGTTGGATATCCCTTCTCATGCAGTAGGAAGGGTCTTAGGTTGGAATGGGAAGGAGTTGGATATCACATCTCGTTATTGGATTGTCTCAGGATTGGAATCGGAAGGATTTGGATATCACATCTCTTGCTATAGGAAGGGTCTCAGGTTTTTTATTAGAAACATTGAGATATCACATCTCATGCTATAGGAAGGGTTTCAGGATTGGAATGGGAAGGATTTGGATATCACATCTCATTCTAAAGGTAGGGTCTCAGTTTGGAAGGGAAGGATTTGGATATCATATCTCATGTTATAGGACGGGTCCCAGGTTTGCTATTAGAAGCATTGAGATATCACATCTCATGCTATAGGAAGAGTCTCAGGATTGGAATGGGAAGGAGTTGGATATCACGTCTCATGTTATAGGAAGGGTCTCAGGATTGGAATGGGAAGGAGTTGGATATCACATCTCATGCTAAATGAAGGGTCTCGGGTTTGATAGAAGCATTGAGATAACACATCTCATGCTATAGGAAGGAACTCAGGATTGGAATGGGAAAGAGTTGGATATCACATCTCATGCCATAGGAAGGGTCATCAGGTTTGGTATAAGCATTGAGATATCACATCTCTGCTATTGGAAGGGTCTCAGGATAGGAATGGGAAGGACTTAGATATCACATCTCATACTATAGGGAGGGTCTCAGTTTTGATATTAGAAGCATTGAGATATCACATCTCATGCTATCGGAAGGGTCTCAGGATTGGAATGGGATGGAGTTGGATATCACATCTCAAGCTCTCTCAGGATTGGAATGGGAAGGAGTTTGATATTGTTAGGAAAGATTTCGTAATTGTAGGTAATTTTCCTTCCATGTGGCAACCCCTTAACTTTTTGCTGTTGTTTTTCACCTTGTTCTCGACTTTGCCAGAGAAGTGCAGCCTTCTGCTGCACTCCTCTGGGCTTTCGCTCCTTTCTTACGGGGAAACTGGCATGCCCTTAAGACAGTCAGTACCGGGAAACGCTGTTTTCCGTAGTTTCTTTTATCATGTTGCGGCTTTCGTGCAACATGACCAAGAGGGCACTGTAAGCTAAGTTACTGCTCTCTTGGGTCTCTAGCCTTCTACAGGCCCTAGATACTCTTTTAGGATTGTAACTGATCGGTGCAAGTGATTCACGGACGGGAATGGTGGCAGCGATCGTTTCTTGTGTTTTGAGCTCCTTTTGGCGTTTTAAGCGCGTTTCTCGCGCTTAGCCCAAAATGGTGGCCTGGCTCCCAAAATGGCCAGACCACGAGGCTCCTTTGTCCTGTCCGCTGACCGTCTTGCTCCCTTCACCTTCCTCAGGTCGAGCCGACCTGGGGCCTTCCTTATTTGGGCATGTACTTTCCCGCGAAACACGGATGCTTTCGCGGGCTTCTACATGCCTGGTGTGTGCCTCCAGGATGTGGGCTGGGATGTCTGGTCCCAATACACATCCTGGGTGCCAGAGAGTCTAGGGTGGTGTGAATGCCTGGGACCACCGTGGTCCGTGATAGGTCCACGAATGGTGTGAGTGTTGATGAGCGGATCTCCCATTGGGTCCCCTCCGTTTTGGCGCGAAGGGAACCGTGGATAAGAGGGGGCTGGAAACACCACTACCATGTCGATCTCCTGAGTTCTCACGAACTAAGGAATACAGGAGCCAAGTATCCTGCAACCAAGAGGCTGAACCGAGGAATCGCTGGTGACCCGCTGAAGGACTGCTCCTCTGCACTGCTGTCGCCTTGTGAAACCCTTTGCACCTTTGATCGAACCAGAAGGCCTGTACTGGTACTTCGACCCTTGGAATAGCGGGAACAGCTATTCTCGGCATCTTCACCATCTCCTGCTAGTAAGCCTTCGGAAGCGTCTCTGGGCCATCCAGCAGACTGACCAGCCTACACAGGAGTCTTGCTCTGTAACCGCCGCCAGCTTGTGTAGTATTTCGAGTCCTTGTCACTCTCACACGATTCGTACACTTGGCGTTCTCAGGTCTGAAGTGAGTAGTGTACATTTGGCTCAGATACACACGGCCGCTCCGTTGCCCTGCTGTGGTAACAAACTGTGCGGGTTCCTTCGTTTGGGACGTCTTTTACTCAACTCTGCTGCTGCAGACTCAACACAACGACGAGACGTCCCCTGCTCTTCTGAACCTGCCAGCGACTGAAACTGACGCGGAGAAGCCTGGGTCTGCTTGCATCGGGGACCGGTGAGTAGCATAGCTAGGAACTGGTCGCCCTCCTGCAGGAGCCCATAGCTTTTCCCCGCTGTGTCAAAGCAGCACGCCTTTCCGTACTCGCGCTCTGCTTCTGCCCACAGTGGAGGCTGCGCTTGAGTCGCGGAACACTGTTCTTCTTCATATGTGCACTAAACTGAACTGCCTGATTTCCCTCGAAGAGACTCACCTTTTGCCCGTTAACACCAGCGTGTGCAGGTACTTTTGAGCACAAGGCTCCACTCTTCGTAGGGCTCGGACTTCCTTTTAGTTAGGTGCCTCTGAAGGCGGACTGGGTCTAAGCATTATTTCGCACTGCCTGTTTTCCTTCCCTTTTAGGTGGACTACACATTTCGTGCATCTAACGCTTGAGACTCGTTGTATTTGTATATATATTGTAATGGTATGGTATGTGTTGGTTTACTAGAGTTATATTGTGATTTCTCGCTACGGTCATTGTTTTAAAGGCCTTGGAATAAATGTGTATATATTTTTAATATAACACCTGTTTGGAGTAATTTGTAGGTGTCCTTGCTTTGTGTGCTCATTGCGGGCTTTCAGTCACCCTCACCCGTCTTGAGACCTAGTCTTGACCACCGCGATCGCTACCTTGATTGGTCTGGCTTGTCCAGAGGTTACCCTGTTCCAAGTAATTAGGTTGGCCTTCTGAACTTCTGCGCCACCAGGACAGAGTTCACAAATCCGTCTTAACAAATTGGTGTACAGCTGGGGGATACGACTGAAGGTATCCAGTTTTGCGCACGAACTAAGGCATTTCGAGTTATTCCTACCAGGACACGTAGTGAATTGTTGTAGTATAACTTCAAAAAGGCCATAGTCCTATCTAACAGTATGGAAACAAATATCTTGTTAACTTTAAATGCTTCCAAATCAGAAACATTGAAAAAAATGTGTGCGGAGAGAGGTGTTTCCTCTCAAGGCACGAAATTGGATATGATCCAAAGAATCGTGGCGTGGCAAGAAGCGCAGCTTGACGCTATAACTTCTGAGGACAGGGCGGAAGGAGGTGGGGCTGCTCTCACTGGTAGAACCGACGGTTCTGCCGCTGCACTGATCCTCCGCGACCACGAGGACAGGGAGGATGAGATGTCTAATGATTTCTCTGCCAGTGCTGATGGGGAGGCTATGCTTGAATTCAAGAAGCAAGAGCTGCGGTTTAGGCAGAAGGAGCTTGAATTCAGCATAGCCAAACTAAAAATCGAACAGGCAGAAAAACAGAAAGACAGGGATCACCAGTTGGAACTGGCCAAGCTTCAGGTTGCAAATGGGTCCAAGGGTCCTGGACATGGGTCTGGGGCCTCCTCTCATCCACGGTTTCCGAAAGATCTGCTCAGTGTGTATGAGGAAAGGAATGACATTATGGACTGGCTTAATGCGTTTGAGTATGCATGCGAAGTTCAACAAGTTGACAATGCTGATAAGATTGTCTGGTTACTCAGCAGACTGCCCCATTCTGGCTGTAGTGCCATTATGGAAATGTCGAAGGCTGAGCGAGCTGATTTCGCAATGTTAAAGCAAACTCTCATTTTAAAGTTTGGGAAGACTCCGGCCCAATATTTGAAACGATTCAGAGAGTATAAGAAAAAGGAAGGTGGTACTTGGGTATCTTATGTCACCGAATCCTTAAAAAAGTTAACTGGCTTGGTCGAAGGTTATAAGGTTTCTACCTTTGAAGGCATGATAAATCTTGTCATGCTGGAGCACATTTTTGCATCTTCTTCCCCGGAGCTTATGCAGCATTTGGCCGATTCGAAGGAGATAGATCCTAAGAAGCTAGCCATTGCAGCAGACTTATGGGTGTCACATCGAGTGTCCCATAAGGACAAACCTCATCTTGGTAAGCAGGAGGAAGGGAAAAAGTCCAAAGATAAGGAGGGTGGAGAATCTGATAAATCTTCTTCTCAAAAGGGCCACAAAAGGAAAAATAAGGGTAAGACACAAGAGAACTCACAGGGTAGTGGAGGTCAGCCTCCGAAACAGAACTCTGGTTACAATAAGCCTCCCTATGTAAACAGACCCAATGGATCTTGTTTTGCTTGTGGAGCAACTGACCACGTGAAGGGGGATCCCCGGTGTAAGGTTAGACCTTTGGGGGTCCACTCCGCTAATCTGGCCTTCTCCTCCTACGAGGAAGAAGGGATTACAGGAGCATCCTTCTCCTCAGACTCATTTCCCAGCGGGATAGAGGCTGAGGTAGTTTTAGTTTCCCTGGGTTCCTGGGAGCCTAAAGTTGCAGAGGCTTATGCTAGGATTCCAGATAATACCAAGCACTACTTTAAAGACAGTGTGCTGATCAATGGAGTAGATGTTAGGAAAGATTTCGTAATTGTAGGTAATTTTCCTTCCATGTGGCAACCCCTAAACTTTTTGCTGTTGTTTTCACCTTGTTCTTGACTTTGCCAGAGAAGTGCAGCCTTCTGCCGCACTCCTCTGGGCTTTCGCTCCTTTCTTACGGGGAAACTGACATGCCCTTAAGACAGTCAGTACCGGGGAACGCTGTTTCCCGTAGTTTCTTTTATCATGTTGCGGCTTTAGTGCAACATGACACAAGAGGGCACTGTAAGCTAAGTTACAGCTCTCTTGGGTCTCTAGCCTTCTACGGGCCCTAGATACTCTTTTAGGATGGTATTTGATAGGTGCAAGTCATTCAGGGACTGGAATGGTGGCAGCGATCTTTTTGTTTATTTTGAGCTCCTTTTGGCGTTCTGAGCGCGTTTTTCGCACTGAACCCAAAATGGTGGCCTGGCTCCCAAAATGGCCAGACCACGAGGCTCCTTTGTCTTGTCCACTGACCGTCTTGCCCCCTTCACCTTCCCCAGGTCGAGCGACCCGGGGCCTTCCTTATTTGGGCATGTACTTTCCCGCGAAACGTGGTTGCTTTCGCGGGCTTCTACATGTCGTTTGTGTGCCTCCAGGGTGTGGGCTGGGATGTCTGGTCCCAATACACATCCTGGGTGCCAGAGAGTCTAGGGTGGTGTGAATGCCTGGGACCACCGTGGTCCGTGATTGGTCCACGTATGGTATGTGTGTTGATGAGCGGATCTCCCATTGGCTCCCCTCCGTTTTGGCGCGAAGGGAACCATGGATAAGAGGGGGCTGGAAACACCACTACCATGTCGATCTCCTGAGTTCTCACGAACGAAGGAATACAGGAGCCAAGTATCCTGCAACCAAGAGGCTGGACCGAGGAATCACTGGCGACCCGCTGAAGGAATCCTCCTTTGCACTGCTGTCGTCCTGTGAAACCCTTTCCTCCTTTGATCGAACCAGAAGGCCTGTACTGGTGCTTCGACCTTTGGAATAGCAGGAACAGCTATTCCCGGCGACTTCATCATCTCCTGCCAAGTAAGCCTTCAGAAGTGTCTCTGGGCCATCCAGTTGACTGACCAGCTTACAAGGGAGTCCTGCTCTGTAACCGCCGCCAGGTTGTGTTGTATTTCGAGTCCTTGTCACTCTCCTACGCTTCGTACACTTGGCGTTCCCAAGTCTGAAGGGAGGAGTGTACATTTGGCTCGAATACACACGGCCGCTCCGTTGCCCTGCTGTGGTGACAAAACTGTGCAGGTTTCTTCGATTCGGACGTCTTTTTGCTCTACACGACGACGAGGCATTCCCGGCTCTTCTGAACCTGCCAGCTGCTGAAACTAACGTGGAGAAGCCTGGGTCTGCTTGCATCGGGGACCGGTGAGTAGTTTAGCTAGGATCTGGTCGCCCTCCTGCAGTAGCCCATTGCTTTTGCCCGCTGTGTAAAAACAGCACCCTTTTGTCCGTACTCGCGCTCTGCTTCTGCTCGCTGTGGAGGCTGCGCTTGAGTCACGGAACCTGTTCTTCTTCTGTTGTGCACTAACCCGAACTGCCTGACTTCCTCCGAAGAGCTTCTCCTTTTGCCCGTTGGCACCAGCGTGTGCAGGTACTTTGAGCACAAGGCTCCAGTCTTCGCAGGGCTCGGACTTCCATCTAGTTAGGTGCCTCTGAAGGCGAACTGAGTCTAAAGCATTATCGCACTGCCTGTTTATCTTCCCTTGCAGGTGGACTACACATTTCGTGCCTCTAATGCTTAAGACTGTCGTATTTGTATATATATTGTGTTGATATGGTATGTGTTGGCTTAATACTGTGATATTGTGATTTTCTCGCTACGGTCATTATTTTAAAGGCCTTAAAATAAATGTGTATATATTTTTGATATAACCACTGTTTGGAGTAGTTTGTAAGCGCTCTTGCTTTGTGTGCTCATTGCGGGCTTTCAGTCACCCTCACCCCTCTTGAGACCTAGTCTTGACCGCCGCGATCGCTACCTTGATTGGTCTGGCTCATCCAGAGGTTACCCTGTTCCAAGTAATTAGGTTGGCCTTCTGAACTTCTGCGCCACCAGGACAGAGTTCAGAAATCCGTCTTAACAGTAGATACTCCAGCTCTTAGGGATAGTGGGTGCAGTCGAACTGTAGTGGATTCTACCTTGGTAGACTCAGAGGAAGTTGCCAGAGCTACTCTGATGCCCACTAAATTGGCTAACGGCCCACTCCGTATGTTCCCAGTAATACCTGTAAATCTTACTTTAAATGGTACAGCAGTCAGGATTCCAGTGAGCATTCAGAGAAACGTCCCAGGAAAGGTCTTGTTAGGTAATGATCTCAGAGCTTTAGGGCTCGTAGGAGACACTGCCGAAAGAACCTACACACGGTCTCAAGCACGGGCAGCATTGGCCAAGACCAATACGCCGCCCCAGCTGAAGGGGAAACCCAAGGCGAAAGGAGTAAACAAGTCTAGACGAGGGAAAGAGAATATTCCCCCGAGCTCGCCTACCACTGCGGTGGAGGAAGTTGGTCAATCGCCCGGGCCTGACGAGGAGGTGGCGATGCCTGAAGTATTTGACCCCAACGACCATCCTGAACTAAAAGACTTGTTAGTTGAAGGAGGTCCTGATAGGGACGAATTCAGTAAAGGCCAACGTGAGTGCCCATCTCTGGAAGGCCTAAGGAGACAGGCCTGCTCCCAGCTTGAGGGTGAACCTCCTGGGACGCATAGGATTTATTGGGAAGGTGGACTCCTGTATAGTGAGCCCACAGAGTCTACAGAAGGAGACCATAGGAGGTTGGTGGTTCCCCTTGCTGTTAGGCCCCCTCCTCCTGCAGTTGGCGCATGAAGTGCCCCTTGCTGGTCACCTTGGTATTAAGAGGACCAAGCAAAGGTTATCCATGCACTTCTACTGGCCCAAGATGGGGGTGCAAGTAGAAAGTCACTGCAGGAGTTGTGCCTCCTGCCAGTTATCTGGTAAGGTTGGCTCGACAATCCAAGCTCCATTGGTACCACTCCCAGTTGTGGGGGTACTATTTGAAAGGGTAGGGATCGACATCGTTGGTCCCCTTGACCCGCAAACATCCTCGGGCAATAGGTTTATCCTGGTGCTGGTCGACCATGCAACCAGATATCCTGAGGCCATCCCATTGAAAACTGTAACTGCCAAGTCAGTTGCAAAAGCTTTACTTGGCATATTTACTAGGGTTGGCTTCCCTAAAGAAGTTGCGTCGGATCGTGGCAGCAACTTTATGTCAAAGTATATGCAGGCTATGTGGAAAGAATGTGGGGTCACCTACAAGTTCTCTTCTGCATACCACCCCCAGACCAATGGTCTGGTGGAACGTTTCAACAGAACGTTAAAGAGCATGATTGGGGCTCTGGAAGAACCTCAGAGAAGAAAATGGGATCTTCTTGGTTTATAGTCATAATGTTGAAAAAAAAATGTCGACAGACAAAAATTTCGAAAAAAAAATGTCGAAAATAATAATGTCGACATCCTATACTTATAATGTAAAAAGTCATTTTTTCGAAAAAAAAATGTCGACATTTTTTTTTTGACATTATGACTATAAACCCTTAAAACTATCAACACCTCACCCAACACCCCCCTGCCACCCCCCCCACACCCCCCAACCACCCTTTCACCCCTCATACTCAACATATACCAATTATTTATTTATTTATTTATTTATTTATTCAATAAATAAATAACCTAAAAAAGGATCATTTACTATGGGGGGGGTCCCCCCCACCCCCCCTCACCCAACACCCCCCTGCCACCCCCCCACACCCCCCCAACCACCCTTTCACCCCTCATACTCAACACATACCAATTATTTATTTATTTATTTATTCAATAAATAAATAACCTAAAAAAGGATCATTTACTATGGGGGGGGTCCCCCCAACCCCCCCTCACCCAACACCCCCCTGCCACCCCCCCACACCCCCCCAACCACCCTTTCACCCCTCATACTCAACACATAACAATTATATATTTATTTATTTAGTCAATAATTAAATAAATAAAAATAGTATTTACTATGGGGGGGTCCCCCCCCCAACCCCCCCTCACCCAACACCCCCCTGCCACCCCCCTCACCACCCCTCATACTCAACACATCATATATATATATTTATTTATTTATTTATACAATAAATTAAATTTCGAAAAAATATCGAAAAATGTCGACATTTTTGTTTGTTGACATTATTGTTTTTCGACATTAATTTGTCGACATTTTGACTGTCGACATTATTGATGTCGACATTATGACTGCACACCATCTTCTTTTACCATGCTTACTGTTTTCCTACCGAGAGGTACCACAGGAGGGTGTTGGCTTCAGCCCCTTCGAACTTCTGTTCGGTCATCCTGTACGGGGACCCTTAGCCATAGTCAAAGAGGGATGGGAGATGCCCACTCCCCCTGTAACTACCAACGTAGTTGATTATGTGCTAGGGCTCAGAAAACGGATGGTACTTCTGATGGGCTTGGCTAGTGATAAATTGAAGGCAGGACAAGCGCTGGTGAAACATTGGTACGACCAGAAAGCTTCCCTCATCAACTTTACACCTGGTCAGCAAGTCCTGATCATGAATCCCATAAGGCCTCAAGCTTTACAGGACAAATGGTCAGGCCCTTACACAGTGGTGGAGCCCCTGGGTGAGGTTAACTATTTAGTGGACCTTGGAAGGCCTGGACAGGCTCCAAAAGTGTTTCACGTGAATATGCTGAAGGCTTTCGTCCCAAGAGTCGAAATCGCAGCACTGCTACTGGCTTCAGATGTTGAGGAAGAGGAGTCTGAACCTCTCCCCGACCTGTTCCAAAGCGGTCCTTCAGATAGCTCCTTTGAGGGTGTCCGAGTGGCCCCTCACCTGACTTCTGATCAGCAGGCTGAGGTGAAAAGTTTGCTTAGGCAGTTTTCCCCCCTGTTTTCACAGTCGCCTGGTTTGACACCTTGGTGCAAACATAACATAGACACAGGAGACAGTGTACCTACCAAAAGTAGGGGATACAGGATGTCAGACAAAGTACGGTCTTATATTAAGACCGAGGTCAACAAGATGTTAGACCTTGGGGTGATTGAACCCTCTAGTAGTCCTTGGTCCAGCCCTGTGGTTTTGGTTCCAAAGGCAGGCACTTCTGAATTGAGGTTCTGCGTGGACTACAGGGCTCTGAATGCTGTCACCAAGACAGATGCACACCCCTTGCCTCGAACAGATGAGCTGGTGGATACTTTGGGTGCCTCCAAGTACCTCAGCACGTTTGACCTCACTGCTGGCTATTGGCAAATAGCTTTAGCAGAACATGCCAAGGAGAAGAAAGCATTTTCTACTCCAGACGGCCTTTACCAATTCCGGGTAATGCCGTTCGGGTTGAAGAATGCACCTGCCACTTTCCAGAGGCTTGTGAATCATGTTTTGAATGGGTTGGACAAATTCTGTCTTGCATATCTGGACGATATAGCAGTTTTCAGTGCCACCTGGGAATACCATGTGAAACACCTCGGGATTGTGCTCCAGGCTCTTCAGAAAGCACACTTGACCATAAAGGCTAGTAAATGCCTGTTAAGACGGATTTCTGAACTCTGTCCTGGTGGCGCAGAAGTTCAGAAGGCCAACCTAATTACTTGGAACAGGGTAACCTCTGGACGAGCCAGACCAATCAAGGTAGCGATCGCGGCAGTCAAGACTAGGTCTCAAGAGGGGTGAGGGTGACTGAAAGCCCGCAGTGAGCACACAAAGCAAGGGCGCTGACAAACTACTCCAAACAGTTGTTATATCAAAAATAGATACACATTTATTTTAAGGCCTTTAAAATAATGACCGTAGCGAGAAAATCACAATATCACAATATTAAACCAACACATACCATATCAAGACAATATATATACAAATACACAGTCGCAAGCGTTTAAAGCACGAAATATGTAGTCCACCTGAAAGGAAAGGAAAACAGGCAGTGCGATAACGCTTTAGACTCAGTTCGCCTTCAGAGGCACCTAACTAGATGGAAGTCCGAGCCCTGCGAAGAGTGGAGCCTTGTGCTCAAAGTACCTGCCACGCCGGTGCCAACGGGCAAAAGGGGAAGCTCTTCGGAGGAAGTCAGGCAGTTCGGGTTAGTGCACAGCAGAAGGAGAACAGGTTCCGCAACTCAAGCGCAGCCTCCACAGCGGGCAGAAGCAGAGCGCGAGTACGGCCAAAAGGGTGCTGTTTTTACACAGCAGGGAAAAGCAATGGGATACTGCAGGAGGGCGACCAGATCCTAGCTAAACTACTCACCGGTCCCCGAAGCAAGCAGACCCAGGCTTCTCCACGTTCGTTTCAGCAGCTGGCAGGTTCAGAAGAGCAGGGAACGCCTCGTAGTCGTGTAGAGCAAAAAGACGTCCCAATCGACGAAACCAGCACAGTTTTGTTGCCGCAGCAGGACAACGGAGCGGCCGTGTGTATTCAAGCCAAATGTACACTCCTCCCTTCAGACTTGGGAACGCCAAGCGTACGAAGCGTGGGAGAGTGACAAGGACTCGAAATACAACACAACCTGGCGGCAGTTACAGAGCAGGACTCCCTTGTAAGCTGGTCAGTCAACTGGATGGCCCAGAGACGCTTCCGAAGGCTTACTTGGCAGGAGATGATGAAGTCGCCGGGAATAGCTGTTCCTGCTATTCCAAAGGTCGAAGCACCAGTACAGGCCTTCTGGTTCGATCCAAGGAGGAAAGGGTTTCACAGGACGACAGCAGTGCAAAGGAGGATTCCTTCAGCGGGTCACCAGCGATTCCTCGGTCCAGCCTCTTGGTTGCAGGATACTTGGCTCCTGTATTCCTTCGTTCGTGAGAACTCAGGAGATCGACATGGTAGTCGTGTTTCCAGCCCCCTCTTATCCACGGTTCCCTTCGCGCCAAAATGGAGGGGAGCCAATGGGAGATCCGCTCATCAACACACATACCATACGTGGACCAATCACGGACCACGGTGGTCCCAGGCATTCACACCACCCTAGACTCTCTGGCACCCAGGATGTGTATTGGGACCAGACATCCCAGCCCACACCCTGGAGGCACACAAACGACATGTAGAAGCCCGCGAAAGCAACCACGTTTCGCGGGAAAGTACATGCCCAAATAAGGAAGGCCCCGGGTCGCCCGACCTGGGGAAGGTGAAGGGAGCAAGACGGTCAGTGGACAGGACAAAGGAGCCTCGTGGTCTGGCCATTTTGGGAGCCAGGCCACCATTTTGGGTTCAGCGCGAAAAACGTGCTCAGAACGCCAAAAGGAGCTCAAAATAAACAAAACGATCGCTGCCACCATTCCAGTCCCTGAATGACTTGCACCGATCAAATACCATCCTAAAAGAGTATCTAGGGCCCGTAGAAGGCTAGAGACCCAAGAGAGCTGTAACTTAGCTTACAGTGCCCTCTTGTGTCATGTTGCACTAAAGCCGCAACACGATAAAAGAAACTACGGGAAACAGCGTTCCCCGGTACTGACTGTCTTAAGGGCATGTCAGTTTCCCCGTAAGAAAAGAGCGAAAGCCCAGAGGAGTGCAGCAGAAGGCTGTACTTCTCTGGCAAAGTCAATAACAAGGTTAAAAACAATAGCAAAAAAGTTTAGGGGTTGCCACATGGAAGGAAAATTCCCTACAATTACGAAATCTTTCCTAACACTGCCAGATTGGACAAGGCTCAGTGATTTACCTTGGACATGAAGTAGGTGGAGGGAGGATACAGCCTCTTCCCAGTAAAGTACAAGCAGTACAAGACTGGCCTACCCCCACTACACAAACCCAAGTGAGAGCCTTCTTAGGACTCATGGGGTATTACCGAAACTTCGTGGCAGACTATGGCACCATAGCTGCCCCTCTGACTGCCCTCACAACTCCGAAGAAACCCAAGAAGGTAACTTGGACCGACGAGTGTGAGAAGGCCTTCAATGGCTTAAAAGACTCCTTGTGCCAGGCCCCTGTCCTCAGGGCCCCTGATTATCAAAGACCTTTTATCGTGCAGACGGACGCCTCTGACACTGGGATAGGAGCTGTACTATCACAAGTAGATGAGAAGGGTAAGGAACACCCTATTGGTTTTATTAGTCGCCAGTTTAAGGACAGAGAGCTCAGATGGTCCACGGTAGAGAAAGAATGTTTCTCTGTTGTGTGGGCCCTAAGGAAGCTGAGGCCCTACCTCTATGGGACCCACTTCACTGTGCAAACTGACCATAAGCCCTTAAAGTGGCTGATGAACATGAAGGGGGAGAATCCAAAGTTGCTTAGGTGGTCCATAGCTCTTCAAGACTTCGACTTCACTATTGAGCATAGGCCAGGTGTCCAACATAGCAATGCTGATGGGTTGTCCAGAATGTTTAACCGACCTGAACAAGAGACTCATCCAGGGGTGGATTAGTTCCCCCTGTCCATAGTCTGGGAGGGGCGAGTGTTAGGAAAGATTTCGTAATTGTAGGTAATTTTCCTTCCATGTGGCAACCCCTAAACTTTTTGCTGTTGTTTTTCACCTTGTTCTCGACTTTGCCAGAGAAGTGCAGCCTTCTGCCGCACTCCTCTGGGCTTTCGCTCCTTTCTTACGGGGAAACTGACATGCCCTTAAGATAGTCAGTACCGGGAAACGCTGTTTTCCGTAGTTTCTTTTATCATGTTGCGGCTTTCGTGCAACATGACACAAGAGGGCACTGTAAGCTAAGTTACTGCTCTCTTGGGTCTCTAGCCTTCTACAGGCCCCAGATACTCTTTTAGGATTGTAACTGATCGGTGCAAGTGATTCGCGGACGGGAATGGTGGCAGCGATCGTTTCTTGTGTTTTGAGCTCCTTTTGGGGTTTTAAGCGCGTTTCTCGCGCTTAGCCCAAAATGGTGGCCTGGCTCCCAAAATGGCCAGACCACGAGGCTCCTTTGTCCTGTCCGCTGACCGTCTTGCTCCCTTCACCTTCCCCAGGTCGAGCCGACCCGGGGCCTTCCTTATTTGGGCATGTACTTTCCTGCGAAACACGGATGCTTTCGCGGGCTTCTACATGCCTGGTGTGTTCCTCCAGGATGTGGGCTGGGATGTCTGGTCCCAATACACATCCTGGGTGCCAGAGAGTCTAGGGTGGTGTGAATGCCTGGGACCACCATGGTCCGTGATAGGTCCACGAATGGTGTGAGTGTTGATGAGCGGATCTCCCATTGGGTCCCCTCCGTTTTGGCGCGAAGGGAACCGTGGATAAGAGGGGGCTGGAAACACCACTACCATGTCGATCTCCTGAGTTCTCACGAACGAAGGAATACAGGAGCCAAGTATCCTGCAACCAAGAGGCTGAACCGAGGAATCGCTGGTGACCCGCTGAAGGACTGCTCCTCTGCACTGCTGTCGCCTTGTGAAACCCTTTTCACCTTTGATCGAACCAGAAGGCCTGTACAGGTACTTCGACCCTTGGAATAGCGGGAACAGCTATTCTCGGCATCTTCACCATCTCCTGCTAGTAAGCCTTCGGAAGCGTCTGTGGGCCATCCAGCAGACTGACCAGCCTACACAGGAGTCTTGCTCTGTAACCGCCGCCAGGTTGTGTAGTATTTCGAGTGCTTGTCACTCTCACACGATTCGTACACTTGGCGTTCCCAGGTCTGAAGTGAGTAGTGTACATTTGGCTCAGATACACACGGCCGCTCCGTTGCCCTGCTGTGGTAACAAACTGTGCAGGTTCCTTCGTTTGGGACGTCTTTTACTCAACTCTGCTGCTGCAGACTCAACACGACGACGAGACGTCCCCTGCTCTTCTGAACCTGCCAGCGACTGAAACTGACGCGGAGAAGCCTGGGTCTGCTTGCATCGGGGACCGGTGAGTAGCATAGCTAGGAACTGGTCGCCCTCCTGCAGGAGCCCATAGCTTTTCCCCGCTGTGTCAAAACAGCACGCCTTTCCGTCCTCGCGCTCTGCTTCTGCCCACAGTGGAGGCTGCGCTTGAGTCGCGGAACACTGTTCTTCTTCATTTGTGCACTAAACTGAACTGCCTGATTTCCCTCAAAGAGGCTCCCCTTTTGCCCGTTGGCACCAGCGTGTGCAGGTACTTTTGAGTACAAGGCTCTTCTCTTCGTAGGGCTCGGACTTCCTTTTAGTTAGGTGCCTCTGAAGGCGGACTGGGTCTAAGCATTATTTCGCACTGCCTGTTTTCCTTCCCTTTTAGGTGGACTACACATTTTGTGCATCTAACGCTTGAGACTCGTTGTATTTGTATATATATTGTAATGGTATGGTATGTGTTGGTTTACTAGAGTTGTATTGTGATTTCTCGCTATGGTCATTGTTTTAAAGGCCTTGGAATAAATGTGTATATATTTTTAATATAACACCTGTTTGGAGTAATTTGTAAGTGTCCTTGCTTTGTGTGCTCATTGCGGGCTTTCAGTCACCCTCACCCCTCTTGAGACCTAGTCTTGACCGCCGCGATCGCTACCCTGATTGGTCTGGCTTGTCCAGAGGTTACCCTGTTCCAAGTAATTAGGTTGGCCTTCTGAACTTCTGCACCACCAGGACAGAGTTCAGAAATCAGTCTTAACAGATATCACATCTAAAGCTATAGGAA
Organism: Ambystoma mexicanum; assembly: GCF_040938575.1. Taxonomy (NCBI): domain Eukaryota; kingdom Metazoa; phylum Chordata; class Amphibia; order Caudata; family Ambystomatidae; genus Ambystoma; species Ambystoma mexicanum. The sequence goes on from NW_027182477.1 coordinate 883,363, forward strand.
GGGTCTCAGGTTTCGAAGGGGAAGGATTTGGATCTCACATCTCATGTTTTAGGACGGGTCTCAGGTTTGGTATTAGAAGCATTGAGATATCACATCTCATGGTATAGGAAGGGTCTCAGGATTGGAATGGAAAGGAGTTGGATATCACATCTCATGCTATAGGAAGGGTCTAAGGTTTGGAAGGGGAAGGATTTGGATATCACATCTCATGTTATAGGACCGGTCTCAGGTTTGGTATTAGAAGCATTGAGATATCACATCTCATGCTATAGGAAGGGTCTCAGGATTGGAATGGGAAGGAGTTGGATATCACATCTCATGCTATAGGAAGGGTCTCAGGTTTGGTATAAGCATTGAGATATCCCATCTCATGCTATAGGAAGGCTCTCAGGATTGGAATCGGAAGGAGTTGTATATGACATCTCATGCCATATCAAGGGTCACATGTTTGGTATAAGCATTGAGATATCACATCTCTGCTATCGGAAGGGTCTCAGGATTGGAATGGGAAGGAGTTGGATATCCCATCTCGTTATAGGAAGGGTCTCAGGTTTGGTATTAGAAGCATTGAGATATCACATCTCATGCTATAGGAAGGGTCTAAGGTTTGGAAGGGGAAGGATTTGGATATCACATCTCATGTTATAGGACCGGTCTCAGGTTTGGTATTAGAAGCATTGAGATATCAAGTCTCATGGTATAGGACGGGTCTCAGAATTGGAATGGGAAGGAGTTGGATATCACATCTCAAGCTATAGGAAGGGTCTCAGGATTGGAATGGGAAGGAGTTTGATATCACATCTCATGTCATGGTATGGGTCTCAGGTTTTGTAGAGGCATTGGGATATCACATCTCATGCTATCGGAAGGGTATCAAGATTGGATTTGGAAGGAGTTGGATATCCCATCTCATGCTATAGGAAGGGTCTAAGGTTGGAATGGGCAGGAGTTGGATATCACATCTCATGTTATAGGAAGGGTCTCAGGATTGGAATGGGAAGGACTTGGATATCACATCTCATTCTATAGGAAGGGTCTCAGGGTTGGAAGGGGAAGGAGTTAGATATCACATTTCATGTTAGAGGTAGGATCTCAGGTTTGGTATTAGAGGCATTGAGATATCACATCTCATGCTATCAGAAGGGTCTCAGGATTGGAATGGGAAGGAGTTGGATATCACATCTCATGCTAAAGGGAGGGTCTAAGGTTTGGAAGGGGAAGGATTTGGATATCACATCTCATGTTATAGGATGGTTCTCATGTTTGGTTTTAGAAGCATTGAGATATCACATCTCATGCTATAGGAAGAGTCTCAGGATTGGAATGGGAAGGAGTTGGATATCACGTCTCATGTTATAGGAAGGGTCTCAGGATTGGAATGGGAAGGAGTTGGATACCACATCTCATGCTAAAGGAAGGGTCTCAGGTTTGATAGAAGCAAAGGTTTGGAATGGGAAGGAGTTTGATATCACATCTCATGTTATAGGAAGGATCTCAGGTTTGGTATTAGAAGCATTGAGATATCACATCTCATGCTATAGGAAGGGTCTCAGGATTGGAATGGGAAGGAGTTGGATATCACATCTCATGCTATAGGAAGGGTCTCAGGTTTGGTATAAACATTGAGATATCCCATCTCATGCTATAGGAAGGGTCTCAGGATTGGAATCGGAAGGAGTTGTATATGACATCTCATGCCATATCAAGGGTCACAGGTTTGGTATAAGCATTGAGATATCACATCTCTGCTATCGGAAGGGTCTCAGGATTGGAATGGGAAGGAGTTGGATATCCCATCTCGTTATAGGAAGGGTCTCAGGTTTGGTATTAGAAGCATTGAGATATCACATCTCATGCTAACGGAAGGGTCTAAGGTTTGGAAGGGGAAGGATTTGGATATCACATCTCATGTTATAGGACCGGTCTCAGATTTGGTATTAGAAGCATTGAGATTTCAAGTCTCATGGTATAGGAAGGGTCTCAGAATTGGAATGGGAAGGAGTTGGATATCACATCTCATGTTATAGGAAGGATCTCAGGTTTGGTATTAGAAGCATTGAGATATCACATCTCATGCTATAGGAAGGGTCTCAGGATTGGAATGGGAAGGAGTTGGATATCACATCTCATGCTATAGGAAGGGTCTCAGGTTTGGTATAAGCATTGAGATATCCCATCTCATGCTATAGGAAGGGTCTCAGGATTGGAATCGGAAGGAGTTGTATATGACATCTCATGCCATATCAAGGGTCACATGTTTGGTATAAGCATTGAGATATCACATCTCTGCTATCGGAAGGGTCTCAGGATTGGAATGGGAAGGAGTTGGATATCACATCTCAAGCTATAGGAAGGGTCTCAGGATTGGAATGGGAAGGAGTTCGATATCACATCTCATGCCATGGTATGGGTCTCAGGTTTTGTAGAGGCATTGGGATATCACATCTCATGCTATCGGAAGGGTATCAAGATTGGATTTGGAAGGAGTTGGATATCCCATCTCATGCTATAGGAAGGGTCTAAGGTTGGAATGGGCAGGAGTTGGATATCACATCTCATGTTATAGGAAGGGTCTCAGGATTGGAATGGGAAGGACTTGGATATCACATCTCATTCTATAGGAAGGGTCTCAGGGTTGGAAGGGGAAGGAGTTAGATATCACATTTCATGTTAGAGGTAGGATCTCAGGTTTGGTATTAGAGGCATTGAGATATCACATCTCATGCTATCAGAAGGGTCTCAGGATTGGAATGGGAAGGATTTGGATATCACATCTCATGCTAAAGGGAGGGTCTAAGGTTTGGAAGGGGAAGGATTTGGATATCACATCTCATGTTATAGAAAGGATCTCAGGTTTGGTGTTAGAAGCATTGAGATATCATATTTCATGCTATCGGAAGGGTCTCAGGTTTGGTATAAGCATTGAGATATCACATCTCTGCTATCGGAAGGGTCTCAGGATTGGAATGGGAAGGACTTGGATATCACAATTCATGTTATAGGAAGGGTCTCAGGTTTGGTATTAGAAGCATTGAGATATCACATCTCATGCTATAGGAAGGGTCTCAGGATTGGAATGGGAAGGACTTGGATATCACATCTCATGTTATAGGAAGGGTCTCAGGTTTGGTATTAGAAGCATTGAGATATCACATCTCATGCTATAGAAAAGGTCTCAGGAATGGAATGGGAAGGACTTGGATATCACATCTCATGATAAAGGAAGGGTCTAAGGTTTGGAAGAGGAAGGATTTGTATATCACAACTCATGTTATTGGACCGGTCTCAGGTTTGGTATTAGAAGCATTGAGATATCAAGTCTCATGGTATAGGACGGGAGTTTGATATCACATCTCATGCCATGGTATGGGTCTCAGGTTTTGTAGAAGCATTGGGATATCACATCAATTGCTATCGGAAGGGTATCAGGATTGGATTTGGAAGGAGTTGGATATCCCATCTCATGCTATAGGAAGGGTCTCAGGTTGGAATGGGAAGGATTCGGTTATCACATCTCATGCTGTAGGAATGCTCTCAGGTTTGGAAAGGGAAGGAGTTGGATATGTAAGGATATTTGGCGTGTTACAGCACAGAGTACAGCACTACTGTACAGGTAGCAATTTTTTTTTGATGCAGCACCACCACATGGGTGTGGTGCATTGCTATATGTGTTGCCAGATTAACATGGACATATAAGTAAAGACAGGCTATTCAGTCAAAAACGATTTTAACATATAAGATGCAAATCTATTTTTACAGTTAAAAGCACACGTTCACATTCAAAAATGCACACTATTTTTCACCTGAAATGCCTATGGTGCAAGAGACACATTTGAAAATTAATAACTAACCTTATTAATAACTAACCTGACTAATAAAACTGCATTTAACATAACCCACTAATAAAAATGTGTCTCCACTGTAGAATTAGGCCTACTCTGAAAGTGAACTTTTAAACGCACATTCATTTTTTTTTCTTTTTCTCTGCTGCTCTGTCCACATAACTACAGGAAGCAAAGGGCTTGAAGGAACAGGAAATCAGTTGGTTACAAATGGTTACTGTAGAAATGAGCCATTGTGTAGTGAGGGAGGAGATGGCATGATTGATTCTGATTGGAGCAGCGTCATAGCAAGTATCATGCTAGAGGCAGTGATTAGAGTTTTGCTGGGGGAGCTTGAGGAGAGGGGGAGGACAATCGAGATTTGGCAGAGCTGGGAGAAGGACCTGTTTCCTGGCTGAAGCATTCCTGCTGCAAAAGCTGAGAATTCCAGGCAATAACCCCGGTTTGAGAACGAAAGACGCTTGTTTTCACTGGGGTTAATCTTCAAGGGAGCCAAATTCAGAAAGAGAACAGCTGGAGAAAACTCATGCTGAACAGATAAGGTAATTACAGAAGTGTGGGGGCTGAGTGTGTACGAGAATATTCAGTCAGTGTAGGAAAGGAGATTCCTGTGCTTTACTCACATGTTTAATGTTGCAAATTGAGTTCTTGTCTCCGCCACTCTCTTTTCAGTGTATCACAGACAATGCTGTTACTGTGCTATTTTATTTATTTCTGTAAAGAGTGAGATCGTGTTTAAATGCAACTTTTATAATACACAAAAATATTTGAAAGCAGACGGGTGGTGTGTTTTATATTTACCAATACAGTGCTGATGATGTGGGGAGATGTTTAGACAGTTCAATTGTCATTTTCAAGGTAGCTAAACATCAAATTTGGCTGCAGCCGTGTGCACAATGTAATTCAGTATGAGCAGTTATAACTAACTGTGTGTGTTGTAGTTTGTCGGAGGTCTATGAGTCGGCAAAAAGGGAGGCCCGGGACATAGTTCACTACCGTATATAAGATAGTGAAAATACCACATGATAGCTCGCTGCCGTAGATAAGACAGAGAGAAATTGCCCATGGTGGCACACTAAAAATGAAAATGTGGTGTTCCTGCAATGCAAGCCTGAGGTCTCTCTAGTGATTACACGAAAAATCTAAACAAAAATAAGGGGTTCTGGATATTGGGGCCACAAATAAAACAAGGGAATTATGCTCACCAAAATACCACCAACCACGCATAAAAACCACGCATACCAACCACGCATGTCTGTGTGCTGAAATAATGCATGTCCACTGTATTATTGTTGTACATGGCCCATGTATCTGAATTGAAGGAGTGATTGTTGCTAAGTTATTTTTCGGCGGTAAGAAAATACCGTCAGGCCCCAAATCTCCACAAAATACCCTACAGATATCACATTTCATGTTAGAGGTAGGATCTCAGGTTTGGTATTAGAGGCATTGAGATAACACATCTCATGCTATCAGAAGGGTATCAGGATTGGAATGGGAAGGAGTTGGATATCACATCTCATGCTAAAGGGAGGGACTCAGGTTTGGAAGGGGAAGGATTTGGATATCACATCTCATGTTATAGGAAGGATCTCAGGTTTGGTATTAGAAGCATTGAGATATCACATCTCATGCTATCGGAAGGATCTCAGGTTTGGTATTAGAAGCATTGAGATATCACATCTCATGCTATAGGAAGGGTCTCAGGATTGGAATGGGAAGGAGTTGGATATCACATCTCATGCTATAGGAAGGGTCTCAGGTTTGGTATAAGCATTGAAATATCACATCTCTGCTATCGGAAGGGTCTCAGGATTGGAATGGGAAGGACTTAGATATCATATCTCATGCTATAGGGAGGGTCTCAGTATTGATATTAGAAGCATTGAGATATCACATCTCACGCTATCGGAAGGGTCTCAGGATTGGAATGGGAGGAGCTGGATATCACATCTCATGCTAAAGGAAGGGTCTCAGGTTTGGAAGGGGAAGGATTTGGATATCACATCTCATGTTATAGGACGGGTCTCAGGTTTGGTATTAGAAGCATTGAGATATCACATCTCATGCTATAGGAAGTGTCTCAGGATTGGAATGGGAAGGAGTTGGATATCACATCTCATGCTATAGGAAGGGTTTCAGGTTTGGTAGAAGCATTGAGATATCACATCTCATGCTATAGGAAGAGTCTCAGGTTTGGGAATCTCAATGCTTCTACCAAACCTGAGACCCTTCCTTTAGCATGAGATGTGATATCCAAATCCTTCACATTCCAATCCTGAGACCCTTCCTATAACGAGATGTGATATCCAACTCCTTCCCATTCCAACCTGAGACCCTTCTATAGCATGAGAAGGGATATCCAACTCCTTCCCATTCCAATCCTGAGACCCTTCCTATACCATGAGATGTGATATCTCAATGCTTCTAATAAAAAACCTGAGACCCCTCCTATAGCAAGAGATGTGATATCCAAATCCTTCCCATTCCAATCCTGAGAACCTTCCTATAACATGAGATGTGATATCCAATTCCTTCCCATTCCAAACCTGAGACCCTTCCTATTGGATGAGATGTGATATCCAACTCCTTCCCATTCCAATCCTGAGACCCTTCCTATACCATGAGATGTGATATCTCAATGCTTCTAATACCAAACCTGGGACCCGTCCTATAACATGAGATATGATATCCAAATCCTTCCCCTTCTAAACCTGAGACCCTTCCTTTAGCATGAGATGTGATATCCAAATCCTTCCCATTCCAATCCTGAAACCCTTCCTATAGCATGAGATGTGATATCTCAATGTTTCTAATAAAAAACCCGAGACCCTTCCTATAGCAAGAGATGTAATATCCAAATCTTTCCCATTCCAATCCTGAGACCCTTCCGATAGCAGAGATGTGATATCTCAATGCTTATACCAAACCTGAGACCCTTCCTATGGCATGAGATGTGATATCCTACTCCTTCCCATTCCAATCCTGAGACCCTTCCTATAGCATGAGATGTTATATCTCAATGCTTCTACCAAACCTGAGACCCTTCCTTTAGCATGAGATGTGATATCCAAATCCTTCACATTCCAATCCTGAGATCCTTCCTATAGCATGAGATGTGATATCTCAATGATTCTAATACCAAACCTGAGATCCTTCCTATAACATGAGATGTGATATCCAACTCCTTCCCATTCCAAACCTGAGATCCTTCCGATAGCATGAGATGTGATATCTCAATGCTTCTAATACCAAAATTGAGATCCTTCCTATAACATGAGATGTGATATCCAACTCCTTGCCTTTCCAAACCTGCGAGCCTTCCTACAGCATGAGATGTGATATCCAAGTCCTTCCCATTCCAATCCTGAGACCCTTCCTATAACATGAGATGTGATATCCAACTCCTTCCCATTCCAACCTGAGACCCTTCCTATAGCATGAGATGGGATATCCAACTCCTTCCAAATGCAATCCTGAAACCCTTCCGATAGCATGAGATGTGATATCCCAATGCTTCTACAAAACCTGAGACCCATATCATGGCATGAGATGTGTTAAGACGGATTTCTGAACTCTGTCCTGGTGGCGCAGAAGTTCAGAAGGCCAACCTAATTACTTGGAACAGGGTAACCTCTGGACGAGCCAGACCAATCAAGGTAGCGATCGCGGCGGTCAAGACTAGGTCTCAAGAGGGGTGAGGGTGACTGAAAGCCCGCAATGAGCACACAAAGCAAGAGCGCTTACAAACTACTCCAAACAGTTGTTATATCAAAAATAGATACACATTTATTTTAAGGCCTTTAAAATAATGACCGTAGCGAGAAAATCACAATATCACAGTATTAAGCCAACACATACCATATCAACACAATATATATACAAATACACAGTCGCAAGCGTTTAAAGCACGAAATATGTAGTCCACCTGAAAGGAAAGGAAAACAGGCAGTGTGATAACGCTTAAGACTCAGTTCGCCTTCAGAGGCACCTAACTAGATGGAAGTCCGAGCCCTGCGAAGAGTGGAGCCTTGTGCTCAAAGTACCTGCCACGCCGGTGCCAACGGGCAAAAGGGGAAGCTCTTCGGAGGAAGTTAGGCAGTTCGGGTTAGTGCACAGCAGAAGGAGAACAGGTTCCGCAACTCAAGCGCAGCCTCCACAGCGGGCAGAAGCAGAGCGCGAGTACGGCCAAAAGGGTGCTGTTTTCACACAGCAGGGAAAAGCAATGGGATACTGCAGGAGGGCGACCAGATCCTAGCTAAACTACTCACCGGTTCCCGAAGCAAGCAGACCCAGGCTTCCCCACATTAGTTTCAGCAGCTGGCAGGTTCAGAAGAGCAGGGAACGCCTCGTAGTCGTGTAGAGCAAAAAGACGTCCCAATCGACGAAACCAGCACAGTTTGTTGCCGCAGCAGGACAACGGAGCGGCCGTGTGTATTCAAGCCAAATGTACACTCCTCCCTTCAGACCTGGGGACGCCAAGCGTACGAAGCGTGGGAGAGTGACAAGGACTCGAAATACAACACAACCTGGCGGCGGTTACAGAGCAGGACTCCCTTGTAAGCTGGTCAGTCAACTGGATGGCCCAGAGACGCTTCCGAAGGCTTACTTGGCAGGAGAGGATGAAGTCGCCGGGAATAGCTGTTCCTGCTATTCCAAAGGTCGAAGCACCAGTACAGGCCTTCTGGTTCGATCCAAGGAGGAAAGGGTTTCACAGGACGACAGCAGTGCAAAGGAGGATTCCTTCAGCGGGTCACCAGCGATTCCTCGGTCCAGCCTCTTGGTTGCAGGATACTTGGCTCCTGTATTCCTTCGTTCGTGAGAACTCAGGAGATCGACATGGTAGTGGTGTTTCCAGCTCCCTCTTATCCACGGTTCCCTTCGCGCCAAAACGGAGGGGAGCCAATGGGAGATCCGCTCATCAACACACATACCATACGTGGACCAATCACGGACCACGGTGGTCCCAGGCATTCACACCACCCTAGACTCTCTGGCACCCAGGATGTGTATTGGGACCAGACATCCCAGCCCACACCCTGGAGGCACACAAACGACATGTAGAAGCCCGCGAAAGCAACCACGTTTCGCGGGAAAGTACATGCCCAAATAAGGAAGGCCCCGGGTCGCCCGACCTGGGGAAGGTGAAGGGAGCAAGACGGTCAGTGGACAGGACAAAGGAGCCTCGTGGTCTGGCCATTTTGGGAGCCAGGCCACCATTTTGGGTTCAATGCGAAAAACGTGCTCAGAACGCCAAAAGGAGCTCAAAATAAACAAAACGATCGCTGCCACCATTCCAGTCCCTGAATGACTTGCACCGATCAAATACCATCCTACAAGAGTATCTAGGGCCTGTAGAAGGCTAGAGACCCAAGAGAGCTGTAACTTAGCTTACAGTGCCCTCTTGTGTCATGTTGCACTAAAGCCGCAACACGATAAAAGAAACTACGGGAAACAGCGTTCCCCGGTACTGACTGTCTTAAGGGCATGTCAGTTTCCCCGTAAGAAAAGAGCGAAAGCCCAGAGGAGTGCGGCAGAAGGCTGCACTTCTCTGGCAAAGTCAAGAACAAGGTGAAAAACAACAGCAAAAAGTTTAGGGGTTGCCACATGGAAGGAAAATTACCTACAATTACGAAATCTTTCCTAACACTCGCCCCTCCCAGACTATGGACAGGAGGAACTAATCCACCCCTGGATGAGTCTCTTGTTCAGGTCGGTTAAACATTCTGGACAACCCATCAGCATTGCTATGTTGGACACCTGGCCTATGCTCAATAGTGAAGTCGAAGCCTTCCTAAGCAACTTTGGATTCTCCCCCTTCATGTTCATTAGCCACTTTAACGGCTTATGGTCAGTCTGCACAGTGAAGTGGGTCCCATAGAGGTAGGGCCTCAGCTTCCTTAGGGCCCACACAACAGAGAAACATTCTTTCTCTACCGTGGACCATCTGAGCTCTCTGTCCTTAAGCTGGCGACTAATAAAACCGATAGGGTGTTCCTTACCCTTCTCATCTACTTGTGATAGTACAGCTCCTATCCCAGTGTCAGAGGCATCCGTCTGCACGATAAAAGGTCTTTGATAATCAGGGGCCCTAAGCACAGGCGCCTGGCACAAGGAGTCTTTTAAGCCATTGAAGGCCTTCTCACACTCGTCGGTCCAAGTTACCTTCTTGGGTTTCTTCGGAGTTGTGAGGGCAGTCAGAGGAGCAGCTATGGTGCCATAGTCTGCCACAAAATTGCGATAATACCCCGTGAGTCCTAAAAAGGCTCTCACTTGGGTTTGCGTAGTGGGGTTGGCCAGTCTTGTACTGCTTGTACTTTACTGGGTAGAGGCTGTATCCTCCCTCCACCTACTTCATGTCCAAGGTAAACCACTGAGCCTTGTCCAATCTGGCATTTACTAGCCTTTATGGTCAAGTGGGCTTTCTGAAGAGCCTGGAGCACAATCCCGAGGTGTTTCACATGGTCTTCCCAGGTGGCACTGAAAACTGCTATATCGTCCAGATATGCAAGACAGAATTCGTCCAACCCATTCAACACATGATTCACAAGCCTCTGGAAAGTGGCAGGTGCATTCTTCAACCCGAACGGCATTACCCGGAATTGGTAAAGGCCGTCTGGAGTAGAAAATGCTGTCTTCTCCTTGGCATGTTCTGCTAAAGCTATTTGCCAATAGCCAGCAGTGAGGTCAAACGTGCTGAGGTACTTGGAGGCACCCAAAGTATCCACCAGCTCATCTGTTCGAGGCAAGGGGTGGGCGTCTGTCTTGGTGACAGCATTCAGAGCCCTGTAATCCACTCAGAACCTCAATTCAGAAGTGCCTGCTTTTGGAACCAACACCACTGGGCTGGACCAAGGACTACTAGAGGGTTCAATCACCCCAAGATCTAACATCTTGTTGACCTCGGTCTTAATATAAGACCGTACTTTATCTGACATCCTGTATCCCCTACTTTTGGTAGGTACACTGTCTCCTGTGTCAATGTTATGTTTGCACCAAGGTGTCAAACCAGGCGACTGTGAAAACAGGGGGGAAAACTGCCTAAGCAAACTTTTCACCTCAGCCTGCTGAGCAGAAGTCAGGTGAGGGGCCACTCGGACACCCTCAACGGAGCTATCTGAAGGACCGCTTTGGAACAGGTCGGGAAGAGGTTCAGACTCCTCTTCCTCAACGTCTGACGCCAGTAGCAGTGCTGCGATTTCGACTCTTGGGACGAAAGCCTTCAGCCTATTCATGTGGAACACTTTTGGAGCCTGTCCAGGCCTTCCAAGGTCCACTAAATAGTTCACCTCACCCAGGGGCTCCACCACTGTGTAAGGGCCTGACCATTTGTCCTGTAAAGCTCGAGGCCTTATTGGATTCATGATCAGGACTTGCTGACCAGGTGTAAAGTTGATGAGGGAAGTTTTCTGGTCGTACCAATGTTTCACCAGCGCTTGCCCTGCCTTCAATTTATCACTAGCCAAGCCCATCAGAAGTACCATCCGTTTTCTGAGCCCTAGCACATAATCAACTACATTGGTAGTAACAGGGGGAGTGGGCATCTCCCATCCCTCTTTGACGATGGCTAAGGGTCCCCGTACGGGATGACCGAACAGAAGTTCGAAGGGGCTGAAGCCAACACCCTCCTGTGGTACCTCTCGGTAGGCAAACAGCAAGCATGGTAAAAGAAGATCCCATTTTCTTCTCTGGGGCTCCTCCAGAGCCCCAATCATGCTCTTTAACGTTCTGTTGAAACGTTCCACCAGACCATTGGTCTGGGGGTGGTATGCAGAAGAGAACTTGTAGGTGACCCCACATTCTTTCCACATAGCCTGCATATACTTCGACATAAAGTTGCTGCCACGATCTGACACAACTTCTTTAGGGAAGCCAACCCTAGTAAATATGCCGAGTAAAGCTTTTGCAACTGACTTGGCAGTTACAGTTTTCAATGGGATGGCCTCAGGATACCTGGTTGCATGGTCGACCAGCACCAGGATAAACCTATTGCCCGAGGATGTTTGCGGGTCAAGGGGACCAACTATGTCGATCCCTACCCTTTCAAATGGTACCCCCACAACTGGGAGCGGTACCAACGGAGCTTGGATTGTCGCGCCAACCTTACCAGACAACTGGCAGGAGGCACAACTCCTGCAGTGACTTTCTACTTGCACCCCCATCTTGGGCCAGTAGAAGTGCATGGATAACCTTTGCTTGGTCCTCTTCATACCAAGGTGACCAGCAAGGGGAACTTCATGCGCCAACTGCAGGAGGAAGGGTCTAACAGCAAGGGGAACCACCAACCTCCTATGGTCTCCTTCTGTAGACTCTGTGGGCTCACTATACAGGAGTCCACCTTCCCAATAAATCCTATGCTTCCCAGGAGGTTCACCCTCAAGCTGGGAGCAGGCCTGTCTCCTTAGGCCTTCCAGAGATGGGCACTCACGTTGGCCTTTACTGAATTCGTCCCTATCAGGACCTCCTTCAACTAACAAGTTTTTTAGTTCAGGATGATCGTTGGGGTCGAATACTTCAGGCATCGCCACCTCCTCGTCAGGCCCGGGCGATTGACCAACTTCCTCCACCGCAGTGGTAGGCGAGCTCGGGGGAATATTCTCGTTCCCTCGTCTTGACTTGTAGACTCCTTTCGCCTTGGGTTTCCCCTTCGGCTGGGGCGGCGTATTGGACTTGGCCAATGCTGCCCGTGCTTGAGACCGTGTGTAGGGTCTTTCGGCAGTGTCTCCTACGAGCCCTAAAGCTCTGAGATCATTACCCAACAAGACCTTTCCCGGGACGTTTCTCTGAATGCTCACTGGAATCCTGACTGCTGTACCATTTAAAGTAAGATTTACAGGGATCACGGGAAACATACGGAGGGGGCCGTCAGCCAACATAGTGGGCATCAGAGTAGCTCTGGCAACTTCCTCTGAGTCTACCAAGGTAGAATCCACTACAGTGCGACTGCACCCACTATCCCTAAGAGCTGGAGTATCCTCTCCATTGATCAGCACACTGTCTTTAAAGTAGTGCTTGGTATTATCCGGAATCCTAGCATAAGCCGACTTTAGGCTCCCAGGAACCCAGGGACACTAAAACTACCTCAGCCTCTATCCCACTGGGAAATGAGTCTGAGGAGAAGGATGCTCCTGTAATCTCTTCTTCCTCGTAGGAGGAGAAGGCCAGATTAGCGGAGTGGACCCCCAAAGGTCTAACCTTACAACGGGGATCCCCCTTCACATGGTCAGTTGCTCCACAGGAAAAACAAGCCCCATTGGGTCTGTTTACGTAGGGAGGCTTATTGTAACCAGAGTTCTGTTTCGGAGGCGGACCTCCACTACCCTGTGAGTTCTCTTGTGTCTTACCCTTGTTTTTCTTTTTGTGGCCCTTATGGGAAGAAGAGTTAGCAGATTCCCCACCCTCCATATCTTTGGACTTTTTCCCTTCCTCCTGCTTACCAGGATGAGTCTTGTCCTTATGGGACACTCGATGTGACACCCATAAGTCTGCTGCAATGGCCAGCTTCTTAGGATCTATCTCCTTCGAATCGGCCAAATGCTGCTTAAGCTCCGGGGAAGAAGAACCAAAAATGTGTTCCAGCATGACAAGATTTATCATGCCTTCGAAGGTAGAAACCTTATAACCTTCGACCCAGCCAGTTAAGTTTTTCAAGGATTCAGTGACATAAGATACCCAAGTACCACCTTCCTTTTTTTTATACTCTCGAAAACGCTTTAAATATTGGGCCGGAGTCTTCCCAAACTTTAAAATGAGAGTTTGCTTTAACATTGCGAAATCAGCTCGCTCAGCCTTCGACATTTCCATAATGGCACTACAGCCAGAATGGGGCAGTCTACTGAGCAACCACGCAATCTTATCAGCATTGTCAACTTCTTGAACCTCGCATGCATACTCAAACGCATTCAGCCAGTCCATAATGTCATTCCGTTCTTCATACACACTGAGCAGATCTTTCGGAAACCGTGGATGAGAGGAAGCCCCAGACCCATGTCCAGGACCCTTGGACCCATTTGCAACCTGAAGCTTGGCCAGTTCCAACTGGTGATCCCTGTCTTTTTGTTTTTCTGCCTGTTCGATTTTTAGTTTGGCTATGCTGAATTCAAGCTCCTGCTGCCTAAACCGCAGCTCTTGCTTCTTGAATTCAAGCATAGCCTCCCCATCAGCACTGGCAGAGGAAACATTAGACATCTCGTCCTCCCTGTCCTCGTGGTCGCGGTGGATCAGTGCGGCGGCAGAACCGTCGGTTCTACCAGTGAGAGCAGCCCCACCACCTTCCGCACTGTCCTCAGAAGTTATAGCGTCAAGCTGCGCTTCTTGCCACGCCACGATTCTTTGGATCATTTCCAATTTCGTGCCTTGAGAGGAAACCCCTCTCTCCGCACACATCTTTTTCAGCGTTTCTGATTTAGAAGCATTCAAAGTTAACAAGGTACTTGTTTCCATACTGTTTGATAGGATTATGGCCTTTTTAAAGTTATATTACAACAATTCACTACGTGTACTGTTTGGAATAACCTGAAATGCCTTAGTTCGAGCGCAACACTGGATACCTTCAGTCGTATCCCACCGCTGTACACCAATTTGTTAAGACGGATTTCTGAACTCTGTCCTGGTGGCGCAGAAGTTCAGAAGGCCAACCTAATTACTTGGAACAGGGTAACCTCTGGACGAGCCAAACCAATCAAGGTAGCGATCGCGGCGGTCAAGACTAGGTCTCAAGAGGGGTGAGGTTGACTGAAAGCCCGCAGTGAGCACACAAAGCAAGAGCGCTGACAAACTACTCCAAACAGTTGTTATATCAAAAATAGATACACATTTATTTTAAGGCCTTTAAAACAATGACCGTAGCGAGAAAATCACAATATCACAATATTAAACCAACACATACCATATCAACACAATATATATACAAATACACAGTCGCAAGCATTTAAAGCACGAAATATGTAGTCCACCTGAAAGGAAGGAAAACAGGCAGTGCGATACCGCTTTAGACTCAGTTCGCCTTCAGAGGCACCTAACTAGATGGAAGTCCGAGCCCTGCGAAGAGTGGAGCCTTGTGCTCAAAGTACCTGCCACGCCGGTGCCAACGGGCAAAAGGGGAAGCTCTTCGGAGGAAGTCAGGCAGTTCGGGTTAGTGCACAGCAGAAGGAGAACAGGTTCCGCAACTCAAGCGCAGCCTCCACAGCGGGCAGAAGCAGAGCGCGAGTACGGCCAAAAGGGTGCTGTTTTTACACAGCAGGGAAAAGCAATGGGATACTGCAGGAGGGCGACCAGATCCTAGCTAAACTACTCACCGGTCCCCGAAGCAAGCAGACCCAGGCTTCTCCACGTTAGTTTCCGTAGCTGGCAGGTTCAGAAGAGCAGGGAACGCCTCGTAGTCGTGTAGAGCAAAAAGACGTCCCAATCGACGAAACCAGCACAGTTTTGTTGCCGCAGCAGGACAACGGAGCGGCCGTGTGTATTCAAGCCAAATGTACACTCCTCCCTTCAGACCTGGGGACGCCAAGCGTACGAAGCGTGGGAGAGTGACAAGGACTCGAAATACAACACAACCTGGCGGCGGTTACAGAGTAGGACTCCCTTGTAAGCTGGTCAGTCAACTGGATGGCCCAGAGACGCTTCCGAAGGCTTACTTGGCAGGAGAGGATGAAGTCGCCGGGAATAGCTGTTCCTGCTATTCCAAAGGTCGAAGCACCAGTACAGGCCTTCTGGTTCGATCCAAGGAGGAAAGGGTTTCACAGGACGACAGCAGTGCAAAGGAGGATTCCTTCAGCGGGTCACCAGCGATTCCTCGGTCCAGCCTCTTGGTTGCAGGATACTTGGCTCCTGTATTCCTTCGTTCGTGAGAACTCAGGAGATCGACATGGTAGTGGTGTTTCCAGCTCCCTCTTATCCACGGTTCCCTTCGCGCCAAAACGGAGGGGAGCCAATGGGAGATCCGCTCATCAACACACATACCATACGTGGACCAATCACGGACCACGGTGGTCCCAGGCATTCACACCACCCTAGACTCTCTGGCACCCAGGATGTGTATTGGGACCAGACATCCCAGCCCACACCCTGGAGGCACACAAACGACATGTAGAAGCCCGCGAAAGCAACCACGTTTCGCGGGAAAGTACATGCCCAAATAAGGAAGGCCCCGGGTCGCCCGACCTGGGGAAGGTGAAGGGAGCAAGACGGTCAGTGGACAGGACAAAGGAGCCTCGTGGTCTGGCCATTTTGGGAGCCAGGCCACCATTTTGGGTTCAATGCGAAAAACGTGCTCAGAACGCCAAAAGGAGCTCAAAATAAACAAAACGATCGCTGCCACCATTCCAGTCCCTGAATGACTTGCACCGATCAAATACCATCCTACAAGAGTATCTAGGGCCTGTAGAAGGCTAGAGACCCAAGAGAGCTGTAACTTAGCTTACAGTGCCCTCTTGTGTCATGTTGCACTAAAGCCGCAACACGATAAAAGAAACTACGGGAAACAGCGTTCCCCGGTACTGACTGTCTTAAGGGCATGTCAGTTTCCCCGTAAGAAAAGAGCGAAAGCCCAGAGGAGTGCGGCAGAAGGCTGCACTTCTCTGGCAAAGTCAAGAACAAGGTGAAAAACAACAGCAAAAAGTTTAGGGGTTGCCACATGGAAGGAAAATTACCTACAATTACGAAATCTTTCCTAACACTTCCCATTCCAATCCTGAGACCCTTCCTATACCATGAGATGTGATATCTCAATGCTTCTAATACCAAACCTGAGACCCGTCCTAAAACATGAGATGTGAGATCCAAATCCTTCCCCTTCCAAACCTGAGACCCTTCCTATACCTTGAAATGTGATATCAAACTCCTTCCCATTCCAATCCTGAGATAGCTTGAGATGTGATATCCAACTCCATCCCATTCCAATCCTGAGACCCTTCCGATAGCATGAGATGTGATATCTCAATGCTTCTAATATCAAAACTGAGACCCTCCCTATTGTATGAGATGTGATATCTAAGTCCTTCCCATTCCTATCCTGAGACCCTTCCGATAGTAGAGATGTGATATCTCAATGCTTATACCAAACCTGATGACCCTTCCTATGGCATGAGATGTGATATCCAACTCCTTCCCATTCCAATCCTGAGTTCCTTCCTATAGCATGAGATGATATCTCAATGCTTCTATCAAACCTGAGACCCTTCCTTTAGCAGGAGATGTGATATCCAACTCCTTCCCATTCCAATCCTGAGTTCTTTCCTATAGCATAAGATGTGATATCTCAATGCTTCTATCAAACCTGAGACCCTTCCTTTAGCAGGAGACGTGATATCCAACTCCTTCCCATTCCAATCCTGAGACTCTTCCTTTAGCATGAGATGTGATATCTCAATGCTTCTAATACCAAACCTGGGACCCGTCCTATAACATGAGATATGATATCCAAATCCTTCCCCTTCCAAACCTGAGACCCTTCCTTTAGCATGAGATGTGATATCCAATTCCTTCCCATTCCAATCCTGAAACCCTTCCTATAGCATGAGATGTGATATCTCAATGTTTCTAATAAAAAACCTGAGACCCTTCCTATAGCAAGAGATGTGATATCCAAATCCTTCCCATTCCAATCCCAAGACCCTTCCTATAACGAGATGTGATATCCAACTCCTTCCCAACCTGAGACCCTTCCTATAGCATGAGAAGGGATATCTCAATGCTTCTAATACCAAACCTGGGACCCGTCCTATAACATGAGATATGATATCCAAATCCTTCCCCTTCCAAACCTGAGACCCTTCCTTTAGCATGAGATGTGATAACCAAATCCTACCCATTCCAATCCTGAAACCCTTACTATAGCCTGAGATGTGATATCTCAATGTTTCTAATAAAAAACCCGAGACCCTTCCTATAGCAAGAGATGTGATATCCAAATCCTTCCCATTCAGAACTTGAGACCCTTCCTATAACATGAGATGTGATATCCAAATCTTGCCCATTCCAATCTTGAGACCCTTCCTATAACATGAGATGTGATATCCAACTCCTTCCCAATCCAACCTGAAATCCTTCCTATAGCATGAGAAGTGATATCCAACTCCTTCCCAATCCAATCCTGAGACCCTTCCTATATCATGAGATGTGATATCTCAATGCTTCTTCCAAACCTGAGACCCTTCCTTTAGCATGAGATGTGATATCCAAATCCTTCACATTCATATTTTGAGACCCTTCCTATAGCATCAGATGTGATATCTCAATGCTTCTAATACCAAACCTTAGAACATATGTGATATCCAACTCCTTCCCTTTCCAAACCTCAGACCCTTCCGATAGCATGAGATGTGATATCTCAAAGCTTCTGAAACCAAACATGAGAACCATCCTATAACATGAGATGTGAAATCCAAATCCTTCCCTTCCCAAACCTGAGACCGTTCCTATAGCTTGAGATGTGATATCAAACTCCTTCCCATTCCAATCCTGAGATAGCTTGAGATGTGATATCCAACTCCTTCCCATTCCAATCCTGAGAGCCTTATTATACCATGAGATGTGATATCTCAATGCTTCTATTACCAAACCTGAGACCCGTCCTAAAACATGAGATGTGAGATCCAAATCCTTCCCCTTCCAAACCTGAGACCTTTCCTTTAGCATGAGATGTGATATCCAACTCCTTCCCATTCCAATCCTGAGACCCTTCCGATAGCATGAGATGTGATATCTCAATGCTTCGAATATCAAACCTGAGAACCTCCCTATAGCATGAGATGTGATATCCAACTCCTTCCAATTCCAATACTGAGACCCTTCCAATAGCATATGTGATATCTCAATGCTTCTAATACCAAACCTGAGACCCTTCCTATAACATGAATTGTGATATCCAAGTCCTTCCCATTCCAATCCTGAGACCCTTCCGATAGCAGAGATTTGATATCTCAATGCTTATACCAAACCTGAGACCCTTCCGATAGCAATAGATGTGATATCTCAATGCTTCTAAGACCAAACCTGAGATCCTTCCTATAACATGAGATGTGATATCCAAATCCTTCCCCTTCCAAACCTTAGACCCTCCCTTTAGCATGAGATGTGATATCCAACTCCTACCCATTCCAATCCTGAGACCCTTCTGATAGCATGAGATGTGATATCTCAATGCCTCTAATACCAAACCTGAGATACAACCTCTAACATGAAATGTGATATCCAACTCCTTCCCCTTCCAACCCTGAGAGCCTTCCTATATAATGAGATGTGATATCCAAGTCCTTCCCATTCCAATCTGAGACCCTTCCTATAGCATGAGATGGGATATCCAACTCCTTCCAAATCCAATACGGATACCTTTCCGATAGCATGAGATGTGATATCCCAATGCCTCTACAAAACCCGAGACCCATACCATGGCATGAGATGTGATATCAAACTCCTTCCCATTCCAATCCTGAGACCCTTCCTATAGCTTGAGATGTGATATCCAACTCCTTCCCATTCCAATTCTGAGACCCGTCCTATACCATGAGACTTGATATCTCAATGCTTCTAATACCAAACCTGAGACCGGTCCTATAACATGAGATGTGATATCCAAATCCTTCCCCTTCCAAACCTTAGACCCTTCCTATAGCATGAGATGTGATATCTCAATGCTTCTAATACCAAACCTGAGACCCTTCCTTTAACGAGATGGGATATCCAACTCCTTCCCATTCCAATCCTGAGACCCTTCTGATAGCAGAGATGTGATCCCTTAATGCTTATACCAAACCTGTGACCCTTCCTATGGCATGAGATGTCATATACAACTCCTTCCAATTCCAATCCTGAGACCCTTCCTATAGAATGAGATGTGATATCTCACTGCTTCTAATACCAAACCTGAGATGTGATATCCAACTCCTTCCCATTCCAAACCTTTGCTTCTATCAAACCTGAAACCCTTCCTTTAGCATGAGATGTGATATCCAACTCCTTCCCATTCCAATCCTGAGACCCTTCCTATAACATGACGTGATATCCAACTCCTTCCCATTCCAATCCTGAGACTCTTCCTATAGCATGAGATGTGATATCTCAATGCTTCTAAAACCAAACAGGAGAACCATCCTATAACATGAGATGTGAAATCCAAATCATTCCCTTTCCAAACCTGAGACCCTTCCTATAGCTTGAGATGTGATATCAAACTCCTTCCCATTCAATGTGATATCCAACTCCTTCCCATTCCAATCCTGAGACCCTTCCTATACCATGATATGTGATATCTCAATGCTTCTAATACCAAACCTGAGACCTGTCCTAAAACATGAGATGTGAGATCCAAATCCTTCCCCTTCCAAACCTGAGACCTTTCCTTTAGCATGAGATGTGATATCCAACTCCTTCCCATTCCAAACCCGAGACCCTTCCTATAGCATGAGATGTTATATCTTAATTGTTCTAAAACCAAACCTGAGAACCATCCTATAACATGTGAAATCCAAATCCTTCCCTTTCCAAACCTGAGACCCTTCCGATACCATGAGATGTGATATCTCAATGCTGCTAAAACCAAACATGAGAACGATCCTATAACATGAGATGTGAAATCCAAATCCTTCCCTTTCCAAACCTGAGACCCTTCCTCTAGCTTGAGATGTGATATCAAACCCCATTCCAATCCTGAGATAGCTTGAGATGTGATATCCAACTCCTTCCCATTCCAATCCTGAGATACCATGAGATGTGATATCTCAATGCTTCTAATACCAAACCTGAGACCCGTCCTAAAACATGAGATGTGAGATCCAAATCCTTCCCCTTCCAAACCTGAGACCCTTCCTATAGCTTGAGATGTGATATCAAACTCCTTCCTATTCCAATCCTGAGATAGCTTGAGATATGATATCCAACTCCATCCCATTCCAATCCTGAGACCCTTCCGATAGCATGAGATGTGATATCTCAATGCTTCTAATATCAAAACTGAGACCCTCCCTATAGTATGAGATGTGATATCTAAGTCCTTCCCATTCCTATCCTGAGACCCTTCCGATAGCAGATATGTGATATCTCAATGCATATACCAAACCTGATGACCCTTCCTATGACATGATATGTGATATCCAACTCCTTCCCATTCCAATCCTGAGTTCCTTCCCATAGCATGAGATGTGATATCTCAATGCTTCTATCAAACCTGAGACCCTTCCTTTAGCATGAGATGTGATATCCAACTCCTTCCCATTCCAATCCTGAGACCCTTCCTATAACATGAAACGTGAAATCCAACTCCTTCCCATTCCAATCCTGAAACCCTTCCTATAGCATGAGATGTGATATCTCAATGTTTCTAATAAAAAACCTGAGACCCTTCCTATAGCAAGAGATGTGATATCCAAATCCTTCCCATTCCAATCCTGAGATCCTTCCTATAACATGAGATGTGATATCCAATTCCTTCCCATTCCAAACCTGAGACCCTTCCTATTGGATGAGATGTGATATCCAACTGCTTCCCATTCCAATCCTGAGACCCTTCCTATACCATGAGATGTGATATCTCAATGCTTCTAATACCAAACCTGGGACCCGTCCTATAACATGAGATATGATATCCAAATCCTTCCCCTTCCAAACCTGAGACCCTTCCTTTAGCATGAGATGTGATATCCAAATCCTTCCCATTCCAATCCTGAAACCCTTCCTATAGCATGAGATGTGATATCTCAATTTTTCTAATAAAAAACCCGAGACCCTTCCTATAGCAAGAGATTTAATATCCAAATCCTTCCCATTCCAATCTTGAGACCCTTTCTATAACATGAGATGTGATATCCAACTCCTTCCCATTCCAACCTGAGACAATTCCTATAGCATGAGAAGGGATATCCAAATCCTTCCCAATCCAATCCTGAGACCCTTCCGATAGCAGAGATGTGATATCTCAATTCTTATACCAAACCTGAGACCCTTCCTATGGCATGAGATGTGATATCCAACTCCTTCCCATTCCAATCCTGAGACCCTTCCTATAGCATGAGATGTGATATCTCAATGCTTCTAAAAAACCTGAGACCCTTCCTTTAGCATGAAATGTGATATCCAAATCCTTCACATTCCAATACTGAGATAGCTTGAGATGTGATATCCAACTCATTCCCATTCCAATCCTGAGACCCTTATTATACCATGAGATGTGATATCTCAATGCTTCTAATACCAAACCTGAGACCCGTCCTAAAACATGAGATGTGAGATCCAAATCCTTCCCCTTCCAAACCTTAGACCTTTCCTTTAGCATGAGATGTGATATCCAACTCCTTCCCATTCCAATCCTGAGACCCTTCCGATAGCATGAGATGTGATATTTCAATGCTTCTAATATCAAACCTGAGAACCTCCCTATAGCATGAGATGTGATATCCAACTCCTTCCAATTCCAATACTGAGACCCTTCCAATAGCATATGTGATATCTCAATCCTTCTAATATCAAAACTGAGACCCTCCCTATAGCATGAGATGTGATATCCAACTCCTTCCCATTCCAATCCTGCGACCCTTCCTATAGCATTAGATGTGATATCTCAATGCTTCTAATACCAAACCTGAGATCCTTCCTATAACATGACATGTGATATCCAACTCCTTCTCATTCCAAACCTGAGACCCTTCCGATAGCATGAGATGTGATATCTCAAGGCTTCAAAAACCAAACATGAGAACCATCCTATAACATGAGATGTGAAATCCAAATCCTTCCCTTCCCAAACCTGAGACTCTTCCTATAGCATGAGATGTGATATCCAACTCCTTCCCATTCCAATCCTGAGACACTTCCTATAGCATGAGATGTGATATCTCAATGCTTCTAATACCAAACCTGAGACCCGTCCTATAACATGAGATGTGATATCCAAATCCTTCCCCTTCCGATCCTGGGACACTTCCGATAGCATGAGATGTGAAATCTCAATACTTCTAATATCAAAATTGAGACCCTCCCTATAGCATGAGATGTGATATCAACGTGCTTCCCATTCCAATCCTGAGACCCTTCCGATAGCAGAGATGTGATATCTCAATGCTTATACCAAACCTGAGACCCTTCCTATAGCATGAGATGTGATATCCAACTCCTTCCCATTCCAATCCTGAGACCCTTCCTATAGCATGAGATGTGATATCTCAATGCTTTTACCAAAACTGAGACCCTTCCTTTAGCATGAGATGTGATATCCAACTCCTTCCCATTCCAATCCTGAGACCCTTCCTATAGCATGAAATGTGATATCTCAATGCTTCTAATACCAAACCTGAGAACCTTCTTATAACATGAGATGTGATATCCAACTCCTTCCAATTCCAATCCTGAGACCCATCCTATAGAATGAGATGTGATATCTCAATGCTTCTAATACCAAACCTGAGATCCTTCAGATAGCATGAGATGTGATATCTCAATGCTTATAATACCAAACCTGATATCCTTCCTATAACATGAGATGTGATATCCAACTCCTTCCCATTCCAATCCTGATACCCTTCTGATAGCATGAGATGTGATATCTCAATACCTCTAATACCAAACCTGGGATCCTGCCTCTAACATGAAATGTGATATCCAACTCCTTCCCTTTCCAAACCTGAGAGCCTTCCTACAGCATGAGATGTGATATCCAAGTCCTTCCCATTCCAATCCTGAGACCCTTCCTATTACATGAGATGTGATATCCAACTCCTTCCCATTCCAACCTGAGACCCTTCCTATAGCATGAGATGGGATATCCAACTCCTTCCAAATCCAATCCTGATACCCTTCCGATAGCATGAGATGTGATATCCCAATGCTTCTACAAAACCTGAGACCCATACCATGGCATGAGATGTGATATCAAACTCCCGTCCTATACCATGAGACTTGATATCTCAATGCTTCTAATACTCTAATACCAAACCTGAGACCGGTCCAATAACATGAGATGTGATATCCAAATCCTTCCCCTTCCAAACCTTAGACCCTTCCTTTATCATGAGATGTGATATCCAAGTCCTTCCCATTCCATTCCTGAGACCCTTCCTATAGCATGAGATGTGATATCCAAATCCTTCCCATTCCAATCCTGAGATCCTTCCTATAACATGAGATGTGATATCCAATTCCTTCCCATTCCAAACCTGAGATCCTTCCTATACCATGAGATGTGATATCTCAATGCTTCTGATACCAAACCTGGGACCCGTCCTATAACATGAGATATGATATCCAAATCCTTCCCCTTCCAAACCTGAGACCCTTCCTTTAGCATGAGATATGATATCCAAATCCTTCCCATTCCAATCCTGAAACCCTTCCTATAGCATGAAATGTGATATCTCAATGTTGCTAATAAAAAACCCGAGACCCTTCATATAGCAAGAGATGTAATATCCAAATCCTTCCCATTCCAATCTTGAGACCCTTCCTATAACATGAGATGTGATATCCAACTCCTTCCAATTCCAATACTGAGACCCTTCCAATAGCATATGTGATATCTCAATGCCTCTAATACCAAACCTGAGATCCTACCTCTAACATGAAATGTGATATCCAACTCCTTGCCTTTCCAAACCTGCGAGCCTTCCTACAGCATGAGATGGGATATCCAACTCCTTCCAAATGCAATCCTGAAACCCTTCCGATAGCATGAGATGTGATATCCCAATGCTTCTACAAAACCTGAGACCCATATCATGGCATGAGATGTGATATCAAACTCCCGTCCTATACCATGAGACTTGATATCTCAATGCTTCTAATACCAAACCTGAGACCGGTCCAATAACATGAGATGTGATATCCTAATCCTTCCCCTTCCAAACCTTAGACCCTTCCTTTATCATGAGATGTGATATCCAAGTCCTTCCCATTCCATTCCTGAGACCCTTCCTATAGCATGAGATGTGATATCTCAATGCTTCTAATACCAAACCTGAGACCCTTCCTATAACATGAGATGTGATATCCAAGTCCTTCCCATTCCAATCCTGAGATCCTTCCTATAGCATGAGATGTGATATCCAACTCCTTCCAATTCCAATACTGAGACCCTTCCAATAGCATATGTGATATCTCAATGCTTCTAATATCAAAACTGAGACCCTCCCTATAGCATGAGATGTGATATCCAACTCCTTCCCATTCCAATCCTGAGACCCTTCCTTTAGCATGAGATGTGATATCTCAATGCTTCTAATACCAAACTGAGATCCTTCCTATAACATGAGATATGATATCCAACTCCTTCCCATTCCAAACCTGAGACCCTTCCGATAGCATGAGATGTGATATCTCAATGCTTCAAAAACCAAACATGAGAACCATCCTATAACATGAGATGTGAAATCCAAATCCTTCCCTTCCCAAACCTGAGACTCTTCCTATAGCATGAGATGTGATATCTCAATGCTTCTACCAAACCTGAAACCCTTCCTATAGCATGAGATGTGATATCCAACTCCTTCCCATTCCAATCCTGAGACACTTCCTATAGCATGAGATGTGATATCTGAATGCTTCTAATACCAAACCTGAGACCCGTCCTATAACATGAGATGTGATATCCAAATCCTTCCCCTTCCAAACCTGAGACCCTTCCTTTAGCATGAGATGTGATATCCAGCTCCTCCCATTCCAATCCTGACACCCTTCCGATAGCATGAGATGTGATATCTCAATGCTTCTAATATCAATACTGAGACCCTCCCTATAGCATGAGGTGCGATATCTAAGTCCTTCCCATTCCAATCCTGAGACCCTTCCGATAGCAGAGATGTGATATCGCAATGCTTATACAAAACCTGAGACCCTTCGTATAGCATGAGATGTGATATCCAACTCCTTCCCATTCCAATCCTGAGACCCTTCCTATAGCATGAGATGTGATATCTCAATGCTTCTACCAAAACTGAGACCCCTCCTTTAGCATGAGATGTGATATCCAACTCCTTGCAATTCCACTTCTGAGACCCTTCCTATAGCATGAGATGTAATATCTCAATGCTTTTAATACCAAACCTGAGATCCTTCCTATAACATGAGATGTGATATCTCAATGCTTCTAATACCAAACCTGAGATCCTTCCGATAGCATGAGATGTGATATCTCAATGCTTCTAATACCAAACCTGAGATCCTTCCGATAGCATGAGATGTGATATCTCAATGCTTCTAATACCAAAATTGAGATCCTTCCTATAACATGAGATGTGATATCCAAATCCTTCCCCTTCCAAACCTGAGACCCTCCCTTTAGCATGAGATGTGATATCCAACTCCTTCCCATTCCAATCCTGATACCCTTCTGATAGCATGAGATGTGATATCTCAATGCCTCTAATACCAAACCTGAGATCCTACCTCTAACATGAAATGTGATATCCAACTCCTTGCCTTTCCAAACCTGCGAGCCTTCCTACAGCATGAGATGTGATATCCAAGTCCTTCCCATTCCAATCCTGAGACCCTTCCTATAACATGAGATGTGATATCCAACTCCTTCCCATTCCAACCTGAGACCCTTCCTATAGCATGAGATGGGATATCCAACTCCTTCCAAATGCAATCCTGAAACCCTTCCGATAGCATGAGATGTGATATCCCAATGCTTCTACAAAACCTGAGACCCATATCATGGCATGAGATGTGATATCAAACTCCTGTCCTATACCATGAGACTTGATATCTCAATGCTTCTAAAACCAAACCTGAGACCGGTCCAATAACATGAGATGTGATATCCTAATCCTTCCCCTTCCAAACCTTAGACCCTTCCTTTATCATGAGATGTGATATCCAAGCCCTTCCCATTCCATTCCTGAGACCCTTCCTATAGCATGAGATGTGATATCTCAATGCTTCTAATACCAAACCTGAGACCCTTCCTATAACATGAGATGTGATATCCAAGTCCTTCCCATTCTAATCCTGAGACCCTTCCTATAGCATGAGATGTGATATCTCAATGCTTCTAATACCAAACCTGAGACCCTTCCTATAACATGAATTGTGATATCCAAGTCCTTCCCATTCCAATCCTGAGACCCTTCCGATAGCAGAGATTTGATATCTCAATGCTTATACCAAACCTGAGACCCTTCCGATAGCATGAGATGTGATATCTCAATGCTTCTAATACCAAACCTGAGATCCTTCCTATAACATGAGATGTGATATCCAAATCCTTCCCCTTCCAAACCTTAGACCCTCCCTTTAGCATGAGATGTGATATCCAACTTCTACCCATTCCAATCCTGAGACCCTTCTGATAGCATGAGATGTGATATCTCAATGCCTCTAATACCAAACCTGAGATACAACCTCTAACATGAAATGTGATATCCAACTCCTTCCCCTTCCAACCCTGAGAGCCTTCCTATATAATGAGATGTGATATCCAAGTCCTTGCCATTCCAATCTGAGACCCTTCCTATAACATGAGATGTGATATCCAACTCCTTCCCATTCCAACCTTAGACCCTTCCTATAGCATGAGATGGGATCTCCAACTCCTTCCAAATCCAATACGGATACCCTTCCGATAGCATGAGATGTGATATCCCAATGCCTCTACAAAACCCGAGACCCATACCATGGCATGAGATGTGATATCAAACTCCTTCCCATTCCAATCCTGAGACCCTTCCTATAGCTTGAGATGTGATATCCAACTCCTTCCCATTCCAATTCTGAGACCCGTCCTATACCATGAGACTTGATATCTCAATGCTTCTAATACCAAACCTGAGACCGGTCCTATAACATGAGATGTGATATCCAAATCCTTCCCCTTCCAAACCTTAGACCCTTCCTATAGCATGAGATGTGATATCTCAATGCTTCTAATACCAAACCTGAGACCCTTCCTTTAACGAGATGGGATATCCAACTCCTTCCCATTCCAATCCTGAGACCCTTCTGATAGCAGAGATGTGATATCTCAATGCTTATACCAAACCTGTGACCCTTCCTATGGCATGAGATGTCATATACAACTCCTTCCAATTCCAATCCTGAGACCCTTCCTATAGAATGAGATGTGATATCTCACTGCTTCTAACACCAAACCTGAGATGTGATATCCAACTCCTTCCCATTCCAAACCTTTGCTTCTATCAAACCTGAAACCCTTCCTTTAGCATGAGATGTGATATCCAACTCCTTCCCATTCCAATCCTGAGACCCTTCCTATAACATGACGTGATATCCAACTCCTTCCCATTCCAATCCTGAGACTCTTCCTATAGCATGAGATGTGATATCTCAATGCTTCTAAAACCAAACAGGAGGACCATCCTATAACATGAGATGTGAAATCCAAATCATTCCCTTTCCAAACCTGAGACCCTTCCTATAGCTTGAGATGTGATATCAAACTCCTTCCCATTCAATGTGATATCCAACTCCTTCCCATTCCAATCCTGAGACCCTTCCTATACCATGATATGTGATATCTCAATGCTTCTAATACCAAACCTGAGACCCGTCCTAAAACATGAGATGTGAGATCCAAATCCTTCCCCTTCCAAACCCGAGACCCTTCCTATAGCATGAGATGTTATATCTTAATGCTTCTAAAACCAAACCTGAAAACTATCCTATAACATGTGAAATCAAAATCCTTCCCTTTCCAAACCTGAGACCCTTCCGATACCATGAGATGTGATTTCTCAATGCTGCTAAAACCAAACATGAGAACGATCCTATAACATGAGATGTGAAATCCAAATCCTTCGCTTTCCAAACCTGAGACCCTTCCTCTAGCTTGAGATGTGATATCAAACTCCTTCCCATTCCAATCCTGAGATAGCTTGAGATGTGATATCCAACTCCTTCCCATTCCAATCCTGAGACCCTTCCTATACCATGAGATGTGATATCTCAATGCTTCTAATACCAAACCTGAGACCCGTCCTAAAACATGAGATGTGAGACCCAAATCCTTCCCCTTACAAACCTGAGACCCTTCCTACAGCTTGAAATGTGATATCAAACTCCTTCCCATTCCAATCCTGAGAAAGCTTGAGATGTGATATCCAACTCCATCCCATTCCAATCCTGAGACCCTTCCGATAGCATGAGATGTGATATCTCAATGCTTCTAATATCAAAACTGAGACCCTCCCTATAGTATGAGATGTGATATCTAAGTCCTTCCCATTTCTATCCTGAGACCCTTCCGATAGCAGAGATGTGATATCTCAATGCTTATACCAAACCTGATGACCCTTCCTATAGCATGAGATGGGATATCCAACTCCTTCCAAATCCAATCCTGATACCCTTCCGATAGCATGAGATGTGATATCCCAATGCCTCTACAAAACCCGAGACCCATACCATGGCATGAGATGTGATATCAAACTCCTTCCCATTCCAATCCTGAGACCCTTCCCATAGCTTGAGATGTGATATCAAACTCCTTCCCATTCAATGTGATATCCAACTCCTTCCCATTCCAATCCTGAGACCCTTCCTATACCATGAGATGTGATATCTCAATGCTTCTAATACCAAACCTGAGACCCTCCCTATTGCATGAGATGTGATATCTAAGTCCTTCCTATTCCTATCCTGAGACCCTTCCGATAGCAGAGATGTGATATCTCAATGCTTATACCAAACCTGATGACCCTTCCTATGGCATGAGATGTGATATCCAACTCCTTCCCATTCCAATCCTGAGTTCCTTCCGATAGCATGAGATGTGATATCCCAATGCCTCTACAAAACCAGAGACCCATACCATGGCATGAGATGTGATATCAAACTCCTTCCCATTCCAATCCTGAGACCCTTCCTATAGCTTGAGATGTGATATCCAACTCCTTCCCATTCCAATTCTGAGACCCGTCCTATACCATGAGACTTGATATCTCAATGCTTCTAATACCAAACCTGAGACCGGTCCTATAACATGAGATGTGATATCCAAATCCTTCCCCTTCCAAACCTGAGACCCTTCCTATAGCTTGAAATGTGATATCAAACTCCTTCCCATTCCAATCCTGAGAAAGCTTGAGATGTGATATCCAACTCCATCCCATTCCAATCCTGAGACCCTTCCGATAGCATGAGATGTGATATCTCAATGCTTCTAATATCAAAACTGAGACCCTCCCTATAGTATGAGATGTGATATCTAAGTCCTTCCCATTCCTATCCTGAGACCCTTCCGATAGCAGAGATGTGATATCTCAATGCTTATACCAAACCTGATGACCCTTCCTATAGCATGAGATGGGATATCCAACTCCTTCCAAATCCAATCCTGATACCCTTCCGATAGCATGAGATGTGATATCCCAATGCCTCTACAAAACCCGAGACCCATACCATGGCATGAGATGTGATATCAAACTCCTTCCCATTCCAATCCAGAGACCGTTCCTATAGCTTGAGATGTGATATCAAACTCCTTCCCATTCAATGTGATATCCAACTCCTTCCCATTCCAATCCTGAGACCCTTCCTATACCATGATATGTGATATCTCAATGCTTCTAATACCAAACCTGAGACCCGTCCTAAAACATGAGATGTGAGATCCAAATCCTTCCCCTTCCAAACCTGAGACCTTTCCTTTAGCATGAGATGTGATATCCAACTCCTTCCCATTCCAATCCTGAGACCCTTCTGATAGCAGAGATGTGATATCTCAATGCTTATAACAAACCTGTGACCCTTCCTATGGCATGAGATGTCATATACAACTCCTTCCAATTCCAATCCTGAGACCCTTCCTATAGAATGAGATGTGATATCTCACTGCTTCTAATACCAAACCTGAGATGTGATATCCAACTCCTTCCCATTCCAAACCTTTGCTTCTATCAAACCTGAAACCCTTCCTTTAGCATGAGATGTGATATCCAACTCCTTCCCATTCCAATCCTGAGACCCTTCCTATAACATGACGTGATATCCAACTCCTTCCCATTCCAATCCTGAGACTCTTCCTATAGCATGAGATGTGATATCTCAATGCTTCTAAAACCAAACAGGAGAACCATCCTATAACATGAGATGTGAAATCCAAATCATTCCCTTTCCAAACCTGAGACCCTTCCTATAGCTTGAGATGTGATATCAAACTCCTTCCCATTCAATGTGATATCCAACTCCTTCCCATTCCAATCCTGAGACCCTTCCTATACCATGATATGTGATATCTCAATGCTTCTAATACCAAACCTGAGACCCGTCCTAAAACATGAGATGTGAGATCCAAATCCTTCCCCTTCCAAACCTGAGACCTTTCCTTTAGCATGAGATGTGATATCCAACTCCTTCCCATTCCAAACCCGAGACCCTTCCTATAGCATGAGATGTTATATCTTAATGCTTCTAAAACCAAACCAGAGAACCATCCTATAACATGTGAAATCCAAATCCTTCCCTTTCCAAACCTGAGACCCTTCCGATAGCATGAGATGTGATATTTCAATGCTGCTAAAACCAAACATGAGAACGATCCTATAACATGAGATGTGAAATCCAAATCCTTCCCTTTCCAAACCTGAGACCCTTCCTCTAGCTTGAGATGTGATATCAAACTCCTTCCCATTCCAATCCTGAGATAGCTTGAGATGTGATATCGAACTCCTTCCCATTCCAATCCTGAGACCCTTCCTATACCATGAGATGTGATATCTCAATGCTTCTAATACCAAACCTGAGACCCGTCCTAAAACATGAGATGTGAGATCCAAATCCTTCCCCTTCCAAACCTGAGACCCTTCCTATAGCTTGAAATGTGATATCAAACTCCTTCCCATTCCAATCCTGAGAAAGCTTGAGATGTGATATCCAACTCCATCCCATTCCAATCCTGAGACCCTTCCGATAGCATGAGATGTGATATCTCAATGCTTCTAATATCAAAACTGAGACCCTCCCTATAGTATGAGATGTGATATCTAAGTCCTTCCCATTCCTATCCTGAGACCCTTCCGATAGCAGAGATGTGATATCTCAATGCTTATACCAAACCTGATGACCCTTCCTATAGCATGAGATGGGATATCCAACTCCTTCCAAATCCAATCCTGATACCCTTCCGATAGCATGAGATGTGATATCCCAATGCCTCTACAAAACCCGAGACCCATACCATGGCATGAGATGTGATATCAAACTCCTTCCCATTCCAATCCGGAGACCGTTCCTATAGCTTGAGATGTGATATCAAACTCCTTCCCATTCAATGTGATATCCAACTCCTTCCCATTCCAATCCTGAGACCCTTCCTATACCATGAGATGTGATATCTCAATGCTTCTAATACCAAACCTGAGACCCGTCCTAAAACATGAGATGTGAGATCCAAATCCTTCCCCTTCCAAACCTGAGACCCTTCCTATAGCATGAGATGTTATATCTTAATGCTTCTAAAACCAAACCTGAGAACCATCCTATAACATGTGAAATCCAAATCCTTCCCTTTCCAAACCTGAGACCCTTCCGATAGCATGAGATGTGATATCTCAATGCTGCTAAAACCAAACATGAGAACGATCCTATAACATGAGATGTGAAATCCAAATCCTTCCCTTTCCAAACCTGAGACCCTTCCTCTAGCTTGAGATGTGATATCAAACTCCTTCCCATTCGAATCCTGAGATAGCTTGAGATGTGATATCCAACTCCTTCCCATTCCAATCCTGAGACCCTTCCTATACCATAAGATGTGATATCTCAATGCTTCTAATACCAAACCTGAGACCCGTCCTAAAACATGAGATGTGAGATCCAAATCCTTCCCCTTCCAAACCTGAGACCCTTCCTATAGCATGAGATGTTATATCTTAATGCTTCTAAAACCAAACCTGAGAACCATCCTATAACATGTGATATCCAAATCCTTCCCTTTCCAAACCTGAGACCCTTCCGATAGCATGAGATGTGATATCTCAATGCTGCTAAAACCAAACATGAGAACGATCCTATAACATGAGATGTGAAATCCAAATCCTTCCCTTTCCAAACCTGAGACCCTTCCTCTAGCTTGAGATGTGATATCAAACTCCTTCCCATTCCAATCCTGAGATAGCTTGAGATGTGATATCCAACTCCTTCCCATTCCAATCCTGAGACCCTTCCTATACCATGAGATGTGATATCTCAATGCTTCTAATACCAAACCTGAGACCCGTCCTAAAACATGAGATGTGAGATCCAAATCCTTCCCCTTCCAAACCTGAGACCCTTCCTATACCTTGAAATGTGATATCAAACTCCTTCCCATTCCAATCCTGAGATAGCTTGAGATGTGATATCCATATCCATCCCATTCCAATCCTGAGACCCTTCCGATAGCATGAGATGTGATATCTCAATGCTTCTAATATCAAAACTGAGACCCTCCCTATTGTATGAGATGTGATATCTAAGTCCTTCCCATTCCTATCCTGAGACCCTTCCGATAGTAGAGATGTGATATCTCAATGCTTATACCAAACCTGATGACCCTTCCTATGGCATGAGATGTGATATCCAACTCCTTCCCATTCCAATCCTGAGTTCCTTCCTATAGCATGAGATGATATCTCAATGCTTCTATCAAACCTGAGACCCTTCCTTTAGCAGGAGATGTGATATCCAACTCCTTCCCATTCCAATCCTGAGTTCTTTCCTATAGCATAAGATGTGATATCTCAATGTTTCTATCAAACCTGAGACCCTTCCTTTAGCAGGAGACGTGATATCCAACTCCTTCCCATTCCAATCCTGAGACTCTTCCTATAGCATGAGATGTGATATCTCAATGCTTCTAATACCAAACCTGGGACCCGTCCTATAACATGAGATATGATATCCAAATCCTTCCCCTTCCAAACCTGAGACCCTTCCTTTAGCATGAGATGTGATATCCAATTCCTTCCCATTCCAATCCTGAAACCCTTCCTATAGCATGAGATGTGATATCTCAATGTTTCTAATAAAAAACCTGAGACCCTTCCTATAGCAAGAGATGTGATATCCAAATCCTTCCCATTCCAATCCCAAGACCCTTCCTATAACGAGATGTGATATCCAACTCCTTCCCAACCTGAGACCCTTCCTATAGCATGAGAAGGGATATCTCAATGCTTTTAATACCAAACCTGGGACCCGTCCTATAACATGAGATATGATTTCCAAATCCTTCCCCTTCCAAACCTGAGACCCTTCCTTTAGCATGAGATGTGATAACCAAATCCTACCCATTCCAATCCTGAAACCCTTACTATAGCCTGAGATGTGATATCTCAATGTTTCTGATAAAAAACCCGAGACCCTTCCTATAGCAAGAGATGTGATATCCAAATCCTTCCCATTCAGAACTTGAGACCCTTCCTATAACATGAGATGTGATATCCAAATCTTGCCCATTCCAATCTTGAGACCCTTCCTATAACATGAGATGTGATATCCAACTCCTTCCCAATCCAACCTGAAATCCTTCCTATAGCATGAGAAGTGATATCCAACTCCTTCCCAATCCAATCCTGAGACCCTTCCGATAGCAGAGATGTGATATCTCAATGCTTATACCAAACCTGAGAACCTTCCTATGGCATGAGATGTGATATCCAACTCCTTCCCATTCCAATCCTGAGACCCTTCCTATATCATGAGATGTGATATCTCAATGCTTCTTCCAAACCTGAGACCCTATCTTTAGCATGAGATGTGATATCCAAATCCTTCACATTCATATTTTGAGACCCTTCCTATAGCATCAGATGTGATATCTCAATGCTTCTAATACCAAACCTTAGAACATATGTGATATCCAACTCCTTCCCTTTCCAAACCTCAGACCCTTCCGATAGCATGAGATGTGATATCTCAAAGCTTCTGAAACCAAACATGAGAACCATCCTATAACATGAGATGTGAAATCCAAATCCTTCCCTTCCCAAACCTGAGACCCTTCCTATAGCTTGAGATGTGATATCCAACTCCTTCCCATTCCAATCCTGAGAGCCTTATTATACCATGAGATGTGATATTTCAATGCTTCTATTACCAAACCTGAGACCCGTCCTAAAACATGAGATGTGAGATCCAAATCCTTCCCCTTCCAAACCTGAGACCTTCCCTTTAGCATGAGATGTGATATCCAACTCCTTCCCATTCCAATCCTGAGACCCTTCCGAAAGCATGAGATGTGATATCTCAATGCTTCTAATATCAAACCTGAGAACCTCCCTATAGCATGAGATGTGATATCCAACTCCTTCCAATTCCAATACTGAGACCCTTCCAATAGCATATGTGATATCTCAATGCTTCTAATACCAAACCTGAGACCCTTCCTATAAGATGAATTGTGATATCCAAGTCCTTCCCATTCCAATCCTGAGACCCTTCCGATAGCAGAGATTTGATATCTCAATGCTTATACCAAACCTGAGACCCTTCCGATAGCATTAGATGTGATAGCTCAATGCTTCTAAGACCAAACCTGAGATCCTTCCTATAACATGAGAAGTGATATCCAAATCCTTCCCCTTCCAAACCTTAGACCCTCCCTTTAGCATGAGATGTGATATCCAACTCCTACCCATTCCAATCCTGAGACCCTTCCGATAGCATGAGATGTGATATCTCAATGCTTCTAATATCAAAACTGAGACCCTCCCTATAGTATGAGATGGGATATCCAACTCCTTCCAAATCCAATCCTGATACCCTTCCGATAGCATGAGATGTGATATCCCAATGCCTCTACAAAACCCGAGACCCATACCATGGCATGAGATGTGATATCAAACTCCTTCCCATTCCAATCCGGAGACCCTTCCTATAGCTTGAGATGTGATATCAAACTCCTTCCCATTCAATGTGATATCCAACTCCTTCCCATTCCAATCCTGAGACCCTTCCTATACCATGAGATGTGATATCTCAATGCTTCTAATACCAAACCTGAGACCCGTCCTAAAACATGAGATGTGAGATCCAAATCCTTCCCCTTCCAAACCTGAGACCCTTCCTATAGCATGAGATGTTATATCTTAATGCTTCTAAAACCAAACCTGAGAACCATCCTATAACATGTGAAATCCAAATCCTTCCCTTTCCAAACCTGAGACCCTTCCGATAGCATGAGATGTGATATCTCAATGCTGCTAAAACCAAACATGAGAACGATCCTATAACATGAGATGTGAAATCCAAATCCTTCCCTTTCCAAACCTGAGACCCTTCCTCTAGCTTGAGATGTGATATCAAACTCCTTCCCATTCCAATCCTGAGATAGCTTGAGATGTGATATCCAACTCCTTCCCATTCCAATCCTGAGACCCTTCCTATACATGAGATGTGATATCTCAATGCTTCTAATACCAAACCTGAGACCCGTCCTAAAACATGAGATGTGAGATCCAAATCCTTCCCCTTCCAAACCTGAGACCCTTCCTATAGCATGAGATGTTATATCTTAATGCTTCTAAAACCAAACCTGAGAACCATCCTATAACATGTGATATCCAAATCCTTCCCTTTCCAAACCTGAGACCCTTCCGATAGCATGAGATGTGATATCTCAATGCTGCTAAAACCAAACATGAGAACGATCCTATAACATGAGATGTGAAATCCAAATCCTTCCCTTTCCAAACCTGAGACCCTTCCTCTAGCTTGAGATGTGATATCAAACTCCTTCCCATTCCAATCCTGAGATAGCTTGAGATGTGATATCCAACTCCTTCCCATTCCAATCCTGAGACCCTTCCTATACCATGAGATGTGATATCTCAATGCTTCTAATACCAAACCTGAGACCCGTCCTAAAACATGAGATGTGAGATCCAAATCCTTCCCCTTCCAAACCTGAGACCCTTCCTATACCTTGAAATGTGATATCAAACTCCTTCCCATTCCAATCCTGAGATAGCTTGAGATGTGATATCCAACTCCATCCCATTCCAATCCTGAGACCCTTCCGATAGCATGAGATGTGATATCTCAATGCTTCTAATATCAAAACTGAGACCCTCCCTATTGTATGAGATGTGATATCTAAGTCCTTCCCATTCCTATCCTGAGACCCTTCCGATAGTAGAGATGTGATATCTCAATGCTTATACCAAACCTGATGACCCTTCCTATGGCATGAGATGTGATATCCAACTCCTTCCCATTCCAATCCTGAGTTCCTTCCTATAGCATGAGATGATATCTCAATGCTTCTATCAAACCTGAGACCCTTCCTTTAGCAGGAGATGTGATATCCAACTCCTTCCCATTCCAATCCTGAGTTCTTTCCTATAGCATAAGATGTGATATCTCAATGTTTCTATCAAACCTGAGACCCTTCCTTTAGCAGGAGACGTGATATCCAACTCCTTCCCATTCCAATCCTGAGGCTCTTCCTATAGCATGAGATGTGATATCTCAATGCTTCTAATACCAAACCTGGGACCCGTCCTATAACATGAGAAATGATATCCAAATCCTTCCCCTTCCAAACCTGAGACCCTTCCTTTAGCATGAGATGTGATATCCAATTCCTTCCCATTCCAATCCTGAAACCCTTCCTATAGCATGAGATGTGATATCTCAATGTTTCTAATAAAAAACCTGAGACCCTTCCTATAGCAAGAGATGTGATATCCAAATCCTTCCCATTCCAATCCCAAGACCCTTCCTATAACGAGATGTGATATCCAACTCCTTCCCAACCTGAGACCCTTCCTATAGCATGAGAAGGGATATCTCAATGCTTTTAATACCAAACCTGGGACCCGTCCTATAACATGAGATATGATATCCAAATCCTTCCCCTTCCAAACCTGAGACCCTTCCTTTAGCATGAGATGTGATAACCAAATCCTACCCATTCCAATCCTGAAACCCTTACTATAGCCTGAGATGTGATATCTCAATGTTTCTACTAAAAAACCCGAGACCCTTCCTATAGCAAGAGATGTGATATCCAAATCCTTCCCATTCAGAACTTGAGACCCTTCCTATAACATGAGATGTGATATCCAAATCTTGCCCATTCCAATCTTGAGACCCTTCCTATAACATGAGATGTGATATCCAACTCCTTCCCAATCCAACCTGAAATCCTTCCTATAGCATGAGAAGTGATATCCAACTCCTTCCCAATCCAATCCTGAGACCCTTCCGATAGCAGAGATGTGATATCTCAATGCTTATACCAAACCTGAGAACCTTCCTATGGCATTTGATGTGATATCCAACTTCTTCCCATTCCAATCCTGAGACCCTTCCTATATCATGAGATGTGATATCTCAATGCTTCTTCCAAACCTGAGACCCTTCCTTTAGCATGAGATGTGATATCCAAATCCTTCACATTCATATTTTGAGACCCTTCCTATAGCATCAGATGTGATATCTCAATGCTTCTAATACCAAACCTTAGAACATATGTGATATCCAACTCCTTCCCTTTCCAAACCTCAGACCCTTCCGATAGCATGAGATGTGATATCTCAAAGCTTCTGAAACCAAACATGAGAACCATCCTATAACATGAGATGTGAAATCCGAATCCTTCCCTTCCCAAACCTGAGACCCTTCCTATAGCTTGAGATGTGATATCAAACTCCTTCCCATTCCAATCCTGAGATAGCTTGAGATGTGATATCCAACTCCTTCCCATTCCAATCCTGAGAGCCTTATTATACCATGAGATGTGATATCTCAATGCTTCTATTACCAAACCTGAGACCCGTCCTAAAACATGAGATGTGAGATCCAAATCCTTCCCCTTCCAAACCTGAGACCTTTCCTTTAGCATGAGATGTGATATCCAACTCCTTCCCATTCCAATCCTGAGACCCTTCCGATAGCATGAGATGTGATATCTCAATGCTTCTAATATCAAACCTGAGAACCTCCCTATAGCATGAGATGTGATATCCAACTCCTTCCAATTCCAATACTGAGACCCTTCCAATAGCATATGTGATATCTCAATGCTTCTAATACCAAACCTGAGACCCTTCCTATAACATGAATTGTGATATCCAAGTCCTTCCCATTCCAATCCTGAGACCCTTCCGATAGCAGAGATTTGATATCTCAATGCTTATACCAAACCTGAGACCCTTCCGATAGCAATAGATGTGATAGCTCAATGCTTCTAAGACCAAACCTGAGATCCTTCCTATAACATGAGATGTGATATCCAAATCCTTCCCCTTCCAAACCTTAGACGCTCCCTTTAGCATGAGATGTGATATCCAACTCCTACCCATTCCAATCCTGAGACCCTTCTGATAGCATGAGATGTGATATCTCAATGCCTCTAATACCAAACCTGAGATACAACCTCTAACATGAAATGTGATATCCAACTCCTTCCCCTTCCAACCCTGAGAGCCTTCCTATATAATGAGATGTGATATCCAAGTCCTTCCCATTCCAATCTGAGACCCTTCCTATAACATGAGATGTGATATCCAACTCCTTCCCATTCCAACCTTAGACCCTTCCTATAGCATGAGATGGGATATCCAACTCCTTCCAAATCCAATACGGATACCTTTCCGATAGCATGAGATGTGATATCCCAATGCCTCTACAAAACCCGAGACCCATACCATGGCATGAGATGTGATATCAAACTCCTTCCCATTCCAATCCTGAGACCCTTCCTATAGCTTGAGATGTGATATCCAACTCCTTCCCATTCCAATTCTGAGACCCGTCCTATACCATGAGACTTGATATCTCAATGCTTCTAATACCAAACCTGAGACCGGTCCTATAACATGAGATGTGATATCCAAATCCTTCCCCTTCCAAACCTTAGACCCTTCCTATAGCATGAGATGTGATATCTCAATGCTTCTAATACCAAACCTGAGACCCTTCCTTTAACGAGATGGGATATCCAACTCCTTCCCATTTCAATCCTGAGACCCTTCTGATAGCAGAGATGTGATATCTCAATGCTTATACCAAACCTGTGACCCTTCCTATGGCATGAGATGTCATATACAACTCCTTCCAATTCCAATCCTGAGACCCTTCCTTTAGAATGAGATGTGATATCTCACTGCTTCTAATACCAAACCTGAGATGTGATATCCAACTCCTTCCCATTCCAAACCTTTGCTTCTATCAAACCTGAAACCCTTCCTTTAGCATGAAATGTGATATCCAACTCCTTCCCATTCCAATCCTGAGACCCTTCCTATAACATGACGTGATATCCAACTCCTTCCCATTCCAATCCTGAGACTCTTCCTATAGCATGAGATGTGATATCTCAATGCTTCTAAAACCAAACAGGAGAACCATCCTATAACATGAGATGTGAAATCCAAATCATTCCCTTTCCAAACCTGAGACCCTTCCTATAGCTTGAGATGTGATATCAAACTCCTTCCCATTCAATGTGATATCCAACTCCTTCCCATTCCAATCCTGAGACCCTTCCTATACCATGATATGTGATATCTCAATGCTTCTAATACCAAACCTGAGACCCGTCCTAAAACATGAGATGTGAGATCCAAATCCTTCCCCTTCCAAACCTGAGACCTTTCCTTTAGCATGAGATGTGATATCCAACTCCTTCCCATTCCAAACCCGAGACCCTTCCTATAGCATGAGATGTTATATCTTAATGCTTCTAAAACCAAACCTGAGAACCATCCTATAACATGTGAAATCCAAATCCTTCCCTTTCCAAACCTGAGACCCTTCCGATACCATGAGATGTGATATCTCAATGCTGCTAAAACCAAACATGAGAACGATCCTATAACATGAGATGTGAAATCCAAATCCTTCCCTTTCCAAACCTGAGACCCTTCCTCTAGCTTGAGATGTGATATCAAACTCCTTCCCATTCCAATCCTGAGATAGCTTGAGATGTGATATCCAACTCCTTCCCATTCCAATCCTGAGATACCATGAGATGTGATATCTCAATGCTTCTAATACCAAACCTGAGACCCGTCCTAAAACATGAGATGTGAGATCCAAATCCTTCCCCTTCCAAACCTGAGACCCTTCCTATAGCTTGAGATGTGATATCAAACTCCTTCCTATTCCAATCCTGAGATAGCTTGAGATATGATATCCAACTCCATCCCATTCCAATCCTGAGACCCTTCCGATAGCATGAGATGTGATATCTCAATGCTTCTAATATCAAAACTGAGACCCTCCCTATAGTATGAGATGTGATATCTAAGTCCTTCCCATTCCTATCCTGAGACCCTTCCGATAGCAGAGATGTGATATCTCAATGCATATACCAAACCTGATGACCCTTCCTATGGCATGATATGTGATATCCAACTCCTTCCCATTCCAATCCTGAGTTCCTTCCCATAGCATGAGATGTGATATCTCAATGCTTCTATCAAACCTGAGACCCTTCCTTTAGCATGAGATGTGATATCCAACTCCTTCCCATTCCAATCCTGAGACCCTTCCTATAACATGAAACGTGAAATCCAACTCCTTCCCATTCCAATCCTGAAACCCTTCCTATAGCATGAGATGTGATATCTCAATGTTTCTAATAAAAAACCTGAGACCCTTCCTATAGCAAGAGATGTGATATCCAAATCCTTCCCATTCCAATCCTGAGATCCTTCCTATAACATGAGATGTGATATCCAATTCCTTCCCATTCCAAACCTGAGACCCTTCCTATTGGATGAGATGTGATATCCAACTGCTTCCCATTCCAATCCTGAGACCCTTCCTATACCATGAGATGTGATATCTCAATGCTTCTAAT
Source organism: Ambystoma mexicanum (assembly GCF_040938575.1). Taxonomy (NCBI): domain Eukaryota; kingdom Metazoa; phylum Chordata; class Amphibia; order Caudata; family Ambystomatidae; genus Ambystoma; species Ambystoma mexicanum. Next base: position 924,940 of record NW_027182477.1, read on the forward strand.
ACCAAACCTGGGACCCGTCCTATAACATGAGATATGATATCCAAATCCTTCCCCTTCCAAACCTGAGACCCTTCCTTTAGCATGAGATGTGATATCCAAATCCTTCCCATTCCAATCCTGAAACCCTTCCTATAGCATGAGATGTGATATCTCAATTTTTCTAATAAAAAACCCGAGACCCTTCCTATAGCAAGAGATTTAATATCCAAATCCTTCCCATTCCAATCTTGAGACCCTTTCTATAACATGAGATGTGATATCCAACTCCTTCCCATTCCAACCTGAGACAATTCCTATAGCATGAGAAGGGATATCCAAATCCTTCCCAATCCAATCCTGAGACCCTTCCGATAGCAGAGATGTGATATCTCAATTCTTATACCAAACCTGAGACCCTTCCTATGGCATGAGATGTGATATCCAACTGCTTCCCATTCCAATCCTGAGACCCTTCCTATAGCATGAGATGTGATATCTCAATGCTTCTAAAAAACCTGAGACCCTTCCTTTAGCATGAAATGTGATATCCAAATCCTTCACATTCCAATACTGAGATAGCTTGAGATGTGATATCCAACTCATTCCCATTCCAATCCTGAGACCCTTATTATACCATGAGATGTGATATCTCAATGCTTCTAATACCAAACCTGAGACCCGTCCTAAAACATGAGATGTGAGATCCAAATCCTTCCCCTTCCAAACCTTAGACCTTTCCTTTAGCATGAGATGTGATATCCAACTCCTTCCCATTCCAATCCTGAGACCCTTCCGATAGCATGAGATGTGATATTTCAATGCTTCTAATATCAAACCTGAGAACCTCCCTATAGCATGAGATGTGATATCCAACTCCTTCCAATTCCAATACTGAGACCCTTCCAATAGCATATGTGATATCTCAATCCTTCTAATATCAAAACTGAGACCCTCCCTATAGCATGAGATGTGATATCCAACTCCTTCCCATTCCAATCCTGAGACCCTTCCTATAGCATTAGATGTGATATCTCAATGCTTCTAATACCAAACCTGAGATCCTTCCTATAACATGACATGTGATATCCAACTCCTTCTCATTCCAAACCGAGACCCTTCCGATAGCATGAGATGTGATATCTCAATGCTTCAAAAACCAAACATGAGAACCATCCTATAACATGAGATGTGAAATCCAAATCCTTCCCTTCCCAAACCTGAGACTCTTCCTATAGCATGAGATGTGATATCTCAATGCTTCTACCAAACCTGAAACCCTTCCTATAGCATGAGATGTGATATCCAACTCCTTCCCATTCCAATCCTGAGACACTTCCTATAGCATGAGATGTGATATCTCAATGCTTCTAATACCAAACCTGAGACCCGTCCTATAACATGAGATGTGATATCCAAATCCTTCCCCTTCCGATCCTGGGACACTTCCGATAGCATGAGATGTGATATCTCAATACTTCTAATATCAAAATTGAGACCCTCCCTATAGCATGAGATGTGATATCAACGTGCTTCCCATTCCAATCCTGAGACCCTTCCGATAGCAGAGATGTGATATCTCAATGCTTATACCAAACCTGAGACCCTTCCTATAGCATGAGATGTGATATCCAACTCCTTCCCATTCCAATCCTGAGACCCTTCCTATAGCATGAGATGTGATATCTCAATACTTTTACCAAAACTGAGACCCTTCCTTTAGCATGAGATGTGATATCCAACTCCTTCCCATTCCAATCCTGAGACCCTTCCTATAGCATGAAATGTGATATCTCAATGCTTCTAATACCAAACCTGAGAACCTTCTTATAACATGAGATGTGATATCCAACTCCTTCCAATTCCAATCCTGAGACCCATCCTATAGCATGAGATGTGATATCTCAATGCTTCTAATACCAAACCTGAGATCCTTCAGATAGCATGAGATGTGATATCTCAATGCTTATAGTACCAAACCTGATATCCTTCCTATAACATGAGATGTGATATCCAACTCCTTCCCATTCCAATCCTGATACCCTTCTGATAGCATGAGATGTGATATCTCAATACCTCTAATACCAAACCTGAGATCCTGCCTCTAACATGAAATGTGATATCCAACTCCTTCCCTTTCCAAACCTGAGAGCCTTCCTACAGCATGAGATGTGATATCCAAGTCCTTCCCATTCCAATCCTGAGACCCTTCCTATTACATGAGATGTGATATCCAACTCCTTCCCATTCCAACCTGAGACCCTTCCTATAGCATGAGATGGGATATCCAACTCCTTCCAAATCCAATCCTGATACCCTTCCGATAGCATGAGATGTGATATCCCAATGCTTCTACAAAACCTGAGACCCATACCATGGCATGAGATGTGATATCAAACTCCCGTCCTATACCATGAGACTTGATATCTCAATGCTTCTAATACTCTAATACCAAACCTGAAACCGGTCCAATAACATGAGATGTGATATCCAAATCCTTCCCCTTCCAAACCTTAGACCCTTCTTTTATCATGAGATGTGATATCCAAGTCCTTCCCATTCCATTCCTGAGACCCTTCCTATAGCATGAGATGTGATATCCAAATCCTTCCCATTCCAATCCTGAGATCCTTCCTATAACATGAGATGTGATATCCAATTCCTTCCCATTCCAAACCTGAGATCCTTCCTATACCATGAGATGTGATATCTCAATGCTTCTGATACCAAACCTGGGACCCGTCCTATAACATGAGATATGATATCCAAATCCTTCCCCTTCCAAACCTGAGACCCTTCCTTTAGCATGAGATATGATATCCAAATCCTTCCCATTCCAATCCTGAAACCCTTCCTATAGCATGAAATGTGATATCTCAATGTTTCTAATGAAAAACCCGAGACCCTTCATATAGCAAGAGATGTAATATCCGAATCCTTCCCATTCCAATCTTGAGACCCTTCCTATAACATGAGATGTGATATCCAACTTCTTCCCATTCCAACCTGAGATCCTTCCTATAGCATGAGATGTGATATCCAACTCCTTCCAATTCCAATACTGAGACCCTTCCAATAGCATATGTGATATCTCAATGCTTCTAATATCAAAACTGAGACCCTCCCTATAGCATGAGATGTGATATCCAACTTCTTCCCATTCCAATCCTGAGACCCTTCCTAAAGCATTAAATGTGATATCTCAATGCTTCTAATACCAAACTGAGATCCTTCCTATAACATGAGATATGATATCCAACTCCTTCCCATTCCAAACCTGAGACCCTTCCGATAGCATGAGATGTGATATCTCAATGCTTCAAAAACCAAACATGAGAACCATCCTATAACATGAGATGTGAAATCCAAATCCTTCCCTTCCCAAACCTGAGACTCTTCCTATAGCATGAGATGTGATATCTCAATGCTTCTACCAAACCTGAAACCCTTCCTATAACATGAGATGTGATATCCAACTCCTTCCCATTCCAATCCTGAGACACTTCCTATAGCATGAGATGTGATATCTGAATGCTTCTAATACCAAACCTGAGACCCGTCCTATAACATGAGATGTGATATCCAAATCCTTCCCCTTCCAAACCTGAGACCCTTCCTTTAGCATGAGATGTGATATCCAGCTCCTCCCATTCCAATCCTGACACCCTTCCGATAGCATGAGATGTGATATCTCAATGCTTCTAATATCAATACTGAGACCCTCCCTATAGCATGAGATGCGAAATCTAAGTCCTTCCCATTCCAATCCTGAGACCCTTCCGATAGCAGAGATGTGATATCGCAATGCTTATACAAAACCTGAGACCCTTCGCATAGCATGAGATGTGATATCCAACTCCTTCCCATTCCAATCCTGAGACCCTTCCTATAGCATGAGATGTGATATCTCAATGCTTCTACCAAAACTGAGACCCCTCCTTTAGCATGAGATGTGATATCCAACTCCTTGCAATTCCACTCCTGAGACCCTTCCTATAGCATGAGATGTGATATCTCAATGCTTTTAATACCAAACCTGAGATCCTTCCTATAACATGAGATGTGATATCTCAATGCTTCTAATACCAAACCTGAGATCCTTCCGATAGCATGAGATGTGATATCTCAATGCTTCTAATACCAAACCTGAGATCCTTCCGATAGCATGAGATGTGATATCTCAATGCTTCTAATACCAAAATTGAGATCCTTCCTATAACATGAGATGTGATATCCAAATCCTTCCCCTTCCAAACCTGAGACCCTCCCTTTAGCATGAGATGTGATATCCAACTCCTTCCCATTCCAATCCTGATACCCTTCTGATAGCATGAGATGTGATATCTCAATGCCTCTAATACCAAACCTGAGATCCTACCTCTAACATGAAATGTGATATCCAACTCCTTGCCTTTCCAAACCTGCGAGCCTTCCTACAGCATGAGATGTGATATCCAAGTCCTTCCCATTCCAATCCTGAGACCCTTCCTATAACATGAGATGTGATATCCAACTCCTTCCCATTCCAACCTGAGACCCTTCCTATAGCATGAGATGGGATATCCAACTCCTTCCAAATGCATTCCTGAAACCCTTCCGATAGCATGAGATGTGATATCCCAATGCTTCTACAAAACCTGAGACCCATATCATGGCATGAGATGTGATATCAAACTCCCGTCCTATACCATGAGACTTGATATCTCAATGCTTCTAATACCAAACCTGAGACCGGTCCAATAACATGAGATGTGATATCCTAATCCTTCCCCTTCCAAACCTTAGACCCTTCCTTTATCATGAGATGTGATATCCAAGTCCTTCCCATTCCATTCCTGAGACCCTTCCTATAGCATGAGATGTGATATCTCAATGCTTCTAATACCAAACCTGAGACCCTTCCTATAACATGAGATGTGATATCCAAGTCCTTCCCATTCCAATCCTGAGATCCTTCCTATAGCATGAGATGTGATATCCAACTCCTTCCAATTCCAATACTGAGACCCTTCCAATAGCATATGTGATATCTCAATGCTTCTAATATCAAAACTGAGACCCTCCCTATAGCATGAGATGTGATATCCAACTCCTTCCCATTCCAATCCTGAGACCCTTCCTATAGCATGAGATGTGATATCTCAATGCTTCTAATACCAAACTGAGATCCTTCCTATAACATGAGATATGATATCCAACTCCTTCCCATTCCAAACCTGAGACCCTTCCGATAGCATGAGATGTGATATCTCAATGCTTCAAAAACCAAACATGAGAACCATCCTATAACATGAGATGTGAAATCCAAATCCTTCCCTTCCCAAACCTGAGACTCTTCCTATAGCATGAGATGTGATATCTCAATGCTTCTACCAAACCTGAAACCCTTCCTATAGCATGAGATGTGATATCCAACTCCTTCCCATTCCAATCCTGAGACACTTCCTATAGCATGAGATGTGATATCTGAATGCTTCTAATACCAAACCTGAGACCCGTCCTATAACATGAGATGTGAGATCCAAATCCTTCCCCTTCCAAACCTGAGACCCTTCCTTTAGCATGAGATGTGATATCCAGCTCCTCCCATTCCAATCCTGACACCCTTCCGATAGCATGAGATGTGATATCTCAATGCTTCTAATATCAATACTGAGACCCTCCCTATAGCATGAGATGCGATATCTAAGTCCTTCCCATTCCAATCCTGAGACCCTTCCGATAGCAGAGATGTGATATCGCAATGCTTATACAAAACCTGAGACCCTTCGTATAGCATGAGATGTGATATCCAACTCCTTCCCATTCCAATCCTGAGACCCTTCCTATAGCATGAGATGTAATATCTCAATGCTTCTACCAAAACTGAGACCCCTCCTTTAGCATGAGATGTGATATCCAACTCCTTGCAATTCCACTCCTGAGACCCTTCCTATAGCATGAGATGTAATATCTCAATGCTTTTAATACCAAACCTGAGATCCTTCCTATAACATGAGATGTGATATCTCAATGCTTCTAATACCAAACCTGAGATCCTTCCGATAGCATGAGATTTGATATCTCAATGCTTCTAATACCAAACCTGAGATCCTTCCGATAGCATGAGATGTGATATCTCAATGCTTCTAATACCAAAATTGAGATCCTTCCTATAACATGAGATGTGATATCCAAATCCTTCCCCTTCCAAACCTGAGACCCTCCCTTTAGCATGAGATGTGATATCCAACTCCTTCCCATTCCAATCCTGATACCCTTCTGATAGCATGAGATGTGATATCTCAATGCCTCTAATACCAAACCTGAGATCCTACCTCTAACATGAAATGTGATATCCAACTCCTTGCCTTTCCAAACCTGCGAGCCTTCCTACAGCATGAGATGTGATATCCAAGTCCTTCCCATTCCAATCCTGATACCCTTCCTATAACATGAGATGTGATATCCAACTCCTTCCCATTCCAACCTGAGACCCTTCCTATAGCATGAGATGGGATATCCAACTCCTTCCAAATGCAATCCTGAAACCCTTCCGATAGCATGAGATGTGATATCCCAATGCTTCTACAAAACCTGAGACCCATATCATGGCATGAGATGTGATATCAAACTCCCGTCCTATACCATGAGACTTGATATCTCAATGCTTCTAATACCAAACCTGAGACCGGTCCAATAACATGAGATGTGATATCCTAATCCTTCCCCTTCCAAACCTTAGACCCTTCCTTTATCATGAGATGTGATATCCAAGTCCTTCCCATTCCATTCCTGAGACCCTTCCTATAGCATGAGATGTGATATCTCAATGCTTCTAATACCAAACCTGAGACCCTTCCTATAACATGAGATGTGATATCCAAGTCCTTCCCATTCCAATCCTGAGACCCTTCCTATAGCATGAGATGTGATATCTCAATGCTTCTAATACCAAACCTGAGACCCTTCCTATAACATGAATTGTGATATCCAAGTCCTTCCCATTCCAATCCTGAGACCCTTCCGATAGCAGAGATTTGATATCTCAATGCTTATACCAAACCTGAGACCCTTCCGATAGCATGAGATGTGATATCTCAATGCTTCCAATACCAAACCTGAGATCCTTCCTATAACATGAGATGTGATATCCAAATCCTTCCCCTTCCAAACCTTAGACCCTCCCTTTAGCATGAGATGTGATATCCAACTCCTACCCATTCCAATCCTGAGACCCTTCTGATAGCATGAGATGTGATATCTCAATGCCTCTAATACCAAACCTGAGATACAACCTCTAACATGAAATGTGATATCCAACTCCTTCCCCTTCCAACCCTGAGAGCCTTCCTATATAATGAGATGTGATATCCAAGTCCTTCCCATTCCAATCTGAGACCCTTCCTATAACATGAGATGTGATATCCAACTCCTTCCCATTCCAACCTTAGACCCTTCCTATAGCATGAGATGGGATATCCAACTCCTTCCAAATCCAATACGGATACCCTTCCGATAGCATGAGATGTGATATCCCAATGCCTCTACAAAACCCGAGACCCATACCATGGCATGAGATGTGATATCAAACTCCTTCCCATTCCAATCCTGAGACCCTTCCTATAGCTTGAGATGTGATATCCAACTCCTTCCCATTCCAAATCTGAGACCCGTCCTATACCATGAGACTTGATATCTCAATGCTTCTAATACCAAACCTGAGACCGGTCCTATAACATGAGATGTGATATCCAAATCCTTCCCCTTCCAAACCTTAGACCCTTCCTATAGCATGAGATGTGATATCTCAATGCTTCTAATACCAAACCTGAGACCCTTCCTTTAACGAGATGGGATATCCAACTCCTTCCCATTCCAATCCTGAGACCCTTCTGATAGCAGAGATGTGATATCTCAATGCTTATACCAAACCTGTGACCCTTCCTATGGCATGAGATGTCATATACAACTCCTTCCAATTCCAATCCTGAGACCCTTCCTATAGAATGAGATGTGATATCTCACTGCTTCTAATACCAAACCTGAGATGTGATATCCAACTCCTTCCCATTCCAAACCTTTGCTTCTATCAAACCTGAAACCCTTCCTTTAGCATGAGATGTGATATCCAACTCCTTCCCATTCCAATCCTGAGACCCTTCCTATAACATGACGTGATATCCAACTCCTTCCCATTCCAATCCTGAGACTCTTCCTATAGCATGAGATGTGATATCTCAATGCTTCTAAAACCAAACAGGAGAACCATCCTATAACATGAGATGTGAAATCCAAATCATTCCCTTTCCAAACCTGAGACCCTTCCTATAGCTTGAGATGTGATATCAAACTCCTTCCCATTCCAATCCTGAGACCCTTCCTATACCATGATATGTGATATCTCAATGCTTCTAATACCAAACCTGAGACCCGTCCTAAAACATGAGATGTGAGATCCAAATTCTTCCCCTTCCAAACCTGAGACCTTTCCTTTAGCATGAGATGTGATATCCAACTCCTTCCCATTCCAAACCCGAGACCCTTCCTATAGCATGAGATGTTATAGCTTAATGCTTCTAAAACCAAACCTGAGAACCATCCTATAACATGTGAAATCCAAATCCTTCCCTTTCCAAACCTGAGACCCTTCCGATACCATGAGATGTGATATCTCAATGCTGCTAAAACCAAACATGAGAACGATCCTATAACATGAGATGTGAAATCGAAATCCTTCCCTTTCCAAACCTGAGACCCTTCCTCTAGCTTGAGATGTGATATCAAACTCCTTCCCATTCCAATCCTGAGATAGCTTGAGATGTGATATCCAACTCCTTCCCATTCCAATCCTGAGACCCTTCCTATACCATGAGATGTGATATCTCAATGCTTCTAATACCAAACCTGAGACCCGTCCTAAAACATGAGATGTGAGACCCAAATCCTTCCCCTTCCAAACCTGAGACCCTTCCTATAGCTTGAAATGTGATATCAAACTCCTTCCCATTCCAATCCTGAGAAAGCTTGAGATGTGATATCCAACTCCATCCCATTCCAATCCTGAGACCCTTCCGATAGCATGAGATGTGATATCTCAATGCTTCTAATATCAAAACTGAGACCCTCCCTATAGTATGAGATGTGATATCTAAGTCCTTCCCATTTCTATCCTGAGACCCTTCCGATAGCAGAGATGTGATATCTCAATGCTTATACCAAACCTGATGACCCTTCCTATAGCATGAGATGGGATATCCAACTCCTTCCAAATCCAATCCTGATACCCTTCCGATAGCATGAGATGTGATATCCCAATGCCTCTACAAAACCCGAGACCCATACCATGGCATGAGATGTGATATCAAACTCCTTCCCATTCCAATCCTGAGACCCTTCCCATAGCTTGAGATGTGATATCAAACTCCTTCCCATTCAATTTGATATCCAACTCCTTCCCATTCCAATCCTGAGACCCTTCCTATACCATGAGATGTGATATCTCAATGCTTCTAATACCAAACCTGAGACCCGTCCTAAAACATGAGATGTGAGATCCAAATCCTTCCCCTTCCAAACCTGAGGCCTTTCCTTTAGCATGAGATGTGATATCCAACTCCTTCCCATTCCAAACCTGAGACCCTTCCTATAGCATGAGATGTTATATCTTAATGCTTCTAAAACCAAACCTGAGAACCATCCTATAACATGTGAAATCCAAATCCTTCCCTTTCCAAACTTGAGACCCTTCCGATAGCATGAGATGTGATATCTCAATGCTGCTAAAACCAAACATGAGAACGATCCTATAACATGAGATGTGAAATCCAAATCCTTCCCTTTCCAAACCTGAGACCCTTCCTCTAGCTTGAGATGTGATATCAAACTCCTTCCCATTCCAATCCTGAGATAGCTTGAGATGTGATATCCAACTCCTTCCCATTCCAATCCTGAGACCCTTCCTATACCATGAGATGTGATATCTCAATGCTTCTAATACCAAACCTGAGACCCGTCCTAAAACATGAGATGTGAGATCCAAATCCTTCCCCTTCCAAACCTGAGACCCTTCCTATAGCTTGAAATGTGATATCAAACTCCTTCCCATTCCAATCCTGAGATAGCTTGAGATGTGATATCCAACTCCATCCCATTCCAATCCTGAGTCCCTTCCGATAGCATGAGATGTGATATCTCAATGCTTCTAATATCAAAACTGAGACCCTCCCTATTGTATGAGATGTGATATCTAAGTCCTTCCCATTCCTATCCTGAGACCCTTCCGATAGCAGAGATGTGATATCTCAATGCTTATACCAAACCTGATGACCCTTCCTATGGCATGAGATGTGATATCCAACTCCTTCCCATTCCAATCCTGAGTTCCTTCCGATAGCATGAGATGTGATATCCCAATGCCTCTACAAAACCAGAGACCCATACCATGGCATGAGATGTGATATCAAACTCCTTCCCATTCCAATCCTGAGACCCTTCCTATAGCTTGAGATGTGATATCCAACTCCTTCCCATTCCAATTCTGAGACCCGTCCTATACCATGAGACTTGATATCTCAATGCTTCTAATACCAAACCTGAGACCGGTCCTATAACATGAGATGTGATATCCAAATCCTTCCCCTTCCAAACCTTAGACCCTTCCTATAGCACGAGATGTGATATCTCAATGCTTCTAATACCAAACCTGAGACCCTTCCTTCAACGAGATGGGATATCCAAATCCTTCCCATTCCAATCCTGAGACCCTTCTGATAGCAGAGATGTGATATCTCAATGCTTATACCAAACCTGTGACCCTTCCTATGGCATGAGATGTCATATACAACTCCTTCCAATTCCAATCCTGAGACCCTTCCTATAGAATGAGATGTGATATCTCACTGCTTCTAATACCAAACCTGAGATGTGATATCCAACTCCTTCCCATTCCAAACCTTTGCTTCTATCAAACCTGAAACCCTTCCTTTAGCATGAGATGTGATATCCAACTCCTTCCCATTCCAATCCTGAGACCCTTCCTATAACATGACGTGATATCCAACTCCTTCCCATTCCAATCCTGAGACTCTTCCTATAGCATGAGATGTGATATCTCAATGCTTCTAAAACCAAACAGGAGAACCATCCTATAACATGAGATGTGAAATACAAATCATTCCCTTTCCAAACCTGAGACCCTTCCTATAGCTTGAGATGTGATATCAAACTCCTTCCCATTCAATGTGATATCCAACTCCTTCCCATTCCAATCCTGAGACCCTTCCTATACCATGATATGTGATAACTCAATGCTTCTAATACCAAACCTGAGACCCGTCCTAAAACATGAGATGTGAGATCCAAATCCTTCCCCTTCCAAACCTGAGACCTTTCCTTTAGCATGAGATGTGATATCCAACTCCTTCCCATTCCAAACCCGAGACCCTTCCTATAGCATGAGATGTTATATCTTAATGCTTCTAAAACCAAACCTGAGAACCATCCTATAACATGTGAAATCCAAATCCTTCCCTTTCCAAACCTGAGACCCTTCCGATAGCATGAGATGTGATATTTCAATGCTGCTAAAACCAAACATGAGAACGATCCTATAACATGAGATGTGAAATCCAAATCCTTCCCTTTCCAAACCTGAGACCCTTTCTCTAGCTTGAGATGTGATATCAAACTCCTTCCCATTCCAATCCTGAGATAGCTTGAGATGTGATATTTAACTCCTTCCCATTCCAATCCTGAGACCCTTCCTATACCATGAGATGTGATATCTCAATGCTTCTAATACCAAACCTGAGACCCGTCCTAAAACATGAGATGTGAGATCCAAATCCTTCCCCTTCCAAACCTGAGACCCTTCCTATAGCTTGAAATGTGATATCAAACTCCTTCCCATTCCAATCCTGAGAAAGCTTGAGATGTGATATCCAACTCCATCCCATTCCAATCCTGAGACCCTTCCGATAGCATGAGATGTGATATCTCAATGCTTCTAATATCAAAACTGAGACCCTCCCTATAGTATGAGATGTGATATCTAAGTCCTTCCCATTCCTATCCTGAGACCCTTCCGATAGCAGAGATGTGATATCTCAATGCTTATACCAAACCTGATGACCCTTCCTATTGCATGAGATGGGATATCCAACTCCTTCCAAATCCAATCCTGATACCCTTCCGATAGCATGAGATGTGATATCCCAATGCCTCTACAAAACCCGAGACCCATACCATGGCATGAGATGTGATATCAAACTCCTTCCCATTCCAATCCAGAGACCCTTCCTATAGCTTTAGATGTGATATCAAACTCCTTCCCATTCAATGTGATATCCAACTCCTTCCCATTCCAATCCTGAGACCCTTCCTGTTAAGACGGATTTCTGAACTCTGTACTGGTGGCGCAGAAGTTCAGAAGGCCAACCTAATTACTTGGAACAGGGTAACCTCTGGACAAGCCAGACCAATCAAGGTAGCGATCGCGGCGGTCAAGACTAGGGGCCTCATTACACGGAAGGCGGTAATGGTTAACGGCCACCGTTAATGGTAACGGTGGCCGTTAACCATTACCGCCTTACTACGAGGTCCCTTAGCGGGTTGGTGTTTTAACGCCTGCTTTTTGCAGGCGTTAAAAACCAACCCGCTAAGGGACCTCGGAGCTAATTACGGCACCGCAAAATTGCAGTGCCGTAATTAGCGCCTTCCCCATTCCCATAGAGCCCTATGGGGCAGAAATGGGAATGGGGAAGGGCAATGGCGGAAGGGGGATTTACCGCCCCACCAACCTTGGAATGGGGCGGTAAATCCCCTTTCCGCCAAGGCGGTGCCGGTAATTTACCGGCATGGTCCAGGGTGCTAATAGCACCCTGGACCACCGCCTTCCGTGTAATGAGGCCCTAGGTCTCAAGAGGGTTGAGGGTGACTGAAAGCCCGCAGTGAGCACACAAAGCAAGAGCGCTGACAAACTACTCCAAACAGTTGTTATATCAAAAATATAAACACATTTATTTTAAGGCCTTTAAAACAACGACCGTAGCGAGAAAATCACAATATCACAATATTAAACCAACACATACCATATCAACACAATATATATACAAATACACAGTCGCAAGCGTTTAAAGCACGAAATATGTAGTCCACCTGAAAGGAAAGGAAAACAGGCAGTGCGATAACGCTTTAGACTCAGTTCGCCTTCAGAGGCACCTAACTAGATGGAAGTCCGAGCCCTGCGAAGAGTGGAGCCTTGTGCTCAAAGTACCTGCCACGCCGGTGCCAACGGGCAAAAGGGGAAGCTCTTCGGAGGAAGTCAGGCAGTTCGGGTTAGTGCACAGCAGAAGGAGAACAGGTTCCGCAACTCAAGCGCAGCCTCCACAGCGGGCAGAAGCAGAGCGCGAGTACGGCCAAAAGGGTGCTGTTTTTACACAGCAGGGAAAAGCAATGGGATACTGCAGGAGGGCGACCAGATCCTAGCTAAACTACTCACCGGTCCCCGAAGCAAGCAGACCCAGGCTTCTCCACGTTAGTTTCAGCAGCTGGCAGGTTCAGAAGAGCAGGGAACGCCTCGTAGTCGTGTAGAGCAAAAAGACGTCCCAATCGATGAAACCAGCACAGTTTGTTGCCGCAGCAGGACAACGGAGCGGCCGTGTGTATTCGAGCCAAATGTACACTCCTCCCTTCAGACTTGGGAACGCCAAGTGTACGAAGCGTGGGAGAGTGACCAGGACTCGAAATACAACACAACCTGGCGGCGGTTACAGAGCAGGACTCCCTTGTAAGCTGGTCAGTCTACTGGATGGCCCAGAGACACTTCCGAAGGCTTACTTGGCAGGAGAGGATGAAGTCGCCGGGAATAGCTGTTCCTGCTATTCCAAAGGTCGAAGCACCAGTACAGGCCTTCTGGTTCGATCCAAGGAGGAAAGGGTTTCACAGGACGACAGCCGTGCAAAGGAGGATTCCTTCAGCGGGTCACCAGCAATTCCTCGGTCCAGCCTCTTGGTTGCAGGATACTTGGCTCCTGTATTCCTTCGTTCGTGAGAACTCAGGAGATCGACATGGTAGTGGTGTTTCCAGCTCCCTCTTATCCACGGTTCCCTTCGCGCCAAAACGGAGGGGAGCCAATGGGAGATCCGCACATCAACACACATACCATACGTGGACCAATCACAGACCACGGTGGTCCCAGGCATTCACACCACCCTAGACTCTCTGGCACCCAGGATGTGTATTGGGACCAGACATCCCAGCCCACACCCTGGAGGCACACAAACGACATGTAGGAGCCCGCGAAAGCAACCACGTTTCGCGGGAAAGTACATGCCCAAATAAGGAAGGCCCCGGGTCGCCCGACCTGGGGAAGGTGAAGGGAGCAAGACGGTCAGTGGACAGGACAAAGGAGCCTCGTGGACTGGCCATTTTGGGAGCCAGGTCACCATTTTGGGTTCAGTGCGAAAAACGTGCTCAGAACGGCAAAAGGAGCTCAAAATAAACAAAACGATCGCTGCCACCATTCCAGTCCCTGAATGACTTGCACCGATCAAAATACCATCCTAAAAGAGTATCTAGGGCCTGTAGAAGGCTAGAGACCCAAGAGAGCTGTGACTTAGCTTACAGTGCCCTCTTGTGTCATGTTGCACTAAAGCCGCAACACGATAAAAGAAACTACGAGAAACAGCGTTCCCCGGTACTGACTGTCTTAAGGGCATGTCAGTTTCCCCGTAAGAAGGAGCGAAAGCCCAGAGGAGTGCAGCAGAAGGCTGCACTTCTCTGGCAAAGTCAAGAACAAGGTGAAAAAAACAGCAAAAAGTTTAGGGGTTGCCACATGGAAGGAAAATTACTTACAACTACGAAATCTTTCCTAACACTCGCCCCTCCCAGACTATGGACAGGGGGAACTAATCCACCCCTGGATGAGTCTCTTGTTCAGGTCGGTTAAACATTCTGGACAACCCATCAGCATTGCTATGTTGGACACCTGGCCTATGCTCAATAGTGAAGTCGAAGCCTTGTAGACTTATGGACCACCTAAGCAGCTTTGGATTCTCCCCCTTCATGTTCATTAGCCACTTTAACGGCTTATGGTCAGTCTGCACAGTGAAGTGGGTCCCATAGAGGTAGGGCCTCAGCTTCCTTAGGGCCCACACAACAGAGAAACATTCTTTCTCTACCGTGGACCATCTGAGCTCTCTGTCCTTAAGCTGGCGACTAATAAAACCGATAGGGTGTTCCTTACCCTTCTCATCTACTTGTGATAGTACAGCTCCTATCCCAGTGTCAGAGGCATCCGTCTGCACGATAAAAGGTCTTTGATAATCAGGGGCCCTTAGCACAGGGGCCTGGCACAAGGAGTCTTTTAAGCCATTGAAGGCCTTCTCACACTCGTCGGTCCAAGTTACCTTCTTGGGTTTCTTCGGATTTGTGAGGGCAGTCAGAGGGGCAGCTATGGTACCATAGTCTGCCACAAAATTGCGGTAATACCCCGTGAGTCCTAAAAAGGCTCTCACTTGGGTTTGCGTAGTGGGGGTAGGCCAGTCTTGTACTGCTTGTACTTTACTGGGTAGAGGCTGTATCCTCCCTCCACCTACTTCATGTCCAAGGTAAACCACTGAGCTTTGTCCAATCTGGCATTTACTAGCCTTTATGGTCAAGTGGGCTTTCTGAAGAGCCTGGAGCACAATCCTGAGGTGTTTCACATGGTCTTCCCAGGTGGCACTGAAAACTGCTATATCGTCTAGATATGCAAGACAGAATTCGTCCAACCCATTCAACACATGATTCACAAGCCTCTGGAAAGTGGCAGGTGCATTCTTCAACCCGAACGGCATTACCCGGAATTGGTAAAGGCCGTCTGGAGTAGAAAATGCTGTCTTCTCCTTGGCATGTTCTGCTAAAGCTATTTGCCAATAGCCAGCAGTGAGGTCAAACGTGCTGAGGTACTTGGAGGCACCCAAAGTATCCACCAGCTCATCTGTTCGAGGCAAGGGGTGTGCATCTGTCTTGGTGACAGCATTCAGAGCCCTGTAATCCACGCAGAACCTCAATTCAGAAGTGCCTGCCTTTGGAACCAAGACCACAGGACTGGACCAAGGACTACTAGAGGGTTCAATCACCCCAAGATCTAACATCTTGTTGACCTCGGTCTTAATATAAGACCGTACTTTATCTGACATCCTGTATCCCCTACTTTTGGTAGGTACACTGTCTCCTGTGTCAATGTTATGTTTGCACCAAGGTGTCAAACCAGGGGACTGTGAAAACAGGGGGGAAAACTGCCTAAGCAAACTTTTCACCTCAGCCTGCTGATCAGAAGTCAGGTGAGGGGCCACTCGGACACCCTCAACGGAGCTATCTGAAGGACCGCTCTGGAACAGGTCGGGGAGAGGTTCAGACTCCTCTTCCTCAATGTCTGACGCCAGTAGCAGTGCTGCGATTTCGACTCTTGGGACGAAAGCCTTCAGCCTATTCACGTGAAACACTTTTGGAGCCTGTCCAGGCCTTCCAAGGTCCACTAAATAGTTCACCTCACCCAGGGGCTCCACCACTGTGTAAGGGCCTGACCATTTGTCCTGTAAAGCTCGAGGCCTTATTGGATTCATGATCAGGACTTGCTGACCAGGTGTAAAGTTGATGAGGGAAGCTTTCTGGTCGTACCAATGTTTCACCAGCGCTTGCCCTGCCTTCAATTTATCACTAGCCAAGCCCATCAGAAGTACCATCCGTTTCCTGAGCCCTAGCACATAATCAACTACATTGGTAGTAACAGGGGGAGTGGGCATCTCCCATCCCTCTTTGACGATGGCTAAGGGTCCCCGTACGGGATGACCGAACAGAAGTTCGAAGGGGCTGAAGCCAACACCCTCCTGTGGTACCTCTCTGTAGGCAAACAGCAAGCATGGTAAAAGAAGATCCCATTTTCTTCTCTGAGGCTCCTCCAGAGCCCCAATCATGCTCTTTAACGTTCTGTTGAAACGTTCCACCAGACCATTGGTCTGGGGTTGGTATGCAGAAGAGAACTTGTAGGTGACCCCACATTCTTTCCACATAGCCTGCATATACTTCGACATAAAGTTGCTGCCACGATCTGACACAACTTCTTTAGGGAAGCCAACCCTAGTAAATATGCCGAGTAAAGCTTTTGCAACTGACTTGGCAGTTACAGTTTTCAATGGGATGGCCTCAGGATACCTGGTTGCATGGTCGACCAGCACCAGGATAAACCTATTGCCCGAGGATGTTTGCGGGTCAAGGGGACCAACGATGTCGATCCCTACCCTTTCAAATGGTACCCCCACAACTGGGAGCGGTACCAACGGAGCTTGGATTGTCGCGCCAACCTTACCAGACAACTGGCAGGAGGCACAACTCCTGCAGTGACTTTCTACTTGCACCCCCATCTTGGGCCAGTAGAAGTGCATGGATAACCTTTGCTTGGTCCTCTTCATACCAAGGTGACCAGCAAGGGAACTTCATGCGCCAACTGCAGGAGGAAGGGCCTAACAGCAAGGGGAACCACCAACCTCCTATGGTCTCCTTCTGTAGACTCTGTGGGCTCACTATACAGGAGTCCACCTTCCCAATAAATCCTATGCTTCCCAGGAGGTTCACCCTCAAGCTGGGAGCAGGCCTGTCTCCTTAGGCCTTCCAGAGATGGGCACTCACGTTGGCCTTTACTGAATTCGTCCCTATCAGGACCTCCTTCAACTAACAAGTCTTTTAGTTCAGGATGATCGTTGGGGTCGAATACTTCAGGCATCGCCACCTCCTCGTCAGGACCGGGCGATTGACCAACTTCCTCCACCGCAGTGGTAGGCGAGCTCGGGGGAATATTCTCTTTCCCTCGTCTTGACTTGTAGACTCCTTTCGCCTTGGGTTTCCCCTTCGGCTGGGGCGGCGTATTGGACTTGGCCAATGCTGCCCGTGCTTGAGACCGTGTGTAGGGTCTTTCGGCAGTGTCTCCTACGAGCCCTAAAGCTCTGAGATCATTACCCAACAAGACCTTTCCCGGGACGTTTCTCTGAATGCTCACTGGAATCCTGACTGCTGTACCATTTAAAGTAAGATCTACAGGTATTACTGGAAACATACGGAGGGGGCCGTCAGCCAACTTAGTGGGCATCAGAGTAGCTCTGGCAACTTCCTCTGAGTCTACCAAGGTAGAATCCACTACAGTGCGACTGCACCCACTATCCCTAAGAGCTGGAGTATCCACTCCATTGATCAGCACACTGTCTTTAAAGTAGTGCTTGGTATTATCCGGAATCCTAGCATAAGCCTCTGCGACTTTAGGCTCCCAGGAACCCAGGGACACTAAAACTACCTCAGCCTCTATCCCGCTGGGAAATGAGTCTGAGGAGAAGGATGCTCCTGTAATCTCTTCTTCCTCGTAGGAGGAGAAGGCCAGATTAGCGGAGTGGACCCCCAAAGGTCTAACCTTACACCGGGGATCCCCCTTCACATGGTCAGTTGCTCCACAAGAAAAACAAGCCCCAGTGGGTCTGTTTACGTAGGGAGGCTTATTGTAACCAGAGTTCTGTTTCGGAGGCGAACCTCCACTACCCTGTGAGTTCTCTTGTGTCTTACCCTTGTTTTTCTTTTTGTGGCCCTTATGGGAAGAAGATTTAGCAGATTCCCCACCCTCCATATCTTTGGACTTTTTCCCTTCCTCCTGCTTACCAGGATGGGTTTTGTCCTTATGGGACACTCGATGTGACACCCATAAGTCTGCTGCAATGGCCAGCTTCTTAGGATCTATCTCCTTCGAATCGGCCAAATGCTGCTTAAGCTCCGGGGAAGAAGAAGCAAAAATATGTTCCAGCATGACAAGATTTATCATGCCTTCGAAGGTAGAAACCTTATAACCTTCGACCCAGCCAGTTAAGTTTTTCAAAGATTCAGCGACATAAGATACCCAAGTACCACCATCCTTTTTCTTATACTCTCGAAAACGCTTTAAATATTGGGCCGGAGTCTACCCAAACTTTAAAATGAGAGTTTGCTTTAACATTGCGAAATCAGCCCGCTCAGCCTTCGACATTTCCATAATGGCACTACAGCCAGAATGGGGCAGTCTACTGAGCAACCACGCAATCTTATCAGCATTGTCAACTTCTTGAACCTCGCATGCATACTCAAACGCATTCAGCCAGTCCATAATGTCATTCCTTTCTTCATACACACTGAGCAGATCTTTCGGAAACCGTGGATGAGAGGAAGCCCCAGACCCATGTCCAGGACCCTTGGACCCATTTGCAACCCGAAGCTTGGCCAGTTCCAACTGGTGATCCCTATCTTTCTGTTTTTCTGCCTGTTCGATTTTTAGTTTGGCTATGCTGAATTCAAGCTCCTGCTGCCTAAACCGCAGCTCTTGCTTCTTGAATTCAAGCATAGCCTCCCCATCAACACTGGCAGAGGAAACATTAGACATCACATCCTCCCTGTCCTCGTGGTCGCGATGGATCAGTGCAGCGGCAGAACCGTCGGTTCTACCAGTGAGAGCAGCCCCACCACCTTCTGCACTGTCCTCGGAAGTTATAGCGTCAAGCTGCGCTTCTTGCCACGCCACGATTCTCTGGATCATTTCCAATTTTGTGCCTTGAGAGGAAACACCTCTCTCCGCACACATCTTTTTCAGCGTTTCTGATTTGGAAGCATTTAGGGGCCAATTCATAGAATTCGGCGCACAAGTGGCGCACGCGGCTGGCGCACAGTGTGCGCGTGCGGTAGTCTGCGCCAGCCGCGTGCGCCGAAACACATTCAGGCGCACAGCGTATTCATGGATTCCAACATCCACAACCAGCCGTGGCGCAGAGTGGCGCAGCGACCCTGCAGCAGCGTCAGTTACGCCCCCAAGAACGCCCCTTGCGCAGGGAACAGCCATCAAAATCCCCAATCCAGCGCAAAGGGCAGCAGCAAACGCAGAGCGGGGAGCGTGTATTTCAGGGGTGTGCGGGTGTCCCCACACGCGATAGGCCTGGGTACGTGTATTACAGGGGTGCGCGAGAAAATCTACACGCGATTGGCCTGGGTACGTGGATTCCAGGGGTGCGCGAGAAATTCTGCACGCGATTGGCCTGGGTACGTGGATTTCAGGGGTGCGCGAGAAATTCTACACGCGATTGGCCTGGGTACGTGTATTACAGGGGTGCGTGAGAAATTCTACACGCGATTGGCCTGGGTACGTGGATTTCAGGGGTGCGCGAGAAATTCTACACGCGATTGGGCTGGGTACGTGGATTCCAGGGGTGCGCGAGAAATTCTACACGCGATTGTGCTGGGTACGTGGATTTCAGGGGTGAGCGAGAAAATCTACACGCGATTGGCCTGGGTACGTGGATTTCAGGGGTGCGCGAGAAAATCTACACGCGATTGGCCTGGGTACGTGGATTTCAGGGGTGCGCGAGAAATTCTACACGCGATTGGCCTGGGTACGTGGATTTCAGGGGTGAGCGAGAAAATCTACACGCGATTGGCCTGGGTACGTGGATTTCAGGGGTGCGCGAGAAATTCTACACGCGATTGGCCTGGGTACGTGGATTTCAGGGGTGCGCGAGAAATTCTACACGCGATTGGCCTGGGTACGTGGATTTCAGGGGTACGCGAGAAATTCTACACGCGATTGGGCTGTGTACGTGGATTTCAGGGGTGCGTGAGAAATCCTACACGCGATTGGGCCTGTGCGAGTGGGGCAGTGTATTACGTAGGTGTGCGGGAAGTTGAAGAGGTGAATTGCCAGTGTGGGTCCTCCCAGGTCTCCACTCTACCCCCTCCACGACCTCTGCAGGCAGCCCACACCACAGGGGACTACCCTGCACCCCTGGTCATGTCCCGCAGGCAGCCCATCCACCATGGGCATGCCCCCCAGCCAAGCCACATGTCCCCTTGCACCCCCACCCCCCAGCAGGCCCCCACTCATGTCCCCCTGCACCCCCACCCCCCAGCAGTGCAGGGGCAGCCTCCACCAGGCCCCCACCCATGTCTCCCACCACCCCCACCCCCCAGCACTGTAGGGCACCTGCCAGCAGGCTCCCACCCATGTCCAACCCATGTCTCCCAGCACCCCCACCCCCCAGCCACCAGGGGCAGCCTCCACCAGGCCCCCACCCATGTCTCCCACCACCCCCAGTCACCAGGGGCAGCCTCCACCAGGCCCCCACCCATGTCTCCCACCACCCCCACCCCCCAGCAGTGCAGGGGCAGCCTCCACCAGGCCCCCACCCATGTCCAACCCATGTCTCCCAGCACCCCCACCCCCCAGCAGTGCAGGGGCAGCCTCCACCAGGCCCCCACCCATGTCTCCCACCACCCCCACCCCCAGCACTGTGGGGCACCTGCCAGCAGGCCCCCAACCATGTCCCCTTGCACCCCCACCCCCCAGCAGGCCCCCAACCATGTCTCCCACCACCCCCACCCCTCCAGTCACCAGGGGCAGCCTCCACCAGGCCCCCACCCATGTCTCCCACCACCCCCACCCCTCAAGTCACCAGGGGCAGCCTCCACAAGGCCCCCACCCATGTCTCCCACCACCCCCACCACCCAGTCACCAGGGGCAGCCTCCACAAGGCCCCCACCCATGTCTCACACCACCCCCACCCCTCCAGTCACCAGGGGCAGCCTCCACCAGGCCCCCACCCATGTCTCCCACCACCCCCACCCCTCCAGTCACCAGGGGCAGCCTCCACCAGGCCCCCACCCATGTCTCCCACCACCCCCACCCCTCCAGTCACCAGGGGCAGCCTCCACCAGGCCCCCACCCATGTCTCCCACCACCCCCACCCCTCCAGTCACCAGGGGCAGCCTCCACCAGGCCCCCACTCATGTCCCCCTTTCACCCCCACCCCCCAGCATTGTGGGGCACCTGCCAGCAGGCCCCCAACCATGTCCCACTCATGTCCCCTTGCACCCCCACCCCCCAGCACTGTGGGGCACCTGCCAGCAGGCCCCCAACCATGTCCCACTCATGTCCCCTTGCACCCCCACCCCCCAGCACTGTGGGGCACCTGCCAGCAGGCCCCCAAACATGTCCCCTTGCACCCCCACCCCCAGCAGGCCCCCACTCATGTCCCCCTGCACCCCCACCCCCCAGCACTGTGGGGCCCCTGCCAGCAGGCCCCCAACCATGTCCCCTTGCACCCCCACCCCCCAGCAGGCCCCCACCCATGTCTCCCACCACCCCCACCCCTCCAGTCACCAGGGGCAGCCTCCACCAGGCCCCCACTCATGTCCCCCTTGCACCCCCACCCCCCAGCACTGTGGGGCACCTGCCAGCAGGCCCCCAACCATGTCCCACTCATGTCCCCTTGCACCCCCACCCCCCAGCACTGTGGGGCACCTGCCAGCAGGCCCCCAACCATGTCCCCTTGCACCCCCACCCCCAGCAGGCCCCCACTCATGTCCCCCTGCACCCCCACCCCCCAGCACTGTGGGGCACCTGCCAGCAGGCCCCCAACCATGTCCCCTTGCACCCCCACCCCCCAGCAGGCCCCCAACCATGTCTCCCACCACCCCCACCCCTCCAGTCACCAGGGGCAGCCTCCATCAGGCCCCCACCCATGTCTCCCACCACCCTCACCCCCCAGCAGTGCAGGGGCACCCTCCACCAGGCCCCCACCCATGTCCAACTCATGTTCCCCACCCAACATGTCATCACAATCCAGAACCCTGGTCTCTATGGTCAGCCCCCAAATGCAAAACACCCACCCGAGTATTGCATCCACCCACTCATAATTTGCAATTACATCACAGAACACCAATTGCAAGTTCCGAAACAAACACATGTCCCTCACATACACCCAATGGGTGTCAGTGAATCTCAAAACACAGAACATGAAATGCATGAAAACAATGAGATACCACACATTGAAGTTCAACAAAAAAATTATGTATTAAAGGAAACATGAATAGTATCAAAAATGAAGAAACAGAAATGTGAATGTAAAAAAATGAAAAGAAGCATGTCCGTTCAAAATAAAAAAATAAAAACATATAGAAATCCAAAGTAATGTTGTACAAAGTCAATGTCCACAAAACAAAATCCAATGGGAAATAAAAATAAAAGCCATTGATCCATGGAGAATGTTAAAAAAGAAAGTATGTACAAGTCTACAGCTATGTACAATGCAAGAAGCCAGGGTCCATTATCCCAACAAAATAAAGGAAACCTATCTAACTACACTAACTAATAAAAAAAATATATACAAAAATGTGGCCAATGTCCAAAAGGTCCAAATGAAACAAAAACAAAAATGAAACCTAACACTACCTACATAACTATGTACAAGGGCAGCGGGCTAGTTCCACGGCTCACTTCTGGATGTGCCGGGCCAGGGCATCATCGAACTCCTCCTCTATGTCCCGGAGGCGGTCCTCCTCCATGGCCCTGAGGGTCCGCAGGGCCGTCGGCGTGTCCACCTCCAAACCCCTGCGGATTGCCTCGAGGCACTCGGCCCGCCTCAGGGCCCTCTGCATGGAGTTCTCCGCCCTGACCATTGAGAGCCGTGCCTCTTCCGCCCGCTGCCGCTCTGCATCTATGGCGTGGCCCAACCGCTGCCACACGGAAGACACTTTTTGTCCTGGGTCCTCCTGCCCTCCGGCCGATGCCTGCCCCTCCGATGTCGAAGGCCCCGAGCCTTCATGGCTCCCACCATGGTGCTGCTGCTGCTGTGCCTCTGCCCCTGCACTGCCTCCTGCTGCCTGCACATCCTCCGCCGGCTGGGGTGCAGTCGTTGACGTGGCCACCCCTGCTGGATGTCCGACTCCCGACTGTGGCAGGGATGCCTCCTCCACCAGCCTGGCCGCACTGTCAGAGGCAGCTCCACAGGGCACCCAGGTGACTGATGGGTGGGAAGATGGCACAGAGTACGACTGGCGCGTAGGGGGTCCAGCTGAGGAGGGGGTCGTGGCAAGCCCCATCAGACGGAGGAATCCGGCCTGGGTGACCTGTCCCAGCAGGCTGACGTGGTCAACGAGCCATTCGAGATGACGTGCAGTCTCTTCATGAAAAGACTGCAGGTCACCTCGCATGGCCCGTTGACGCAACGCCACACCAGCCAGGACAGGCTCAACCCGGGTCTGGATAGCCACGTCCGCAGGCAGAGGAAGGCCAGTTGACGTCAGCTCATCCCCTGCCTGAAAACTGGTCTGGACATAGGCATCCCTGCTGGTGCAAGATGATGCAGGGACAGGATCAGGGACAGGATTGCACACAGGCACCTCCGCGGCGGCCTGTGCTGCCTCCTGTCCCTGGTCCTGCACTGCACCACTAGCACCAGTGGGATCCCCACCCCCAGACCCCGTCTCTGGTGCTTGCACGGCCTCCTCCTCCACCAAACCCCGCACCAACCTGGATGACTCTGTGCCATCTTCCCCCGTTGGGCCCTGTGGGGTCCCAGCTGCCCCTTCTGCTGCCGAGGAGTCCAACTGCAACCTCTGCCTCTTGGACCTCCCCCCGGCAGCTGCGGCCTGGGACGCGGCACCGGACTCCTCACTCCCCGACGAGATGACAACATGGGAGGGGAGCCGGGCCTTGCGTCTCCGGCTGGCGGTGGGATCCCCGCTGCTGTGCTCCACAGCACCTTCTCCGCCCTCTTCATCAGTTGACGCTGCAGACAGGGAGAAACAAAACACACGCATCAGGGCAATGTACAATGGACACATACACACATGACAGTTGTACATGAGTGGCATTGGCAAACCTCAGACATGTCATCACGATCCCCAACACACATGTCATTACAACTCGCACACACGAGCCATACCACAGCCATATCGCAACTGCCAACACCATCCATACACATACAACAGCAGGAGCAGCCAAAGGTGAGCCAGACATCACATGCAACACAGGAAGTGCACCACACATGTACACACACCACCACACTTGCATGCATGTGTACACCTCTGGCAAGTGTTGCAGTGTTCAGACGGGCATCCATGTCACATCTGCCCATCAGGCTTCCACATACCGCTGTCACATGCATCCATGTTGCATCACTGTTGCACCCTTGTCAAATACACACACATGCACATGTACACAGCGCTGATACATGCAGCTGAAAACAACATACATGTGTGACATCACGGACATGTCTACTCACATACACATTCATACAAACTTGTGTGCCCACACAACTGCATTTGGCATGCAAGCCCACACACACAGGCACCATCCATGTCTCACACATTACAGCCCTCGCATGTGTCAGCCCCACGGACCTGTACACCCGCACCCATACTCAACCCCATACAAACAGATGTGCAACCTGCACACTACTGAACAATCACTGCACGCACTGCTCACAATCAGGATGCATGTACACTCACCGCTCGACTCCAGACGGGTCTGCCTGTCAAGGACCTGGACGTGGAGCGCTGGGGATATGTGTTCCAGGACCCTCATCTGTTCCTCCGACAAGTGGCCCCGGCGCCCCTTGGCATCCGCTGCCTTCAAGAGGCGCCGGGCCTTGTTCAGGGTCCTGGACCTGAAGTCCTCCCAGCGCTTCTTGACATGTTGGAAGTCGCGGACTGCCACCCCCTCCGCGTTGATGGCAGTCACGATGTCAGTCCAGATCCGAGTCCGTCCTTCCTTGTCGGCGCGGGAACTTCCGAAGAGGGCATCATACTGCCCCAGGACTTGCTCCACCAGGACACCAACTTCGGTGGCACTGAAGCTGGTGCCCCTCTGCCTCTCTGGCCGGGGGTTGTCAGTGGTCACAGATGGAGTTTGCCCCGACATGACAACCCCAGAGGCAGGAGTGGGTGGGCAACTGGGTCCTGGGGCTGGGCTGTGGAGCGATGGAATCCCAGTCGGGAGTCTTTGGTTCCAGCAGGGGTGGTCACACCAACAGCACCCCTGGCTGATGTGCAGGCAGCAAATGGCAGGGCACGTGGGCAGCAGGCAGTCAGGCAGCAGCAGATGGCAGGTGGGAGCGTGCTCGGGGCTCTGGGGGGCAGTAGTTCGGCCTTCTGGGCAGGAGCGTGGTCTTCCGTGTGCTTACGCGTGGCCAGCTTGATACGGAGTGATTTGGCACGTGAAAATTCTGCACGTCAGCGTGTAATTCGAGGAAAGGCCCTTAGCGCGTAAGCGCGTCTGCACGCATACGCATTTTCATTGGACCAAAGGCCCTCAGCGCGTGAGCGCGTCTGTGACGTGACGTGCGAGGGAGTATCCCTCATTGCACGTGATGACAGAACACACGTGGATTTCAACCAATCGCGTGTGAAAGTTCACGGCACCCCGGAACACACGTACCCAGGCCAATGGCGTCACGTACCCAGGCCAATGGCGTGTGGAACTACCCGCGCACCCCGAAACACACGTACCCAGGCCAATGGCGTGTGGAACTACCCGCGCACCCCGAAACACACGTACCCAGGCCAATCGCGTGTACGCTCGCTCCCCTCCGATCACACGCGATGACACCCGAATACGGGAAACCAACGAGTCCGCCCACACGGAGGCGTCCCGCGCCCGCGCACAGCATAAAAGTGCGCGCAAACAACAAACGCGTATATACAGCGACGATGAATGCCCCATTTGTTGCTGCACTGATTGTGGGACACCGCAGGAGGAGGAGAATAGCCAGGGCACGCATTTTTGCACCACGGACAAGCCTTTTTGGGATGCCTGACGACCAGGTCTACGGCAGGTATAGGTTTCCACCCCATATCATCCTAGACCTGGTCAGGGAGTGGGAAGATGACCTCACATCCCCCACCCTTTGCTCCCAAGCATTGAGCCCCTTGGAGAAGCTGCTCAATGTCTTGCATTTTTTGGCCACTGGGTCGTTTCAGCGGACCACTGCCATAGTGGGGGGGGTCTCACAGGCCACGCAGTCACGCTGCCTACATCAGGTACTGGCAATCATGACAGCGCGCCCCTCAGTCCGCAGGCACATATACATGCCCAGAACACCCGCAGAAAGGCAGGCCGTTGTCCTGGATTTTTTCAGGGTGGCACACTTCCCCAAAGTGCTCGGTGCCATAGATTGCACCCATGTGGCCCTACGTCCACCTAGGGCCACTGAGCACATCTACCGAAACCGCAAGCACTGGCATTCCATCAATGTACAGGTGGTATGCGATGCAAAGGGAATCATCACCTCTGTCTATGCAAACTACCCTGGCTCCACCCATGTCAGTTTCATATACAGAATGTCCGCCCTGAGCCGGGCCCTGGAAGCTGGGCAGCATGGCGACACATGGCTCCTAGGTCAGTACAAATGCCCTTGCACATGCATGCAAGTCACACACAGACAAATATCCCAACCCTAATAATCTCAATTATTATCACCTCCCCAGGGGACAGTGCCTACCCTCTGAGCAACCACATGATGACGCCAATCCGGAACCCCACCACACCACCCCAGGTAAGATACAACGCCGCCCATATTGCAACCAGGGGCATAGTGGAGCGCACATTTGGAGTGCTCAAGTCACGTTTCCGCTCCCTTGACCGCTCTGGTGGGCAACTACTCTATGCACCACCAGTAGTGTGCAGGATCATTGTGGCAGCATGTGTCCTGCACAATGTTGCAACACGGCAGGGCGTCCCGGTGGACATGGTGGTGCCCCCACATCCCCAACCACAGGCACAGGCGCTGCCCATGGGAGGGGACAGGGCACGTGGCGAGGAAGCCCGGACCCAGCTTGTGGCCACATTTTTCACCTAAACTCCCACCCCTGCGGAGTGCACACAGGCCTGGCACATACCAGGTGACAATCGATGATGACAAAGTGACAGTCAACTGTCACAACCCTACCACCCTGAGATAGTTGCCATGGAAGTGCCACATCGTCTGCATCCCTAGCTACTTAAACACAAGCTATCCTGTGCAACCAAAATGCACACATATGACATGTGACATGACATGGGCCATACACAAGTATTCCAAGGCGCAATGAGGCAGGGGGGGGGGAACAAGGGAACACAGAGAACGGTACTACTAGGCCAGGTGTCATTGAGATTGTGCAAGTGCAGGGGTAGGGGGAAGGTAAAAGTGCAAGGGGAAGGGTGGGGGGGAGTCCAGTACAGGTGAAGTAGGCCAAAAGAATAATACATAGGTCGCCTGGTGGCAACTGCAAAGATAAGTGAGACAAGTGCTGGGAAGGGAGGGCTGTAGGGATAGAGAGACAGTACTGCAGTGCAGGGGTTGCCAGGGTGGCAGTGCAAGTGGACAGTGGCTGGGCCAGGGACCGAGGTTGGTGAGAGTGTCCCAGTAGCAGCTCCTGTGCAGTTCCAGTGAAGAATTCTGCAAGGGAGAGGCAGAGAGTAAGCAGAAGCAAAGAGGAAGGTCTTGAGGTGCTTCCAGAACTGGAGATGGTTCCCCTCAAGTTCAAGTCAGGCAGGAAGTCTGTTCCAGGGGGAGGGCCCTGCTGCGGAGAGAAACCTACCCCCAGCTAGTTGCTCTGAGAAGCGGATGACCTGGACATGCAAGGTGTGCATCACACACACCTGCAAAACAGGCCATGGCCATCACTGTCATGTCACTCAAACCCTCCCAAACATCAACATGACATGGCAAGCAATACCCATACACTGACGCAGTAACAATAAGGTACACATTGCCATGTCCTAAATGTACAGTGGCATCGGACAATGATGCCTGACCCGGAATCAGATGAAATGACAGACCAACAAAATTTCCCACCCAAAATAAGTCGTTTCCAAATGCATTGCAACAGTCGTAGACGTAACATCACAATGAATGCCTGTCTATATGCACATTATGCATTGCAAAATCAACACTGCAGCTCATGTGTGCAGTGTCCCACTCCTGCATCACACTGCTCAGCGCACAGCACAGTGAACAGCCATTGCGTGTGATGCACACCCTGAGCATCACATCTAAGTGACAGACTACATCAAACATCAAATTTGGCATGTACTGGAACCATAATCGGTCACAGAACATGTGCTGCCGGGACACAGTGGGCACCAGAAGGCAAACAGTGTACACGTGGATATGCAAGGGTGGGAGTACATGGAGTGCATCCGAGTGCAAGTGTGTGGTTCTGCAGGGACATGCACTCCACATATGCATGTGCACTCAAGTGACCATCAGTGTTCCCTACACATCACATGTGAACATCCACCATGTGTACACCCCAGCATGTCAAACCACAACTATCCCCTCGCACCTGAAAGGAAAACACAACACATGAACAGGCATTGATCAGCAGAACACAACATGTACATAGGACAACAACATTACAATGTCAGAGTTCCCATCACACTGCAGGGCAATGCAACTATCAACAACAACCCCCCCCTCCCGCGCAAATAACCATGACCCGCTGAACAA
Source organism: Ambystoma mexicanum (assembly GCF_040938575.1). Classification (NCBI taxonomy): domain Eukaryota; kingdom Metazoa; phylum Chordata; class Amphibia; order Caudata; family Ambystomatidae; genus Ambystoma; species Ambystoma mexicanum. The sequence goes on from NW_027182477.1 coordinate 954,207, forward strand.
CTGCACCTGGGTCATGGAGCCTCCAACCCTCATTTCCACCTGGCCACAGGATCACCTTTACCCTTCGTGTCCATCTCCCACCTTGTGTGTAAAAAGATGCCTGAACCCTCAGAATCCACACTCATTTCCAAAATCACAAAATCCAAGGCATGAAAACGAACCCAAACACCCTCCAGTAGATGACTTGACGTAGCAGTACCTCACAAACGCCAAGTACTACCACAATGATGCAACAACCAAGGTAGCACAGCAGAACAATGTCACGACAGGATGTGAGACATGTGTGGTACATGACATAGGATGATGCACCATGAATGGATGTGTACTGTCACAGGTCCCCTGTCCAGGCGCGGGAGTCTCATGAAACAACCACCCACACCATGTCCCGGGTGCCTGCAAGGTCAAACTCACACAGGCCCCTGAGATCATGGTGGGGAATGAGGTTCAGGGATATGCAGTCGGGACAGGTGTAGACACACTGGATGACTGGAATGAGTGGCAGTTGAGGGGAGGAGGAATGACACATGAAACTAGGGAATGCACGAAAATGTACAACCTGCATGAACACATACACAATCCTAACAAACTTGGACATCATTGTCATGGCCTTCTGTAGTCCAGGCTCAGGAGTGGTACGAACCAACCACCCCCTCTAGGGTTTTGGCGCCTGCAAGTTCGGGGCTTACACAGGCATCCGCAACCCCAGTGGGGAAAGAGGGTCAGGGAACGTTGCTTGGATAGGCACGGGAAGCAGGAACACCGGGTAGAGGGTACAGGTTTCATAATTGCATAGGATCACGGGTGATTAGTGAAAAAAACATACCAAATAGGACCACACATACATCCGTGCATCAGTACACTCCCCAGCAAGCCTATGCAGGGCAGTTTGTAAGGAAAACAGCAAGACACTTAGCTCTGGTTTTGAGTGCTGGCCTCCTGCCTGCGCACTCTCAGGGCCGGTTGCAGGAGCACTGCAATGCTGCAAAATGAGACACAGTCAACAACCTGTATGTGCCAATTACACGAAAACACAACACAAAACATGCCCCATAGCACCAAACTACTCTACAAACAGACAATCCGTGCTCGATGCTTCGTACCCATATATAACATCACCCCTGTGACAGGTCATACACAGTCAATGCAGTAAGTCAGGCGCTGGTGGGTGCGTGGCAAATGGAACACCAATGTGTCACAATTCACACAACATGCAATGTTCCCTGGGTAAGCAGACAGACCCATATGGCAAGCCATGACTACAGAGCAAGTTGCGTACCACCATGACCAAAACAAAGTTGGCAGTGCATTTATCATGAAGTACGTGGAATAGACATGCACTGCACCCAAGTATGTCCCTTGCTGTATGTCCCTGTGAGCTGCCCCTTTCCATGTCTCGGAAGGCTACATGGTTGATACAAGTGCCTCAATGAACCTTGGTGTACCGCAGGGTATGTGCCACTGCCCCTGCATGTGTCCCAGACAACCCTACTATCAACAGCCATCAGTCCACAAACACATCTGAGCTGCATTGTGTGCTTCAACACCAATATTCATCTAAGCTCACCCCCAGTGCTGTGACTAAGCCTGCATGTGCAACTCGCCTGGTGCAAGCTTTGCTGTGTCGTGGCCCCCCTGTGATGCTCACCTTGCCTGGAGTTCCTTGGAACATGACAGCAGTTCTAGGATGTGGGTCTGCAATCACTGTGGCTCTGCTCGTGCACACATGTGCATGTGGGCACCAACAAACGGGTCAGGAATTCCGTCGTCCAATGGGCCATGTCTGCTGGCAAAGGTGCCCTGGTGCCTCATCCCCCTGCAGAAAGTGCATGAAACAAATGATTAATTCATCAAAGTGATCTGTGTGTGTCTCATCAGGCATCTCATTACTTGACCATGTCAGAGAGTCACATCACAAATCACACCATCAGTCCGTCTTTGACTTCCAAAGTGTGGAACACTATCTACAGCATGAATTGCAACAGGCACGTGTACAGGAAAGATATGAGACATAATACACAATGCATAGCAATCAATATCCACATTAATCATGACACACCCCATCTAGCTAAAGCTGAACAGTGGACAATTACACCTAAATCATCCCCACTAGGGGTGTCAACACAAGTCACAAAGCACCAGACATGCCACAGATATGACAGTCCAAAGCCCTTGTGTAAAAATCTGTAACACCGAACCATCCTTGCGAGCCCATGGATAAGGGAGGCAGGAGTGGCATATGTGAGTCAAGGAACCCAAGCAGCAAACACATACACAAGACAACCATGAAGGGCCCAGCTGGAACAGACAATGGATGCCTTCAAAAACCACAAGGCACCGCACTGTCACATGAAAGCACAATAGACTACAAATTTTAAACTAACTCAACTATTAACTAATTACACTAACTATGGAAAACCTACATTACCTATTTAAACTAACTATCAAACATAAACTTAACTAACTAAACTAAAAGAAAAATCAAAAATGGCCACATACGACCCGGGGGGGAGGGGAGGCACCCAGGAGGGGGGAGGTACAGGGTGCTGCTCAACATCCACATGCGATGATGCTGAGCCAAAAAAAAATACCTCCATGGGCTCAACGCCTGCACAGCACGACCTATGTGGGAGATAGATGGTCGTCCGAGTCTGGCTCATCCTGGAAAGGAGGACGTGGCACAGTAGCCTGGCCACGCCTAGCCGCAGCTTGCCCCTCGTCGGCAGCAAGTCTGCCGGACAGGTGAGCCTGGTTCTGTGTGGCGATGTTACATAGGTCTGCATGCAGAACCTCACGTGATACACGTGCTTCCTCTTGCAAGGTAGCACGTGTAACACGGAGTTCCTCCTGCAAGGCCTGGCTGGACAACCGCTGCACCTCCCGGCAAGCCTGTAGCTCAGCCGAGATGGTGCGCTCAAGCTGTGCAAACCTCTCCTCTGCCTGCTGCCTCTGGGACATCATAAGGACACCCAGAGTGGATCTGAGGGAGGCATACTCCTCCCTCAGGGCATCCATGTGCGCCTCTGCGTGAGCAGCAATTGCTTGACGCAGCGACGACATTTCAGCCTGGCGTGCCCTGTCTGAGGCCGCCATGCCCAGCCTGAGCGAGCGGGCCGTGGACCGTGCCGCCTGCTGCTGGAGAAGCACCTGCCTAGCAGGGGGGAGCACAGATCGGGCCACACGCTCCATGCTGTCAGCGATGTTCTCCATTGCTGCCCCCTGCCGTTCGGAATTGGCAGTCATGTCTTGCTCCCACTCAGTATACAGCGGTTGCGCGCGGCGACCGCGTTGCCGGGCTTGACCCCTGCGGGACCCAAGGACCGGAGGTCCTCGCTGTGTTGGCACCGCCTGCGGCTGCACGACTACATGCCCCCGTCGATGTGATGTCCCAGGCACATCAGTGACTGGTGTGGAGGGTGACCCTGCGTCCCGATCCACCACGGGCGGAGGAACCAAGACTGTCTGATCCCTCAGTGCAGGTGTCGCAGACAGAGGAGTGTCCACATCAGAATCACTCACCCCTGACACATGGACTTGATGGTCATCCAACTCAACATGGACGTCAGAGTCGTCATCAAGGCTGGACTCATAGGCAGCCAGAGACAGGATGGACTGCAGCACTTGGGGGGTTTCGTGGCCTACCACCCCACGACCCCCACTAGTGCCGGGTTGATGTGGTCTTACCAACCCTGTGTCTGGCGTGACAACACCATCCTCTGCATCCATTGCGTCATCACCTGAAAAATAGAGAGGAAAAGGTCACTACACATGTCAGAAGCACACAACACACACACACACACCGACAGCAAAGGCATCCGGCAGACATGTGACACACAACATATGACCTGGCATGCATGCTGGGTCTACTTAGAATAGCCACTGTGATCAGACCTGTTGAAAGGTGGCAGATTGCATGGAAGTGGGTCTATGCAGTGCTGAAAATGTGTACGCCACTCACTACCTACATGTACAAGCACTCCATGGTGTGTGCCAGGAAATGTGAAGGCAGTGCAATGTCAAATTCAGACATCACGTGCATTTTGTATTCAATGTGTACCATGTCTAGCAGCCAAGCACCCCTCCACCCCAGTACCAAAGCAGGGATGCCTAGCATGGTATGAAAAGGCTGCCCATACACCTGTGTATTGACAAGCAGTGTTGACTGGCATCAACAGCTTAATGTGAATCAAATTACAACACTGCTAATGATGCTGGGACAGTGGGCAGGACACATGATGGAAGATCCGGAGGCCAGCCACGTGTGAAGAAGACACGACAAGAGTTGGACAGAGTCATTGGCCATTGAACAGGCTGAGGCCTGTGAGCCACACAGATTGTCATTGCCTAAACATGTGTGCAACGCAGGACTGAGCCACAGTTGACATGGGGAGGCCGATAATATGGCAGGCAATGTATGTAACCAAGGACTCATATTACAGTGATCATCCAGTCAAGGACACATAGGGGCATGCGTGCAATGCACATGGAGCATGAATGGGCACTCATGTCCCTGCGGGACATCTGACCCATGCACAGTACAAGTGGGATACCCTGCATCGAGTACTAAGGCTGTACCACACGGCATATGTCTGGCAGTTTCTAAGCTGGAAGTTGGCATCTACACAGGACACATGAACAAGAAACTACACATTGGCAAGAATGTAGCAGACCAGTGCAAAGGTGGAACTGGGGTGCAGAGTGGCGGAGGAGGGGCAAGGGAGCATGCCCACATGGAGTCCCGCATGCAGGCAGAGGAGACATGCATGACGGTAGCATTGCATTACTTACACATCAGAACCATGTACACGTCACATGTAGCAGCAATCATGCACAACACATCCCACAAGTGAAACACACACGTCCTCAACAACTACGCTTCGACACTCACTGGACTGGGCATCAAAGTCCAGCATCTCTCCCACACCTTTGACCAATTCTGGTGGTATGAACTCCGCAACGAGAGCCTCGTGCGGAGTGAGTTCTTCCTCCTCTGGTGCAGGCCCACCGCCAGTCACCAGAGTCAAGTTGTAATTTGAGGCACGCTTAGCCTTAGTGCTGCGCTTGATGTCATTCCAGCGCTTTTTGCACTCCTGCGCCGTGCGCACCTCATGGCCGAATGAACTGACATGTTCCGCAACATGCTTCCAGTGGGTGTCACGTTGGGCAGCCGTAGTCTGACTATTGGCACCCACTAGCATGTCACGGCTGTGTCCCCGCACGTAGTCCACGAGGAAGTCCAGTTCCTGCTTACAGAAAGGCTTCTTCCTCGACGTGCAGGAGGTCGTGGCTGTGTGTGGGGTCCCAGCCTGTGCTGCAGGTGCAACCTTCCTCCTCTTGGACTGTGGCGCAGACCCTGGCTGGCTAATGCCGCCCTGACCAGTATGGCCAGTGGGTTCGGTGGATTGAGCCGAGGGAGTGGCAGGTGGAGGGATGACCAAAGGCCTGACTTGTGTCAGTGGCAGCTGGGTGCCCACTAATGGACCCTGCGCAGCAACATCAGCTGTGGCAGGGTCATTGACCGCAACGGTCCTGGTTGGCAGACTCACAACCGGGGTGCTGTTGGGTGCATCTGCCCCTGCACTTGCCAACACCCGGCTGTTCGGGGCAGCAGATGACATGACTGCCCCAGGGACACGTGTCTTGGTCTGAGCAGCCCGGCGTGCCCCTATGGTTTCCCCCCTGGCCTGTTGGAGATCTACCAAGGGCTCTTCAAGTGCCAACGCAGCCTGCGCTGGCAGACCCTGAGCCTGGGTGGCGGTGTCCACAGCTGCACCTGCAGCTACCGCTACCCTTGGGCCCGTGGCAGTCGATGGAACGGACTGCTGGGTCATACGGGTGCCAGTGCCAGATGCAGGAGCTGCATCCCCGGAACCACAGGGGGTGGTGGCATGGCTGCACCGACACATGGCACAACATTGTGCTCAAGTGGCGCACCCCTGCCTCTTCCCCCTCTGTGGCTGCCCTGGACACCCTGGAGTCCCCCTACTCCCTGGTCACCACGGCCACGTCCCCGACCACGCCCGCCACGAGGAGTACGCCCAGCTGAGGCGCCCCTCACCTTTGGTGGCCTCCCAACCATGGCACAGATGGAATAGTGCTGGCACAGATGGAGTGGTGCCAATGGGAGGTGTACACCACAATTGTCCTGGGCAATTGGGGTGAAGGGGGTGGGAAGCAAGATGTTAACAGCCCCCCTGCACCTGCAAGGCTGTATGTGACCCCGGTGATGTGGTGACGGGTCACGCAACGCTCAGGCACCCCAAAACTGCAGTAAAACCGTGCACACAACCCTGCAGCCTACATGCGTGGATTTGACCTCCCGCAGTACGCGGTGGCACCCAGTAACACGAATAACGCGTACGCGTGGGACACGCAGGCTACGATGACATCGAAAATGGGTGCAATACACAGGGGCACCCGCAGTGGGAAAAGGAGCGTTTGCGACTCACCGTCTGACTAGCGCGATGCAGAAAAACACGCGTAGCCAATACCCCCGCCAAAAGAAGAGATACGTCCTTGAGAGCTGTGAAGTAGATGGCGCGCGAAACAACTGGAAGCAGCAACACACGTCGGTCTCCACGGAAGGCACGTACAGCGAACTGCTGGGCCCGCTCACCTTTAACCCGTGCTGAGGGAAACGCACGCGCGCGTCACGTCACATGCGGACGTGCAGTTTTTCATGCACGATTACGCGCATTACACGCGGGCGTGCAGTTTTTCACGCGCGATTACGCGCATTACACGCGGACGTGCCATTTTCCACACGCGATTAGCCTGGGTACGTGTTTTTCCGGGTGTGCGGGTAGTTCCACATGCGATTAGCCTGGGTACGTGTGTTCCGGGGTGGCGTGAACTTTCACACGCGATTGATTGAAATCCACGTGTGTTCTGTCATCACGTGCAATGAGGGATACACCCTCGCACGACACGTCACAGACGCGCTCACGCGCTGAGGGCCTTTGGTCCAATGAAAATGCGTATGCGTGCAGACGCGCTTACGCGCTACGGGCCTTTCCTCGAATTACACGCTGACGTGCAGATTTTTCACGTGCCAAATCACTCCGTATCAAGCTGGCCACGTGAATACACACGGAAGACCACGCTCCTGCCCAGAAGGCCAAATCACTGCCCCCCAGTGCCCCGAGCAGCCTCCCACGTGCAATCTGCTGCTGCCTGCCTGCCTGCCTGCCTGCTGCCACCGTGCCCTGCCATTTGGTGCCTGCACATCAGCCATCTGCAGGGGTCCAGTTGCTGTGTCGGCCCCTGCTGGAACAGTAGACTCCCGACTGGGATACCATCGCTCCACAGCCCAGCCCCAGGACCCAGTTGCCCACCCATGCCTGCCTCGGGGGTCGCCATGTCGGGGCAAGCACCATCTGAGACCAGTGGCGACCCCCAGCCAGAGAGGCAGAGGGCCACCAGCTTCAGTGAGAAGGAAGTTGGTGTCCTGGTGGAGCATGTCCTGGGGCATTATGATGCCCTCTTCGGAAGACCACGCGCCAACAAGGAAGGACGGGAGAGGATCTGGGACGATGTAGTGGTTGCCATCAACGCGGAGGGGGTGGCAACCCGCGACATCAAGCACATCAAGAAGCGCTGGGAGGACTTGAGGTCCAGGACCCTCAATAAGGCCCGGCGCCTCGCGGAGGGGGGCCGGGCACGCCTGAGTGACATCCAGATGAGGGTCCTGGAACGCGTAGACCCAGCGCTCCACGCCCAGATCCTTCGGAGGCAGACCCATCTGGAGTTGGCCGGTAAGTGGCCAAGCATTACTGTGTGAGACAGGGCATGTTGCAGTGTGCTGGTTGTCTGATACCTGCCTGTATGTGTGACATAGGCCATGTACGTATGTGTGTGTGCAGGGACATCATGGTCAGGCATGTAAGTACAGTGATGAGTGAACCACATGGTTGGTGCATGTGTTCTATTGCAACATGGGGGGCTCTGTGCGGAATGGACACATGGAAGCATGGCAGTCTCTGTTCCTGGACATGGGTGGGGGTGAGGGATGGGTGCTGGTCCCATGTACACGTATGGTGCCCATGTGTGTGTGTCTGAACTGCGTGTCTGTGACTTGTAACTGCCATGGATGCATGACACATGTCTGTGACAATGTTCAGATTCACTGATGCAGCCTAGTCATCCTTGTATCCACTGCGTCTGTGGTGTACGAGGCCAGATGGATGGAACTACGGTGAGGTGTGTGCATGTGATGGCAAGACCCATGATGCATGTGAGTTTAAAACCAACATTGCATGAATCATGAGTCCCTTGGTCATGTATGCCAATGTCCATGGCATGCGCCATGCCTGTTACTGTATGTGTTTTGCCTGCACTGACCCATGTGTTGTGGCGGGACATGATGGAAGTGATGTATGACAGTGCCACTCATCTGCTGTTGCTTCCTGTCTAGGGGACCATTGTACAGTACCCTGATGCTTGTGTTCTATGTCTCCCTCTACACAGTGGCAAGTGAAGAAGAGGGCGGAGAAGGCGCTGTGGAGCAGAGCGGCGGGGATGCCACCACGGCTGCAGCGGAAGGGGTGGGTGAGCCCCCACAGGGGCTTGCACCGGCGGAAGACGGCGTGGAGACATCCAGGTTGGTGGTTTCCACAGAGGGGAAGGAGGCCGCTACTGAGCCACACATGGGGCCTGGTGGGGGCATCCCCGCTGGTGCAAGTGGTGCAGTCCAGGGCCAGGGGCAGGAGGCAGCACAGGTCGCCGTGGAGGTGCCTGTGCATGTCACTGTCCCTGACACTGTGACTGCACCACCATGCACCAGCAGGGATGCCCAATCCCAGGCCCGTCCGCAGGTAGGGGAGATGTCCATGTCATCTGACACTCCTCTACCTGCGGACGAGGGGACCCCTGGCCGTGTGGAGAGGGTCCTGATTGGTGTCGCGTTGCGCACGGCTGGCATTCGTGATGAGGTGCATGCTTCCCGGGAGGAGCATGCACATCATCACGAAGAGCACCGTGCGTACGTGAACCATTTGGGAGCCGCCATGGTCGGGGGTTTCCTACATGTGTGTGGCCTTCTGGCGAACCTCTCCTCCTCTGTGGAGGCTATGCGCCAGTCGTGCTCCATGCCATCTTCCGGCCCAGATGCCACCAGGGCCCCCTGTGGACCTGCCCCGACCAACGCAGCCAGCTCGGTGGGGACCCCATCCCTGCCACAGTCGGGAGTCGAAGGTCCAGCAGGGGTGGACACACCAGCAACTGTCCCCCTGCAGATGGAGGATGTGCCGGCATCATCTGGCAGGGCACGTGCACGACGGCATCGGTGGATTCCATCAGCCTGGATGCCGTCGTGCTGGCAGAGGCAGTGGCGTCGGAGGCAGCAGCAGGCTCGACGTGGGAGTCATCATGGCTCGGGGCCATCAAGATCAGAGGGGCAGGCATCGGCCGGAGGGCAGGAGAACCCTGGGATGGCAGTGTCTTCCGTGTGGGAACAGTTGGTCCAGCGGATAGGTGCGGAGCGGCAGCGGGTGGAAGAGGAGCGGCTCACCATGGTCAGGGCGGAGTTCTCCATGCGTCGGGCGTTGAGGCGGGCTGAGTGCCTCGAGGAAGCTCGCAGGGAGTTTGAGGTGGACACGGGGTTGTCCCTGCGAGACCTCGGGGCCAGGACAGAGTCCCGCCTCCGGGACATCGACATGGAGTTCGAGGATGCCCTGGCCGGCAACATCACAGAGTGAGCCGCAGGACTTGCCCGCTGCCATTGTATATAGTTCTTTAGTTAGTTAGTGTTAGGTTTCCTTTATTTTGTAAGTTTTTTTTGGACCGCTCGGACAATGGCCACTTTTCTGTATATATTTTTATTATTAGTTAGTAGTAGTAGGTTTAATTTATGGTGTTGGGCTCATGGACCCTGGGATATTCTTGTACATAGTTTGATGTTTGGAAAACATTTGTTGGATTTATATTTGTGTTCACCATGAGGCAATGGTTTTTCCTTATTTTTCCCACCATTATTTTGCTTTGGACTACATTAGTTTTTGGATTCCTTTGTTTTTTTATTTTTTCTATTAGTTCTCGGACATGGACCATTTGTTTTGTCATCCCCATTGTTGTGTGTTTTATTTCTTTACTTCATTTTCATCTTTAATACATATATTTGTTACTTACATTTGTGGTATTTTCTCATTGGTTTCATGCATGTCATGATATGGGTTTTGACATTCACTTGCACCCATTGTGTATGTGTGTGTGAGGGACATGTGTTCATTTACATACTTGCCATTGGGGTTGTATCATGTAATTGCATCTACTATGTGGGTGGATGCAATCCTTGCCTGGGTGTTTGTGCTGGGTATGCTGCCCATTACTGCCATGATTGCGTTTCGTCAGGACCTGGGGGCAGGGGGACATGAGTGGGGGCCTGCTGGGGGGTGGGGGTGCAAGGGGACATGGTTGGGGGCCTGCTGGCAGGTGCCACACAGTGCTGGGGGGTGGGGGTGCAAGGGGACATGAGTGGGGGCCTGCTGGGGGGTGGGGGTGCAAGGGGACATGAGTGGGACATGGTTGGGGGCCTGCTGGCAGGTGCCCCACAGTGCTGGGGGGTGGGGGTGCAGGGGGACATGAGTGGGGGCCTGCTGGGGGGTGGGGGTGCAAGGGGACATGAGTGGGACATGGTTGGAGGCCTGCTGGCAGGTGCCCCACAGTGCTGGGGGGTGGGGGTGCAAGGGGACATGAGTGGGGGCCTGCTGGGGGGTGGGGGTGCAAGGGGACATGAGTGGGACATGGTTGGGGGCCTGCTGGCAGGTGCCCCACAGTGCTGGGGGGTGGGGGTGCAAGGGGACATGAGTGGGGGCCTGCTGGGGGGTGGGGGTGCAAGGGGACATGAGTGGGACATGGTTGGGGGCCTGCTGGCAGGTGCCCCACAGTGCTGGGGGGTGGGGGTGCAGGGGGACAAGAGTGGGGGCCTGCTGGGGGGTGGGGGTGCAAGGGGACATGGTTGGGGGCCTGGTGGCAGGTGCCCCACAGTGCTGGGGGGTGGGGGTGCAAGGGGACATGAGTGGGGGCCTGCTGGGGGGTGGGGGTGCAAGGGGACATGAGTGGGGGCCTGCTGGGGGGTGGGGTGCAAGGGGACATGAGTGGGACATGGTTGGGGGCCTGCTGGCAGGTGCCCCACAGTGCTGAGGGGTGGGGGTGCAAGGGGACATGAGTGGGGGCCTGTTGGGGGGTGGGGGTGCAAGGGGACATGAGTGGGACATGGTTGGGGGCCTGCTGGCAGGTGCCCCACAGTGCTAGGGGGTGGGGGTGCAGGGGGACATGAGTGGGGGCCTGCTGGGGGGTGGGGGTGCAAGGGGACATGGTTGGGGGCCTGGTGGCAGGTGCCCCACAGTGCTGGGGGTGGGGTGCAAGGGGACATGAGTGGGACATGGTTGGGGGCCTGCTGGCAGGTGCCACACAGTGCTGGGGGGTGGGGGTGCAAGGGGACATGAGTGGGGGCCTGCTGGGGGGTGGGGGTGCAAGGGGACATGAGTGGGACATGGTTGGGGGCCTGCTGGCAGGTGCCCCACAGTGCTGGAGGGTGGGGGTGCAGGGGGACATGAGTGGGGGCCTGCTGGGGGGTGGGGGTGCAAGGGGACATGGTTGGGGGCCTGCTGGCAGGTGCCCCACAGTGCTGGGGGGTGGGGGTGCAGGGGGACATGAGTGGGGGCCTGCTGGGGGGTGGGGGTGCAAGGGGACATGGTTGGGGGCCTGCTGGCAGGTGCCCCACAGTGCTGGGGGGTGGGGGTGCAGGGGGACATGAGTGGGGGCCTGCTGGGGGGTGGGGGTGCAAGGGGACATGGATGGGGGCCTGCTGGCAGGTGCCCCACAGTGCTGGGGGGTGGGGGTGCAGGGGGACATGAGTGGGGGCCTGCTGGGGGGGTGGGGGTGCAAGGGGGCATGAGTGGGGGCCTGCTGGGGGGTGGGGGTGCAAGGGGACATGAGTGGGACATGGTTGGGGGCCTGCTGGCAGGTGCCCCACAGTGCTGGGGGTGGGGGTGCAAGGGGACATGAGTGGGGGCCTGGTGGGGGGTGAGGGTGCAAGGGGACATGAGTGGGACATGGTTGGGGGCCTGCTGGCAGGTGCCCCACAGTGCTGGGGGGTGGGGGTGCAAGGGGACATGAGTGGGGGCCTGCTGGGGGGTGGGGGTGCAAGGGGACATGAGTGGGACATGGTTGGGGGCCTGCTGGCAGGTGCCCCACAGTGCTGGGGGGTGGGGGTGCAGGGGGACATGAGTGGGGGCCTGCTGGGGGGTGGGGGTGCAAGGGGACATGGTTGGGGGCCTGGTGGCAGGTGCCCCACAGTGCTGGGGGGTGGGGGTGCAAGGGGACATGAGTGGGGGCCTGCTGGGGGGTGGGGGTGCAAGGGGACATGAGTGGGGGCCTGCTGGGGGGTGGGGGTGCAAGGGGACATGAGTGGGACATGGTTGGGGGCCTGCTGGCAGGTGCCCCACAGTGCTGGGGGGTGGGGGTGCAAGGGGACATGAGTGGGGGCCTGTTGGGGGGTGGGGGTGCAAGGGGACATGAGTGGGACATGGTTGGGGGCCTGCTGGCAGGTGCCCCACAGTTCTGGGGGGTGGGGGTGCAGGGGGACATGAGTGGGGGCCTGCTGGGGGGTGGGGGTGCAAGGGGACATGGTTGGGGGCCTGGTGGCAGGTGCCCCACAGTGCTGGGGGGTGGGGTGCAAGGGGACATGAGTGGGACGTGGTTGGGGGCCTGCTGGCAGGTGCCACACAGTGCTGGGGGTGGGGGTGCAAGGGGACATGAGTGGGGGCCTGCTGGGGGGTGGGGGTGCAAGGGGACATGAGGGTGCAGGGGGACATGAGTGGGGGCCTGCTGGGGGGTGGGGGTGCAAGGGGACATGGTTGGGGGCCTGCTGGCAGGTGCCCCACAGTGCTGGGGGGTGGGGGTTCCAGGGGACATGAGTGGGGGCCTGCTGGGGGGTGGGGGTGCAAGGGGACATGGTTGGGGGCCTGCTGGCAGGTGCCCCACAGTGCTGGGGGGTGGGGGTGCAGGCGGACATGAGTGGGGGCCTGCTGGGGGGTGGGGGTGCAAGGGGACATGAGTGGGGGCCTGCTGGGGGGTGGGGGTGCAAGGGGACATGAGTGGGACATGGTTGGGGGCCTGCTGGCAGGTGCCCCACAGTGCTGGGGGGTGGGGGTGCAAGGGGACATGAGTGGGGGCCTGCTGGGGGGTGGGGGTGCAAGGGGACATGAGTGGGGGCCTGCTGGAGGGTGGGGGTGCAAGGGGACATGAGTGGGACATGGTTGGGTGCCTGCTGGCAGGTGCCCCACAGTGCTGGGGGGTGGGGGTGCAAGGGGACATGAGTGGGGGCCTGCTGGGGGGTGGGGGTGCAAGGGGACATGAGTGGGACATGGTTGGGGGCCTGCTGGCAGGTGCCCCACAGTGCTGGGGGGTGGGGGTGCAAGGGGACATGAGTGGGGGCCTGCTGGGGGGTGGGGGTGCGAGGGGACATGAGTGGGACATGGTTGGGGGCCTGCTGGCAGGTGCCCCACAGTGCTGGGGGGTGGGGGTGCAAGGGGACATGAGTGGGGGCCTGCTGGGGGGTGGGGGTGCAAGGGGACATGAGTGGGACATGGTTGGGGGCCTGCTGGCAGGTGCCCCACAGTGCTGGGGGGTGGGGGTGCAAGGGGACATGAGTGGGGGCCTGTTGGGGGGTGGGGGTGCAAGGGGACATGAGTGGGACATGGTTGGGGGCCTGCTGGCAGGTGCCCCACAGTGCTGGGGGGTGGGGGTGCAGGGGGACATGAGTGGGGGCCTGCTGGGGGGTGGGGGTGCAAGGGGACATGGTTGGGGGCCTGGTGGCAGGTGCCCCACAGTGCTGGGGGGTGGGGTGCAAGGGGACATGAGTGGGACATGGTTGGGGGCCTGCTGGCAGGTGCCACACAGTGCTGGGGGGTGGGGGTGCAAGGGGACATGAGTGGGGGCCTGCTGGGGGGTGGGGGTGCAAGGGGACATGAGTGGGACATGGTTGGGGCCTGCTGGCAGGTGCCCCACAGTGCTGGGGGGTGGGGGTGCAGGGTGACATGAGTGGGGGCCTGCTGGGGGGTGGGGGTGCAAGGGGACATGGTTGGGGGCCTGCTGGCACGTGCCCCACAGTGCTGGGGGGTGGGGGTGCAGGGGGACATGAGTGGGGGCCTGCTGGGGGGTGGGGGTGCAAGGGGACATGGTTGGGGGCCTGCTGGCAGGTGCCCCACAGTGCTGGGGGGTGGGGGTGCAGGGGGACATGAGTGGGGGCCTGCTGGGGGGTGGGGGTGCAAGGGGACATGGGTGGGGGCCTGCTGGGGGGTGGGGGTGCAAGGGGACATGAGTGGGACATGGTTGGGGGCCTGCTGGCAGGTGCCCCACAGTGCTGGGGGGTGGGGGTGCAAGGGGACATGAGTGGGGGCCTGCTGGGGGGTGGGGGTGCAAGGGGACATGAGTGGGGGCCTGATGGGGGGTGGGGGTGCAAGGGGACATGAGTGGGACATGGTTGGGGGCCTGCTGGCAGGTGCCCCACAGTGCTGGGGGGTGGGGGTGCAAGGGGACATGAGTGGGGGCCTGCTGGGGGGTGGGGGTGCAAGGGGACATGAGTGGGACATGGTTGGGGGCCTGCTGGCAGGTGCCCCACAGTGCTGGGGGGTGGGGGTGCAAGGGGACATGAGTGGGGGCCTGCTGGGGGGTGGGGGTTCAAGGGGACATGAGTGGGACATGGTTGGGGGCCTGCTGGCAGGTGCCCCACAGTGCTGGGGGGTGGGGGTGCAAGGGGACATGTGGCTTGGCTGGGGGGCATGCCCATGGTGGATGGGCTGCCTGTGGGACATGACAGGGGTGCAGGGTAGTCCCCTGTGGTGTGGGCTGCCTGCAAAGGTCGTGGAGGGGGTAGAGGGGAGACCTGGGAGGACCCACACTGGCAATTCACCTCTTCAACTTCCCGCACACCCACGTAATACACTGCCCCACTCGCACAGGCCCAATCGCGTGTAGGATTTCTCGCGCACCCCTGTAATACACGTACCCAGACCAATCGCGTGTAGCATTTCTCGCGCACCCCTGAAATCCACGTACCCAGGCCAATCGCGTGTAGATTTTCTCGCGCACCCCTGTAATACACGTACCCAGGCCAATCACGTGTAGAATTTCTCGCGCACCCCTGGAATCCACGTAGCCAGGCCAATCGCGTGTAGATTTTCTCGCGCACCCCTGTAATACACGTACCCAGGCCAATCGCGTGTAGCATTTCTCGCGCACCCCTGAAATCCACGTACCCAGGCCAATCGCGTGTAGATTTTCTCGCGCACCCCTGTAATACACGTACCCAGGCCAATCACGTGTAGAATTTCTCGCGCACCCCTGGAATCCACGTAGCCAGGCCAATCACGTGTAGAATTTCTCGCGCACCCCTGAAATCCACGTACCCCGCTCAATCGCGTATTTAACTTCCCGCACGCCACTTTTTTGATGCGCTGGGACTCTACCGCCTGCCTTCGTGTGGCGGCCGTGTTTCAGCTTGTGCGTGTCTTTGGCTGTGCGTGGCTTTGCCCTATTCGATTCCTTGAATACGTGTGGTTCGAATGCGTGTGGGCGTTCCGTCTGCTTCCCTGCAGTACATCCCCAGTTACGCCCTTATTTTCGCGTGTTGTTCCCCATTCCGCGCGTTACGCCCAATGTCCCGCCCACTTTCTGGTGTGTGCGCTGAGGTTGTGCGCTTTCACTGTGCGCGTCGCGCACGCCTTTCGCGATGTTGCAGTGACTTGTGCGCCATGCACGGGTTTGGCGCTCATCCCGCGGTGAACACGGGCAGGGACTTCCATGAATCGCACGCGTGCGCGTGCGCCTGTTTTTTTCCGCTTGCGCCTGCTTGCGCCTGCTTGCGCGTAGATTTTCGGCGCACGTTTGTTCCATGAATCGGCCCCTTAAAGTTAACAACGTATTTGTTTCCATACTGTTTGATAGGACTATGGCCTTTTTAAAGTTATATTACAACAATTCACTACGTGTACTGTTTGGAATAACCTGAAATGCCTTAGTTCGAGCACAACACTGGATACCTTCAGTCGTATCCCACCGCTGTACACCAATTTGTTAAGACGGATTTCTGAACTCTGTCCTGGTGGCGCAGAAGTTCAGACGGCCAACCTAATTACTTGGAACAGGGTAACCTCTGGACAAGCCAGACCAATCAAGGTAGCGATCGCGGCGGTCAAGACTAGGTCTCAAGAGGGGTGAGGGTGACTGAAAGCCCGCAGTGAGCACACAAAGCAAGAGCGCTGACAAACTACTCCAAACAGTTGTTATATCAAAAATATAAACACATTTATTTTAAGGCCTTTAAAACAACGACCGTAGCGAGAAAATCACAATATCACAATATTAAACCAACACATACCATATCAACACAATATATATACAAATACACAGTCGCAAGCGTTTAAAGCACGAAATATGTAGTCCACCTGAAAGGAAAGGAAAACAGGCAGTGCGATAACGCTTTAGACTCAGTTCGCCTTCAGAGGCACCTAACTAGATGGAAGTCCGAGCCCTGCGAAGAGTGGAGCCTTGTGCTCAAAGTACCTGCCACGCCGGTGCCAACGGGCAAAAGGGGAAGCTCTTCGGAGGAAGTCAGGCAGTTCGGGTTAGTGCACAGCAGAAGGAGAACAGGTTCCGCAACTCAAGCGCAGCCTCCACAGCGGGCAGAAGCAGAGCGCGAGTACGGCCAAAAGGGTGCTGTTTTTACACAGCAGGGGAAAGCAATGGGATACTGCAGGAGGGCGACCAGATCCTAGCTAAACTACTCACCGGTCCCCAAAGCAAGCAGACCCAGGCTTCTCCACGTTAGTTTCAGCAGCTGGCAGGTTCAGAAGAGCAGGGAACGCCTCGTAGTCGTGTAGAGCAAAAAGACGTCCCAATCGACGAAACCAGCACAGTTTGTTGCCGCAGCAGGACAACGGAGCGGCCGTGTGTATTCGAGCCAAATGTACACTCCTCCCTTCAGACTTGGGAACGCCAAGTGTACGAAGCATGGGAGAGTGACCAGGACTCGAAATACAACACAACCTGGCGGCGGTTACAGAGCAGGACTCCCTTGTAAGCTGGTCAGTCAACTGGATGGCCCAGAGACACTTCCGAAGGCTTACTTGGCAGGAGAGGATGAAGTCGCCGGGAATAGCTGTTCCTGCTATTCCAAAGGTCGAAGCACCAGTACAGGCCTTCTGGTTCGATCCAAGGAGGAAAGGGTTTCACAGGACGACAGCCGTGCAAAGGAGGATTCCTTCAGCGGGTCACCAGCGATTCCTCGGTCCAGCCTCTTGGTTGCAGGATACTTGGCTCCTGTATTCCTTCGTTCGTGAGAACTCAGGAGATCGACATGGTAGTGGTGTTTCCAGCTCCCTCTTATCCACGGTTCCCTTCGCGCCAAAACGGAGGGGAGCCAATGGGAGATCCGCACATCAACACACATACCATACGTGGACCAATCACAGACCATGGTGGTCCCAGGCATTCACACCACCCTAGACTCTCTGGCACCCAGGATGTGTATTGGGACCAGACATCCCAGCCCACACCCTGGAGGCACACAAACGACATGTAGGAGCCCGCGAAAGCAACCACGTTTCGCGGGAAAGTACATGCCCAAATAAGGAAGGCCCCGGGTCGCCCGACCTGGGGAAGGTGAAGGGAGCAAGACGGTCAGTGGACAGGACAAAGGAGCCTCGTGGACTGGCCATTTTGGGAGCCAGGCCACCATTTTGGGTTCAGTGCGAAAAACGTGCTCAGAACGCCAAAAGGAGCTCAAAATAAACAAAACGATCGCTGCCACCATTCCAGTCCCTGAATGACTTGCACCGATCAAAATACCATCCTAAAAGAGTATCTAGGGCCTGTAGAAGGCTAGAGACCCAAGAGAGCTGTAACTTAGCTTACAGTGCCCTCTTGTGTCATGTTGCACTAAAGCCGCAACACGATAAAAGAAACTACGGGAAACAGCGTTCCCTGGTACTGACTGTCTTAAGGGCATGTCAGTTTCCCCGTAAGAAGGAGCGAAAGCCCAGAGGAGTGCAGCAGAAGGCTGCACTTCTCTGGCAAAGTCAAGAACAAGGTGAAAACAACAGCAAAAAGTTTAGGGGTTGCCACATGGAAGGAAAATTACTTACAATTACGAAATCTTTCCTAACACTTCCTATACCATGAGATGTGATATCTCAATGCTTCTAATACCAAACCTGAGACCCGTCCTAAAACATGAGATGTGAGATCCAAATCCTTCCCCTTCCAAACCTGAGACCCTTCCTATAGCATGAGATGTTATATCTTAATGCTTCTAAAACCAAACCTGAGAACCATCCTATAACATGTGAAATCCAAATCCTTCCCTTTCCAAACCTGAGACCCTTCCGATAGCATGAGATGTGATATCTCAATGCTGCTAAAACCAAACATGAGAACGATCCTATAAGATGAGATGTGAAATCCAAATCCTTCCCTTTCCAAACCTGAGACCCTTCCTCTAGCTTGAGATGTGATATCAAACTCCTTCCCATTCCAATCCTGAGATAGCTTGAGATGTGATATCCAACTCCTTCCCATTCCAATCCTGAGACCCTTCCTATACCATGAGATGTGATATCTCAATGCTTCTAATACCAAACCTGAGACCCGTCCTAAAACATGAGATGTGAGATCCAAATCCTTCCCCTTCCAAACCTGAGACCCTTCCAATAGCATGAGATGTTATATCTTAATGCTTCTAAAACCAAACCTGAGAACCATCCTATAACATGTGAAATCCAAATCCTTCCCTTTCCAAACCTGAGACCCTTCCGATAGCATGAGATGTGATATCTCAATGCTGCTAAAACCAAACATGAGAACGATCCTATAACATGAGATGTGAAATCCAAATCCTTCCCTTTCCAAACCTGAGACCCTTCCTCTAGCTTGAGATGTGATATCAAACTCCTTCCCATTTCAATCCTGAGATAGCTTGAGATGTGATATCCAACTCCTTCCCATTCCAATCCTGAGACCCTTCCTATACCATGAGATGTGATATCTCAATGCTTATAATACCAAACCTGAGACCCGTCCTAAAACATGAGATGTGAGATCCAAATCCTTCCCCTTCCAAACCTGAGACCCTTCCTATACCTTGAAATGTGATATCAAACTCCTTCCCATTCCAATCCTGAGATAGCTTGAGATGTGATATCCAACTCCATCCCATTCCAATCCTGAGACCCTTCCGATAGCATGAGATGTGATATCTCAATGCTTCTAATATCAAAACTGAGACCCTCCCTATTGTATGAGATGTGATATCTAAGTCCTTCCCATTCCTATCCTGAGACCCTTCCGATAGTAGAGATGTGATATCTCAATGCTTATACCAAACCTGATGACCCTTCCTATGGCATGAGATGTGATATCCAACTCCTTCCCATTCCAATCCTGAGTTCCTTCCTATAGCATGAGATGATATCTCAATGCTTCTATCAAACCTGAGACCCTTCCTTTAGCAGGAGATGTGATATCCAACTCCTTCCCATTCCAATCCTGAGTTCTTTCCTATAGCATAAGATGTGATATCTCAATGCTTCTATCAAACCTGAGACCCTTCCTTTAGCAGGAGACGTGATATCCAACTCCTTCCCATTCCAATCCTGAGACTCTTCCTGTAGCATGAGATGTGATATCTCAATGCTTCTAATACCAAACCTGGGACCCGTCCTATAACATGAGATGTGATATCCAATTCCTTCCCATTCCAATCCTGAAACCCTTCCTATAGCATGAGATGTGATATCTCAATGTTTCTAATAAAAAACCTGAGACCCTTCCTATAGCAAGAGATGTGATATCCAAATCCTTCCCATTCCAATCCCAAGACCCTTCCTATAACGAGATGTGATATGCAACTCCTTCCCAACCTGAGACCCTTCCCATAGCATGAGAAGGGATATCTCAATGCTTCTAATACCAAACCTGGGACCCGTCCTATAACATGAGATATGATATCCAAATCCTTCCCCTTCCAAACCTGAGACCCTTCCTTTAGCATGAGATGTGATAACCAAATCCTACCCATTCCAATCCTGAAACCCTTACTATAGCCTGAGATGTGATATCTCAATGTTTCTAATAAAAAACCAGAGACCCTTCCTATGGCAAGAGATGTGATATCCAAATCCTTCCCATTCAGAACTTGAGACCCTTCCTATAACATGAGATGTGATATCCAAATCTTGCCCATTCCAATCTTGAGACCCTTCCTATAACATGAGATGTGATATCCAACTCCTTCCCAATCCAACCTGAAATCCTTCCTATAGCATGAGAAGTGATATCCAACTCCTTCCCAATCCAATCCTGAGACCCTTCCGATAGCAGAGATGTGATATCTCAATGCTTATACCAAACCTGAGAACCTTCCTATGGCATGAGATGTGATATCCAACTCCTTCCCATTCCAATCCTGAGACCCTCCCTATATCATGAGATGTGATATCTCAATGCTTCTTCCAAACCTGAGACCCTTCCTTTAGCATGAGATGTGATATCCAAATCCTTCACATTCATATTTTGAGACCCTTCCTATAGCATCAGATGTGATATCTCAATGCTTCTAATACCAAACCTTAGAACATATGTGATATCCAACTCCTTCCCTTTCCAAACCTGAGACCCTTCCGATAGCATGAGATGTGATATCTCAAAGCTTCTGAAACCAAACATGAGAACCATCCTATAACATGAGATGTGAAATCCAAATCCTTCCCTTCCCAAACCTGAGACCCTTCCTATAGCTTGAGATGTGATATCAAACTCCTTCCCATTCCAATCCTGAGAGCCTTATTATACCATGAGATGTGATATCTCAATGCTTCTATTACCAAACCTGAGACCCGTCCTAAAACATGAGATGTGAGATCCAAATCCTTCCCCTTCCAAACCTGAGACCCTTCCTATAGCATGAGATGTTATATCTTAATGCTTCTAAAACCAAACCTGAGAACCATCCTATAACATGTGAAATCCAAATCCTTCCCTTTCCAAACCTGAGACCCTTCCGATAGCATGAGATGTGATATCTCAATGCTGCTAAAACCAAACATGAGAACGATCCTATAACATGAGATGTGAAATCCAAATCCTTCCCTTTCCAAACCTGAGACCCTTCCTCTAGCTTGAGATGTGATATCAAACTCCTTCCCATTCCAATCCTGAGATAGCTTGAGATGTGATATCCAACTCCTTCCCATTCCAATCCTGAGACCCTTCCTATACCATGAGATGTGATATCTCAATGCTTATAATACCAAACCTGAGACCCGTCCTAAAACATGAGATGTGAGATCCAAATCCTTCCCCTTCCAAACCTGAGACCCTTCCTATACCTTGAAATGTGATATCAAACTCCTTCCCATTCCAATCCTGAGATAGCTTGAGATGTGATATCCAACTCCATCCCATTCCAATCCTGAGACCCTTCCGATAGCATGAGATGTGATATCTCAATGCTTCTAATATCAAAACTGAGACCCTCCCTATTGTATGAGATGTGATATCTAAGTCCTTCACATTCCTATCCTGAGACCCTTCCGATAGTAGAGATGTGATATCTCAATGCTTATACCAAACCTGATGACCCTTCCTATGGCATGAGATGTGATATCCAACTCCTTCCCATTCCAATCCTGAGTTCCTTCCTATAGCATGAGATATCTCAATGCTTCTATCAAACCTGAGACCCTTCCTTTAGCAGGAGATGTGATATCCAACTCCTTCCCATTCCAATCCTGAGTTCTTTCCTATAGCATAAGATGTGATATCTCAATGCTTCTATCAAACATGAGACCGTTCCTTTAGCAGGAGACGTGATATCCAACTCCTTCCCATTCCAATCCTGAGACTCTTCCTATAGCATGAGATGTGATATCTCAATGCTTCTAATACCAAACCTGGGACCCGTCCTATAACATGAGATATGATATCCAAATCCTTCCCCTTCCAAACCTGAGACCCTTCCTTTAGCATGAGATGTGATATCCAATTCCTTCCCATTCCAATCCTGAAACCCTTCCTATAGCATGAGATGTGATATCTCAATGTTTCTAATAAAAAACCTGAGACCCTTCCTATAGCAAGAGATGTGATATCCAAATCCTTCCCATTCCAATCCCAAGACCCTTCCTATAACGAGATGTGATATCCAACTCCTTCCCAACCTGAGACCCTTCCTATAGCATGAGAAGGGAGATCTCAATGCTTCTAATACCAAACCTGGGACCCGTCCTATAACATGAGATATGATATCCAAATCCTTCCCCTTCCAAACCTGAGACCCTTCCTTTAGCATGAGATGTGATAACCAAATCCTACCCATTCCAATCCTGAAACCCTTACTATAGCCTGAGATGTGATATCTCAATGTTTCTAATAAAAAACCCGAGACCCTTGCTATAGCAAGAGATGTGATATCCAAATCCTTCCCATTCAGAACTTGAGACCCTTCCTATAACATGAGATGTGATATCCAAATCTTGCCCATTCCAATCTTGAGACCCTTCCTATAACGAGATGTGATATCCAACTCCTTCCCAATCCAACCTGAAATCCTTCCTATAGCATGAGAAGTGATATCCAACTCCTTCCCAATCCAATTCTGAGACCCTTCCGATAGCAGAGATGTGATATCTCAATGCTTATACCAAACCTGAGAACCTTCCTATGGCATGAGATGTGATATCCAACTCCTTCACATTCCAATCCTGAGACCCTCCCTATATCATGAGATGTGATATCTCAATGCTTCTTCCAAACCTGAGACCCTTCCTTTAGCATGAGATGTGATATCCAAATCCTTCACATTCATATTTTGAGACCCTTCCTATAGCATCAGATGTGATATCTCAATGCTTCTAATACCAAACCTTAGAACATATGTGATATTCAACTCCTTCCCTTTCCAAACCTGAGACCCTTCCGATAGCATGAGATGTGATATCTCAAAGCTTCTGAAACCAAACATGAGAACCATCCTATAACATGAGATGTGAAATCCAAATCCTTCCCTTCCCAAACCTGAGACCCTTCCTATAGCTTGAGATGTGATATCAAACTCCTTCCCATTCCAATCCTGAGATAGCTTGAGATGTGATATCCAACTCCTTCCCATTCCAATCCTGAGAGCCTTATTATACCATGAGATGTGATATCTCAATGCTTCTATTATCAAACCTGAGACCCGTCCTAAAACATGAGATGTGAGATCCAAATCCTTCCCCTTCCAAACCTGAGACCCTTCCTATACCTTGAAATGTGATATCAAACTCCTTCCCATTCCAATCCTGAGATAGCTTGAGATGTGATATCCAACTCCATCCCATTCCAATCCTGAGACCCTTCCGATAGCATGAGATGTGATATCTCAATGCTTCTAATATCAAAACTGAGACCCTCCCTATTGTATGAGATGTGATATCTAAGTCCTTCCCATTCCTATCCTGAGACCCTTCCGATAGTAGAGATGTGATATCTCAATGCTTATACCAAACCTGATGACCCTTCCTATGGCATGAGATGTGATATCCAACTCCTTCCCATTCCAATCCTGAGTTCCTTCCTATAGCATGAGATGATATCTCAATGCTTCTATCAAACCTGAGACCCTTCCTTTAGCAGGAGATGTGATATCCAACTCCTTCCCATTCCAATCCTGAGTTCTTTCCTATAGCATAAGATGTGATATCTCAATGCTTCTATCAAACCTGAGACCCTTCCTTTAGCAGGAGACGTGATATCCAACTCCTTCCCATTCCAATCCTGAGACTCTTCCTGTAGCATGAGATGTGATATCTCAATGCTTCTAATACCAAACCTGGGACCTGTCCTATAACATGAGATGTGATATCCAACTCCTTCCCATTCCAATCCTGAGTTCCTTCCTATAGCATGAGATATCTCAATGCTTCTATCAAACCTGAGACCCTTCCTTTAGCAGGAGATGTGATATCCAACTCCTTCCCATTCCAATCCTGAGTTCTTTCCTATAGCATAAGATGTGATATCTCAATGCTTCTATCAAACATGAGACCGTTCCTTTAGCAGGAGACGTGATATCCAACTCCTTCCCATTCCAATCCTGAGACTCTTCCTATAGCATGAGATGTGATATCTCAATGCTTCTAATACCAAACCTGGGACCCGTCCTATAACATGAGATATGATATCCAAATCCTTCCCCTTCCAAACCTGAGACCCTTCCTTTAGCATGAGATGTGATATCCAATTCCTTCCCATTCCAATCCTGAAACCCTTCCTATAGCATGAGATGTGATATCTCAATGTTTCTAATAAAAAACCTGAGACCCTTCCTATAGCAAGAGATGTGATATCCAAATCCTTCCCATTCCAATCCCAAGACCCTTCCTATAACGAGATGTGATATGCAACTCCTTCCCAACCTGAGACCCTTCCTATAGCATGAGAAGGGATATCTCAATGCTTCTAATACCAAACCTGGGACCCGTCCTATAACATGAGATATGATATCCAAATCCTTCCCCTTCCAAACCTGAGACCCTTCCTTTAGCATGAGATGTGATAACCAAATCCTACCCATTCCAATCCTGAAACCCTTACTATAGCCTGAGATGTGATATCTCAATGTTTCTAATAAAAAACCCGAGACCCTTCCTATGGCAAGAGATGTGATATCCAAATCCTTCCCATTCAGAACTTGAGACCCTTCCTATAACATGAGATGTGATATCCAAATCTTGCCCATTCCAATCTTGAGACCCTTCCTATAACATGAGATGTGATATCCAACTCCTTCCCAATCCAACCTGAAATCCTTCCTATAGCATGAGAAGTGATATCCAACTCCTTCCCAATCCAATCCTGAGACCCTTCCGATAGCAGAGATGTGATATCTCAATGCTTATACCAAACCTGAGAACCTTCCTATGGCATGAGATGTGATATCCAACTCCTTCCCATTCCAATCCTGAGACCCTCCCTATATCATGAGATGTGATATCTCAATGCTTCTTCCAAACCTGAGACCCTTCCTTTAGCATGAGATGTGATATCCAAATCCTTCACATTCATATTTTGAGACCCTTCCTATAGCATCAGATGTGATATCTCAATGCTTCTAATACCAAACCTTAGAACATATGTGATATCCAACTCCTTCCCTTTCCAAACCTGAGACCCTTCCGATAGCATGAGATGTGATATCTCAAAGCTTCTGAAACCAAACATGAGAACCATCCTATAACATGAGATGTGAAATCCAAATCCTTCCCTTCCCAAACCTGAGACCCTTCCTATAGCTTGAGATGTGATATCAAACTCCTTCCCATTCCAATCCTGAGAGCCTTATTATACCATGAGATGTGATATCTCAATGCTTCTATTACCAAACCTGAGACCCGTCCTAAAACATGAGATGTGAGATCCAAATCCTTCCCCTTCCAAACCTGAGACCCTTCCTATAGCATGAGATGTTATATCTTAATGCTTCTAAAACCAAACCTGAGAACCATCCTATAACATGTGAAATCCAAATCCTTCCCTTTCCAAACCTGACACCCTTCCGATAGCATGAGATGTGATATCTCAATGCTGCTAAAACCAAACATGAGAACGATCCTATAACATGAGATGTGAAATCCAAATCCTTCCCTTTCCAAACCTGAGACCCTTCCTCTAGCTTGAGATGTGATATCAAACTCCTTCCCATTCCAATCCTGAGATAGCTTGAGATGTGATATCCAACTCCTTCCCATTCCAATCCTGAGACCCTTCCTATACCATGAGATGTGATATCTCAATGCTTATAATACCAAACCTGAGACCCGTCCTAAAACATGAGATGTGAGATCCAAATCCTTCCCCTTCCAAACCTGAGACCCTTCCTATACCTTGAAATGTGATATCAAACTCCTTCCCATTCCAATCCTGAGATAGCTTGAGATGTGATATCCAACTCCATCCCATTCCAATCCTGAGACCCTTCCGATAGCATGAGATGTGATATCTCAATGCTTCTAATATCAAAACTGAGACCCTCCCTATTGTATGAGATGTGATATCTAAGTCCTTCCCATTCCTATCCTGAGACCCTTCCGATAGTAGAGATGTGATATCTCAATGCTTATACCAAACCTGATGACCCTTCCTATGGCATGAGATGTGATATCCAACTCCTTCCCATTCCAATCCTGAGTTCCTTCCTATAGCATGAGATATCTCAATGCTTCTATCAAACCTGAGACCCTTCCTTTAGCAGGAGATGTGATATCCAACTCCTTCCCATTCCAATCCTGAGTTCTTTCCTATAGCATAAGATGTGATATCTCAATGCTTCTATCAAACATGAGACCGTTCCTTTAGCAGGAGACGTGATATCCAACTCCTTCCCATTCCAATCCTGAGACTCTTCCTATAGCATGAGATGTGATATCTCAATGCTTCTAATACCAAACCTGGGACCCGTCCTATAACATGAGATATGATATCCAAATCCTTCCCCTTCCAAACCTGAGACCCTTCCTTTAGCATGAGATGTGATATCCAATTCCTTCCCATTCCAATCCTGAAACCCTTCCTATAGCATGAGATGTGATATCTCAATGTTTCTAATAAAAAACCTGAGACCCTTCCTATAGCAAGAGATGTGATATCCAAATCCTTCCCATTCCAATCCCAAGACCCTTCCTATAACGAGATGTGATATCCAACTCCTTCCCAACCTGAGACCCTTCCTATAGCATGAGAAGGGATATCTCAATGCTTCTAATACCAAACCTGGGACCCGTCCTATAACATGAGATATGATATCCAAATCCTTCCCCTTCCAAACCTGAGACCCTTCCTTTAGCATGAGATGTGATAACCAAATCCTACCCATTCCAATCCTGAAACCCTTACTATAGCCTGAGATGTGATATCTCAATGTTTCTAATAAAAAACCCGAGACCCTTGCTATAGCAAGAGATGTGATATCCAAATCCTTCCCATTCAGAACTTGAGACCCTTCCTATAACATGAGATGTGATATCCAAATCTTGCCCATTCCAATCTTGAGACCCTTCCTATAACCAGATGTGATATCCAACTCCTTCCCAATCCAACCTGAAATCCTTCCTATAGCATGAGAAGTGATATCCAACTCCTTCCCAATCCAATCCTGAGACCCTTCCGATAGCAGAGATGTGATATCTCAATGCTTATACCAAACCTGAGAACCTTCCTATGGCATGAGATGTGATATCCAACTCCTTCACATTCCAATCCTGAGACCCTCCCTATATCATGAGATGTGATATCTCAATGCTTCTTCCAAACCTGAGACCCTTCCTTTAGCATGAGATGTGATATCCAAATCCTTCACATTCATATTTTGAGACCCTTCCTATAGCATCAGATGTGATATCTCAATGCTTCTAATACCAAACCTTAGAACATATGTGATATTCAACTCCTTCCCTTTCCAAACCTGAGACCCTTCCGATAGCATGAGATGTGATATCTCAAAGCTTCTGAAACCAAACATGAGAACCATCCTATAACATGAGATGTGAAATCCAAATCCTTCCCTTCCCAAACCTGAGACCCTTCCTATAGCTTGAGATGTGATATCAAACTCCTTCCCATTCCAATCCTGAGATAGCTTGAGATGTGATATCCAACTCCTTCCCATTCCAATCCTGAGAGCCTTATTATACCATGAGATGTGATATCTCAATGCTTCTATTACCAAACCTGAGACCCGTCCTAAAACATGAGATGTGAGATCCAAATCCTTCCCCTTCCAAATCTGAGACCTTTCCTTTAGCATGAGATGTGATATGCAACTCCTTCCCATTCCAATCCTGAGACCCTTCCGATAGCATGAGATGTGATATCTCAATGCTTCTAATATCAAACCTGAGAACCTCCCTATAGCATGAGATGTGATTTCCAACTCCTTCCAATTCCAATACTGAGACCCTTCCAATAGCATGTGATATCTCAATGCTTCTAATATCAAAACTGAGACCCTCCCTATAGCACGAGATGTGATATCCAACTCCTTCCCATTCCAATCCTGAGACCCTTCCTATAACATGAGATGTGATTTCTCACCCCTTCCAATACCAAACCCGAGACCATTCCCACAGCCTGAGATTTGAAATCTAATTTCTTCCAATACCAAACCCGAGACCCTTCCGATATGATGAGATTTACTATTTCACTCCTTAAAATACCAAACTCGAATCCCTTCCTAAAGGATGTGAGTTGATATCTCAGTGCTTCTAATACCAAACCTGAGACCCTCCCTATAGCATGACATATGATATCGAACTTCCCATTCCAATCCTGAGACTCAGACCTCCCCGTCTAACCTTCTCACCATTCCTAGCTCCCGGATTGATCATGCACTCCTGCTGTCTCTTCTCTCCCTTCTTCTGCTTCCTTTCCCCTCTCCTTCCTCATCTGCCCTAGGTCAGGCTCCTTCTACACCTCCGCAGGGATTACTGATTTGTACCCTTCCCCACTCTCAACTCTCACTCAGTTTCAAACACTCATCTGGCATCTGACATTTCCTGGAAGAACCCGACCTTGATGTCCTTGGTCTAACCGAGGCATGGTTGACGGCCAGCGCTGTCTCGAGCTTTGACACTTTCCTCCCTGATGACAAGTTCCTCTCCATGCCCAGATCCAAGCGTTCTTGAGGGGGAGTATCCTTGATTCCTGTAGTAAATTGCTTTCCTTTGCAGGCCGACTCCTCTCACGAATGCCTTGTCTGCATGCATTCTCTTTCCTGGCCATTCTCTCACCGTGGCTATTTGCCTACCCCCGTCCTCTCTCAGTGGATGGACTTCTCCATCCTAGCCTCCTACCACTCAACTCCGCCTACTTGGAGAATTCAACATGAACCTTTATGCTTCCTGACCTGGACTTTTACGAGATCTGCAACTCTTCATGTCGCTGGCCCTACACACTGCAGGGAATACTCAGAATTTTCTGATCTCAGTCCTCCCCCTCTGTAACCCTCTCAACAATCCTCTCCCGTGGTGATCAAGTTCTCATCTCCAAAGAAGGCTAACTCCCAGCTGTTCCTCCTCAGAGGAGTTCACCCTTTCTGTCCCTGCTCCCTGCACCGTTTCGCGTTGCAAACACTCGCTTCCCTGCTCTCTGGTTTAGACGCTGTTCCTCCTCAGATGCGTTCTTCTTTTCTGTCCCTGCGCCCTGCACAGTTTTCGGGTTGCAAGTACTCGCTTCCTAGCTCTCAGGTTTAGAAGCGTGTTCCCTGCCTTCTCTCCTCTTCCCGCTGCCTTCAAAACAACAAATGAGCTCGAAAAGATACACAGTGCTCAGAATGCTTTATAACACCCATTATTCAACATATAGCCGTAACCCGCTAGACGTATTGAAACGTGCTGTAAACTAGCAAAACCAGCTAGAAAATGTACTTTCCTCACGTTTTTGTAAATGCGAATTCTGATGGGTTCCCATGTATGTACTGTGTCCGTGCATTTGTTGTCGAAACCTGAAGTATTTAACCACTGTTCTCCCATACAAGTGGGGGTCAACATCTACTGCTGTTCACAGGCTGAATGTACACGGCTGAAATCTTCAAGGCATTATCAGCTTTCCTGGCTGTTTTGGAACTTGTATTTGCCATCTGTTAATGCAGTCGCCCTGTGTTCATCGTCCCTTCTAGTTTACAGGCTGCACTCCCCTGGTGATCCCATTCTCCTCTCCAGAACAGGCTAACTACCAGCTGCTCCTCCTCATAGGCGTTCATCCTTTCTGTCCCTGCTCCCTGCACCGTTTTGCGTTGCAAGTACTCGCTTCCCAGCTCTCTGGTTTAGAAGCGTGTTCCCTGCCTTCTCTCCTCTTCCCGCTGCCTTCAAATCAACAAATGAGCTCGAAAAGATACACAGTGCTCAGAATGCTTTATAATACCCATTATTCAACAAATAGCCGTAACCCGCTAGACGTATTGAAACGTGCTGTAAACTAGCAACAACAGCTAGAAAATGTACTTTCCTCGCGTTTTTGTAAATGCGAATTCTGATGGGTTCCCATGTATGTACTGTGTCCGTGCGTTTGTTGTCGAATCCTGAAGTTTTTAACCACTGTTCTGCCATACAAGTGGGGGTCAACATCTACTGCTGTTCACAGGCTGAATGTACACGGCTGAAATCTTCAAGGCATTATCAGCTTTCCTGACTGTTTTGGAACGTGTATTTGCCATCTGTTAATGCAGTCGCCCTGTGATCATCCTCCCTTTTAGTTTACAGGATGCACTCCCCTGGTGATCACATTCTCCTCTCCAGAGCAGGCTAACTATCAGCTGCTTCTCTTCAGAGGCGTTCCTCCTTTCTATCCCTGCTCCCTGCACCGTTTCGCGTTGCATGTACTCGCTTCCCAGCTCTCTGGTTTAGATGCGTGTTCCCTGCCTTCTCTCCTCTTCCTACATCCTTCCAATGAGCTCAACAAGATAGTGTTCAGAATGCTTTATAACCCCATTATTCAACATATAGCTGTAACCCGCTAGACGTATTGAAACGTGCTAAACACTAGCAAAAATAGCTAGAAAATGTACTTCCCTCGCGTTTTTCTAAATGCGAATTCTGGTGGGTTCCCATGTATGTACTGTGTCCGTGCGTTTGTTGTAGAATCCTGAAGTTTTTAACTGCTGTTCTCCCATACAAGGTCGGGCTCAACATCTACTGCTGTATACGGCTGAAATCTTCAAGGCATTATCAGCTTTCCTGACTGTTTTGGAACGTGTATTTGCCATCTGTTAATGCAGTCGCCCTGTGGTCATCGTCCCTTCTAGTTTACAGGCTGCACTCCCCTGGTGATCACATTCTCCTCTCCAGAGAAGGCTAACTACCAGCTGCTCCTCCTCATAGGCGTTCATCCTTTCTGTCCCTGCTCCCTGCGCCGTTTCGCATTGCATGTACTCGCTTCCCAGCTCTCTGGTTTAGATGCGTGTTCCCTGCCTTCTCTCCTCTTCCTACAGCCTTCCAATGAGCTCCACACGATACAGTGTTCAGAATGCTTTATAACACCCATTATTCAACATATAGCTGTAACCCGCTAGACGTATTGAAACATGCTAAAAACTAGCAAAAACAGCTAGAAAATGTACTTCCCTCGCGTTTTGGTAAATGCAGGGTACACGCGTCTAAACCAAAGAGCAGGGAAGCGAGCATTTCAGCAGTATAAATTCAGTCTGTGAACAACACATTTTGATCCTCCCTTGTATGGAGGTCAGGATCCATACACTGTATCTACTGTATCTTGTGGAGCTCATTGGAAGGCTGTAGGAAGAGGAGAGAAGGCAGGGAACACGCATCTAAACCAGAGAGCTGGGAAGCGAGTACATGCAACGCGAAACGGTGCAGGGAGCAGGGATAGAAAGGATGAACGCCTATGAGGAGGAGCAGCTGGTAGTTAGCCTGCTCTGGAGAGGAGAATGTGATCACCAGGGGAGTGCAGCCTGTAAACTAGAAGGGACGAAGAACACAGGGCGACTGCATTAAAAGATGGCAAATACACTTTCCAAAACAGTCAGGAAAGCTGATCATGCATTGAAGATTTCAGCCGTTTACATTCAGCCTGTGAACAGCAGTAGATGTTGACGCCCCCTAGTATGGGAGAATAGTGGTTAAAAACTTCAGGATTCGACAACAAACGCACGGGCACAGTACATACAACATGGGAACCCACCAGAATTCGTATTTACAAAAACGCGAGGGAAGTACATTTTCTAGCTATTTTTGCTAGTTTTTTTTAGCACGTTTCAATACGTCTAGCCGGTTACAGCTATATGTTGAATAATGGGGTTATAAAGCATTATGAACACTATCTTGTGGAGCTCATTTTAAGGCTGTAGGAAGAGGAGAAAAGGCAGGGAACACGCATCTAAACCAGAGCTGGGATGCGAGTACATGCAACGCGAAACGGTGCAGGGATCAGGGATAGAAAGGATGAACGCCTATGAGGAGGAGCAGCTGGTAGTTAGCCTGCTCTGGAGAGGAGAATGTGATCACCAGGGGAGTGCAGCCTGTAAACTAAAATGGACGATGACCACAGGGCGACTGCATTAACATGGCAAATACACGTTCCAAAACAGTCAGGAAAGCTGATAATGCCTTGAAGATTTCAGCCGTATACATTCAGCCTGTGAACAGCAGTAGATGTTGACCCCCCCTTGTATGGGAGAACAGTGGTTAAAAACTTCAGGATTCGACAACAAACGCACGGACACAGTACATACATGGGAACCCATCATAATTCGCATTTACAAAAACGCGAGGAAAGTACATTTTCTAGCCATTTTTGCTAGTTTACAGCACGTTTCAATACGTCTAGCGGGTTATGGCTATATGTTGAATAATGGGTGTTATAAAGCATTCTGAGCACAGTTATCTTTTCGAGCTCATTTGTTGATTTGAAGGCAGCGGGAAGAGGAGAGTAGGCAGGGAATACGCTTCTAAACCAGAGAGCTGGGAAGCGAGTACTTGCAACGCGAAACTGCGCAGGGAGCAGGGACAGAAAAGAAGAACGCCTCTGAGGAGGAACAGCGTCTAAACCAGAGAGCAGGGAAGCGAGTGTTTGCAACGCGAAACGGTGCACGTGGCAGGGACAGAAAGGAAGAAGCATCAAAGGAGGAACAGCTGTTTTAGCCTTCTTTGGAGAAGAGAACGTGATCACCACGGGAGTGCAGCCTTGAAACAAGAAGGGACGATGAAAACATGCTGATTGGAATAACAGATGGCATATACACTTTCCAGAACAGTCGGATTACCCGATAATGCATTGAAGATTTCAGCAGTATACATTCAGCCTGTGAACAGTAGAGTTTGACCCCCCCCCCCCTTTGTATGGGTGACGAGTGGTTAAAAACATCAGGATTCGACTGAACAAATGCACGAACAGAGTACAAAATGGGAATCCACCAGAATTCGCATTTACCAAAACGCGAGGAAAGGACATTTTCTAGCTATTTTTGCTAGTTTTTACCACTTTTCAATACGTCTAACGGGTTACAGCTATATCTGGAATAATGGGTGTTATAAAGCATTCTGAGCACCGTGTATCTTTTGAAGCTCATTTGTTGATTTGAAGACAGCGGGAAGAGGAGAGAAGGCAGGGAACACGCGTCTAAACCAGAGAGCTGGGAAGCGAGTGTTTGCAACGCGAAATGGTGCGGGAGCAGGGACAGAAAGGGAGAACGCCTATGAGGAGGAACAGCTGGTAGCCTTCTTTGGAGATGAGAACTTGATCACCACGGGAGAGGATTGTTGAGAGGGTTACAGAGGGGGATGTCTGAGATCAGAAAATACTGAGTATTCCATGCAGTGTGTAGGGCCAGCAACATGAAGAGTTGCAGATCTCGTAAAAGTCCAGGTCAGGAAGCATAAAGGTTCATGTTGAATTCTCCAAGTAGGCGGAGTTGAGTGGTAGGAGGGTAGGATGGAGAAGGCCATCCACTGAGTGAAGAAGGGGGTAGGCAAATAGCCACGGTGAGAGAATGTCCAGGAAAAAGAGAATGCATTCAGACAAGGCATTCGTGAGAGGAGTCGGCCTGCAAAGGAAAGCAATTTACTACAGGAATCAAGGAAACTCCACCCCCCCCCCCAAGAACGCTTGGATCTGGGCATGGAGAGGAACTTGTCATCAGGGAGGAAAGTGCCAAAGCTCGAGCCAGCGCTGGCCGTCAACCATGTCTCGGTTAGACCAAGGACATCAAGGTCGGGTTCTTCCAGGAAATGGCAGATGTCAGATGAGTGTTTGAAACTGAGTGAGAGTTGAGAGTGGGGAGGGGTACAAATCAGTAATCCCTGTGGAGGTGTAGAAGGAGCCTAACCTAGGGCAGATGAGGAAGGATAGAGGAAAGGAAGCAGAAGAAGGGAGAGAAGAGACAGCAGGAGTGCATGATCAATCCGGGAGCTAGGATTGGTAAGAAGGTTAGACGGGGAGGTCTGAGTCTCAGGATTGGAATGGGAAGTTCGATATCGTATAAGAAGGGTCTGAAGATTGGTATTAAAAGCATTGGGATATCACATCTCATGCTATCGGAAGAGTCTCAGGATTGGAATGGGAAGGAGTTGGATATGACATCTCCTGTTATAGGGAGGGTCTCAGGTTTGGTATTAGAAGCACTGAGATATCAAATCACATCCTTTAAGAAGGGACTCGAGTTTGGTATTTTAAGGAGTGAGAGTAAATCTCATCCTATCGGAAGGGGCTCGGGTTTGGTATTGGAAGAAATGAAATTTCAAATCTCAGGCTGTGGGAATGGTCTCGGGTTTGGAATGGGAAGGAGTTGGATATCACATATACTACGGGAAGGGCCTCAGGTTTGGTATTAGAAGCATAGAGATATCACATCTCATGATATCGAAAGGGTCTCAGGATTGGAATGGGAAGGAGTTGGATATCACATCTCATGCTATAGGGAGGTTCTCAAGTTTGATATTAGAAGCATTGAGATATCACACATGCTATTGGAAGGGTCTCAGTATTGGAATTGGAAGGAGTTGGATATCACATCTCATGCTATAGGGAGGTTCTCAGGTTTGATATTAGAAGGTTTGAGATATCACATCTCATGCTATCGGAAGGGTTTCAGGATTGGAATGGGAAGGCGTTGGATATCACATCTCATGCTAAAGGAAAGGTCTCAGGTTTGGAAGGAGAAGGATTTGGTACTCACATCTCATGTTTTAGGACGGGTCTCAGGTTTGGTCTCAGCATTGAGATATCACATCTCATGGTATAATAAGGGTCTCAGGATTGAAATGGGACGGAGTTGGATATCACATCTCAAGCTATCTCAGGACTGGAATGGGAAGGAGTTTGATATCACATCTCAAGCTATAGGAAGGGTCTCAGGTTTGGGAAGGGAAGGATTTGGATTTCACATCTCATGTTATAGGATGGTTCTCATGTTTGGTTTTAGAAGCATTGAGATATCACATCTCATGCTATCGGAAGGGTCTCAGGCTTGGAATGGGAAGCAGTTGGATATCACATCTCATGTTATAGGAAGGATCTCAGGTTTGGTATTAGAAGCATTGAGATATCACATCTCATGCTATAGGAAGGGTCTCAGGATTGGAATGTGAAGGATTTGGATATCACATCTCATGCTAAAGGAAGGGTCTCAGGTTTGGTAGCAGCATAGATATATCACATCTTATGCTATAGGAAGGGTCTCAGGATTGGAATGGGAAGGAGTTGGATATCACATCTCATGCCATAGGAAGGGTCTCAGGTTTGGTATAAGCATTGAGATATCACATCTCTGCTATCAGAAGGGTCTCAGGATTGGATTGGGAAGGAGTTGGATATCCCTTCTCATGCTATAGGAAGGATCTCAGGTTGGAATGGGAAGGAGTTGGATATCACATCTCATGTTATAGGAAGGGTCTCAAGATTGGAATGGGAAGGATTTGGATATCACATCTCTTGCTATAGGAAGGGTCTCAGGTTTTTTATTAGAAACATTGAGATATCACATCTCATGCTATAGGAAGGGTTTCAAGATTGGAATGGGAAGGATTTGGATATCACATCTCATGCTAAAGGAAGGGTCTCAGGTTTGGAAGGGGAAGGATTTGGATATCATATCTCATGTTATAGGACGGGTCCCAGGTTTGGTATTAGAAGCATTGAGATATCACATCTCATGGTATAGGAAGGGTCTCAGGATAGGAATGGGAAGGAGTTGGATATCACATCTCATCCAATAGGAAGGGTCTCAGGTTTGGAATGGGAAGGAATTGGATATCACATCTCATGTTATAGGAAGGATCTCAGGATTGGAATGGTAAGGATTTGGATATCACATCTCATGCTAAAGGAAGGGTCTCAGGTTTGGAAGGGGAAGGATTTGGGTATCATATCTCATGTTATAGGACGGGTCCCAGGTTTGCTATTAGAAGCATTGAGATATCACATATGGTATAGGAAGGGTCTCAGGATTGGAATGGGAAGGTGTTGGATATCACATCTCATCCAATAGGAAGGGTCTCAGGTTTTTTATTAGAAGCATTGAGATATCACATCTCATGGTATAGGAAGGGTCTCAGGATTGGAATGGGAAGGAGTTGGATATCCCTTCTCATGCTATAGGAAGGGTCTCAGGTTGGAATGAGAAGGAGTTGGATATCACATCTCGTTATAGGAAGGGTCTCAGGATTGGAATGGGAAGGATATGGATATCACATCTCTTGCTATAGGAAGGGTCTCGGGTTTTTTATTAGAAACATGAGATATCACATCTCATGCTATAGGAAAAGTCTCAGGTTGGAATGGGAAGGAGTTGGATATCACATCTCGTTATAGGAAGGGTCTCAGGATTGGAATGGGAAGGATTTGGATATCACATCTCATGCTAAAGGAAGGGTCTCAGGTTTGGAAGGGGAAGGATTTGGATATCATATCTCATGTTATAGGACGGGTCCCAGGTTTGGTATTAGAAGCATTGAGATATCACCTCTCATGGTATAGGAAGGGTCTCAGGATTGGAATGGGAAGGAGTTGGATATCACATCTCATCCAATAGGAAGGGTCTCAGGTTTGGAATGGGAAGGAATTGGATATCACATCTCATGTTATAGGAAGGATCTCAGGATTGGAATGGGAAGGATTTGGATATCACATCTCTTGCTATAGGAAAGGTCTCAGGTTTTTTATTAGAAGCGTTGAGATATCACATCTCATGGTATAGGAAGGGTCTCAGGATTGGAATGGGAAGGAGTTGGATATCCCTTCTCATGCTATAGGAAGGGTCTCAGGTTGGAATGGGAAGGAGTTGGATATCACATCTCGTTATAGGAAGGGTCTCAGGATTGGAATGGGAAGGATTTGGATATCACATCTCTTGCTATAGGAAGGGTCTCAGGTTTTTTATTAGAAACATTGAGATATCACATCTCATGCATGGAAGGGTTTCAGGATTGGAATGGGAAGGATTTGGATATCACATCTCAT
This sequence comes from Ambystoma mexicanum, assembly GCF_040938575.1. NCBI lineage: Eukaryota > Metazoa > Chordata > Amphibia > Caudata > Ambystomatidae > Ambystoma > Ambystoma mexicanum. The sequence continues at coordinate 991,209 of NW_027182477.1, forward strand.
GGTAAAGGAAGGGTCTCAGTTTTGGAAGGGGAAGGATTTGGATATCATATCTCATGTTATAGTATGGGTCCCAGGTTTGGTATTAGAAGCATTGAGATATCACATCTCATTCTATAGGAAGAGTCTCAGGATTGGAATGGGAAGGAGTTGGATATCACGTCTCATGTTATAGGAAGGGTCTCAGGATTGGAATGGGAAGGAGTTGGATATCACATCTCATGCTAAAGGAAGGGTCTCAGGTTTGATAGAAGCATTGAGATATCACATCTCATGCTATAGGAAGGAACTCAGGATCGGAATGGGAAGGAGTTGGATATCACATCTCATGCAATAGGAAGGGTCATCAGGTTTGGTATAAGCATTGAGATATCACATCTCTGCTATCGGAAGGGTCTCAGGATAGGATGGGAAGGACTTAGATATCACATCTCATACTATAGGGAGGGTCTCAGTTTTGATATTAGAAGCATTGAGATATCACATCTCATGCTATCGGAAGGGTCTCAGGATTGGAACGGGATGGAGTTGGATATCACATCTCAAGCTATCTCAGGATTGGAATGGGAAGGAGTTTGATATCACATCTCAAGCTATAGGAAGGGTCTCAGGTTTGGAAGGGGAAGGATTTGGATCTCACATCTCATGTTTTAGGACGGGTCTCAGGTTTGGTACTAGAAGCTGTTAAGACAGATTTCTGGAATCTGTCCTGGTGGCGCAGAAGTTCAGAAGGCCAACCTAATTACTTGGAACAGGGTAACCTCTGGACAAGCCAGACCAATCAAGGTAGCGATCGCGGCGGTCAAGACTAGGTCTCAAGAGGGGTGAGGGTGACTGAAAGCCCGCAATGAGCACACAAAGCAAGAGCGGTTACAAACTACTCCAAACAGTTGTTATATCAAAAATAGATACACATTTATTTTAAGGCCTTTAAAACAATGACCGTAGCGAGAAAATCACAATATCACAATACTAAACCAACACATACCATATCAACACAATATATATACAAATACACAGTCGCAAGCGTTTAAAGCACGAAATATGTAGTCCACCTGCCAGGGAAGGAAAACAGGCAGTGCGATAACGCTTTAGACTCAGTTCGCCTTCAGATGCACCTAACTAGATGGAAGTCCGAGCCCTGCGAAGAGTGGAGCCTTGTGCTCAAAGTACCTGCCACGCCGGTGCCAACGGGCAAAAGGGGAAGCTCTTCGGAGGAAGTCAGGCAGTTCGGGTTAGTGCACAGCAGAAGGAGAACGGGTTCCGCAACTCAAGCGCAGCCTCCACAGCGGGCAGAAGCAGAGCGCGAGTACGGCCAAAAGGGTGCTGTTTTTAAACAGCAGGGAAAAGCAATGGGATACTGCAGGAGGGCGACCAGATCCTAGCTAAACTACTCACCGGTCCCCGAAGCAAGCAGACCCAGGCTTCTCCACGTAGATTCAGCAGCTGGCAGGTTCAGAAGAGCAGGGAACGCCTCGTAGTCGTGTAGAGCAAAAAGACGTCCCAATCGACGAAACCAGCACAGTTTGTTGCCGCAGCAGGACAACGGAGCGGCCGTGTGTATTCAAGCCAAATGTACACTCCTCCCTTCAGACTTGGGAACGCCAAGTGTACGAAGCGTGGGAGAGTGACAAGGACTCGAAATACAACACAACCTGGCGGCGGTTACAGAGCAGGACTCCCTTGTAAGCTGGTCAGTCAACTGGATGGCCCAGAGACACTTCCGAAGGCTTACTTGGCAGGAGATGATGAAGTCGCCGGGAATAGCTGTTCCTGCTATTCCAAAGGTCGAAGCACCAGTACAGGCCTTCTGGTTCGATCCAAGGAGGAAAGGGTTTCACAGCACGACAGCAGTGCAAAGGAGGATTCCTTCAGCGGGTCACCAACGATTCCTTGGTCCAGCCTCTGGGTTGCAGGATACTTGGCTCCTGTATTCCTTCGTTCGTGAGAACTCAGGAGATCGACATGGTAGTGGTGTTTCCAGCCCCCTCTTATACATGGTTCCCTTCGCGCCAAAACGGAGGGGAGCCAATGGGAGATCCGCTCATCAACTCACACACCATACGTGGACCAATCACGGACCACGGTGGTCCCAGACATTCACACCACCCCAGACTCTCTGGCACCCAGGATGTGTATTGGGACCAGGCATCCCAGCCCACACCCTGGAGGCACACAAACGACATGTAGAAGCCCGCGAAAGCAACCACGTTTCGCGGGAAAGTACATGCCCAAATAAGGAAGGCCCCGGGACGCCCGACCTGGGGAAGGTGAAGGGAGCAAGACGGTCAGTGGACAGGACAAAGGAGCCTCGTGGTCTGGCCATTTTGGGAGCCAGGCCACCATTTTGGGTTCAGCGCGAAAAACGTGCTCAGAACGCCAAAAGGAGCTCAAAATAAACAAAACGATCGCTGCCACCATTCCAGTCCCTGAATGACTTGCACCGATCAAAATACCATCCTAAAAGAGTATCTAGGGCCTGTAGAAGGCTAGAGACCCAAGAGAGCTGTAACTTAGCTTACAGTGCCCTCTTGTGTCATGTTGCACTAAAGCCGCAACATGATAAAAGAAACTACGGGAAGCAGCGTTCCCCGGTACTGACTGTCTAAAGGGCATGTCAGTTTCCCCGTAAGAAAGGAGCGAAAGCCCAGAGGAGTGCGGCAGAAGGCTGCACTTCTCTGGCAAAGTCAAGAACAAGGTTAAAAACAATAGCAAAAAGTTTAGGGGTTGCCACATGGAAGGAAAATTCCCTACAATTACGAAATCTTTCCTAACACTCGCCCCTCCCAGACTATGGACAGGGGGAACTAATCCACCCCTGGATGAGTCTCTTGTTCAGGTCGGTTAAACATTCTGGACAACCCATCAGCATTGCTATGTTGGACACCTGGCCTATGCTCAATAGTGAAGTCGAAGCCTTGTAGACTTATGGACCACCTAAGCAACTTTGGATTCTCCCCCTTCATGTTCATTAGCCACTTTAACGGCTTATGGTCAGTTTGCACAGTGAAGTGGGTCCCACAGAGGTAGGGCCTCAGCTTCCTTAGGGCCCACACAACAGAGAAACATTCTTTCTCTACCGTGGACCATCTGAGCTCTCTGTCCTTAAGCTGGCGACTAATAAAACCGATAGGGTGTTCCTTACCCTTCTCATCTACTTGTGATAGTACAGCTCCTATCCCAGTGTCAGAGGCATCCGTCTGCACAATAAAAGGTCTTTGATGATCCGGGGCCCTTAGCACAGGGGCCTGGCACAAGGAGTCTTTTAAGCCATTGAAGGCCTTCTCACACTCGTCGGTCCAAGTTACCTTCTTGGGTTTCTTCGGAGTTGTGAGGGCAGTCAGAGGAGCAGCTATGGTGCCATAGTCTGCCACAAAATTGCGATAATACCCCGTGAGTCCTAAGAAGGCTCTCACTTGGGTTTGCGTAGTGGGGGTAGGCCAGTCTTGTACTGCTTGTACTTTACTGGGTAGAGGCTGTATCCTCCCTCCACCTACTTCATGTCCAAGGTAAACCACTGAGCCTTGTCCAATCTGGCATTTACTAGCCTTTATGGTCAAGTGGGCTTTCTGAAGAGCCTGGAGCACAATCCCGAGGTGTTTCACCTGGTCTTCCCAGGTGGCACTGAAAACTGCTATATCGTCCAGATATGCAAGACAGAATTCGTCCAACCCATTCAACACATGATTCACAAGCCTCTGGAAAGTGGCAGGTGCATTCTTCAATCCGAACGGCATTACCCGGAATTGGTAAAGGCCGTCTGGAGTAGAAAATGCTGTCTTCTCCTTGGCATGTTCTGCTAAAGCTATTTGCCAATAGCCAGCAGTGAGGTCAAACGTGCTGAGGTACTTGGAGGCACCCAAAGTATCCACCAGCTCATCTGTTCGAGGCAAGGGGTGGGCGTCTGTCTTGGTGACAGCATTCAGAGCCCTGTAATCCACGCAGAACCTCAATTCAGAAGTGCCTGCTTTTGGAACCAACACCACTGGGCTGGACCAAGGACTACTAGAGGGTTCAATCACCCCAAGATCTAACATCTTGTTGACCTCGGTCTTAATATAAGACTGTACTTTATCTGACATCCTGTATCCCCTACTTTTGGTAGGTACACTGTCTCCTGTGTCAATGTTATGTTTGCACCAAGGTGTCAAACCAGGCGACTGTGAAAACAGGGGGGAAAACTGCCTAAGCAAACTTTTCACCTCAGCCTGCTGATCAGAAGTCAGGTGAGGGGCCACTCGGACACCCTCAACGGAGCTATCTGAAGGACCGCTTTGGAACAGGTCGGGAAGAGGTTCAGACTCCTCTTCCTCAACGTCTGACGCCAGTAGCAGTGCTGCGATTTCGACTCTTGGGACGAAAGCCTTCAGCCTATTCACGTGGAACACTTTTGGAGCCTGTCCAGGCCTTCCAAGGTCCACTAAATAGTTCACCTCACCCAGGGGCTCCACCACTGTGTAAGGGCCTGACCATTTGTCCTGTAAAGCTCGAGGCCTTATTGGATTCATGATCAGGACTTGCTGACCAGGTGTAAAGTTGATGAGGGAAGCTTTCTGGTCGTACCAATGTTTCACCAGCGCTTGCCCTGCCTTCAATTTATCACTAGCCAAGCCCATCAGAAGTACCATCCGTTTTCTGAGCCCTAGCACATAATCAACTACATTGGTAGTAACAGGGGGAGTGGGCATCTCCCATCCCTCTTTGACGATGGCTAAGGGTCCCCGTACGGGATGACCGAACAGAAGTTCGAAGGGGCTGAAGCCAACACCCTCCTGTGGTACCTCTCGGTAGGCAAACAGTAAGCATGGTAAAAGAAGATCTCATTTTCTTCTCTGGGGCTCCTCCAGAGCCCCAATCATGCTCTTTAACGTTCTGTTGAAACGTTCCACCAGACCATTGGTCTGGGGGTGGTATGCAGAAGAGAACTTGTAGGTGACCCCACATTCTTTCCACATAGCCTGCATATTCTTCGACATAAAGTTGCTGCCACGATCTGACACAACTTCTTTAGGGAAGCCAACCCTAGTAAATATGCCGAGTAAAGCTTTTGCAACTGACTTGGCAGTTACAGTCTTCAATTGGGATGGCCTCAGGATACCTGGTTGCATGGTCGACCAGCACCAGGATAAACCTATTGCCCGAGGATGTTTGCGGGTCAAGGGGACCAACAATGTCGATCCCTACCCTTTCAAATGGTACCCCCACAACTGGGAGCGGTACCAACAGAGCTTGGATTGTCGCGCCAACCTTACCAGACAACTGGCAGGAGGCACAACTCCTGCAGTGACTTTCTACTTGCACCCCCATCTTGGGCCAGTAGAAGTGCATGGATAACCTTTGCTTGGTCCTCTTCATACCAAGGTGACCAGCAAGGGGAACTTCATGCGCCAACTGCAGGAGGAAGGGCCTAACAGCAAGGGGAACCACCAACCTCCTATGGTCTCCTTCTGTAGACTCTGTGGGCTCACTATACAGGAGTCCACCTTCCCAATAAATCCTATGCTTCCCAGGAGGTTCACCCTCAAGCTGGGAGCAAGCCTGTCTCCTTAGGCCTTCCAGAGATGGGCACTCGCGTTGGCCTTTACTGAATTCGTCCCTATCAGGACCTCCTTCAACTAACAAGTCTTTTAGTTCAGGATGATCGTTGGGGTCGAATACTTCAGGCATCGCCACCTCCTCGTCAGGCCCGGGCGATTGACCAACTTCCTCCACCGCAGTGGTAGGCGAGCTCGGGGGAATATTCTCTTTCCCTCGTCTTGACTTGTAGACTCCTTTCGCCTTGGGTTTCCCCTTTGGCTGGGGCGGCGTATTGGACTTGGCCAATGCTGCCCGTGCTTGAGACCGTGTGTAGGGTCTTTCGGCAGTGTCTCCTACGAGCCCTAAAGCTCTGAGATCATTACCTAACAAGACCTTTCCCGGGACGTTTCTCTGAATGCTCACTGGAATCCTGACTGCTGTACCATTTAAAGTAAGATTTACAGGTATTACTGGAAACATACGGAGGGGGCCGTCAGCCAACTTAGTGGGCATCAGAGTAGCTCTGGCAACTTCCTCTGAGTCTACCAAGGTAGAATCCACTACAGTGCGACTGCACCCACTATCCCTAAGAGCTGGAGTATCCACTCCATTGATCAGCACACTGTCTTTAAAGTAGTGCTTGGTATTATCCGGAATCCTAGCATAAGCCTCTGCGACTTTAGGCTCCCAGGAACCCAGGGACACTAAAACTACCTCAGCCTCTATTCCGCTGGGAAATGAGTCTGAGGAGAAGGATGCTCCTGTAATCTCTTCTTCCTCGTAGGAAGAGAAGGCCAGATTAGCGGAGTGGACCCCCAAAGGTTTAACCTTACAACTGGGATCCCCCTTCACATGGTCAGTTGCTCCACAAGAAAAACAAGCCCCATTGGGTCTGTTTACGTAGGGAGGCTTATTGTAACCAGAGTTCTGTTTCGGAGGCTGACCTCCACTACCCTGTGAGTTCTCTTGTGTCTTACCCTTGTTTTTCTTTTTGTGGCCCTTATGGGAAGAAGATTTAGCAGATTCCCCACCCTCCATATCTTTGGACTTTTTCCCTTCCTCCTGCTTACCAGGATGAGTTTTGTCCTTATGGGACACTCGATGTGACACCCATAAGTCTGCTGCAATGGCCAGCTTCTTAGGATCTATCTCCTTCGAATCGGCCAAATGCTGCTTAAGCTCCGGGGAAGAAGAAGCAAAAATGTGTTCCAGCATGACAAGATTTATCATGCCTTCGAAGGTAGAAACCTTATAACCTTCAACCCAGCCAGTTAAGTTTTTCAAAGATTCAGCGACATAAGATACCCAAGTACCACCTTTCTTTTTCTTATACTCTCGAAAACGCTTTAAATGTTGGGCCGGAGTCTTCCCAAACTTTAAAATGAGAGTTTGCTTTAACATTGCGAAATCAGCTCGCTCAGCCTTCGACATTTCCATAATGGCACTACAGCCAGAATGGGGCAGTCTACTGAGCAACCACGCAATCTTATCAGCATTGTCAACTTCTTGAACCTCGCATGCATACTCAAACGCATTCAGCCAGTCCATAATGTCATTCCTTTCTTCATACACACTGAGCAGATCTTTCGGAAACCGTGGATGAGAGGAAGCCCCAGACCCATGTCCAGGACCCTTGGACCCATTTGCAACCTGAAGCTTGGCCAGTTCCAACTGGTGATCCCTGTCTTTCTGTTTTTCTGCCTGTTCGATTTTTAGTTTGGCTATGCTGAATTCAAGCTCCTGCTGCCTAAACCGCAGCTCTTGCTTCTTGAATTCAAGCATAGCCTCCCCATCAACACTGGCAGAGGAAACATTAGACATCACATCCTCCCTGTCCTCGTGGGCGCGATGGATCAGTGCAGTGGCAGAACCGTCGGTTCTACCAGTGAGAGCAGCCCCACCACCTTCTGCACTGTCCTCGGAAGTTATAGCGTCAAGCTGCGCTTCCTGCCACGCCACGATTCTCTGGATCATTTCCAATTTAGTGCCTTGAGAGGAAACACCTCTCTCCGCACACATCTTCTTCAATGTTTCTGATTTGGAAGCATTTAAAGTTAACAAGGTATTTGCTTCCATACTGTTTGATAGGACTATGGCCTTTTTAAAGTTATATTACAACAATTCACTACGTGTACTGGTTGGAATAACCTGAAATGCCTTAGTTCGAGCGCAACACTGGATACCTTCAGTCGTATCCCACCGCTGTACACCAATTTGTTAAGACAGATTTCTGAACTCTGTCCTGGTGGCGCAGAAGTTCAGAAGGTCAACCTAATTACTTGGAACAGGGTAACCTCTGGACAAGCCAGACCAATCAAGGTAGCGATCGCAGCGGTCAAGACTAGGTCTCAAGAGGGGTGAGGGGGACTGAAAGCCCGCAATGAGCACACAAAGCAAGAGCGCTTACAAACTACTCCAAACAGTTGTTATATCAAAAATAGATACACATTTATTTTAAGGCCTTTAAAACAATGACCGTAGCGAGAAAATCACAATATCACAATACTAAACCAACACATACCATATCAACACAATATATATACAAATACACAGTCACAAGCGTTTAAAGCACGAAATATGTAGTCCACCTGCCAGGGAAGGAAAACAGGCAGTGCGATAACGCTTTAGACTCAGTTCGCCTTCAGATGCACCTAACTAGATGGAAGTCCGAGCCCTGCGAAGAGTGGAGCCTTGTGCTCAAAGTACCTGCCACGCCGGTGCCAACAGGCAAAAGGGGAAGCTCTTCGGAGGAAGTCAGGCAGTTCGGGTTAGTGCACAGCAGAAGTAGAACGGGTTCCGCAACTCAAGCGCAGCCTCCACAGCGGGCAGAAGCAGAGCGCGAGTACGGCCAAAAGGGTGCTGTTTTGACACAGCAGGGAAAAGCAATGGGATACTGCAGGAGGGCGACCAGATCCTAGCTAAACTACTCACCGGTCCCCGAAGCAAGCAGACCCAGGCTTCTCCACGTAGATTCAGCAGCTGGCAGGTTCAGAAGAGCAGGGAACGCCTCGTAGTCGTGTAGAGCAAAAAGACGTCCCAATCGACGAAACCAGCACAGTTTGTTGCCGCAGCAGGACAACGGAGCGGCCGTGTGTATTCAAGCCAAATGTACACTCCTCCCTTCAGACTTGGGAACGCCAAGTGTACGAAGCGTGGGAGAGTGACAAGGACTCGAAATACAACACAACCTGGCGGCGGTTATAGAGCAGGACTCCCTTGTAAGCTGGTCAGTCAACTGGATGGCCCAGAGACACTTCCGAAGGCTTACTTGGCAGTAGATGATGAAGTCGCCGGGAATAGCTGTTCCTGCTATTCCAAAGGTCGAAGCACCAGTACAGGCCTTCTGGTTCGATCCAAGGAGGAAAGGGTTTCACAGGACGACAGCAGTGCAAAGGAGGATTCCTTCAGCGGGTCACCAGCGATTCCTCGGTCCAGCCTCTGGGTTGCAGGATACTTGGCTCCTGTATTCCTTCGTTCGTGAGAACTCAGGAGATCGACATGGTAGTGGTGTTTCCAGCCCCCTCTTATCCACGGTTCCCTTCGTGCCAAAACGGAGGGGAGCCAATGGGAGATCCGCTCATCAACTCACACACCATACGTGGACCAATCCCGGACCACGGTGGTCCCAGGCATTCACACCACCCCAGACTCTCTGGCACCCAGGATGTGTATTGGGACCAGACATCCCAGCCCACACCCTGGAGGCACACAAACGACATGTAGAAGCCCGCGAAAGCAACCACGTTTCGCGGGAAAGTACATGCCCAAATAAGGAAGGCCCCGGGTCGCCCGACCTGGGGAAGGTGAAGGGAGCAAGACGGTCAGTGGACAGGACAAAGGAGCCTCGTGGTCTGGCCATTTTGGGAGCCAGGCCACCATTTTGGGTTCAGCGCGAAAAACGTGCTCAGAACGCCAAAAGGAGCTCAAAATAAACAAAACGATCGCTGCCACCATTCCAGTCCCTGAATGACTTGCACCGATCAAAATACCATCCTAAAAGAGTATCTAGGGCCTGTAGAAGGCTAGAGACCCAAGAGAGCTGTAACTTAGCTTACAGTGCCCTCTTGTGTCATGTTGCACTAAAGCCGCAACATGATAAAAGAAACTACGGGAAACAGCGTTCCCCGGTACTGACTGTCTTAAGGGCATGTCAGTTTCCCCGTAAGAAAGGAGCGAAAGCCCAGAGGAGTGCGGCAGAAGGCTGCACTTCTCTGGCAAAGTCAAGAACAAGGTTAAAAACAATAGCAAAAAGTTTAGGGGTTGCCACATGGAAGGAAAATTCCCTACAATTACGAAATCTTTCCTAACAGAAGCATTCAGATATCACATCTCATGTTATAGGAAGGATCTCAGGATTGGAATGGGAAGGATTTGGATATCACATCTCTTGCTATAGGAAGGGCCTCAGGTTTGGAAAGGGAATGATTTGGACTTCACATCTCATGTTATAGGATGGTTCTCAGGCTTGGTTTTAGAAGCATTGAGATATCACATCTCATGCTATAGGAAGAGTCTCAGGATTGGAATGGGAAGGAGTTGGATATCACGTCATGCTATAGGAAGGGTCTCAGGATTGGAATGGTAAGGAGTTGGATATCACATCTCATGCTAAAGGAAGGGTCTCAGGTTTGATAGAAGCAAAGGTTTGTAATGGGAAGGAGTTTGATATCACATCTCATGTTATAGGAAGGATCTGAGGTTTGGTATTAGAAGCATTGAGATATCACATCTCATGCTATAGGAAGGGTCTCAGGATTGGAATGGGAAGGAGTTGGATATCACATATCACGCTAAAGGAAGGGTCTCAGGTTTGGTATAAGCATTGAGATATCCCATCTCATGGTATAGGAAGGGTCTCAGGATTGGAATGGGAAGGAGTTGGATATCCCTTCTCATGCTATAGGAAGGGTCTCAGGTTGGAATGGGAAGGAGTTGGATATCATATCTCGTTATAGGAAGGGTCTCAGGATTGGAATGGGAAGGATTTGGATATCACATCTCTTGCTATAGGAAGGGTCTCAGGCTTTTTATTAGAAACATTGAGATATCACATCTCATGCTATAGGAAGGGTTTCAGGATTGGAATGGGAAGGATTTGGATATCACATCTCATGCTAAAGGAAGGGTCTCAGGTTTGGAAGGGGAAGGATTTGTTTATCACATCTCTTGCTATAGGAAGGGTCTCAGGTTTTTTATTAGAAACATTGAGATATCACATCTCATGCTATAGGAAGGGTTTCAGGATTGGAATGGGAAGGATTTGGATATCACATCTCATACTAAAGGAAGGGTCTCAGGTTTGGAAGGGGAAGGATTTGTATATCACATCTCTTGCTATAGGAAGGGTCTCAGGTTTTTTATTAGAAACATTGAGATATCACATCTCATGCTATAGGAAGGGATTCAGGATTGGAATGGGAAGGAGTTGGATATCACATCTCATGCTATAGGGAGGTTCTCAAGTTTGATATTAGAAGCATTGAGATATCACATATGCTATTGGAAGGGTCTCAGTATTGGAATTGGAAGGAGTTGGATATCACATCTCATGCTATAGGGAGGTTCTCAGGTTTGATATTAGAAGGTTTGAGATATCACATCTCATGCTATCGGAAGGGTTTCAGGATTGGAATGGGAAGGCGTTGGATATCACATCTCATGCTAAAGGAAAGGTCTCAGGTTTGGAAGGGGAAGGATTTGGTACTCACATCTCATGTTTTAGGACGGGTCTCAGGTTTGGTCTCAGCATTGAGATATCACATCTCATGGTATAATAAGGGTCTCAGGATTGGAATGGGACGGAGTTGGATATCACATCTCAAGCTATCTCAGGATTGGAATGGGAAGGAGTTTGATATCACATCTCAAGCTATAGGAAGGGTCTCAGGTTTGGGAAGGGAAGGATTTGGAATTCACATCTCATGTTATAGGATGGTTCTCATGTTTGGTTTTAGAAGCATTGAGATATCACATCTCATGCTATCGGAAGGGTCTCAGGCTTGGAATGGGAAGGAGTTGGATATCACATCTCATGTTATAGGAAGGATCTCAGGTTTGGTATTAGAAGCATTGAGATATCACATCTCGTGCTATAGGAAGGGTCTCAGGATTGGAATGTGAAGGATTTGGATATCACATCTCATGCTAAAGGAAGGGTCTCAGGTTTGGTAGAAGCATAGATATATCACATCTTATGCTATAGGAAGGGTCTCAGGATTGGAATGGGAAGGAGTTGGATATCACATCTCATGCCATAGGAAGGGTCTCAGGTTTGGTATAAGCATTGAGATATCCCATCTCTGCTATCAGAAGGGTCTCAGGATTGGATTGGGAAGGAGTTGGATATCCCTTCTCATGCTATAGGAAGGATCTCAGGTTGGAATGGGAAGGAGTTGGATATCACATCTCATGTTATAGGAAGGGTCTCAAGATTGGAATGGGAAGGATTTGGATATCACATCTCTTGCTATAGGAAGGGTCTCGGGTTTTTTATTAGAAACATTGAGATATCACATCTCATGCTATAGGAAGGGTTTCAAGATTGGAATGGGAAGGATTTGGATATCACATCTCATGCTAAAGGAAGGGTCTCAGGTTTGGAAGGGGAAGGATTTGGATATCATATCTCATGTTATAGGACGGGTCCCAGGTTTGGTATTAGAAGCATTGAGATATCACATCTCATGGTATAGGAAGGGTCTCAGGATAGGAATGGGAAGGAGTTGGATATCACATCTCATCCAATAGGAAGGGTCTCAGGTTTGGAATGGGAAGGAATTGGATATCACATCTCATGTTATAGGAAGGATCTCAGGATTGGAATGGTAAGGATTTGGATATCACATCTCATGCTAAAGGAAGGGTCTCAGGTTTGGAAGGGGAAGGATTTGGGTATCATATCTCATGTTATAGGACGGGTCCCAGGTTTGCTATTAGAAGCATTGAGATATCACATATGGTATAGGAAGGGTCTCAGGATTGGAATGGGAAGGAGTTGGATATCACATCTCATCCAATAGGAAGGGTCTCAGGTTTTTTATTAGAAGCATTGAGATATCACATCTCATGGTATAGGAAGGGTCTCAGGATTGGAATGGGAAGGAGTTGGATATCCCTTCTCATGCTATAGGAAGGGTCTCAGGTTGGAATGGGAAGGAGTTGGATATCACATCTCGTTATAGGAAGGGTCTCAGGATTGGAATGGGAAGGATATGGATATCACATCTCTTGCTATAGGAAGGGTCTCGGGTTTTTTATTAGAAACATGAGATATCACATCTCATGCTATAGGAAGGGTCTCAGGTAGGAATGGGAAGGAGTTGGATATCACATCTCGTTATAGGAAGGGTCTCAGGATTGGAATGGGAAGGATTTGGATATCACATCTCATGCTAAAGGGAGGGTCTCAGGTTTGGAAGGGGAAGGATTTGGATATCATATCTCATGTTATAGGACGGGTCCCAGGTTTGGTATTAGAAGCATTGAGATATCACCTCTCATGGTATAGGAAGGGTCTCAGGATTGGAATGGGAAGGAGTTGGATATCACATCTCATCCAATAGGAAGGGTCTCAGGTTTGGAATGGGAAGGAATTGGATATCACATCTCATGTTATAGGAAGGATCTCAGGATTGGAATGGGAAGGATTTGGATATCACATCTCTTGCTTTAGGAAAGGTCTCAGGTTTTTTATTAGAAGCGTTGAGATATCACATCTCATGGTATAGGAAGGGTCTCAGGATTGGAATGGGAAGGAGTTGGATATCCCTTCTCATGCTATAGGAAGGGTCTCAGGTTGGAATGGGAAGGAGTTGGATATCACATCTCGTTATAGGAAGGGTCTCAGGATTGGAATGGGAAGGATTTGGATATCACATCTCTTGCTATAGGAAGGGTCTCAGGTTTTTTATTAGAAACATTGAGATATCACATCTCATGCATGGAAGGGTTTCAGGATTGGAATGGGAAGGATTTGGATATCACATCTCATGGTAAAGGAAGGGTCTCAGGTTTGGAAGGGGAAGGATTTGGATATCATATCTCATGTTATAGTACGGGTCCCAGGTTTGGTATTAGAAGCATTGAGATATCACATCTCATGCTATAGGAAGAGTCTCAGGATTGGAATGGGAAGGAGTTGGATATCACGTCTCATGTTATAGGAAGGGTCTCAGGATTGGAATGGGAAGGAGTTGGATATCACATCTCATGCTAAAGGAAGGGTCTCAGGTTTGATAGAAGCATTGAGATATCACATCTCATGCTATAGGAAGGAACTCAGGATTGGAATGGGAAGGAGTTGGATATCACATCTCATGCCATAGGAAGGGTCATCAAGTTTGGTATAAGCATTGAGATATCACACCTCTGCTATCGGAAGGGTCTCAGGATAGGATGGGAAGGACTTAGATATCACATCTCATACTATTGGGAGGGTCTCAGTTTTGATATTAGAAGCATTGAGATATCACATCTCATGCTATTGGAAGGGTCTCAGGATTGGAACGGGATGGAGTTGGATATCACATCTCAAGCTATCTCAGGATTGGAATGGGAAGGAGTTTGATATCACATCTCAAGCTATAGGAAGGGTCTCAGGTTTGGAAGGGGAAGGATTTGGATCTCACATCTCATGTTTTAGGACGGGTCTCAGGTTTGGTACTAGAAGCATTCAGATATCACATCTCATGTTATAGGAAGGATCTCAGGATTGGAATGGGAAGGATTTGGATATCACATCTCTTGCTATAGGAAGGGCCTCAGGTTTGGAAAGGGAATGATTTGGACTTCACATCTCATGTTATAGGATGGTTCTCAGGCTTGGTTTTAGAAGCATTGAGATATCACATCTCATGCTATAGGAAGAGTCTCAGGATTGGAATGGGAAGGAGTTGGATATCACGTCATGCTATAGGAAGGGTCTCAGGATTGGAATGGTAAGGAGTTGGATATCACATCTCATGCTAAAGGAAGGGTCTCAGGTTTGATAGAAGCAAAGGTTTGTAATGGGAAGGAGTTTGATATCACATCTCATGTTATAGGAAGGATCTGAGGTTTGGTATTAGAAGCATTGAGATATCACATCTCATGCTATAGGAAGGGTCTCAGGATTGGAATGGGAAGGAGTTGGATATCACATATCACGCTAAAGGAAGGGTCTCAGGTTTGGTATAAGCATTGAGATATCCCATCTCATGGTATAGGAAGGGTCTCAGGATTGGAATGGGAAGGAGTTGGATATCCCTTCTCATGCTATAGGAAGGGTCTCAGGTTGGAATGGGAAGGAGTTGGATATCATATCTCGTTATAGGAAGGGTCTCAGGATTGGAATGGGAAGGATTTGGATATCACATCTCTTGCTATAGGAAGGGTCTCAGGCTTTTTATTAGAAACATTGAGATATCACATCTCATGCTATAGGAAGGGTTTCAGGATTGGAATGGGAAGGATTTGGATATCACATCTCATGCTAAAGGAAGGGTCTCAGGTTTGGAAGGGGAATGATTTGTATATCACATCTCTTGCTATAGGAAGGGTCTCAGGTGTTTTATTAGAAACATTGAGATATCACATCTCATGCTATAGGAAGGGTTTCAGGATTGGAATGGGAAGGATTTGGATATCACATCTCATACTAAAGGAAGGGTCTCAGGTTTGGAAGGGGAAGGATTTGTATATCACATCTCTTGCTATAGGAAGGGTCTCAGGTTTTTTATTAGAAACATTGAGATATCACATCTCATGCTATAGGAAGGGTTTCAGGATTGGAATGGGAAGGAGTTGGATATCACATCTCATGCTAAAGGAAAGGTCTCAGGTTTGGAAGGGGAAGGATTTGGTACTCACATCTCATGTTTTAGGACGGGTCTCAGGTTTGGTCTCAGCATTGAGATATCACATCTCATGGTATAATAAGGGTCTCAGGATTGGAATGGGACGGAGTTGGATATCACATCTCAAGCTATCTCAGGATTGGAATGGGAAGGAGTTTGATATCGCATCTCAAGCTATAGGAAGGGTCTCAGGTTTGGGAAGGGAAGGATTTGGAATTCACATCTCATGTTATAGGATGGTTCTCATGTTTGGTTTTAGAAGCATTGAGATATCACATCTCATGCTATCGGAAGGGTCTCAGGCTTGGAATGGGAAGGCGTTGGATATCACATCTCATGCTAAAGGAAAGGTCTCAGGTTTGGAAGGGGAAGGATTTGGTACTCACATCTCATGTTTTAGGACGGGTCTCAGGTTTGGTCTCAGCATTGAGATATCACATCTCATGGTATAATAAGGGTCTCAGGATTGGAATGGGACGGAGTTGGATATCACATCTCAAGCTATCTCAGGATTGGAATGGGAAGGAGTTTGATATCACGTCTCAAGCTATAGGAA
Organism: Ambystoma mexicanum; assembly: GCF_040938575.1. Lineage (NCBI taxonomy): Eukaryota > Metazoa > Chordata > Amphibia > Caudata > Ambystomatidae > Ambystoma > Ambystoma mexicanum. The sequence continues at coordinate 1,007,112 of NW_027182477.1, forward strand.
GGGTCTCAGGTTTGGGAAGGGAAGGATTTGGAATTCACATCTCATGTTATAGGATGGTTCTCATGTTTGGTTTTAGAAGCATTGAGATATCACATCTCATGCTATCGGAAGGGTCTCAGGCTTGGAATGGGAAGGAGTTGGATATCACATCTCATGTTATAGGAAGGATCTCAGGTTTGGTATTAGAAGCATTGAGATTTCACATCTCATGCTATAGGAAGGGTCTCAGGATTGGAATGTGAAGGATTTGGATATCACATCTCATGCTAAAGGAAGGGTCTCAGGTTTGGTAGAAGCATAGATATATCACATCTTATGCTATAGGAAGGGTCTCAGGATTGGAATGGGAAGGAGTTGGATATCACATCTCATGCCATAGGAAGGGTCTCAGGTTTGGTATAAGCATTGAGATATCACATCTCTGCTATCAGAAGGGTCTCAGGATTGGATTGGGAAGGAGTTGGATATCCCTTCTCATGCTATAGGAAGGTTCTCAGGTTGGAATGGGAAGGAGTTGGATATCACATCTCATGTTATAGGAAGGGTCTCAAGATTGGAATGGGAAGGATTTGGATATCACATCTCTTGCTATAGGAAGGGTCTCGGGTTTTTTATTAGAAACATTGAGATATCACATCTCATGCTATAGGAAGGGTTTCAAGATTGGAATGGGAAGGATTTGGATATCACATCTCATGCTAAAGGAAGGGTCTCAGGTTTGGAAGGGGAAGGATTTGGATATCATATCTCATGTTATAGGACGGGTCCCAGGTTTGGTATTAGAAGCATTGAGATATCACATCTCATGGTATAGGAAGGGTCTCAGGATAGGAATGGGAAGGAGTTGGATATCACATCTCATCCAATAGGAAGGGTCTCAGGTTTGGAATGGGAAGGAATTGGATATCACATCTCATGTTATAGGAAGGATCTCAGGATTGGAATGGTAAGGATTTGGATATCACATCTCATGCTAAAGGAAGGGTCTCAGGTTTGGAAGGGGAAGGATTTGGGTATCATATCTCATGTTATAGGACGGGTCCCAGGTTTGCTATTAGAAGCATTGAGATACCACATATGGTATAGGAAGGGTCTCAGGATTGGAATGGGAAGGAGTTGGATATCACATCTCATCCAATAGGAAGGGTCTCAGGTTTTTTATTAGAAGCATTGAGATATCACATCTCATGGTATAGGAAGGGTCTCAGGATTGGAATGGGAAGGAGTTGGATATCCCTTCTCATGCTATAGGAAGGGTCTCAGGTTGGAATGGGAAGGAGTTGGATATCACATCTCGTTATAGGAAGGGTCTCAGGATTGGAATGGGAAGGATATGGATATCACATCTCTTGCTATAGGAAGGGTCTCGGGTTTTTTATTAGAAACATGAGATATCACATCTCATGCTATAGGAAGGGTCTCAGGTTGGAAAGGGAAGGAGTTGGATATCACATCTCGTTATAGGAAGGGTCTCAGGATTGGAATGGGAAGGATTTGGATATCACATCTCATGCTAAAGGAAGGGTCTCAGGTTTGGAAGGGGAAGGATTTGGATGTCATATCTCATGTTATAGGACGGGTCCCAGGTTTGGTATTAGAAGCATTGAGATATCACCTCTCATGGTATAGGAAGGGTCTCAGGATTGGAATGGGAAGGAGTTGGATATCACATCTCATCCAATAGGAAGGGTCTCAGGTTTGGAATGGGAAGGAATTGGATATCACATCTCATGTTATAGGAAGGATCTCAGGATTGGAATGGGAAGGATTTGGATATCACATCTCTTGCTTTAGGAAAGGTCTCAGGTTTTTTATTAGAAGCGTTGAGATATCACATCTCATGGTATAGGAAGGGTCTCAGGATTGGAATGGGAAGGAGTTGGATATCCCTTCTCATGCTATAGGAAGGGTCTCAGGTTGGAATGGGAAGGAGTTGGATATCACATCTCGTTATAGGAAGGGTCTCAGGATTGGAATGGGAAGGATTTGGATATCACATCTCTTGCTATAGGAAGGGTCTCAGGTTTTTTATTAGAAACATTGAGATATCACATCTCATGCATGGAAGGGTTTCAGGATTGGAATGGGAAGGATTTGGATATCACATCTCATGGTAAAGGAAGGGTCTCAGGTTTGGAAGGGGAAGGATTTGGATATCATATCTCATGTTATAGTACGGGTCCCAGGTTTGGTATTAGAAGCATTGAGCTATCACATCTCATGCCATAGGAAGAGTCTCAGGATTGGAATGGGAAGGAGTTGGATATCACGTCTCATGTTATAGGAAGGGTCTCAGGATTGGAATGGGAAGGAGTTGGATATCACATCTCATGCTAAAGGAAGGGTCTCAGGTTTGATAGAAGCATTGAGATATCACATCTCATGCTATAGGAAGGAACTCAGGATTGGAATGGGAAGGAGTTGGATATCACATCTCATGCCATAGGAAGGGTCATCAGGTTTGGTATAAGCATTGAGATATCACATCTCTGCTATCGGAAGGGTCTCAGGATAGGATGGGAAGGACTTAGATATCACATCTCATACTATTGGGAGGGTCTCAATTTTGATATTAGAAGCATTGAGATATCACATCTCATGCTATCGGAAGGGTCTCAGGATTGGAACGGGATGGAGTTGGATATCACATCTCAAGCTATCTCAGGATTGGAATGGGAAGGAGTTTGATATCACATCTCAAGCTATAGGAAGGGTCTCAGGTTTGGAAGGGGAAGGATTTGGATCTCACATCTCATGTTATAGGAAGGATCTCACGATTGGAATGGGAAGGATTTGGATATCACATCTCTTGCTATAGGAAGGGCCTCAGGTTTGGAAAGGGAATGATTTGGACTTCACATCTCATGTTATAGGATGGTTCTCAGGCTTGGTTTTAGAAGCATTGAGATATCACATCTCATGCTATAGGAAGAGTTTCAGGATTGGAATGGGAAGAAGTTGGATATCACGTCATGCTATAGGAAGGGTCTCAGGATTGGAATGGTAAGGAGTTGGATATCACATCTCATGCTAAAGGAAGGGTCTCAGGTTTGATAGAAGCAAAGGTTTGTAATGGGAAGGAGTTTGATATCACATCTCATGTTATAGGAAGGATCTGAGGTTTGGTATTAGAAGCATTGAGATATCACATCTCATGCTATAGGAAGGGTCTCAGGATTGGAATGGGAAGGAGTTGGATATCACATATCACGCTAAAGGAAGGGTCTCAGGTTTGGTATAAGCATTGAGATATCCCATCTCATGGTATAGGAAGGGTCTCAGGATTGGAATGGGAAGGAGTTGGATATCCCTTCTCATGCTATAGGAAGGGTCTCAGGTTGGAATGGGAAGGAGTTGGATATCATATCTCGTTATAGGAAGGGTCTCAGGATTGGAATGGGAAGGATTTGGATATCACATCTCTTGCTATAGGAAGGGTCTCAGGCTTTTTATTAGAAACATTGAGATATCACATCTCATGCTATAGGAAGGGTTTCAGGATTGGAATGGGAAGGATTTGGATATCACATCTCATGCTAAAGGAAGGGTCTCAGGTTTGGAAGGGGAAGGATTTGTATATCACATCTCTTGCTATAGGAAGGGTCTCAGGTTTTTTATTAGAAACATTGAGATATCACATCTCATGCTATAGGAAGGGTTTCAGGATTGGAATGGGAAGGATTTGGATATCACATCTCATACTAAAGGAAGGGTCTCAGGTTTGGAAGGGGAAGGATTTGTATATCACATCTCTTGCTATAGGAAGGGTCTCAGGTTTTTTATTAGAAACATTGAGATATCACATCTCATGCTATAGGAAGGGTTTCAGGATTGGAATGGGAAGGAGTTGGATATCACATCTCATGCTATAGGGAGGTTCTCAAGTTTGATATTAGAAGCATTGAGATATCACATATGCTATTGGAAGGGTCTCAGTATTGGAATTGGAAGGAGTTGGATATCACATCTTATGCTATAGGGAGGTTCTCAGGTTTGATATTAGAAGGTTTGAGATATCACATCTCATGCTATCGGAAGGGTTTCAGGATTGGAATGGGAAGGCGTTGGATATCACATCTCATGCTAAAGGAAAGGTCTCAGGTTTGGAAGGGGAAGGATTTGGTACTCACATCTCATGTTTTAGGACGGGTCTCAGGTTTGGTCTCAGCATTGAGATATCACATCTCATGGTATAATAAGGGTCTCAGGATTGGAATGGGACGGAGTTGGATATCACATCTCAAGCTATCTCAGGATTGGAATGGGAAGGAGTTTGATATCACATCTCAAGCTATAGGAAGGGTCTCAGGTTTGGGAAGGGAAGGATTTGGATTTCACATCTCATGTTATAGGATGGTTCTCATGTTTGGTTTTAGAAGCATTGAGATATCACATCTCATGCTATCGGAAGGGTCTCAGGCTTGGAATGGGAAGGAGTTGGATATCACATCTCATGTTATAGGAAGGATCTCAGGTTTGGTATTAGAAGCATTGAGATATCACATCTCATGCTATAGGAAGGGTCTCAGGATTGGAATGTGAAGGATTTGGATATCACATCTCATGCTAAAGGAAGGGTCTCAGGTTTGGTAGAAGCATAGATATATCACATCCTATGCTATAGGAAGGGTCTCAGGATTGGAATGGGAAGGAGTTGGATATCACATCTCATGCCATAGGAAGGGTCTCAGGTTTGGTATAAGCATTGCGATATCACATCTCTGCTATCAGAAGGGTCTCAGGATTGGATTGGGAAGGAGTTGGATATCCCTTCTCATGCTATAGGAAGGGTCTCAAGATTGGAATGGGAAGGATTTGGATATCACATCTCTTGCTATAGGAAGGGTCTCGGGTTTTTTATTAGAAACATGAGATATCACATCTCATGCTATAGGAAGGGTCTCAGGTAGGAATGGGAAGGAGTTGGATATCACATCTCGTTATAGGAAGGGTCTCAGGATTGGAATGGGAAGGATTTGGATATCACATCTCATGCTAAAGGGAGGGTCTCAGGTTTGGAAGGGGAAGGATTTGGATATCATATCTCATGTTATAGGACGGGTCCCAGGTTTGGTATTAGAAGCATTGAGATATCACATCTCATGGTATAGGAAGGGTCTCAGGATAGGAATGGGAAGGAGTTGGATATCACATCTCATCCAATAGGAAGGGTCTCAGGTTTGGAATGGGAAGGAATTGGATATCACATCTCATGTTATAGGAAGGATCTCAGGATTGGAATGGTACGGATTTGGATATCACATCTCATGCTAAAGGAAGGGTCTCAGGTTTGGAAGGGGAAGGATTTGGGTATCATATCTCATGTTATAGGACGGGTCCCAGGTTTGCTATTAGAAGCATTGAGATATCACATATGGTATAGGAAGGGTCTCAGGATTGGAATGGGAAGGAGTTGGATATCACATCTCATCCAATAGGAAGGGTCTCAGGTTTTTTATTAGAAGCATTGAGATATCACATCTCATGGTATAGGAAGGGTCTCAGGATTGGAATGGGAAGGAGTTGGATATCCCTTCTCATGCTATAGGAAGGGTCTCAGGTTGGAATGGGAAGGAGTTGGATATCACATCTCGTTATAGGAAGGGTCTCAGGATTGGAATGGGAAGGATATGGATATCACATCTCTTGCTATAGGCAGGGTCTCGGGTTTTTATTAGAAACATGAGATATCACATCTCATGCTATAGGAAGGGTCTCAGGTTGGAATGGGAAGGAGTTGGATATCACATCTCGTTATAGGAAGGGTCTCAGGATTGGAATGGGAAGGATTTGGATATCACATCTCATGCTAAAGGAAGGGTCTCAGGTTTGGAAGGGGAAGGATTTGGATATCATATCTCATGTTATAGGACGGGTCCCAGGTTTGGTATTAGAAGCATTGAGATATCACCTCTCATGGTATAGGAAGGGTCTCAGGATTGGAATGGGAAGGAGTTGGATATCACATCTCATCCAATAGGAAGGGTCTCAGGTTTGGAATGGGAAGGAATTGGATATCACATCTCATGTTATAGGAAGGATCTCAGGATTGGAATGGGAAGGATTTGGATATCACATCTCTTGCTATAGGAAAGGTCTCAGGTTTTTTATTAGAAGCGTTGAGATATCACATCTCATGGTATAGGAAGGGTCTCAGGATTGGAATGGGAAGGAGTTGGATATCCCTTCTCATGCTATAGGAAGGGTCTCAGGTTGGAATGGGAAGGAGTTGGATATCACATCTCGTTATAGGAAGGGTCTCAGGATTGGAATGGGAAGGATTTGGTAATCACATCTCTTGCTATAGGAATGGTCTCAGGTTTTTTATTAGAAACATTGAGATATCACATCTCATGCTATAGGAAGGGTTTCAGGATTGGAATGGGAAGGATTTGGATATCACATCTCATGGTAAAGGAAGGGTCTCAGGTTTGGAAGGGGAAGGATTTGGATATCATATCTCATGTTATAGTACGGGTCCCAGGTTTGGTATTAGAAGCATTGAGATATCACATCTCATGCTATAGGAAGAGTCTCAGGATTGGAATGGGAAGGAGTTGGATATCACGTCTCATGTTATAGGAACGGTCTCAGGATTGGAATGGGAAGGAGTTGGATATCACATCTCATGCTAAAGGAAGGGTCTCAGGTTTGATAGAAGCATTGAGATATCACATCTCATGCTATAGGAAGGAACTCAGGATTGGAATGGGAAGGAGTTGGATATCACATCTCATGCCATAGGAAGGGTCATCAGGTTTGGTATAAGCATTGAGATATCACATCTCTGCTATCGGAAGGGTCTCAGGATAGGAATGGGAAGGACTTAGATATCACATCTCACACTATAGGGAGGGTCTCAGTTTTGATATTAGAAGCATTGAGATATCACATTTCATGCTATCGGAAGGGTCTCAGGATTGGAACGGGATGGAGTTGGATATCACATCTCAAGCTATCTCAGGATTGGAATGGGAAGGAGTTTGATATCACATCTCAAGCTATAGGAAGGGTCTCAGGTTTGGAAGGGGAAGGATTTGGATCTCACATCTCATGTTTTAGGACGGGTCTCAGGTTTGGTACTAGAAGCATTCAGATATCACATCTCATGTTATAGGGAGGATCTCAGGATTGGAATGGGAAGGATTTGGATATCACATCTCTTGCTATAGGAAGGGCCTCAGGTTTGGAAAGGGAATGATTTGGACTTCACATCTCATGTTATAGGATGGTTCTCAGGCTTGGTTTTAGAAGCATTGAGATATCACATCTCATGCTATAGGAAGAGTCTCAGGATTGGAATGGGAAGGAGTTGGATATCACGTCATGCTATAGGAAGGGTCTCAGGATTGGAATGGTAAGGAGTTGGATATCACATCTCATGCTAAAGGAAGGGTCTCAGGTTTGATAGAAGCAAAGGTTTGTAATGGGAAGGAGTTTGATATCACATCTCATGTTATAGGAAGGATCTGAGGTTTGGTATTAGAAGCATTGAGATATCACATCTCATGCTATAGGAAGGGTCTCAGGATTGGAATGGGAAGGAGTTGGATATCACATATCACGCTAAAGGAAGGGTCTCAGGTTTGGTATAAGCATTGAGATATCCCATCTCATGGTATAGGAAGGGTCTCAGGATTGGAATGGGAAGGAGTTGGATATCCCTTCTCATGCTATAGGAAGAGTCTCAGGTTGGAATGGGAAGGAGTTGGATATCATATCTCGTTATAGGAAGGGTCTCAGGATTGGAATGGGAAGGATTTGGATATCACATCTCTTGCTATAGGAAGGGTCTCAGGCTTTTTATTAGAAACATTGAGATATCACATCTCATGCTATAGGAAGGGTTTCAGGATTGGAATGGGAAGGATTTGGATATTACATCTCATGCTAAAGGAAGGGTCTCAGGTTTGGAAGGGGAAGGATTTGTATATCACATCTCTTGCTATAGGAAGGGTCTCAGGTTTTTTATTAGAAACATTGAGATATCACATCTCATGCTATAGGAAGGGTTTCAGGATTGGAATGGGAAGGATTTGGATATCACATCTCATGCTAAAGGAAGGGTCTCAGGTTTGGAAGGGGAAGGATTTGGATATCATATCTCATGTTATAGGACGGGTCCCACGTTTGTTATTAGAAGCATTGAGATATCACATCCCATGCTATAGGAAGAGTCTCAGGATTGGAATGGGAAGGAGTTGGATATCACGTCTCATGATATAGGAAGGGTCTCAGGATTGGAATGGGAAGGAGTTGGATATCACATCTCATGCTAAAGGAAGGGTCTCAGGTTTGATAGAAGCATTGATATATCACATCTCATGCTATAGGAAGGAACTCAGGATTGGAATGGGAAGGAGTTGGATATCACATCTCCTGCCATAGGAAGGGTCTCAGGTTTGGAAGGGGAAGGATTTGGATCTCACATCTCATGTTTTAGGACGGGTCTCAGGTTTGGTATTAGAAGCATTGAGATATCAAATCTCATGGTATAGGAAGAGTCTCAGGATTGGAATGGGAAGGAGTTGGATATCACATCTCAAGCTATCTCAGGATTGGAATGGGAAGGAGTTTGATATCACATCTCAAGCTATAGGAAGGGTCTCAGGATTGGAATGAAAAGGATTTGGATATCACATCTCATGTTATAGGATGGTTCTCATGTTTGGTTTTAGAAGCATTGAGATAGCACATCTCATGCTATCGGAAGGGTCTCAGGTTTGGAAAGGGAAGGATTTGGATTTCACATGCTATAGGATGGTTCTCAGGTTTGGTTTTAGAAGCATTGAGAAATCACATCTCATGCTATAGGAAGGGTCTCAGGATTGGAATGAAAAGGATTTGGATATCACATCTCATGTTATAGGACCGGTCTCAGGTTTGGTATTAGAAGCATTGAGATATCAAGTCTCATGGTATAGGAAGGGTCTCAGGATTGGATTGGATATCACATCTCAAGCTATCTCAGGATTGGAAAGGGAAGGATTTGGACTTCACATCTCATGTTATAGGATGGTTCTCAGGCTTGGTTTTAGAAGCATTGAGATATCACATCTCATGCTATAGGAAGAGTTTCAGGATTGGAATGGGAAGAAGTTGGATATCACGTCATGCTATAGGAAGGGTCTCAGGATTGGAATGGTAAGGAGTTGGATATCACATCTCATGCTAAAGGAAGGGTCTCAGGTTTGATAGAAGCAAAGGTTTGTAATGGGAAGGAGTTTGATATCACATCTCATGTTATAGGAAGGATCTGAGGTTTGGTATTAGAAGCATTGAGATATCACATCTCATGCTATAGGAAGGGTCTCAGGATTGGAATGGGAAGGAGTTGGATATCACATATCACGCTAAAGGAAGGGTCTCAGGTTTGGTATAAGCATTGAGATATCCCATCTCATGGTATAGGAAGGGTCTCAGGATTGGAATGGGAAGGAGTTGGATATCCCTTCTCATGCTATAGGAAGGGTCTCAGGTTGGAATGGGAAGGAGTTGGATATCATATCTCGTTATAGGAAGGGTCTCAGGATTGGAATGGGAAGGATTTGGATATCACATCTCTTGCTATAGGAAGGGTCTCAGGCTTTTTATTAGAAACATTGAGATATCACATCTCATGCTATAGGAAGGGTTTCAGGATTGGAATGGGAAGGATTTGGATATCACATCTCATGCTAAAGGAAGGGTCTCAGGTTTGGAAGGGGAAGGATTTGTATATCACATCTCTTGCTATAGGAAGGGTCTCAGGTTTTTTATTAGAAACATTGAGATATCACATCTCATGCTATAGGAAGGGTTTCAGGATTGGAATGGGAAGGATTTGGATATCACATCTCATACTAAAGGAAGGGTCTCAGGTTTGGAAGGGGAAGGATTTGTATATCACATCTCTTGCTATAGGAAGGGTCTCAGGTTTTTTATTAGAAACATTGAGATATCACATCTCATGCTATAGGAAGGGTTTCAGGATTGGAATGGGAAGGAGTTGGATATCACATCTCATGCTATAGGGAGGTTCTCAAGTTTGATATTAGAAGCATTGAGATATCACATATGCTATTGGAAGGGTCTCAGTATTGGAATTGGAAGGAGTTGGATATCACATCTTATGCTATAGGGAGGTTCTCAGGTTTGATATTAGAAGGTTTGAGATATCACATCTCATGCTATCGGAAGGGTTTCAGGATTGGAATGGGAAGGCGTTGGATATCACATCTCATGCTAAAGGAAAGGTCTCAGGTTTGGAAGGGGAAGGATTTGGTACTCACATCTCATGTTTTAGGACGGGTCTCAGGTTTGGTCTCAGCATTGAGATATCACATCTCATGGTATAATAAGGGTCTCAGGATTGGAATGGGACGGAGTTGGATATCACATCTCAAGCTATCTCAGGATTGGAATGGGAAGGAGTTTGATATCACATCTCAAGCTATAGGAAGGGTCTCAGGTTTGGGAAGGGAAGGATTTGGATTTCACATCTCATGTTATAGGATGGTTCTCATGTTTGGTTTTAGAAGCATTGAGATATCACATCTCATGCTATCGGAAGGGTCTCAGGCTTGGAATGGGAAGGAGTTGGATATCACATCTCATGTTATAGGAAGGATCTCAGGTTTGGTATTAGAAGCATTGAGATATCACATCTCATGCTATAGGAAGGGTCTCAGGATTGGAATGTGAAGGATTTGGATATCACATCTCATGCTAAAGGAAGGGTCTCAGGTTTGGTAGAAGCATAGATATATCACATCCTATGCTATAGGAAGGGTCTCAGGATTGGAATGGGAAGGAGTTGGATATCACATCTCATGCCATAGGAAGGGTCTCAGGTTTGGTATAAGCATTGCGATATCACATCTCTGCTATCAGAAGGGTCTCAGGATTGGATTGGGAAGGAGTTGGATATCCCTTCTCATGCTATAGGAAGGGTCTCAAGATTGGAATGGGAAGGATTTGGATATCACATCTCTTGCTATAGGAAGGGTCTCGGGTTTTTTATTAGAAACATGAGATATCACATCTCATGCTATAGGAAGGGTCTCAGGTAGGAATGGGAAGGAGTTGGATATCACATCTCGTTATAGGAAGGGTCTCAGGATTGGAATGGGAAGGATTTGGATATCACATCTCATGCTAAAGGGAGGGTCTCAGGTTTGGAAGGGGAAGGATTTGGATATCATATCTCATGTTATAGGACGGGTCCCAGGTTTGGTATTAGAAGCATTGAGATATCACATCTCATGGTATAGGAAGGGTCTCAGGATAGGAATGGGAAGGAGTTGGATATCACATCTCATCCAATAGGAAGGGTCTCAGGTTTGGAATGGGAAGGAATTGGATATCACATCTCATGTTATAGGAAGGATCTCAGGATTGGAATGGTACGGATTTGGATATCACATCTCATGCTAAAGGAAGGGTCTCAGGTTTGGAAGGGGAAGGATTTGGGTATCATATCTCATGTTATAGGACGGGTCCCAGGTTTGCTATTAGAAGCATTGAGATATCACATATGGTATAGGAAGGGTCTCAGGATTGGAATGGGAAGGAGTTGGATATCACATCTCATCCAATAGGAAGGGTCTCAGGTTTTTTATTAGAAGCATTGAGATATCACATCTCATGGTATAGGAAGGGTCTCAGGATTGGAATGGGAAGGAGTTGGATATCCCTTCTCATGCTATAGGAAGGGTCTCAGGTTGGAATGGGAAGGAGTTGGATATCACATCTCGTTATAGGAAGGGTCTCAGGATTGGAATGGGAAGGATATGGATATCACATCTCTTGCTATAGGCAGGGTCTCGGGTTTTTATTAGAAACATGAGATATCACATCTCATGCTATAGGAAGGGTCTCAGGTTGGAATGGGAAGGAGTTGGATATCACATCTCGTTATAGGAAGGGTCTCAGGATTGGAATGGGAAGGATTTGGATATCACATCTCATGCTAAAGGAAGGGTCTCAGGTTTGGAAGGGGAAGGATTTGGATATCATATCTCATGTTATAGGACGGGTCCCAGGTTTGGTATTAGAAGCATTGAGATATCACCTCTCATGGTATAGGAAGGGTCTCAGGATTGGAATGGGAAGGAGTTGGATATCACATCTCATCCAATAGGAAGGGTCTCAGGTTTGGAATGGGAAGGAATTGGATATCACATCTCATGTTATAGGAAGGATCTCAGGATTGGAATGGGAAGGATTTGGATATCACATCTCTTGCTATAGGAAAGGTCTCAGGTTTTTTATTAGAAGCGTTGAGATATCACATCTCATGGTATAGGAAGGGTCTCAGGATTGGAATGGGAAGGAGTTGGATATCCCTTCTCATGCTATAGGAAGGGTCTCAGGTTGGAATGGGAAGGAGTTGGATATCACATCTCGTTATAGGAAGGGTCTCAGGATTGGAATGGGAAGGATTTGGTAATCACATCTCTTGCTATAGGAATGGTCTCAGGTTTTTTATTAGAAACATTGAGATATCACATCTCATGCTATAGGAAGGGTTTCAGGATTGGAATGGGAAGGATTTGGATATCACATCTCATGGTAAAGGAAGGGTCTCAGGTTTGGAAGGGGAAGGATTTGGATATCATATCTCATGTTATAGTACGGGTCCCAGGTTTGGTATTAGAAGCATTGAGATATCACATCTCATGCTATAGGAAGAGTCTCAGGATTGGAATGGGAAGGAGTTGGATATCACGTCTCATGTTATAGGAACGGTCTCAGGATTGGAATGGGAAGGAGTTGGATATCACATCTCATGCTAAAGGAAGGGTCTCAGGTTTGATAGAAGCATTGAGATATCACATCTCATGCTATAGGAAGGAACTCAGGATTGGAATGGGAAGGAGTTGGATATCACATCTCATGCCATAGGAAGGGTCATCAGGTTTGGTATAAGCATTGAGATATCACATCTCTGCTATCGGAAGGGTCTCAGGATAGGAATGGGAAGGACTTAGATATCACATCTCACACTATAGGGAGGGTCTCAGTTTTGATATTAGAAGCATTGAGATATCACATTTCATGCTATCGGAAGGGTCTCAGGATTGGAACGGGATGGAGTTGGATATCACATCTCAAGCTATCTCAGGATTGGAATGGGAAGGAGTTTGATATCACATCTCAAGCTATAGGAAGGGTCTCAGGTTTGGAAGGGGAAGGATTTGGATCTCACATCTCATGTTTTAGGACGGGTCTCAGGTTTGGTACTAGAAGCATTCAGATATCACATCTCATGTTATAGGGAGGATCTCAGGATTGGAATGGGAAGGATTTGGATATCACATCTCTTGCTATAGGAAGGGCCTCAGGTTTGGAAAGGGAATGATTTGGACTTCACATCTCATGTTATAGGATGGTTCTCAGGCTTGGTTTTAGAAGCATTGAGATATCACATCTCATGCTATAGGAAGAGTCTCAGGATTGGAATGGGAAGGAGTTGGATATCACGTCATGCTATAGGAAGGGTCTCAGGATTGGAATGGTAAGGAGTTGGATATCACATCTCATGCTAAAGGAAGGGTCTCAGGTTTGATAGAAGCAAAGGTTTGTAATGGGAAGGAGTTTGATATCACATCTCATGTTATAGGAAGGATCTGAGGTTTGGTATTAGAAGCATTGAGATATCACATCTCATGCTATAGGAAGGGTCTCAGGATTGGAATGGGAAGGAGTTGGATATCACATATCACGCTAAAGGAAGGGTCTCAGGTTTGGTATAAGCATTGAGATATCCCATCTCATGGTATAGGAAGGGTCTCAGGATTGGAATGGGAAGGAGTTGGATATCCCTTCTCATGCTATAGGAAGAGTCTCAGGTTGGAATGGGAAGGAGTTGGATATCATATCTCGTTATAGGAAGGGTCTCAGGATTGGAATGGGAAGGATTTGGATATCACATCTCTTGCTATAGGAAGGGTCTCAGGCTTTTTATTAGAAACATTGAGATATCACATCTCATGCTATAGGAAGGGTTTCAGGATTGGAATGGGAAGGATTTGGATATTACATCTCATGCTAAAGGAAGGGTCTCAGGTTTGGAAGGGGAAGGATTTGTATATCACATCTCTTGCTATAGGAAGGGTCTCAGGTTTTTTATTAGAAACATTGAGATATCACATCTCATGCTATAGGAAGGGTTTCAGGATTGGAATGGGAAGGATTTGGATATCACATCTCATGCTAAAGGAAGGGTCTCAGGTTTGGAAGGGGAAGGATTTGGATATCATATCTCATGTTATAGGACGGGTCCCACGTTTGTTATTAGAAGCATTGAGATATCACATCCCATGCTATAGGAAGAGTCTCAGGATTGGAATGGGAAGGAGTTGGATATCACGTCTCATGATATAGGAAGGGTCTCAGGATTGGAATGGGAAGGAGTTGGATATCACATCTCATGCTAAAGGAAGGGTCTCAGGTTTGATAGAAGCATTGATATATCACATCTCATGCTATAGGAAGGAACTCAGGATTGGAATGGGAAGGAGTTGGATATCACATCTCCTGCCATAGGAAGGGTCTCAGGTTTGGAAGGGGAAGGATTTGGATCTCACATCTCATGTTTTAGGACGGGTCTCAGGTTTGGTATTAGAAGCATTGAGATATCAAATCTCATGGTATAGGAAGAGTCTCAGGATTGGAATGGGAAGGAGTTGGATATCACATCTCAAGCTATCTCAGGATTGGAATGGGAAGGAGTTTGATATCACATCTCAAGCTATAGGAAGGGTCTCAGGATTGGAATGAAAAGGATTTGGATATCACATCTCATGTTATAGGATGGTTCTCATGTTTGGTTTTAGAAGCATTGAGATAGCACATCTCATGCTATCGGAAGGGTCTCAGGTTTGGAAAGGGAAGGATTTGGATTTCACATGCTATAGGATGGTTCTCAGGTTTGGTTTTAGAAGCATTGAGAAATCACATCTCATGCTATAGGAAGGGTCTCAGGATTGGAATGAAAAGGATTTGGATATCACATCTCATGTTATAGGACCGGTCTCAGGTTTGGTATTAGAAGCATTGAGATATCAAGTCTCATGGTATAGGAAGGGTCTCAGGATTGGATTGGATATCACATCTCAAGCTATCTCAGGATTGGAAAGGGAAGGATTTGGATTTCACATCTCATGTTATAGGATGGTTCTCATGTTTGGTTTTAGAAGCATTGAGATAGCACATCTCATGCTATCGGAAGGGTCTCAGGTTTGGAAAGGGAAGGATTTGGATTTCACATGCTATAGGATGGTTCTCAGGTTTGGTTTTAGAAGCATTAAGATATAACATCTCATGCTATAGGAAGGGTCTCAGGTTTGGAATGGGAAGGAGTTGGATATCACATCTCATGCTAAAGGAAAGGTCTCAGGTTTGGAAGGGAAAGGATTTGTATCTCACATCTCATGTTTTAAGAAGAGTCTCAGGTTTGGTATTGAAAGCATTGAGATATCACATCTCATGGTATAGGAAGGGTCTCAGGATTGGAATGGGAAGGAGTTTGATATCACATCTCAAGCTATAGGAAGGGCCTCAGGTTTGGAAAAGGAATGATTTGGATTTCACATCTCATGTTATAGGATGGTTCTCATGCTTGGTTTTAGAAGCATTGATATATCACATCTCATGCTATAGGAAGAGTCTCAGGATTGGAATGGGAAGGAGTTGGATATCACGTCATGCTATAGGAAGGGTCTCAGGATTGGAATGGTAAGGAGTTGGATATCACATCTCATGCTAATGGAAGGGTCTCAGGTTTGATAGAAGCAAAGGTTTGTAATGGGAAGGAGTTTGATATCACATCTCATGTTATAGGAAGGATCTGAGGTTTGGTATTAGAAGCATTGAGATATCACATCTCATGCTATAGGAAGGGTCTCAGGATTGGAATGGGAAGGAGTTGGATATCACATATCATGCTAAAGGAAGGGTCTCAGGTTTGGTATAAGCATTGAGATATCCCATCTCATGCTATAGGAAGGGTCTCAGGATTGGAATCGGAAGGAGTTGTATATGACATCTCATGCCATAGGAAGGGTCACAGGTTTGGTATAAGCATTGAGATATCACATCTCTGCTATCGGAAGGGTCTCAGGATTGGAATGGGAAGGAGTTGGATATCCCATCTCGTTATAGGAAGGGTCTCAGGTTTGGTATTAGAAGCAGTGAGATATCACATCTCATGCTATAGGAAGGGTCTAAGGTTTGGAAGGGGAAGGATTTGGATATCACATCTCATGTTATAGGACCGGTCTCAGGTTTGGTATTAGAAGCATTGAGATATCACATCTCATGCTATCGGAAGGCTCTCAGGGTTGGAAAGGGAAGGAGTTGGATATCACATTTCATGTTAGAGGTAGGATCTCAGGTTTGGTATTAGAGGCATTGAGATATCACATCTCATGCTATCAGAAGGGTCTCAGGATTGGAATGGGAAGGAGTTGGATATCACATCTCATACTAAAGGGAGCGTCTAAGGTTTGGAAGGGGAAGGATTTGGATATCACATCTCATGTTATAGGAAGGATCTCAGGTTTGGTATTAGAAGCATTGAGATATCACATCTCATGCTATCGGAAGGGTCTCAGGTTTGGTATAAGCATTGAGATATCACATCTCTGCTATCGGAAGGGTCTCAGGATTGGAATGGGAAGGACTTGGATATCACAATTCATGTTATAGGAAGGGTCTCAGGTTTGGTATTAGAAGCATTGAGATATCACATCTCATGCTATAGGAAGGGTCTCAAGAATGGAATGGAAAGGACTTGGATATCACATCTCATGATAAAGGAAGGGTCTAAGGTTTGGAAGGGGAAGGATTTGGATATCACATCTCATGTTATTGGACCGGTCTCAGGTTTGGTATTAGAAGCATTGAGATATCACATCTCATGGTATAGGAAGGGTCTCAGGATTGGAATGGGAAGGAGTTGGATATCCCTTCTCATGCTATAGGAAGGGTCTCAGGTTGGAATGGGAAGGAGTTGGATATCACATCTCGTTATAGGAAGGGTCTCAGGATTGGAATGGGAAGGATATGGATATCACATCTCTTGCTATAGGAAGGGTCTCGGGTTTTTTATTAGAAACATGAGATATCACATCTCATGCTATAGGAAGGGTCTCAGGTAGGAATGGGAAGGAGTTGGATATCACATCTCGTTATAGGAAGGGTCTCAGGATTGGAATGGGAAGGATTTGGATATCACATCTCATGCTAAAGGGAGGGTCTCAGGTTTGGAAGGGGAAGGATTTGGATATCATATCTCATGTTATAGGACGGGTCCCAGGTTTGGTATTAGAAGCATTGAGATATCACCTCTCATGGTATAGGAAGGGTCTCAGGATAGGAATGGGAAGGAGTTGGATATCACATCTCATCCAATAGGAAGGGTCTCAGGTTTGGAATGGGAAGGAATTGGATATCACATCTCATGTTATAGGAAGGATCTCAGGATTGGAATGGTAAGGATTTGGATATCACATCTCATGCTAAAGGAAGGGTCTCAGGTTTGGAAGGGGAAGGATTTGGGTATCATATCTCATGTTATAGGACGGGTCCCAGGTTTGCTATTAGAAGCATTGAGATACCACATATGGTATAGGAAGGGTCTCAGGATTGGAATGGGAAGGAGTTGGATATCACATCTCATCCAATAGGAAGGGTCTCAGGTTTTTTATTAGAAGCATTGAGATATCACATCTCATGGTATAGGAAGGGTCTCAGGATTGGAATGGGAAGGAGTTGGATATCCCTTCTCATGCTATAGGAAGGGTCTCAGGTTGGAATGGGAAGGAGTTGGATATCACATCTCGTTATAGGAAGGGTCTCAGGATTGGAATGGGAAGGATATGGATATCACATCTCTTGCTATAGGAAGGGTCTCGGGTTTTTTATTAGAAACATGAGATATCACATCTCATGCTATAGGAAGGGTCTCAGGTTGGAATGGGAAGGAGTTGGATATCACATCTCGTTATAGGAAGGGTCTCAGGATTGGAATGGGAAGGATTTGGATATCACATCTCATGCTAAAGGAAGGGTCTCAGGTTTGGAAGGGGAAGGATTTGGATGTCATATCTCATGTTATAGGACGGGTCCCAGGTTTGGTATTAGAAGAATTGAGATATCACCTCTCATGGTATAGGAAGGGTCTCAGGATTGGAATGGGAAGGAGTTGGATATCACATCTCATCCAATAGGAAGGGTCTCAGGTTTGGAATGGGAAGGAATTGGATATCACATCTCATGTTATAGGAAGGATCTCAGGATTGGAATGGGAAGGATTTGGATATCACATCTCTTGCTTTAGGAAAGGTCTCAGGTTTTTTATTAGAAGCGTTGAGATATCACATCTCATGGTATAGGAAGGGTCTCAGGATTGGAATGGGAAGGAGTTGGATATCCCTTCTCATGCTATAGGAAGGGTCTCAGGTTGGAATGGGAAGGAGTTGGATATCACATCTCGTTATAGGAAGGGTCTCAGGATTGGAATGGGAAGGATTTGGATATCACATCTCTTGCTATAGGAAGGGTCTCAGGTTTTTTATTAGAAACATTGAGATATCACATCTCATGCATGGAAGGGTTTCAGGATTGGAATGGGAAGGATTTGGATATCACATCTCATGGTAAAGGAAGGGTCTCAGGTTTGGAAGGGGAAGGATTTGGATATCATATCTCATGTTATAGTACGGGTCCCAGGTTTGGTATTAGAAGCATTGAGCTATCACATCTCATGCCATAGGAAGAGTCTCAGGATTGGAATGGGAAGGAGTTGGATATCACGTCTCATGTTATAGGAAGGGTCTCAGGATTGGAATGGGAAGGAGTTGGATATCACATCTCATGCTAAAGGAAGGGTCTCAGGTTTGATAGAAGCATTGAGATATCACATCTCATGCTATAGGAAGGAACTCAGGATTGGAATGGGAAGGAGTTGGATATCACATCTCATGCCATAGGAAGGGTCATCAGGTTTGGTATAAGCATTGAGATATCACATCTCTGCTATCGGAAGGGTCTCAGGATAGGATGGGAAGGACTTAGATATCACATCTCATACTATTGGGAGGGTCTCAATTTTGATATTAGAAGCATTGAGATATCACATCTCATGCTATCGGAAGGGTCTCAGGATTGGAACGGGATGGAGTTGGATATCACATCTCAAGCTATCTCAGGATTGGAATGGGAAGGAGTTTGATATCACATCTCAAGCTATAGGAAGGGTCTCAGGTTTGGAAGGGGAAGGATTTGGATCTCACATCTCATGTTATAGGAAGGATCTCACGATTGGAATGGGAAGGATTTGGATATCACATCTCTTGCTATAGGAAGGGCCTCAGGTTTGGAAAGGGAATGATTTGGACTTCACATCTCATGTTATAGGATGGTTCTCAGGCTTGGTTTTAGAAGCATTGAGATATCACATCTCATGCTATAGGAAGAGTTTCAGGATTGGAATGGGAAGAAGTTGGATATCACGTCATGCTATAGGAAGGGTCTCAGGATTGGAATGGTAAGGAGTTGGATATCACATCTCATGCTAAAGGAAGGGTCTCAGGTTTGATAGAAGCAAAGGTTTGTAATGGGAAGGAGTTTGATATCACATCTCATGTTATAGGAAGGATCTGAGGTTTGGTATTAGAAGCATTGAGATATCACATCTCATGCTATAGGAAGGGTCTCAGGATTGGAATGGGAAGGAGTTGGATATCACATATCACGCTAAAGGAAGGGTCTCAGGTTTGGTATAAGCATTGAGATATCCCATCTCATGGTATAGGAAGGGTCTCAGGATTGGAATGGGAAGGAGTTGGATATCCCTTCTCATGCTATAGGAAGGGTCTCAGGTTGGAATGGGAAGGAGTTGGATATCATATCTCGTTATAGGAAGGGTCTCAGGATTGGAATGGGAAGGATTTGGATATCACATCTCTTGCTATAGGAAGGGTCTCAGGCTTTTTATTAGAAACATTGAGATATCACATCTCATGCTATAGGAAGGGTTTCAGGATTGGAATGGGAAGGATTTGGATATCACATCTCATGCTAAAGGAAGGGTCTCAGGTTTGGAAGGGGAAGGATTTGTATATCACATCTCTTGCTATAGGAAGGGTCTCAGGTTTTTTATTAGAAACATTGAGATATCACATCTCATGCTATAGGAAGGGTTTCAGGATTGGAATGGGAAGGATTTGGATATCACATCTCATACTAAAGGAAGGGTCTCAGGTTTGGAAGGGGAAGGATTTGTATATCACATCTCTTGCTATCGGAAGGGTCTCAGGTTTTTTATTAGAAACATTGAGATATCACATCTCATGCTATAGGAAGGGTTTCAGGATTGGAATGGGAAGGAGTTGGATATCACATCTCATGCTATAGGGAGGTTCTCAAGTTTGATATTAGAAGCATTGAGATATCACATATGCTATTGGAAGGGTCTCAGTATTGGAATTGGAAGGAGTTGGATATCACATCTTATGCTATAGGGAGGTTCTCAGGTTTGATATTAGAAGGTTTGAGATATCACATCTCATGCTATCGGAAGGGTTTCAGGATTGGAATGGGAAGGCGTTGGATATCACATCTCATGCTAAAGGAAAGGTCTCAGGTTTGGAAGGGGAAGGATTTGGTACTCACATCTCATGTTTTAGGACGGGTCTCAGGTTTGGTCTCAGCATTGAGATATCACATCTCATGGTATAATAAGGGTCTCAGGATTGGAATGGGACGGAGTTGGATATCACATCTCAAGCTATCTCAGGATTGGAATGGGAAGGAGTTTGATATCACATCTCAAGCTATAGGAAGGGTCTCAGGTTTGGGAAGGGAAGGATTTGGATTTCACATCTCATGTTATAGGATGGTTCTCATGTTTGGTTTTAGAAGCATTGAGATATCACATCTCATGCTATCGGAAGGGTCTCAGGCTTGGAATGGGAAGGAGTTGGATATCACATCTCATGTTATAGGAAGGATCTCAGGTTTGGTATTAGAAGCATTGAGATATCACATCTCATGCTATAGGAAGGGTCTCAGGATTGGAATGTGAAGGATTTGGATATCACATCTCATGCTAAAGGAAGGGTCTCAGGTTTGGTAGAAGCATAGATATATCACATCCTATGCTATAGGAAGGGTCTCAGGATTGGAATGGGAAGGAGTTGGATATCACATCTCATGCCATAGGAAGGGTCTCAGGTTTGGTATAAGCATTGCGATATCACATCTCTGCTATCAGAAGGGTCTCAGGATTGGATTGGGAAGGAGTTGGATATCCCTTCTCATGCTATAGGAAGGGTCTCAAGATTGGAATGGGAAGGATTTGGATATCACATCTCTTGCTATAGGAAGGGTCTCGGGTTTTTTATTAGAAACATTGAGATATCACATCTCATGCTATAGGAAGGGTTTCAAGATTGGAATGGGAAGGATTTGGATATCACATCTCATGCTAAAGGAAGGGTCTCAGGTTTGGAAGGGGAAGGATTTGGATATCATATCTCATGTTATAGGACGGGTCCCAGGTTTGGTATTAGAAGCATTGAGATATCACATCTCATGGTATAGGAAGGGTCTCAGGATAGGAATGGGAAGGAGTTGGATATCACATCTCATCCAATAGGAAGGGTCTCAGGTTTGGAATGGGAAGGAATTGGATATCACATCTCATGTTATAGGAAGGATCTCAGGATTGGAATGGTACGGATTTGGATATCACATCTCATGCTAAAGGAAGGGTCTCAGGTTTGGAAGGGGAAGGATTTGGGTATCATATCTCATGTTATAGGACGGGTCCCAGGTTTGCTATTAGAAGCATTGAGATATCACATATGGTATAGGAAGGGTCTCAGGATTGGAATGGGAAGGAGTTGGATATCACATCTCATCCAATAGGAAGGAACTCAGGTTTTTTATTAGAAGCATTGAGATATCACATCTCATGGTATAGGAAGGGTCTCAGGATTGGAATGGGAAGGAGTTGGATATCCCTTCTCATGCTATAGGAAGGGTCTCAGGTTGGAATGGGAAGGAGTTGGATATCACATCTCGTTATAGGAAGGGTCTCAGGATTGGAATGGGAAGGATATGGATATCACATCTCTTGCTATAGGCAGGGTCTCGGGTTTTTATTAGAAACATGAGATATCACATCTCATGCTATAGGAAGGGTCTCAGGTTTGAATGGGAAGGAGTTGGATATCACATCTCGTTATAGGAAGGGTCTCAGGATTGGAATGGGAAGGATTTGGATATCACATCTCATGCTAAAGGAAGGGTCTCAGGTTTGGAAGGGGAAGGATTTGGATATCATATCTCATGTTATAGGACGGGTCCCAGGTTTGGTATTAGAAGCATTGAGATATCACCTCTCATGGTATAGGAAGGGTCTCAGGATTGGAATGGGAAGGAGTTGGATATCACATCTCATCCAATAGGAAGGGTCTCAGGTTTGGAATGGGAAGGAATTGGATATCACATCTCATGTTATAGGAAGGATCTCAGGATTGGAATGGGAAGGATTTGGATATCACATCTCTTGCTATAGGAAAGGTCTCAGGTTTTTTATTAGAAGCGTTGAGATATCACATCTCATGGTATAGGAAGGGTCTCAGGATTGGAATGGGAAGGAGTTGGATATCCCTTCTCATGCTATAGGAAGGGTCTCAGGTTGGAATGGGAAGGAGTTGGATATCACATCTCGTTATAGGAAGGGTCTCAGGATTGGAATGGGAAGGATTTGGTAATCACATCTCTTGCTATAGGAATGGTCTCAGGTTTTTTATTAGAAACATTGAGATATCACATCTCATGCTATAGGAAGGGTTTCAGGATTGGAATGGGAAGGATTTGGATATCACATCTCATGGTAAAGGAAGGGTCTCAGGTTTGGAAGGGGAAGGATTTGGATATCATATCTCATGTTATAGTACGGGTCCCAGGTTTGGTATTAGAAGCATTGAGATATCACATCTCATGCTATAGGAAGAGTCTCAGGATTGGAATGGGAAGGAGTTGGATATCACGTCTCATGTTATAGGAAGGGTCTCAGGATTGGAATGGGAAGGAGTTGGATATCACATCTCATGCTAAAGGAAGGGTCTCAGGTTTGATAGAAGCATTGAGATATCACATCTCATGCTATAGGAAGGAACTCAGGATTGGAATGGGAAGGAGTTGGATATCACATCTCATGCCATAGGAAGGGTCATCAGGTTTGGTATAAGCATTGAGATATCACATCTCTGCTATCGGAAGGGTCTCAGGATAGGAATGGGAAGGACTTAGATATCACATCTCACACTATAGGGAGGGTCTCAGTTTTGATATTAGAAGCATTGAGATATCACATTTCATGCTATCGGAAGGGTCTCAGGATTGGAACGGGATGGAGTTGGATATCACATCTCAAGCTATCTCAGGATTGGAATGGGAAGGAGTTTGATATCACATCTCAAGCTATAGGAAGGGTCTCAGGTTTGGAAGGGGAAGGATTTGGATCTCACATCTCATGTTTTAGGACGGGTCTCAGGTTTGGTACTAGAAGCATTCAGATATCACATCTCATGTTATAGGGAGGATCTCAGGATTGGAATGGGAAGGATTTGGATATCACATCTCTTGCTATAGGAAGGGCCTCAGGTTTGGAAAGGGAATGATTTGGACTTCACATCTCATGTTATAGGATGGTTCTCAGGCTTGGTTTTAGAAGCATTGAGATATCACATCTCATGCTATAGGAAGAGTCTCAGGATTGGAATGGGAAGGAGTTGGATATCACGTCATGCTATAGGAAGGGTCTCAGGATTGGAATGGTAAGGAGTTGGATATCACATCTCATGCTAAAGGAAGGGTCTCAGGTTTGATAGAAGCAAAGGTTTGTAATGGGAAGGAGTTTGATATCACATCTCATGTTATAGGAAGGATCTGAGGTTTGGTATTAGAAGCATTGAGATATCACATCTCATGCTATAGGAAGGGTCTCAGGATTGGAATGGGAAGGAGTTGGATATCACATATCACGCTAAAGGAAGGGTCTCAGGTTTGGTATAAGCATTGAGATATCCCATCTCATGGTATAGGAAGGGTCTCAGGATTGGAATGGGAAGGAGTTGGATATCCCTTCTCATGCTATAGGAAGAGTCTCAGGTTGGAATGGGAAGGAGTTGGATATCATATCTCGTTATAGGAAGGGTCTCAGGATTGGAATGGGAAGGATTTGGATATCACATCTCTTGCTATAGGAAGGGTCTCAGGCTTTTTATTAGAAACATTGAGATATCACATCTCATGCTATAGGAAGGGTTTCAGGATTGGAATGGGAAGGATTTGGATATTACATCTCATGCTAAAGGAAGGGTCTCAGGTTTGGAAGGGGAAGGATTTGTATATCACATCTCTTGCTATAGGAAGGGTCTCAGGTTTTTTATTAGAAACATTGAGATATCACATCTCATGCTATAGGAAGGGTTTCAGGATTGGAATGGGAAGGATTTGGATATCACATCTCATGCTAAAGGAAGGGTCTCAGGTTTGGAAGGGGAAGGATTTGGATATCATATCTCATGTTATAGGACGGGTCCCACGTTTGTTATTAGAAGCATTGAGATATCACATCCCATGCTATAGGAAGAGTCTCAGGATTGGAATGGGAAGGAGTTGGATATCACGTCTCATGATATAGGAAGGGTCTCAGGATTGGAATGGGAAGGAGTTGGATATCACATCTCATGCTAAAGGAAGGGTCTCAGGTTTGATAGAAGCATTGATATATCACATCTCATGCTATAGGAAGGAACTCAGGATTGGAATGGGAAGGAGTTGGATATCACATCTCCTGCCATAGGAAGGGTCTCAGGTTTGGAAGGGGAAGGATTTGGATCTCACATCTCATGTTTTAGGACGGGTCTCAGGTTTGGTATTAGAAGCATTGAGATATCAAATCTCATGGTATAGGAAGAGTCTCAGGATTGGAATGGGAAGGAGTTGGATATCACATCTCAAGCTATCTCAGGATTGGAATGGGAAGGAGTTTGATATCACATCTCAAGCTATAGGAAGGGTCTCAGGATTGGAATGAAAAGGATTTGGATATCACATCTCATGTTATAGGATGGTTCTCATGTTTGGTTTTAGAAGCATTGAGATAGCACATCTCATGCTATCGGAAGGGTCTCAGGTTTGGAAAGGGAAGGATTTGGATTTCACATGCTATAGGATGGTTCTCAGGTTTGGTTTTAGAAGCATTGAGAAATCACATCTCATGCTATAGGAAGGGTCTCAGGATTGGAATGAAAAGGATTTGGATATCACATCTCATGTTATAGGACCGGTCTCAGGTTTGGTATTAGAAGCATTGAGATATCAAGTCTCATGGTATAGGAAGGGTCTCAGGATTGGATTGGATATCACATCTCAAGCTATCTCAGGATTGGAAAGGGAAGGATTTGGATTTCACATCTCATGTTATAGGATGGTTCTCATGTTTGGTTTTAGAAGCATTGAGATAGCACATCTCATGCTATCGGAAGGGTCTCAGGTTTGGAAAGGGAAGGATTTGGATTTCACATGCTATAGGATGGTTCTCAGGTTTGGTTTTAGAAGCATTAAGATATAACATCTCATGCTATAGGAAGGGTCTCAGGTTTGGAATGGGAAGGAGTTGGATATCACATCTCATGCTAAAGGAAAGGTCTCAGGTTTGGAAGGGAAAGGATTTGTATCTCACATCTCATGTTTTAAGAAGAGTCTCAGGTTTGGTATTGAAAGCATTGAGATATCACATCTCATGGTATAGGAAGGGTCTCAGGATTGGAATGGGAAGGAGTTTGATATCACATCTCAAGCTATAGGAAGGGCCTCAGGTTTGGAAAAGGAATGATTTGGATTTCACATCTCATGTTATAGGATGGTTCTCATGCTTGGTTTTAGAAGCATTGATATATCACATCTCATGCTATAGGAAGAGTCTCAGGATTGGAATGGGAAGGAGTTGGATATCACGTCATGCTATAGGAAGGGTCTCAGGATTGGAATGGTAAGGAGTTGGATATCACATCTCATGCTAATGGAAGGGTCTCAGGTTTGATAGAAGCAAAGGTTTGTAATGGGAAGGAGTTTGATATCACATCTCATGTTATAGGAAGGATCTGAGGTTTGGTATTAGAAGCATTGAGATATCACATCTCATGCTATAGGAAGGGTCTCAGGATTGGAATGGGAAGGAGTTGGATATCACATATCATGCTAAAGGAAGGGTCTCAGGTTTGGTATAAGCATTGAAATATCCCATCTCATGCTATAGGAAGGGTCTCAGGATTGGAATCGGAAGGAGTTGTATATGACATCTCATGCCATAGGAAGGGTCACAGGTTTGGTATAAGCATTGAGATATCACATCTCTGCTATCGGAAGGGTCTCAGGATTGGAATGGGAAGGAGTTGGATATCCCATCTCGTTATAGGAAGGGTCTCAGGTTTGGTATTAGAAGCAGTGAGATATCACATCTCATGCTATAGGAAGGGTCTAAGGTTTGGAAGGGGAAGGATTTGGATATCACATCTCATGTTATAGGACCGGTCTCAGGTTTGGTATTAGAAGCATTGAGATATCACATCTCATGCTATCGGAAGGCTCTCAGGGTTGGAAAGGGAAGGAGTTGGATATCACATTTCATGTTAGAGGTAGGATCTCAGGTTTGGTATTAGAGGCATTGAGATATCACATCTCATGCTATCAGAAGGGTCTCAGGATTGGAATGGGAAGGAGTTGGATATCACATCTCATACTAAAGGGAGCGTCTAAGGTTTGGAAGGGGAAGGATTTGGATATCACATCTCATGTTATAGGAAGGATCTCAGGTTTGGTATTAGAAGCATTGAGATATCACATCTCATGCTATCGGAAGGGTCTCAGGTTTGGTATAAGCATTGAGATATCACATCTCTGCTATCGGAAGGGTCTCAGGATTGGAATGGGAAGGACTTGGATATCACAATTCATGTTATAGGAAGGGTCTCAGGTTTGGTATTAGAAGCATTGAGATATCACATCTCATGCTATAGGAAGGGTCTCAAGAATGGAATGGAAAGGACTTGGATATCACATCTCATGATAAAGGAAGGGTCTAAGGTTTGGAAGGGGAAGGATTTGGATATCACATCTCATGTTATTGGACCGGTCTCAGGTTTGGTATTAGAAGCATTGAGATATCACATCTCATGGTATAGGAAGGGTCTCAGGATTGGAATGGGAAGGAGTTGGATATCCCTTCTCATGCTATAGGAAGGGTCTCAGGTTGGAATGGGAAGGAGTTGGATATCACATCTCGTTATAGGAAGGGTCTCAGGATTGGAATGGGAAGGATATGGATATCACATCTCTTGCTATAGGAAGGGTCTCGGGTTTTTTATTAGAAACATGAGATATCACATCTCATGCTATAGGAAGGGTCTCAGGTAGGAATGGGAAGGAGTTGGATATCACATCTCGTTATAGGAAGGGTCTCAGGATTGGAATGGGAAGGATTTGGATATCACATCTCATGCTAAAGGGAGGGTCTCAGGTTTGGAAGGGGAAGGATTTGGATATCATATCTCATGTTATAGGACGGGTCCCAGGTTTGGTATTAGAAGCATTGAGATATCACCTCTCATGGTATAGGAAGGGTCTCAGGATTGGAATGGGAAGGAGTTGGATATCACATCTCATCCAATAGGAAGGGTCTCAGGTTTGGAATGGGAAGGAATTGGATATCACATCTCATGTTATAGGAAGGATCTCAGGATTGGAATGGGAAGGATTTGGATATCACATCTCTTGCTTTAGGAAAGGTCTCAGGTTTTTTATTAGAAGCGTTGAGATATCACATCTCATGGTATAGGAAGGGTCTCAGGATTGGAATGGGAAGGAGTTGGATATCCCTTCTCATGCTATAGGAAGGGTCTCAGGTTGGAATGGGAAGGAGTTGGATATCACATCTCGTTATAGGAAGGGTCTCAGGATTGGAATGGGAAGGATTTGGATATCACATCTCTTGCTATAGGAAGGGTCTCAGGTTTTTTATTAGAAACATTGAGATATCACATCTCATGCATGGAAGGGTTTCAGGATTGGAATGGGAAGGATTTGGATATCACATCTCATGGTAAAGGAAGGGTCTCAGGTTTGGAAGGGGAAGGATTTGGATATCATATCTCATGTTATAGTACGGGTCCCAGGTTTGGTATTAGAAGCATTGAGATATCACATCTCATGCTATAGGAAGAGTCTCAGGATTGGAATGGGAAGGAGTTGGATATCACGTCTCATGTTATAGGAAGGGTCTCAGGATTGGAATGGGAAGGAGTTGGATATCACATCTCATGCTAAAGGAAGGGTCTCAGGTTTGATAGAAGCATTGAGATATCACATCTCATGCTATAGGAAGGAACTCAGGATTGGAATGGGAAGGAGTTGGATATCACATCTCATGCCATAGGAAGGGTCATCAAGTTTGGTATAAGCATTGAGATATCACACCTCTGCTATCGGAAGGGTCTCAGGATAGGATGGGAAGGACTTAGATATCACATCTCATACTATTGGGAGGGTCTCAGTTTTGATATTAGAAGCATTGAGATATCACATCTCATGCTATTGGAAGGGTCTCAGGATTGGAACGGGATGGAGTTGGATATCACATCTCAAGCTATCTCAGGATTGGAATGGGAAGGAGTTTGATATCACATCTCAAGCTATAGGAAGGGTCTCAGGTTTGGAAGGGGAAGGATTTGGATCTCACATCTCATGTTTTAGGACGGGTCTCAGGTTTGGTACTAGAAGCATTCAGATATCACATCTCATGTTATAGGAAGGATCTCAGGATTGGAATGGGAAGGATTTGGATATCACATCTCTTGCTATAGGAAGGGCCTCAGGTTTGGAAAGGGAATGATTTGGACTTCACATCTCATGTTATAGGATGGTTCTCAGGCTTGGTTTTAGAAGCATTGAGATATCACATCTCATGCTATAGGAAGAGTCTCAGGATTGGAATGGGAAGGAGTTGGATATCACGTCATGCTATAGGAAGGGTCTCAGGATTGGAATGGTAAGGAGTTGGATATCACATCTCATGCTAAAGGAAGGGTCTCAGGTTTGATAGAAGCAAAGGTTTGTAATGGGAAGGAGTTTGATATCACATCTCATGTTATAGCAAAGGATCTGAGGTTTGGTATTAGAAGCATTGAGATATCACATCTCATGCTATAGGAAGGGTCTCAGGATTGGAATGGGAAGGAGTTGGATATCACATATCACGCTAAAGGAAGGGTCTCAGGTTTGGTATAAGCATTGAGATATCCCATCTCATGGTATAGGAAGGGTCTCAGGATTGGAATGGGAAGGAGTTGGATATCCCTTCTCATGCTATAGGAAGGGTCTCAGGTTGGAATGGGAAGGAGTTGGATATCATATCTCGTTATAGGAAGGGTCTCAGGATTGGAATGGGAAGGATTTGGATATCACATCTCTTGCTATAGGAAGGGTCTCAGGCTTTTTATTAGAAACATTGAGATATCACATCTCATGCTATAGGAAGGGTTTCAGGATTGGAATGGGAAGGATTTGGATATCACATCTCATGCTAAAGGAAGGGTCTCAGGTTTGGAAGGGGAATGATTTGTATATCACATCTCTTGCTATAGGAAGGGTCTCAGGTGTTTTATTAGAAACATTGAGATATCACATCTCATGCTATAGGAAGGGTTTCAGGATTGGAATGGGAAGGATTTGGATATCACATCTCATACTAAAGGAAGGGTCTCAGGTTTGGAAGGGGAAGGATTTGTATATCACATCTCTTGCTATAGGAAGGGTCTCAGGTTTTTTATTAGAAACATTGAGATATCACATCTCATGCTATAGGAAGGGTTTCAGGATTGGAATGGGAAGGAGTTGGATATCACATCTCATGCTAAAGGAAAGGTCTCAGGTTTGGAAGGGGAAGGATTTGGTACTCACATCTCATGTTTTAGGACGGGTCTCAGGTTTGGTCTCAGCATTGAGATATCACATCTCATGGTATAATAAGGGTCTCAGGATTGGAATGGGACGGAGTTGGATATCACATCTCAAGCTATCTCAGGATTGGAATGGGAAGGAGTTTGATATCGCATCTCAAGCTATAGGAAGGGTCTCAGGTTTGGGAAGGGAAGGATTTGGAATTCACATCTCATGTTATAGGATGGTTCTCATGTTTGGTTTTAGAAGCATTGAGATATCACATCTCATGCTATCGGAAGGGTCTCAGGCTTGGAATGGGAAGGCGTTGGATATCACATCTCATGCTAAAGGAAAGGTCTCAGGTTTGGAAGGGGAAGGATTTGGTACTCACATCTCATGTTTTAGGACGGGTCTCAGGTTTGGTCTCAGCATTGAGATATCACATTTCATGGTATAATAAGGGTCTCAGGATTGGAATGGGACGGAGTTGGATATCACATCTCAAGCTATCTCAGGATTGGAATGGGAAGGAGTTTGATATCACGTCTCAAGCTATAGGAAGGGTCTCAGGTTTGGGAAGGGAAGGATTTGGAATTCACATCTCATGTTATAGGATGGTTCTCATGTTTGGTTTTAGAAGCATTGAGATATCACATCTCATGCTATCGGAAGGGTCTCAGGCTTGGAATGGGAAGGAGTTGGATATCACATCTCATGTTATAGGAAGGATCTCAGGTTTGGTATTAGAAGCATTGAGATTTCACATCTCATGCTATAGGAAGGGTCTCAGGATTGGAATGTGAAGGATTTGGATATCACATCTCATGCTAAAGGAAGGGTCTCAGGTTTGGTAGAAGCATAGATATATCACATCTTATGCTATAGGAAGGGTCTCAGGATTGGAATGGGAAGGAGTTGGATATCACATCTCATGCCATAGGAAGGGTCTCAGGTTTGGTATAAGCATTGAGATATCACATCTCTGCTATCAGAAGGGTCTCAGGATTGGATTGGGAAGGAGTTGGATATCCCTTCTCATGCTATAGGAAGGTTCTCAGGTTGGAATGGGAAGGAGTTGGATATCACATCTCATGTTATAGGAAGGGTCTCAAGATTGGAATGGGAAGGATTTGGATATCACATCTCTTGCTATAGGAAGGGTCTCGGGTTTTTTATTAGAAACATTGAGATATCACATCTCATGCTATAGGAAGGGTTTCAAGATTGGAATGGGAAGGATTTGGATATCACATCTCATGCTAAAGGAAGGGTCTCAGGTTTGGAAGGGGAAGGATTTGGATATCATATCTCATGTTATAGGACGGGTCCCAGGTTTGGTATTAGAAGCATTGAGATATCACATCTCATGGTATAGGAAGGGTCTCAGGATAGGAATGGGAAGGAGTTGGATATCACATCTCATCCAATAGGAAGGGTCTCAGGTTTGGAATGGGAAGGAATTGGATATCACATCTCATGTTATAGGAAGGATCTCAGGATTGGAATGGTAAGGATTTGGATATCACATCTCATGCTAAAGGAAGGGTCTCAGGTTTGGAAGGGGAAGGATTTGGGTATCATATCTCATGTTATAGGACGGGTCCCAGGTTTGCTATTAGAAGCATTGAGATACCACATATGGTATAGGAAGGGTCTCAGGATTGGAATGGGAAGGAGTTGGATATCACATCTCATCCAATAGGAAGGGTCTCAGGTTTTTTATTAGAAGCATTGAGATATCACATCTCATGGTATAGGAAGGGTCTCAGGATTGGAATGGGAAGGAGTTGGATATCCCTTCTCATGCTATAGGAAGGGTCTCAGGTTGGAATGGGAAGGAGTTGGATATCACATCTCGTTATAGGAAGGGTCTCAGGATTGGAATGGGAAGGATATGGATATCACATCTCTTGCTATAGGAAGGGTCTCGGGTTTTTTATTAGAAACATGAGATATCACATCTCATGCTATAGGAAGGGTCTCAGGTTGGAATGGGAAGGAGTTGGATATCACATCTCGTTATAGGAAGGGTCTCAGGATTGGAATGGGAAGGATTTGGATATCACATCTCATGCTAAAGGAAGGGTCTCAGGTTTGGAAGGGGAAGGATTTGGATGTCATATCTCATGTTATAGGACGGGTCCCAGGTTTGGTATTAGAAGCATTGAGATATCACCTCTCATGGTATAGGAAGGGTCTCAGGATTGGAATGGGAAGGAGTTGGATATCACATCTCATCCAATAGGAAGGGTCTCAGGTTTGGAATGGGAAGGAATTGGATATCACATCTCATGTTATAGGAAGGATCTCAGGATTGGAATGGGAAGGATTTGGATATCACATCTCTTGCTTTAGGAAAGGTCTCAGGTTTTTTATTAGAAGCGTTGAGATATCACATCTCATGGTATAGGAAGGGTCTCAGGATTGGAATGGGAAGGAGTTGGATATCCCTTCTCATGCTATAGGAAGGGTCTCAGGTTGGAATGGGAAGGAGTTGGATATCACATCTCGTTATAGGAAGGGTCTCAGGATTGGAATGGGAAGGATTTGGATATCACATCTCTTGCTATAGGAAGGGTCTCAGGTTTTTTATTAGAAACATTGAGATATCACATCTCATGCATGGAAGGGTTTCAGGATTGGAATGGGAAGGATTTGGATATCACATCTCATGGTAAAGGAAGGGTCTCAGGTTTGGAAGGGGAAGGATTTGGATATCATATCTCATGTTATAGTACGGGTCCCAGGTTTGGTATTAGAAGCATTGAGCTATCACATCTCATGCCATAGGAAGAGTCTCAGGATTGGAATGGGAAGGAGTTGGATATCACGTCTCATGTTATAGGAAGGGTCTCAGGATTGGAATGGGAAGGAGTTGGATATCACATCTCATGCTAAAGGAAGGGTCTCAGGTTTGATAGAAGCATTGAGATATCACATCTCATGCTATAGGAAGGAACTCAGGATTGGAATGGGAAGGAGTTGGATATCACATCTCATGCCATAGGAAGGGTCATCAGGTTTGGTATAAGCATTGAGATATCACATCTCTGCTATCGGAAGGGTCTCAGGATAGGATGGGAAGGACTTAGATATCACATCTCATACTATTGGGAGGGTCTCAATTTTGATATTAGAAGCATTGAGATATCACATCTCATGCTATCGGAAGGGTCTCAGGATTGGAACGGGATGGAGTTGGATATCACATCTCAAGCTATCTCAGGATTGGAATGGGAAGGAGTTTGATATCACATCTCAAGCTATAGGAAGGGTCTCAGGTTTGGAAGGGGAAGGATTTGGATCTCATATCTCATGTTATAGGAAGGATCTCACGATTGGAATGGGAAGGATTTGGATATCACATCTCTTGCTATAGGAAGGGCCTCAGGTTTGGAAAGGGAATGATTTGGACTTCACATCTCATGTTATAGGATGGTTCTCAGGCTTGGTTTTAGAAGCATTGAGATATCACATCTCATGCTATAGGAAGAGTTTCAGGATTGGAATGGGAAGGAGTTGGATATCACGTCATGCTATAGGAAGGGTCTCAGGATTGGAATGGTAAGGAGTTGGATATCACATCTCATGCTAAAGGAAGGGTCTCAGGTTTGATAGAAGCAAAGGTTTGTAATGGGAAGGAGTTTGATATCACATCTCATGTTATAGGAAGGATCTGAGGTTTGGTATTAGAAGCATTGAGATATCACATCTCATGCTATAGGAAGGGTCTCAGGATTGGAATGGGAAGGAGTTGGATATCACATATCACGCTAAAGGAAGGGTCTCAGGTTTGGTATAAGCATTGAGATATCCCATCTCATGGTATAGGAAGGGTCTCAGGATTGGAATGGGAAGGAGTTGGATATCCCTTCTCATGCTATAGGAAGGGTCTCAGGTTGGAATGGGAAGGAGTTGGATATCATATCTCGTTATAGGAAGGGTCTCAGGATTGGAATGGGAAGGATTTGGATATCACATCTCTTGCTATAGGAAGGGTCTCAGGCTTTTTATTAGAAACATTGAGATATCACATCTCATGCTATAGGAAGGGTTTCAGGATTGGAATGGGAAGGATTTGGATATCACATCTCATGCTAAAGGAAGGGTCTCAGGTTTGGAAGGGGAAGGATTTGTATATCACATCTCTTGCTATAGGAAGGGTCTCAGGTTTTTTATTAGAAACATTGAGATATCACATCTCATGCTATAGGAAGGGTTTCAGGATTGGAATGGGAAGGATTTGGATATCACATCTCATACTAAAGGAAGGGTCTCAGGTTTGGAAGGGGAAGGATTTGTATATCACATCTCTTGCTATAGGAAGGGTCTCAGGTTTTTTATTAGAAACATTGAGATATCACATCTCATGCTATAGGAAGGGTTTCAGGATTGGAATGGGAAGGAGTTGGATATCACATCTCATGCTATAGGGAGGTTCTCAAGTTTGATATTAGAAGCATTGAGATATCACATATGCTATTGGAAGGGTCTCAGTATTGGAATTGGAAGGAGTTGGATATCACATCTTATGCTATAGGGAGGTTCTCAGGTTTGATATTAGAAGGTTTGAGATATCACATCTCATGCTATCGGAAGGGTTTCAGGATTGGAATGGGAAGGCGTTGGATATCACATCTCATGCTAAAGGAAAGGTCTCAGGTTTGGAAGGGGAAGGATTTGGTACTCACATCTCATGTTTTAGGACGGGTCTCAGGTTTGGTCTCAGCATTGAGATATCACATCTCATGGTATAATAAGGGTCTCAGGATTGGAATGGGACGGAGTTGGATATCACATCTCAAGCTATCTCAGGATTGGAATGGGAAGGAGTTTGATATCACATCTCAAGCTATAGGAAGGGTCTCAGGTTTGGGAAGGGAAGGATTTGGATTTCACATCTCATGTTATAGGATGGTTCTCATGTTTGGTTTTAGAAGCATTGAGATATCACATCTCATGCTATCGGAAGGGTCTCAGGCTTGGAATGGGAAGGAGTTGGATATCACATCTCATGTTATAGGAAGGATCTCAGGTTTGGTATTAGAAGCATTGAGATATCACATCTCATGCTATAGGAAGGGTCTCAGGATTGGAATGTGAAGGATTTGGATATCACATCTCATGCTAAAGGAAGGGTCTCAGGTTTGGTAGAAGCATAGATATATCACATCCTATGCTATAGGAAGGGTCTCAGGATTGGAATGGGAAGGAGTTGGATATCACATCTCATGCCATAGGAAGGGTCTCAGGTTTGGTATAAGCATTGCGATATCACATCTCTGCTATCAGAAGGGTCTCAGGATTGGATTGGGAAGGAGTTGGATATCCCTTCTCATGCTATAGGAAGGGTCTCAAGATTGGAATGGGAAGGATTTGGATATCACATCTCTTGCTATAGGAAGGGTCTCGGGTTTTTTATTAGAAACATTGAGATATCACATCTCATGCTATAGGAAGGGTTTCAAGATTGGAATGGGAAGGATTTGGATATCACATCTCATGCTAAAGGAAGGGTCTCAGGTTTGGAAGGGGAAGGATTTGGATATCATATCTCATGTTATAGGACGGGTCCCAGGTTTGGTATTAGAAGCATTGAGATATCACATCTCATGGTATAGGAAGGGTCTCAGGATAGGAATGGGAAGGAGTTGGATATCACATCTCATCCAATAGGAAGGGTCTCAGGTTTGGAATGGGAAGGAATTGGATATCACATCTCATGTTATAGGAAGGATCTCAGGATTGGAATGGTACGGATTTGGATATCACATCTCATGCTAAAGGAAGGGTCTCAGGTTTGGAAGGGGAAGGATTTGGGTATCATATCTCATGTTATAGGACGGGTCCCAGGTTTGCTATTAGAAGCATTGAGATATCACATATGGTATAGGAAGGGTCTCAGGATTGGAATGGGAAGGAGTTGGATATCACATCTCATCCAATAGGAAGGGTCTCAGGTTTTTTATTAGAAGCATTGAGATATCACATCTCATGGTATAGGAAGGGTCTCAGGATTGGAATGGGAAGGAGTTGGATATCCCTTCTCATGCTATAGGAAGGGTCTCAGGTTGGAATGGGAAGGAGTTGGATATCACATCTCGTTATAGGAAGGGTCTCAGGATTGGAATGGGAAGGATATGGATATCACATCTCTTGCTATAGGCAGGGTCTCGGGTTTTTATTAGAAACATGAGATATCACATCTCATGCTATAGGAAGGGTCTCAGGTTGGAATGGGAAGGAGTTGGATATCACATCTCGTTATAGGAAGGGTCTCAGGATTGGAATGGGAAGGATTTGGATATCACATCTCATGCTAAAGGAAGGGTCTCAGGTTTGGAAGGGGAAGGATTTGGATATCATATCTCATGTTATAGGACGGGTCCCAGGTTTGGTATTAGAAGCATTGAGATATCACCTCTCATGGTATAGGAAGGGTCTCAGGATTGGAATGGGAAGGAGTTGGATATCACATCTCATCCAATAGGAAGGGTCTCAGGTTTGGAATGGGAAGGAATTGGATATCACATCTCATGTTATAGGAAGGATCTCAGGATTGGAATGGGAAGGATTTGGATATCACATCTCTTGCTATAGGAAAGGTCTCAGGTTTTTTATTAGAAGCGTTGAGATATCACATCTCATGGTATAGGAAGGGTCTCAGGATTGGAATGGGAAGGAGTTGGATATCCCTTCTCATGCTATAGGAAGGGTCTCAGGTTGGAATGGGAAGGAGTTGGATATCACATCTCGTTATAGGAAGGGTCTCAGGATTGGAATGGGAAGGATTTGGATATCACATCTCTTGCTATAGGAATGGTCTCAGGTTTTTTATTAGAAACATTGAGATATCACATCTCATGCTATAGGAAGGGTTTCAGGATTGGAATGGGAAGGATTTGGATATCACATCTCATGGTAAAGGAAGGGTCTCAGGTTTGGAAGGGGAAGGATTTGGATATCATATCTCATGTTATAGTACGGGTCCCAGGTTTGGTATTAGAAGCATTGAGATATCACATCTCATGCTATAGGAAGAGTCTCAGGATTGGAATGGGAAGGAGTTGGATATCACGTCTCATGTTATAGGAAGGGTCTCAGGATTGGAATGGGAAGGAGTTGGATATCACATCTCATGCTAAAGGAAGGGTCTCAGGTTTGATAGAAGCATTGAGATATCACATCTCATGCTATAGGAAGGAACTCAGGATTGGAATGGGAAGGAGTTGGATATCACATCTCATGCCATAGGAAGGGTCATCAGGTTTGGTATAAGCATTGAGATATCACATCTCTGCTATCGGAAGGGTCTCAGGATAGGAATGGGAAGGACTTAGATATCACATCTCACACTATAGGGAGGGTCTCAGTTTTGATATTAGAAGCATTGAGATATCACATTTCATGCTATCGGAAGGGTCTCAGGATTGGAACGGGATGGAGTTGGATATCACATCTCAAGCTATCTCAGGATTGGAATGGGAAGGAGTTTGATATCACATCTCAAGCTATAGGAAGGGTCTCAGGTTTGGAAGGGGAAGGATTTGGATCTCACATCTCATGTTTTAGGACGGGTCTCAGGTTTGGTACTAGAAGCATTCAGATATCACATCTCATGTTATAGGAAGGATCTCAGGATTGGAATGGGAAGGATTTGGATATCACATCTCTTGCTATAGGAAGGGCCTCAGGTTTGGAAAGGGAATGATTTGGACTTCACATCTCATGTTATAGGATGGTTCTCAGGCTTGGTTTTAGAAGCATTGAGATATCACATCTCATGCTATAGGAAGAGTCTCAGGATTGGAATGGGAAGGAGTTGGATATCACGTCATGCTATAGGAAGGGTCTCAGGATTGGAATGGTAAGGAGTTGGATATCACATCTCATGCTAAAGGAAGGGTCTCAGGTTTGATAGAAGCAAAGGTTTGTAATGGGAAGGAGTTTGATATCACATCTCATGTTATAGGAAGGATCTGAGGTTTGGTATTAGAAGCATTGAGATATCACATCTCATGCTATAGGAAGGGTCTCAGGATTGGAATGGGAAGGAGTTGGATATCACATATCACGCTAAAGGAAGGGTCTCAGGTTTGGTATAAGCATTGAGATATCCCATCTCATGGTATAGGAAGGGTCTCAGGATTGGAATGGGAAGGAGTTGGATATCCCTTCTCATGCTATAGGAAGAGTCTCAGGTTGGAATGGGAAGGAGTTGGATATCATATCTCGTTATAGGAAGGGTCTCAGGATTGGAATGGGAAGGATTTGGATATCACATCTCTTGCTATAGGAAGGGTCTCAGGCTTTTTATTAGAAACATTGAGATATCACATCTCATGCTATAGGAAGGGTTTCAGGATTGGAATGGGAAGGATTTGGATATTACATCTCATGCTAAAGGAAGGGTCTCAGGTTTGGAAGGGGAAGGATTTGTATATCACATCTCTTGCTATAGGAAGGGTCTCAGGTTTTTTATTAGAAACATTGAGATATCACATCTCATGCTATAGGAAGGGTTTCAGGATTGGAATGGGAAGGATTTGGATATCACATCTCATGCTAAAGGAAGGGTCTCAGGTTTGGAAGGGGAAGGATTTGGATATCATATCTCATGTTATAGGACGGGTCCCACGTTTGTTATTAGAAGCATTGAGATATCACATCCCATGCTATAGGAAGAGTCTCAGGATTGGAATGGGAAGGAGTTGGATATCACGTCTCATGATATAGGAAGGGTCTCAGGATTGGAATGGGAAGGAGTTGGATATCACATCTCATGCTAAAGGAAGGGTCTCAGGTTTGATAGAAGCATTGATATATCACATCTCATGCTATAGGAAGGAACTCAGGATTGGAATGGGAAGGAGTTGGATATCACATCTCCTGCCATAGGAAGGGTCTCAGGTTTGGAAGGGGAAGGATTTGGATCTCACATCTCATGTTTTAGGACGGGTCTCAGGTTTGGTATTAGAAGCATTGAGATATCAAATCTCATGGTATAGGAAGAGTCTCAGGATTGGAATGGGAAGGAGTTGGATATCACATCTCAAGCTATCTCAGGATTGGAATGGGAAGGAGTTTGATATCACATCTCAAGCTATAGGAAGGGTCTCAGGATTGGAATGAAAAGGATTTGGATATCACATCTCATGTTATAGGATGGTTCTCATGTTTGGTTTTAGAAGCATTGAGATAGCACATCTCATGCTATCGGAAGGGTCTCAGGTTTGGAAAGGGAAGGATTTGGATTTCACATGCTATAGGATGGTTCTCAGGTTTGGTTTTAGAAGCATTGAGAAATCACATCTCATGCTATAGGAAGGGTCTCAGGATTGGAATGAAAAGGATTTGGATATCACATCTCATGTTATAGGACCGGTCTCAGGTTTGGTATTAGAAGCATTGAGATATCAAGTCTCATGGTATAGAAGGGTCTCAGGATTGGATTGGATATTCCATCTCAAGCTATCTCAGGATTGGAAAGGGAAGGATTTGGATTTCACATCTCATGTTATAGGATGGTTCTCATGTTTGGTTTTAGAAGCATTGAGATAGCACATCTCATGCTATCGGAAGGGTCTCAGGTTTGGAAAGGGAAGGATTTGGATTTCACATGCTATAGGATGGTTCTCAGGTTTGGTTTTAGAAGCATTAAGATATAACATCTCATGCTATAGGAAGGGTCTCAGGTTTGGAATGGGAAGGAGTTGGATATCACATCTCATGCTAAAGGAAAGGTCTCAGGTTTGGAAGGGAAAGGATTTGTATCTCACATCTCATGTTTTAAGAAGAGTCTCAGGTTTGGTATTGAAAGCATTGAGATATCACATCTCATGGTATAGGAAGGGTCTCAGGATTGGAATGGGAAGGAGTTTGATATCACATCTCAAGCTATAGGAAGGGCCTCAGGTTTGGAAAAGGAATGATTTGGATTTCACATCTCATGTTATAGGATGGTTCTCATGCTTGGTTTTAGAAGCATTGATATATCACATCTCATGCTATAGGAAGAGTCTCAGGATTGGAATGGGAAGGAGTTGGATATCACGTCATGCTATAGGAAGGGTCTCAGGATTGGAATGGTAAGGAGTTGGATATCACATCTCATGCTAATGGAAGGGTCTCAGGTTTGATAGAAGCAAAGGTTTGTAATGGGAAGGAGTTTGATATCACATCTCATGTTATAGGAAGGATCTGAGGTTTGGTATTAGAAGCATTGAGATATCACATCTCATGCTATAGGAAGGGTCTCAGGATTGGAATGGGAAGGAGTTGGATATCACATATCATGCTAAAGGAAGGGTCTCAGGTTTGGTATAAGCATTGAGATATCCCATCTCATGCTATAGGAAGGGTCTCAGGATTGGAATCGGAAGGAGTTGTATATGACATCTCATGCCATAGGAAGGGTCACAGGTTTGGTATAAGCATTGAGATATCACATCTCTGCTATCGGAAGGGTCTCAGGATTGGAATGGGAAGGAGTTGGATATCCCATCTCGTTATAGGAAGGGTCTCAGGTTTGGTATTAGAAGCAGTGAGATATCACATCTCATGCTATAGGAAGGGTCTAAGGTTTGGAAGGGGAAGGATTTGGATATCACATCTCATGTTATAGGACCGGTCTCAGGTTTGGTATTAGAAGCATTGAGATATCACATCTCATGCTATCGGAAGGCTCTCAGGGTTGGAAAGGGAAGGAGTTGGATATCACATTTCATGTTAGAGGTAGGATCTCAGGTTTGGTATTAGAGGCATTGAGATATCACATCTCATGCTATCAGAAGGGTCTCAGGATTGGAATGGGAAGGAGTTGGATATCACATCTCATACTAAAGGGAGCGTCTAAGGTTTGGAAGGGGAAGGATTTGGATATCACATCTCATGTTATAGGAAGGATCTCAGGTTTGGTATTAGAAGCATTGAGATATCACATCTCATGCTATCGGAA
This sequence comes from Ambystoma mexicanum, assembly GCF_040938575.1. NCBI lineage: Eukaryota > Metazoa > Chordata > Amphibia > Caudata > Ambystomatidae > Ambystoma > Ambystoma mexicanum. The sequence continues at coordinate 1,048,075 of NW_027182477.1, forward strand.
GGGTCTCAGGTTTGGTATAAGCATTGAGATATCACATCTCTGCTATCGGAAGGGTCTCAGGATTGGAATGGGAAGGACTTGGATATCACAATTCATGTTATAGGAAGGGTCTCAGGTTTGGTATTAGAAGCATTGAGATATCACATCTCATGCTATAGGAAGGGTCTCAAGAATGGAATGGAAAGGACTTGGATATCACATCTCATGATAAAGGAAGGGTCTAAGGTTTGGAAGGGGAAGGATTTGGATATCACATCTCATGTTATTGGACCGGTCTCAGGTTTGGTATTAGAAGCATTGAGATATCAAGTCTCATGGTATAGGACGGGAGTTTGATATCACATCTCATGCCATGGTATGGGTCTCAGGTTTTGTAGAAGCATTGGGATATCACATCTCATGCTATCAGAAGGGTATCAGGATTGGATTTGGAAGGAGTTGGATATCCCATCTCATGCTATAGGAAGGGTCTCAGGTTGGAATGGGAAGGAGTTGGATATCACATCTCATGTTATAGGAAGGGTCTCAGGATTGTAATGGGAAGGACTTGGATATCACATCTCATGCTGTAGGAAGGCTCTCAGGTTTGGAAAGGGAAGGAGTTGGATATCACATTTCATGTTAGAGGTAGGGTCTTAGGATTGGAATGGGAAGAAGTTTGATATCACATCTCATGCCATGGTATGGGTCTCAGGTTTTGTAGAGGCATTGGGATATCACATCTCATGCTATCGGAAGGGTCTAAGGTTGGAATGGGAAGGAGTTGGATATCACATCTCATGTTATAGGAAGGGTCTCAGGATTGGAATGGGAAGGACTTGGATATCACATCTCATTCTATAGGAAGGCTCTCAGGGTTGGAAGGGGAAGGAGTTCGATATCACATTTCATGTTAGAGGTAGGATCTCAGGTTTGGTATTAGAGGCATTGAGATATCACATCTCATGCTATCAGAAGGGTCTCAGGATTGGAATGGGAAGGAGTTGGATATCATCTCATGCTAAAGGGAGCGTCTAAGATTTGGAAGGGGAAGGATGAGGATATCACATCTCATGTTATAGGAAGGATCTCAGGTTTGGTATTAGAAGCATTGAGATATCACATCTCATGCTATCGGAAGGGTCTCAGGTTTGGTATAAGCATTGAGATATCACATCTCTGCTATCGGAAGGGTCTCAGGATTGGAATGGGAAGGACTTGGATATCACAATTCATGTTATAGGAAGGGTCTCAGGTTTGGTATTAGAAGCATTGAGATATCACATCTCATGCTATAGGAAGGGTCTCAGGATTGGAATGGGAAGGACTTGGATATCACATCTCATGTTATAGGAAGGGTCGCAGGTTTGGTATTAGAAGCATTGAGATATCACATCTCATGCTATAGGAAGGGTCTCAGGAATGGAATGGGAAGGACTTGGATATCATATCTCATGATAAAGGAAGGGTCTAAAGTTTGGAAGGGGAAGGATTTGGATATCACATCTCATGTTATTGGACCGGTCTCAGGTTTGGTATTAGAAGCATTGAGATATCAAGTCTCATGGTGTAGGACGGGAGTTTGATATCACATCTCATGCCATGGTATGGGTCTCAGGTTTTGTAGAAGCATTGGGATATCACATCTCATGCTATCGGAAGGGTATCAGGATTGGATTTGGAAGGAGTTGGATATCCCATCTCATGCTATAGGAAGGGTCTCAGGTTGCAATGGGAAGGAGTTGGATATCACATCTCATGTTATAGGAAGGGTCTCAGGATTGGAATGGGAAGGACTTGGATATCACATCTCATGCTGTAGAAAGCCTCTGAGGTTTGGAATGGGAAGGAGTTGGATATCACATTTCATGTTAGAGGTAGGATCTCAGGTTTGGTGTTAGAGGCATTGAGATATCACATCTCATGCTATCAGAAGGGTATCAGGATTGGAATGGGAAGGATTTGGATATCACATCTCATGCTAAAGAGAGGGTCTCAGGTTTAAAGGGAAAGGATTTGGATATCACATCTCATGTTATAGGAAGGATCTCAGGTTTGGTATTAGAAGCATTGAGATATCACATCTCATACTATAGGAAGGGTCTCAGGATTGGAATGGGAAGGAGTTGGATATCACATCTCGTGCTAAAGAAAGGTTCTCAGTTTTGGTAGAAGCATTGAGATATCACATCTCATGCTATAGGAAGGGTCTCAGGATTGGAATGGGAAGGAGTTGGATATCACATCTCATGCTGTAGGAAGGGTCTCAGGTTTGGTATAAGCATTGAGATATCACATCTCTGCTATCGGAAGGGTCTCCGGATTGGAATGGGAAGGACTTAGATATCACATCTGATGCTATAGGGAGGGTCTCAGTTTTGATATTAGAAGCATTGAGATATCACATCTCATGGTATAGGAAGGGTCTCGGGATTGGAATGGTGAAGGAGTTGGATATCCCTTCTCATGCTATAGGAAGGGTCTCAGGTTGGAATGGGAAGGAGTTGGATATCACATCTCGTTATAGGAAGGGTCTCAGGATTGGAATGGGAAGGAGTTGGATATCACATCTCATGTTATAGGAAGGATCTCAGGTTTGGTATTAGAAGCATTGAGATATCACATCTCATGCTATAGGAAGGGTCTCATGATTGGAATGGGAAGGAGTTGGATATCACATCTCATGCTATAGGAAGGGTCTCAGGTTGGAATGGGAAGGAGTTGGATATCACATCTCGTTATAGGAAGGGTCTCAGGATTGGAATGGGAAGGATTTGGATATCACATCTCTTGCTATAGGAAGGGTCTCAGGTTTTTTATTAGAAACATTGAGATATCACATCTCATGCTATAGGAAGGGTTTCAGGATTGTAATGGGAAGGATTTGGATATCACATCTCATGCTAAAGGAAGGGTCTCAGGTTTGGAAGGGAAAGGATTTGGATATCATATCTCATGTTATAGGACGGGTCCCACGTTTGGTATTAGAAGCATTGAGATATCACATCCCATGCTATAGGAAGAGTCTCAGGATTGGAATGGGAAGGAGTTGGATATCACGTCTCATGATATAGGAAGGGTCTCAGGATTGGAATGGGAAGGAGTTGGATATCACATCTCATGCTAAAGGAAGGGTCTCAGGTTTGATAGAAGCATTGATATATCACATCTCATGCTATAGGAAGGAACTCAGGATTGGAATAGGAAGGAGTTGGATATCACATCTCATGCCATAGGAAGGGTGATCAGGTTTGGTATAAGCATTGAGATATCACATCTCTGCTATCGGAAGGGTCTCAGGATAGGAATGGGATGGAGTTGGATATCACATCTCAAGCTATCTCAGGATTGGAATGGGAAGGTGTTTGATATCACATCTCAAGCCATAGGAAGGGTCTCAGGTTTGGAAGGGGAAGGATTTGGATCTCACATCTCATGTTTTAGGACGGGTCTCAGGTTTGGTATTAGAAGCATTGAGATATCACATCTCATGGTATAGGAAGAGTCTCAGGATTGGAATGGGAAGGAGTTGGATATCACATCTCAAGCTATCTCAGGATTGGAATGGGAAGGTGTTTGATATCACATCTCAAGCCATAGGAAGGGTCTCAGGTTTGGAAGGGGAAGGATTTGGATCTCACATCTCATGTTTTAGGACGGGTCTCAGGTTTGGTATTAGAAGCATTGAGATATCACATCTCATGGTATAGGAAGAGTCTCAGGATTGGAATGGGAAGGAGTTTGATATCACATCTCAAGCTATAGGAAGGGTCTCAGGTTTGGAAAGGGAAGGATTTGGATTTCACATCTCATGTTATAGGATGGTTCTCATGTTGGTTTTAGAAGCATTGAGATATCACATCTCATGCTATAGGAAGGGTCTCAGGATTGGAATGAAAAGGATTTGGATATCACATCTCATGTTATAGGACCGGTCTCAGGTTTGGTATTAGAAGCATTGAGATATCAAGTCTCATGGTATAGGAAGGGTCTCAGGATTGGATTGGATATCACATCTCAAGCTATCTCAGGATTGGAAAGGGAAGGATTTGGATTTCACATCTCATGTTATAGGATGGTTCTCATGTTTGGTTTTAGAAGCATTGAGATAGCACATCTCATGCTAAAGGAAGGGTCTCAGGTTTGATAGAAGCATTGATATATCACATCTCATGCTATAGGAAGGAACTCAGGATTGGAATGGGAAGGAGTTGGATATCACATCTCATGCCATAGGAAGGGTGATCAGGTTTGGTATAAGCATTGAGATATCACATCTCTGCTATCGGAAGGGTCTCAGGATAGGAATGGGATGGAGTTGGATATCACATCTCAAGCTATCTCAGGATTGGAATGGGAAGGAGTTTGATATCACATCTCAAGCCATAGGAAGGGTATCAGGTTTGGAAGGGGAAGGATTTGGATCTCACATCTCATGTTTTAGGACGGGTCTCAGGTTTGGTATTAGAAGCATTGAGATATCACATCTCATGGTATAGGAAGAGTCTCAGGATTGGAATGGTAAGGAGTTGGATATCACATCTCAAGCTATCTCAGGATTGGAATGGGAAGGAGTTTGATATCACATCTCAAGCTATAGGAAGGGTCACAGGTTTGGAAGGGGAACGATTTGGATATCACATCTCATGTTATAGGACCGGTCTCAGGTTTGGTATTAGAAGCATTGAGATATCACATCTCATGCTATCGGAAGGCTCTCAGGGTTGGAAAGGGAAGGAGTTGGATATCACATTTCATGTTAGAGGTAGGATCTCAGGTTTGGTATTAGAGGCATTGAGATATCACATCTCATGCTATCAGAAGGGTCTCAGGATTGGAATGGGAAGGAGTTGGATATCACATCTCATACTAAAGGGAGCGTCTAAGGTTTGGAAGGGGAAGGATTTGGATATCACATCTCATGTTATAGGAAGGATCTCAGGTTTGGTATTAGAAGCATTGAGATATCACATCTCATGCTATCGGAAGGGTCTCAGGTTTGGTATAAGCATTGAGATATCACATCTCTACTATCGGAAGGCCTCAGGATTGGAATGGGAAGGACTTGGATATCACAATTCATGTTATAGGAAGGGTCTCAGGTTTGGTATTAGAAGCATTGAGATATCACATCTCATGCTATAGGAAGGGTCTCAGGAATGGAATGGGAAGGACTTGGATATCACATCTCATGATAAAGGAAGGGTCTAAGGTTTGGAAGGGGAAGGATTTGGATATCACATCTCATGTTATTGGACCGGTCTCAGGTTTGGTATTAGAAGCATTGAGATATCAAGTCTCATGGTATAGGACGGGAGTTTGATATCACATCTCATGCCATGGTATGGGTCTGAGGTTTTGTAGAAGCATTGGGATATCACATCTCATGCTATCGGAAGGGTATCAGGATTGGATTTGGAAGGAGTTGGATATCCCATCTCATGCTATAGGAAGGGTCTCAGGTTGGAATGGGAAGGAGTTGGATATCACATCTCATGTTATAGGAAGGGTCTCAGGATTGTAATCGGAAGGACTTGGATATCACATCTCATGCTGTAGGAAGGCTCTCAGGTTTGGAAAGGGAAGGAGTTGGATATTGTTAAGACGGATTTCTGAACTCTGTCCTGGTGGCGCAGAAGTTCAGAAGGCCAACCTAATTACTTGGAACAGGGTAACCTCTGGACGAGCCAGACCAATCAAGGTAGCGATCGCGGCGGTCAAGACTAGGTCTCAAGAGGGGTGAGGGTGACTGAAAGCCCGCAATGAGCACACAAAGCAAGAGCGCTTACAAACTACTCCAAACAGTTGTTATATCAAAAATATATACACATTTATTTTAAGGCCTTTAAAACAATGACCGTAGCGAGAAAATCACAATATCACAATACTAAGCCAACACATACCATATCAACACAATATATATACAAATACAACAGTCGCTAGCGTTATAAGCACGAAATGTGTAGTCCACCTGAAAGGGAAGGAAAACAGGCAGTGCGATAATGCTTTAGACTCAGTTCGCCTTCAGAGGCACCTAACTAGATGGAAGTCCGAGCCCTGCGAAGAGTGGAGCCTTGTGCTCAAAGTACCTGCCACGCCGGTGCCAACGGGCAAAAGGAGAAGCTCTTCGGAGGAAGTCAGGCAGTTCGGGTTAGTGCACAACAGAAGAAGAACAGGTTCCGCGACTCAAGCGCAGCCTCCACAGCGAGCAGAAGCAGAGCGCGAGTACGGACAAAAGGGTGCTGTTTTTACACAGCGGGGAAAAGCAATGGGATACTGCAGGAGGGCGACCAGATCCTAGCTATACTACTCACCGGTCCCCGAAGCAAGCAGACCCAGGCTTCTCCACATTAGTTTCAGCAGCTGGCAGGTTTAGAAGAGCAGGGAACGCCTCGTAGTCGTGTAGAGCAAAAAGACGTCCCAATCGACGAAACCGGCACAGTTTGTTGCCACAGCAGGACAACGGAGCGGCCGTGTGTATTCGAGCCAAATGTACACTCCTCCCTTCAGACTTGAGAACGCCAAGTGTACGAAGCGTGGGAGAGTGACAAGGACTCGAAATACAACACAACCTGGCGGCGGTTACAGAGCAGGACTCCCTTGTAAGCTGGTCAGTCAACTGGATGGCCCAGAGACACTTCCGAAGGCTTACTTGGCAGGAGATGATGAAGTCGCCGGGAATAGCTGTTCCTGCTATTCCAAAGGTCGAAGCACCAGTACAGGCCTTCTGGTTCGATCAAAGAAGGAAAGGGTTTCACAGGACGACAGCAGTGCAAAGGAGGATTCCTTCAGCGGGTCACCAGCGATTCCTCGGTCCAGCCTCTTGGTTGCAGGATACTTGGCTCCTGTATTCCTTCGTTCGTGAGAACTCAGGAGATCGACATGGTAGTGGTGTTTCCAGCCCCCTCTTATCCACGGTTCCCTTCGCGCCAAAACGGAGGGGAGCCAATGGGAGATACGCTCATCAACACACACACCATACGTGGACCAATCACGGACCACGGTGGTCCCAGGCATTGACACCACCCTAGACTCTCTGGCACCCAGGATGTGTATTGGGACCAGACATCCCAGCCCACACCCTGGAGACACACAAACGACATGTAGAAGCCCGCGAAAGCAACCACGTTTCGCGGGAAAGTACATGCCCAAATAAGGAAGGCCCCGGGTCGCTCGACCTGGGGAAGGTTAAGGGAGAAAGACGGTCAGTGGACAAGACAACGGAGCCTCGTGGTCTGGCCATTTTGGGAGCCAGGCCACCATTTTGGGTTCAGTGCGAAAAACGTGCTCAGAACGCCAAAAGGAGCTCAAAATAAACAAAACGATCGCTGCCACCATTCCAGTCCCTGAATGACTTGCACCGATCAAATACCATCCTAAAAGAGTATCTAGGGCCCGTAGAAGGCTAGAGACCCAAGAGAGCTGTAACTTAGCTTACAGTGCCCTCTTGTGTCATGTTGCACTAAAGCCGCAACACGATAAAAGAAACTACGGGAAACAGCGTTCCCCGGTACTGACTGTCTTAAGGGCATGTCAGTTTCCCCGTAAGAAAGGAGCGAAAGCCCAGAGGAGTGCGGCAGAAGGCTGCACTTCTCTGGCAAAGTCAAGAACAAGGTGAAAAACAACAGCAAAAAGTTTAGGGGTTGCCACATGGAAGGAAAATTACTTACCATTACGAAATCTTTCCTAACACTCGCCCCTCCCAGACTATGGACAGGGGGAACTAATCCACCCCTGGATGAGTCTCTTGTTCAGGTCGGTTAAACATTCTGGACAACCCATCAGCATTGCTATGTTGGACACCTGGACTATGCTCAATAGTGAAGTCGAAGCCTTGTAGACTTATGGACCACCTAAGCAACTTTGGATTCTCCCCCTTCATGTTCATTAGCCACTTTAACGGCTTATGGTCAGTTTGCGCAGTGAAGTGGGTCCCATAGAGGTAGGGCCTCAGCTTCCTTAGGGCCCACACAACAGAGAAACATTCTTTCTCTACCGTGGACCATCTGAGCTCTCTGTCCTTAAGCTGGCGACTAATAAAACCGATAGGGTGTTCCTTACCCTTCTCATCTACTTGTGATAGTACAGCTCCTATCCCAGTGTCAGAGGCGTCCGTCTGCACGATAAAAGGTCTTTGATAATCCGGGGCCCTAAGGACAGGGGCCTGGCACAAGGAGTCTTTTAAGCCATTGAAGGCCTTCTCACACTCGTCGGTCCAAGTTACCTTCTTGGGTTTCTTCGGAGTTGTGAGGGCAGTCAGAGGAGCAGCTATGGTGCCATAGTCTGCCACAAAATTGTGGTAATACCCCGTGAGTCCTAAGAAGGCTCTCACTTGGGTTTGCGTAGTGGGGGTAGGCCAGTCTTGTACTGCTTGTACCTTACTGGATAGAGGCTGTCTCCTCCCTCCACCTACTTCATGTCCAAGGTAAACCACTGAGCCTTGTCCATTTTGGTGAGGGGCCACTCGGACACCCTCAAAAGAACTTTCTGAAGGACTGCTTTTGAACATGTCGGGGAGAGGTTCAGACTCCTCTTCCTCAACGTCTGAAGCCAATAGCAGTGCTGCGATTTCGCCGCTTGGGACGAAAGCCTTCAGCCTATTCACGTGAAACACTTTTGGAGCCTGTCCAGGCCTTCCAAGGTCCACTGAATAGTTAACCTCACCCAGGGGCTCCACCACTGGGCAAGGGCCTGACCATTTGTCCTGTAAAGCTCGAGGCCTTATGAGATTCATGATCAGGACTTGCTGACCAAGTGTAAAGTTGATGAGGGAAGCTTTCTGGTCGTACCAATGTTTCACCAGCGCTTGCCCTGCCTTCAATTTATCACTAGTCAAACCCATCAGAAGTACCATCCGTTTTCTGAGCCCTAGCACATAATCAACTACGTTGGTAGTAACAGGGGGAGTGGGCATCTCCCATCCCTCTTTGACGATGGCTAAGGGTCCCCGTACGGGATGACCGAACAGAAGTTCGAAGGGGCTGAAGCCAACACCCTCCTGTGGTACCTCTCGGTAGGCAAACAGTAAGCATGAAACAAGAAGATCCCATTTTCTTCTCTGAGGCTCCTCCAGAGCCCCAATCATGCTCTTTAACGTCCTGTTGAAACGCCCCCCCAGACCATTGGTCTGGGGGTGGTATGCAGAAGGGAACCTGTAGGTGACCCCACATTCTTTCCACATAGCCTGCCTATACTTCGACATAAAGTTGCTGCCATCATCTGACACAACTTCTTTAGGGAAGCCAAGCCTAGTAAATATGCCGAGTAAAGCTTTTGCAACTGACTTGGCAGTTACAGTTTTCAATGGGATGGCCTCAGGATACCTGGTTGCATGGTCGACCAGCACCAGGATAAACCTATTGCCCGAGGATGTTTGCGGGTCAAGGGGACCAACGATGTCGATCCCTACCCTTTCAAATGGTACCCCCACAACTGGGAGCGGTACCAACGGAGCTTGGATTGTCGCGCCAACCTTACCAGACAACTGGCAGGAGGCACAACTCCTGCAGTGACTTTCTACTTGCACCCCCATCTTGGGCCAGTAGAAGTGCATGGATAACCTTTGCTTGGTCCTCTTCATACCAAGGTGACCAGCAAGGGGAACTTCATGCGCCAACTGCAGGAGGAAGGGCCTAACAGCAAGGGGAACCACCAACCTCCTATGGTCTCCTTCTGTAGACTCTGTGGGCTCACTATACAGGAGTCCACCTTCCCAATAAATCCTATGCTTCCCAGGAGGTTCACCCTCAAGCTGGGAGCAGGCCTGTCTCCTTAGGCCTTCCAGAGATGGGCACTCACGTTGGCCTTTACTGAATTCGTCCCTATCAGGACCTCCTTCAACTAACAAGTCTTTTAGTTCAGGATGATCGTTGGGGTCGACTACTTCAGGCATCGCCACCTCCTCGTCAGGCCCGGGCGATTGACCAACTTCCTCCACCGCAGTGGTAGGCGAGCTCGGGGGAATATTCTCTTTCCCTCGTCGTGACTTGTCGACTCCTTTCGCCTTGGGTTTCCCCTTCGGCTGGGGCGGCGTATTGGACTTGGCCAATGCTGCCCGTGCTTGAGACCGTGTGTAGAGTCTTTCGGCAGTGTCTCCTACGAGCCCTAAAGCTCTGAGATCATTACCCAACAAGACCTTTCCCGGGACGTTTCTCTGAATGCTCACTGGAATCCTGACTGCTGTACCATTTAAAGTAAGATTTACAGGTATTACTGGAAACATACGGAGGGGGCCGTCAGCCAACTTAGTGGGCATCAGAGTAGCTCTGGCAACTTCCTCTGAGTCTACCAAGGTAGAATCCACTACAGTGCGACTGCACCCACTATCCCTAAGAGCTGGAGTATCCACTCCATTGATCAGCACACTGTCTTTAAAGTAGTGCTTGGTATTATCCGGAATCCTAGCATAAGCCTCTGCGACTTTAGGCTCCCAGGAACCCAGGGACACTAAAACTACCTCAGCCTCTATTCCGCTGGGAAATGAATCTGAGGAGAAGGATGCTCCTGTAATCTCTTCTTCCTCGTAGGAGGAGAAGGCCAGATTAGCGGAGTGGACCCCCAAAGGTCTAACCTTACACCGGGGATTCCCCTTCACATGGTCAGTTGCTCCACAAGAAAAACAAGCCCCAGTGGGTCTGTTTACGTAGGGAGGCTTATTGTAACCAGAGTTCTGTTTCGGAGGCTGACCTCCACTACCCTGTGAGTTCTCTTGTGTCTTACCCTTGTTTTTCTTTTTGTGGCCCTTATGGGAAGAAGATTTAGCAGATTCCCCACCCTCCATATCTTTGGACTTTTTCCCTTCCTCCTGCTTACCAGGATGAGTTTTGTCCTTATGGGACATTCGATGTGACACCCATAAGTCTGCTGCAATGGCCAGCTTCTTAGGATCTATCTCCTTCGAATCGGCCAAATGCTGCTTAAGCTCCGGGAAGAAGAAGCAAAAATGTGTTCCAGCATGACAAGATTAATCATGCCTTCGAAGGTAGAAACCTTATAACCTTCGACCCAGCCAGTTAAGTTTTTCAAAGATTCAGCGACATAAGATACCCAAGTACCACCTTCCTTTTTCTTATACTCTCGAAAACGCTTTAAATATTGGGCCGGAGTCTTCCCAAACTTTAAAATGAGAGTTTGCTTTAACATTGCGAAATCAGCTCGCTCAGCCTTCGACATTTCCATAATGGCACTACAGCCAGAATGGGGCAGTCTACTGAGCAACCACGCAATCTTATCAGCATTGTCAACTTCTTGAACCTCGCATGCATACTCAAACGCATTCAGCCAGTCCATAATGTCATTCCTTTCTTCATACACACTGAGCAGATCTTTCGGAAACCGTGGATGAGAGGAAGCCCCAGACCCATGTCCAGGACCCTTGGACCCATTTGCAACCTGAAGCTTGGCCAGTTCCAACTGGTGATCCCTGTCTTTTTGTTTTTCTGCCTGTTCGATTTTTAGTTTGGCTATGCTGAATTCAAGCTCCTGCTGCCTAATCCGCAGCTCTTGCTTCTTGAATTCAAGCATAGCCTCCCCATCAGCACTGGCAGAGGAAACATTAGACATCTCGTCCTCCCTGTCCTCGTGGTCGCGATGGATCAGTGCGGCGGCAGAACCGTCGGTTCTACCAGTGAGAGCAGCCCCACCACCTTCCGCACTGTCCTCAGAAGTTATAGCGTCAAGCTGCGCTTCTTGCCACGCCACGATTCTTTGGATCATTTCCAATTTCGTGCCTTGAGAGGAAACACCTCTCTCTGCACACATCTTCTTCAATGTTTCTGATTTGGAAGCATTTAAAGTTAACAAGGTATTTGTTTCCATACTGTTTGATAGGACTATGGCCTTTTTAAAGTTATACTACAACAATTCACTACGTGTACTGGTTGGAATAACCTGAAATGCCTTAGTTCGAGCGCAACACTGGATACCTTCAGTCGTATCCTACCGCTGTACACCAATTTGTTAAGACGGATTTCTGAACTCTGTCCTGGTGGCGCAGAAGTTCAGAAGGCCAACCTAATTACTTGGAACAGGGTAACCTCTGGACGAGCCAGACCAATCAAGGTAGCGATCGTGGCGGTCAAGACTAGGTCTCAAGAGAGGTGTGGGTGACTGAAAGCCCGCAATGAGCACACAAAGCAAGAGCGCTTACAAACTACTCCAAACAGTTGTTATATCAAAAATATATACACATTTATTTTAAGGCCTTTAAAACAATGACCGTAGCGAGAAAATCACAATATCACAATACTAAGCCAACACATACCATATCAACACAATATATATACAAATACAACAGTCGCTAGCGTTATAAGCACGAAATGTGTAGTCCACCTGAAAGGGAAGGAAAACAGGCAGTGCGATAACGCTTTAGACTCAGTTCGCCTTCAGAGGCACCTAACTAGATGGAAGTCCGAGCCCTGCGAAGAGTGGAGCCTTGTGCTCAAAGTACCTGCCACGCCGGTGCCAACGGGCAAAAGGAGAAGCTCTTCGGAGGAAGTCAGGCAGTTCGGGTTAGTGCACAGCAGAAGAAGAACAGGTTCCGCGACTCAAGCGCAGCATCCACAGCGAGCAGAAGCAGAGCGCGAGTACGGACAAAAGGGTGCTGTTTTTACACAGCGGGGAAAAGCAATGGGATACTGCAGGAGGGCGACCAGATCCTAGCTATACTACTCACCGGTCCCCGAAGCAAGCAGACCCAGGCTTCTCCACGTTAGTTTCAGCAGCTGGCAGGTTTAGAAGAGCAGGGAACGCCTCGTAGTCGTGTAGAGCAAAAAGACGTCCCTATCGACGAAACCGGCACAGTTTGTTGCCGCAGCAGGACAACGGAGCGGCCGTGTGTATTCGAGCCAAATGTACACTCCTCCCTTCAGACTTGGGAACGCCAAGTGTACGAAGCGTGGGAGAGTGACAAGGACTCGAAATACAACACAACCTGGCGGCGGTTACAGAGCAGGACTCCCTTGTAAGCTGGTCAGTCAACTGGATGGCCCAAAGACACTTCCGAAGGCTTACTTGGCAGGAGATGATGAAGTCGCCGGGAATAGCTGTTCCTGCTATTCCAAAGGTCGAAGCACCAGTACAGGCCTTCTGGTTCGATCAAAGGAGGAAAGGGTTTCACAGGACGACAGCAGTGCAAAGGAGGATTCCTTCAGCGGGTCACCAGCGATTCCTCGGTCCAGCCTCTTGGTTGCAGTATACTTGGCTCCTGTATTCCTTCGTTCGTGAGAACTCAGGAGATCGACATGGTAGTGGTGTTTCCAGCCCCCTCTTATCCACGGTTCCCTTCGCGCCAAAACGGAGGGGAGCCAATGGGAGATACGCTCATCAACACACACACCATACGTGGACCAATCACGGACCACGGTGGTCCCAGGCATTCACACCACCCTAGACTCTCTGGCACCCAGGATGTGTGTTGGGACCAGACATCCCAGCCCACACCCTGGAGGCACACAAACGACATGTAGAAGCCCGCGAAAGCAACCACGTTTCGCGGGAAAGTACATGCCCAAATAAGGAAGGCCCCGGGTCGCTCGACCTGGGGAAGGTGAAGGGAGCAAGACGGTCAGTGGACAAGACAAAGGAGCCTCGTGGTCTGGCCATTTTGGGAGCCAGGCCACCATTTTGGGTTCAGTGCGAAAAGTGTGCTCAGAACGCCAAAAGGAGCTCAAAATAAACAAAACGATCGCTGCCACCATTCCAGTCCCTGAATGACTTGCACCGATCAAATACCATCCTAAAAGAGTATCTAGGGCCCGTAGAAGGCTAGAGACCCAAGAGAGCTGTAACTTAGCTTACAGTGCCCTCTTGTGTCATGCTGCACTAAAGCCGCAACACGATAAAAGAAACTACGGGAAACAGCGTTCCCCGGTACTGACTGTCTTAAGGGCATGTCAGTTTCCCCGTAAGAAAGGAGCGAAAGCCCAGAGGAGTGCGGCAGAAGGCTGCACTTCTCTGGCAAAGTCAAGAACAAGGTGAAAAACAACAGCAAAAAGTTTAGGGGTTGCCACATGGAAGGAAAATTACTTACCATTACGAAATCTTTCCTAACAGATATCACATTTCATGTTAGAGGTAGGGTCTTAGGATTGGAATGGGAAGAAGTTTGATATCACATCTCATGCCATGGTATGGGTCTCAGGTTTTGTAGAGGCATTGGGATATCACATCTCATGCTATCGGAAGGGTCTAAGGTTGGAATGGGAAAGAGTTGGATATCACATCTCATGTTATAGGAAGGGTCTCAGGATTGGAATGGGAAGGACTTGGATATCACATCTCATTCTATAGGAAGGCTCTCAGGGTTGGAAGGGGAAGGAGTTCGATATCACATTTCATGTTAGAGGTAGGATCTCAGGTTTGGTATTAGAGGCATTGAGATATCACATCTCATGCTATCAGAAGGGTCTCAGGATTGGAATGGGAAGGAGTTGGATATCATCTCATGCTAAAGGGAGCGTCTAAGGTTTGGAAGGGGAAGGATGAGGATATCACATCTCATGTTATAGGAAGGATCTCAGGTTTGGTATTAGAAGCATTGAGATATCACATCTCATGCTATCGGAAGGGTCTCAGGTTTGGTATAAGCATTGAGATATCACATCTCTGCTATCGGAAGGGTCTCAGGATTGGAATGGGAAGGACTTGGATATCACAATTCATGTTATAGGAAGGGTCTCAGGTTTGGTATTAGAAGCATTGAGATATCACATCTCATGCTATAGGAAGGGTCTCAGGATTGGAATGGGAAGGACTTGGATATCACATCTAATGTTATAGGAAGGGTCGCAGGTTTGGTATTAGAAGCATTGAGATATCACATCTCATGCTATAGGAAGGGTCTCAAAAATGGAATGGGAAGGACTTGGATATCACATCTCATGATAAAGGAAGGGTCTAAAGTTTGGAAGGGGAAGGATTTGGATATCACATCTCATGTTATTGGACCGGTCTCAGGTTTGGTATTAGAAGCATTGAGATATCAAGTCTCATGGTATAGGACGGGAGTTTGATATCACATCTCATGCCATGGTATAGGTCTCAGGTTTTGTAGAAGCATTGGGATATCACATCTCATGCTATCGGAAGGGTATTAGGATTGGATTTGGAAGGAGTTGGATATCCCATCTCATGCTATAGGAAGGGTCTCAGGTTGGAATGGGAAGGAGTTGGATATCACATCTCATGTTATAGGAAGGGTCTCAGGATTGGAATGGGAAGGACTTGGATATCACATCTCATGCTGTAGGAAGGCTCTGAGGTTTGGAATGGGAAGGAGTTGGATATCACATTTCATGTTAGAGGTAGGATCTCAGGTTTGGTGTTAGAGGCATTGAGATATCACATCTCATGCTATCAGAAGGGTATCAGGATTGGAATGGGAAGGATTTGGATATCACATCTCATGCTAAAGAGAGGGTCTCAGGTTTAAAGGGGAAGGATTTGGATATCACATCTCATGTTATAGGAAGGATCTCAGGTTTGGTATTAGAAGCATTGAGATATCACATCTCATACTATAGGAAGGGTCTCAGGATTGGAATGGGAAGGAGTTGGATATCACATCTCGTGCTAAAGGAAGGGTCTCAGTTTTGGTAGAAGCATTGAGATATCACATCTCATGCTATAGGAAGGGTCTCAGGATTGGAATGGGAAGGAGTTGGATATCACATCTCATGCTATAGGAAGGGTCTCAGGTTTGGTATAAGCATTGAGATATCACATCTCTGCTATCGGAAGGGTCTCAGGATTGGAATGGGAAGGACTTAGATATCACATCTGATGCTATAGGGAGGGTCTCAGTTTTGATATTAGAAGCATTGAGATATCACATCTCATGGTATAGGAAGGGTCTCAGGATTGGAATGGGAAGGAGTTGGATATCCCTTCTCATGCTATAAGAAGGGTCTCAGGTTGGAATGGGAAGGAGTTGGATATCACATCTCGTTATAGGAAGGGTCTCAGGATTGGAATGGGAAGGAGTTGGATATCACATCTCATGTTATAGGAAGGATCTCATGTTTGGTATTAGAAGCATTGAGATATCACATCTCATGCTATAGGAAGGGTCTCAGGATTTGAATGGGAAGGAGTTGGATATCACATCTCATGCTATAGGAAGGGTCTCAGGTTGGAATGGGAAGGAGTTGCATATCACATCTCGTTATAGGAAGGGTCTCAGGATTGGAATGGGAAGGATTTGGATATCACATCTCTTGCTATAGGAAGGGTCTCAGGTTTTTTATTAGAAACATTGAGATATCACATCTCATGCTATAGGAAGGGTTTCAGGATTGGAATGGGAAGGATTTGGATATCACATCTCATGCTAAAGGAAGGGTCTCAGGTTTGGAAGGGAAAGGATTTGGATATCATATCTCATGTTATAGGACGGGTCCCACGTTTGGTATTAGAAGCATTGAGATATCACATCCCATGCTATAGGAAGAGTCTCAGGATTGGAATGGGAAGGAGTTGGATATCACGTCTCATGATATAGGAAGGGTCTCAGGATTGGAATGGGAAGGAGTTGGATATCACATCTCATGCTAAAGGAAGGGTCTCAGGTTTGATAGAAGCATTGATATATCACATCTCATGCTATAGGAAGGAACTCAGGATTGGAATTTGAAGGAGTTGGATATCACATCTCATGCCATAGGAAGGGTGATCAGGTTTGGTATAAGCATTGAGATATCACATCTCTGCTATCGGAAGGGTCTCAGGATAGGAATGGGATGGAGTTGGATATCACATCTCAAGCTATCTCAGGATTGGAATGGGAAGGAGTTTGATATCACATCTCAAGCCATAGGAAGGGTCTCAGGTTTGGAAGGGGAAGGATTTGGATCTCACATCTCATGTTTTAGGACGGGTCTCAGGTTTGGTATTAGAAGCATTGAGATGTCACATCTCATGGTATAGGAAGAGTCTCAGGATTGGAATGGGAAGGAGTTGGATATCACATCTCAAGCTATCTCAGGATTGGAATGAGAAGGAGTTTGATATCACATCTCAAGCTATAGGAAGGGTCTCAGGTTTGGAAAGGGAAGGATTTGGATTTCACATCTCATGTTATAGGATGGTTCTCATGTTGGTTTTAGAAGCATTGAGATATCACATCTCATGCTATAGGAAGGGTCTCAGGATTGGAATGAAAAGGATTTGGATATCACATCTCATGTTATAGGACCGGTCTCAGGTTTGGTATTAGAAGCATTGAGATATCAAGTCTCATGGTATAGGAAGGGTCTCAGGATTGGATTGGATATCACATCTCAAGCTATCTCAGGATTGGAAAGGGAAGGATTTGGATTTCACATCTCATGTTATAGGATGGTTCTCATGTTTGGTTTTAGAAGCATTGAGATAGCACATCTCATGCTAAAGGAAGGGTCTCAGGTTTGATAGAAGCATTGATATATCACATCTCATGCTATAGGTAGGAACTCAGGATTGGAATGGGAAGTAGTTGGATATCACATCTCATGCCATAGGAAGGGTGATCAGGTTTGGTATAAGCATTGAGATATCACATCTCTGCATTCGGAAGGGTCTCAGGATAGGAATGGGATGGAGTTGGATATCACATCTCAAGCTATCTCAGGATTGGAATGGGAAGGAGTTTGATATCACATCTCAAGCCATAGGAAGGGTCTCAGGTTTGGAAGGGGAAGGATTTGGATCTCACATCTCATGTTTTAGGACGGGTCTCAGGTTTGGTATTAGAAGCATTGAGATGTCACATCTCATGGTATAGGAAGAGTCTCAGGATTGGAATGGGAAGGAGTTGGATATCACATCTCAAGCTATCTCAGGATTGGAATGAGAAGGAGTTTGATATCACATCTCAAGCTATAGGAAGGGTCTCAGGTTTGGAAAGGGAAGGATTTGGATTTCACATCTCATGTTATAGGATGGTTCTCATGTTGGTTTTAGAAGCATTGAGATATCACATCTCATGCTATAGGAAGGGTCTCAGGATTGGAATGAAAAGGATTTGGATATCACATCTCATGTTATAGGACCGGTCTCAGGTTTGGTATTAGAAGCATTGAGATATCAAGTCTCATGGTATAGGAAGGGTCTCAGGATTGGATTGGATATCACATCTCAAGCTATCTCAGGATTGGAAAGGGAAGGATTTGGATTTCACATCTCATGTTATAGGATGGTTCTCATGTTTGGTTTTAGAAGCATTGAGATAGCACATCTCATGCTATCGGAAGGGTCTCAGGTTTGGAAAGGGAAGGATTTGGATTTCACATGCTATAGGATGGTTCTCAGGTTTGGTATTAGAAGCATTAAGATATAACATCTCATGCTATAGGAAGGGTCTCAGGTTTGGAATGGGAAGGAGTTGGATATCACATCTCATGCTAAAGGAAAGGTCTCAGGTTTGGAAGGGGAAGGATTTGGATCTCACATCTCATGTTTTAGGAAGGGTCTCAGGTTTGGTATTGGAAGCATTGAGATATCACATCTCATGGTATAGGAAGGGTCTCAGGATTGGAATGGGAAGGAGTTTTATATCACATTGAATGGGAAGGAGTTTGATATCACATCTCAAGCTATAGGAAGGGCCTCAGGTTTGGAAAGGGAATGATTTGGATTTCACATCTTATGTTATAGGATGGTTCTCATGCTTGGTTTTAGAAGCATTGAGATATCACATCTCATGCTATAGGAAGAGTCTCAGGATTGGAATGGGAAGGAGTTGGATATCACGTCATGCTATAGGAAGGGTCTCAGGATTGGAATGGTAAGGAGTTGGATATCACATCTCATGCTAAAGGAAGGGTCCCAGGTTTGATAGAAGCAAAGGTTTGTAATGGGAAGGAGTTTGATATCACATCTCATGTTATAGGAAGGATCTGAGGTTTGGTATTAGAAGCATTGAGATATCACATCTCATGGTATAGTAAGGGTCTCAGGATTGGAATGGGAAGCAGTTGGATATCACATATCACGCTAAAGGAAGGGTCTCAGGTTTGGTATAAGCATTGAGATATCCCATCTCATGCTATAGGAAGGGTCTCAGGATTGGAATCGGAAGGAGTTGTATATGACATCTCATGCCATAGGAAGGGTCACAGGTTTGGTATAAGCATTGAGATATCACATCTCTGCTATCGGAAGGGTCTCAGGATTGGAATGGGAAGGAGTTGGATATCCCATCTCGTTATAGGAAGGGTCTCAGGCTTGGTATTAGAAGCAATGAGATATCACATCTCATGCTATAGGAAGGGTCTAAGGCTTGGAAGGGGAAGGATTTGGATATCACATCTCATGTTATAGGACCGGTCTCAGGTTTGGTATTAGAAGCATTGAGATATCACATCTCATGCTATCGGAAGGCTCTCAGGGTTGGAAAGGGAAGGAGTTGGATATCACATTTCATGTTAGAGGTAGGATCTCAGGTTTGGTATTAGGGGCATTGAGATATCACATCTCATGCTATCAGAAGGGTTTCAGGATTGGAATGGGAAGGAGTTGGATATCACATCTCATACTAAAGGGAGCGTCTAAGGTTTGGAAGGGGAAGGATTTGGATATCATATCTCATGTTATAGGACGGGTCCCAGGTTTGGTATTAGAAGCATTGAGATAACACATCTCATGGTATAGGAAGAGTCTCAGGATAGGAATGGGAAGGAGTTGGATATCACATCTCATCCAATAGGAAGGGTCTCAGGTTTGGAATGGGAAGGAATTGGATATCACATCTCATGTTATAGGAAGGATCTCAGGATTGGAATGGGAAGGATTTGGATATCACATCTCATGCTAAAGGAAGGGTCTCAGGTTTGGAAGGGGAAGGATTTGGGTATCATATCTCATGTTATAGGACGGGTCCCAGGTTTGGTATTAGAAGCATTGAGATATCACATATGGTATAGGAAGGGTCTCAGGATTGGAATGGGAAGGAGTTGGATATCACATCTCATCCAATAGGAAGGGTCTCAGGTTTTTTATTAGAAGCATTGAGATATCACATCTCATGCTATAGGAAGGGTCTCAGGATTGGAATGGGAAGGATTTGGATATCATATCTCATGCTAAAGGAAGGGTCTCAGGTTTGGAAGGGAAGGATTTGGATATCATATCTCTTGTTATAGGACGGGTCCCAGGTTTGGTATTAGAAGCATTGAGATATCACCTCTCATGGTATAGGAAGGGTCTCAGGATTGGAATGGGAAGGAGTTGGATATCACATCTCATGCAATAGGAAGGGTCTCAGGTTTGGAATGGGAAGGAATTGGATATCACATCTCATGTTATAGGAAGGATCTCAGGATTGGAATGGGAAGGATTTTGATATCACATCTCTTGCTATAGGAAAGGTCTCAGGTTTTTTATTAGAAGCATTGAGATATCACATCTCATGGTATAGGAAGGGTCTCAGGATTGGAATGGGAAGGAGTTGGATATCCCTTCTCATGCTATAGGAAGGGTCTCAGGTTGGAATGGGAAGGAGTTGGATATCACATCTCGTTATAGGAAGGATATCAGGTTGGAATGGAAGGAGTTGGATATCACATCTCATGTTATAGGAAGGGTCTCAAGATTGGAATGGGAAGGATTTGGATATCACATCTCTTGCTATAGGAAGGGTCTCGGGTTTTTTATTAGAAACATTGAGATATCACATCTCATGCTATAGGAAGGGTTTCAAGATTGGAATGGGAAGGATTTGGATATCACATCTCATGCTAAAGGAAGGGTCTCAGGTTTGGAAGGGGAAGGATTTGGATATCATATCTCATGTTATAGGACGGGTCCCAGGTTTGGTATTAGAAGCATTGAGATATCACATCTCATGGTATAGGAAGGGTCTCAGGATAGGAATGGGAAGGAGTTGGATATCACATCTCATCCAATAGGAAGGGTCTCAGGTTTGGAATGGGAAGGAATTGGATATCACATCTCATGTTATAGGAAGGATCTCAGGATTGGAATGGGAAGGATTTGGATATCACATCTCATGCTAAAGGAAGGGTCTCAGGTTTGGAAGGGGAAAGATTTGGGTATCATATCTCATGTTATAGGACGGGTCCCAGGTTTGGTATTAGAAGCATTGAGATATCACATATGGTATAGGAAGGGTCTCAGGATTGGAATGGGAAGGAGTTGGATATCACATCTCATCCAATAGGAAGGGTCTCAGGTTTTTTATTAGAAGCATTGAGATATCACATCTCATGGTATAGGAAGGGTCTCAGGATTGGAATGGGAAGGAGTTGGATATCCCTTCTCATGCTATAGGAAGGGTCTCAGGTTGGAATGGGAAGGAGTTGGATATCACATCTCGTTATAGGAAGGGTCTCAGGATTGGAAGGGGAAGGATATGGATATCACATCTCTTGCTATAGGAAGGGTCTCGGGTTTTTTATTAGAAACATGTGATATCACATCTCATGCTATAGGAAGGGTCTCAGGTTGGAATGGGAAGGAGTTGGATATCACATCTCGTTATAGGAAGGGTCTCAGGATTGGAATGGGAAGGATTTGGATATCACATCTCATGCTAAAGGAAGGGTCTCAGGTTTGGAAGGGGAAGGATTTGGATATCATATCTCATGTTATAGGACGGGTCTCAGGTTTGGTATTAGAAGCATTGGGATATCACCTCTCATGGTATAGGAAGGGTCTCAGGATTGGAATGGGAAGGAGTTGGATATCACATCTCATCCAATAGGAAGGGTTTCAGGTTTGGAATGGGAAGGAATTGGATGTCACATCTCATGTTATAGGAAGGATCTCAGGATTGGAATGGGAAGGATTTGGATATCACATCTCTTGCTATAGGAAAGGTCTCAGGTTTTTTATTAGAAGCGTTGAGATATCACATCTCATGGTATATGAAGGGTCTCAGGATTGGAATGGGAAGGAGTTGGATATCCCTTCTCATGCTATAGGAAGGGTCTCAGGTTGGAATGGGAAGGAGTTGGATATCACATTTAGTTATAGGAAGGGTCTCAGGATTGGAATGGGAAGGATTTGGATATCACAGCTCTTGCTATAGGAAGGGTCTCAGGTTTTTTATTAGAAACATTGAGATATCACATCTCATGCTATAGGAAGGGTTTCAGGATTGGAATGGGAAGGATTTGGATATCACATCTCATGGTAAAGGAAGGGTCTCAGGTTTGGAAGCGGAAGGATTTGGATATCATATCTCATGTTATAGTACGGGTCCCAGGTTTGGTATTAGAAGCATTGAGATATCACATCTCATGCTATAGGAAGAGTCTCAGGATTGGAATGGGAAAGAGTTGGATATCACGTCTCATGTTATAGGAAGGGTCTCAGGATTGGAATGGGAAGGGGTTGGATATCACATCTCATGCTAAAGGAAGGGTCTCAGGTTTGATAGAAGCATTGAGATATCACATCTCATGCTATAGGAAGGAACTCAGGATTGGAATGGGAAGGAGATGGATATCACATCTCATGCCATAGGAAGGGTCATCAGATTTGGTATAAGCATTGAGATATCACATCTCTGCTATCGGAAGGGTCTCAGGATAGGAATGGGAAGGACTTAGATATCACATCTCATACTATAGGGAGGGTCTCAGTTTTGATATTAGAAGCATTGAGATATCACATCTCATGCTATCGGAAGGGTCTCAGGATTGGAACGGGATGGAGTTGGATATCACATCTCAAGCTATCTCAGGATTGGAATGGGAAGGAGTTTGATATCACATCTCAAGCTATAGGAAGGGTCTCAGGTTTGGAAGGGGAAGGATTTGGATCTCACATCTCATGTTTTAGGACGGGTCTCAGGTTTGGTACTAGAAGCATTGAGATATCACATCTCATGTTATAGGAAGGATCTCAGGATTGGAATGGGAAGGATTTGGATATCACATCTCTTGCTATAGGAAGGGCCTCAGGTTTGGAAAGGGAATGATTTGGATTTCACATCTCATGTTATAGGATGGTTCTCAGGCTTGGTTTTAGAAGCATTGAGATATCACATCTCATGCTATAGGAAGGGTCTCAGGATTGGAATGAAAAGGATTTGGATATCACATCTCATGTTATAGGACCAGTCTCAGGATTGGATTGGATATCACATCTCAAGCTATCTCAGGATTGGAAAGGGAAGGATTTGGATTTCACATCTCATGTTATAGGATGGTTCTCATGTTTGGTTTTAGAAGCATTGAGATAGCACATCTCATGCTATCGGAAGGGTCTCAGGTTTGGAAAGGGAAGGATTTGGATTTCACATGCTATAGGATGGTTCTCAGGTTTGGTTTTAGAAGCATTAAGATATAACATCTCATGCTATAGGAAGGGTCTCAGGTTTGGAATGGGAAGGAGTTGGATATCACATCTCATGCTAAAGGAAAGGTCTCAGGTTTGGAAGGGGAAGGATTTGGATCTCACATCTCATGTTTTAGGAAGGGTCTCAGGTTTGGTATTGGAAGCATTGAGATATCACATCTCATGGTATAGGAAGGGTCTCAGGATTGGAATGGGAAGGAGTTTTATATCACATTGAATGGGAAGGAGTTTGATATCACATCTCAAGCTATAGGAAGGGCCTCAGGTTTGGAAAGGGAATGATTTGGATTTCACATCTCATGTTATAGGATGGTTCTCATGCTTGGTTTTAGAAGCATTGAGATATCACATCTCATGCTATAGGAAGAGTCTCAGGATTGGAATGGGAAGGAGTTGGATATCACGTCATGCTATAGGAAGGGTCTCAGGATTGGAATGGTAAGGAGTTGGATATCACATCTCATGCTAAAGGAAGGGTCTCAGGTTTGATAGAAGCAAAGGTTTGTAATGGGAAGGAGTTTGATATCACATCTCATGTTATAGGAAGGATCTGAGGTTTGGTATTAGAAGCATTGAGATATCACATCTCATGCTATAGGAAGGGTCTCAGGATTGGAATGGGAAGGATTTGGATATCACATCTCTTGCTATAGGATGGGTCTCAGGTTTTTTATTAGAAACATTGAGATATCACATCTCATGCTATAGGAAGGGTTTCAGGATTGGAATGGGAAGGATTTGCATATCACATCTCATGGTAAAGGAAGGGTCTCAGGTTTGGAAGGGGAAGGATTTGGATATCATATCTCATGTTATAGGACGGGTCCCAGGTTTCGTATTAGAAGCATTGAGATATCACATCTCATGCTATAGGAAGAGTCTCAGGATTGGAATGGGAAGGAGTTGGATATCACGTCTCATGTTATAGGAAGGGTCTCAGGATTGGAATGGGAAGGAGTTGGATATCACATCTCATGCTAAAGGAAGGGTCTCAGGTTTGATAGAAGCATTGAGATATCACATCTCATGCAATAGGAAGGAACTCAGGATTGGAATGGGAAGGAGTTGAATATCACATCTCATGCCATAGGAAGGGTCATCAGGTTTGGTATAAGCATTAAGATATCACATCTCCGCTATTGGAAGGGTCTCAGGATAGGAATGGGAAGGACTTAGATATCACATCTCATACTATAGGGAGGGTCTCAGTTTTGATATTAGAAGCATTGAGATATCACATCTCATGCTATCGGAAGGGTCTCAGGATTGGAATGGGAAGGAGTTGGATATCACATCTCATGTTATAGGAAGGATCTCAGGTTTGGTATTGTTAGGAAAGATTTCGTAATTGTAGGGAATTTTCCTTCCATGTGGCAACCCCTAAACTTTTTGCTATTGTTTTTAACCTTGTTCTTGATTTTGCCAGAGAAGTACAGCCTTCTGCCGCACTCCTCTGGGCTTTCGCTCCTTTCTTACGGGGAAACTGACATGCCCTTAAGACAGTCAGTACCGGGGAACGCTGTTTCCCGTAGTTTCTTTTATCATGTTGCGGCTTTAGTGCAACATGACACAAGAGGGCACTGTAAGCTAAGTTACAGCTCTCTTGGGTCTCTAGCCTTCTACAGACCCTAGATACTCTTTTAGGATGGTATTTGATCGGTGCAAGTCATTCAGGGACTGGAATGGTGGCAGCGATCGTTTTGTTTATTTTGAGCTCCTTTTGGCGTTCTGAGCACGTTTTTCGCACTGAACCCAAAATGGTGGCCTGGCTCTGAAAAAATGGCCAGACCACGAGGCTCCTTTGTCCTGTCCACTGACCGTCTTGCTCCCTTCACCTTCCCCAGGTCGGGCGACCCGGGGCCTTCCTTATTTGGGCATGTACTTTCCCGCGAAACGTGGTTGCTTTCGCGGGCTTCTACATGTCGTTTGTGTGCCTCCAGGGTGTGGGCTGGGATGTCTGGTCCCAATACACATCCTGGGTGCCAGAGAGTCTGGGGTGGTGTGAATGCCTGGGACCACCGTGGTCCGTTATTGGTCCACGTATGGTATGTGTGTTGATGAGCGGATCTCCCATTGGCTCCCCTCCGTTTTGGCGCGAAGGGAACCGTGGATAAGAGGGAGCTGGAAACACCACTACCATGTCGATCTCCTGAGTTCTCACGAACGAAGGAATACAGGAGCCAAGTATCCTGCAACCAAGAGGCTGGACCGAGGAATCGCTGGTGACCCGCAGAAGGAATCCTCCTTTGCACTGCTGTCGTCCTGTGAAACCCTTTCCTCCTTTGATCGAACCAGAAGGCCTGTACTGGTGCTTCGACCTTTGGAATAGCAGGAACAGCTATTCCCGGCGACTTCATCATCTCCTGCCAAGTAAGCCTTCGGAAGTGTCTCTGGGCCATCCAGTTGACTGACCAGCTTACAAGGAAGTCCTGCTCTGTAACCGCCGCCAGGTTGTGTTGTATTTCGAGTCCTTGTCACTCTCCCACGCTTCGTACACTTGGCGTTCCCAAGTCTGAAGGGAGGAGTGTACATTTGGCTCGAATACACACGGCCGCTCCGTTGTCCTGCTGCGGCAACAAACTGTGCTGGTTTCGTCGATTGGGACGTCTTTTTGCTCTACACGACTACGAGGCGTTCCCTGCTCTTCTGAACCTGCCAGCTGCTGAAACTAACGTGGAGAAGCCTGGGTCTGCTTGCTTCGGGGACCGGTGAGTAGTTTAGCTAGGATCTGGTCGCCCTCCTGCAGTAGCCCATTGCTTTTCCCTGCTGTGTAAAAACAGCACCCTTTTGGCCGTACTCGCGCTCTGCTTCTGCCCGCTGTGGAGGCTGCGCTTGAGTTGCGGAACCTGTTCTCCTTCTGCTGTGCACTAACCCGAACTGCCTGACTTCCTCCGAAGAGCTTCCCCTTTTGCCCGTTGGCACCGGCATGGCAGGTACTTTGAGCACAAGGCTCCACTGTTAGGAAAGATTTCGTAATTGTAGGGAATTTTCCTTCCATGTGGCAACCCCTAAACTTTTTGCTATTGTTTTTAACCTTGTTCTTGACTTTGCCAGAGAAGTGCAGCCTTCTGCCGCACTCCTCTGGGCTTTCGCTCCTTTCTTGCGGGGAAACTGACATGCCCTTAAGACAGTCAGTACCGGGGAACGCTGTTTCCCGTAGTTTCTTTTATCGTGTTGCGGCTTTAGTGCAACATGACACAAGAGGGCACTGTAAGCTAAGTTACAGCTCTCTTGGGTCTCTAGCCTTCTACAGGCCCTAGATACTCTTTTAGGATGGTATTTGATCGGCGCAAGTCATTCAGGGACTGGAATGGTGGCAGCGATTGTTTTGTTTATTTTGAGCTCCTTTTGGCGTTCTGAGCACGTTTTTCGCGCTGAACCCAAAATGGTGGCCTGGCTCCCAAAATGGCCAGACCACGAGGCTCCTTTGTCCTGTCCACTGACCGTCTTGCTCCCTTCACCTTCCCCAGGTCGGGCGACCCGGGGCCTTCCTTATTTGGGCATGTACTTTCCCGCGAAACGTGGTTGCTTTCGCGGGCTTCTACATGTCGTTTGTGTGCCTCCAGGGTGTGGGCTGGGATGTCTGGTCCCAATACACATCCTGGGTGCCAGAGAGTCTAGGGTGGTGTGAATGCCTGGGACCACCGTGGTCCGTGATTGGTCCACGTATGGTATGTGTGTTGATGTGCGGATCTCCCATTGGCTCCCCTCCGTTTTGGCGCGAAGGGAACCGTGGATAAGAGGGAGCTGCAAACACCACTACCATGTCGATCTCCTGAGTTCTCACGAACGAAGTAATACAGGAGCCAAGTATCCTGCAACCAAGAGGCTGGACCGAGGAATCGCTGGTGACCCGCTGAAGGAATCCTCCTTTGCACTGCTGTCGTCCTGTGAAGCCCTTTCCTCCTTTGATCGAACCAGAAGGCCTGTACTGGTGCTTCGACCTTTGGAATAGCAGGAACAGCTATTCCCGGCGACTTCATCATCTCCTGCCAAGTAAGCCTTCGGAAGTGTCTCTTGGCCATCCAGTTGACTGACCAGCTTACAAGGGAGTCCTGCTCTGTAACCGCCGCCAGGTTGTGTTGTATTTCGAGTCCTTGTCACTCTCCCACGCTTCGTACACTTGGCGTTCCCAAGTCTGAAGGGAGGAGTGTACATTTGGCTCGAATACACACGGCCGCTCCGTTGTCCTGCTGCGGCAACAAACTGTGCTGGTTTCGTCGATTGGGACGTCTTTTTGCTCTACACGACTACGAGGCGTTCCCTGCTCTTCTGAACCTGCCAGCTACTGAAACTAACGTGGAGAAGCCTGGGTCTGCTTGCTTCGGGGACCGGTGAGTAGTTTAGCTAGGATCTGGTCGCCCTCCTGCAGTATCCCATTGCTTTTCCCCGCTGTGTAAAAACAGCACCCTTTTGGCCGTACTCACGCTCTGCTTCTGCCCGCTGTGGAGGCTGCGCTTGAGGTGCGGAACCTGTTCTCCTTCTGCTGTGCACTAACCCGAACTGCCTGACTTCCTCCGAAGAGCTTCCCCTTTTGCCCGTTGGCACCGGCGTGGCAGGTACTTTGAGCACAAGGCTCCACTCTTCGCAGGGCTCAGACTTCTATCTAGTTAGGTGCCTCTGAAGGCGAACTGAGTCTAAAGCGGTATCGCACTGCCTGTTTTCCTTCCTTTCAGGTGGACTACATATTTCGTGCTTTAAACGCTTGCGACTGTGTATTTGTATATATATTGTGTTGATATGGTATGTGTTGGTTTAATATTGTGATATTGTGATTTTCTCGCTACGGTCATTGTTTTAAAGGCCTTAAAATAAATGTGTATCTATTTTTGATATAACAACTGTTTGGAGTAGTTTGTAAGCGCTCTTGCTTTGTGTGCTCATTGCGGGCTTTCAGTCACCCTCACCCCTCTTGAGACCTAGTCTTGACCTCCGCGATCGCTACCTTGATTGGTCTGGCTTGTCCAGAGGTTACCCTGTTCCAAGTAATTAGGTTGGCCTTCTGAACTTCTGCGCCACCAGGACAGAGTTCAGAAATCCGTCTTAACAAATTGGTGTACAGCGGTGGGATACGACTGAAGGTATCCAGTGTTGCGCTCGAACTAAGGCATTTCAGGTTATTCCAAACAGTACACGTAGTGAATTGTTATAGTATAACTTTAAAAAGGTCATAGTCCTATCAAACAGTATGGAAACAAATACATTGTTAACTTTAAATGCTTCCAAATCAGAAACGCTGAAAAAGATGTGTGCGGAGAGAGGTGTTTCCTCTCAAGGCACAAAATTGGAAATGATCCAAAGAATCGTGGCGTGGCAGGAAGCGCAGCTTGACGCTATAACTTCCGAGGACAGTGCAGAAGGTGGTGGGGCTGCTCTCACTGGTAGAACCGACGGTTCTGCCGCTGCACTGATCCATCGCGACCACGAGGACAGAGAGGACGAGATGTCTAATGTTTCCACTGCCAGTGCTGATGCGGAGGCTATGCTTGAATTCAAGAAGCAAGAGCTGCGGTTTAGGCAGCAGGAGCTTGAATTCAGCATAGCCAAACTAAAAATCGAACAGGCAGAAAAACAGAAAGACAGGGATCACCAGTTGGAACTGGCCAAGCTTCAGGTTGCAAATGGATCCAAGGGTCCTGGACATTGGTCTGGGGCTTCCTCTCATCCACGGTTTCCGAAAGATCTGCTCAGTGTGTATGAAGAACGGAATGACATTATGGACTGGCTGAATGCGTTTGAGTATGCATGCAAGGTTCAAGAAGTTGACAATGCTGATAAGATTGGTGGTTGCTCAGTAGACTGCCCCATTCTGGCTGTAGTGCCATTATGGAAATGTCGAAGGCTGAGCGAGCTGATTTCGCAATGTTAAAGCAAACTCTCATTTTAAAGTTTGGGAAGACTCCGGCCCAATATTTAAAGCGTTTTCGAGAGTATAAGAAAAAGGAAGGTGGTACTTGGGTATCTTATGTCGCTGAATCCTTGAAAAACTTAACTGGCTGGGTCGAAGGTTATAAGGTTTCTACCTTCGAAGGCATGATAAATCTTGTCATGCTGGAACCCATTTTTGGTTCTTCTTCCCCGGAGCTTAAGCAGCATTTGGCCGATTCGAAGGAGATAGATCCTAAGAAGCTGGCCATTGCAGCAGACTTATGGGTGTCACATCGAGTGTCCCATAAGGACAAAACTCATCCTGGTAAGCAGGAAGAAGGGAAAAAGTCCAAAGATATGGAGGGTGGGGAATCTGCTAAATCTTCTTCCCATAAGGGCCACAAAAAGAAAAATAAGGGTAAGACACAAGAGAACTCACAGGGCAGTGGAGGTTCACCTCCAAAACAGAACTCTGGTTACAATAAGCCTCCCTACGTAAACAGACCCAAAGGGGCTTGTTTTTCTTGTGGAGCAACTGACCATGTGAAGGGGGATCCCCGTTGTAAGGTTAGACCGTTGGGGGTCCACTCCGCTAATCTGGCCTTCTCCTCCTACGAGGAAGAAGAGATTACAGGAGCATCCTTCTCCTCAGACTCATTTCCCAGTGGGATAGAGGCTGAGGTAGTTTTAGTGTCCCTGGGTTCCTGGGAGTCTAAAGTTGCAGAGGCTTATGCTAGGATTCCGGATAATACCAAGCACTACTTTAAAGACAGTGTGCTGATCAATGGAGTGGATACTCCAGCTCTTAGGGATAGTGGGTGCAGTCGCACTGTAGTGGATTCTACCTTGTTAGACTCAGAGGAAGTTGCCAGAGCTACTCTGATGCCCACTAAGTTGGCTGACGGCCCCCTCCGTATGTTTCCCGTGATCCCTGTAAATCTTACTTTAAATGGTACAGCAGTCAGGATTCCAGTGAGCATTCCGAGAAACGTCCCGGGAAAGGTCTTGTTGGGTAATGATCTCAGAGCTTTGGGGCTCGTAGGAGACACTGCCGAAAGACCCTACACACGGTCTCAAGCACGGGCAGCATTGGCCAAGTCCAATACGTCGCCCCAGCCGAAGGGGAAACCCAAGGCGAAAGGAGTCTACAAGTCAAAACGAGGGAAAGAGAATATTCCCCCGAGCTCGCCTACCACTGCGGTGGAGGAAGTTGGTCAATCGCCCGGGCCTGACGAGGAGGTGGCGATGCCTGAAGTATTCGACCCCAACGATCATCCTGAACTAAAAGACTTGTTAGTGGAAGGAGGTCCTGATAGGGACGAATTCAGTAAAGGCCAACGTGAGTGCCCATCTCTGGAAGGCCTAAGGAGACAGGCCTGCTCCCAGCTTGAGGGTGAACCTCCTGGGATGCATAGGATTTACCAGGAAGGTGGACTCCTGTATAGTGAGCCCACAGAGTCTACAGAAGGAGACCATAGGAGGTTGGTGGTTCCCCTTGCTGTTAGGCCCTTCCTCCTGCAGTTGGCGCATGAAGTTCCCCTTGCTGGTCCCCTCGGTATGAGGAAGACCAAGCAAAGGTTATCCATGCACTTCTACTGGCCCAAGATGGGGGAGCAAGTAGAAAGTCACTGCAGGAGTTGTGCCGCCTGCCAGTTGTCTGGTAAGGTTGGCGCGACAAT
Source organism: Ambystoma mexicanum (assembly GCF_040938575.1). Taxonomy (NCBI): domain Eukaryota; kingdom Metazoa; phylum Chordata; class Amphibia; order Caudata; family Ambystomatidae; genus Ambystoma; species Ambystoma mexicanum. The sequence continues at coordinate 1,078,899 of NW_027182477.1, forward strand.
CCAAGCTCCGTTGGTACCGCTCCCAGTTGTGGGGGTACCATTTGAAAGGGTAGGGATCGACATGGTTGGTCCCCTTGACCCGCAAACATCCTCAGGCAATAGGTTTATCCTGGTGCTGGTCGACCATGCAACCAGGTATCCTGAGGCCGTCCCATTTACAACTGTAACTGCCAAGCCAGTTGCAGAAGCTTTACTCGGCATGTTTACTAGGGTTGGCTTCCCTAAAGAAGTTGTGTCGGATCATGGCAGCAACTTTATGTCGAAGTATAGGCAGGCTATGTGGAAAGAATGTGGGGTCACCTACAGGTTCTCTTCTGCATACCGCCCCCAGACCGATGGTCTGGGGGGGCGTTTCAACAGGACGTTAAAGAGCATGATTGGGGCTCTGGAGGAGCCTCAGAGAAGAAAATGGGATCTTCTTGTTTCATGCTTACTGTTTGCCTACCGAGAGGTACCACAGGAGGGTGTTGGCTTCAGCCCCTTCGAACTTCTGTTCGGTCATCCCGTACGGGGACCCTTAGCCATCGTCAAAGAGGGATGGAGATGCCCACTCCCCCTGTTACTACCAATGTAGTTGATTATGTGCTAGGGCTTAGAAAACGGATGGTACTTCTGATGGGCTTGGCCAGTGATAAATTGAAGGCAGGGCAAGCGCTGGTGAAACATTGGTACGACCAGAAAGCTTCCCTCATCAACTTTACACTTGGTCAGCAAGTCCTGATCATGAATCTCATAAGGCCTCGAGCTTTACAGGACAAATGGTCAGGCCCTTACCCAGTGGTGGAGCCCCTGGGTGAGGCTAACTATTCAGTGGACCTTGGAAGGCCTGGACAGGCTCCAAAATTGTTTCACGTGAATAGGCTGAAGGCTTTCGTCCCAAGCGGCGAAATCGCAGCACTGCTATTTGCTTCAGACGTTGAGGAAGAGGAGTCTGAACCTCTCCCCGACCTGTTCAAAAGCAGTCCTTCAGAAAGCTCTTTTGAGGGTGTCCGAGTGGCCCCTCACCAAAATGGACAAGGCTCAGTGGTTTACCTTGGACATGAAGTAGGTGGAGGGAGGAGACAGCCTCTATCCAGTAAGGTACCAGCGGTACAAGACTGGCCTACCCCCACTACGCAAACCCAAGTGAGAGCCTTTTTAGGACTCACAGGGTATTACCGCAATTTTGTGGCAGACTATGGTACCATAGCTGCTCCTCTGACTGCCCTCACAACTCCGAAGAAACCCAAGAAGGTAACTTGGACCGACGAGTGTGAGAAGGCCTTCAATGGCTTAAAAGACTCCTTGTGCCAGGCCCCTGTCCTAAGGGCCCCTGATTATCAAAGACCTTTTATCGTGCAGACGGATGCCTCTGACACTGGGATAGGAGCTGTACTATCACAAGTAGATGAGAAGGGTAAGGAACACCCTATCGGTTTTATTAGTCGCCAGCTTAAGGACAGAGAGCTCAGATGGTCCACGGTAGAGAAAGAATGTTTCTCTGTTGTGTGGGCCCTAAGGAAGCTGAGGCCCTACCTCTATGGGACCCACATCACTGTGCAGACTGACCATAAGCCGTTAAAGTGGCTAATGAACATGAAGGGGGAGAATCCAAAGTTGCTTAGGTGGTCCATAAGTCTTCAAGGCTTCGACTTCACTATTGAGCATAGGCCAGGTGTCCAACATAGCAATGCTGATTGGTTGTCCAGAATGTTTAACCGACCTGAACAAGAGACTCATCCAGGGGTGGATTAGTTCCCCCTGTCCATAGTCTGGGAGGGGCGAGTGTTAGGAAAGATTTCGTAATTGTAGGGAATTTTCCTTCCATGTGGCAACCCCTAAACTTTTTGCTATTGTTTTTAACCTTGTTCTTGACTTTGCCAGAGAAGTGCAGCCTTCTGCCGCACTCCTCTGGGCTTTCGCTCCTTTCTTGCGGGGAAACTGACATGCCCTTAAGACAGTCAGTACCGGGGAACGCTGTTTCCCGTAGTTTCTTTTATCGTGTTGCGGCTTTAGTGCAACATGACACAAGAGGGCACTGTAAGCTAAGTTACAGCTCTCTTGGGTCTCTAGCCTTCTACAGGCCCTAGATACTCTTTTAGGATGGTATTTGATCGGTGCAAGTCATTCAGGGACTGGAATGGTGGCAGCGATCGTTTTGCTTATTTTGAGCTCCTTTTGGCGTTCTGAGCACGTTTTTCGCGCTGAACCCAAAATGGTGGCCTGGCTCCCAAAATGGCCAGACCACGAGGCTCCTTTGTCCTGTCCACTGACCGTCTTGCTCCCTTCACCTTCCCCAGGTCGGGCGACCCGCGGCCTTCCTTATTTGGGCATGTACTTTCCCGCGAAACGTGGTTGCTTTCGCGGGCTTCTACATGTCGTTTGTGTGCCTCCAGGGTGTGGGCTGGGATGTCTGGTCCCAATACACATCCTGGGTGCCAGAGAGTCTAGGGTGGTGTGAATGCCTGAGACCACCGTGGTCCGTGATTGGTCCACGTATGGTATGTGTGTTGATGTGCGGATCTCCCATTGGCTCCCCTCCGTTTTGGCGCGAAGGGAACCGTGGATAAGAGGGAGCTGCAAACACCACTACCATGTCGATCTCCTGAGTTCTCACGAACGAAGGAATACAGGAGCCAAGTATCCTGCAACCAAGAGGCTGGACCGAGGAATCGCTGGTGACCCGCTGAAGGAATCCTCCTTTGCACTGCTGTCGTCCTGTGAAGCCCTTTCCTCCTTTGATCGAACCAGAAGGCCTGTACTGGTGCTTCCACCTTTGGAATAGCAGGAACAGCTATTCCCGGTGACTTCATCATCTCCTGCCAAGTAAGCCTTCGGAAGTGTCTCTGGGCCATCCAGTTGACTGACCAGCTTACAAGGGAGTCCTGCTCTGTAACCGCCGCCAGGTTGTGTTGTATTTCGAGTCCTTGTCACTCTCCCACGCTTCGTACACTTGGCGTTCCCAAGTCTGAAGGGAGGAGTGTACATTTGGCTCGAATACACACGGCCGCTCCGTTGTCCTGCTGCGGCAACAAACTGTGCTGGTTTCGTCGATTGGGACGTCTTTTTGCTCTACACGACTACGAGGCGTTCCCTGCTCTTCTGAACCTGCCAGCTACTGAAACTAACGTGGAGAAGCCTGGGTCTGCTTGCTTCGGGGACCGGTGAGTAGTTTAGCTAGGATCTGGTCGCCCTCCTGCAGTATCCCATTGCTTTTCCCCGCTGTGTAAAAACAGCACCCTTTTGGCCGTACTCACGCTCTGCTTCTGCCCGCTGTGGAGGCTGCGCTTGAGTTGCGGAACCTGTTCTCCTTCTGCTGTGCACTAACCCGAACTGCCTGACTTCCTCCGAAGAGCTTCCCCTTTTGCCCGTTGGCACCGGCGTGGCAGGTACTTTGAGCACAAGGCTCCACTCTTCGCAGGGCTCGGACTTCCATCTAGTTAGGTGCCTCTGAAGGCGAACTGAGTCTAAAGCGGTATCGCACTGCCTGTTTTCCTTCCTTTCAGGTGGACTACATATTTCGTGCTTTAAACGCTTGCGACTGTGTATTTGTATATATATTGTGTTGATATGGTATGTGTTGGTTTAATATTGTGATATTGTGATTTTCTCGCTACGGTCATTGTTTTAAAGGCCTTAAAATAAATGTGTATCTATTTTTGATATAACAACTGTTTGGAGTAGTTTGTAAGCGCTCTTGCTTTGTGTGCTCATTGCGGGCTTTCAGTCACCCTCACCCCTCTTGAGACCTAGTCTTGACCGCCGCGATCGCTACCTTGATTGGTCTGGCTTGTCCAGAGGTTACCCTGTTCCAAGTAATTAGGTTGGCCTTCTGAACTTCTGCGCCACCAGGACAGAGTTCAGAAATCCGTCTTAACATCCACTCTTAGCAGGGCTCGGACTTCCATCTAGTTAGGTGCCTCTGAAGGCGAACTGAGTCTAAAGCGGTATCGCACTGCCTGTTTTCCTTTCCTTTCAGGTGGACTACATATTTCGTGCTTTAAACGCTTGCGACTGTGTATTTGTATATACATTGTGTTGATATGGTATGTGTTGGTTTAATATTGTGATATTGTGATTTTCTCGCTACGGTCATTATTTTAAAGGCCTTAAAATAAATGTGTATCTATTTTTGATATAACAACTGTTTGGAGAAGTTTGTCAGCGCTCTTGCTTTGTGTGCTCACTGCGGGCTTTCAGTCACCCTCACCCCTCTTGAGACCTAGTCTTGACCGCCGCGATCGCTACCTTGATTGGTCTGGCTTGTCCAGAGGTTACCCTGTTCCAAGTAATTAGGTTGGCCTTCTGAACTTCTGCGCCACCAGGACAGAGTTCAGAAATCCGTCTCAACAAATTGGTGTACAGCGGTGGGATACGACTGAAGGTATCCAGTGTTGCGCTCGAACTAAGGCATTTCAGGTTATTCCAAACAGTGCACGTAGTGAATTGTTATAGTATAACTTTAAAAAGGCCATAGTCCTATCAAACAGTATGGAAACAAGTACCTTGTTAACTTTGAATGCTTCTAAATCAGAAACACTGAAAAAGATGTGTGCGGAGAGAGGTGTTTCCTCTCAAGGCACAAAATTGGAAATGATCCAAAGAATCGTGGCGTGGCAAGAAGCGCAGCTTGACGCTATAACTTCTGAGGACAGTGCGGAAGGTGGTGGGGCTGCTCTCACTGGTAGAACCGACGGTTCTGCCGCCGCACTGATCCACCGCGACAACAAGGACAGGGAGGACGAGATGTCTAATGTTTCCTCTGCCAGTGCTGATGGGGAGGCTATGCTTGAATTCAAGAAGCAAGAGCTGCGGTTTAGGCAGCAGGAGCTTGAATTCAGCATAGCCAAACTAAAAATCGAACAGGCAGAAAAACAGAAAGACAGGGATCACCAGTTGGAACTGGCCAAGCTTCAGGTTGCAAATGGGTCCAAGGGTCCTGGACATGGGTCTGGGGCTTCCTCTCATCCACGGTTTCCGAAAGATCTGCTCAGTGTGTATGAAGAAAGGAATGACATTATGGACTGGCTGAATGCGTTTGAGTATGCATGCGAAGTTCAAGAAGTTGACAATGCTGATAAGATTGCGTGGTTGCTCAGTAGACTGCCCCATTCTGGCTGTAGTGCCATTATGGAAATGTCGAAGACTGAGCGAGCTGATTTCGCAATGTTAAAGCAAACTCTCATTTTAAAGTTTGGGAAGACTCCGGCCCAATATTTAAAGCGTTTTCGAGAGTATAAGAAAAAGGAAGGTGGTACTTGGGTATCTTATGTCGCTGAATCTTTGAAAAACTTAACTGGCTGGGTCGAAGGTTATAAGGTTTCTACCTTCGAAGGCATGATAAATCTTGTCATGCTGGAACACATTTTTGGTTCTTCCCCGGAGCTTAAGCAGCATTTGGCCGATTCGAAGGAGATAGATCCTAAGAAGCTGGCCATTGCAGCAGACTTATGGGTGTCACATCGAGTGTCCCATGAGGACAAAACTCATCCTGGTAAGCAGGAGGAAGGGAAAAAGTCCAAAGATATGGAGGGTGGGGAATCTGCTAAATCTTCTTCCCATAAGGGCCACAAAAAGAAAAATAAGGGTAAGACACAAGAGAACTCACAGGGCAGTGGAGGTCCGCCTCCGAAACAGAACTCTGGTTACAATAAGCCTCCCTACGTAAACAGACCCAATGGGGCTTGTTTTTCTTGTGGAGCAACTGACCATGTGAAGGGGGATCCCCGTTGTAAGGTTAGACCTTTGGGGGTCCACTCCGCTAATCTGGCCTTCTCCTCCTACGAGGAAGAAGAGATTACAGGAGCATCCTTCTCCTCAGACTCATTTCCCAGCGGGATAGAGGCTGAGGTAGTTTTAGTGTCCCTGGGTTCCTGGGAGCCTAAAGTCGCAGAGGCTTATGCTAGGATTCCGGATAATACCAAGCACTACTTTAAAGACAGTGTGCTGATCAATGGAGTGGATACTCCAGCTCTTAGGGATAGTGGGTGCAGTCGCACTGTAGTGGATTCTACCTTGGTAGACTCAGAGGAAGTTGCCAGAGCTACTCTGATGCCCACTAAGTTGGCCGACGGCCCCCTCCGTATGTTTCCCGTGATCCCTGTAAATCTTACTTTAAATGGTACAGCAGTCAGGATTCCAGTGAGCATTCAGAGAAACGTCCCGGGAAAGGTCTTGTTAGGTAATGATCTCAGAGCTTTAGGGCTCGTAGGAGACACTGCCGAAAGACCCTACACACGGTCTCAAGCACGGGCAGCATTGGCCAAGTCCAATACGCCGCCCCAGCCAAAGGGGAAACCCAAGGCGAAAGGAGTCTACACGTCAAGATGAGGGAAAGAGAATATTCCCCCGAGCTCGCCTACCACTGCGGTGGAGGAAGTTGGTCAATCGCCCGGGCCTGACGAGGAGGTGGCGATGCCTGAAGTATTCGACCCCAACGATCATCCTGAACTAAAAGACTTGTTAGTTGAAGGAGGTCCTGATAGGGACGAATTCAGTAAAGGCCAACGTGAGTGCCCATCTCTGGAAGGCCTAAGGAGACAGGCCTGCTCCCAGCTTGAGGGTGAACCTCCTGGGAAGCATAGGATTTATTGGGAAGGTGGACTCCTGTATAGTGAGCCCACAGAGTCTACAGAAGGAGACCATAGGAGGTTGGTGGTTCCCCTTGCTGTTAGGCCCTTCCTCCTGCAGTTGGTGCATGAAGTTCCCCTTGCTGGTCACCTTGGTATGAAGAGGACCAAGCAAAGGTTATCCATGCACTTCTACTGGCCCAAGATGGGGGTGCAAGTAGAAAGTCACTGCAGGAGTTGTGCCTCCTGCCAGTTGTCTGGTAAGGTTGGCGCGACAATCCAAGCTCCGTTGGTACCGCTCCCAGTTGTGGGGGTACCATTTGAAAGGGTAGGGATCGACATCGTTGGTCCCCTTGACCCGCAAACATCCTCGGGCAATAGGTTTATCCTGGTGCTGGTCGACCATGCAACCAGGTATCCTGAGGCCATCCCATTGAAAACTGTAACTGCCAAGTCAGTTGCAAAAGCTTTACTCGCCATATTTACTAGGGTTGGCTTCCCTAAAGAAGTTGTGTCAGATCGTGGCAGCAACTTTATGTCGAAGTATATGCAGGCTATGTGGAAAGAATGTGGGGTCACCTACAAGTTCTCTTCTGCATACCACCCCCAGACCAATGGTCTGGTGGAACGTTTCAACAGAACGTTAAAGAGCATGATTGGGGCTCTGGAGGAGCCTCAGAGAAGAAAATGGGATCTTCTTTTACCATGCTTGCTGTTTGCCTACCGAGAGGTACCACAGGAGGGTGTTGGCTTCAGCCCCTTTGAACTTCTGTTCGGTCATCCCGTACGGGGACCCTTAGCCATCGTCAAAGAGGGATGGGAGATGCCCACTCCCCCTGTTAATACCAATGTAGTTGATTATGTGCTAGGGCTCAGAAAACGGATGGTACTTCTGATGGGCTTGGCTAGTGATAAATTGAAGGCAGGGCAAGCGCTGGTGAAACATTGGTACGACCAGAAAGCTTCCCTCATCAACTTTACACCTGGTCAGCAAGTCCTGATCATGAATCCCATAAGGCCTCGAGCTTTACAGGACAAATGGTCAGGCCCTTACACAGTGGTGGAGCCCCTGGGTGAGGTGAACTATTTAGTGGACCTTGGAAGGCCTGGACAGGCTCCAAAAGTGTTCCACGTGAATAGGCTGAAGGCTTTCGTCCCAAGAGTCGAAATCGCAGCACTGCTACTGGCGTCAGACGTTGAGGAAGAGGAGTCTGAACCTCTTCCCGACCTGTTCCAAAGTGGTCCTTCAGATAGCTCCGTTGAGGGTGTCCGAGTGGCCCCTCACCTGACTTCTGATCAGCAGGCTGAGGTGAAAAGTTTGCTTAGGCAGTTTTCCCCCCTGTTTTCACAGTCGCCTGGTTTGACACCTTGGTGCAAACATAACATTGACACAGGAGACAGTGTACCTACCAAAAGTAGGGGATACAGGATGTCAGACAAAGTACGGTCTTATATTAAGACCGAGGTCAACAAGATGTTAGATCTTGGGGTGATTGAACCCTCTAGTAGTCCTTGGTCCAGTCCTGTGGTGTTGGTTCCAAAGGCAGGCACTTCTGAATTGAGGTTCTGCGTGGATTACAGGGCTCTGAATGCTGTCACCAAGACAGATGCACACCCCTTGCCTTGAACGGATGAGCTGGTGGATACTTTGGGTGCCTCCAAGTACCTCAGCACGTTTGACCTCACTGCTGGCTATTGGCAAATAGCTTTAGCAGAACATGCCAAGGAGAAGACAGCATTTTCTACTCCAGACGGCCTTTACCAATTCCGGGTAATGCCGTTCGGGTTGAAGAATGCACCTGCCACTTTCCAGAGGCTTGTGAATCATGTGTTGAATGGGTTGGACGAATTCTGTCTTGCATATCTGGACGATATAGCAGTTTTCAGTGCCACCTGGGAAGACCATGTGAAACACCTCGGGATTGTGCTCCAGGCTCTTCAGAAGGCCCACTTGACCATAAAGGCTAGTAAATGCCAGATTGGACAAGGCTCAGTGGTTTACCTTGGACATGAAGTAGCTGGAGGGAGGATACAGCCTCTACCCAGTAAAGTATAAGCAGTACAAGACTGGCCTACCCCCACTACGCAAACCCAAGTGAGAGCCTTCTTAGGACTCACGGGTTATTATCGCAATTTTGTGGCAGACTATGGCACCATAGCTGCTCCTCTGACTGCCCTCACAACTCCGAAGAAACCCAAGAAGGTAACTTGGACCGACGAGTGTGAGAAGGCCTTCAATGGCTTAAAAGACTCCTTGTGCCAGGCCCCTGTGCTAAGGGCCCCTGATTATCAAAGACCTTTTATCGTGCAGACGGATGCCTCTGACACTGGGATAGGAGCTGTACTATCACAAGTAGATGAGAAGGGTAAGGAACACCCTATCGGTTTTATTAGTCGCCAGCTTAAGGACAGAGAGCTCAGATGGTCCACGGTAGAGAAAGAATGTTTCTCTGTTGTGTGGGCCCTAAGGAAGCTGAGGCCCTACCTCTATGGGACCCACTTCACTGTGCAGACTGACCATAAGCCGTTAAAGTGGCTAATGAACATGAAGGGGGAGAATCCAAAGTTGCTTAGGTGGTCCATAAGTCTACAAGGCTTCAACTTCATAGGCCAGGTGTCCAACATAGCAATGCTGATGGGTTGTCCAGAATGTTTAACCGACCTGAACAAGAGACTCATCCAGGGGTGGATTAGTTCCCCCTGTCCATAGTCTGGGAGGGGCGAGTGTTAGGAAAGATTTCGTAATTGTAGGGAATTTTCCTTCCATGTGGCAACCCATAAACTTTTTGCTATTGTTTTTAACCTTGTTCATGACTTTTCCAGAGAAGTACAGCCTTCTGCCGCACTCCTCTGGGCTTTCGCTCCTTTCTTACGGGGAAACTGACATGCCCTTAAGACAGTCAGTACCGGGGAACGCTGTTTCCCGTAGTTTCTTTTATCATGTTGCGGCTTTAGTGCAACATGACACAAGAGGGCACTGTAAGCTAAGTTACAGCTCTCTTGGGTCTCTAGCCTTCTACAGACCCTAGATACTCTTTTAGGATGGTATTTGATCGGTGCAAGTCATTCAGGGACTGGAATGGTGGCAGCGATCGTTTTGTTTATTTTGAGCTCCTTTTGGCGTTCTGAGCACGTTTTTCGCACTGAACCCAAAATGGTGGCCTGGCTCCCAAAATGGCCAGACCACGAGGCTCCTTTGTCCTGTCCACTGACCGTCTTGCTCCCTTCACCTTCCCCAGGTCGGGCGACCCGGGGCCTTCCTTATTTGGGCATGTACTTTCCCGCGAAACGTGGTAGCTTTCGCGGGCTTCTACATGTCGTTTGTGTGCCTCCAGGGTGTGGGCTGGGATGTCTGGTCCCAATACACATCCTGGGTGCCAGAGAGTCTGGGGTGGTGTGAATGCCTGGGACCACCGTGGTCCGTGATTGGTCCACGTATGGTATGTGTGTTGATGAGCGGATCTCCCATTGGCTCCCCTCCGTTTTGGCGCGAAGGGAACCGTGGATAAGAGGGAGCTGGAAACACCACTACCATGTCGATCTCCTGAGTTCTCACGAACGAAGGAATACAGGAGCCAAGTATCCTGCAACCAAGAGGCTGGACCGAGGAATCGCTGGTGACCCGCTGAAGGAATCCTCCTTTGCACTGCTGTCGTCCTGTGAAACCCTTTCCTCCTTTGATCGAACCAGAAGGCCTGTACTGGTGCTTCGACCTTTGGAATAGCAGGAACAGCTATTCCCGGCGACTTCATCATCTCCTGCCAAGTAAGCCTTCGGAAGTGTCTCTGGGCCATCCAGTTGACTGACCAGTTTACAAGGGAGTCCTGCTCTGTAACCGCCGCCAGGTTGTGTTGTATTTCGAGTCCTTGTCACTCTCCCACGCTTCGTACACTTGGCGTTCCCAAGTCTGAAGGGAGGAGTGTACATTTGGCTTGAATACACACGGCCGCTCCGTTGTCCTGCTGCGGCAACAAACTGTGCTGGTTTCGTCGATTGGGACGTCTTTTTGCTCTACACGACTACGAGGCGTTCCCTGCTCTTCTGAACCTGCCAGCTGCTGAAACTAACGTGGAGAAGCCTGGGTCTGCTTGCTTCGGGGACCGGTGAGTAGTTTAGCTAGGATCTGGTCGCCCTCCTGCAGTAGCCCATTGCTTTTCCCTGCTGTGTAAAAACAGCACCCTTTTGGCCGTACTCGCGCTCTGCTTCTGCCCGCTGTGGAGGCTGCGCTTGAGTTGCGGAACCTGTTCTCCTTCTGCTGTGCACTAACCCGAACTGCCTGACTTCCTCCGAAGAGCTTCCCCTTTTGCCCGTTGGCACCGGCATGGCAGGTACTTTGAGCACAAGGCTCCACTCTTCGCAGGGCTCGGACTTCCATCTAGTTAGGTGCCTCTGAAGGCGAACTGAGTCTAAAGTTTTACGCACTGCCTGTTTTCATTTCCTTTCAGGTGGACTACATATTTCGTGCTTTAAACGCTAGCGACTGTGTATTTGTATATATATTGTGTTGATATGGTATGTGTTGGTTTAATATTGTGATATTGTGATTTTCTCGCTACAGTCATTATTTTAAAGGCCTTAAAATAAATGTGTATCTATTTTTGATATAACAACTGTTTGGAGTAGTTTGTCAGCGCTCTTGCTTTGTGTGCTCACTGCGGGCTTTCAGTCACCCTCACCCCTCTTGAGACCTAGTCTTGACCGCCGCGATCGCTACCTTGATTGGTCTGGCTTGTCCAGAGGTTACCCTGTTCCAAGTAATTAGGTTGGCCTTCTGAACTTCTGCGCCACCAGGACAGAGTTCAGAAATCCGTCTTAACAGGTATTAGAAGCATTGAGATATCACATCTCATGCTATAGGAAGGGTCTCAGGATTGGAATGTGAAGGATTTGGATATCACATCTCATGCTAAAGGAAGGGTCTCAGGTTTGGTAGAAGCATAGAGATATCACATCTCATGCTATAGGAAGGGTCTCAGGATTGGAATGGGAAGGAGTTGGATATCACATCTCATGCCATAGGAAGGGTCTCAGGTTTGGTATAAGCATAGAGATATCACACCTCATGCTATAGGAAGGGTCTCAGGATTGGAATGGGAAGGATTTGGATATCACATCTCTTGCTATAGGAAGGGTCTCGAGTTTTTTATTAGAAACATTGAGATATCACATCTCATGCTATAGGAAGGGTCTCAGGTTTGGTATTAGAAGCATTGAGATATCACATCTCATGCTATAGGAAGGGTCTCAGGATTGGAATGTGAAGAATTTGGATATCACATCTCATGCTAAAGGAAGAGTCTCAGGTTTGGTAGAAGCATAGAGATATCACATCGCATGCTATAGGAAGGGTCTCAGGATTGGAATGGGAAGGATTTGGATATCACATCTCTTGCTATAGGAAGGGTCTCGGGTTTTTTATTAGAAACATTGAGATATCACATCTCATGCTATAGGAAGGGTTTCAGGATTGGAATGGGAAGGATTTGGATATCACATCTCATGCTAAAGGAAGGGTCTCAGGTTTGGAAGGGGAAGGATTTGGATATCATATCTCATGTTATAGGACGGGTCCCAGGTTTGGTATTAGAAGCATTGAGATATCACCTCTCATGGTATAGGAAGGGTCTCAGGATTGGAATGGGAAGGAGTTGGATATCACATCTCATCCAATAGGAAGGGTCTCAGGTTTGGAATGGGAAGGAATTGGATATCACATCTCATGTTATAGGAAGGATCTCAGGATTGGAATGGGAAGGATTTGGATATCACATCTCTTGCTATAGGAAAGGTCTCAGGTTTTTTATTAGAAGCATTGAGATATCACATCTCATGGTATAGGAAGGGTCTCAGGATTGGAATGGGAAGGAGTTGGATATCCCTTCTCATGCTATAGGAAGGGTCTCAGGTTGGAATGGGAAGGAGTTGGATATCACATCTCGTTATAGGAAGGGTCTCAGGATTGGAATGGGAAGGATTTGGATATCACATCTCTTGCTATAGGAAGTGTCTCAGGTTTTTTATTAGAAACATTGAGATATCAAATCTCATGGTATAGGAAGGGTCTCAGGATTGGAATGGGAAGGAGTTGGATATCCCTTCTCATGCTGTAGGAAGGGTCTCAGGTTGGAATGGGAAGGAGTTGGAAATCACATCTCGTTATAGGAAGGGTTTCAGGATTGGAATGGGAAGGATTTGGATATCACATCTCATGCTAAAGGAAGGGTATCAGGCTTGGAAGGGGAAGGATTTGTATATCACATCTCTTGCTATAGGAAGGGTCTCAGGTTTTTTATTAGAAACATTAAGATATCACATCTAATGCTATAGGAAGGGTTTCAGGATTGGAATGGGAAGGATTTGGATATCACATCTCAAACCTGAGACCCTTCCTATGGAATGAGATGTCATATACAACTCCTTCCCATTCCAATCCTGAGATCATTCCTATAGCATGAGATGTGATATCTCAATGCTTATACCAAACCTGAGACCCTTCCTATAGCATGAGATGTGATATCCAACTCCTTCCCATTCCAATCCTGAGACCCTTCCTATAACATGAGATGTGATGTCTCAATGCTTCTAATACCAAACCTGAGATCCTTCCTATGGCATGAGATGTCATATAAAACTCCTTCCCATTCCAATCCTGAGACCCTTCCTATAGCATGAGATGTGATATCCAACTTCTTCCCATTCCAATCCTGAGACCCTTCCTATAGCATGAGATTTGATATCTCAATGCTTCTAATACCAAACCTGAGATCCTTCCGATAGCATGAGATGTGATATCTCAATGCTTCTAATACCAAACCTGAGATCATTCCTATAACACGAGATGTGATATCCAAATCCTTCCCCTTCCAAACCTGAGACCCTCCCTTTAGCATGAGATGTGATATCCAACTCCTTCCCATTCCAATCCTAAGACCCTTCTAATAGCATGAGATGTGATATCTCAATGCCTCTAATACCAAACCTGAGATCTTACCTCTAACATGAAATGTGATATCCAACTCCTTCCCATTCCAATCCTGAGACCCTTCCTATAGCATGAGATGTGATATCTCAATGCTTCTAATACCAAACCTGAGACCCTTCCTATAACATAAGATGGGATATCCAACTCCTTCCCATTCGAATCCTGAGACCCTTCCGATAGCAGAGATGTGATATCTCAATGCTTATACCAAACCTGAGACCCTTCCTATGGCATGAGATGTCATATACAACTCCTTCCTGTTAGGAAAGATTTCGTAATTGTAGGGAATTTTCCTTCCATGTGGCAACCCCTAAACTTTTTGCTATTGTTTTTAACCTTGTTCTTGACTTTGCCAGAGAAGTGCAGCCTTCTGCCGCACTCCTCTGGGCTTTCGCTCCTTTCTTACGGGGAAACTGACATGCCCTTAAGACAGTCAGTACCGGGGAACGCTGTTTCCCGTAGTTTCTTTTATCATGTTGCGGCTTTAGTGCAACATGACACAAGAGGGCACTGTAAGCTAAGTTACAGCTCTCTTGGGTCTCTAGCCTTCTACAGACCCTAGATACTCTTTTAGGATGGTATTTGATCGGTGCAAGTCATTCAGGGACTGGAATGGTGGCAGCGATCGTTTTGTTTATTTTGAGCTCCTTTTGGCGTTCTGAGCACGTTTTTCGCGCTGAACCCAAAATGGTGGCCTGGCTCCCAAAATGGCCAGACCACGAGGCTCCTTTGTCCTGTCCACTGACCGTCTTGCTCCCTTCACCTTCCCCAGGTCGGGCGACCCGGGGCCTTCCTTATTTGGGCATGTACTTTCCCGCGAAACGTGGTTGCTTTCGCGGGCTTCTACATGTCGTTTGTGTGCCTCCAGGGTGTGGGCTGGGATGTCTGGTCCCAATACACATCCTGGGTGCCAGAGAGTCTAGGGTGGTGTGAATGCCTGGGACCACCGTGGTCCGTGATTGGTCCACGTATGGTGTGTGTGTTGATGAGCGGATCTCCCATTGGCTCCCCTCCGTTTTGGCGCGAAGGGAACCGTGGATAAGAGGGAGCTGGAAACACCACTACCATGTCGATCTCCTGAGTTCTCACGAACGAAGGAATACAGGAGCCAAGTATCCTGCAACCAAGAGGCTGGACCGAGGAATCGCTGGTGACCCGCTGAAGGAATCCTCCTTTGCACTGCTGTCGTCCTGTGAAACCCTTTCCTCCTTGGATCGAACCAGAAGGCCTGTACTGGTGCTTCGACCTTTGGAATAGCAGGAACAGCTATTCCCGGCGACTTCATCATCTCCTGCCAAGTAAGCCTTCGGAAGCGTCTCTGGGCCATCCAGTTGACTGACCAGCTTACAAGGGAGTCCTGCTCTGTAACCGCCGCCAGGTTGTGTTGTATTTCGAGTCCTTGTCACTCTCCCACGCTTCGTAGACTTGGCGTTCCCAAGTCTGAAGTGAGGAGTGTACATTTGGCTCGAATACACACGGCCCCTCCGTTGTCCTGCTGCGGCAACAAACTGTGCTGGTTTCGTCGATTGGGACGTCTTCTTGCTCTACACGACTACGAGGCGTTCCCTGCTCTTCTGACCCTGCCAGCTGCTGAAACGAACGTGGAGAAGCCTGGGTCTGCTTGCTTCGGGGACCGGTGAGTAGTTTAACTAGGATCTGGTCGCCCTCCTGCAGTATCCCATTGCTTTTCCCTGCTGTGTAAAAACAGCACCCTTTTGGCCGTACTCGCGCTCTGCTTCTGCCCGCTGTGGAGGCTGCGCTTGAGTTGCGGAACCTGTTCTCCTTCTGCTGTGCACTAACCCGAACTGCCTGACTTCCTCCGAAGAGCTTCCCCTTTTGCCCGTTGGCACCGGCGTGGCAGGTACTTTGAGCACAAGGCTCCACTCTTCGCAGGGCTCGGACTTCCATCTAGTTAGGTGCCTATGAAGGCGAACTGAGTCTAAAGCGTTATCGCACTGCCTGTTTTCCTTTCCTTTCAGGTGGACTACATATTTCGTGCTTTAAACGCTTGCGACTGTGTATTTGTATATATATTGTGTTGATATGGTATGTGTTGGTTTAATATTGTGATATTGTGATTTTCTCGCTACGGTCATTGTTTTAAAGGCCTTAAAATAAATGTGTATCTATTTTTGATATAACAACTGTTTGGAGTAGTTTGTCAGCGCTCTTGCTTTGTGTGCTCACTGCGGGCTTTCAGTCACCCTCACCCCTCTTGAGACCTAGTCTTGACCGCCGCGATCGCTACCTTGATTGGTCTGGCTTGTCCAGAGGTTACCCTGTTCCAAGTAATTAGGTTGGCCTTCTGAACCTCTGCGCCACCAGGACAGAGTTCAGAAATCCGTCTTAACAAATTGGTGTACAGCGGTGGGATACGACTGAAGGTATCCAGTGTTGCGCTCGAACTAAGGCATTTCAGGTTATTCCAAACAGTACACGTAGTGAATTGTTATAGTATAACTTTAAAAAGGCCATAGTCCTATCAAACAGTATGGAAACAAGTACCTTGTTAACTTTGAATGCTTCTAAATCAGAAACACTAAAAAAGATGTGTGCGGAGAGAGGGGTTTCCTCTCAAGGCACGAAATTGGAAATGATCCAAAGAATCGTGGCGTGGCAAGAAGCGCAGCTTGACGCTATAACTTCTGAGGACAGTGCGGAAGGTGGTGGGGCTGCTCTCACTGGTAGAACCGACGGTTCTGCCGCCGCACTGATCCACCGCGACCACGAGGACAGGGAGGACGAGATGTCTAATGTTTCCTCTGCCAGTGCTGATGGGGAGGCTATGCTTGAATTCAAGAAGCAAGAGCTGCGGTTTAGGCAGCAGGAGCTTGAATTCAGCATAGCCAAACTAAAAATCGAACAGGCAGAAAAACAGAAAGACAGGGATCACCAGTTGGAACTGGCCAAGCTTCAGGTTGCAAATGGGTCCAAGGGTCCTGGACATGGGTCTGGGGCTTCCTCTCATCCACGGTTTCCAAAAGATCTGCTCAGTGTGTATGAAGAACGGAATGACATTATGGACTGGCTGAATGCGTTTGAGTATGCATGCGAAGTTCAAGAAGTTGACAATGCTGATAAGATTGCGTGGTTGCTCAGTAGACTGCCCCATTCTGGCTGTAGTGCCATTATGGAAATGTCGAAGACTGAGCGAGCTGATTTCGCAATGTTAAAGCAAACTCTCATTTTAAAGTTTGGGAAGACTCCGGCCCAATATTTAAAGCGTTTTCGAGAGTATAAGAAAAAGGAAGGTGGTACTTGGGTATCTTATGTCGCTGAATCCTTGAAAAACTTAACTGGCTGGGTCGAAGGTTATAAGGTTTCTACCTTCGAAGGCATGATAAATCTTGTCATGCTGGAACACATTTTTGGTTCTTCTTCCCCGGAGCTTAAGCAGCATTTGGCCGATTCGAAGGAGATAGATCCTAAGAAGCTGGCCATTGCAGCAGACGTATGGGTGTCACATCGAGTGTCCCATAAGGACAAAACTCATCCTGGTAAGCAGGAGGAAGGGAAAAAGTCCAAAGATATGGAGGGTGGGGAATCTGCTAAATCTTCTTCCCATAAGGGCCACAAAAAGAAAAATAAGGGTAAGACACAAGAGAACTCACAGGGCAGTGGAGGTTCGCCTCCAAAACAGAACTCTGGTTACAATAAGCCTCCCTACGTAAACAGACCCAATGGGGCTTGTTTTTCTTGTGGAGCAACTGACCATGTGAAGGGGGATCCCCGGTGTAAGGTTAGACCTTTGGGGGTCCACTCCGCTAATCTGGCCTTCTCCTCCTACGAGGAAGAAGAGATTGCAGGAGCATCCTTCTCCTCAGACTCGTTTCCCAGCGGGATAGAGGCTGAGGTAGTTTTAGTGTCCCTGGGTTCCTGGGAGCCTAAAGTCACAGAGGCTTATGCTAGGATTCCGGATAATACCAAGCACTACTTTAAAGACAGTGGCCCTCATTACGACCCTTGCGGAAATCGAAAAACGATGGCGGAAATGGAATACCGCCATCGAATAGCGCTCGGTGCGACTATGACCCGTCACCGTAAAGTACGATGCCATTAGCGACACCGTAGTGAACGCCAACGCTAACTGCACCAAGTACGCGCACGCGCGCCATGCCAAACCGTAATTACCACCATGGCGCAATGGTACGCGAATTCTGACCCTAGCGGACATGTACCTAACGCCATCAAGCATGGCGGAAAGTACCATTCCGCCATGGCGAGAAGTACGGCATCGCGAATCAACCGTAAACGGCCCTACTGAGTGCCTGTACACCACTCCCTGGCCACATTGCACAACTCCTCGTAGGTGCAATGAAGTCACACAATGCAACCAGTCAAATGTACAAGTCACCCATGCATGCCAACGAACAAATCAATCTAGGGGCTCCAAGTGCCTTGTGAGTGGCCATCCATATTTGCCATGGCACCATTGCCGCACTGATGCAGCACAGGCATGCGAAGGTTCAAGTACAGCAACATGAGCAGAAAAATGAGACAAACAAAAACAGGCCCCCCCCCATCGACTGACACCAGTGCAAGGCAACATTCAAAGCAGTATCCTGAGTCAGACTGCACCAGCCCTGTACTCCTGCCAGTAAACAAACCAACCATCAGCAGAAGCATGGACCACACAAGTTGGCAGAGTGACTGAGCAGCCAGGCACATCTCAAGAGGGGCCAATGGGAGCTGCAGGGCACAGATGGCACGAATACAGAAGCTATACCAATGGACATGACCTCAGTCTCCCTCCATGAAACGCACGCAAACACAGGCACCTGTGACCAGCCATATACTGATAATCACATCATTCCACCAACCCACCTGGCTGACCGGCATCTGTTACACAAAAGCTAATCCCCCGCCCCTGAGCATGACATCATCAAAACAGTCATAATGGCAGCCCCCATCCCTGACCACACTGGGCTTCGTAGGCAAACGCGGCCAGTACAGTACCACGCAACTATACTCACAAGCCGGAACCCAATGCAGATATACTCACAATACATCGCTCCACAAATAGGAATATGCTACATCACTTGCAAAGAAGAACGCTACACGGTTAATATCAGAATAGAAATTTAATGCACCACAAAATCACCAAGCCCATACAGCCATTAGGTCATGAACCCCAAAACATATTTCATCATTGTGGGCTGCATCCGCAATAAATGACCAGCTTCTTCATGTGTGACGCCCTGTTCCTTCATGGTACACAGGGGCTACATTCACGTCCAAAAAGGCAACATGGAAGCACCAAGAACCGCAGGGCCGTTCCATTAGGTAGCCACTAGTCCAGCTGAAAGGTCGAAATGTCGCTCCTAGCCACTAGTACCGCGTAAGGGCATGTGGCCCATTGGCGATCGTCCCATAAGATCGTAATGGTGCTCCACTGATTAACTCGAAGCAGCAGGTGTCGGGAGTAGAAGCCATCTGCAGGAGTGGCATACAGATGGCAGCGGCAAAAGGGGAGGAGATACCTGTCACCCAAATGAAATGAAAATGAATATAATGGCCATCTGAACTTGATTCGTATCACTCACTTCAATGATCACACTAAACCACAGCCATATGCATGCTAGCCCACTCCAAAGGATTATTCCCACCCAAATATCACTTGCGAATCATAACTATAAATATCGAGGTGAAAACACGATTACAAACGAGTGTTTGTGTGCATGCGTCTGTCAAAACAGAATCCATTCGATGGGATTAGTAATGTGCATAGACACAAGTGTTTGAAGGCGCGTCGAGACAGGGAGGGTTCAACAAGGCCAGATAGACGATGGTCCCACTATGGCAGCTCTGCATCACATAGCGCAGGGGAGGTGGATAGATTCCAAAAAGCCCTGTACATGGCAAACTCTCCATCAAATCATCTGTCCATGCATCCATACATCATTCCCTCATCCCGGTATGAAAACGCCTGATTATGTACTCACATAACATGTGCAATTTCCATTGAGTCTGTGCGTAATGCAGTCTGCAAAATCCACTGTGCTCCAGGCCGGGATTCCAGTGTTGTGAAGTAACATGTATTTGGGAACGTCCTGCCTTATCGTCCACCACGCTATTGCGCATCCCATACTATTCATATCAATCATTGCATTCTCGCCATGGCCCCTGTCCCAAGGACATTAAACAATAGGATGTTATATTTGCAGGCAGACCTGTGGGCGTCTCCTCGCCGCTAGCTGAAGACCGAAAGCGCCGTCCTTCGAATTCCTCATTTGCAACATCACGTCGAAAAGGCATCTGTGACCGCTTGAAATCACAAATCCATCCATGTAGTGCGGCAATGTGTGGAAATGCAAAGTGGCTCCACTCACAAATGGGACGCCCCGCCCGTCGTTGAGCCGCGGTACAGTGCTGCATGAGGGTCCACCGTTAATCGAGTACTACATTCCACTGACCCTTCACAAGTTTGTTCGCGACTGCAAAGATAGTATGGGAAACAATGGGACCATAGCAGAATGAACATATGAGCCAATATTTCACTGCCATCGGGATCAAATACATGATTGTAATAGCAAGATGCCATGCGTCGAATTGCAGCGTTGCGTGCGGGACGTGCTCGCCCAAAGGGGATTGCAGCTTGCACAGGTGGAATGAATCACCACAGGTGGAGGCTATACAGCTTGAAAACACATAAATTGCACACCCAACCCCCTCCCACAACCACACCCACTCCAAAATGCTACCGGCAGGACTAGCGATGTTGGCCCTGGGGGACCTGATAGCACTGCAAGTACTCCAACTACAAGAAGAAGACGAACAGCAACTACTACAACAACCGGCCGCACAGAGGAGACGCAGGAGGAGGAGGAGGGCAAGGCAGGCCCAGCAAGGCCCGCCAGCACAGCCACTACCACCACGCAGGCAGCCCGCAATCCCACGCCTCCGAGCACATCCGTTCAACCTCACGGATGAGCAGATCCACACCCTCTACCGTTTGGACCGGGACACCATAACCGCCATTGTGGACATGACACAGGCTGACCTTGTCAGCATGATAGATAGCCCAACCGCCATTCCACCCCTACTGAAGGTGGTGTCTGTACTCCACTTCCTGGCCACAGGCACCTACCAGCACACAGTCGGACAGTTGCATGGCATTTCACAGCCACTGTTCTCACGGACACTATTGCAAGTGCTCGATGCCCTCCTGAAGCACGCAGACGACTACATCTCTCTACCACGCTCGGAGCAGGAAATTACGAACACAAAAGTGGGATTCCATGCACTTGGCGGCATACCGGGTTGCATTGGTGCCATCGACTGCACCCATGTTGAATTGGTCGTCCCACATGCCATGGAGGCCCAGTACCGCAACCAAAAACAATTTCATTCTCTGAATGTACAAATGGTGTGTGACTCCAACAGGATCATTACACATTGTTGTGCACGCTTTCCTGGATCAACCCATGATTCTATGGTCTTGAGGAACTCTAGAATACCACGCTACATGGAGCGACACGCAGGGAACAGATCCTGGCTACTCGGTGAGTCTCATTTCATGCATGATAATGTGGGGTATGTGATGCGGCAATGACCTGGCAGGAGGGGGGGGGGCGTACGTAGCAATGTCATTCCACAAACATCCTTTATTGTCCACATACAGGTGATGCCGGGTATCCACTGAAGAGATGGCTCCTTACACCACTCCGGAACCCACAGAACCAGCCTGAGGAGGACTACAACCATGCCCACTCACGTACCCGTGTAGTCATTGAACAGGCATTCGGCCTACTGAAGGCTCGTTTCCGCTGCCTCAGCAGGTCTGGCGGGGCACTCCTGTACCGCCATGAGAAGGTTGCAAAGATGGTCATGGCATGTGTCATGCTACACAACATGTGCGTACGTAGAAATGTGCCCATGCCCCCTGACGCAGAACTGCAAGCACCTGATGATGGTCATGATGAGGGTGGGGATGTGGCAGCACCTCAAGGAGTCCGTGAGGCACAGGAGGGCCGTGAGATTCGTCAGCATCTCATAGATGCATGCTTCTAGCACTCACGCCTGGTGGCTGATACATGGACACGGGACTCGTGGCACTGTGTGTGTCTGGAACATGCACAATATGGACTGTACGCCTATAATGGCCTCGTACACAAACATCAATGTCCACGCATCTCATTGGATGATTGTGAAATGTTTATAGCATATGTGAAATTATGTTACACACCCCATCGACCCGCCACCCAAGAAAGCCCAACACACCCCCTCCACCCTCCTACCTCCCCCCCGAACACCAGTGTCCAAAGATGCTCATTGTCAGTGGGCAGTCGCTATTGCAAGCCCCCTCTGCGGGTATCAGGGGCACCCCTGCCTGTGGAGCGCAGGTTCCTCCCAGATCTACGCTGGGGGCTGCCCTGGACGGAACTTGCAACGGATGATGTCTCTGCCTGCTCACGTCCATGCATGTCCCTAAGGGTTTGTGAGAGCTCAGTGAGCACACGGCGCACTGCGGCAAGTTCGGCACATACGTCTTTGGACGTCGCATGCAGTTCCCCCCTCAGGCTCTCGGTGCTTCTCTCCATTTGTACTCTCAGGCTCTCGGTGCTACTCTCCATTTGTGCCCTTAGTGTCTCAGTTGCTGTTTCTATGGCGGCCTTAGTACCCCCACATTCATCGGCATGGTCTTTGAGGAGCGTGGCCAGTTGCTGCTGTTGCTCGATCACCTGGTCGAGGGACTGTTGCCTCTGCTGTGCCATGGCCATTTGCGGTGGTGTCACAGAGGGGCTGGTCACCTCATGTTGCCTTGCCACAGGGCTTGCGGGGGATGGCCAGTCGTCGTCTTGTGGGTGCCCCTGCGTGGTATCCTCATGGTGTACGGGATGGAACAAACAGGGGGATTGAGACAGGTCATGGATGGATCTTGCTTTGACATTCCCGTTTTCTGTGTCGGAGCATGCTGCCATTAATGCAGTGTCACCTATGGTGCTGCTGCCACCAGAAGCAGTGCCTTCTGTGGCATCCCTTGGGGGGACCTGTGGTGGTGTTGTTGTGGGCATGCTGGCTGCTGGGGTGCCTGTTGAAGTTCCCTCCTGTGTGCTGTCACTTGATTTGTGCTGCTGCCGTGTCTTGATGCGTGCAGCTGAGGTGGAGGGTCTTTGGCCGTTGGTCTTGGCCCTCTTTGCAGGTGTGCTGGTAGGGGTGTCCTGGAGCTCGTCGTTTGAATCGGACCCTGTGGTGGAGTAAAGGAGGGTGAGCGTTATTAATGGGTCTGTTGAAATTGGAATGGCAATGTATCACATGCATTGGGGTGGTACCTGAGGGTGATTTGGGTCGGGGCCTTGGGGGTGGTTTCATTTTTGTGTGGATTGAGGATGCAGTTGTATTGCAGCCTGCAGTTAGGGTGTGCCTGCTGCACGTGTAGGGGGTGTTTTTAGGATTTTTAATTATTTATGTATTTAATGTGAGTTTTAAAGTGCGCTATCAGGCCGATGTATGTGGACGTTCTCCTGGACATGTGTTACTGTTGGACTATGTGGACACATGGTACTTCACATGATTGGACATTGTGGATTTGGCATAGTTTTATTTGGCCAACCTACCTGATTCTTCGGATGTCTGCACTCCTTTCTCCATCCCTCCGACTCCCTCTATACTCTCCATTCCAATGGTGGAGGCACAGATTTCTTCCCAGGGGGTCAACTTGATGGGTGATTCCGATCCTCCCCCGGTAGCTGTGGCTATGTTTCGGTTGGCAGAAAGTATGCTCCGGACGCGTATCCGCAGGTCGTCCCATCGCTTTCTGCATTGCTGTGGGTTGTGGGGTGCGGTCCCCACCGCACTTACCCGCTGTGCCACCAGGGCCCATATGGCCTTCTTGTTCGCAAGTGCCGTCCTGGTCATTTGCGTGGAGAAGACGACGGCAGCATTCTCCTGGAGGGTCTCCGTGAGCACCG
This sequence comes from Ambystoma mexicanum, assembly GCF_040938575.1. Taxonomy (NCBI): domain Eukaryota; kingdom Metazoa; phylum Chordata; class Amphibia; order Caudata; family Ambystomatidae; genus Ambystoma; species Ambystoma mexicanum. The sequence goes on from NW_027182477.1 coordinate 1,102,340, forward strand.
TGAGTTCCTCACGGGAGAAGTGGACCTGCCGCTTGCGGTCGCACGCTTTTTTCGCAACTTTTCCCATTTTTATTGCTTTCACTGGGGTGGATGACGGGTTGGGATGTGTCTCAGGGTAGTAGTTTTAATGGTTGTGTGGAAATTCTGATTTTATAGGTGTACGCCGTGCTGTTTCCCGTTCCGGGACCATTTTTTGGCTTCCGTTTCCGTATATTTACGGTCACCGTACTTTCCGATTGCCGCTCATTACGGTGACCGCTCAGATGGGTGGCGGAATTGCACCTAGTGCGCCGTACGACGGCGGTGAGGGTCGTTTTGGGGACTTTTCCGCCATCGCGGACTTTGCACTTCCGCCATGGCGTAGTGCTCGTGCCCGATGGGTCGGAATTAGCCGCACTTTGCTACGTCGTGCAATGGCGGAAACGCTATTTACGCTATGGCGGTCAGGTCAGTCACTTTCCGCCAGGGTCGTAATGAGGGCTAGTGTGCTGATCAATGGAGTGGATACTCCAGCTCTTAGGGATAGTGGGTGCAGTCGCACTGTAGTGGATTCTACCTTGTTAGACTCAGAGGAAGTTGCCAGAGCTACTCTGATGCCCACTAAGTTGGCTGACGGCCCCCTCCGTATGTTTCCCGTGATCCCTGTAAATCTTACTTTAAATAGTACAGCAGTCAGGATTCCAGTGAGCATTCAGAGAAACGTCCCGGGAAAGGTCTTGTTGGGTAATGATCTCAGAGCTTTAGGGCTCGTAGGAGACACTGCCGAAAGACCCTACACACGGTCTCAAGCACGGGCAGCATTGGCCAAGTCCAATACGCCGCCCCAGCCAAAGGGGAAACCCAAGGCGAAAGGAGTCTACAAGTCAAGACGAGGGAAAGAGAATATTCCCCCAAGCTCGCCTACCACTGCGGTGGAGGAAGTTGGTCAATCGCCCGGGCCTGACGAGGAGGTGGCGATGCCTGAAGTATTCGACCCCAACGATCATCCTGAACTAAAAGACTTGTTAGTTGAAGGAGGTCCTGATAGGGACGAATTCAGTAAAGGCCAACGTGAGTGCCCATCTCTGGAAGGCCTAAGGAGACAGGCCTGCTCCCAGCTTGAGGGTGAACCTCCTGGGAAGCATAGGATTTATTGGGAAGGTGGACTCCTGTATAGTGAGCCCACAGAGTCTACAGAAGGAGATCATAGGAGGTTGGTGGTTCCCCTTGCTGTTAGGCCCTTCCTCCTGCAGTTGGCGCATGAAGTTCCCCTTGCTGGTCACCTTGGTATGAAGAGGACCAAGCAAAGGTTATCCATGCACTTCTACTGGCCCAAGATGGGGGTGCAAGTAGAAAGTCACTGCAGGAGTTGTGCCTCCTGCCAGTTGTCTGGTAAGGTTGGCGCGACAACCCAAGCTCCGTTGGTACCGCTCCCAGTTGTGGGGGTACCATTTGAAAGGCTAGGGATCGACATCGTTGGTCCCCTTGACCCGCAAACATCCTCGGGCAATAGGTTTATCCTGGTGCTGGTCGACCACCATGCAACCAGGTTTCCTGAGGCCGTCCCATTTACAACTGTAACTGCCAAGCCAGTTGCAGAAGCTTTACTCGGCATGTTTACTAGGATTGGCTTCCCTAAAGAAGTTGTGTCGGATCATGGCAGCAACTTTATGTTGAAGTATAGGCAGGCTATCTGGAAAGAATGTGGGGTCACCTACAGGTTCTCTTCTGCATACCACCCCCAGACCAATGGTCTGGGGGGGCGTTTCGACAGGACGTTAACGAGCATGATTGGGGCTCTGGAGGAGCCCCAGAGAAGAAAATGGGATCTTCTTGTTTCATGCTTACTGTTTGCCTACCGAGAGGTACCACAGGAGGGTGTTGGCTTCAGCCCCTTCAAACTTCTGTTCGGTCATCCCGTACGGGGACCCTTAGCCATCGTCAAAGAGGGATGGGAGATGCCCACTCCCCCTGTTACTATCAATGTAGTTGATTATGTGCTAGGGCTCAGAAAACGGATGGTACTTCTGATGGGCTTGGCTAGTGATAAATTGAAGGCAGGGCAAGCGCTGGTGAAACATTGGTACGACCAGAAAGCTTCCCTCATCAACTTTACACTTGGTCAGCAAGTCCTGATCATGAATCCCATAAGACCTCGAGCTTTACAGGGCAAATGGTCAGGCCCTTACCCAGTGGTGGAGCCCTGGGTGAGGTTAACTATTCAGTGGACCTTGGAAGGCCTGGACAGGCTCCAAAAGTGCTTCCCGTGAATAGGCTGAAGGCTTTCGGCCCAAGCGTCGAAATCGCAGCACTGCTACTGGCTTCAGATGTTGAGGAAGAGGAGTCTGAACCTCTCCCCGACCTGTTCCCAAGCAGTCCTTCAGTTAGCTCTTTTGAGGGTGTCCGAGTGGCCCCTCACCAAAATGGACAAGGCTCAGTGGTTTACCTTGGACATGAAGTAGGTGGAGGGAGGAGACAGCCTCTACTCAGTCAGGTACAAGCAGTACAAGACTGGCCTACCCCCACTACGCAAACCCAAGTGAGAGCCTTCTTAGGACTCACGGGGTATTACCGCAATTTTGTGGCAGACTATGGCACCATAGCTGCTCCTCTGACTGCCCTCACAACTCCGAAGAAACCCAAGAAAGTAACTTGGACCGACGAGTGTGAGAAGGCCTTCAATAGCTTAAAAGACTCCTTGTGCCAGGCGCCTGTGCTTAGGGCCCCTGATTATCAAAGACCTTTTATCGTGCAGACGGATGCCTCTGACACTGGGATAGGAGCTGTACTATCACAAGTAGATGAGAAGGGTAAGGAACACCCTATCGGTTTTATTAGTCGCCAGCTTAAGGACAGAGAGCTCAGATGGTCCACGGTAGAGAAAGAATGTTTCTCTGTTGTGTGGGCCCTAAGGAAGCTGAGGCCCTACCTCTATGGGACCCACTTCACTGTGCAGACTGACCATAAGCCGTTAAAGTGGCTAATGAACATGAAGGGGGAGAATCCAAAGTTGCTTAGGTGGTCCATAAGTCTACAAGGCTTCGACTTCACTATTGAGCATAGGCCAGGTGTCCAACATAGCAATGCTGATGGGTTGTCCAGAATGTTTAACCGACCTGAACAAGAGACTCATCCAGGGGTGGATTAGTTCCCCCTGTCCATAGTCTGGGAGGGGCGAGTGTTAGGAAAGATTTCGTAATTGTAGGGAATTTTCCTTCCATGTGGCAACCCCTAAACTTTTTGCTATTGTTTTTAACCTTGTTCTTGACTTTGCCAGAGAAGTGCAGCCTTCTGCCGCACTCCTCTGGGCTTTCGCTCCTTTCTTACGGGGAAACTGACATGCCCTTAAGACAGTCAGTACCGGGGAACGCTGTTTCCCGTAGTTTCTTTTATCATGTTGCGGCTTTAGTGCAACATGACACAAGAGGGCACTGTAAGCTAAGTTACAGCTCTCTTGGGTCTCTAGCCTTCTACAGACCCTAGATACTCTTTTAGGATGGTATTTGATCGGTGCAAGTCATTCAGGGACTGGAATGGTGGCAGCGATCGTTTTGTTTATTTTGAGCTCCTTTTGGCGTTCTGAGCACGTTTTTCGCGCTGAACCCAAAATGGTGGCCTGGCTCCCAAAATGGCCAGACCACGAGGCTCCTTTGTCCTGTCCACTGACCGTCTTGCTCCCTTCACCTTCCCCAGGTCGGGCGACCCGGGGCCTTCCTTATTTGGGCATGTACTTTCCCGCGAAACGTTGTTGCTTTCGCGGGCTTCTACATGTCGTTTGTGTGCCTCCAGAGTGTGGGCTGGGATGTCTGGTCCCAATACACATCCTGGGTGCCAGAGAGTCTAGGGTGGTGTGAATGCCTGGGACCACCGTGGTCCGTGATTGGTCCACGTATGGTGTGTGTGTTGATGAGCGGATCTCCCATTGGCTCCCCTCCGTTTTGGCGCGAAGGGAACCGTGGATAAGAGGAAGCTGGAAACACCACTACCATGTCGATCTCCTGAGTTCTCACGAACGAAGGAATACAGGAGCCAAGTATCCTGCAACCAAGAGGCTGGACCGAGGAATCGCTGGTGACCCGCTGAAGGAATCCTCCTTTGCACTGCTGTCGTCCTGTGAAACCCTTTCCTCCTTGGATCGAACCAGAAGGCCTGTACTGGTGCTTCGACCTTTGGAATAGCAGGAACACCTATTCCTGGCGACTTCATCATCTCCTGCCAAGTAAGCCTTCGGAAGCGTCTCTGGGCCATCCAGTTGACTGACCAGCTTACAAGGGAGTCCTCCTCTGTAACCGCCGCCAGGTTGTGTTGTATTTCGAGTCCTTGTCACTCTCCCACGCTTCGTACACTTGGCGTTCCCAAGTCTGAAGGGAGGAGTGTACATTTGGCTCGAATACACACGGCCGCTCCGTTGTCCTGCTGCGGCAACAAACTGTGCTGGTTTCGTCGATTGGGACGTCTTTTTGCTCTACACGACTACAAGGCGTTCCCTGCTCTTCTGACCCTGCCAGCTGCTGAAACGAACGTGGAGAAGCCTGGGTCTGCTTGCTTCGGGGACCGGTGAGTAGTTTAACTAGGATCTGGTCGCCCTCCTGCAGTATCCCATTGCTTTTCCCTGCTGTGTAAAAACAGCACCCTTTTGGCCGTACTCGCGCTCTGCTTCTGCCCGCTGTGGAGGCTGCGCTTGAGTTGCGGAACCTGTTCTCCTTCTGCTGTGCACTAACCCGAACTGCCTGACTTCCTCCGAAGAGCTTCCCCTTTTGCCCGTTGGCACCGGCGTGGCAGGTACTTTGAGCACAAGGCTCCACTCTTCGCAGGGCTCGGACTTCCATCTAGTTAGGTGCCTATGAAGGCGAACTGAGTCTAAAGCGTTTTCGCACTGCCTGTTTTCCTTTCCTTTCAGGTGGACTACATATTTCGTGCTTTAAACGCTTGCGACTGTGTATTTGTATATATATTGTGTTGATATGGTATGTGTTGGTTTAATATTGTGATATTGAGATTTTCTCGCTACGGTCATTGTTTTAAAGGCCTTAAAATAAATGTGTATCTATTTTTGATATAACAACTGTTTGGAGTAGTTTGTCAGCGCTCTTGCTTTGTGTGCTCACTGCGGGCTTTCAGTCACCCTCACCCCTCTTGAGACCTAGTCTTGACCGCCGCGATCGCTACCTTGATTGGTCTGGCTTGTCCAGAGGTTACCCTGTTCCAAGTAATTAGGTTGGCCTTCTGAACCTCTGCGCCACCAGGACAGAGTTCAGAAATCCGTCTTAACACTTCCCATTCCAATCCTGAGACCATTCCTATAGCATGAGATTTGATATCTCAATGTTTATACCAAACCTGAGACCCTTCCTATAGCATGGGATGTGATATCCAACTCCTTCCCATTCCAATCCTGAGACCCTTCCTATAACATGAGATGTGATGTCTCAATGCTTCTAATACCAAACCTGAGATCCTTCCTATGGCATGAGATGTCATATAAAACTCCTTCCCATTCCAATCCTGAGACCCTTCCTATAGCATGAGATGTGATATCCAACTTCTTCCCATTCCAATCCTGAGAACCTTCCTACAGCATGCGATGTGATATCTCAATGCTTCTAATACCAAACCTGAGACCAGTCCTATAACAAGAGATTGGATATCCAACTCCTTCCAAATCCAATACTGATACCCTTCCAATAGCATGAGATGTGATATCCCAATGCTTCTACCAAACCTGAGAACCATACTATGGCATGAGATGTGATATCAAACTCCTTCCCATTCCAATCCTGAGACTCTTCCTATAGCTTGAGATGTGATATCCGAAATCCTTCCCATTCCAATTCTGAGACCCTTCCTATACCATGAGACTTGATATCTCAATGCTTCTAATACCAAACCTGAGACCCGTCCTATAACATGAGATGTGATATCCAAATCTTTCCCCTTCCAAACCTTAGACCCTTCCTTTATCATGAGATGTGATATCCAACTCCTTCCCATTCCAATCCTGAGACCCTTCCGATATCATGAGATTTGTTATCTCAATGCTTCTAATATCAAAATTGAGACCCGCCTATAACATGAGATGTGATATCCAAATCTTTCCCCTTCCAAACCTTAGACCCTTCCTTTATCATGAGATGGGATATCCAATTCCTTCCCATTCCAATCCTGAGACCCTTCCGATAGCAGAGATGTGATATCTCAATGCTTATACCAATCCTGAGACCCTTCCTATGGCCTGAGATGTCATATACAACTCCTTCCCAATCCAATCCTGAGACCCTTCCTATAGCATGAGATGTGATATCTCAATGCTTATACCAAATCTGAGACCCTTCCTATAGCATGAGATGTGATATCCAACTCCTTCCCATTCCAATCCTGAGACCCTTCCTATAGCATGAGATGTGATGTCTCAATGCTTCTAATACCAAACCTGAGAACCTTCCCACAGCATGCGATGTGATATCTCAATGCTTCTAATACCAAACCTGAGACCAGTCCTATAACATGAGATTGGATATCCAACTCCTTCCCCTTCCAAACCTGAGACCCTTCCTATAGCATGAGATGTGATATCCAACTCCTTCCCTTTCCAAACCTGAGAGCCTACCTATAGCATGAGATGTGATATCCAAGTCCTTCCCATTCCAATCCTTAGACCCTTCCTACAGCATGCAATATGATATCTCAATGATTCTAATAACAAACCTGAGACCCATCCTATAACATCAGATGGGATATCCAACTCCTTCCTATTCCAATCCTGAGACACCTCCGATAGCAGAGATGTGATATCTCAATGCTTATACCAAACCTGAGACCCTTCCTATAACATGAGATGTGATATCCAACTCCTTCCCGGTCCAAACCTGAGACCCTTCCTATAGCATATGTGATATCCAACTCCTTCCCATTCCAAACATGAGACCCTTCCTATAGCAAGAATGTAATATCCAACTCCTTCCCATTCCAATCCTGAGACCATTCCTATAGCATGAGATGTGATATCTCAATGCTTCTAATACCAAACCTGAGATCCTTCCTATGACATGAGATGTGATATCCAATTCCTCCCCATTCCAAACCTGAGAACCTTCCTACAGCATGCGATGTGATATCTCAATGCTTCTAATACCAAACCCGAGACAAGTCCTATAACATGAGATTGGATATCCAACTCCTTCCCCTTCCAAACCTGAGACCCTTCCTATAGCATGAGGTGTGATATCCAACTTCTTCCCATTCCACTCCTGAGACCCTTCCTATAACATGAGATGTGATGTCTCAATGCTTCTAATACCAAACCTGAGATCTTTCCTATAACATGTGATGTGATATCCAACTCCTTCTCATTCCAATCCTGAGACCCTTCCTATAGCATGAGATGTGATATCTCAATGCTTATACCAAACCTGAGACCCTTCCTATAGCTTGAGATGTGATATCCAACTCCTTCCCATTCCAATCCTGAGAAACTTCCTATAGCATGAGATGTGATATCTCAAGGCCTCTAATACCAAACCTGAGATCCTTCCTCTAACATGAAATGTGATATCCAACTCCTTCCCCTTCCAAACCTGAGAGCCTTCCTATAGCATGAGATATGATATCCAAGTCCTTCCCATCCAATCCTGAGACCCTTCCTATAACATGAAATGTGATATCCAACTCCTTCCCATTCCAACCTGAGACCCTTCCTATAGCATGAGATGGGATATCCAATTCCTTCCAAATCCAATACTGATACCCTTCCGATAGCATGAGATGTGATATCCCAATGCTTCTACCAAACCTGAGACCCATACTATGGCATGAGATGTGATATCAAACTCCTTCCCATTCCAATCCTGAGACCCTACCTATAGCTTGAGATGTGATATCCAACTCCTTCCCATTCCAATTCTGAGACCCTTCCTATACCATGAGACTTGATATCTCAATGCTTCTAATACAAAACCTGAGACCCGTCCTATAACATGAGATGTGATATCCAAATCCTTCCCCTTCCAAACCTTAGACCCTTCCTTTATCATGAGATGTGATATCCAATTCCTTCCCATTCCAATCCTGAGACCCTTCCGATATCATGAGATTTGTTATCTCAATGCTTCTAATATCAAACTTGAGACCCTCCCTATAGCATGAGATGTGACATCCAAGTCCTCCCCATTCCAATCCTGAGACTCTTCCTATAGCATGAGATGTGATATCTCAATGCTTCTAATACCAAACCTGAGAGCCTTCCTATAGCATGAGATATGATATCCAAATCCTTCCCATTCCAATCCTGAGACCCTTCCTATAGCATGAGATGTGATATCTCAAGGCCTCTAATACCAAACCTGAGATCCTTCCTCTAACATGAAATGTGATATCCAACTCTTTCCCCTTCCAAACCTGAGAGCCTTCCTATAGCATGAGATATGATATCCAAATCCTTCCCATTCCAATCCTGAGACCCTTCCTATAACATGAAATGTGATATCCTACTCCTTCCCATTCCAACCTGGGATCCTTCCTATATCATGAGATGGGATATCTCAATGCTTCTAATACCAAACCTGAGACCCTTCCTATAACATGAGATGGGAATATCCAACTCCTTCCCATTCCAATCCTGAGACCCTTCCGATAGCAGAGATGTGATATCTCAATGCTTATACCAAACCTGAGATCCTTCCTATAACATGAGATGTGATATCCAACTCCTTCCCATTCCAATCCTGAGACACTTCCTATAGCATGAGATGTGATATCTCACTGCTTATACCAAACCTGAGACCCTTCCTATAGAATGAGATGTGATATCCAACTCCTTCCCATTCCAATCCTGAGACCATTCCTATAGCATGAGATGTGATATCTAAATGCTTCTAATATCAAACTTGAGACCCTCCCTATAGCATGAGATGTGATACCCAAGTCCTTCCCATTCCAATCCTGAGACACTTCCTATAGCATGAGATGTGATATCTCAATGCTTCTAATACCAAACCTGAGACTCTTCCTATAACATGAGATGGGATATCCAACTCCTTCCCATTCCAATCCTGAGACCCTTCCAATAGCAGAGATGTGATATCTCAATGCTTATACCAAACCTAAGACCCTTCCTATGGCATGAGATGTGATATCCAACTCCTTCCCATTCCAATCCCGAGACCCTTCCTATAGCATGAGATGTGATATCTCGATGCTTATACCAAATCTGAGACCCTTCCTATAGCATGAGATGTGATATCCAACTCCTTCCCATTCCAATCCTGAGACACTTCCTATAGCATGAGATGTGATATCTCAATGCTTATACCAAACCTGAGACCCTTCCTATAGCATGAGATGTGATATCCAACTCCTTCCCATTCCAATCCTGAGACCCTTCCTATAGCATGTGATGTGATGTCTCAATGCTTCTAATACCAAACCTGATATCCTTCCTATAACATGAGATGTGATAGCCAACTCCTTCCCATTCTAATCCCGAGACCCTTCCTATAGCATGAGATGTGATATCTCGATGCTTATACCAAACCTGAGACCCTTCCTATAGCATGAGATGTGATATCCAACTCCTTCCCATTCCAATCCTGAGACCCTTCCTATAGCATGAGATGTGATATCTCAATGCCTCTAATACCAAACCTGAGATCCTTCCTCTAACATGAAATGTGATATCCAACTCCTTCCCTTTCCAAACCTGAGAGCCTACCTATAGCATGAGATGTGATATCCAAGTCCTTCCCATTCCAATCCTTAGACCCTTCCTACAGCATGCAATATGATATCTCAATGATTCTAATAACAAACCTGAGACCCATCCTATAACATGAGATGGGATATCCAACTCCTTCCTATTCCAATCCTGAGACACCTCCGATAGCAGAGATGTGATATCTCAATGCTTATACCAAACCTGAGACCCTTCCTATAACATGAGATGTGATATCCAACTCCTTCCCGGTCCAAACCTGAGACCCTTCCTATAGCCTATGTGATATCCAACTCCTTCCCATTCCAAACATGAGACCCTTCCTATAGCAAGAATGTAATATCCAACTCCTTCCCATTCCAATCCTGAGACCATTCCTATAGCATGAGATGTGATATCTCAATGCTTCTAATACCAAACCTGAGATCCTTCCTATGACATGAAATATGATATCCAATTCCTCCCCATTCCAAACCTGAGAACCTTCCTAGAGCATGCGATGTGATATCTCAATGCTTCTAATACCAAACCCGAGACCAGTCCTATAACATGAGATTGGATATCCAACTCCTTCCCCTTCCAAACCTGAGACCCTTCCTATAGCATGAGATGTGATATCCAACTTCTTCCCATTCCACTCCTGAGACCCTTCCTATAACATGAGATGTGATGTCTCAATGCTTCTAATACCAAACCTGAGATCTTTCCTATAACATGTGATGTGATATCCAACTCCTTCCCATTCCAATCCTGAGACCCTTCCTATAGCATGAGATGTGATATCTCAATGCTTATACCAAACCTGAGACCCTTCCTATAGCTTGAGATGTGATATCCAACTCCTTCCCATTCCAATCCTGAGAAACTTCCTATAGCATGAGATGTGATATCTCAAGGCCTCTAATACCAAACCTGAGATCCTTCCTCTAACATGAAATGTAATATCCAACTCCTTCCCCTTCCAAACCTGAGAGCCTTCCTATAGCATGAGATATGATATCCAAGTCCTTCCCATCCAATCCTGAGACCCTTCCTATAACATGAAATGTGATATCCAACTCCTTCCCATTCCAACCTGAGACCCTTCCTATAGCATGAGATGGGATATCCAATTCCTTCCAAATCCAATACTGATACCCTTCCGATAGCATGAGATGTGATATCCCAATGCTTCTACCAAACCTGAGACCCATACTATGGCATGAGATGTGATATCAAACTCCTTCCCATTCCAATCCTGAGACCCTACCTATAGCTTGAGATGTGATATCCAACTCCTTCCCATTCCAATTCTGAGACCCTTCCTATACCATGAGACTTGATATCTCAATGCTTCTAATACAAAACCTGAGACCCGTCCTATAACATGAGATGTGATATCCAAATCCTTCCCCTTCCAAACCTTAGACCCTTCCTTTATCATGAGATGTGATATCCAATTTCTTCCCATTCCAATCCTGAGACCCTTCCGATATCATGAGATTTGTTATCTCAATGCTTCTAATATCAAACTTGAGACCCTCCCTATAGCATGAGATGTGACATCCAAGTCCTCCCCATTCCAATCCTGAGACTCTTCCTATAGCATGAGATGTGATATCTCAATGCTTCTAATACCAAACCTGAGAGCCTTCCTATAGCATGAGATATGATATCCAAATCCTTCCCATTCCAATCCTGAGACCCTTCCTATAACATGAAATGTGATATCCTACTCCTTCCCATTCCAACCTGGGACCCTTCCTATATCATGAGATGGGATATCTCAATGCTTCTAATACCAAACCTGAGACCCTTCCTATAACATGAGATGGGAATATCCAACTCCTTCCCATTCCAATCCTGAGACCCTTCCGATAGCAGAGATGTGATATCTCAATACTTATACCAAACCTGAGATCCTTCCTATAACATGAGATGTGATATCCAACTCCTTCCCATTCCAATCCTGAGACACTTCCTATAGCATGAGATGTGATATCTCACTGCTTATACCAAACCTGAGACCCTTCCTATAGAATGAGATGTGATATCCAACTCCTTCCCATTCCAATCCTGAGACCATTCCTATAGCATGAGATGTGATATCTCAATGCTTCTAATATCAAACTTGAGACCCTCCCTATAGCATGAGATGTGATACCCAAGTCCTTCCCATTCCAATCCTGAGACACTTCCTATAGCATGAGATGTGATATCTCAATGCTTCTAATACCAAACCTGAGACTCTTCCTATAACATGAGATGGGATATCCAACTCCTTCCCATTCCAATCCTGAGACCCTTCCAATAGCAGAGATGTGATATCTCAATGCTTATACCAAACCTAAGACCCTTCCTATGGCATGAGATGTTGTATCCAACTCCTTCCCATTCCAATCCCGAGACCCTTCCTATAGCATGAGATGTGATATCTCGATGCTTATACCAAATCTGAGACCCTTCCTATAGCATGAGATGTGATATCCAACTCCTTCCCATTCCAATCCTGAGGCCCTTCCTATAGCATGAGATGTGATGTCTCAATGCTTCTAATACCAAACCTGAGATCCTTCCTATAACATGAGATGTGATATCCAACTCCTTCCCATTCCAATCCTGAGACCCTTCCTATAGCATGAGATGTGATGTCTCAATGCTTCTAATACCAAACCTGAGAACCTTCCTACAGCATGCGATGTGATATCTCAATGCTTCTAATACCAAACCTGAGACCAGTCCTATAACATGAGATTGGATATCCAACTCCTTCCCCTTCCAAACCTGAGACCCTTCCTATAGCATGAGATGTGATATCCAACTCCTTCCCTTTCCAAACCTGAGACACCTCCGATAGCAGAGATGTGATATCTCAATGCTTATACCAAACCTGAGACCCTTCCTATAACATGAGATGTGATATCCAACTCCTTCCCGGTCCAAACCTGAGACCCTTCCTATAGCCTATGTGATATCCAACTCCTTCCCATTCCAAACATGAGACCCTTCCTATAGCAAGAATGTAATATCCAACTCCTTCCCATTCCAATCCTGAGACCATTCCTATAGCATGAGATGTGATATCTCAATGCTTCTAATACCAAACCTGAGATCCTTCCTATGACATGAAATATGATATCCAATTCCTCCCCATTCCAAACCTGAGAACCTTCCTAGAGCATGCGATGTGATATCTCAATGCTTCTAATACCAAACCCGAGACCAGTCCTATAACATGAGATTGGATATCCAACTCCTTCCCCTTCCAAACCTGAGACCCTTCCTATAGCATGAGATGTGATATCCAACTTCTTCCCATTCCACTCCTGAGACCCTTCCTATAACATGAGATGTGATGTCTCAATGCTTCTAATACCAAACCTGAGATCTTTCCTATAACATGTGATGTGATATCCAACTCCTTCCCATTCCAATCCTGAGACCCTTCCTATAGCATGAGATGTGATATCTCAATGCTTATACCAAACCTGAGACCCTTCCTATAGCTTGAGATGTGATATCCAACTCCTTCCCATTCCAATCCTGAGAAACTTCCTATAGCATGAGATGTGATATCTCAAGGCCTCTAATACCAAACCTGAGATCCTTCCTCTAACATGAAATGTAATATCCAACTCCTTCCCCTTCCAAACCTGAGAGCCTTCCTATAGCATGAGATATGATATCCAAGTCCTTCCCATCCAATCCTGAGACCCTTCCTATAACATGAAATGTGATATCCAACTCCTTCCCATTCCAACCTGAGACCCTTCCTATAGCATGAGATGGGATATCCAATTCCTTCCAAATCCAATACTGATACCCTTCCGATAGCATGAGATGTGATATCCCAATGCTTCTACCAAACCTGAGACCCATACTATGGCATGAGATGTGATATCAAACTCCTTCCCATTCCAATCCTGAGACCCTACCTATAGCTTGAGATGTGATATCCAACTCCTTCCCATTCCAATTCTGAGACCCTTCCTATACCATGAGACTTGATATCTCAATGCTTCTAATACAAAACCTGAGACCCGTCCTATAACATGAGATGTGATATCCAAATCCTTCCCCTTCCAAACCTTAGACCCTTCCTTTATCATGAGATGTGATATCCAATTTCTTCCCATTCCAATCCTGAGACCCTTCCGATATCATGAGATTTGTTATCTCAATGCTTCTAATATCAAACTTGAGACCCTCCCTATAGCATGAGATGTGACATCCAAGTCCTCCCCATTCCAATCCTGAGACTCTTCCTATAGCATGAGATGTGATATCTCAATGCTTCTAATACCAAACCTGAGAGCCTTCCTATAGCATGAGATATGATATCCAAATCCTTCCCATTCCAATCCTGAGACCCTTCCTATAACATGAAATGTGATATCCTACTCCTTCCCATTCCAACCTGGGACCCTTCCTATATCATGAGATGGGATATCTCAATGCTTCTAATACCAAACCTGAGACCCTTCCTATAACATGAGATGGGAATATCCAACTCCTTCCCATTCCAATCCTGAGACCCTTCCGATAGCAGAGATGTGATATCTCAATACTTATACCAAACCTGAGATCCTTCCTATAACATGAGATGTGATATCCAACTCCTTCCCATTCCAATCCTGAGACACTTCCTATAGCATGAGATGTGATATCTCACTGCTTATACCAAACCTGAGACCCTTCCTATAGAATGAGATGTGATATCCAACTCCTTCCCATTCCAATCCTGAGACCATTCCTATAGCATGAGATGTGATATCTCAATGCTTCTAATATCAAACTTGAGACCCTCCCTATAGCATGAGATGTGATACCCAAGTCCTTCCCATTCCAATCCTGAGACACTTCCTATAGCATGAGATGTGATATCTCAATGCTTCTAATACCAAACCTGAGACTCTTCCTATAACATGAGATGGGATATCCAACTCCTTCCCATTCCAATCCTGAGACCCTTCCAATAGCAGAGATGTGATATCTCAATGCTTATACCAAACCTAAGACCCTTCCTATGGCATGAGATGTTGTATCCAACTCCTTCCCATTCCAATCCCGAGACCCTTCCTATAGCATGAGATGTGATATCTCGATGCTTATACCAAATCTGAGACCCTTCCTATAGCATGAGATGTGATATCCAACTCCTTCCCATTCCAATCCTGAGGCCCTTCCTATAGCATGAGATGTGATGTCTCAATGCTTCTAATACCAAACCTGAGATCCTTCCTATAACATGAGATGTGATATCCAACTCCTTCCCATTCCAATCCTGAGACCCTTCCTATAGCATGAGATGTGATGTCTCAATGCTTCTAATACCAAACCTGAGAACCTTCCTACAGCATGCGATGTGATATCTCAATGCTTCTAATACCAAACCTGAGACCAGTCCTATAACATGAGATTGGATATCCAACTCCTTCCCCTTCCAAACCTGAGACCCTTCCTATAGCATGAGATGTGATATCCAACTTCTTCCCATTCCAATCCTGAGACCCTTCCTATAACATGAGATGTGATGTCTCAATGCTTCTAATACCAAACCTGAGATCTTTCCTATAACATGAGATGTAATATCCAACTCCTTCCCATTCCAATCCTGAGACCCTTCCTATAGCATGAGATGTGCTATCTCAATGCTTATACCAAACCTGAGACCCTTGCTAAAGCTTGAAATGTGATATCCAACTCCTTCCCATTCCAATCCTGAGACCCTTCCTATAGCATGATATGTGATATCTGAATTCCTCTAATACCAAACCTGAGATCCTTCCTCTAACATGAAATGTGATATCGAACTCCTTCCCTTTCCAAACCTGAGAGCCTACCTATAGCATGAGATGTGATATCCAAGTCCTTCCCATTCCAATCCTGAGACCCTTCCTACAGCATGCAATATGATATCTCAATGATTCTAATAACAAACCTGAGACCCGTCCTATAACATGAGATGTGATATCCAACTCCTTCCCGTTTCAAACCTGAGACCCTTCCTATAACATGAGATGTGATATCCAACTCCTTCCTGTTTCAAACCTGAGACCCTTCCTATAGCATATGTGATATCCAACTCCTTCCCATTCCAAACATGAGACCCTTCCTATAGCAAGAATGTAATATCCAACTCCTTCCCATTCCAATCCTGAGACCATTCCTATAGCATGAGATGTGATATCTCAATGCTTCTAATACCAAACCTGAGATCCTTCCTATGACATGAGATGTGATATCCAATTCCTCCCCATTCCAAACCTGAGAACCTTCCTACAGCATGCAATGTGATATCTCAATGCTTCTAATACCAAACCTGAGACCAGTCCTATAACATGAGATTGGATATCCAACTCCTTCCCCTTCCAAACCTGAGACCCTTCCTATAGCATGAGATGTGATATCCAACTTCTTCCCATTCCAATCCTGAGACCCTTCCTATAACATGAGATGTGATGTCTCAATGCTTCTAATACCAAACCTGAGATCTTTCCTATAACATGAGATGTGATATCCAACTCCTTCCCATTCCAATCCTGAGACCCTTCCTATAGCATGAGATGTGCTATCTCAATGCTTATACCAAACCTGAGACCCTTCCTAAAGCTTGAGATGTGATATCCAACTCCTTCCCATTCCAATCCTGAGACCCTTCCTATAACATGAAATGTGATATCCAACTCCTTCCCATTCCAACCTGAGACCCTTCCTATAGCATGAGATGGGATATCCAACTCCTTCCAAATCCAATACTGATACCCTTCCAATAGCATGAGATGTGATATCCCAATGCTTCTACCAAACCTGAGAACCATACTATGGCATGAGATGTGATATCAAACTCCTTCCCATTCCAATCCTGAGACTCTTCCTACAGCTTGAGATGTGATATCCGAAATCCTTCCCATTCCAATTCTGATACCCTTCCTATACCATGAGACTTGATATCTCAATGCTTCTAATACCAAACCTGAGACCCGTCCTATAACATGAGATGTGATATCCAAATCTTTCCCCTTCCAAACCTTAGACCCTTCCTTTATCATGAGATGTGATATCCAACTCCTTCCCATTCCAATCCTGAGACCCTTCCGATATCATGAGATTTGTTATCTCAATGCTTCTAATATCAAAATTGAGACCCGCCTATAACATGAGATGTGATATCCAAATCTTTCCCCTTCCAAACCTTAGACCCTTCCTTTATCATGAGATGGGATATCCAACTCCTTCCTATTCCAATCCTGAGACCCTTCCGATAGCAGAGATGTGATATCTCAATGCTTATACCAATCCTGAGACCCTTCCTATGGCCTGAGATGTCATATACAACTCCTTCCCAATCCAATCCTGAGACCCTTCCTATAGCATGAGATGTGATATCTCAATGCTTATACCAAATCTGAGACCCTTCCTATAGCATGAGATGTGATATCCAACTCCTTCCCATTCCAATCCTGAGACCCTTCCTATAGCATGAGATGTGATGTCTCAATGCTTCTAATACCAAACCTGAGATCCTTCCTATAACATGAGATGTGATATCCAACTCCTTCCCATTCCAATCCTGAGACCCTTCCTATAGCATGAGATGTGATGTCTCAATGCTTCTAATACCAAACCTGAGAACCTTCCTACAGCATACGATGTGATATCTCAATGCTTCTAATACCAAACCTGAGACCAGTCCTATAACATGAGATTGGATATCCAACTCCTTCCCCTTCCAAACCTGAGACCCTTCCTATAGCATGAGATGTGATATCCAACTTCTTCCCATTCCAATCCTGAGACCCTTCCTATAACATGAGATGTGATGTCTCAATGCTTCTAATACCAAACCTGAGATCTTTCCTATAACATGAGATGTAATATCCAACTCCTTCCCATTCCAATCCTGAGACCCTTCCTATAGCATGAGATGTGATATCCAACTCCTTCCCATTCCAATCCTGAGACCCTTCCTATAGCATGAGATGTGATATCTCAATGCTTCTAATATCAAACTTGAGACCCTCCCTATAGCATGAGATGTGATACCCAAGTCCTTCCCATTCCAATCCTGAGACACTTCCTATAGCATGAGATGTGATATCTCAATGCTTATACCAAACCTGAGACCCTTCCTATAGCATGAGATGTGATATCCAACTCCTTCCCATTCCAATCCTGAGACCCTTCCTATAGCATGAGATGTGATGTCTCAATGCTTCTAATACCAAACCTGAGATCCTTCCTATAACATGAGATGTGATAGCCAACTCCTTCCCATTCTAATCCCGAGACCCTTCCTATAGCATGAGATGTGATATCTCGATGCTTATACCAAACCTGAGACCCTTCCTATAGCATGAGATGTGATATCCAACTCCTTCCCATTCCAATCCTGAGACCCTTCCTATAGCATGAGATGTGATATCTCAATGCCTCTAATACCAAACCTGAGATCCTTCCTCTAACATGAAATGTGATATCCAACTCCTTCCCTTTCCAAACCTGAGAGCCTACCTATAGCATGAGATGTGATATCCAAGTCCTTCCCATTCCAATACTTAGACCCTTCCTACAGCATGCAATATGATATCTCAATGATTCTAATAACAAACCTGAGACCCATCCTATAACATGAGATGGGATATCCAACTCCTTCCTATTCCAATCCTGAGACACCTCCGATAGCAGAGATGTGATATCTCAATGCTTATACCAAACCTGAGACCCTTCCTATAACATGAGATGTGATATCCAACTCCTTCTCGGTCCAAACCTGAGACCCTTCCTATAGCATATGTGATATCCAACTCCTTCCCATTCCAAACATGAGACCCTTCCTATAGCAAGAATGTAATATCCAACTCCTTCCCATTCCAATCCTGAGACCATTCCTATAGCATGAGATGTGATATCTCAATGCTTCTAATACCAAACCTGAGATCCTTCCTATGACATGAAATGTGATATCCAATTCCTCCCCATTCCAAACCTGAGAACCTTCCTACAGCATGCGATGTGATATCTCAATGCTTCTAATACCAAACCCGAGACCAGTCCTATAACATGAGATTGGATATCCAACTCCTTCCCCTTCCAAACCTGAGACCCTTCCTATAGCATGAGATGTGATATCCAACTTCTTCCCATTCCACTCCTGAGACCCTTCCTATAACATGAGATGTGATGTCTCAATGCTTCTAATACCAAACCTGAGATCTTTCCTATAACATGTGATGTGATATCCAACTCCTTCCCATTCCAATCCTGAGACCCTTCCTATAGCATGAGATGTGATATCTCAATGCTTATACCAAACCTGAGACCCTTCCTATAGCTTGAGATGTGATATCCAACTCCTTCCCATTCCAATCCTGAGACCCTTCCTATAGCATGAGATGTGATATCTCAAGGCCTCTAATACCAAATCTGAGATCCTTCCTCTAACATGAAATGTGATATCCAACTCCTTCCCCTTCCAAACCTGAGAGCCTTCCTATAGCATGAGATATGATATCCAAGTCCTTCCAAATCCAATACTGATACCCTTCCGATAGCATGAGATGTGATATCCCAATGCTTCTACCAAACCTGAGACCCATACTATGGCATGAGATGTGATATCAAACTCCTTCCCATTCCAATCCTGAGACCCTACATATAGCTTGAGATGTGATATTCAACTCCTTCCCATTCCAATTCTGAGACCCTTCCTATACCATGAGACTTGATATCTCAATGCTTCTAATACAAAACCTGAGACCCGTCCTATAACATGAGATGTGATATCCAAATCCTTCCCCTTCCAAACCTTAGACCCTTCCTTTATCATGAGATGTGATATCCAATTCCTTCCCATTCCAATCCTGAGACCCTTCCGATATCATGAGATTTGTTATCTCAATGCTTCTAATATCAAACTTGAGACCCTCCCTATAGCATGAGATGTGACATCCAAGTCCTCCCCATTCCAATCCTGAGACTCTTCCTATAGCATGAGATGTGATATCTCAATGCTTCTAATACCAAACCTGAGAGCCTTCCTATAGCATGAGATATGATATCCAAATCCTTCCCATTCCAATCCTGAGACCCTTCCTATAGCATGAGATGTGATATCTCAAGGCCTCTAATACCAAACCTGAGATCCTTCCTCTAACATGAAATGTGATATCCAACTCTTTCCCCTTCCAAACCTGAGAGCCTTCCTATAGCATGAGATATGATATCCAAATCCTTCCCATTCCAATCCTGAGACCCTTCCTATAACATGAAATGTGATATCCTACTCCTTCCCATTCCAACCTGGGACCCTTCCTATATCATGAGATGGGATATCTCAATGCTTCTAATACCAAACCTGAGACCCTTCCTATAACATGAGATGGGAATATCCAACTCCTTCCCATTCCAATCCTGAGACCCTTCCGATAGCAGAGATGTGATATCTCAATGCTTTTACCAAACCTGAGATCCTTCCTATAACATGAGATGTGATATCCAACTCCTTCCCATTCCAATCCTGAGACACTTCCTATAGCATGAGATGTGATATCTCACTGCTTATACCAAACCTGAGACCCTTCCTATAGAATGAGATGTGATATCCAACTCCTTCCCATTCCAATCCTGAGACCATTCCTATAGCATGAGATGTGATATCTCAATGCTTCTAATATCAACTTGAGACCCTCCCTATAGCATGAGATGTGATACCCAAGTCCTTCCCATTCCAATCCTGAGACACTTCCTATAGCATGAGATGTGATATCTCAATGCTTCTAATACCAAACCTGAGACTCTTCCTATAACATGAGATGGGATATCCAACTCCTTCTCATTCCAATCCTGAGACCCTTCCAATAGCAGAGATGTGATATCTCAATGCTTATACCAAACCTAAGACCCTTCCTATGGCATGAGATGTGATATCCAACTCCTTCCCATTCCAATCCCGAGACCCTTCCTATAGCATGAGATGTGATATCTCGATGCTTATACCAAATCTGAGACCCTTCCTATAGCATGAGATGTGATATCCAACTCCTTCCCATTCCAATCCTGAGGCCCTTCCTATAGCATGAGATGTGATGTCTCAATGCTTCTAATACCAAACCTGAGATCCTTCCTATAACATGAGATGTGATATCCAACTCCTTCCCATTCCAATCCTGAGACCCTTCCTATAGCATGAGATGTGATGTCTCAATGCTTCTAATACCAAACCTGAGAACCTTCCTACAGCATGCGATGTGATATCTCAATGCTTCTAATACCAAACCTGAGACCAGTCCTATAACATGAGATTGGATATCCAACTCCTTCCCCTTCCAAACCTGAGACCCTTCCTATAGCATGAGATGTGATATCCAACTTCTTCCCATTCCAATCCTGAGACCCTTCCTATAACATGAGATGTGATGTCTCAATGCTTCTAATACCAAACCTGAGATCTTTCCTATAACATGAGATGTAATATCCAACTCCTTCCCATTCCAATCCTGAGACCCTTCCTATAGCATGAGATGTGCTATCTCAATGCTTATACCAAACCTGAGACCCTTCCTAAAGCTTGAGATGTGATATCCAACTCCTTCCCATTCCAATCCTGAGACCCTTCCTATAGCATGATATGTGATATCTCAATGCCTCTAATACCAAACCTGAGATCCTTCCTCTAACATGAAATGTGATATCGAACTCCTTCCCTTTCCAAACCTGAGAGCCTACCTATAGCATGAGATGTGATATCCAAGTCCTTCCCATTCCAATCCTTAGACCCTTCCTACAGCATGCAATATGATATCTCAATGATTCTAATAACAAACCTGAGACCCGTCCTATAACATGAGATGTGATATCCAACTCCTTCCCGTTTCAAACCTGAGACCCTTCCTATAACATGAGATGTGATATCCAACTCCTTCCCGTTTCAAACCTGAGACCCTTCCTATAGCATATGTGATATCCAACTCCTTCCCATTCCAAACATGAGACCCTTCCTATAGCAAGAATGTAATATCCAACTCCTTCCCATTCCAATCCTGAGACCATTCCTATAGCATGAGATGTGATATCTCAATGCTTCTAATACCAAACCTGAGATCCTTCCTATGACATGAGATGTGATATCCAATTCCTCCCCATTCCAAACCTGAGAACCTTCCTACAGCATGCGATGTGATATCTCAATGCTTCTAATACCAAACCTGAGACCAGTCCTATAACATGAGATTGGATATCCAACTCCTTCCCCTTCCAAACCTGAGACCCTTCCTATAGCATGAGATGTGATATCCAACTTCTTCCCATTCCAACCCTGAGACCCTTCCTATAACATGAGATGTGATGTCTCAATGCTTCTAATACCAAACCTGAGATCTTTCCTATAACATGAGATGTGATATCCAACTCCTTCCCATTCCAATCCTGAGACCCTTCCTATAGCATGAGATGTGCTATCTCAATGCTTATACCAAACCTGAGACCCTTCCTAAAGCTTGAGATGTGATATCCAACTCCTTCCCATTCCAATCCTGAGACCCTTCCTATAACATGAAATGTGATATCCAACTCCTTCCCATTCCAACCTGAGACCCTTCCTATAGCATGAGATGGGATATCCAACTCCTTCCAAATCCAATACTGATACCCTTCCAATAGCATGAGATGTGATATCCCAATGCTTCTACCAAACCTGAGAACCATACTATGGCATGAGATGTGATATCAAACTCCTTCCCATTCCAATCCTGAGACTCTTCCTATAGCTTGAGATGTGATATCCGAAATCCTTCCCATTCCAATTCTGAGACCATTCCTATACCATGAGACTTGATATCTCAATGCTTCTAATACCAAACCTGAGACCCGTCCTATAACATGAGATGTGATATCCAAATCTTTCCCCTTCCAAACCTTAGACCCTTCCTTTATCATGAGATGTGATATCCAACTCCTTCCCATTCCAATCCTGAGACCCTTCCGATATCATGAGATTTGTTATCTCAATGCTTCTAATATCAAAATTGAGACCCGCCTATAACATGAGATGTGATATCCAAATCTTTCCCCTTCCAAACCTTAGACCCTTCCTTTATCATGAGATGGGATATCCAACTCCTTCCCATTCCAATCCTGAGACCCTTCCGATAGCAGAAATGTGATATCTCAATGCTTATACCAATCCTGAGACCCTTCCTATGGCCTGAGATGTCATATACAACTCCTTCCCAATCCAATCCTGAGACCCTTCCTATAGCATGAGATGTGATATCTCAATGCTTATACCAAATCTGAGACCCTTCCTATAGCATGAGATGTGATATCCAACTCCTTCCCATTCCAATCCTGAGACCCTTCCTATAGCATGAGATGTGATGTCTCAATGCTTCTAATACCAAACCTGAGATCCTTCCTATAACATGAGATGTGATATCCAACTCCTTCCCATTCCAATCCTGAGACCCTTCCTATAGCATGAGATGTGATGTCTCAATGCTTCTAATACCAAACCTGAGAACCTTCCTACAGCATGTGATGTGATATCTCAATGCTTCTAATACCAAACCTGAGACCAGTCCTATAACATGAGATTGGATATCCAACTCCTTCCCCTTCCAAACCTGAGACCCTTCCTATAGCATGAGATGTGATATCCAACTTCTTCCCATTCCAATCCTGAGACCCTTCCTATAACATGAGATGTGATGTCTCAATGCTTCTAATACCAAACCTGAGATCTTTCCTATAACATGAGATGTAATATCCAACTCCTTCCCATTCCAATCCTGAGACCCTTCCTATAGCATGAGATGTGCTATCTCAATGCTTATAGCAAACCTGAGACCCTTCCTAAAGCTTGAGATGTGATATCCAACTCCTTCCCATTCCAATCCTGAGACCCTTCCTATAGCATGAGATGTGATATCTCAATGCTTCTAATATCAAACTTGAGACCCTCCCTATAGCATGAGATGTGATACCCAAGTCCTTCCCATTCCAATCCTGAGACACTTCCTATAGCATGAGATGTGATATCTCGATGCTTATACCAAACCTGAGACCCTTCCTATAGCATGAGATGTGATATCCAACTCCTTCCCATTCCAATCCTGAGACCCTTCCTATAGCATGAGATGTGATATCTCAATGCCTCTAATACCAAACCTGAGATCCTTCCTCTAACATGAAATGTGATATCGAACTCCTTCCCTTTCCAAACCTGAGAGCCTACCTATAGCATGAGATGTGATATCCAAGTCCTTCCCATTCCAATCCTTAGACCCTTCCTACAGCATGCAATATGATATCTCAATGATTCTAATAACAAACCTGAGACCCATCCTATAACATGAGATGGGATATCCAACTCCTTCCTATTCCAATCCTGAGACACTTCCGATAGCAGAGATGTGATATCTCAATGCTTATACCAAACCTGAGACCCTTCCTATAACATGAGATGTGATATCCTACTTCTTCCCGGTCCAAACCTGAGACCCTTCCTATAGCATATGTGATATCCAACTCCTTCCCATTCCAAACATGAGACCCTTCGTATAGCAAGAATGTAATATCCAACTCCTTCCCATTCCAATCCTGAGACCATTCCTATAGCATGAGATGTGATATCTCAATGCTTCTAATACCAAACCTGAGATCCTTCCTATGACATGAGATGTGATATCCAATTCCTCCCCATTCCAAACCTGAGAACCTTCCTACAGCATGCGATGTGATATCTCAATGCTTCTAATACCAAACCCGAGACCAGTCCTATAACATGAGATTGGATATCCAACTCCTTCCCCTTCCAAACCTGAGACCCTTCCTATAGCATGAGATGTGATATCCAACTTCTTCCCATTCCACTCCTGAGACCCTTCCTATAACATGAGATGTGATGTCTCAATGCTTCTAATACCAAACCTGAGATCCTTCCTCTAACATGAAATGTGATATCCAACTCCTTCCCCTTCCAAACCTGAGAGCCTTCCTATAGCATGAGATATGATATCCAAGTCCTTCCCATCCAATCCTGAGACCCTTCCTATAACATGAAATGTGATATCCAACTCCTTCCCATTCCAACCTGAGACCCTTCCTATAGCATGAGATGGGATATCCAACTCCTTCCCTTTCCAATCCTAAGACCCTTCCTATAGCATGAGATGTGATATCTCAAGGCCTCTAATACCAAACCTGAGATCCTTCCTCTAACATGAAATGTGATATCCAACTCCTTCCCCTTCCAAACCTGAGAGCCTTCCTATAGCATGAGATATGATATCCAAGTCCTTCCCATCCAATCCTGAGACCCTTCCTATAACATGAAATGTGATATCCAACTCCTTCCCATTCCAACCTGAGACCCTTCCTATAGCATGAGATGGGATATCCAATTCCTTCCAAATCCAATACTGATACCCTTCCGATAGCATGAGATGTGATATCCCAATGCTTCTACCAAACCTGAGACCCATACTATGGCATGAGATGTGATATCAA
The DNA here is from genome assembly GCF_040938575.1 of Ambystoma mexicanum. NCBI lineage: Eukaryota > Metazoa > Chordata > Amphibia > Caudata > Ambystomatidae > Ambystoma > Ambystoma mexicanum. The sequence continues at coordinate 1,127,511 of NW_027182477.1, forward strand.
ACTCCTTCTCATTCCAATCCTGAGACCCTACCTATAGCTTGAGATATGATATTCAACTCCTTCCCATTCCAATTCTGAGACCCTTCCTATACCATGAGACTTGATATCTCAATGCTTCTAATACAAAACCTGAGACCCATCCTATAACATGAGATGTGATATCCAAATCCTTCCCCTTCCAAACCTTAGACCCTTCCTTTATCATGAGATGTGATATCCAATTCCTTCCCATTCCAATCCTGAGACCCTTCCGATATCATGAGATTTGTTATCTCAATGCTTCTAATATCAAACTTGAGACCCTCCCTATAGCATGAGATGTGACATCCAAGTCCTCCCCATTCCAATCCTGAGACTCTTCCTATAGCATGAGATGTGATATCTCAATGCTTCTAATACCAAACCTGAGACCCTTCCTATAACATGAGATGGGATATCCAACTCCTTCCCATTCCAATCCTGAGACCCTTCCGATAGCAGAGATGTGATATCTCAATGCTTATACCAAACCTGAGACCCTTCCTATGGCCTGATTTGTCATATACAACTCCTTCCCATTCCAATCCTGAGACCCTTCCTATAGCATGAGATGTGATATCTCAATGCTTATACCAAATCCGAGACCCTTCCTATAGCATGAGATGTGATATCCAACTCCTTCCCATTCCAATCCTGAGACCCTTCCTATAGCATGAGATGTGATGTCTCAATGCTTCTAATACCAAACCTGAGATCCTTCTGATAGCATGAGATGTGATTTCCAAATCCTTCCACTTCCAAACCTGAGACACTCCCTTTAGCATGAGATGTGATATCCAACTCCTTCCCATTCCAATCCTGAGACCCTTCTGATAGCATGAGATGTGATATTTCAATGCCTCTAATACCAAACCTGAGATCCTACCTCTAACATGAAATGTGATATCCATCTCCTTCCCTTTCCAAACCTGAGACCCTGCCTATAGCATGAGATGTGATATCAAAAGTCCTTCCCATTCCAATCCTGAGACCATTCCTATAGAATGTGATGTGATATCTCAATGCTTATACCAAACCTGAGACCCTTCCTATGGCCTGAGATGTCATATACAACTCCTTCCCATTCCAATCCTGAGACCGTTCCTATAGCATGAGATGTGATATCTCAATGCTTATACCAAATCTGAGACCCTTCCTATAGCATGAGATGTGATATCCAACTCCTTCCCATTCCAATCCTGAGACCCTTCCTATAGCATGAGATGTGATGTCTCAATGCTTCTAATACCAAACCTGAGATCCTTCCTATAACATGAGATGTGATATCCAACTCCTTCCCATTCCAATCCTGAGACCCTTATGATAGCATGAGATGTGATATCTCAATGCCTCTAATACCAAACCTGAGATACGTCCGATAGCATGAGATGTGATATCTCAATGCTTCTAATACCAAACCTGAGATCCTTCCTATAACATGAGATGTGATTTCCAAATCCTTCCCCTTCCAAACCTGAGACCCTCCCTTTAGCATGAGATGTGATATCCAACTCCTTCCCATTCCAATCCTGAGACCCTTCTGATAGCATGAGATGTGATATTTCAATGCCTCTAATACCAAACCTGAGATCCTACCTCTAACATGAAATGTGATATCCATCTCCTTCCCTTTCCAAACCTGAGACCCTGCCTATAGCATGAGATGTGATATCCAAGTCCTTCCCATTACAATCCTGAGACCCTTCCTATAGCATGTGATGTGATATCTCAATGCTTATACCAAACCTGAGACCCTTCCTATGGCATGAGATGTCATATACAACTCCTTCCTATTCCAATCCTGAGACCCTTACTATAGCATGAGATGTGATATCTCAATGCTTATACCAAACCTGAGACCCTTCCTATAGCATGAGATGTGATATCCAACTTCTTCCCATTCCAATCCTGAGACCCTTCCTATAACATGAGATGTGATGTCTCAACGCTTCTAATACCAAACCTGAGATCTTTCCTATAACATGAGATGTGATATCCAACTCCTTCCCATTCCAATCCTGAGACCCTTCCTATAGCATGAGATGTGATATCTCAAGGCCTCTAATACCAAACCTGAGATTGTTCCTCTAACATGAAATGTGATATCCAACTCCTTCCCCTTCCAAACCTGAGAGCCTTCCTATAGCATGAGATATGATAGCCAAGTCCTTCCAATTCCAATCCTGAGACCCGTCCTATAACATGAAATGTGATATCCAACTCCTTCCCATTCCAACCTGAGACCCTTCCTATAGCATGAGATGGGATATCTCAATGCTTCTAATACCAAACCTGAGACTCTTCCTATAACATGAGATGGGATATCGAACTCCTTCCCATTCCAATCCTGAGACCCTTCCGATAGCAGAGATGTGATATCTCAATGCTTATACCAAACCTGAGACCCTTCCTATGGCCTGAGATGTGATATCCATCTGCTTCCCATTCCAATCCTGAGACCCTTCCTATAGCATGAGATGTGATATCTCAATGCTTATACCAAATCTGAGACCCTTCCTATAGCATGAGATGTGATATCCAACTCCTTCCCATTCCAATCCTGAGACCCTTCCTATAGCATGAGATGTGATGTCTCAATGCTTCTAATACCAAACCTGAGATCCTTCCTATAACATGAGATGTGATATCCAACTCCTTCCGATTCCAATCCTGAGACCCTTATGATAGCATGAGATGTGATATCTCAATGCTTCTAATACCAAACCTGAGATCCTTCCTATAACATGAGATGTGATTTCCAAATCCTTCCCCTTCCAAACCTGAGACCCTCCCTTTAGCATGAGATGTGATATCCAACTCCTTCCCATTCCAAGCCTGAGACCCTTCTGATAGCATGAGATGTGATATCTCAATGCCTCTAATACCAAACCTGAGATCCTACCTCTAACATGAAATGTGATATCCATCTCCTTCCCTTTCCAAACCTGAGACCCTGTCTATAGCATGAGATGTCATATACAACTCCTTCCCATTCCAATCCTGAGACCCTTCCTATAGCACGAGATGTGATATCTCAATGCTTATACCAAACCTGAGACCCTTCCTATAGCATGAGATGTGATATCCAACTCCTTCCCATTCCAATCCTGAGACCCTTCCTTTAGCATGAGATGTGATATCCAACTCCTTCCCATTCCAATCCTGAGACCCTTCCTATAGCCTGAGATGTGATATCTCAATGCCTCTAATACCAAACCTGAGATCCTTCCTCTAACATGAAATGTGATATCCAACTCCTTCCCTTTCCAAACCTGAGAGCCTATCTATAGCATGAGATGTGATATCCAAGTCCTTCCCATTCCAATCCTGAGACACTTCCGATAGCAGAGATGTGATATCTCAATGCTTATACCAAACCTGAGACCCTTCCTATAACATGAGATGTGATATCCAACTCCTTCCCGTTCCAAACCTGAGACCCTTCCTTTAGCATGAGATGTGATATCCAGCTCCTTCCCATTCCAATCCTGAGACACTTCCGATAGCATGAGATGTGATATCTCAATGCTTCTAATAGAAAAACTGAGACCCTCCCTATAGCATGATATGTGATATCTAAGTCCTTCCCATTCCAATCCTGAGACCCTTCCTATAGCATGAGATGTGATATCTCAATGCTTCTACCAAACCTGAGACCCTTCCTTTAGCATGAGATGTGATAACCAACTCCTTCCCATTCCAATCCTGAGACCCTTCCTATAGCATGAGATGTGATATCTCAATACTTCTAATACCAAACCTGAGATCCTTCCGATAACATGAGATGTGATATACGAATCCTTCCCCTTCCAAACCTGAGACCCTCCCTTTAGCATGAGATGTGCTATCCAACTCCTTCCCATTCCAATCCTGAGACCCTTCTGATAGCATGAGATGTGATATCTCAATGCTTCTATACCAAACCTGAGATCCTTCCGATAGCATGAGATGTGATATCTCAATGCTTCTAATACCAAACCTGAGATCCTTCCTATAACATGAGATGTGATATCCAAATCCTTCCCCTTCCAAACCTGAGACCCTCCCTTTAGCATGAGATGTGATATCCAACTCCTTCCCATTCCAATCCTGAGACCCTTCCCATAACATGAGATGTGATATCCAACTCCTTCCCATTCCAACCTGAGACCCTTCCTATAGCATGAGATGGGATATCCAACTCCTTCCAAATCCAATCCTGATACCCTTCCGATAGCATGAGATGTGATATCCCAATGCTTCTACCAAACCTGAGACCCATACTATGGCATGAGATGTGATATCAAACTCCTTCCCCTTCCAAACCTTAGACCCTTCCTTAATCATGAGATGTGATATCCAACTCCTTCCCATTCCATCCCTGAGACCCTTCCGATATCATGAGATGTGATATCTCAATGCTTCTAATATCAAACTTGAGACCCTCCCTATAGCATGAGATGTGATATCCAAGTCCTTCCCATTCCAATCCTGAGACCCTTCCTATAGCATGAGATGTGATATCTCAAGGCCTCTAATACCAAATCTGAGATCCTTCCTCTAACATGAAATGTGATATCCAACTCCTTCCCCTTCCAAACCTGAGAGCCTTCCTATAGCATGAGATATGATATCCAAGTCCTTCCCATCCAATCCTGAGACCCTTCCTATAACATGAAATGTGATATCCAACTCCTTCCCATTCCAACCTGAGACCCTTCCTATAGCATGAGATGGGATATCCAATTCCTTCCAAATCCAATACTGATACCCTTCCGATAGCATGAGATGTGATATCCCAATGCTTCTACCAAACCTGAGACCCATACTATGGCATGAGATGTGATATCAAACTCCTTCCCATTCCAATCCTGAGACCCTACATATAGCTTGAGATGTGATATTCAACTCCTTCCCATTCCAATTCTGAGACCCTTCCTATACCATGAGACTTGATATCTCAATGCTTCTAATACAAAACCTGAGACCCGTCCTATAACATGAGATGTGATATCCAAATCCTTCCCCTTCCAAACCTTAGACCCTTCCTTTATCATGAGATGTGATATCCAATTCCTTCCCATTCCAATCCTGAGACCCTTCCGATATCATGAGATTTGTTATCTCAATGCTTCTAATATCAAACTTGAGACCCTCCCTATAGCATGAGATGTGACATCCAAGTCCTCCCCATTCCAATCCTGAGACTCTTCCTATAGCATGAGATGTGATATCTCAATGCTTCTAATACCAAACCTGAGAGCCTTCCTATAGCATGAGATATGATATCCAAATCCTTCCCATTCCAATCCTGAGACCCTTCCTATAGCATGAGATGTGATATCTCAAGGCCTCTAATACCAAACCTGAGATCCTTCCTCTAACATGAAATGTGATATCCAACTCTTTCCCCTTCCAAACCTGAGAGCCTTCCTATAGCATGAGATATGATATCCAAATCCTTCCCATTCCAATCCTGAGACCCTTCCTATAGCATGTGATGTGATGTCTCAATGCTTCTAATACCAAACCTGAGATCCTTCCTATAACATGAGATGTGATAGCCAACTCCTTCCCATTCTAATCCCGAGACCCTTCCTATAGCATGAGATGTGATATCTCGATGCTTATACCAAACCTGAGACCCTTCCTATAGCATGAGATGTGATATCCAACTCCTTCCCATTCCAATCCTGAGACCCTTCCTATAGCATGAGATGTGATATCTCAATGCCTCTAATACCAAACCTGAGATCCTTCCTCTAACATGAAATGTGATATCCAACTCCTTCCCTTTCCAAACCTGAGAGCCTACCTATAGCATGAGATGTGATATCCAAGTCCTTCCCATTCCAATCCTTAGACCCTTCCTACAGCATGCAATATGATATCTCAATGATTCTAATAACAAACCTGAGACCCATCCTATAACATGAGATGGGATATCCAACTCCTTCCTATTCCAATCCTGAGACACCTCCGATAGCAGAGATGTGATATCTCAATGCTTATACCAAACCTGAGACCCTTCCTATAACATGAGATGTGATATCCAACTCCTTCCCGGTCCAAACCTGAGACCCTTCCTATAGCCTATGTGATATCCAACTCCTTCCCATTCCAAACATGAGACCCTTCCTATAGCAAGAATGTAATATCCAACTCCTTCCCATTCCAATCCTGAGACCATTCCTATAGCATGAGATGTGATATCTCAATGCTTCTAATACCAAACCTGAGATCCTTCCTATGACATGAAATATGATATCCAATTCCTCCCCATTCCAAACCTGAGAACCTTCCTAGAGCATGCGATGTGATATCTCAATGCTTCTAATACCAAACCCGAGACCAGTCCTATAACATGAGATTGGATATCCAACTCCTTCCCCTTCCAAACCTGAGACCCTTCCTATAGCATGAGATGTGATATCCAACTTCTTCCCATTCCACTCCTGAGACCCTTCCTATAACATGAGATGTGATGTCTCAATGCTTCTAATACCAAACCTGAGATCTTTCCTATAACATGTGATGTGATATCCAACTCCTTCCCATTCCAATCCTGAGACCCTTCCTATAGCATGAGATGTGATATCTCAATGCTTATACCAAACCTGAGACCCTTCCTATAGCTTGAGATGTGATATCCAACTCCTTCCCATTCCAATCCTGAGAAACTTCCTATAGCATGAGATGTGATATCTCAAGGCCTCTAATACCAAACCTGAGATCCTTCCTCTAACATGAAATGTAATATCCAACTCCTTCCCCTTCCAAACCTGAGAGCCTTCCTATAGCATGAGATATGATATCCAAGTCCTTCCCATCCAATCCTGAGACCCTTCCTATAACATGAAATGTGATATCCAACTCCTTCCCATTCCAACCTGAGACCCTTCCTATAGCATGAGATGGGATATCCAATTCCTTCCAAATCCAATACTGATACCCTTCCGATAGCATGAGATGTGATATCCCAATGCTTCTACCAAACCTGAGACCCATACTATGGCATGAGATGTGATATCAAACTCCTTCCCATTCCAATCCTGAGACCCTACCTATAGCTTGAGATGTGATATCCAACTCCTTCCCATTCCAATTCTGAGACCCTTCCTATACCATGAGACTTGATATCTCAATGCTTCTAATACAAAACCTGAGACCCGTCCTATAACATGAGATGTGATATCCAAATCCTTCCCCTTCCAAACCTTAGACCCTTCCTTTATCATGAGATGTGATATCCAATTTCTTCCCATTCCAATCCTGAGACCCTTCCGATATCATGAGATTTGTTATCTCAATGCTTCTAATATCAAACTTGAGACCCTCCCTATAGCATGAGATGTGACATCCAAGTCCTCCCCATTCCAATCCTGAGACTCTTCCTATAGCATGAGATGTGATATCTCAATGCTTCTAATACCAAACCTGAGAGCCTTCCTATAGCATGAGATATGATATCCAAATCCTTCCCATTCCAATCCTGAGACCCTTCCTATAACATGAAATGTGATATCCTACTCCTTCCCATTCCAACCTGGGACCCTTCCTATATCATGAGATGGGATATCTCAATGCTTCTAATACCAAACCTGAGACCCTTCCTATAACATGAGATGGGAATATCCAACTCCTTCCCATTCCAATCCTGAGACCCTTCCGATAGCAGAGATGTGATATCTCAATACTTATACCAAACCTGAGATCCTTCCTATAACATGAGATGTGATATCCAACTCCTTCCCATTCCAATCCTGAGACACTTCCTATAGCATGAGATGTGATATCTCACTGCTTATACCAAACCTGAGACCCTTCCTATAGAATGAGATGTGATATCCAACTCCTTCCCATTCCAATCCTGAGACCATTCCTATAGCATGAGATGTGATATCTCAATGCTTCTAATATCAAACTTGAGACCCTCCCTATAGCATGAGATGTGATACCCAAGTCCTTCCCATTCCAATCCTGAGACACTTCCTATAGCATGAGATGTGATATCTCAATGCTTCTAATACCAAACCTGAGACTCTTCCTATAACATGAGATGGGATATCCAACTCCTTCCCATTCCAATCCTGAGACCCTTCCAATAGCAGAGATGTGATATCTCAATGCTTATACCAAACCTAAGACCCTTCCTATGGCATGAGATGTTGTATCCAACTCCTTCCCATTCCAATTCCGAGACCCTTCCTATAGCATGAGATGTGATATCTCGATGCTTATACCAAATCTGAGACCCTTCCTATAGCATGAGATGTGATATCCAACTCCTTCCCATTCCAATCCTGAGGCCCTTCCTATAGCATGAGATGTGATGTCTCAATGCTTCTAATACCAAACCTGAGATCCTTCCTATAACATGAGATGTGATATCCAACTCCTTCCCATTCCAATCCTGAGACCCTTCCTATAGCATGAGATGTGATGTCTCAATGCTTCTAATACCAAACCTGAGAACCTTCCTACAGCATGCGATGTGATATCTCAATGCTTCTAATACCAAACCTGAGACCAGTCCTATAACATGAGATTGGATATCCAACTCCTTCCCCTTCCAAACCTGAGACCCTTCCTATAGCATGAGATGTGATATCCAACTTCTTCCCATTCCAATCCTGAGACCCTTCCTATAACATGAGATGTGATGTCTCAATGCTTCTAATACCAAACCTGAGATCTTTCCTATAACATGAGATGTAATATCCAACTCCTTCCCATTCCAATCCTGAGACCCTTCCTATAGCATGAGATGTGCTATCTCAATGCTTATACCAAACCTGAGACCCTTGCTAAAGCTTGAAATGTGATATCCAACTCCTTCCCATTCCAATCCTGAGACCCTTCCTATAGCATGATATGTGATATCTGAATTCCTCTAATACCAAACCTGAGATCCTTCCTCTAACATGAAATGTGATATCGAACTCCTTCCCTTTCCAAACCTGAGAGCCTACCTATAGCATGAGATGTGATATCCAAGTCCTTCCCATTCCAATCCTGAGACCCTTCCTACAGCATGCAATATGATATCTCAATGATTCTAATAACAAACCTGAGACCCGTCCTATAACATGAGATGTGATATCCAACTCCTTCCCGTTTCAAACCTGAGACCCTTCCTATAACATGAGATGTGATATCCAACTCCTTCCTGTTTCAAACCTGAGACCCTTCCTATAGCATATGTGATATCCAACTCCTTCCCATTCCAAACATGAGACCCTTCCTATAGCAAGAATGTAATATCCAACTCCTTCCCATTCCAATCCTGAGACCATTCCTATAGCATGAGATGTGATATCTCAATGCTTCTAATACCAAACCTGAGATCCTTCCTATGACATGAGATGTGATATCCAATTCCTCCCCATTCCAAACCTGAGAACCTTCCTACAGCATGCGATGTGATATCTCAATGCTTCTAATACCAAACCTGAGACCAGTCCTATAACATGAGATTGGATATCCAACTCCTTCCCCTTCCAAACCTGAGACCCTTCCTATAGCATGAGATGTGATATCCAACTTCTTCCCATTCCAATCCTGAGACCCTTCCTATAACATGAGATGTGATGTCTCAATGCTTCTAATACCAAACCTGAGATCTTTCCTATAACATGAGATGTGATATCCAACTCCTTCCCATTCCAATCCTGAGACCCTTCCTATAGCATGAGATGTGCTATCTCAATGCTTATACCAAACCTGAGACCCTTCCTAAAGCTTGAGATGTGATATCCAACTCCTTCCCATTCCAATCCTGAGACCCTTCCTATAACATGAAATGTGATATCCAACTCCTTCCCATTCCAACCTGAGACCCTTCCTATAGCATGAGATGGGATATCCAACTCCTTCCAAATCCAATACTGATACCCTTCCAATAGCATGAGATGTGATATCCCAATGCTTCTACCAAACCTGAGAACCATACTATGGCATGAGATGTGATATCAAACTCCTTCCCATTCCAATCCTGAGACTCTTCCTACAGCTTGAGATGTGATATCCGAAATCCTTCCCATTCCAATTCTGATACCCTTCCTATACCATGAGACTTGATATCTCAATGCTTCTAATACCAAACCTGAGACCCGTCCTATAACATGAGATGTGATATCCAAATCTTTCCCCTTCCAAACCTTAGACCCTTCCTTTATCATGAGATGTGATATCCAACTCCTTCCCATTCCAATCCTGAGACCCTTCCGATATCATGAGATTTGTTATCTCAATGCTTCTAATATCAAAATTGAGACCCGCCTATAACATGAGATGTGATATCCAAATCTTTCCCCTTCCAAACCTTAGACCCTTCCTTTATCATGAGATGGGATATCCAACTCCTTCCTATTCCAATCCTGAGACCCTTCCGATAGCAGAGATGTGATATCTCAATGCTTATACCAATCCTGAGACCCTTCCTATGGCCTGAGATGTCATATACAACTCCTTCCCAATCCAATCCTGAGACCCTTCCTATAGCATGAGATGTGATATCTCAATGCTTATACCAAATCTGAGACCCTTCCTATAGCATGAGATGTGATATCCAACTCCTTCCCATTCCAATCCTGAGACCCTTCCTATAGCATGAGATGTGATGTCTCAATGCTTCTAATACCAAACCTGAGATCCTTCCTATAACATGAGATGTGATATCCAACTCCTTCCCATTCCAATCCTGAGACCCTTCCTATAGCATGAGATGTGATGTCTCAATGCTTCTAATACCAAACCTGAGAACCTTCCTACAGCATACGATGTGATATCTCAATGCTTCTAATACCAAACCTGAGACCAGTCCTATAACATGAGATTGGATATCCAACTCCTTCCCCTTCCAAACCTGAGACCCTTCCTATAGCATGAGATGTGATATCCAACTTCTTCCCATTCCAATCCTGAGACCCTTCCTATAACATGAGATGTGATGTCTCAATGCTTCTAATACCAAACCTGAGATCTTTCCTATAACATGAGATGTAATATCCAACTCCTTCCCATTCCAATCCTGAGACCCTTCCTATAGCATGAGATGTGATATCCAACTCCTTCCCATTCCAATCCTGAGACCCTTCCTATAGCATGAGATGTGATATCTCAATGCTTCTAATATCAAACTTGAGACCCTCCCTATAGCATGAGATGTGATACCCAAGTCCTTCCCATTCCAATCCTGAGACACTTCCTATAGCATGAGATGTGATATCTCAATGCTTATACCAAACCTGAGACCCTTCCTATAGCATGAGATGTGATATCCAACTCCTTCCCATTCCAATCCTGAGACCCTTCCTATAGCATGAGATGTGATGTCTCAATGCTTCTAATACCAAACCTGAGATCCTTCCTATAACATGAGATGTGATAGCCAACTCCTTCCCATTCTAATCCCGAGACCCTTCCTATAGCATGAGATGTGATATCTCGATGCTTATACCAAACCTGAGACCCTTCCTATAGCATGAGATGTGATATCCAACTCCTTCCCATTCCAATCCTGAGACCCTTCCTATAGCATGAGATGTGATATCTCAATGCCTCTAATACCAAACCTGAGATCCTTCCTCTAACATGAAATGTGATATCCAACTCCTTCCCTTTCCAAACCTGAGAGCCTACCTATAGCATGAGATGTGATATCCAAGTCCTTCCCATTCCAATACTTAGACCCTTCCTACAGCATGCAATATGATATCTCAATGATTCTAATAACAAACCTGAGACCCATCCTATAACATGAGATGGGATATCCAACTCCTTCCTATTCCAATCCTGAGACACCTCCGATAGCAGAGATGTGATATCTCAATGCTTATACCAAACCTGAGACCCTTCCTATAACATGAGATGTGATATCCAACTCCTTCTCGGTCCAAACCTGAGACCCTTCCTATAGCATATGTGATATCCAACTCCTTCCCATTCCAAACATGAGACCCTTCCTATAGCAAGAATGTAATATCCAACTCCTTCCCATTCCAATCCTGAGACCATTCCTATAGCATGAGATGTGATATCTCAATGCTTCTAATACCAAACCTGAGATCCTTCCTATGACATGAAATGTGATATCCAATTCCTCCCCATTCCAAACCTGAGAACCTTCCTACAGCATGCGATGTGATATCTCAATGCTTCTAATACCAAACCCGAGACCAGTCCTATAACATGAGATTGGATATCCAACTCCTTCCCCTTCCAAACCTGAGACCCTTCCTATAGCATGAGATGTGATATCCAACTTCTTCCCATTCCACTCCTGAGACCCTTCCTATAACATGAGATGTGATGTCTCAATGCTTCTAATACCAAACCTGAGATCTTTCCTATAACATGTGATGTGATATCCAACTCCTTCCCATTCCAATCCTGAGACCCTTCCTATAGCATGAGATGTGATATCTCAATGCTTATACCAAACCTGAGACCCTTCCTATAGCTTGAGATGTGATATCCAACTCCTTCCCATTCCAATCCTGAGACCCTTCCTATAGCATGAGATGTGATATCTCAAGGCCTCTAATACCAAATCTGAGATCCTTCCTCTAACATGAAATGTGATATCCAACTCCTTCCCCTTCCAAACCTGAGAGCCTTCCTATAGCATGAGATATGATATCCAAGTCCTTCCCATCCAATCCTGAGACCCTTCCTATAACATGAAATGTGATATCCAACTCCTTCCCATTCCAACCTGAGACCCTTCCTATAGCATGAGATGGGATATCCAATTCCTTCCAAATCCAATACTGATACCCTTCCGATAGCATGAGATGTGATATCCCAATGCTTCTACCAAACCTGAGACCCATACTATGGCATGAGATGTGATATCAAACTCCTTCCCATTCCAATCCTGAGACCCTACATATAGCTTGAGATGTGATATTCAACTCCTTCCCATTCCAATTCTGAGACCCTTCCTATACCATGAGACTTGATATCTCAATGCTTCTAATACAAAACCTGAGACCCGTCCTATAACATGAGATGTGATATCCAAATCCTTCCCCTTCCAAACCTTAGACCCTTCCTTTATCATGAGATGTGATATCCAATTCCTTCCCATTCCAATCCTGAGACCCTTCCGATATCATGAGATTTGTTATCTCAATGCTTCTAATATCAAACTTGAGACCCTCCCTATAGCATGAGATGTGACATCCAAGTCCTCCCCATTCCAATCCTGAGACTCTTCCTATAGCATGAGATGTGATATCTCAATGCTTCTAATACCAAACCTGAGAGCCTTCCTATAGCATGAGATATGATATCCAAATCCTTCCCATTCCAATCCTGAGACCCTTCCTATAGCATGAGATGTGATATCTCAAGGCCTCTAATACCAAACCTGAGATCCTTCCTCTAACATGAAATGTGATATCCAACTCTTTCCCCTTCCAAACCTGAGAGCCTTCCTATAGCATGAGATATGATATCCAAATCCTTCCCATTCCAATCCTGAGACCCTTCCTATAACATGAAATGTGATATCCTACTCCTTCCCATTCCAACCTGGGACCCTTCCTATATCATGAGATGGGATATCTCAATGCTTCTAATACCAAACCTGAGACCCTTCCTATAACATGAGATGGGAATATCCAACTCCTTCCCATTCCAATCCTGAGACCCTTCCGATAGCAGAGATGTGATATCTCAATGCTTTTACCAAACCTGAGATCCTTCCTATAACATGAGATGTGATATCCAACTCCTTCCCATTCCAATCCTGAGACACTTCCTATAGCATGAGATGTGATATCTCACTGCTTATACCAAACCTGAGACCCTTCCTATAGAATGAGATGTGATATCCAACTCCTTCCCATTCCAATCCTGAGACCATTCCTATAGCATGAGATGTGATATCTCAATGCTTCTAATATCAACTTGAGACCCTCCCTATAGCATGAGATGTGATACCCAAGTCCTTCCCATTCCAATCCTGAGACACTTCCTATAGCATGAGATGTGATATCTCAATGCTTCTAATACCAAACCTGAGACTCTTCCTATAACATGAGATGGGATATCCAACTCCTTCTCATTCCAATCCTGAGACCCTTCCAATAGCAGAGATGTGATATCTCAATGCTTATACCAAACCTAAGACCCTTCCTATGGCATGAGATGTGATATCCAACTCCTTCCCATTCCAATCCCGAGACCCTTCCTATAGCATGAGATGTGATATCTCGATGCTTATACCAAATCTGAGACCCTTCCTATAGCATGAGATGTGATATCCAACTCCTTCCCATTCCAATCCTGAGGCCCTTCCTATAGCATGAGATGTGATGTCTCAATGCTTCTAATACCAAACCTGAGATCCTTCCTATAACATGAGATGTGATATCCAACTCCTTCCCATTCCAATCCTGAGACCCTTCCTATAGCATGAGATGTGATGTCTCAATGCTTCTAATACCAAACCTGAGAACCTTCCTACAGCATGCGATGTGATATCTCAATGCTTCTAATACCAAACCTGAGACCAGTCCTATAACATGAGATTGGATATCCAACTCCTTCCCCTTCCAAACCTGAGACCCTTCCTATAGCATGAGATGTGATATCCAACTTCTTCCCATTCCAATCCTGAGACCCTTCCTATAACATGAGATGTGATGTCTCAATGCTTCTAATACCAAACCTGAGATCTTTCCTATAACATGAGATGTAATATCCAACTCCTTCCCATTCCAATCCTGAGACCCTTCCTATAGCATGAGATGTGCTATCTCAATGCTTATACCAAACCTGAGACCCTTCCTAAAGCTTGAGATGTGATATCCAACTCCTTCCCATTCCAATCCTGAGACCCTTCCTATAGCATGATATGTGATATCTCAATGCCTCTAATACCAAACCTGAGATCCTTCCTCTAACATGAAATGTGATATCGAACTCCTTCCCTTTCCAAACCTGAGAGCCTACCTATAGCATGAGATGTGATATCCAAGTCCTTCCCATTCCAATCCTTAGACCCTTCCTACAGCATGCAATATGATATCTCAATGATTCTAATAACAAACCTGAGACCCGTCCTATAACATGAGATGTGATATCCAACTCCTTCCCGTTTCAAACCTGAGACCCTTCCTATAACATGAGATGTGATATCCAACTCCTTCCCGTTTCAAACCTGAGACCCTTCCTATAGCATATGTGATATCCAACTCCTTCCCATTCCAAACATGAGACCCTTCCTATAGCAAGAATGTAATATCCAACTCCTTCCCATTCCAATCCTGAGACCATTCCTATAGCATGAGATGTGATATCTCAATGCTTCTAATACCAAACCTGAGATCCTTCCTATGACATGAGATGTGATATCCAATTCCTCCCCATTCCAAACCTGAGAACCTTCCTACAGCATGCGATGTGATATCTCAATGCTTCTAATACCAAACCTGAGACCAGTCCTATAACATGAGATTGGATATCCAACTCCTTCCCCTTCCAAACCTGAGACCCTTCCTATAGCATGAGATGTGATATCCAACTTCTTCCCATTCCAACCCTGAGACCCTTCCTATAACATGAGATGTGATGTCTCAATGCTTCTAATACCAAACCTGAGATCTTTCCTATAACATGAGATGTGATATCCAACTCCTTCCCATTCCAATCCTGAGACCCTTCCTATAGCATGAGATGTGCTATCTCAATGCTTATACCAAACCTGAGACCCTTCCTAAAGCTTGAGATGTGATATCCAACTCCTTCCCATTCCAATCCTGAGACCCTTCCTATAACATGAAATGTGATATCCAACTCCTTCCCATTCCAACCTGAGACCCTTCCTATAGCATGAGATGGGATATCCAACTCCTTCCAAATCCAATACTGATACCCTTCCAATAGCATGAGATGTGATATCCCAATGCTTCTACCAAACCTGAGAACCATACTATGGCATGAGATGTGATATCAAACTCCTTCCCATTCCAATCCTGAGACTCTTCCTATAGCTTGAGATGTGATATCCGAAATCCTTCCCATTCCAATTCTGAGACCATTCCTATACCATGAGACTTGATATCTCAATGCTTCTAATACCAAACCTGAGACCCGTCCTATAACATGAGATGTGATATCCAAATCTTTCCCCTTCCAAACCTTAGACCCTTCCTTTATCATGAGATGTGATATCCAACTCCTTCCCATTCCAATCCTGAGACCCTTCCGATATCATGAGATTTGTTATCTCAATGCTTCTAATATCAAAATTGAGACCCGCCTATAACATGAGATGTGATATCCAAATCTTTCCCCTTCCAAACCTTAGACCCTTCCTTTATCATGAGATGGGATATCCAACTCCTTCCCATTCCAATCCTGAGACCCTTCCGATAGCAGAAATGTGATATCTCAATGCTTATACCAATCCTGAGACCCTTCCTATGGCCTGAGATGTCATATACAACTCCTTCCCAATCCAATCCTGAGACCCTTCCTATAGCATGAGATGTGATATCTCAATGCTTATACCAAATCTGAGACCCTTCCTATAGCATGAGATGTGATATCCAACTCCTTCCCATTCCAATCCTGAGACCCTTCCTATAGCATGAGATGTGATGTCTCAATGCTTCTAATACCAAACCTGAGATCCTTCCTATAACATGAGATGTGATATCCAACTCCTTCCCATTCCAATCCTGAGACCCTTCCTATAGCATGAGATGTGATGTCTCAATGCTTCTAATACCAAACCTGAGAACCTTCCTACAGCATGTGATGTGATATCTCAATGCTTCTAATACCAAACCTGAGACCAGTCCTATAACATGAGATTGGATATCCAACTCCTTCCCCTTCCAAACCTGAGACCCTTCCTATAGCATGAGATGTGATATCCAACTTCTTCCCATTCCAATCCTGAGACCCTTCCTATAACATGAGATGTGATGTCTCAATGCTTCTAATACCAAACCTGAGATCTTTCCTATAACATGAGATGTAATATCCAACTCCTTCCCATTCCAATCCTGAGACCCTTCCTATAGCATGAGATGTGCTATCTCAATGCTTATAGCAAACCTGAGACCCTTCCTAAAGCTTGAGATGTGATATCCAACTCCTTCCCATTCCAATCCTGAGACCCTTCCTATAGCATGAGATGTGATATCTCAATGCTTCTAATATCAAACTTGAGACCCTCCCTATAGCATGAGATGTGATACCCAAGTCCTTCCCATTCCAATCCTGAGACACTTCCTATAGCATGAGATGTGATATCTCGATGCTTATACCAAACCTGAGACCCTTCCTATAGCATGAGATGTGATATCCAACTCCTTCCCATTCCAATCCTGAGACCCTTCCTATAGCATGAGATGTGATATCTCAATGCCTCTAATACCAAACCTGAGATCCTTCCTCTAACATGAAATGTGATATCGAACTCCTTCCCTTTCCAAACCTGAGAGCCTACCTATAGCATGAGATGTGATATCCAAGTCCTTCCCATTCCAATCCTTAGACCCTTCCTACAGCATGCAATATGATATCTCAATGATTCTAATAACAAACCTGAGACCCATCCTATAACATGAGATGGGATATCCAACTCCTTCCTATTCCAATCCTGAGACACTTCCGATAGCAGAGATGTGATATCTCAATGCTTATACCAAACCTGAGACCCTTCCTATAACATGAGATGTGATATCCTACTTCTTCCCGGTCCAAACCTGAGACCCTTCCTATAGCATATGTGATATCCAACTCCTTCCCATTCCAAACATGAGACCCTTCGTATAGCAAGAATGTAATATCCAACTCCTTCCCATTCCAATCCTGAGACCATTCCTATAGCATGAGATGTGATATCTCAATGCTTCTAATACCAAACCTGAGATCCTTCCTATGACATGAGATGTGATATCCAATTCCTCCCCATTCCAAACCTGAGAACCTTCCTACAGCATGCGATGTGATATCTCAATGCTTCTAATACCAAACCCGAGACCAGTCCTATAACATGAGATTGGATATCCAACTCCTTCCCCTTCCAAACCTGAGACCCTTCCTATAGCATGAGATGTGATATCCAACTTCTTCCCATTCCACTCCTGAGACCCTTCCTATAACATGAGATGTGATGTCTCAATGCTTCTAATACCAAACCTGAGATCTTTCCTATAACATGTGATGTGATATCCAACTCCTTCCCATTCCAATCCTGAGACCCTTCCTATAGCATGAGATGTGATATCTCAATGCTTATACCAAACCTGAGACCCTTCCTATAGCTTGAGATGTGATATCCAACTCCTTCCCTTTCCAATCCTAAGACCCTTCCTATAGCATGAGATGTGATATCTCAAGGCCTCTAATACCAAACCTGAGATCCTTCCTCTAACATGAAATGTGATATCCAACTCCTTCCCCTTCCAAACCTGAGAGCCTTCCTATAGCATGAGATATGATATCCAAGTCCTTCCCATCCAATCCTGAGACCCTTCCTATAACATGAAATGTGATATCCAACTCCTTCCCATTCCAACCTGAGACCCTTCCTATAGCATGAGATGGGATATCCAATTCCTTCCAAATCCAATACTGATACCCTTCCGATAGCATGAGATGTGATATCCCAATGCTTCTACCAAACCTGAGACCCATACTATGGCATGAGATGTGATATCAAACTCCTTCTCATTCCAATCCTGAGACCCTACCTATAGCTTGAGATATGATATTCAACTCCTTCCCATTCCAATTCTGAGACCCTTCCTATACCATGAGACTTGATATCTCAATGCTTCTAATACAAAACCTGAGACCCATCCTATAACATGAGATGTGATATCCAAATCCTTCCCCTTCCAAACCTTAGACCCTTCCTTTATCATGAGATGTGATATCCAATTCCTTCCCATTCCAATCCTGAGACCCTTCCGATATCATGAGATTTGTTATCTCAATGCTTCTAATATCAAACTTGAGACCCTCCCTATAGCATGAGATGTGACATCCAAGTCCTCCCCATTCCAATCCTGAGACTCTTCCTATAGCATGAGATGTGATATCTCAATGCTTCTAATACCAAACCTGAGACCCTTCCTATAACATGAGATGGGATATCCAACTCCTTCCCATTCCAATCCTGAGACCCTTCCGATAGCAGAGATGTGATATCTCAATGCTTATACCAAACCTGAGACCCTTCCTATGGCCTGATTTGTCATATACAACTCCTTCCCATTCCAATCCTGAGACCCTTCCTATAGCATGAGATGTGATATCTCAATGCTTATACCAAATCCGAGACCCTTCCTATAGCATGAGATGTGATATCCAACTCCTTCCCATTCCAATCCTGAGACCCTTCCTATAGCATGAGATGTGATGTCTCAATGCTTCTAATACCAAACCTGAGATCCTTCTGATAGCATGAGATGTGATTTCCAAATCCTTCCACTTCCAAACCTGAGACACTCCCTTTAGCATGAGATGTGATATCCAACTCCTTCCCATTCCAATCCTGAGACCCTTCTGATAGCATGAGATGTGATATTTCAATGCCTCTAATACCAAACCTGAGATCCTACCTCTAACATGAAATGTGATATCCATCTCCTTCCCTTTCCAAACCTGAGACCCTGCCTATAGCATGAGATGTGATATCAAAAGTCCTTCCCATTCCAATCCTGAGACCATTCCTATAGAATGTGATGTGATATCTCAATGCTTATACCAAACCTGAGACCCTTCCTATGGCCTGAGATGTCATATACAACTCCTTCCCATTCCAATCCTGAGACCGTTCCTATAGCATGAGATGTGATATCTCAATGCTTATACCAAATCTGAGACCCTTCCTATAGCATGAGATGTGATATCCAACTCCTTCCCATTCCAATCCTGAGACCCTTCCTATAGCATGAGATGTGATGTCTCAATGCTTCTAATACCAAACCTGAGATCCTTCCTATAACATGAGATGTGATATCCAACTCCTTCCCATTCCAATCCTGAGACCCTTATGATAGCATGAGATGTGATATCTCAATGCCTCTAATACCAAACCTGAGATACGTCCGATAGCATGAGATGTGATATCTCAATGCTTCTAATACCAAACCTGAGATCCTTCCTATAACATGAGATGTGATTTCCAAATCCTTCCCCTTCCAAACCTGAGACCCTCCCTTTAGCATGAGATGTGATATCCAACTCCTTCCCATTCCAATCCTGAGACCCTTCTGATAGCATGAGATTTGATATTTCAATGCCTCTAATACCAAACCTGAGATCCTACCTCTAACATGAAATGTGATATCCATCTCCTTCCCTTTCCAAACCTGAGACCCTGCCTATAGCATGAGATGTGATATCCAAGTCCTTCCCATTACAATCCTGAGACCCTTCCTATAGCATGTGATGTGATATCTCAATGCTTATACCAAACCTGAGACCCTTCCTATGGCATGAGATGTCATATACAACTCCTTCCTATTCCAATCCTGAGACCCTTACTATAGCATGAGATGTGATATCTCAATGCTTATACCAAACCTGAGACCCTTCCTATAGCATGAGATGTGATATCCAACTTCTTCCCATTCCAATCCTGAGACCCTTCCTATAACATGAGATGTGATGTCTCAACGCTTCTAATACCAAACCTGAGATCTTTCCTATAACATGAGATGTGATATCCAACTCCTTCCCATTCCAATCCTGAGACCCTTCCTATAGCATGAGATGTGATATCTCAAGGCCTCTAATACCAAACCTGAGATTGTTCCTCTAACATGAAATGTGATATCCAACTCCTTCCCCTTCCAAACCTGAGAGCCTTCCTATAGCATGAGATATGATAGCCAAGTCCTTCCAATTCCAATCCTGAGACCCGTCCTATAACATGAAATGTGATATCCAACTCCTTCCCATTCCAACCTGAGACCCTTCCTATAGCATGAGATGGGATATCTCAATGCTTCTAATACCAAACCTGAGACTCTTCCTATAACATGAGATGGGATATCGAACTCCTTCCCATTCCAATCCTGAGACCCTTCCGATAGCAGAGATGTGATATCTCAATGCTTATACCAAACCTGAGACCCTTCCTATGGCCTGAGATGTGATATCCATCTGCTTCCCATTCCAATCCTGAGACCCTTCCTATAGCATGAGATGTGATATCTCAATGCTTATACCAAATCTGAGACCCTTCCTATAGCATGAGATGTGATATCCAACTCCTTCCCATTCCAATCCTGAGACCCTTCCTATAGCATGAGATGTGATGTCTCAATGCTTCTAATACCAAACCTGAGATCCTTCCTATAACATGAGATGTGATATCCAACTCCTTCCGATTCCAATCCTGAGACCCTTATGATAGCATGAGATGTGATATCTCAATGCTTCTAATACCAAACCTGAGATCCTTCCTATAACATGAGATGTGATTTCCAAATCCTTCCCCTTCCAAACCTGAGACCCTCCCTTTAGCATGAGATGTGATATCCAACTCCTTCCCATTCCAAGCCTGAGACCCTTCTGATAGCATGAGATGTGATATCTCAATGCCTCTAATACCAAACCTGAGATCCTACCTCTAACATGAAATGTGATATCCATCTCCTTCCCTTTCCAAACCTGAGACCCTGTCTATAGCATGAGATGTCATATACAACTCCTTCCCATTCCAATCCTGAGACCCTTCCTATAGCACGAGATGTGATATCTCAATGCTTATACCAAACCTGAGACCCTTCCTATAGCATGAGATGTGATATCCAACTCCTTCCCATTCCAATCCTGAGACCCTTCCTTTAGCATGAGATGTGATATCCAACTCCTTCCCATTCCAATCCTGAGACCCTTCCTATAGCCTGAGATGTGATATCTCAATGCCTCTAATACCAAACCTGAGATCCTTCCTCTAACATGAAATGTGATATCCAACTCCTTCCCTTTCCAAACCTGAGAGCCTATCTATAGCATGAGATGTGATATCCAAGTCCTTCCCATTCCAATCCTGAGACACTTCCGATAGCAGAGATGTGATATCTCAATGCTTATACCAAACCTGAGACCCTTCCTATAACATGAGATGTGATATCCAACTCCTTCCCGTTCCAAACCTGAGACCCTTCCTTTAGCATGAGATGTGATATCCAGCTCCTTCCCATTCCAATCCTGAGACACTTCCGATAGCATGAGATGTGATATCTCAATGCTTCTAATAGAAAAACTGAGACCCTCCCTATAGCATGATATGTGATATCTAAGTCCTTCCCATTCCAATCCTGAGACCCTTCCTATAGCATGAGATGTGATATCTCAATGCTTCTACCAAACCTGAGACCCTTCCTTTAGCATGAGATGTGATAACCAACTCCTTCCCATTCCAATCCTGAGACCCTTCCTATAGCATGAGATGTGATATCTCAATACTTCTAATACCAAACCTGAGATCCTTCCGATAACATGAGATGTGATATCCGAATCCTTCCCCTTCCAAACCTGAGACCCTCCCTTTAGCATGAGATGTGCTATCCAACTCCTTCCCATTCCAATCCTGAGACCCTTCTGATAGCATGAGATGTGATATCTCAATGCTTCTATACCAAACCTGAGATCCTTCCGATAGCATGAGATGTGATATCTCAATGCTTCTAATACCAAACCTGAGATCCTTCCTATAACATGAGATGTGATATCCAAATCCTTCCCCTTCAAAACCTGAGACCCTCCCTTTAGCATGAGATGTGATATCCAACTCCTTCCCATTTCAATCCTGAGACCCTTCCCATAACATGAGATGTGATATCCAACTCCTTCCCATTCCAACCTGAGACCCTTCCTATAGCATGAGATGGGATATCCAACTCCTTCCAAATCCAATCCTGATACCCTTCCGATAGCATGAGATGTGATATCCCAATGCTTCTACCAAACCTGAGACCCATACTATGGCATGAGATGTGATATCAAACTCCTTCCCCTTCCAAACCTTAGACCCTTCCTTAATCATGAGATGTGATATCCAACTCCTTCCCATTCCATCCCTGAGACCCTTCCGATATCATGAGATGTGATATCTCAATGCTTCTAATATCAAACTTGAGACCCTCCCTATAGCATGAGATGTGATATCCAAGTCCTTCCCATTCCAATCCTGAGACCCTTCCTATAGCATGAGATGTGATATCTCAATGCTTCTAATACCAAACCTGAGACCCTTCCTATAACATGAGATGGGAATATCCAACTCCTTCCCATTCCAATCCTGAGACCCTTCCGATAGCAGAGATGTGATATCTCAATGCTTATACCAAACCTGAGATCCTTCCTATAACATGAGATGTGATATCCAACTCCTTCCCATTCCAATCCTGAGACACTTCCTATAGCATGAGATGTGATATCTCACTGCTTATACCAAACCTGAGACCCTTCCTATAGCATGAGATGTGATACCCAACTCCTTCCCATTCTAATCCTGAGACCCTTCCTATAGCATGAGATGTGATATCTCAATGCTTCTAATATCAAACTTGAGACCCTCCCTATAGCATGAGATGTGATATCCAAGTCCTTCCGATTCCAATCCTGAGACACTTCCTATAGCATGAGATGTGATATCTCAATGCTTCTAATACCAAACCTGAGACTCTTCCTATAACATGAGATGGGATATCCAACTCCTTCCCATTCCAACCCTGAGACCCTTCCGATAGCATGAGATGTGATGTCTCAATGCTTCTAATACCAAACCTGAGATCCTTCCTATAACATGAGATGTGATATCCAACTCCTTCCCATTCCAATCCTGAGACCCTTCCTATAGCATGAGATGTGATATCCAACTCCTTCCCATTCCAATCCTGAGACCCTTCCTATAGCATGAGATGTGATATCTCAATGCCTCTAATACCAAACCAGAGATCCTTCCTCTAACATGAAATGTGATATCGAACTCCTTCCCTTTCCAAACCTGAGAGCCTACCTATAGCATGAGATGTGATATCCAAGTCCTTCCCATTCCAATCCTTAGACCCTTCCTACAGCATGCAATATGATATCTCAATGATTCTAATAACAAACCTGAGACCCGTCCTATTACATGAGATGGGATATCCAACACCTTCCCATTCCAATCCTGAGACACTTCCGATAGCAGAGATGTGATATCTCAATGCTTATACCAAACCTGAGACCCTTCCTATAACATGAGATGTGATATCCAACTCCTTCCCGTTTCAAACCTGAGACCCATCCTATAGCATATGTGATATCCAACTCCTTCCCATTCCAAACATGAGACCCTTCCTATAGCAAGAATGTAATATCCAACTCCTTCCCATTCCAATCCTGAGACCCTTCCTACAGCATGAAATGTGATATCTCAATGCTTATACCAAATCCGAGACCCTTCCTATAGCATGAGATGTGATATCCAACTCCTTCCCATTCCAATCCTGAGACCCTTCCTATAGCATGAGATGTGATGTCTCAATGCTTCTAATACCAAACCTGAGATCCTTCCTATAACATGAGATGTGATATCCAACCCCTTCCCATTCCAATCCTGAGACCCTTATGATAGCATGAGATGTGATATCTCAATGCCTCTAATACCAAACCTGAGATACTTCTGATAGCATGAGATGTGATATCTCAATGCTTCTAGTACCAAACCTGAGATCCTTCCTATAACATGAGATGTGATTTCCAAATCCTTCCACTTCCAAACCTGAGACCCTCCCTTTAGCATGAGATGTGATATCCAACTCCTTCCCATTCCAATCCTGAGACCCTTCTGATAGCATGAGATGTGATATTTCAATGCCTCTAATACCAAACCTGAGATCCTACCTCTAACATGAAATGTGATATCCATCTCCTTCCCTTTCCAAACCTGAGACCCTGCCTATAGCATGAGATGTGATATCAAAAGTCCTTCCCATTCCAATCCTGAGACCCTTCCTATAGCATGTGATGTGATATCTCAATGCTTATACCAAACCTGAGACCCTTCCTATGGCATGAGATGTCATATACAACTCCTTCCCATTCCAATCCTGAGACCCTTCTTATAGCATGAGATGTGATATCTCAATGCTTATACCAAACCTGAGACCCTTCCTATAGCATGAGATGTGATATCCAACTCCTTCCCATTCCAATCCTGAGACCCTTACGATAGCAGAGATGTTATATCTCAATGCTTATACCAAACCTGAGACCCTTCCTATGGCCTGAGATGTCATATACAACTCCTTCCCATTCCAATCCTGAGACCCTTCTTATAGCATGAGATGTGATATCTCAATGCTTATACCAAACCTTAGACCCTTCCTATAGCATGAGATGTGATATCCAACTCCTTCCCATTCCAATCCTGAGACCCTTCCGATAGCAGAGATGTTATATCTCAATGCTTATACCAAACCTGAGACCCTTCCTATAACATGAGATGTGATATCCAACTCCTTCCCGTTTCAAACCTGAGACCCATCCTATAGCATATGTGATATCCAACTCCTTCCCATTCCAAACATGAGACCCTTCCTATAGCATGAAATGTGATATCTCAATGCTTATACCAAATCCGAGACCCTTCCTATAGCATGAGATGTGATATCCAACTCCTTCCCATTCCAATCCTGAGACCCTTCCGATAGCAGAGATGTTATATCTCAATGCTTATACCAAACCTGAGACCCTTCCTATAACATGAGATGTGATATCCAACTCCTTCCCGTTTCAAACCTGAGACCCATCCTATAGCAAGAATGTAATATCCAACTCCTTCCCATTCCAATCCTGAGACCCTTCCTATAGCATGAAATGTGATATCTCAATGCTTATACCAAATCCGAGACCCTTCCTATAGCATGAGATGTGATATCCAACTCCTTCCCATTCCAATCCTGAGACCCTTCCTATAGCATGAGATGTGATGTCTCAATGCTTCTAATACCAAACCTGAGATCCTTCCTATAACATGAGATGTGATATCCAACCCCTTCCCATTCCAATCCTGAGACCCTTATGATAGCATGAGATGTGATATCTCAATGCCTCTAATACCAAACCTGAGATACTTCTGATAGCATGAGATGTGATATCTCAATGCTTCTAGTACCAAACCTGAGATCCTTCCTATAACATGAGATGTGATTTCCAAATCCTTCCACTTCCAAACCTGAGACCCTCCCTTTAGCATGAGATGTGATATCCAACTCCTTCCCATTCCAATCCTGAGACCCTTCTGATAGCATGAGATGTGATATTTCAATGCCTCTAATACCAAACCTGAGATCCTACCTCTAACATGAAATGTGATATCCATCTCCTTCCCTTTCCAAACTTGAGACCCTGCCTATAGCATGAGATGTGATATCAAAAGTCCTTCCCATTCCAATCCTGAGACCCTTCCTATAGCATGTGATGTGATATCTCAATGCTTATACCAAACCTGAGACCCTTCCTATGGCATGAGATGTCATATACAACTCCTTCCCATTCCAATCCTGAGACCCTTCTTATAGCATGAGATGTGATATCTCAATGCTTATACCAAACCTGAGACCCTTCCTATAGCATGAGATGTGATATCCAACTCCTTCCCATTCCAATCCTGAGACCCTTCCGATAGCAGAGATGTTATATCTCAATGCTTATACCAAACCTGAGACCTTGCTATGGCCTGAGATGTCATATACAACTCCTTCCCATTCAAATCCTGAGACCGTTCCTATAGCATGAGATGTGATATCTCAATGCTTATACCAAATCTGAGACCCTTCCTATAGCATGAGATGTGATATCCATCTCCTTCCCATTCCAATCCTGAGACCCTTCCTATAGCATGAGATGTGATGTCTCAATGCTTCTAATACCAAACCTGAGATCCTTCCTATAACATGAGATGTGATATCCAACTCCTTCCCATTCCAATCCTGAGACCCTTATGATAGCATGAGATGTGATATCTCAATGCCTCTAATACCAAACCTGAGATACTTCCGATAGCATGAGATGTGATATCTCAATGCTTCTAATACCAAACCTGAGATCCTTCCTATAACATGAGATGTGATTTCCAAATCCTTCCCCTTCCAAACCTGAGACCCTCCCTTTAGCATGAGATGTGATATCCAGCTCCTTCCCATTCCAATCCTGAGACCCTTCTGATAGCATGAGATGTGATATTTCAATGCCTCTAATACCAAACCTGAGATCCTACTTCTAACATGAAATGTGATATCCATCTCCTTCCCTTTCCAAACCTGAGACCCTGCCTATAGCATGAGATGTGATATCCAAGTCCTTCCCATTACAATCCTGAGACCCTTCCTATAGCATGTGATGTGATATCTCAATGCTTATACCAAACCTGAGACCCTTCCTATGGCATGAGATGTCATATACAACTCCTTCCCATTCCAATCCTGAGACCCTTCCTATAGCATGAGATGTGATATCTCAATGCTTATACCAAACATGAGACCCTTCCTATAGCATGAGATGTGATATCCAACTTCTTCCCATTCCAATCCTGAGACCCTTCCTATAACATGAGATGGGAAGTCTCAATGCTTCTAATACCAAACCTGAGATCTTTCCTATAACATGAGATGTGATATCCAACTCCTTCCCATTCCAATCCTGAGACCCTTCCTATAGCATGAGATGTGATATCACAATGCTTATACCAAACCTGAGACCGTTCCTATAGCTTGAGATGTGATATCCAACTCCTTCCCATTCCAATCCTGAGACCCTTCCTATAGCATGAGATGTGATATCTCAAGGCCTCTAATACCAAACCTGAGATCGTTCCTCTAACATGAAATGTGATATCCAACTCCTTCTCCTTCCAAACCTGAGAGCCTTCCTATAGCATGAGATATGATAGCCAAGTCCTTCCAATTCCAATCCTGAGACCCTTCCTATAACATGAAATGTGATATCCAACTCCTTCCCATTCCAACCTGAGACCCTTCCTATAGCATGAGATGGGATATCTCAATGCTTCTAATACCAAACCTGAGACTCTTCCTATAACATGAGATGGGATATCCAACTCCTTCCCATTCCAATCCTGAGACCCTTCCGATAGCAGAGATGTGATATCTCAATGCTTATACCAAACCTGAGACCCTTCCTATGGCCTGAGATGTGATATCCAACTGCTTCCCATTCCAATCCTGAGATCCTTCCTATAGCATGAGATGTGATATCTCAATGCTTATACCAAATCTGAGACCCTTCCTATAGCATGAGATGTGATATCCAACTCCTTCCCATTCCAATCCTGAGACCCTTCCTATAGCATGAGATGTGATGTCTCAATGCTTCTAATACCAAACCTGAGATCCTTCCTATAACATGAGATGTGATATTCAACTCCTTCCGATTCCAATCCTGAGACCCTTATGATAGCATGAGATGTGATATCTCAATGCTTCTAATACCAAACCTGAGATCCTTCCTATAACATGAGATGTGATTTCCAAATCCTTCCCCTTCCAAACCTGAGACCCTCCCTTTAGCATGAGATGTGATATCCAACTCCTTCCCATTCCAATCCTGAGACCCTTCTGATAGCATGAGATGTGATATCTCAATGCCTCTAATACCAAACCTGAGATCCTACCTCTAACATGAAATGTGATATCCATCTCCTTCCCTTTCCAAACCTGAGACCCTGTCTATAGCATGAGATGTCATATACAACTCCTTCCCATTCCAATCCTGAGACACTTCCGATAGCAGAGATGTGATATCTCAATGCTTATACCAAACCTGAGACCCTTCCTATAACATGAGATGTGATATCCAGCTCCTTCCCATTCCAATCCTGAGACACTTCCGATAGCATGAGATGTGATATCTCAATGCTTCTAATATCAAAACTGAGACCCTCCCTATAGCATGTTATGTGATATCGAAGTCCTTCCCGTTCCAAACCTGAGACCCTTCCTTTAGCATGAGATGTGATATCCAGCTCCTTCCCATTCCAATCCTGAGACACTTCCGATAGCATGAGATGTGATATCTCAATGCTTCTAATATCAAAACTGAGACCCTCCCTATAGCATGTTATGTGATATCGAAGGCCTTCCCATTCCAATCCTGAGACCCTTCCTATAGCATGAGATGTGATATCTCAATGCTTCTACCAAACCTGAGACCCTTCCTTTAGCATGAGATGTGATAACCAACTCCTTCCCATTCCAATCCTGAGACCCTTCCTATAGCGTGAGATGTGATATCTCAATACTTCTAATACGAAACCTGAGATCCTTCCGATAAGATGAGATGTGATATCCAAATCCTTCCCCTTCCAAACCTGAGACCCTCCCTTTAGCATGAGATGTGATATCCAACTCCTTCCCATTCCAATCCTGAGACCCTTCTGATAGCATGAGATGTGATAACTCAATGCTTCTAATACCAAACCTGAGATCCTTCCTATAACATGAGATGTGATATCCAAATCCTTCCCCTTCCAAACCTGAGACCCTCCCTTTAGCATGAGATGTGATATCCAACTCCTTCCCATTCCAATCCTGAGACTCTTCTGATAGCATGAGATGTGATATCTCAATGCCTCTAATACCAAACCTGAGATGCTACCTCTAACATGAAATGTGATATCCAACTCTTTCCCCTTCCAAACCTGAGAGCCTTCCTATAGCATGAGATGTGATATCCAAGTCCTTCCCATTCCAATCCTGAGACCCTTCCTATAACATGAGATGTGATATCCAACTCCTTCCCATTCCAACCTGAGACCCTTCCTATAGCATGAGATGGGATATCCAACTCCTTCCAAATCCAATCCTGATACCCTTCCGATAGCATGAGATGTGATATCCCAATGCTTCTACCAAACCTGAGACCCATACTATGGCATGAGATGTGATATCAAACTCCTTCCCCTTCCAAACCTTAGACCCTTCCTTTATCATGAGATGTGATATCCAACTCCTTCCCATTCCATCCCTGAGACCCTTCCGATATCATGAGATGTGATATCTCAATGCTTCTAATATCAAACTTGAGACCCTCCCTATAGCATGAGATGTGATATCCAAGTCCTTCCCATTCCAATCCTGAGACCCTTCCTATAGCATGAGATGTGATGTCTCAATGCTTCTAATACCAAACCTGAGACCCTTCCTATAACATGAGATGGGATATCCAACTCCTTCCCATTCCAATCCTGAGACCCTTCCGATAGCAGAGATGTGATGTCTCAATGCTTATACCAAACCTGAGACCCTTCCTATGGCCTGAGATGTCATATACAACTCCTTCCCATTCAAATCCTGAGACCGTTCCTATAGCATGAGATGTGATATCTCAATGCTTATACCAAATCTGAGACCCTTCCTATAGCATGAGATGTGATATCCATCTCCTTCCCATTCCAATCCTGAGACCCTTCCTATAGCATGAGATGTGATGTCTCAATGCTTCTAATACCAAACCTGAGATCCTTCCTATAACATGAGATGTGATATCCAACTCCTTCCCATTCCAATCCTGAGACCCTTATGATAGCATGAGATGTGATATCTCAATGCCTCTAATACCAAACCTGAGATACTTCCGATAGCATGAGATGTGATATCTCAATGCTTCTAATACCAAACCTGAGATCCTTCCTATAACATGAGATGTGATTTCCAAATCCTTCCCCTTCCAAACCTGAGACCCTCCCTTTAGCATGAGATGTGATATCCAGCTCCTTCCCATTCCAATCCTGAGACCCTTCTGATAGCATGAGATGTGATATTTCAATGCCTCTAATACCAAACCTGAGATCCTACCTCTAACATGAAATGTGATATCCATCTCCTTCCCTTTCCAAACCTGAGACCCTGCCTATAGCATGAGATGTGATATCCAAGTCCTTCCCATTACAATCCTGAGACCCTTCCTATAGCATGTGATGTGATATCTCAATGCTTATACCAAACCTGAGACCCTTCCTATGGCATGAGATGTCATATACAACTCCTTCCCATTCCAATCCTGAGACCCTTCCTATAGCATGAGATGTGATATCTCAATGCTTATACCAAACATGAGACCCTTCCTATAGCATGAGATGTGATATCCAACTTCTTCCCATTCCAATCCTGAGACCCTTCCTATAACATGAGATGGGAAGTCTCAATGCTTCTAATACCAAACCTGAGATCTTTCCTATAACATGAGATGTGATATCCAACTCCTTCCCATTCCAATCCTGAGACCCTTCCTATAGCATGAGATGTGATATCACAATGCTTATACCAAACCTGAGACCGTTCCTATAGCTTGAGATGTGATATCCAACTCCTTCCCATTCCAATCCTGAGACCCTTCCTATAGCATGAGATGTGATATCTCAAGGCCTCTAATACCAAACCTGAGATCGTTCCTCTAACATGAAATGTGATATCCAACTCCTTCTCCTTCCAAACCTGAGAGCCTTCCTATAGCATGAGATATGATAGCCAAGTCCTTCCAATTCCAATCCTGAGACCCTTCCTATAACATGAAATGTGATATCCAACTCCTTCCCATTCCAACCTGAGACCCTTCCTATAGCATGAGATGGGATATCTCAATGCTTCTAATACCAAACCTGAGACTCTTCCTATAACATGAGATGGGATATCCAACTCCTTCCCATTCCAATCCTGAGACCCTTCCTATAGCATGAGATGTGATGTCTCAATGCTTCTAATACCAAACCTGAGATCCTTCCTATAACATGAGATGTGATATTCAACTCCTTCCGATTCCAATCCTGAGACCCTTATGATAGCATGAGATGTGATATCTCAATGCTTCTAATACCAAACCTGAGACCCTTCCTATAACATGAGATGTGATTTCCAAATCCTTCCCCTTCCAAACCTGAGACCCTCCCTTTAGCATGAGATGTGATATCCAACTCCTTCCCATTCCAATCCTGAGACCCTTCTGATAGCATGAGATGTGATATCTCAATGCCTCTAATACCAAACCTGAGATCCTACCTCTAACATGAAATGTGATATCCATCTCCTTCCCTTTCCAAACCTGAGACCCTGTCTATAGCATGAGATGTCATATACAACTCCTTCCCATTCCAATCCTGAGACACTTCCGATAGCAGAGATGTGATATCTCAATGCTTATACCAAACCTGAGACCCTTCCTATAACATGAGATGTGATATCCAGCTCCTTCCCATTCCAATCCTGAGACACTTCCGATAGCATGAGATGTGATATCTCAATGCTTCTAATATCAAAACTGAGACCCTCCCTATAGCATGTTATGTGATATCGAAGTCCTTCCCGTTCCAAACCTGAGACCCTTCCTTTAGCGTGAGATGTGATATCCAGCTCCTTCCCATTCCAATCCTGAGACACTTCCGATAGCATGAGATGTTATATCTCAATGCTTCTAATATCAAAACTGAGACCCTCCCTATAGCATGTTATGTGATATCGAAGGCCTTCCCATTCCAATCCTGAGACCCTTCCTATAGCATGAGATGTGATATCTCAATGCTTCTACCAAACCTGAGACCCTTCCTTTAGCATGAGATGTGATAACCAACTCCTTCCCATTTCAATCCTGAGACCCTTCCTATAGCGTGAGATGTGATATCTCAATACTTCTAATACGAAACCTGAGATCCTTCCGATAAGATGAGATGTGATATCCAAATCCTTCCCCTTCCAAACCTGAGACCCTCCCTTTAGCATGAGATGTGATATCCAACTCCTTCCCATTCCAATCCTGAGACCCTTCTGATAGCATGAGATGTGATATCTCAATGCTTCTAATACCAAACCTGAGATCCTTCCTATACCATGAGATGTGATATCCAAATCCTTCCCCTTCCAAACCTGAGACCCTCCCTTTAGCATGAGATGTGATATCCAACTCCTTCCCATTCCAATCCTGAGACTCTTCTGATAGCATGAGATGTGATATCTCAATGCCTCTAATACCAAACCTGAGATGCTACCTCTAACATGAAATGTGATATCCAACTCTTTCCCCTTCCAAACCTGAGAGCCTTCCTATAGCATGAGATGTGATGTCCAAGTCCTTCCCATTCCAATCCTGAGACCCTTCCTATAACATGAGATGTGATATCCAACTCCTTCCCATTCCAACCTGAGACCCTTCCTATAGCATGAGATGGGATATCCAACTCCTTCCAAATCCAATCCTGATACCCTTCCGATAGCATGAGATGTGATATCCCAATGCTTCTACCAAACCTGAGACCCATACTATGGCATGAGATGTGATATCAAACTCCTTCCCCTTCCAAACCTTAGACCCTTCCTTTATCATGAGATGTGATATCCAACTCCTTCCCATTCCATCCCTGAGATCCTTCCGATATCATGAGATGTGATATCTCAATGCTTCTAATATCAAACTTGAGACCCTCCCTATAGCATGAGATGTGATATCCAAGTCCTTCCCATTCCAATCCTGAGACCCTTCCTATAGCATGAGATGTGATGTCTCAATGCTTCTAATACCAAACCTGAGACCCTTCCTATAACATGAGATGGGATATCCAACTCCTTCCCATTCCAATCCTGAGACCCTTCCGATAGCAGAGATGTGATGTCTCAATGCTTATACCAAACCTGAGACCCTTCCTATGGCCTGAGATGTCATATACAACTCCTTCCCATTCAAATCCTGAGACCGTTCCTATAGCATGAGATGTGATATCTCAATGCTTATACCAAATCTGAGACCCTTCCTATAGCATGAGATGTGATATCCATCTCCTTCCCATTCCAATCCTGAGACCCTTCCTATAGCATGAGATGTGATGTCTCAATGCTTCTAATACCAAACCTGAGATCCTTCCTATAACATGAGATGTGATATCCAACTCCTTCCCATTCCAATCCTGAGACCCTTATGATAGCATGAGATGTGATATCTCAATGCCTCTAATACCAAACCTGAGATACTTCCGATAGCATGAGATGTGATATCTCAATGCTTCTAATACCAAACCTGAGATCCTTCCTATAACTTGAGATGTGATTTCCAAATCCTTCCCCTTCCAAACCTGAGACCCTCCCTTTAGCATGAGATGTGATATCCAACTCCTTCCCATTCCAATCCTGAGACCCTTCTGATAGCATGAGATGTGATATTTCAATGCCTCTAATACCAAACCTGAGATCCTACCTCTAACATGAAATGTGATATCCATCTCCTTCCCTTTCCAAACCTGAGACCCTGCCTATAGCATGAGATGTGATATCCAAGTCCTTCCCATTACAATCCTGAGACCCTTCCTATAGCATGTGATGTGATATCTCAATGCTTATACCAAACCTGAGACCCTTCCTATGGCATGAGATGTCATATACAACTCCTTCCCATTCCAATCCTGAGACCCTTCCTATAGCATGAGATGTGATATCTCAATGCTTATACCAAACCTGAGACCCTTCCTATAGCATGAGATGTGATATCCAACTTCTTCCCATTGCAATCCTGAGACCCTTCCTATAACATGAGATGTGATGTCTCAATGCTTCTAATACCAAACCTGAGATCTTTCCTATAACATGAGATGTGATATCCAACTCCTTCCCATTCCAATCCTGAGACCCTTCCTATAGCATGAGATGTGATATCACAATGCTTATACCAAACCTGAGACCGTTCCTATAGCTTGAGATGTGATATCCAACTCCTTCCCATTCCAATACTGCGACCCTTCCTATAGCATGAGATGTGATATCTCAAGGCCTCTAATACCAAACCTGAGATCGTTCCTCTAACATGAAATGTGATTTCCAACTCCTTCCCCTTCCAAACCTGAGAGCCTTCCTATAGCATGAGATATGATAGCCAAGTCCTTCCAATTCCAATCCTGAGACCCTTCCTATAACATGAAATGTGATATCCAACTCCTTCCCATTCCAACCTGAGACCCTTCCTATAGCATGAGATGGGATATCTCAATGCTTCTAATACCAAACCTGAGACTCTTCCTATAACATGAGATGGGATATCCAACTCCTTCCCATTCCAATCCTGAGACCCTTCCGATAGCAGAGATGTGATATCTCAATGCTTATACCAAACCTGAGACCCTTCCTATGGCCTGAGATGTGATATCCAACTGCTTCCCATTCCAATCCTGAGATCCTTCCTATAGCATGAGATGTGATATCTCAATGCTTATACCAAATCTGAGACCCTTCCTATAGCATGAGATGTGATATCCAACTCCTTCCCATTCCAATCCTGAGACCCTTCCTATAGCATGAGATGTGATGTCTCAATGCTTCTAATACCTGTTAAGACGGATTTCTGAACTCTGTCCTGGTGGCGCAGAAGTTCAGAAGGCCAACCTAATTACTTGGAACAGGGTAACCTCTGGACAAGCCAGACCAATCAAGGTAGCGATCGCGGCGGTCAAGACTAGGTCTCAAGAGGGGTGAGGGTGACTGAAAGCCCGCAATGAGCACACAAAGCAAGAGCGCTTACAAACTACTCCAAACAGTTGTTATATCAAAAATAGATACACATTTATTTTAAGGCCTTTAAAATAATGACCGTAGCGAGAAAATCACAATATCACAGTATTAAACCAACACATACCATATCAACACAATATATATACAAATACACAGTCGCAAGCGTTTAAAGCACGAAATATGTAGTCCACCTGAAAGGAAAGGAAAACAGGCAGTGCGATACCGCTTTAGACTCAGTTCGCCTTCAGAGGCACCTAACTAGATGGAAGTCCGAGCCCTGCGAAGAGTGGAGCCTTATGCTCAAAGTACCTGCCACGCCGGTGCCAACGGGCAAAAGGGGAAGCTCTTCGGAGGAAGTCAGGCAGTTTAGTATAGTGCACAACAGAAGGAGAACAGGTTCCGCAACTCAAGCGCAGCCTCCACAGCGGGCAGAAGCAGAGCGTGAGTACGGCAAAAAGGGTGCTGTTTTTACACAGCAGGGAAAAGCAATGGGATAATGCAGGAGGGCGACCAGATCCTAGCTAAAGTACTCACCGGTCCCCGAAGCAAGCAGACCCAGGCTTCTCCACGTTAGTTTCAGCAGCTGGCAGGTTCAGAAGAGCAGGGAACGCCTCGTAGTCGTGTAGAGCAAAAAGACGTCCCAATCGACGAAACCAGCACAGTTTTGTTGCCGCAGCAGGACAACGGAGCGGCCGTGTGTATTCAAGCCAAATGTACACTCCTCCCTTCAGACCTGGGGACGCCAAGCGTGCGAAGCGTGGGAGAGTGACAAGGACTCGAAATACAACACAACCTGGCGGCAGTTGCAGAGCAGGACTCCCTTGTAAGCTGGTCAGTCAACTGGATGGCCCAGAGACGCTTCCGAAGGCTTACTTGGCAGGAGATGATGAAGTCGCCGGGAATAGCTGTTCCTGCTATTCCAAAGGTCGAAGCACCAGTACAGGCCTTCTGGTTCGATCCAAGGAGGAAAGGGTTTCACAGGACGACAGCAGTGCAAAGGAGGATTCCTTCAGCGGGTCACCAGCGATTCCTCGGTCCAGCCTCTTGGTTGCAGGATACTTGGCTCCTGTATTCCTTTGTTCGTGAGAACTCAGGAGATCGACATGGTAGTGGTGTTTGCAGCTCCCTCTTATCCACGGTTCCCTTCGCGCCAAAACGGAGGGGAGCCAATGGGAGATCCGCTCATCAACACACATACCATACGTGGACCAATCACGGACCACGGTGGTCCCAGGCATTCACACCACCCTAGACTCTCTGGCACCCAGGATGTGTATTGGGACCAGACATCCCAGCCCACACCCTGGAGGCACACAAACGACATGTAGAAGCCCGCGAAAGCAACCACGTTTTGCGGGAAAGTACATGCCCAAATAAGGAAGGCCCCGGGTCGCCCGACCTGGGGAAGGTGAAGGGAGCAAGATGGTCAGTGGACAGGACAAAGGAGCCTCGTGGTCTGGCCATTTTGGGAGCCAGGCCACCATTTTGGGTTCAGTGCCAAAAACGTGCTCAGAACGCCAAAAGGAGCTCAAAATAAACAAAACGATCGCTGCCACCATTCGAGTCCCTGAATGACTTGCACCGATCAAATACCATCCTAAAAGAGTATCTAGGGCCTGTAGAAGGCTAGAGACCCAAGAGAGCTGTAACTTAGCTTACAGTGCCCTCTTGTGTCATGTTGCACTAAAGCCGCAACACGATAGAAGAAACTACGGGAAACAGCGTTCCCCGGTACTGACTGTCTTAAGGGCATGTCAGTTTCCCCGTAAGAAAGGAGCGAAAGCCCAGAGAAGTGCGGCAGAAGGCTGTACTTCTCTGGCAAAGTCAAGAACAAGGTTAAAAACAACAGCAAAACGTTTAGGGGTTGCCACATGGAAGGAAAATTACCTACAATTACGAAATCTTTCCTAACACTCGCCCCTCCCAGACTATGGACAGGGGGAACTAATCCACCCCTGGATGAGTCTCTTGTTCAGGTCGGTTAAACATTCTGGACAACCCATCAGCATTGCTATGTTGGACACCTGGCCTATGCTCAATAGTGAAGTCGAAGCCTTGTAGACTTATGGACTACCTAAGCAACTTTGGATTCTCCCCCTTCATGTTCATTAGCCACTTTAACGGCTTATGGTCAGTTTGCACAGTGAAGTGGGTCCCATAGAGGCAGGGCCTCAGCTTCCTTAGGGCCCACACAACAGAGAAACATTCTTTCTCTACCGTGGACCATCTGAGCTCTCTGTCCTTAAGCTGGCGACTAATAAAACCGATAGGGTGTTCCTTACCCTTCTCATCTACTTGTGATAGTACAGCTCCTATCCCAGTGTCAGAGGCATCCGTCTGCACGATAAAAGGTCTTTGATAATCAGGGGCCCTTAGGACAGGGGCCTGGCACAAGGAGTCTTTTAAGCCATTGAAGGCCTTCTCACACTCGTCGGTCCAAGTTACCTTCTTGGGTTTCTTCGGAGTTGTGAGGGCAGTCAGAGGAGCAGCTATGGTACCATAGTCTGCCACAAAATTGCGGTAATACCCCGTGAGTCCTAAGAAGGCTCTCACTTGGGTTTGCGTAGTGGGGGTTGGCCAGTCTTGTACTGCTTGTACTTTACTGGGTAGAGGCTGTATCCTCCCTCCACCTACTTCATGTCCAAGGTAAACCACTGAGCCTTGTCCAATCTGGCATTTACTAGCCTTTATGGTCAAGTGGGCTTTCTGAAGAGCCTGGAGCACAATCCTGAGGTGTTTCACATGGTCTTCCCAGGTGGCACTGAAAACTGCTATATCGTCCAGATATGCAAGACAGAATTCGTCCAACCCATTCAACACATGATTCACAAGCCTCTGGAAAGTGGCAGGTGCATTCTTCAACCCGAACGGCATTACCCGGAATTGGTAAAGGCCGTCTGGAGTAGAAAATGCTGTCTTCTCCTTGGCATGTTCTGCTAAAGCTATTTGCCAATAGCCAGCAGTGAGGTCAAACGTGCTGAGGTACTTGGAGGCACCCAAAGTATCCACCAGCTCATCTGTTCGAGGCAAGGGGTGTGCATCTGTCTTGGTGACAGCATTCAGAGCCCTGTAATCCACGCAGAACCTCAATTCAGAAGTGCCTGCCTTTGGAACCAACACCACTGGGCTAAACCAAGGACTACTAGAGGGTTCAATCACCCCAAGATCTAACATCTTGTTGACCTCGGTCTTAATATAAGACCGTACTTTGTCTGACATCCTGTATCCCCTACTTTTGGTAGGTACACTGTCTCCTGTGTCAATGTTATGTTTGCACCAAGGTGTCAAACCAGGGGACTGTGAAAACAGGGGGGAAAACTGCCTAAGCAAATTTTTCACCTCAGCCTGCTGATCAGAAGTCAGGTGAGGGGCCACTCGGACACCCTCAACGGAGCTATCTGAAGGACCGCTTTGGAACAGGTCGGGAAGAGGTTCTGACTCCTCATCCTCAACCTCTGACGCCAGTAGCAGTGCTGCGATTTCGACTCTTGGGACGAAAGCCTTCAGCCTATTCACGTGAAACACTTTTGGAGCCTGTCCAGGCCTTCCAAGGTCCACTAAATAGTTCACCTCACCCAGGGGCTCCACCACTGTGTAAGGGCCTGACCATTTGTCCTGTAAAGCTCGAGGCCTTATAGGATTCATGATCAGGACTTGCTGACCAGGTGTAAAGTTGATGAGGGAAGCTTTCTGGTCGTACCAATGTTTCACCAGCGCTTGCCCTGCCTTCAATTTATCACTAGCCAAGCCCATCAGAAGTACCATCCGTTTTCTGAGCCCTAGCACATAATCAACTACATTAGTAGTAACAGGGGGAGTGGGCATCTCCCATCCCTCTTTGACAATGGCTAAGGGTCCCCGTACGGGATGACCGAACAGAAGTTCGAAGGGGCTGAAGCCAACACCCTCCTGTGGTACCTCTCGGTAGGCAAACAGCAAGCATGGTAAAAGAAGATCCCATTTTCTTCTCTGAGGCTCCTCCAGAGCCCCAATCATGCTCTTTAACGTTCTGTTGAAACGTTCCACCAGACCATTGGTCTGGGGGTGGTATGCAGAAGAGAACTTGTAGGTGACCCTACATTCTTTCCACATAGCCTGCATATACTTCGACATAAAGTTGCTGCCACGATCTGACACAACTTCTTTAGGGAAGCCAACCCTAGTAAATATGCCGAGTAAAGCTTTTGCAACTGACTTGGCAGTTACAGTTTTCAATGGGATGGCCTCAGGATACCTGGTTGCATGGTCGACCAGCACCAGGATAAACCTATTGCCCGAGGATGTTTGCGGGTCAAGGGGACCAACGATGTCGATCCCTACCCTTTCAAATGGTACCCCCACAACTGGGAGCGGTACCAACGGAGCTTGGATTGTCGCGCCAACCTTACCAGACAACTGGCAGGAGGCACAACTCCTGCAGTGACTTTCTACTTGCACCCCCATCTTGGGCCAGTAGAAGTGCATGGATAACCTTTGCTTGGTCCTCTTCATACCAAGGTGACCAGCAAGGGGAACTTCATGCGCCAACTGCAGGAGGAAGGGCCTAACAGCAAGGGGAACCACCAACCTCCTATGGTCTCCTTCTGCAGACTCTGTGGGCTCACTATACAGGAGTCCACCTTCACAATAAATCCTATGCTTCCCAGGAGGTTCACCCTCAAGCTGGGAGCAGGCCTGTCTCCTTAGGCCTTCCAGAGATGGGCACTCACGTTGGCCTTTACTGAACTCGTCCCTATCAGGACCTCCTTCAACTAACAAGTCTTTTAGTTCAGGATGATCGTTGGGGTCGAATACTTCAGGCATCGCCACCTCCTCGTCAGGCCCGGGCGATTGACCAACTTCCTCCACCGCAGTGGTAGGCGAGCTCGGGGGAATATTCTCTTTCCCTCGTCTTGACTTGTAGACTCCTTTCGCCTTGGGTTTCCCCTTCGGCTGGGGCGGCGTATTGGACTTGGCCAATGCTGCCCGTGCTTGAGACCGTGTGTAGGGTCTTTCGGCAGTGTCTCCTACGAGCCCTAAAGCTCTGAGATCATTACCCAACAAGACCTTTCCCGGGACGTTTCTCTGAATGCTCACTGGAATCCTCACTGCTGTACCATTTAAAGTAAGATTTACAGGGATCACGGGAAACATACGGAGGGGGCCGTCAGCCACCTTAGTGGGCATCAGAGTAGCTCTGGCAACTTCCTCTGAGTCTACCAAGGTAGAATCCACTACAGTGCGACTGCACCCACTATCCCTAAGAGCTGGAGTATCCACTCCATTGATCAGCACACTGTCTTTAAAGTAGTGCTTGGTATTATCCGGAATCCTAGCATAAGCCTCTGCGACTTTAGGCTCCCAGGAACCCAGGGACACTAAAACTACCTCAGCCTCTATCCCGCTGGGAAATGAGTCTGAGGAGAAGGATGCTCCTGTAATCTCTTCTTCCTCGTAGGAGGAGAAGGCCAGATTAGCGGAGTGGACCCCCAAAGGTCTAACCTTACAACGGGGATCCCCCTTCACATGGTCAGTTGCTCCACAAGAAAAACAAGCCCCATTGGGTCTGTTTACGTAGGGAGGCTTATTGTAACCAGAGTTCTGTTTTGGAGGCGAACCTCCACTGCCCTGTGAGTTCTCTTGTGTCTTACCCTTATTTTTCTTTTTGTGGCCCTTATGGGAAGAAGATTTAGCAGATTCCCCACCCTCCATATCTTTGGACTTTTTCCCTTCCTCCTGCTTACCAGGATGAGTTTTGTCCTTATGGGACACTCGATGTGACACCCATAAGTCGGCTGCAATGGCCAGCTTCTTAGGATCTATCTCCTTTGAATCGGCCAAATGCTGCTTAAGCTCCGGGGAAGAAGAACCAAAAATGTGTTCCAGCATGACAAGATTTATCATGCCTTCGAAGGTAGAAACCTTATAACCTTCGACCCAGCCAGTTAAGTTTTTCAAGGATTCAGCGACATAAGATACCCAAGTACCACCTTCCTTTTTCTTATACTCTCGAAAACGCTTTAAATATTGGGCCGGAGTCTTCCCAAACTTTAAAATGAGAGTTTGCTTTAACATTGCGAAATCAGCTCGCTCAGCCTTCGACATTTCCATAATGGCACTACAGCCAGAATGGGGCAGTCTACTGAGCAACCACGCAATCTTATCAGCAT
Organism: Ambystoma mexicanum; assembly: GCF_040938575.1. Classification (NCBI taxonomy): domain Eukaryota; kingdom Metazoa; phylum Chordata; class Amphibia; order Caudata; family Ambystomatidae; genus Ambystoma; species Ambystoma mexicanum. The sequence continues at coordinate 1,169,191 of NW_027182477.1, forward strand.
TGTCAACTTCTTGAACCTCGCATGCATACTCAAACGCATTCAGCCAGTCCATAATGTCATTCCTTTCTTCATACACACTGAGCAGATCTTTTGGAAACCGTGGATGAGAGGAAGCCCCAGACCCATGTCCAGGACCCTTGGACCCATTTGCAACCTGAAGCTTGGCCAGTTCCAACTGGTGATCCCTGTCTTTCTGTTTTTCTGCCTGTTCGATTTTTAGTTTGGCTATGCTGAATTCAAGCTCCTGCTGCCTAAACCGCAGCTCTTGCTTCTTGAATTCAAGCATAGCCTCCCCATCAGCACTGGCAGAGGAAACATTAGACATCTCGTCCTCCCTGTCCTCGTGGTCGCGGTGGATCAGTGCGGCGGCAGAACCGTCGGTTCTACCAGTGAGAGCAGCCCCACCACCTTCCGCACTGTCCTCAGAAGTTATAGCGTCAAGCTGCGCTTCTTGCCACGCCACGATTCTTTGGATCATTTCCAATTTCGTGCCTTGAGAGGAAACCCTTCTCTCCGCACACATCTTTTTTAGTGTTTCTGATTTAGAAGCATTCAAAGTTAACAAGGTACTTGTTTCCATACTGTTTGATAGGACTATGGCCTTTTTAAAGTTATATTACAACAATTCACTACGTGTACTGTTTGGAATAACCTGAAATGCCTTAGTTCGAGCGCAACACTGGATACCTTCAGTCGTATCCCACCGCTGTACACCAATTTGTTAAGACGGATTTCTGAACTCTGTCCTGGTGGCGCAGAAGTTCAGAAGGCCAACCTAATTACTTGGAACAGGGTAACCTCTGGACAAGCCAGACCAATCAAGGTAGCGATCGCGGCGGTCAAGACTAGGTCTCAAGAGGGGTGAGGGTGACTGAAAGCCCGCAATGAGCACACAAAGCAAGAGCGCTTACAAACTACTCCAAACAGTTGTTATATCAAAAATAGATACACATTTATTTTAAGGCCTTTAAAATAATGACCGTAGCGAGAAAATCACAATATCACAGTATTAAACCAACACATACCATATCAACACAATATATATACAAATACACAGTCGCAAGCGTTTAAAGCACGAAATATGTAGTCCACCTGAAAGGAAAGGAAAACAGGCAGTGCGATACCGCTTTAGACTCAGTTCGCCTTCAGAGGCACCTAACTAGATGGAAGTCCGAGCCCTGCGAAGAGTGGAGCCTTATGCTCAAAGTACCTGCCACGCCGGTGCCAACGGGCAAAAGGGGAGGCTCTTCGGAGGAAGTCAGGCAGTTTAGTATAGTGCACAACAGAAGGAGAACAGGTTCCGCAACTCAAGCGCAGCCTCCACAGCGGGCAGAAGCAGAGCGCGAGTACGGCAAAAAGGGTGCTGTTTTTACACAGCAGGGAAAAGCAATGGGATACTGCAGGAGGGCGACCAGATCCTAGCTAAACTACTCACCGGTCCCCGAAGCAAGCAGACCCAGGCTTCTCCACGTTCGTTTCAGCAGCTGGCAGGTTCAGAAGAGCAGGGAACGCCTCGTAGTCGTGTAGAGCAAAAAGACGTCCCAATCGACGAAACCAGCACAGTTTTGTTGCCGCAGCAGGACAACGGAGCGGCCGTGTGTATTCAAGCCAAATGTACACTCCTCCCTTCAGACCTGGGGACGCCAAGCGTACGAAGCGTGGGAGAGTGACAAGGACTCGAAATACAACACAACCTGGCGGCAGTTGCAGAGCAGGACTCCCTTGTAAGCTGGTCAGTCAACTGGATGGCCCAGAGACGCTTCCGAAGGCTTACTTGGCAGGAGATGATGAAGTCGCCGGGAATAGCTGTTCCTGCTATTCCAAAGGTCGAAGCACCAGTACAGGCCTTCTGGTTCGAACCAAGGAGGAAAGGGTTTCACAGGACGACAGCAGTGCAAAGGAGGATTCCTTCAGCGGGTCACCAGCGATTCCTCGGTCCAGCCTCTTGGTTGCAGGATACTTGGCTCCTGTATTCCTTCGTTCGTGAGAACTCAGGAGATCGACATGGTAGTGGTGTTTGCAGCTCCCTCTTATCCACGGTTCCCTTCGCGCCAAAACGGAGGGGAGCCAATGGGAGATCCGCTCATCAACACACATACCATACGTGGACCAATCACGGACCACGGTGGTCCCAGGCATTCACACCACCCTAGACTCTCTGGCACCCAGGATGTGTATTGGGACCAGACATCCCAGCCCACACCCTGGAGGCACACAAACGACATGTAGAAGCCCGCGAAAGCAACCACGTTTCGCGGGAAAGTACATGCCCAAATAAGGAAGGCCCCGGGTCGCCCGACCTGGGGAAGGTGAAGGGAGCAAGACGGTCAGTGGACAGGACAAAGGAGCCTCGTGGTCTGGCCATTTTGGGAGCCAGGCCACCATTTTGGGTTCAGTGCGAAAAACGTGCTCAGAACGCCAAAAGGAGCTCAAAATAAACAAAACTATCGCTGCCACCATTCCAGTCCCTGAATGACTTGCACCGATCAAATACCATCCTAAAAGAGTATCTAGGGCCCGTAGAAGGCTAGAGACCCAAGAGAGCTGTAACTTAGCTTACAGTGCCCTCTTGTGTCATGTTGCACTAAAGCCGCAACATGATAAAAGAAACTACGGGAAACAGCGTTCCCCGGTACTGACTGTCTTAAGGGCATGTCAGTTTCCCCGTAAGAAAGGAGCGAAAGCCCAGAGGAGTGCGGCAGAAGGCTGCACTTCTCTGGCAAAGTCAAGAACAAGGTTAAAAACAATAGCAAAAGTTTAGGGGTTGCCACATGGAAGGAAAATTCCCTACAATTATGAAATCTTTCCTAACAATACCAAACCTGAGATCCTTCCTATAACATAAGATGTGATATCCAATTCCTTCCCATTCCAAACCTGAGACCCTTCCTATTGGATGAGATGTGATATCCAACTCCTTCCCATTCCAACCCTGAGACCCTTCCTATAGCATGAGATGTGATATCCAACTCCTTCCATTCCAATCCTGAGACCCGTCCTATAGCATGAGATGTGATATCTCAATGCTTATACCAAACCTGAGACCCTTCCTATAGCATGAGATGTGATATCCAACTTCTTCCCATTCCAATCCTGAGACCCTTCCTATAACATGAGATGTGATGTCTCAATGCTTCTAATAGCAAACCTGAGATATTTCCTATAGCTTGAGATGTGATATCCAACTCTTTCCCATTCCAATCCTGAGACCCTTCCTATAGCATGAGATGTGATATCTCAAGGCCTCTAATACCAAACCTGAGATCCTTCCTCTAACATGAAATGTGATATCCAACTCCTTCCCCTTCCAAACCTGAGAGCCTTCCTATAGCATGAGATATGATATCCAAGTCCTTCCCATTCCAATCCTGAGACCCTTCCTATAACATGAAATGTGATATCCAACTCCTTCCCATTCCAACCTGAGACCCTTCCTATAGCATGAGATGGGATATCCAACTTCTTCCAAATCCAATACTGATACCCTTCCGATAGCATGAGATGTGATATCCCAATGCTTCTACCAAACCTGAGACCCATACTATGGCATGAGATGTGATATCAAACTCCTTCCCATTCCAATCCTGAGACCCTTCCTATAGCTTGAGGTGTGATATCCAACTCCTTCCCATTCCAATTCTGAGACCCTTCTTATACCATGAGACTTGATATCTCAATGCTTCGAACCGGGGGAAGGTGAAGGGAGCAAGACGGTCAGTGGACAGATCAAAGGAGCCTCGTGGTCTGGCCATTTTGGGAGCCAGGCCACCATTTTGGGTTCAGTGCAAAAAACGTGCTCAGAACGCCAAAAGGAGCTCAAAATAAACAAAACGATGGCTGCCACCATTCGAGTCCCTGAATGACTTGCACCGATCAAATACCATCCTAAAAGAGTATCTAGGGCCTGTAGAAGGCTAGAGACCCAAGAGAGCTGTAACTTAGCTTACAGTGCCCTCTTGTGTCATGTTGCACTAAAGCCGCAACACGATAGAAGAAACTACGGGAAACAGCGTTCCCCGGTACTGACTGTCTTAAGGGCATGTCAGTTTCCCCGTAAGAAAGGAGCGAAAGCCCAGAGAAGTGCGGCAGAAGGCTGTACTTCTCTGGCAAAGTCAAGAACAAGGTTAAAAACAACAGCAAAAAGTTTAGGGGTTGCCACATGGAAGGAAAATTACCTACAATTACGAAATCTTTCCTAACAATACCAAACCTGAGATCCTTCCTATAACATGAGATGTGATATCCAACTCCTTCCGATTCCAATCCTGAGACCCTTATGATAGCATGAGATGTGATATCTCAATGCTTCTAATACCAAACCTGAGATCCTTCCTATAACATGAGATGTGATTTCCAAATCCTTCCCCTTCCAAACCTGAGACCCTCCCTTTAGCATGAGATGTGATATCCAACTCCATCCCATTCCAATCCTGAGACCCTTCTGATAGCATGAGATGTGATATCTCAATGCCTCTAATACCAAACCTGAGATCCTACCTCTAACATGAAATGTGATATCCATCTCCTTCCCTTTCCAAACCTGAGACCCTGTCTATAGCATGAGATGTCATATACAACTCCTTCCCATTCCAATCCTGAGACCCTTCCTATAGCACGAGATGTGATATCTCAATGCTTATACCAAACCTGAGACCCTTCCTATAGCATGAGATGTGATATCCAACTCCTTCCCATTCCAATCCTGAGACCCTTCCTTTAGCATGAGATGTGATATCCAACTCCTTCCCATTCCAATCCTGAGACCCTTCCTATAGCCTGAGATGTGATATCTCAATGCCTCTAATACCAAACCTGAGATCCTTCCTCTAACATGAAATGTGATATCCAACTCCTTCCCTTTCCAAACCTGAGAGCCTATCTATAGCATGAGATGTGATATCCAAGTCCTTCCCATTCCAATCCTGAGACATTTCCGATAGCAGAGATGTGATATCTCAATGCTTATACCAAACCTGAGACCCTTCCTATAACATGAGATGTGATATCCAACTCCTTCCCGTTCCAAACCTGAGACCCTTCCTTTAGCATGAGATGTGATATCCAACTCCTTCCCATTCCATCCCTGAGACCCTTCCGATATCATGAGATGTGATATCTCAATGCTTCTAATATCAAACTTGAGACCCTCCCTATAGCATGAGATGTGATATCCAAGTCCTTCCCATTCCAATCCTGAGACCCTTCCTATAGCATGAGATGTGATGTCTCAATGCTTCTAATACCAAACCTGAGACCCTTCCTATAACATGAGATGGGATATCCAACTCCTTCCCATTCCAATCCTGAGACCCTTCCGATAGCAGAGATGTGATATCTCAATGCTTATACCAAACCTGAGTCCCTTCCTATGGCCTGAGATGTCATATACAACTCCTTCCCATTCAAATCCTGAGACCGTTCCTATAGCATGAGATGTGATATCTCAATGCTTATACCAAATCTGAGACCCTTCCTATAGCATGAGATGTGATATCCATCTCCTTCCCATTCCAATCCTGAGACCCTTCCTATAGCATGAGATGTGATGTCTCAATGCTTCTAATACCAAACCTGAGATCCTTCCTATAACATGAGATGTGATATCCAACTCCTTCCCATTCCAATCCTGAGACCCTTATGATAGCATGAGATGTGATATCTCAATGCTTCTAATACCAAACCTGAGATCCTTCCGATAGCATGAGATGTGATATCTCAATGCTTCTAATACCAAACCTGAGATCCTTCCTATAACATGAGATGTGATATCCAAATCCTCCCCCTTCCAAACCTGAGACCCTCCCTTTAGCATGAGATGTGATATCCAACTCCTTCCCATTCCAATCCTGAGACTCTTCTGATAGCATGAGATGTGATATCTCAATGCCTCTAATACCAAACCTGAGATCCTACCTCTAACATGAAATGTGATATCCAACTCTTTCCCCTTCCAAACCTGAGAGCCTTCCTATAGCATGAGATGTGATATCCAAGTCCTTCCCATTCCAATCCTGAGACCCTTCCTATAACATGAGATGTGATATCCAACTCCTTCCCATTCCAACCTGAGACCCTTCCTATAGCATGAGATGGGATATCCAACTCCTTCCAAATCCAATCCTGATACCCTTCCGATAGCATGAGATGTGATATCCCAATGCTTCTACCAAACCTGAGACCCATACTATGGCATGAGATGTGATATCAAACTCCTTCCCCTTCCAAACCTTAGACCCTTCCTTTATCATGAGATGTGATATCCAACTCCTTCCCATTCCATCCCTGAGACCCTTCCGATATCATGAGATGTGATATCTCAATGCTTCTAATATCAAACTTGAGACCCTCCCTATAGCATGAGATGTGATATCCAAGTCCTTCCCATTCCAATCCTGAGACCCTTCCTATAGCATGAGATGTGATGTCTCAATGCTTCTAATACCAAACCTGAGACCCTTCCTATAACATGAGATGGGATATTCAACTCCTTCCCATTCCAATCCTGAGACCCTTCCGATAGCAGAGATGTGATATCTCAATGCTTATACCAAACCTGAGACCCTTCCTATGGCCTGAGATGTCATATACACCTCCTTCCCATTCAAATCCTGAGACCGTTCCTATAGCATGAGATGTGATATCTCAATGCTTATACCAAATCTGAGACCCTTCCTATAGCATGAGATGTGATATCCATCTCCTTCCCATTCCAATTCTGAGACCCTTCCTATAGCATGAGATGTGATGTCTCAATGCTTCTAATACCAAACCTGAGATCCTTCCTATAACATGAGATGTGATATCCAACTCCTTCCCATTCCAATCCTGAGACCCTTATGATAGCATGAGATGTGATATCTCAATGCCTCTAATACCAAACCTGAGATACTTCCGATAGCATGAGATGTGATATCTCAATGCTCCTAATACCAAACCTGAGATCCTTTCTATAACATGAGATGTGATTTCCAAATCCTTCCCCTTCCAAACCTGAGACCCTCCCTTTAGCATGAGATGTGATATCCAACTCCTTCCCATTCCAATCCTGAGACCCTTCTGATAGCATGAGATGTGATATTTCAATGCCTCTAATACCAAACCTGAGATCCTACCTCTAACATGAAATGTGATATCCATCTCCTTCCCTTTCCAAACCTGAGACCCTGCCTATAGCATGAGATGTGATATCCAAGTCCTTCCCATTACAATCCTGAGACCCTTCCTATAGCATGTGATGTGATATCTCAATGCTTATACCAAACCTGAGACCCTTCCTATGGCATGAGATGTCATATACAACTCCTTCCCATTCCAATCCTGAGACCCTTCCTACAGCATGAGATGTGATATCTCAATGCTTATACCAAACCTGAGACCCTTCCTATAGCATGAGATGTGATATCCAACTTCTTCCCATTCCAATCCTGAGACCCTTCCTATAACATGAGATGTGATGTCTCAATGCTTCTAATACCAAACCTGAGATCTTTCCTATAACATGAGATGTGATATCCAACTCCTTCCCATTCCAATCCTGAGACCCTTCCTATAGCATGAGATGTGATATCACAATGCTTATACCAAACCTGAGACCGTTCCTATAGCTTGAGATGTGATATCCAACTCCTTCCCATTCCAATACTGAGACCCTTCCTATAGCATGAGATGTGATATCTCAAGGCCTCTAATACCAAACCTGAGATCGTTCCTCTAACATGAAATGTGATATCCAACTCCTTCCCCTTCCAAACCTGAGAGCCTTCCTATAGCATGAGATATGATAGCCAAGTCCTTCCAATTCCAATCCTGAGACCCTTCCTATAACATGAAATGTGATATCCAACTCCTTCCCATTCCAACCTGAGACCCTTCCTATAGCATGAGATGGGATATCTCAATGCTTCTAATACCAAACCTGAGACTCTTCCTATAACATGAGATGGGATATCCAACTCCTTCCCATTCCAATCCTGAGACCCTTCCGATAGCAGAGATGTGATATCTCAATGCTTATACCAAACCTGAGACCCTTCCTATGGCCTGAGATGTGATATCCAACTGCTTCCCATTCCAATCCTGAGATCCTTCCTATAGCATGAGATGTGATATCTCAATGCTTATACCAAATCTGAGACCCTTCCTATAGCATGAGATGTGATATCCAACTCCTTCCCATTCCAATCCTGAGACCCTTCCTATAGCATGAGATGTGATGTCTCAATGCTTCTAATACCAAACCTGAGATCCTTCCTATAACATGAGATGTGATATCCAACTCCTTCCGATTCCAATCCTGAGACCCTTATGATAGCATGAGATGTGATATCTCAATGCTTCTAATACCAAACCTGAGATCCTTCCTATAACATGAGATGTGATTTCCAAATCCTTCCCCTTCCAAACCTGAGACCCTCCCTTTAGCATGAGATGTGATATCCAACTCCTTCCCATTCCAATCCTGAGACCCTTCTGATAGCATGAGATGTGATATCTCAATGCCTCTAATACCAAACCTGAGATCCTACCTCTAACATGAAATGTGATATCCATCTCCTTCCCTTTCCAAACCTGAGACCCTGTCTATAGCATGAGATGTCATATACAACTCCTTCCCATTCCAATACTGAGACCCTTCCTATAGCACGAGATGTGATATCTCAATGCTTATATCAAACATGAGAACCTTCCTATAGCATGAGATGTGATATCCAACTCCTTCCCATTCCAATCCTGAGACCCTTCCTTTAGCATGAGATGTGATATCCAACTCCTTCCCATTCCAATCCTGAGACCCTTCCTATAGCCTGAGATGTGATATCTCAATGCCTCTAATACCAAACCTGAGATCCTTCCTCTAACATGAAATGTGATATCCAACTCCTTCCCTTTCCAAACCTGAGAGCCTATCTATAGCATGAGATGTGATATCCAAGTCCTTCCCATTCCAATCCTGAGACACTCCCGATAGCAGAGATGTGATATCTCAATGCTTATACCAAACCTGAGACCCTTCCTATAACATGAGATGTGATATCCAACTCCTTCCCGTTCCAAACCTGAGACCCTTCCTTTAGCATGAGATGTGATATCCAGCTCCTTCCCATTCCAATCCTGAGACCCTTCCTATAACATGAGATGTGATGTCTCAATGCTTCTAATACCAAACCTGAGATCTTTCCTATAACATGAGATGTGATATCCAACTCCTTCCCATTCCAATCCTGAGACCCTTCCTATAGCATGAGATGTGATATCACAATGCTTATACCAAACCTGAGACCGTTCCTATAGCTTGAGATGTGATATCCAACTCCTTCCCATTCCAATACTGAGACCCTTCCTATAGCATGAGATGTGATATCTCAAGGCCTCTAATACCAAACCTGAGATCGTTCCTCTAACATGAAATGTGATATCCAACTCCTTCCCCTTCCAAACCTGAGAGCCTTCCTATAGCATGAGATATGATAGCCAAGTCCTTCCAATTCCAATCCTGAGACCCTTCCTATAACATGAAATGTGATATCCAACTCCTTCCCATTCCAACCTGAGACCCTTCCTATAGCATGAGATGGGATATCTCAATGCTTCTAATACCAAACCTGAGACTCTTCCTATAACATGAGATGGGATATCCAACTCCTTCCCATTCCAATCCTGAGACCCTTCCGATAGCAGAGATGTGATATCTCAATGCTTATACCAAACCTGAGACCCTTCCTATGGCCTGAGATGTGATATCCAACTGCTTCCCATTCCAATCCTGAGATCCTTCCTATAGCATGAGATGTGATATCTCAATGCTTATACCAAATCTGAGACCCTTCCTATAGCATGGGATGTGATATCCAACTCCTTCCCATTCCAATCCTGAGACCCTTCTTATAGCATGATATGTGATGTCTCAATGCTTCTAATACCAAACCTGAGATCCTTCCTATAACATGAGATGTGATATCCAACTCCTTCCGATTCCAATCCTGAGACCCTTAGGATAGCATGAGATGTGATATCTCAATGCTTCTAATACCAAACCTGAGATCCTTCCTATAACATGAGATGTGATTTCCAAATCCTTCCCCTTCCAAACCTGAGACCCTCCCTTTAGCATGAGATGTGATATCCAACTCCTTCCCATTCAAATCCTGAGACCCTTCTGATAGCATGAGATGTGATATCTCAATGCCTCTAATACCAAACCTGAGATCCTACCTCTAACATGAAATGTGATATCCATCTCCTTCCCTTTCCAAACCTGAGACCCTGTCTATAGCATGAGATGTCATATACAACTCCTTCCCATTCCAATACTGAGACCCTTCCTATAGCACGAGATGTGATATCTCAATGCTTATATCAAACCTGAGAACCTTCCTATAGCATGAGATGTGATATCCAACTCCTTCCCATTCCAATCCTGAGACCCTTCCTATAGCATGAGATGTGATGTCTCAATGCTTCTAATACCAAACCTGAGATCCTTCCTATAACATGAGATGTGATATCCAACTCCTTCCCATTCCAATCCTGAGACCCTTATGATAGCATGAGATGTGATATCTCAATGCCTCTAATACCAAACCTGAGATACTTCCGATAGCATGAGATGTGATATCTCAATGCTTCTAATACCAAACCTGAGATCCTTCCTATAACATGAGATGTGATTTCCAAATCCTTCCCCTTCCAAACCTGAGACCCTCCCTTTAGCATGAGATGTGATATCCAGCTCCTTCCCATTCCAATCCTGAGACCCTTCTGATAGCATGAGATGTGATATTTCAATGCCTCTAATACCAAACCTGAGATCCTACCTCTAACATGAAATGTGATATCCATCTCCTTCCCTTTCCAAACCTGAGACCCTGCCTATAGCATGAGATGTGATATCCAAGTCCTTCCCATTACAATCCTGAGACCCTTCCTATAGCATGTGATGTGATATCTCAATGCTTATACCAAACCTGAGACCCTTCCTATGGCATGAGATGTCATATACAACTCCTTCCCATTCCAATCCTGAGACCCTTCCTATAGCATGAGATGTGATATCTCAATGCTTATACCAAACATGAGACCCTTCCTATAGCATGAGATGTGATATCCAACTTCTTCCCATTCCAATCCTGAGACCCTTCCTATAACATGAGATGGGAAGTCTCAATGCTTCTAATACCAAACCTGAGATCTTTCCTATAACATGAGATGTGATATCCAACTCCTTCCCATTCCAATCCTGAGACCCTTCCTATAGCATGAGATGTGATATCACAATGCTTATACCAAACCTGAGACCGTTCCTATAGCTTGAGATGTGATATCCAACTCCTTCCCATTCCAATCCTGAGACCCTTCCTATAGCATGAGATGTGATATCTCAAGGCCTCTAATACCAAACCTGAGATCGTTCCTCTAACATGAAATGTGATATCCAACTCCTTCTCCTTCCAAACCTGAGAGCCTTCCTATAGCATGAGATATGATAGCCAAGTCCTTCCAATTCCAATCCTGAGACCCTTCCTATAACATGAAATGTGATATCCAACTCCTTCCCATTCCAACCTGAGACCCTTCCTATAGCATGAGATGGGATATCTCAATGCTTCTAATACCAAACCTGAGACTCTTCCTATAACATGAGATGGGATATCCAACTCCTTCCCATTCCAATCCTGAGACCCTTCCTATAGCATGAGATGTGATGTCTCAATGCTTCTAATACCAAACCTGAGATCCTTCCTATAACATGAGATGTGATATCCAACTCCTTCCGATTCCAATCCTGAGACCCTTATGATAGCATGAGATGTGATATCTCAATGCTTCTAATACCAAACCTGAGATCCTTCCTATAACATGAGATGTGATTTCCAAATCCTTCCCCTTCCAAACCTGAGACCCTCCCTTTAGCATGAGATGTGATATCCAACTCCTTCCCATTCCAATCCTGAGACCCTTCTGATAGCATGAGATGTGATATCTCAATGCCTCTAATACCAAACCTGAGATCCTACCTCTAACATGAAATGTGATATCCATCTCCTTCCCTTTCCAAACCTGAGACCCTGTCTATAGCATGAGATGTCATATACAACTCCTTCCCATTCCAATCCTGAGACACTTCCGATAGCAGAGATGTGATATCTCAATGCTTATACCAAACCTGAGACCCTTCCTATAACATGAGATGTGATATCCAGCTCCTTCCCATTCCAATCCTGAGACACTTCCGATAGCATGAGATGTGATATCTCAATGCTTCTAATATCAAAACTGAGACCCTCCCTATAGCATGTTATGTGATATCGAAGTCCTTCCCGTTCCAAACCTGAGACCCTTCCTTTAGCGTGAGATGTGATATCCAGCTCCTTCCCATTCCAATCCTGAGACACTTCCGATAGCATGAGATGTTATATCTCAATGCTTCTAATATCAAAACTGAGACCCTCCCTATAGCATGTTATGTGATATCGAAGGCCTTCCCATTCCAATCCTGAGACCCTTCCTATAGCATGAGATGTGATATCTCAATGCTTCTACCAAACCTGAGACCCTTCCTTTAGCATGAGATGTGATAACCAACTCCTTCCCATTTCAATCCTGAGACCCTTCCTATAGCGTGAGATGTGATATCTCAATACTTCTAATACGAAACCTGAGATCCTTCCGATAAGATGAGATGTGATATCCAAATCCTTCCCCTTCCAAACCTGAGACCCTCCCTTTAGCATGAGATGTGATATCCAACTCCTTCCCATTCCAATCCTGAGACCCTTCTGATAGCATGAGATGTGATATCTCAATGCTTCTAATACCAAACCTGAGATCCTTCCTATAACATGAGATGTGATATCCAAATCCTTCCCCTTCCAAACCTGAGACCCTCCCTTTAGCATGAGATGTGATATCCAACTCCTTCCCATTCCAATCCTGAGACTCTTCTGATAGCATGAGATGTGATATCTCAATGCCTCTAATACCAAACCTGAGATGCTACCTCTAACATGAAATGTGATATCCAACTCTTTCCCCTTCCAAACCTGAGAGCCTTCCTATAGCATGAGATGTGATGTCCAAGTCCTTCCCATTCCAATCCTGAGACCCTTCCTATAACATGAGATGTGATATCCAACTCCTTCCCATTCCAACCTGAGACCCTTCCTATAGCATGAGATGGGATATCCAACTCCTTCCAAATCCAATCCTGATACCCTTCCGATAGCATGAGATGTGATATCCCAATGCTTCTACCAAACCTGAGACCCATACTATGGCATGAGATGTGATATCAAACTCCTTCCCCTTCCAAACCTTAGACCCTTCCTTTATCATGAGATGTGATATCCAACTCCTTCCCATTCCATCCCTGAGATCCTTCCGATATCATGAGATGTGATATCTCAATGCTTCTAATATCAAACTTGAGACCCTCCCTATAGCATGAGATGTGATATCCAAGTCCTTCCCATTCCAATCCTGAGACCCTTCCTATAGCATGAGATGTGATGTCTCAATGCTTCTAATACCAAACCTGAGACCCTTCCTATAACATGAGATGGGATATCCAACTCCTTCCCATTCCAATCCTGAGACCCTTCCGATAGCAGAGATGTGATGTCTCAATGCTTATACCAAACCTGAGACCCTTCCTATGGCCTGAGATGTCATATACAACTCCTTCCCATTCAAATCCTGAGACCGTTCCTATAGCATGAGATGTGATATCTCAATGCTTATACCAAATCTGAGACCCTTCCTATAGCATGAGATGTGATATCCATCTCCTTCCCATTCCAATCCTGAGACCCTTCCTATAGCATGAGATGTGATGTCTCAATGCTTCTAATACCAAACCTGAGATCCTTCCTATAACATGAGATGTGATATCCAACTCCTTCCCATTCCAATCCTGAGACCCTTATGATAGCATGAGATGTGATATCTCAATGCCTCTAATACCAAACCTGAGATACTTCCGATAGCATGAGATGTGATATCTCAATGCTTCTAATACCAAACCTGAGATCCTTCCTATAACTTGAGATGTGATTTCCAAATCCTTCCCCTTCCAAACCTGAGACCCTCCCTTTAGCATGAGATGTGATATCCAACTCCTTCCCATTCCAATCCTGAGACCCTTCTGATAGCATGAGATGTGATATTTCAATGCCTCTAATACCAAACCTGAGATCCTACCTCTAACATGAAATGTGATATCCATCTCCTTCCCTTTCCAAACCTGAGACCCTGCCTATAGCATGAGATGTGATATCCAAGTCCTTCCCATTACAATCCTGAGACCCTTCCTATAGCATGTGATGTGATATCTCAATGCTTATACCAAACCTGAGACCCTTCCTATGGCATGAGATGTCATATACAACTCCTTCCCATTCCAATCCTGAGACCCTTCCTATAGCATGAGATGTGATATCTCAATGCTTATACCAAACCTGAGACCCTTCCTATAGCATGAGATGTGATATCCAACTTCTTCCCATTCCAATCCTGAGACCCTTCCTATAACATGAGATGTGATGTCTCAATGCTTCTAATACCAAACCTGAGATCTTTCCTATAACATGAGATGTGATATCCAACTCCTTCCCATTCCAATCCTGAGACCCTTCCTATAGCATGAGATGTGATATCACAATGCTTATACCAAACCTGAGACCGTTCCTATAGCTTGAGATGTGATATCCAACTCCTTCCCATTCCAATACTGCGACCCTTCCTATAGCATGAGATGTGATATCTCAAGGCCTCTAATACCAAACCTGAGATCGTTCCTCTAACATGAAATGTGATTTCCAACTCCTTCCCCTTCCAAACCTGAGAGCCTTCCTATAGCATGAGATATGATAGCCAAGTCCTTCCAATTCCAATCCTGAGACCCTTCCTATAACATGAAATGTGATATCCAACTCCTTCCCATTCCAACCTGAGACCCTTCCTATAGCATGAGATGGGATATCTCAATGCTTCTAATACCAAACCTGAGACTCTTCCTATAACATGAGATGGGATATCCAACTCCTTCCCATTCCAATCCTGAGACCCTTCCGATAGCAGAGATGTGATATCTCAATGCTTATACCAAACCTGAGACCCTTCCTATGGCCTGAGATGTGATATCCAACTGCTTCCCATTCCAATCCTGAGATCCTTCCTATAGCATGAGATGTGATATCTCAATGCTTATACCAAATCTGAGACCCTTCCTATAGCATGAGATGTGATATCCAACTCCTTCCCATTCCAATCCTGAGACCCTTCCTATAGCATGAGATGTGATGTCTCAATGCTTCTAATACCTGTTAAGACGGATTTCTGAACTCTGTCCTGGTGGCGCAGAAGTTCAGAAGGCCAACCTAATTACTTGGAACAGGGTAACCTCTGGACAAGCCAGACCAATCAAGGTAGCGATCGCGGCGGTCAAGACTAGGTCTCAAGAGGGGTGAGGGTGACTGAAAGCCCGCAATGAGCACACAAAGCAAGAGCGCTTACAAACTACTCCAAACAGTTGTTATATCAAAAATAGATACACATTTATTTTAAGGCCTTTAAAATAATGACCGTAGCGAGAAAATCACAATATCACAGTATTAAACCAACACATACCATATCAACACAATATATATACAAATACACAGTCGCAAGCGTTTAAAGCACGAAATATGTAGTCCACCTGAAAGGAAAGGAAAACAGGCAGTGCGATACCGCTTTAGACTCAGTTCGCCTTCAGAGGCACCTAACTAGATGGAAGTCCGAGCCCTGCGAAGAGTGGAGCCTTATGCTCAAAGTACCTGCCACGCCGGTGCCAACGGGCAAAAGGGGAAGCTCTTCGGAGGAAGTCAGGCAGTTTAGTATAGTGCACAACAGAAGGAGAACAGGTTCCGCAACTCAAGCGCAGCCTCCACAGCGGGCAGAAGCAGAGCGTGAGTACGGCAAAAAGGGTGCTGTTTTTACACAGCAGGGAAAAGCAATGGGATAATGCAGGAGGGCGACCAGATCCTAGCTAAAGTACTCACCGGTCCCCGAAGCAAGCAGACCCAGGCTTCTCCACGTTCGTTTCAGCAGCTGGCAGGTTCAGAAGAGCAGGGAACGCCTCGTAGTCGTGTAGAGCAAAAAGACGTCCCAATCGACGAAACCAGCACAGTTTTGTTGCCGCAGCAGGACAACGGAGCGGCCGTGTGTATTCAAGCCAAATGTACACTCCTCCCTTCAGACCTGGGGACGCCAAGCGTGCGAAGCGTGGGAGAGTGACAAGGACTCGAAATACAACACAACCTGGCGGCAGTTGCAGAGCAGGACTCCCTTGTAAGCTGGTCAGTCAACTGGATGGCCCAGAGACGCTTCCGAAGGCTTACTTGGCAGGAGATGATGAAGTCGCCGGGAATAGCTGTTCCTGCTATTCCAAAGGTCGAAGCACCAGTACAGGCCTTCTGGTTCGATCCAAGGAGGAAAGGGTTTCACAGGACGACAGCAGTGCAAAGGAGGATTCCTTCAGCGGGTCACCAGCGATTCCTCGGTCCAGCCTCTTGGTTGCAGGATACTTGGCTCCTGTATTCCTTTGTTCGTGAGAACTCAGGAGATCGACATGGTAGTGGTGTTTGCAGCTCCCTCTTATCCACGGTTCCCTTCGCGCCAAAACGGAGGGGAGCCAATGGGAGATCCGCTCATCAACACACATACCATACGTGGACCAATCACGGACCACGGTGGTCCCAGGCATTCACACCACCCTAGACTCTCTGGCACCCAGGATGTGTATTGGGACCAGACATCCCAGCCCACACCCTGGAGGCACACAAACGACATGTAGAAGCCCGCGAAAGCAACCACGTTTTGCGGGAAAGTACATGCCCAAATAAGGAAGGCCCCGGGTCGCCCGACCTGGGGAAGGTGAAGGGAGCAAGATGGTCAGTGGACAGGACAAAGGAGCCTCGTGGTCTGGCCATTTTGGGAGCCAGGCCACCATTTTGGGTTCAGTGCCAAAAACGTGCTCAGAACGCCAAAAGGAGCTCAAAATAAACAAAACGATCGCTGCCACCATTCGAGTCCCTGAATGACTTGCAACGATCAAATACCATCCTAAAAGAGTATCTAGGGCCTGTAGAAGGCTAGAGACCCAAGAGAGCTGTAACTTAGCTTACAGTGCCCTCTTGTGTCATGTTGCACTAAAGCCGCAACACGATAGAAGAAACTACGGGAAACAGCGTTCCCCGGTACTGACTGTCTTAAGGGCATGTCAGTTTCCCCGTAAGAAAGGAGCGAAAGCCCAGAGAAGTGCGGCAGAAGGCTGTACTTCTCTGGCAAAGTCAAGAACAAGGTTAAAAACAACAGCAAAACGTTTAGGGGTTGCCACATGGAAGGAAAATTACCTACAATTACGAAATCTTTCCTAACACTCGCCCCTCCCAGACTATGGACAGGGGGAACTAATCCACCCCTGGATGAGTCTCTTGTTCAGGTCGGTTAAACATTCTGGACAACCCATCAGCATTGCTATGTTGGACACCTGGCCTATGCTCAATAGTGAAGTCGAAGCCTTGTAGACTTATGGACTACCTAAGCAACTTTGGATTCTCCCCCTTCATGTTCATTAGCCACTTTAACGGCTTATGGTCAGTTTGCACAGTGAAGTGGGTCCCATAGAGGTAGGGCCTCAGCTTCCTTAGGGCCCACACAACAGAGAAACATTCTTTCTCTACCGTGGACCATCTGAGCTCTCTGTCCTTAAGCTGGCGACTAATAAAACCGATAGGGTGTTCCTTACCCTTCTCATCTACTTGTGATAGTACAGCTCCTATCCCAGTGTCAGAGGCATCCGTCTGCACGATAAAAGGTCTTTGATAATCAGGGGCCCTTAGGACAGGGGCCTGGCACAAGGAGTCTTTTAAGCCATTGAAGGCCTTCTCACACTCGTCGGTCCAAGTTACCTTCTTGGGTTTCTTCGGAGTTGTGAGGGCAGTCAGAGGAGCAGCTATGGTACCATAGTCTGCCACAAAATTGCGGTAATACCCCGTGAGTCCTAAGAAGGCTCTCACTTGGGTTTGCGTAGTGGGGGTAGGCCAGTCTTGTACTGCTTGTACTTTACTGGGTAGAGGCTGTATCCTCCCTCCACCTACTTCATGTCCAAGGTAAACCACTGAGCCTTGTCCAATCTGGCATTTACTAGCCTTTATGGTCAAGTGGGCTTTCTGAAGAGCCTGGAGCACAATCCTGAGGTGTTTCACATGGTCTTCCCAGGTGGCACTGAAAACTGCTATATCGTCCAGATATGCAAGACAGAATTCGTCCAACCCATTCAACACATGATTCACAAGCCTCTGGAAAGTGGCAGGTGCATTCTTCAACCCGAACGGCATTACCCGGAATTGGTAAAGGCCGTCTGGAGTAGAAAATGCTGTCTTCTCCTTGGCATGTTCTGCTAAAGCTATTTGCCAATAGCCAGCAGTGAGGTCAAACGTGCTGAGGTACTTGGAGGCACCCAAAGTATCCACCAGCTCATCTGTTCGAGGCAAGGGGTGTGCATCTGTCTTGGTGACAGCATTCAGAGCCCTGTAATCCACGCAGAACCTCAATTCAGAAGTGCCTGCCTTTGGAACCAACACCACTGGGCTAAACCAAGGACTACTAGAGGGTTCAATCACCCCAAGATCTAACATCTTGTTGACCTCGGTCTTAATATAAGACCGTACTTTGTCTGACATCCTGTATCCCCTACTTTTGGTAGGTACACTGTCTCCTGTGTCAATGTTATGTTTGCACCAAGGTGTCAAACCAGGGGACTGTGAAAACAGGGGGGAAAACTGCCTAAGCAAATTTTTCACCTCAGCCTGCTGATCAGAAGTCAGGTGAGGGGCCACTCGGACACCCTCAACGGAGCTATCTGAAGGACCGCTTTGGAACAGGTCGGGAAGAGGTTCTGACTCCTCATCCTCAACCTCTGACGCCAGTAGCAGTGCTGCGATTTCGACTCTTGGGACGAAAGCCTTCAGCCTATTCACGTGAAACACTTTTGGAGCCTGTCCAGGCCTTCCAAGGTCCACTAAATAGTTCACCTCACCCAGGGGCTCCACCACTGTGTAAGGGCCTGACCATTTGTCCTGTAAAGCTCGAGGCCTTATAGGATTCATGATCAGGACTTGCTGACCAGGTGTAAAGTTGATGAGGGAAGCTTTCTGGTCGTACCAATGTTTCACCAGCGCTTGCCCTGCCTTCAATTTATCACTAGCCAAGCCCATCAGAAGTACCATCCGTTTTCTGAGCCCTAGCACATAATCAACTACATTAGTAGTAACAGGGGGAGTGGGCATCTCCCATCCCTCTTTGACAATGGCTAAGGGTCCCCGTACGGGATGACCGAACAGAAGTTCGAAGGGGCTGAAGCCAACACCCTCCTGTGGTACCTCTCGGTAGGCAAACAGCAAGCATGGTAAAAGAAGATCCCATTTTCTTCTCTGAGGCTCCTCCAGAGCCCCAATCATGCTCTTTAACGTTCTGTTGAAACGTTCCACCAGACCATTGGTCTGGGGGTGGTATGCAGAAGAGAACTTGTAGGTGACCCTACATTCTTTCCACATAGCCTGCATATACTTCGACATAAAGTTGCTGCCACGATCTGACACAACTTCTTTAGGGAAGCCAACCCTAGTAAATATGCCGAGTAAAGCTTTTGCAACTGACTTGGCAGTTACAGTTTTCAATGGGATGGCCTCAGGATACCTGGTTGCATGGTCGACCAGCACCAGGATAAACCTATTGCCCGAGGATGTTTGCGGGTCAAGGGGACCAACGATGTCGATCCCTACCCTTTCAAATGGTACCCCCACAACTGGGAGCGGTACCAACGGAGCTTGGATTGTCGCGCCAACCTTACCAGACAACTGGCAGGAGGCACAACTCCTGCAGTGACTTTCTACTTGCACCCCCATCTTGGGCCAGTAGAAGTGCATGGATAACCTTTGCTTGGTCCTCTTCATACCAAGGTGACCAGCAAGGGGAACTTCATGCGCCAACTGCAGGAGGAAGGGCCTAACAGCAAGGGGAACCACCAACCTCCTATGGTCTCCTTCTGCAGACTCTGTGGGCTCACTATACAGGAGTCCACCTTCACAATAAATCCTATGCTTCCCAGGAGGTTCACCCTCAAGCTGGGAGCAGGCCTGTCTCCTTAGGCCTTCCAGAGATGGGCACTCACGTTGGCCTTTACTGAACTCGTCCCTATCAGGACCTCCTTCAACTAACAAGTCTTTTAGTTCAGGATAATCGTTGGGGTCGAATACTTCAGGCATCGCCACCTCCTCGTCAGGCCCGGGCGATTGACCAACTTCCTCCACCGCAGTGGTAGGCGAGCTCGGGGGAATATTCTCTTTCCCTCGTCTTGACTTGTAGACTCCTTTCGCCTTGGGTTTCCCCTTCGGCTGGGGCGGCGTATTGGACTTGGCCAATGCTGCCCGTGCTTGAGACCGTGTGTAGGGTCTTTCGGCAGTGTCTCCTACGAGCCCTAAAGCTCTGAGATCATTACCCAACAAGACCTTTCCCGGGACGTTTCTCTGAATGCTCACTGGAATCCTCACTGCTGTACCATTTAAAGTAAGATTTACAGGGATCACGGGAAACATACGGAGGGGGCCGTCAGCCACCTTAGTGGGCATCAGAGTAGCTCTGGCAACTTCCTCTGAGTCTACCAAGGTAGAATCCACTACAGTGCGACTGCACCCACTATCCCTAAGAGCTGGAGTATCCACTCCATTGATCAGCACACTGTCTTTAAAGTAGTGCTTGGTATTATCCGGAATCCTAGCATAAGCCTCTGCGACTTTAGGCTCCCAGGAACCCAGGGACACTAAAACTACCTCAGCCTCTATCCCGCTGGGAAATGAGTCTGAGGAGAAGGATGCTCCTGTAATCTCTTCTTCCTCGTAGGAGGAGAAGGCCAGATTAGCGGAGTGGACCCCCAAAGGTCTAACCTTACAACGGGGATCCCCCTTCACATGGTCAGTTGCTCCACAAGAAAAACAAGCCCCATTGGGTCTGTTTACGTAGGGAGGCTTATTGTAACCAGAGTTCTGTTTTGGAGGCGAACCTCCACTGCCCTGTGAGTTCTCTTGTGTCTTACCCTTATTTTTCTTTTTGTGGCCCTTATGGGAAGAAGATTTAGCAGATTCCCCACCCTCCATATCTTTGGACTTTTTCCCTTCCTCCTGCTTACCAGGATGAGTTTTGTCCTTATGGGACACTCGATGTGACACCCATAAGTCGGCTGCAATGGCCAGCTTCTTAGGATCTATCTCCTTTGAATCGGCCAAATGCTGCTTAAGCTCCGGGGAAGAAGAACCAAAAATGTGTTCCAGCATGACAAGATTTATCATGCCTTCGAAGGTAGAAACCTTATAACCTTCGACCCAGCCAGTTAAGTTTTTCAAGGATTCAGCGACATAAGATACCCAAGTACCACCTTCCTTTTTCTTATACTCTCGAAAACGCTTTAAATATTGGGCCGGAGTCTTCCCAAACTTTAAAATGAGAGTTTGCTTTAACATTGCGAAATCAGCTCGCTCAGCCTTCGACATTTCCATAATGGCACTACAGCCAGAATGGGGCAGTCTACTGAGCAACCACGCAATCTTATCAGCATTGTCAACTTCTTGAACCTCGCATGCATACTCAAACGCATTCAGCCAGTCCATAATGTCATTCCTTTCTTCATACACACTGAGCAGATCTTTTGGAAACCGTGGATGAGAGGAAGCCCCAGACCCATGTCCAGGACCCTTGGACCCATTTGCAACCTGAAGCTTGGCCAGTTCCAACTGGTGATCCCTGTCTTTCTGTTTTTCTGCCTGTTCGATTTTTAGTTTGGCTATGCTGAATTCAAGCTCCTGCTGCCTAAACCGCAGCTCTTGCTTCTTGAATTCAAGCATAGCCTCCCCATCAGCACTGGCAGAGGAAACATTAGACATCTCGTCCTCCCTGTCCTCGTGGTCGCGGTGGATCAGTGCGGCGGCAGAACCGTCGGTTCTACCAGTGAGAGCAGCCCCACCACCTTCCGCACTGTCCTCAGAAGTTATAGCGTCAAGCTGCGCTTCTTGCCACGCCACGATTCTTTGGATCATTTCCAATTTCGTGCCTTGAGAGGAAACCCCTCTCTCCGCACACATCTTTTTTAGTGTTTCTGATTTAGAAGCATTCAAAGTTAACAAGGTACTTGTTTCCATACTGTTTGATAGGACTATGGCCTTTTTAAAGTTATATTACAACAATTCACTACGTGTACTGTTTGGAATAACCTGAAATGCCTTAGTTCGAGCGCAACACTGGATACCTTCAGTCGTATCCCACCGCTGTACACCAATTTGTTAAGACGGATTTCTGAACTCTGTCCTGGTGGCGCAGAAGTTCAGAAGGCCAACCTAATTACTTGGAACAGGGTAACCTCTGGACAAGCCAGACCAATCAAGGTAGCGATCGCGGCGGTCAAGACTAGGTCTCAAGAGGGGTGAGGGTGACTGAAAGCCCGCAATGAGCACACAAAGCAAGAGCGCTTACAAACTACTCCAAACAGTTGTTATATCAAAAATAGATACACATTTATTTTAAGGCCTTTAAAATAATGACCGTAGCGAGAAAATCACAATATCACAGTATTAAACCAACACATACCATATCAACACAATATATATACAAATACACAGTCGCAAGCGTTTAAAGCACGAAATATGTAGTCCACCTGAAAGGAAAGGAAAACAGGCAGTGCGATACCGCTTTAGACTCAGTTCGCCTTCAGAGGCACCTAACTAGATGGAAGTCCGAGCCCTGCGAAGAGTGGAGCCTTATGCTCAAAGTACCTGCCACGCCGGTGCCAACGGGCAAAAGGGGAAGCTCTTCGGAGGAAGTCAGGCAGTTTAGTATAGTGCACAACAGAAGGAGAACAGGTTCCGCAACTCAAGCGCAGCCTCCACAGCGGGCAGAAGCAGAGCGCGAGTACGGCAAAAAGGGTGCTGTTTTTACACAGCAGGGAAAAGCAATGGGATACTGCAGGAGGGCGACCAGATCCTAGCTAAACTACTCACCGGTCCCCGAAGCAAGCAGACCCAGGCTTCTCCACGTTCGTTTCAGCAGCTGGCAGGTTCAGAAGAGCAGGGAACGCCTCGTAGTCGTGTAGAGCAAAAAGACGTCCCAATCGACGAAACCAGCACAGTTTTGTTGCCGCAGCAGGACAACGGAGCGGCCGTGTGTATTCAAGCCAAATGTACACTCCTCCCTTCAGACCTGGGGACGCCAAGCGTACGAAGCGTGGGAGAGTGACAAGGACTCGAAATACAACACAACCTGGCGGCAGTTGCAGAGCAGGACTCCCTTGTAAGCTGGTCAGTCAACTGGATGGCCCAGAGACGCTTCCGAAGGCTTACTTGGCAGGAGATGATGAAGTCGCCGGGAATAGCTGTTCCTGCTATTCCAAAGGTCGAAGCACCAGTACAGGCCTTCTGGTTCGAACCAAGGAGGAAAGGGTTTCACAGGACGACAGCAGTGCAAAGGAGGATTCCTTCAGCGGGTCACCAGCGATTCCTCGGTCCAGCCTCTTGGTTGCAGGATACTTGGCTCCTGTATTCCTTCGTTCGTGAGAACTCAGGAGATCGACATGGTAGTGGTGTTTGCAGCTCCCTCTTATCCACGGTTCCCTTCGCGCCAAAACGGAGGGGAGCCAATGGGAGATCCGCTCATCAACACACATACCATACGTGGACCAATCACGGACCACGGTGGTCCCAGGCATTCACACCACCCTAGACTCTCTGGCACCCAGGATGTGTATTGGGACCAGACATCCCAGCCCACACCCTGGAGGCACACAAACGACATGTAGAAGCCCGCGAAAGCAACCACGTTTCGCGGGAAAGTACATGCCCAAATAAGGAAGGCCCCGGGTCGCCCGACCTGGGGAAGGTGAAGGGAGCAAGACGGTCAGTGGACAGGACAAAGGAGCCTCGTGGTCTGGCCATTTTGGGAGCCAGGCCACCATTTTGGGTTCAGTGCGAAAAACGTGCTCAGAACGCCAAAAGGAGCTCAAAATAAACAAAACTATCGCTGCCACCATTCCAGTCCCTGAATGACTTGCACCGATCAAATACCATCCTAAAAGAGTATCTAGGGCCCGTAGAAGGCTAGAGACCCAAGAGAGCTGTAACTTAGCTTACAGTGCCCTCTTGTGTCATGTTGCACTAAAGCCGCAACATGATAAAAGAAACTACGGGAAACAGCGTTCCCCAGTACTGACTGTCTTAAGGGCATGTCAGTTTCCCCGTAAGAAAGGAGCGAAAGCCCAGAGGAGTGCGGCAGAAGGCTGCACTTCTCTGGCAAAGTCAAGAACAAGGTTAAAAACAATAGCAAAAGTTTAGGGGTTGCCACATGGAAGGAAAATTCCCTACAATTATGAAATCTTTCCTAACAATACCAAACCTGAGATCCTTCCTATAACATAAGATGTGATATCCAATTCCTTCCCATTCCAAACCTGAGACCCTTCCTATTGGATGAGATGTGATATCCAACTCCTTCCCATTCCAACCCTGAGACCCTTCCTATAGCATGAGATGTGATATCCAACTCCTTCCATTCCAATCCTGAGACCCGTCCTATAGCATGAGATGTGATATCTCAATGCTTATACCAAACCTGAGACCCTTCCTATAGCATGAGATGTGATATCCAACTTCTTCCCATTCCAATCCTGAGACCCTTCCTATAACATGAGATGTGATGTCTCAATGCTTCTAATAGCAAACCTGAGATATTTCCTATAGCTTGAGATGTGATATCCAACTCTTTCCCATTCCAATCCTGAGACCCTTCCTATAGCATGAGATGTGATATCTCAAGGCCTCTAATACCAAACCTGAGATCCTTCCTCTAACATGAAATGTGATATCCAACTCCTTCCCCTTCCAAACCTGAGAGCCTTCCTATAGCATGAGATATGATATCCAAGTCCTTCCCATTCCAATCCTGAGACCCTTCCTATAACATGAAATGTGATATCCAACTCCTTCCCATTCCAACCTGAGACCCTTCCTATAGCATGAGATGGGATATCCAACTTCTTCCAAATCCAATACTGATACCCTTCCGATAGCATGAGATGTGATATCCCAATGCTTCTACCAAACCTGAGACCCATACTATGGCATGAGATGTGATATCAAACTCCTTCCCATTCCAATCCTGAGACCCTTCCTATAGCTTGAGGTGTGATATCCAACTCCTTCCCATTCCAATTCTGAGACCCTTCTTATAACATGAGACTTGATATCTCAATGCTTCGAACCGGGGGAAGGTGAAGGGAGCAAGACGGTCAGTGGACAGATCAAAGGAGCCTCGTGGTCTGGCCATTTTGGGAGCCAGGCCACCATTTTGGGTTCAGTGCAAAAAACGTGCTCAGAACGCCAAAAGGAGCTCAAAATAAACAAAACGATGGCTGCCACCATTCGAGTCCCTGAATGACTTGCACCGATCAAATACCATCCTAAAAGAGTATCTAGGGCCTGTAGAAGGCTAGAGACCCAAGAGAGCTGTAACTTAGCTTACAGTGCCCTCTTGTGTCATGTTGCACTAAAGCCGCAACACGATAGAAGAAACTACGGGAAACAGCGTTCCCCGGTACTGACTGTCTTAAGGGCATGTCAGTTTCCCCGTAAGAAAGGAGCGAAAGCCCAGAGAAGTGCGGCAGAAGGCTGTACTTCTCTGGCAAAGTCAAGAACAAGGTTAAAAACAACAGCAAAAAGTTTAGGGGTTGCCACATGGAAGGAAAATTACCTACAATTACGAAATCTTTCCTAACAATACCAAACCTGAGATCCTTCCTATAACATGAGATGTGATATCCAACTCCTTCCGATTCCAATCCTGAGACCCTTATGATAGCATGAGATGTGATATCTCAATGCTTCTAATACCAAACCTGAGATCCTTCCTATAACATGAGATGTGATTTCCAAATCCTTCCCCTTCCAAACCTGAGACCCTCCCTTTAGCATGAGATGTGATATCCAACTCCATCCCATTCCAATCCTGAGACCCTTCTGATAGCATGAGATGTGATATCTCAATGCCTCTAATACCAAACCTGAGATCCTACCTCTAACATGAAATGTGATATCCATCTCCTTCCCTTTCCAAACCTGAGACCCTGTCTATAGCATGAGATGTCATATACAACTCCTTCCCATTCCAATCCTGAGACCCTTCCTATAGCACGAGATGTGATATCTCAATGCTTATACCAAACCTGAGACCCTTCCTATAGCATGAGATGTGATATCCAACTCCTTCCCATTCCAATCCTGAGACCCTTCCTTTAGCATGAGATGTGATATCCAACTCCTTCCCATTCCAATCCTGAGACCCTTCCTATAGCCTGAGATGTGATATCTCAATGCCTCTAATACCAAACCTGAGATCCTTCCTCTAACATGAAATGTGATATCCAACTCCTTCCCTTTCCAAACCTGAGAGCCTATCTATAGCATGAGATGTGATATCCAAGTCCTTCCCATTCCAATCCTGAGACATTTCCGATAGCAGAGATGTGATATCTCAATGCTTATACCAAACCTGAGACCCTTCCTATAACATGAGATGTGATATCCAACTCCTTCCCGTTCCAAACCTGAGACCCTTCCTTTAGCATGAGATGTGATATCCAACTCCTTCCCATTCCATCCCTGAGACCCTTCCGATATCATGAGATGTGATATCTCAATGCTTCTAATATCAAACTTGAGACCCTCCCTATAGCATGAGATGTGATATCCAAGTCCTTCCCATTCCAATCCTGAGACCCTTCCTATAGCATGAGATGTGATGTCTCAATGCTTCTAATACCAAACCTGAGACCCTTCCTATAACATGAGATGGGATATCCAACTCCTTCCCATTCCAATCCTGAGACCCTTCCGATAGCAGAGATGTGATATCTCAATGCTTATACCAAACCTGAGTCCCTTCCTATGGCCTGAGATGTCATATACAACTCCTTCCCATTCAAATCCTGAGACCGTTCCTATAGCATGAGATGTGATATCTCAATGCTTATACCAAATCTGAGACCCTTCCTATAGCATGAGATGTGATATCCATCTCCTTCCCATTCCAATCCTGAGACCCTTCCTATAGCATGAGATGTGATGTCTCAATGCTTCTAATACCAAACCTGAGATCCTTCCAATAACATGAGATGTGATATCCAACTCCTTCCCATTCCAATCCTGAGACCCTTATGATAGCATGAGATGTGATATCTCAATGCTTCTAATACCAAACCTGAGATCCTTCCGATAGCATGAGATGTGATATCTCAATGCTTCTAATACCAAACCTGAGATCCTTCCTATAACATGAGATGTGATATCCAAATCCTCCCCCTTCCAAACCTGAGACCCTCCCTTTAGCATGAGATGTGATATCCAACTCCTTCCCATTCCAATCCTGAGACTCTTCTGATAGCATGAGATGTGATATCTCAATGCCTCTAATACCAAACCTGAGATCCTACCTCTAACATGAAATGTGATATCCAACTCTTTCCCCTTCCAAACCTGAGAGCCTTCCTATAGCATGAGATGTGATATCCAAGTCCTTCCCATTCCAATCCTGAGACCCTTCCTATAACATGAGATGTGATATCCAACTCCTTCCCATTCCAACCTGAGACCCTTCCTATAGCATGAGATGGGATATCCAACTCCTTCCAAATCCAATCCTGATACCCTTCCGATAGCATGAGATGTGATATCCCAATGCTTCTACCAAACCTGAGACCCATACTATGGCATGAGATGTGATATCAAACTCCTTCCCCTTCCAAACCTTAGACCCTTCCTTTATCATGAGATGTGATATCCAACTCCTTCCCATTCCATCCCTGAGACCCTTCCGATATCATGAGATGTGATATCTCAATGCTTCTAATATCAAACTTGAGACCCTCCCTATAGCATGAGATGTGATATCCAAGTCCTTCCCATTCCAATCCTGAGACCCTTCCTATAGCATGAGATGTGATGTCTCAATGCTTCTAATACCAAACCTGAGACCCTTCCTATAACATGAGATGGGATATTCAACTCCTTCCCATTCCAATCCTGAGACCTTTCCGATAGCAGAGATGTGATATCTCAATGCTTATACCAAACCTGAGACCCTTCCTATGGCCTGAGATGTCATATACACCTCCTTCCCATTCAAATCCTGAGACCGTTCCTATAGCATGAGATGTGATATCTCAATGCTTATACCAAATCTGAGACCCTTCCTATAGCATGAGATGTGATATCCATCTCCTTCCCATTCCAATTCTGAGACCCTTCCTATAGCATGAGATGTGATGTCTCAATGCTTCTAATACCAAACCTGAGATCCTTCCTATAACATGAGATGTGATATCCAACTCCTTCCCATTCCAATCCTGAGACCCTTATGATAGCATGAGATGTGATATCTCAATGCCTCTAATACCAAACCTGAGATACTTCCGATAGCATGAGATGTGATATCTCAATGCTCCTAATACCAAACCTGAGATCCTTCCTATAACATGAGATGTGATTTCCAAATCCTTCCCCTTCCAAACCTGAGACCCTCCCTTTAGCATGAGATGTGATATCCAACTCCTTCCCATTCCAATCCTGAGACCCTTCTGATAGCATGAGATGTGATATTTCAATGCCTCTAATACCAAACCTGAGATCCTACCTCTAACATGAAATGTGATATCCATCTCCTTCCCTTTCCAAACCTGAGACCCTGCCTATAGCATGAGATGTGATATCCAAGTCCTTCCCATTACAATCCTGAGACCCTTCCTATAGCATGTGATGTGATATCTCAATGCTTATACCAAACCTGAGACCCTTCCTATGGCATGAGATGTCATATACAACTCCTTCCCATTCCAATCCTGAGACCCTTCCTACAGCATGAGATGTGATATCTCAATGCTTATACCAAACCTGAGACCCTTCCTATAGCATGAGATGTGATATCCAACTTCTTCCCATTCCAATCCTGAGACCCTTCCTATAACATGAGATGTGATGTCTCAATGCTTCTAATACCAAACCTGAGATCTTTCCTATAACATGAGATGTGATATCCAACTCCTTCCCATTCCAATCCTGAGACCCTTCCTATAGCATGAGATGTGATATCACAATGCTTATACCAAACCTGAGACCGTTCCTATAGCTTGAGATGTGATATCCAACTCCTTCCCATTCCAATACTGAGACCCTTCCTATAGCATGAGATGTGATATCTCAAGGCCTCTAATACCAAACCTGAGATCGTTCCTCTAACATGAAATGTGATATCCAACTCCTTCCCCTTCCAAACCTGAGAGCCTTCCTATAGCATGAGATATGATAGCCAAGTCCTTCCAATTCCAATCCTGAGACCCTTCCTATAACATGAAATGTGATATCCAACTCCTTCCCATTCCAACCTGAGACCCTTCCTATAGCATGAGATGGGATATCTCAATGCTTCTAATACCAAACCTGAGACTCTTCCTATAACATGAGATGGGATATCCAACTCCTTCCCATTCCAATCCTGAGACCCTTCCGATAGCAGAGATGTGATATCTCAATGCTTATACCAAACCTGAGACCCTTCCTATGGCCTGAGATGTGATATCCAACTGCTTCCCATTCCAATCCTGAGATCCTTCCTATAGCATGAGATGTGATATCTCAATGCTTACACCAAATCTGAGACCCTTCCTATAGCATGAGATGTGATATCCAACTCCTTCCCATTCCAATCCTGAGACCCTTCCTATAGCATGAGATGTGATGTCTCAATGCTTCTAATACCAAACCTGAGATCCTTCCTATAACATGAGATGTGATATCCAACTCCTTCCGATTCCAATCCTGAGACCCTTATGATAGCATGAGATGTGATATCTCAATGCTTCTAATACCAAACCTGAGATCCTTCCTATAACATGAGATGTGATTTCCAAATCCTTCCCCTTCCAAACCTGAGACCCTCCCTTTAGCATGAGATGTGATATCCAACTCCTTCCCATTCCAATCCTGAGACCCTTCTGATAGCATGAGATGTGATATCTCAATGCCTCTAATACCAAACCTGAGATCCTACCTCTAACATGAAATGTGATATCCATCTCCTTCCCTTTCCAAACCTGAGACCCTGTCTATAGCATGAGATGTCATATACAACTCCTTCCCATTCCAATACTGAGACCCTTCCTATAGCACGAGATGTGATATCTCAATGCTTATATCAAACATGAGAACCTTCCTATAGCATGAGATGTGATATCCAACTCCTTCCCATTCCAATCCTGAGACCCTTCCTTTAGCATGAGATGTGATATCCAACTCCTTCCCATTCCAATCCTGAGACCCTTCCTATAGCCTGAGATGTGATATCTCAATGCCTCTAATACCAAACCTGAGATCCTTCCTCTAACATGAAATGTGATATCCAACTCCTTCCCTTTCCAAACCTGAGAGCCTATCTATAGCATGAGATGTGATATCCAAGTCCTTCCCATTCCAATCCTGAGACACTCCCGATAGCAGAGATGTGATATCTCAATGCTTATACCAAACCTGAGACCCTTCCTATAACATGAGATGTGATATCCAACTCCTTCCCGTTCCAAACCTGAGACCCTTCCTTTAGCATGAGATGTGATATCCAGCTCCTTCCCATTCCAATCCTGAGACCCTTCCTATAACATGAGATGTGATGTCTCAATGCTTCTAATACCAAACCTGAGATCTTTCCTATAACATGAGATGTGATATCCAACTCCTTCCCATTCCAATCCTGAGACCCTTCCTATAGCATGAGATGTGATATCACAATGCTTATACCAAACCTGAGACCGTTCCTATAGCTTGAGATGTGATATCCAACTCCTTCCCATTCCAATACTGAGACCCTTCCTATAGCATGAGATGTGATATCTCAAGGCCTCTAATACCAAACCTGAGATCGTTCCTCTAACATGAAATGTGATATCCAACTCCTTCCCCTTCCAAACCTGAGAGCCTTCCTATAGCATGAGATATGATAGCCAAGTCCTTCCAATTCCAATCCTGAGACCCTTCCTATAACATGAAATGTGATATCCAACTCCTTCCCATTCCAACCTGAGACCCTTCCTATAGCATGAGATGGGATATCTCAATGCTTCTAATACCAAACCTGAGACTCTTCCTATAACATGAGATGGGATATCCAACTCCTTCCCATTCCAATCCTGAGACCCTTCCGATAGCAGAGATGTGATATCTCAATGCTTATACCAAACCTGAGACCCTTCCTATGGCCTGAGATGTGATATCCAACTGCTTCCCATTCCAATCCTGAGATCCTTCCTATAGCATGAGATGTGATATCTCAATGCTTATACCAAATCTGAGACCCTTCCTATAGCATGGGATGTGATATCCAACTCCTTCCCATTCCAATCCTGAGACCCTTCCTATAGCATGATATGTGATGTCTCAATGCTTCTAATACCAAACCTGAGATCCTTCCTATAACATGAGATGTGATATCCAACTCCTTCCGATTCCAATCCTGAGACCCTTATGATAGCATGAGATGTGATATCTCAATGCTTCTAATACCAAACCTGAGATCCTTCCTATAACATGAGATGTGATTTCCAAATCCTTCCCCTTCCAAACCTGAGACCCTCCCTTTAGCATGAGATGTGATATCCAACTCCTTCCCATTCAAATCCTGAGACCCTTCTGATAGCATGAGATGTGATATCTCAATGCCTCTAATACCAAACCTGAGATCCTACCTCTAACATGAAATGTGATATCCATCTCCTTCCCTTTCCAAACCTGAGACCCTGTCTATAGCATGAGATGTCATATACAACTCCTTCCCATTCCAATACTGAGACCCTTCCTATAGCACGAGATGTGATATCTCAATGCTTATATCAAACCTGAGAACCTTCCTATAGCATGAGATGTGATATCCAACTCCTTCCCATTCCAATCCTGAGACCCTTCCTTTAGCATGAGATGTGATATCCAACTCCTTCCCATTCCAATCCTGAGACCCTTCCTATAGCCTGAGATGTGATATCTCAATGCCTCTAATACCAAACCTGAGATCCTTCCTCTAACATGAAATGTGATATCCAACTCCTTCCCTTTCCAAACCTGAGAGCCTATCTATAGCATGAGATGTGATATCCAAGTCCTTCCCATTCCAATCCTGAGACACTTCCGATAGCAGAGATGTGATATCTCAATGCTTATACCAAACCTGAGACCCTTCCTATAACATGAGATGTGATATCCAACTCCTTCCCGTTCCAAACCTGAGACCCTTCCTTTAGCATGAGATGTGATATCCAGCTCCTTCCCATTCCAATCCTGAGACACTTCCGATAGCATGAGATGTGATATCTCAATGCTTCTAATATCAAAACTGAGACCCTCCCTATAGCATGTTATGTGATATCTAAGTCCTTCCCATTCCAATCCTGAGACCCTTCCTATAGCATGAGATGTGATATCTCAATGCTTCTACCAAACCTGAGACCCTTCCTTTAGCATGAGATGTGATAACCAACTGCTTCCCATTCCAATCCTGAGACCCTTCCTATAGCATGAGATGTGATATCTCAATACTTCTAATACCAAACCTGAGATCCTTCCGATAACATGAGATGTGATATCCAAATCCTTCCCCTTCCAAACCTGAGACCCTCCCTTTAGCATGAGATGTGATATCCAACTCCTTCCCATTCCAATCCTGAGACCCTTCTGATAGCATGAGATGTGATATCTCAATGCTTCTATACCAAACCTGAGATCCTTTCGATAGCATGAGATGTGATATCTCAATGCTTCTAATACCAAACCTGAGATCCTTCCTATAACATGAGATGTGATATCCAAATCCTTCCCCTTCCAAACCTGAGACCCTCCCTTTAGCATGAGATGTGATATCCAACTCCTTCCCATTCCAATCCTGAGACCCTTCTGATAGCATGAGATGTGATATCTCAATGCTTCTATACCAAACCTGAGATCCTTCCGATAGCATGAGATGTGATATCTCAATGCTTCTAATACCAAACCTGAGATCCTTCCTATAACATGAGATGTGATATAAAAATCCTTCCCCTTCCAAACCTGAGACCCTCCCTTTAGCATGAGATGTGATATCCAACTCTTTCCCCTTCCAAACCTGAGAGCCTTCCTATAGCATGAGATGTGATATCCAAGTCCTTCCCATTCCAATCCTGAGACCCTTCCTATAACATGAGATGTGATATCCAACTCCTTCCCATTCCAACCTGAGACCATTCCTATAGCATGAGATGGGATATCCAACTCCTTCCAAATCCAATCCTGATACCCTTCCGATAGCATGAGATGTGATATCCCAATGCTTCTACCAAACCTGAGACCCATACTATGGCATGAGATGTGATATCAAACTCCTTCCCCTTCCAAACCTTAGACCCTTCCTTTATCATGAAATGTGATATCCAACTCCTTCCCATTCCATCCCTGAGACCCTTCCGATATCATGAGATGTGATATCTCAATGCTTCTAATATCAAACTTGAGACCCTCCCTATAGCATGAGATGTGATATCCAAGTCCTTCCCATTCCAATCTTGAGACCCTTCCTATAGCATGAGATGTGATATCTCAATGCTTCTAATACCAAACCTGAGACCCTTCCTATAACATGAGATGGGAATATCCAACTCCTTCC
This sequence comes from Ambystoma mexicanum, assembly GCF_040938575.1. Lineage (NCBI taxonomy): Eukaryota > Metazoa > Chordata > Amphibia > Caudata > Ambystomatidae > Ambystoma > Ambystoma mexicanum. The sequence goes on from NW_027182477.1 coordinate 1,202,995, forward strand.
CATTCCAATCCTGAGACCCTTCCGATAGCAGAGATGTGATATCTCAATGCTTATACCAAACCTGAGATCCTTCCTATAACATGAGATGTGATATCCAACTCCTTCCCATTCCAATCCTGAGACACTTCCTATAGCATGAGATGTGATATCTCACTGCTTATACCAAACCTGAGACCCTTCTTATAGCATGAGATGTGATATCCAACTCCTTCCCATTCCAATCCTGAGACCCTTCCTATAGCATGAGATGTGATAGCTCAATGCTTCTAATATCAAACTTGAGACCCTCCCTATAGCATGAGATGTGATATACAAGTCCTTCCGACTCCAATCCTGAGACACTTCCTATAGCATGAGATGTGATATCTCAATGCTTCTAATACCAAACCTGAGACTCTTCCTATAACATGAGATGGGATATCCAACTCCTTCCCATTCCAATCCTGAGACCCTTCCGATAGCATGAGATGTGATGTCTCAATGCTTCTAATACCAAACCTGAGATCCTTCCTATAACATGAGATGTGATATCCAACTCCTTCCAATTCCAATCCTGAGACCCTTCCTATAGCATGAGATGTGATATCTCAATACTTATACCAAACCTGAGACCCTTCCTATAGCATGAGATGTGATATCCAACTCCTTCCCATTCCAATCCTGAGACCCTTCCTATAGCATGAGATGTGATATCTCAATGCCTCTAATACCAAACCTGAGATCCTTCCTCTAACATGAAATGTGATATCGAACTCCTTCCCTTTCCAAACCTGAGAGCCTACCTATAGCATGAGATGTGATATCCAAGTCCTTCCCATTCCAATCCTTAGACCCTTCCTACAGCATGCAATATGATATCTCAATGATTCTAATAACAAACCTGAGACCCGTCCTATAACATGAGATGGGATATCCAACACCTTCCCATTCCAATCCTGAGACACTTCCGATAGCAGAGATGTGATATCTCAATGCTTATACCAAACCTGAGACCCTTCCTATAACATGAGATGTGATATCCAACTCCTTCCCGTTTCAAACCTGAGACCCTTCCTATAGCATATGTGATATCCAACTCCTTCCCATTCCAAACATGAGACCCTTCCTATAGCAAGAATGTAATATCCAACTCCTTCCCATTCCAATCCTGAGACCATTCCTATAGCATGAGATGTGATATCTCAATGCTTCTAATACCAAACCTGAGATCCTTCCTATGACATGAGATGTGATATCCAATTCCTCCCCATTCCAAACCTGAGAACCTTCCTACAGCATGCGATGTGATATCTCAATGCTTCTAATACCAAACCTTAGACCAGTCCTATAACATGAGATTGGATATCCAACGCCTTCCCCGTCCAAACCTGAGGCCCTTCCTATAGCATGAGATGTGATATCCAACTTCTTCCCATTCCAATCCTGAGACCCTTCCTATAACATGAGATGTGATGTCTCAATGCTTCTAATACCAAACCTGAGATCTTTCCTATAACATGAGATGTGATATCTAACTCCTTCCCATTCCAATCCTGAGACCCTTCCTATAGCATGAGATGTGCTATCTCAATGCTTATACCAAACCTGAGACCCTTCCTAAAGCTTGAGATGTGATATCCAACTCCTTCCCATTCCAATCCTGAGACCCTTCCTATAACATGAAATGTGATATCCAACTCCTTCCCATTCCAACCTGAGACCCTTCCTATAGCATGAGATGGGATATCCAACTCCTTCCAAATCCAATACTGATACCCTTCCAATAGCATGAGATGTGATATCCCAATGCTTCTACCAAACCTGAGAACCATACTATGGCATGAGATGTGATATCAAACTCCTTCCCATTCCAATGCTGAGACTCTTCCAATCGCTTGAGATGTGATATCCAAATCCTTCCCATTCCAATTCTGAGACCCTTCCTATACCATGAGACTTGATATCTCAATGCTTCTAATACCAAACCTGAGACCCGTCCTATAACATGAGATGTGATATCCAAATCTTTCCCCTTCCAAACCTTAGACCCTTCCTTTATCATGAGATGTGATATCCAACTCCTTCCCATTCCAATCCTGAGACCCTTCCGATATCATGAGATTTGTTATCTCAATGCTTCTAATATCAAAATTGAGACCCGTCCTATAACATGAGATGTGATATCCAACTCCTTCCCATTCCAATCCTGAGACCCTTCCTATAGCATGAGATGTGATGTCTCAATGCTTCTAATACCAAACCTGAGACCAGTCCTATAACATGAGATTGGATATCCAACTCCTTCCCCTTCCAAACCTGAGACCCTTCCTATAGCATGAGATGTGATATCCAACTTCTTCCCATTCCAATCCTGAGACCCTTCCTATAACATGAGATGTGATGTCTCATGGCTTCTAATACCAAACCTGAGATCTTTCCTATAACATGAGATGTAATATCCAACTCCTTCCCATTCCAATCCTGAGACCCTTCCTATAGCATGAGATGTGCTATCGCAATGCTTATACCAAACCTGAGACCCTTCCTAAAGCTTGAGATGTGATATCCAACTCCTTCCCATTCCAATCCTGAGACCCTTCCGATAGCAGAGATGTGATATCTCAATGCTTATACCAAACCTGAGATCCTTCCTATAACATGAGATGTGATATCCAACTCCTTCCCATTCCAATCCTGAGACACTTCCTATAGCATGAGATGTGATATCTCATTGCTTATACCAAACCTGAGACCCTTCCTATAGCATGAGATGTGATATCCAACTCCTTCCCATTCCAATCCTGAGACCCTTCCTATAGAATGAGATGTGATATCTCAATGCTTCTAATATCAAACTTGAGACCCTCCCTATAGCATGAGATGTGATATCCAAGTCCTTCCGATTCCAATCCTGAGACACTTCCTATAGCATGAGATGTGATATCTCAATGCTTCTAATACCAAACCTGAGACTCTTCCTATAACATGAGATGGGATATCCAACTCCTTCCCATTCCAATCCTGAGACCCTTCCGATAGCATGAGATGTGATGTCTCAATGCTTCTAATACCAAACCTGAGATCCTTCCTATAACATGAGATGTGATATCCAACTCCTTCCCATTCCAATCCTGAGACACTTCCTATAGCATGAGATGTGATATCTCAATGCTTCTAATACCAAACCTGAGACTCTTCCTATAACATGAGATGGGATATCCAACTCCTTCCCATTCCAATCCTGAGACCCTTCCGATAGCATGAGATGTGATGTCTCAATGCTTCTAATACCAAACCTGAGATCCTTCCTATAACATGAGATGTGATATCCAACTCCTTCCCATTCCAATCCTGAGACCCTTCCTATAGCATGAGATGTGATATCTCAATGCTTATACCAAACCTGAGACCCTTCCTATAGCATGAGATGTGATATCCAACTCCTTCCCATTCCAATCCTGAGACCCTTCCTATAGCATGAGATGTGATATCTCAATGCCTCTAATACCAAACCTGAGATCCTTCCTCTAACATGAAATGTGATATCGAACTCCTTCCCTTTCCAAACCTGAGAGCCTACCTATAGCATGAGATGTGATATCCAAGTCCTTCCCATTCCAATCCTTAGACCCTTCCTACAGCATGCAATATGATATCTCAATGATTCTAATAACAAACCTGAGACCCGTCCTATAACATGAGATGGGATATCCAACACCTTCCCATTCCAATCCTGAGACACTTCCGATAGCAGAGATGTGATATCTCAATGCTTATACCAAACCTGAGACCCTTCCTATAACATGAGATGTGATATCCAACTCCTTCCCGTTTCAAACCTGAGACCCTTCCTATAGCATATGTGATATCCAACTCCTTCCCATTCCAAACATGAGACCCTTCCTATAGCAAGAATGTAATATCCAACTCCTTCCCATTCCAATCCTGAGACCATTCCTATAGCATGAGATGTGATATCTCAATGCTTCTAATACCAAACCTGAGATCCTTCCTATGACATGAGATGTGATATCCAATTCCTCCCCATTCCAAACCTGAGAACCTTCCTACAGCATGCGATGTGATATCTCAATGCTTCTAATACCAAACCTGAGACCAGTCCTATAACATGAGATTGGATATCCAACTCCTTCCCCGTCCAAACCTGAGGCCCTTCCTATAGCATGAGATGTGATATCCAACTTCTTCCCATTCCAATCCTGAGACCCTTCCTATAACATGAGATGTGATGTCTCAATGCTTCTAATACCAAACCTGAGATCTTTCCTATAACATGAGATGTGATATCCAACTCCTTCCCATTCCAATCCTGAGACCCTTCCTATAGCATGAGATGTGCTATCTCAATGCTTATACCAAACCTGAGACCCTTCCTAAAGCTTGAGATGTGATATCCAACTCCTTCCCATTCCAATCCTGAGACCCTTCCTATAACATGAAATGTGATATCCAACTCCTTCCCATTCCAACCTGAGACCCTTCCTATAGCATGAGATGGGATATCCAACTCCTTCCAAATCCAATACTGATACCCTTCCAATAGCATGAGATGTGATATCCCAATGCTTCTACCAAACCTGAGAACCATACTATGGCATGAGATGTGATATCAAACTCCTTCCCATTCCAATCCTGAGACTCTTCCTATAGCTTGAGATGTGATATCCAAATCCTTCCCATTCCAATTCTGAGACCCTTCCTATACCATGAGACTTGATATCTCAATGCTTCTAATACCAAACCTGAGACCCGTCCTATAACATGAGATGTGATATCCAAATCTTTCCCCTTCCAAACCTTAGACCCTTCCTTTATCATGAGATGTGATATCCAACTCCTTCCCATTCCAATCCTGAGACCCTTCCGATATCATGAGATTTGTTATCTCAATGCTTCTAATATCAAATTTGAGACCCGTCCTATAACATGAGATGTGATATCCAACTCCTTCCCATTCCAATCCTGAGACCCTTCCTATAGCATGAGATGTGATGTCTCAATGCTTCTAATACCAAACCTGAGAACCTTCCTACAGCATGCGATGTGATATCTCAATGCTTCTAATACCAAACCTGAGACCAGTCCTATAACATGAGATTGGATATCCAACTCCTTCCCCTTCCAAACCTGAGACCCTTCCTATAGCATGAGATGTGATATCCAACTTCTTCCCATTCCAATCCTGAGACCCTTCCTATAACATGAGATGTGATGTCTCATGGCTTCTAATACCAAACCTGAGATCTTTCCTATAACATGAGATGTAATATCCAACTCCTTCCCATTCCAATCCTGAGACCCTTCCTATAGCATGAGATGTGCTATCGCAATGCTTATACCAAACCTGAGACCCTTCCTAAAGCTTGAGATGTGATATCCAACTCCTTCCCATTCCAATCATGAGACCCTTCCTATAGCATGATATGTGATATCTCAATGCCTCTAATACCAAACCTGAGATCCTTCCTCTAACATGAAATGTGATATCGAACTCCTTCCCTTTCCAAACCTGAGAGCCTACTTATAGCATGAGATGTGATATCCTTCCCATTCCAATCCTTAGACCCTTCCTACAGCATGCAATATGATATCTCAATGATTCTAATAACAAACCTGAGACCCGTCCTATAACATGAGATGGGATATCCAACACCTTCCCATTCCAATCCTGAGACACTTCCGATAGCAGAGATGTGATATCTCAATGCTTATAACAAACCTGAGACCCTTCCTATAACATGAGATGTGATATCCAACTCCTTCCCGTTTCAAACCTGAGACCCTTCCTATAGCATATGTGATATCCAACTCCTTCCCATTCCAAACATGAGACCCTTCCTATAGCAAGAATGTAATATCCAACTCCTTCCCATTCCAATCCTGAGACCATTCCTATAGCATGAGATGTGATATCTCAATGCTTCTAATACCAAACCTGAGATCCTTCCTGTGACATGAGATGTGATATCCAATTCCTCCCCATTCCAAACCTGAGAACCTTCCTACAGCATGCGATGTGATATCTCAATGCTTCTAATACCAAACCTGAGACCAGTCCTATAACATGAGATTGGATATCCAACTCCTTCCCCTTCCAAACCTGAGACCCTTCCTATAGCATGAGATGTGATATCCAACTTCTTCCCATTCCAATCCTGAGACCCTTCCTATAACATGAGATGTGATGTCTCAATGCTTCTAATACCAAACCGGAGATCTTTCCTATAACATGAGATGTGATATCCAACTCCTTCCCATTCCAATCCTGAGACCCTTCCTATAGCATGAGATGTGCTATCTCAATGCTTATACCAAACCTGAGACCCTTCCTAAAGCTTGAGATGTGATATCCAACTCCTTCCCATTCCAATCCTGAGACCCTTCCTATAGCATGAGATGTGATATCTCAAGGCCTCTAATACCAAACCTGAGATCCTTCCTCTAACATGAAATGTGATATCCAACTCCTTCCCCTTCCAAACCTGAGAGCCTTCCTATAGCATGAGATATGATATCCAAGTCCTTCCCATTCCAATCCTGAGACCCTTCCTATAACATGAAATGTGATATCCAACTCCTTCCCATTCCAACCTGAGACCCTTCCTATAGCATGAGATGGGATATCCAACTCCTTCCAAATCCAATACTGATACCCTTCCAATAGCATGAGATGTGATATCCCAATGCTTCTACCAAACCTGAGACCCATGCTATGGCATGAGATGTGATATCAAACTCCTTCCCATTCCAATCCTGAGACTCTTCCTATAGCTTGAGATGTGATATCCAACTCCTTCCCATTCCAATTCTGAGACCCTTCCTATGCCATGAGACTTGATATCTCAATGCTTCTAATACCAAACCTGAGACCCGTCCTATAACATGAGATGTGATATCCAAATCTTTCCCCTTCCAAACCTTAGACCCTTCCTTTATCATGAGATGTGATATCCAACTCCTTCCCATTCCAATCCTGAGACCCTTCCGATATCATGAGATTTGTTATCTCAATGCTTCTAATATCAAACTTGAGACCCTCCCTATAGCATGAGATGTGACATCCAAGTCCTCCCCATTCCAATCCTGAGACCCTTCCTATAGCATGAGATGTGATATCTCAATGCTTCTAATACCAAACCTGAGACCCTTCCTATAACATGAGATGGGATATCCAACTCCTTCCCATTCCAATCCTGAGACCCTTCCGATAGCAGAGATGTGATATCTCAATGCTTATACCAATCCTGAGACCCTTCCTATGGCCTGAGATGTCATATACAACTCCTTCCCAATCCAATCCTGAGACCCTTCCTATAGCATGAGATGTGATATCTCAATGTTTATACCAAATCTGAGACCCTTCCTATAGCATGAGATGGGATATCCAACTCCTTCCAAATCCAATACTGATACCCTTCCAATAGCATGAGATGTGATATCCCAATGCTTCTACCAAACCTGAGACCCATACTATAGCATGAGATGGGATATCCAACTCCTTCCAAATCCAATACTGATACCCTTCCAATAGCATGTGATGTGATATCCCAATGCTTCTACCAAACCTGAGACCCATACTATGGCATGAGATGTGATATCAAACTCATTCCCATTCCAATCCTGAGACTCTTCCTATAGCTTGAGATGTGATATCCAACTCCTTCCCATTCCAATTCTGAGACCCTTCCTATGCCATGAGACTTGATATCTCAATGCTTCTAATACCAAACCTGAGACCCGTCCTATAACATGAGATGTGATATCCAAATGTTTCCCCTTCCAAACCTTGGACCCTTCCATTATCATGAGATGTGATATCCAACTCCTTCCCATTCCAATCCTGAGACCCTTCCGATATCATGAGATTTGTTATCTCAATGCTTCTAATATCAAACTTGAGACCCTCCATATAGCATGAGATGTGACATCCAAGTCCTCCCCATTCCAATCCTGAGACCCTTCCTATAGCATGAGATGTGATATCTCAATGCTTCTAATACCAAACCTGAGACCCTTCCTATAACATGAGATGTGATTTCCAAATCCTTCCCCTTCCAAACCTGAGACCCTCCCTTTAGCATGAGATGTGATATACAACTCCTTCCCATTCGAATCCTGAGACCCTTCTGATAGCATGAGATGTGATATCTCAATGCCTCTAATACCAAACCTGAGATCCTATCTCTAACATGAAATGTGATATCCATCTCCTTCCCTTTCCAAACCTGAGACCCTGCCTATAGCATGAGATGTGATATCCAAGTCCTTCCCATTCCAATCCTGAGACCCTTCCTATAGCATGTGATGTGATATCTCAATGCTTATACCAAACCTGAGACCCTTCCTATGGCATGAGATGTCATATACAACTCCTTCCCATTCCAATCCTGAGACCCTTCCTATAGCATGAGATGTGATATCTCAATGCATATACCAAACCTGAGACCCTTCCTATAGCATGAGATGTGATATCCAACTTCTTCCCATTCCAATCCTGAGACCCTTCCTATAACATGAGATGTGATGTCTCAATGCTTCTAATACCAAGCCTGAGATATTTCCTATAATATGAGATGTGATATCCAACTCCTTCCCATTCCAATCCTGAGACCCTTCCTATAGCATGAGATGTGATATCTCAATGCTTATACCAAACCTGAGACCCTTCCTATAGCTTGAGATGTGATATCCAACTCCTTCCCATTCCAATCCAGAGACCCTTCCTATAGCATGAGATGTGATATCTCAAGGCCTCTAATACCAAACCTGAGATCCTTCCTCTAACATGAAATGTGATATCCAACTCCTTCCCCTTCCAAACCTGAGAGCCTTCCTATAGCATGAGATATGATATCCAAGTCCTTCCCATTCCAATCCTGAGACCCTTTCTATAACATGAAATGTGATATCCAACTCCTTCCCATTCCAACCTGAGACCCTTCCTATAGCATGAGATGGGATATCCAACTCCTTCCAAATCCAATACTGATACCCTTCCGATAGCATGAGATGTGATATCCCAATGCTTCTACCAAACCTGAGACCCATACTATGGCATGAGATGTGATATCAAACTCCTTCCCATTCCAATCCTGAGACCCTTCCTATAGCTTGAGGTGTGATATCCAACTCCTTCCCATTCCAATTCTGAGACCCTTCTTATACCATGAGACTTGATATCTCAATGCTTCTAATACCAAACCTGAGACCCGTCCTATAACATGAGATGTGATATTCAAATCCTTCCCCTTCCAAACCTCAGACCCTTCCTTTATCATGAGATGTGATATCCAACTCCTTCCCATTCCAATCCTGAGACCCTTCCGATATCATGAGATTTGTTATCTCAATGCTTCTAATATCAAACTTGAGACCCTCCCTACAGCATGAGATGTGACATCCAAGTCCTTCCCATTCCAATCCTGAGACCCTTCCTATAGCATGAGATGTGATATCTCTATGCTTCTAATACCAAACCTGAGACCCTTCCTATAACATGAGATGGGATATCCAACTCCTTCCCATTCCAATCCTGAGACCCTTCCGATAGCAGAGATGTGATATCTCAATGCTTATACCAAACCTGAGACCCTTCCTATGGCCTGGGATGTAATATACAACTCCTTCCCATTCCAATCCTGAGACCCTTCCTATAGCATGAGATGTGATATCTCAATGCTTATACCAAATCTGAGACCCTTCCTATAGCATGAGATGTGATATCCAATTCCTTCCCATTCCAATCCTGAGACCCTTCCTATAGCATGAGATGTGATATCTCAATGCTTATACCAAACCGGAGAGCCTACCTATAGCATGAGATGTGATATCCAAGTCCATCCCATTCCAATCCTTAGACCCTTCCTACAGCATGCGATGTGATATCTCAATGATTCTAATACCAAACCAGAGACTCATCCTATAACATGAGATGGGATATCCAACTCCTTCCCATTCCAATCCTGAGCCACTTCCGATAGCAGAGATGTGATATCTCAATGCTTATACCAAACCTGAGACCCTTCCTATAACATGAGATGTGATATCCAACTCCTTCCCGTTCCAAACCTGAGACACTAACTATAGCATATGTGATATCCAACTCCTTCCCATTCCAAACATGAGACCCTTCCTATAGCAAGAAAGTAATATCCAACTCCTACCCATTCCAATCCTGAGACCCTTCCTATAGCAAGAGATGTGATATCCAAATCCTTCCCATTCCAATTCTGAGACCCTTCCTATAACATGAGATGTGATATCCAACTCCTTCCCATTCCAACCTGAGACACTTCCTATAGCATGAGAAGGGATATCCAACTCCTTCCCAATCCAATCCTGAGACCCTTCCGATAGCAGAGATGTGATATCTCAATGCTTATACCAAACCTGAGACCCTTCCTATAGTATGAGAAGGGATATCCAACTCCTTCCCAATCCAATCCTGAGACCCTTCCGATAGCAGAGACGTGATATCTCAATGCTTCTACCAAACCTGAGACCCTTCCTTTAGCATGAGATGTGATATCCAAATCCTTCACATTCCAATCCTGAGACCCTTCCTATAGCATGAGAAGGGATATCTCAATGCTTCTAATACCAAACCTGAGATCCTTCCTATAACATGAGATGTGATATCCAATTCCTTCCCATTCCAATCCTGAGACCCTTCCGATAGCAGAGATGTGATATCTCAATGCTTATACCAAACCTGAGAACCTTCCTATGGCCTGAGATGTCATATACAACTCCTTCCCATTCCAATCCTGAGACCCTTCCTATAGCATGAGATGTGATATCTCAATGCTTATACCAAATCTGAGACCCTTCCTATAGCATGAGATGTGATATCCAACTCCTTCCCATTCCAATCCTGAGACCCTTCCTATAGCATGAGATGTGATGTCTCAATGCTTCTAATACCAAACCTGAGATCCTTCCTATAACATGAGATGTGATATCCAACTCCTTCCCATTCCAATCCTGAGACCCTTATGAAAGCATGAGATGTGATATCTCAATGCTTCTAATACCAAACCTGAGATCCTTCCTATAACATGAGATGTGATTTCCAAATCCTTCCCCTTCCAAACCTGAGACCCTCCCTTTAGCATGAGATGTGATATCCAACTCCTTCCCATTCCAATCCTGAGACCCTTCTGATAGCATGAGATGTGATATCTCAATGCCTCTAATACCAAACCTGAGATCCTACCTCTAACATGAAATGTGATATCCATCTCATTCCCTTTCCAAACCTGAGACCCTGCCTATAGCATGAGATGTGATATCCAAGTCCTTCCCATTCCAATCCTGAGACCCTTCCTATAGCATGTGATGTGATATCTCAATGCTTATACCAAACCTGAGACCCTTCCTATGGCATGAGATGTCATATACAACTCCTTCCCATTCCAATCCTGAGACCCTTCCTATAGCATGAGATGTGATATCTCAATGCTTATACCAAATCTGAGACCCTTCCTATAGCAAGAGATGTGATATCCAACTTCTTCCCATTCCAATCCTGAGACCCTTCCTATAACATGAGATGTGATGTCTCAATGCTTCTAATACCAAACCTGAGATCTTTCCTATAACATGAGATGTGATATCCAACTCCTTCCCATTCCAATCCTGAGACCCTTCCTATAGCATGAGATGTGATACCACAATGCTTATACCAAACCTGAGACCGTTCCTATAGCTTGAGATGTGATATCCAACTCCTTCCCATTCCAATCCTGAGACCCTTCCTATAGCATGAGATGTGATATCTCAAGGCCTCTAATACCAAACCTGAGATCCTTCCTCTAACATGAAATGTGATATCCAACTCCTTCCCCTTCCAAACCTGAGAGCCTTCCTATAGCATGGGATATGATATCCAAGTCCTTCCCATTCCAATCCTGAGACCCTTCCTATAACATGAAATGTGATATCCAACTCCTTCCCATTCCAACCTGAGACCCTTCCTATATCATGAGATGGGATATCTCAATGCTTCTAATACCAAACCTGAGACTCTTCCTATAACATGAGATGGGATATCCAACTCCTTCCCATTCCAATCCCAAGACCCTTTCGATAGCAGAGATGTGATATCTCAATGCTTATACCAAACCTGAGACCCTTCCTACGGCATGAGATGTCATATACAACTCCTTCCCATTCCAATCCTGAGACCCTTCCTATAGCACGAGATGTGATATCTCAATGCTTATACCAAACCTGAGACCCTTCCTCTAGCATGAGATGTGATATCCAACTCCTTCCCATTCCAATCCTGAGACCCTTCCTATAGCATGAGATGTGATATCCAACTCCTTCCCATTCCAATCCTGAGACCCTTCCTATAGCCTGAGATCTGATATCTCAATGCCTCTAATACCAAACCTGAGATCCTTCCTCTAACATGAAAAGTGATATCCAACTCCTTCCCTTTCCAAACCTGAGAGCCTATCTATAGCATGAGATGTGATATACAAGTCCTTCCCATTCCAATCCTGAGACACTTCCGATAGCAGAGATGTGATATCTTAATGCTTATACCAAACCTGAGACCCTTCCTATAACATGAGATGTGATATCCAACTCCTTCCCGTTCCAAACCTGAGACCCTTCCTTTAGCATGAGATGTGATATCCAGCTCCTTCCCATTCCAATCCTGAGACACTTCCGATAGCATGAGATGTGATATCTCAATGCTTCTAATATCAAAACTGAGACCCTCCCTATAGCATGATATGTGATATCTAAGTCCTTCCCATTCCAATCCTGAGACCCTTCCTATAGCATGAGATGTGATATCTCAATGCTTCTACCAAACCTGAGACCTTTCCTTTAGCATGAGATGTGATAACCAACTCCTTCCCATTCCAATCCTGAGACCCTTCCTATAGCATGAGATGTGACATCTCAATACTTCTAATACCAAACCTGAGATCCTTCCGATAACATGAGATGTGATATCCAAATCCTTCCCCTTCCAAACCTGAGACCCTCCCTTTAGCATGAGATGTGATATCCAACTCCTTCCAATTCCAATCCAGAGACTCTTCTGATAGCATGAGATGTGATATCTCAATGCCTCTAATACCAAACCTGAGATCCTACCTCTAACATGAAATGTGATATCCAACTCTTTCCCCTTCCAAACCTGAGAGCCTTCCTATAGCATGAGATGTGATATCTCAATGCTTCTATACCAAACCTGAGATCCTTCCGATAGCATGAGATGTGATACCTCAATGCTTCTAATACCAAACCTGAGATCCTTCCTATAACATGAGATGTGATATCCAAATCCTTCCCCTTCCAAACCTGAGACCCTCCCTTTAGCATGAGATGTGATATCCAACTCCTTCCCATTCCAATCCAGAGACTCTTCTGATAGCATGAGATGTGATATCTCAATGCCTCTAATACCAAACCTGAGATCCTACCTCTAACATGAAATGTGATATCCAACTCTTTCCCCTTCCAAACCTGAGAGCCTTCCTATAGCATGAGATGTGATATCCAAGTCCTTCTAATTCCAATCCTGAGACCCTTCCTATAACATGAGATGTGATATCCAACTCCTTCCCATTCCAACCTGAGACCCTTCCTATAGCATGAGATGGGATATCCAACTCCTTCCAAATCCAATCCTGATACCCTTCCGATAGCATGAGATGTGATATCCCAATGCTTCTACCAAACCTGAGACCCATACTATGACATGAGATGTGATATCAAACTCCTTCCCCTTCAAAACCTTAGACACTTCCTTTATCATGAGATGTGATATCCAACTCCTTCCCATTCCATCCCTGAGACCCTTCCGATATCATGAGATGTGATATCTCAATGCTTCTAATATCAAACTTGAGACCCTCCTTATAGCATGAGATGTGATATCCAAGTCCTTCCCATTCCAATCCTGAGACCCTTCCTATAGCATGAGATGTGATATCTCAATGCTTCTAATACCAAACCTGAGACCCTTCCTATAACATGAGATGGGAATATCCAACTCCTTCCCATTCCAATCCTGAGACCCTTCCGATAGTAGAGATATGATATCTCAATGCTTATACCAAACCTGAGACCCTTCCTATAACATGAGATGTGATATCCAACTCCTTCCCGTTCCAAACCTGAGACACTAACTATAGCATATGTGATATCCAACTCCTTCCCATTCCAAACATGAGACCCTTCCTATTGCAAGAAAGTAATATCCAACTCCTACCCATTCCAATCCTGAGACCCTTCCTATAGCAAGAGATGTGATATCCAAATCCTTCCCATTCCAATCCTGAGACCCTTCCTATAACATGAGATGTGATATCCAACTCCTTCCCATTCCAATCCTGAGACCCTTCCGATAGCAGAGACGTGATATCTCAATGCTTCTACCAAACCTGAGACCCTTCCTTTAGCATGAGATGTGATATCCAAATCCTTCACATTCCAATCCTGAGACCCTTCCTATAGCATGAGAAGGGATATCTCAATGCTTCTAATACCAAACCTGAGATCCTTCCTATAACATGAGATGTGATATCCAATTCCTTCCCATTCCAATCCTGAGACCCTTCCGATAGCAGAGATGTGATATCTCAATGCTTATACCAAACCTGAGACCCTTCCTATGGCCTGAGATGTCATATACAACTCCTTCCCATTCCAATCCTGAGACCCTTCCTATAGCATGAGATGTGATATCTCAATGCTTATACCAAATCTGAGACCCTTCCTATAGCATGAGATGTGATATCCAACTCCTTCCCATTCCAATCCTGAGACCCTTCCTATAGCATGAGATGTGATGTCTCAATGCTTCTAATACCAAACCTGAGATCCTTCCTATAACATGAGATGTGATATCCAACTCCTTCCCATTCCAATCCTGAGACCCTTATGAAAGCATGAGATGTGATATCTCAATGCTTCTAATACCAAACCTGAGATCCTTCCTATAACATGAGATGTGATTTCCAAATCCTTCCCCTTCCAAACCTGAGACCCTCCCTTTAGCATGAGATGTGATATCCAACTCCTTCCCATTCCAATGCTGAGACCCTTCTGATAGCATGAGATGTGATATCTCAATGCCTCTAATACCAAACCTGAGATCCTACCTCTAACATGAAATGTGATATCCATCTCATTCCCTTTCCAAACCTGAGACCCTGCCTATAGCATGACATGTGATATCCAAGTCCTTCCCATTCCAATCCTGAGACCCTTCCTATAGCATGTGATGTGATATCTCAATGCTTATACCAAACCTGAGACCCTTCCTATGGCATGAGATGTCATATACAACTCCTTCCCATTCCAATCCTGAGACCCTTCCTATAGCATGAGATGTGATATCTCAATGCTTATACCAAATCTGAGACCCTTCCTATAGCAAGAGATGTGATATCCAACTTCTTCCAATTCCAATCCTGAGACCCTTCCTATAACATGAGATGTGATGTCTCAATGCTTCTAATACCAAACCTGAGATCTTTCCTATAACATGAGATGTGATATCCAACTCCTTCCCATTCCAATCCTGAGACCCTTCCTATAGCATGAGATGTGATATCACAATGTTTATACCAAACCTGAGACCGTTCCTATACCTTGAGATGTGATATCCAACTCCTTCCCATTCCAATCCTGAGACCCTTCCTATAGCATGAGATGTGATATCTCAAGGCCTCTAATACCAAACCTGAGATCCTTCCTCTAACATGAAATGTGATATCCAACTCCTTCCCCTTCCAAACCTGAGAGCCTTCCTATAGCATGGGATATGATATCCAAGTCCTTCCCATTCCAATCCTGAGACCCTTCCTATAACATGAAATGTGATATCCAACTCCTTCCCATTCCAACCTGAGACCCTTCCTATATCATGAGATGGGATATCTCAATGCTTCTAATACCAAACCTGAGACTCTTCCTATAACATGAGATGGGATATCCAACTCCTTCCCATTCCAATCCTAAAACCCTTTCGATAGCAGAGATGTGATATCTCAATGCTTATACCAAACCTGAGACCCTTCCTACGGCATGAGATGTCATATACAACTCCTTCCCATTCCAATCCTGAGACCCTTCCTATAGCACGAGATGTGATATCTCAATGCTTATACCAAACCTGAGACCCTTCCTCTAGCATGAGATGTGATATCCAACTCCTTCCCATTCCAATCCTGAGACCCTTCCTATAGCATGAGATGTGATATCCAACTCCTTCCCATTCCAATCCTGAGACCCTTCCTATAGCCTGAGATCTGATATCTCAATGCCTCTAATACCAAACCTGAGATCCTTCCACTAACATGAAATGTGATATCCAACTCCTTCCCTTTCCAAACCTGAGAGCCTATCTATAGCATGAGATGTGATATCCAAGTCCTTCCCATTCCAATCCTGAGACACTTCCGATAGCAGAGATGTGATATCTCAATGCTTATACCAAACCTGAGACCCTTCCTATAACATGATATGTGATATCCAACTCCTTCCCGTTCCAAACCTGAGACCCTTCCTTTAGCATGAGATGTGATATCCAGCTCCTTCCCATTCCAATCCTGAGACACTTCCGATAGCATGAGATGTGATATCTCAATGCTTCTGATATCAAAACTGAGACCCTCCCTATAGCATGATATGTGATATCTAAGTCCTTCCCATTCCAATCCTGAGACCCTTCCTATAGCATGAGATGTGATATCTCAATGCTTCTACCAAACCTGAGACCCTTCCTTTAGCATGAGATGTGATAACCAACTCCTTCCCATTCCAATCCTGAGACCCTTCCTATAGCATGAGATGTGATATCTCAATACTTCTAATACCAAACCTGAGATCCTTCCGATACCATGAGATGTGATATCCAAATCCTTCCCCTTCCAAACCTGAGACCCTCCCTTTAGCATGAGATGTGATATCCAACTCCTTCCCATTCCAATCCTGAGAACCTTCTGATAGCATGAGATGTGATATCTCAATGCTTCTATACCAAACCTGAGATCCTTCCGATAGCATGAGATGTGATATCTCAATGCTTCTAATACCAAACCTGAGATCCTTCCTATAACATGAGATGTGATATCCAAATCCTTCCTCTTCCAAACCTGAGACCCTCGCTTTAGCATGAGATGTGATATCCAACTCCTTCCCATTCCAATCCTGAGACTCTTCTGATAGCATGAGATGTGATATCTCAATGCCTCTAATACCAAACCTGAGATCCTACCTCTAACATGAAATGTGATATCCAACTCTTTCCCATTCCAAACCTGAGAGCCTTCCTATAGCATGAGATGTGATATCCAAGTCCTTCTAATTCCAATCCTGAGACCCTTCCTATAACATGAGATGTGATATCCAACTCCTTCCCATTCCAACCTGAGACCCTTCCTATAGCATGAGATGGGATATCCAACTCCTTCCAAATCCAATCCTGATACCCTTCCGATAGCATGAGATGTGATATCCCAATGCTTCTACCAAACCTGAGACCCATACTATGGCATGAGATGTGATATCAAACTCCGTCCCCTTCCAAACCTTAGACACTTCCTTTATCATGAGATGTGATATCCAACTCCTTCCCATTCCATCCCTGAGACCCTTCCGATATCATGAGATGTGATATCTCAATGCTTCTAATATCAAACTTGAGACCCTCCTTATAGCATGAGATGTGATATCCAAGTCCTTCCCATTCCAATCCTGAGACCCTTCCTATAGCATGAGATGTGATATCTCAATGCTTCTAATACCAAATCTGAGACCCTTCCTATAACATGAGATGGGAATATCCAACTCCTTCCCATTCCAATCCTGAGACCCTTCCGATAGCAGAGATGTGATATCTCAATGCTTATACCAAACCTGAGATCCTTCCTATAACATGAGATGTGATATCCAACTCCTTCCCATTCCAACCCTGAGACCCTTCCGATATCATGAGATGTGATATCTCAATGCTTCTAATATCAAACTTGAGACCCTCCTTATAGCATGAGATGTGATATCCAAGTCCTTCCCATTCCAATCCTGAGACCCTTCCTATAGCATGAGATGTGATATCTCAATGCTTCTAATACCAAATCTGAGACCCTTCCTATAACATGAGATGGGAATATCCAACTCCTTCCCATTCCAATCCTGAGACCCTTCCGATAGCAGAGATGTGATATCTCAATGCTTATACCAAACCTGAGATCCTTCCTATAACATGAGATGTGATATCCAACTCCTTCCCATTCCAATCCTGAGACACTTCCGATAGCAGAGATGTGATATCTCAATGCTTATACCAAACCTGAGACCCTTCCTATAACATGAGATGTGATATCCAACTCCTTCCCGTTCCAAACCTGAGACCCTTCCTTTAGCATGAGATGTGATATCCAGCTCCTTCCCATTCCAATCCTGAGACACTTCCGATAGCATGAGATGTGATATCTCAATGCTTCTGATATCAAAACTGAGACCCTCCCTATAGCATGATATGTGATATCTAAGTCCTTCCCATTCCAATCCTGAGACCCTTCCTATAGCATGAGATGTGATATCTCAATGCTTCTACCAAACCTGAGACCCTTCCTTTAGCATGAGATGTGATAACCAACTCCTTCCCATTCCAATCCTGAGACCCTTCCTATAGCATGAGATGTGATATCTCAATACTTCTAATACCAAACCTGAGATCCTTCCGATAACATGAGATGTGATATCCAAATCCTTCCCCTTCCAAACCTGAGACCCTCCCTTTAGCATGAGATGTGATATCCAACTCCTTCCCATTCCAATCCTGAGAACCTTCTGATAGCATGAGATGTGATATCTCAATGCTTCTATACCAAACCTGAGATCCTTCCGATAGCATGAGATGTGATATCTCAATGCTTCTAATACCAAACCTGAGATCCTTCCTATAACATGAGATGTGATATCCAAATCCTTCCTCTTCCAAACCTGAGACCCTCGCTTTAGCATGAGATGTGATATCCAACTCCTTCCCATTCCAATCCTGAGACTCTTCTGATAGCATGAGATGTGATATCTCAATGCCTCTAATACCAAACCTGAGATCCTACCTCTAACATGAAATGTGATATCCAACTCTTTCCCCTTCCAAACCTGAGAGCCTTCCTATAGCATGAGATGTGATATCCAAGTCCTTCTAATTCCAATCCTGAGACCCTTCCTATAACATGAGATGTGATATCCAACTCCTTCCCATTCCAACCTGAGACCCTTCCTATAGCATGAGATGGGATATCCAACTCCTTCCAAATCCAATCCTGATACCCTTCCGATAGCATGAGATGTGATATCCCAATGCTTCTACCAAACCTGAGACCCATACTATGGCATGAGATGTGATATCAAACTCCTTCCCCTTCCAAACCTTAGACACTTCCTTTATCATGAGATGTGATATCCAACTCCTTCCCATTCCATCCCTGAGACCCTTCCGATATCATGAGATGTGATATCTCAATGCTTCGAATATCAAACTTGAGACCCTCCTTATAGCATGAGATGTGATATCCAAGTCCTTCCCATTCCAATCCTGAGACCCTTCCTATAGCATGAGATGTGATATCTCAATGCTTCTAATACCAAATCTGAGACCCTTCCTATAACATGAGATGGGAATATCCAACTCCTTCCCATTCCAATCCTGAGACCCTTCCGATAGCAGAGATGTGATATCTCAATGCTTATACCAAACCTGAGATCCTTCCTATAACATGAGATGTGATATCCAACTCCTTCCCATTCCAATCCTGAGACACTTCCTATAGCATGAGATGTGATATCTCACTGCTTATACCAAACCTGAGACCCTTCCTATAGCATGAGATGTGATATCCAACTCCTTCCCATTCCAATCCTGAGACCCTATCTATAGCATGAGATATGATATCTCAATGCTTCTAATATCAAACTTGAGACCCTCCCTATAGCATGAGATGTGATATCCAAGTCCTTCCCATTCCAATCCTGAGACCCTTCCGATAGCATGAGATGTGATGTCTCAATGCTTATACCAAATCTGAGACCCTTCCTATAGCATGAGATGTGATATCCAATTCCTTCCCATTCCAATCCTGAGACCCTTCCTATAGCATGAGATGTGATATCTCAATGCTTATACCAAATCTGAGACCCTTCCTATAGCATGAGATGTGATATCCAACTCCTTCCCATTCCAATTCTGAGACCCTTCCTATAGCATGAGATGTGATGTCTCAATGCTTCTAATACCAAACCTGAGATCCTTCCTATAACATGAGATGTGATATCCAACTCCTTCCCATTCCAATCCTGAGACCCTTATGAAAGCATGAGATGTGATATCTCAATGCTTCTAATACCAAACCTGAGATCCTTCCTATAACATGAGATGTGATTTCCAAATCCTTCCCCTTCCAAACCTGAGACCCTCCCTATAACATGAGATGTGATATCCAACTCCTTCCCATTCCAACCTGAGACCCTTCCTATAGCATGAGATGGGATATCCAACTCCTTCCAAATCCAATCCTGATACCCTTCCGATAGCATGAGATGTGATATCCCAATGCTTCTACCAAACCTGAGACCCATACTATGGCATGAGATGTGATATCAAACTCCGTCCCCTTCCAAACCTTAGACACTTCCTTTATCATGAGATGTGATATCCAACTCCTTCCCATTCCATCCCTGAGACCCTTCCGATATCATGAGATGTGATATCTCAATGCTTCTAATATCAAACTTGAGACCCTCCTTATAGCATGAGATGTGATATCCAAGTCCTTCCCATTCCAATCCTGAGACCCTTCCTATAGCATGAGATGTGATATCTCAATGCTTCTAATACCAAATCTGAGACCCTTCCTATAACATGAGATGGGAATATCCAACTCCTTCCCATTCCAATCCTGAGACCCTTCCGATAGCAGAGATGTGATATCTCAATGCTTATACCAAACCTGAGATCCTTCCTATAACATGAGATGTGATATCCAACTCCTTCCCATTCCAACCCTGAGACCCTTCCGATATCATGAGATGTGATATCTCAATGCTTCTAATATCAAACTTGAGACCCTCCTTATAGCATGAGATGTGATATCCAAGTCCTTCCCATTCCAATCCTGAGACCCTTCCTATAGCATGAGATGTGATATCTCAATGCTTCTAATACCAAATCTGAGACCCTTCCTATAACATGAGATGGGAATATCCAACTCCTTCCCATTCCAATCCTGAGACCCTTCCGATAGCAGAGATGTGATATCTCAATGCTTATACCAAACCTGAGATCCTTCCTATAACATGAGATGTGATATCCAACTCCTTCCCATTCCAATCCTGAGACACTTCCGATAGCAGAGATGTGATATCTCAATGCTTATACCAAACCTGAGACCCTTCCTATAACATGAGATGTGATATCCAACTCCTTCCCGTTCCAAACCTGAGACCCTTCCTTTAGCATGAGATGTGATATCCAGCTCCTTCCCATTCCAATCCTGAGACACTTCCGATAGCATGAGATGTGATATCTCAATGCTTCTGATATCAAAACTGAGACCCTCCCTATAGCATGATATGTGATATCTAAGTCCTTCCCATTCCAATCCTGAGACCCTTCCTATAGCATGAGATGTGATATCTCAATGCTTCTACCAAACCTGAGACCCTTCCTTTAGCATGAGATGTGATAACCAACTCCTTCCCATTCCAATCCTGAGACCCTTCCTATAGCATGAGATGTGATATCTCAATACTTCTAATACCAAACCTGAGATCCTTCCGATAACATGAGATGTGATATCCAAATCCTTCCCCTTCCAAACCTGAGACCCTCCCTTTAGCATGAGATGTGATATCCAACTCCTTCCCATTCCAATCCTGAGAACCTTCTGATAGCATGAGATGTGATATCTCAATGCTTCTATACCAAACCTGAGATCCTTCCGATAGCATGAGATGTGATATCTCAATGCTTCTAATACCAAACCTGAGATCCTTCCTATAACATGAGATGTGATATCCAAATCCTTCCTCTTCCAAACCTGAGACCCTCGCTTTAGCATGAGATGTGATATCCAACTCCTTCCCATTCCAATCCTGAGACTCTTCTGATAGCATGAGATGTGATATCTCAATGCCTCTAATACCAAACCTGAGATCCTACCTCTAACATGAAATGTGATATCCAACTCTTTCCCCTTCCAAACCTGAGAGCCTTCCTATAGCATGAGATGTGATATCCAAGTCCTTCTAATTCCAATCCTGAGACCCTTCCTATAACATGAGATGTGATATCCAACTCCTTCCCATTCCAACCTGAGACCCTTCCTATAGCATGAGATGGGATATCCAACTCCTTCCAAATCCAATCCTGATACCCTTCCGATAGCATGAGATGTGATATCCCAATGCTTCTACCAAACCTGAGACCCATACTATGGCATGAGATGTGATATCAAACTCCTTCCCCTTCCAAACCTTAGACACTTCCTTTATCATGAGATGTGATATCCAACTCCTTCCCATTCCATCCCTGAGACCCTTCCGATATCATGAGATGTGATATCTCAATGCTTCTAATATCAAACTTGAGACCCTCCTTATAGCATGAGATGTGATATCCAAGTCCTTCCCATTCCAATCCTGAGACCCTTCCTATAGCATGAGATGTGATATCTCAATGCTTCTAATACCAAATCTGAGACCCTTCCTATAACATGAGATGGGAATATCCAACTCCTTCCCATTCCAATCCTGAGACCCTTCCGATAGCAGAGATGTGATATCTCAATGCTTATACCAAACCTGAGATCCTTCCTATAACATGAGATGTGATATCCAACTCCTTCCCATTCCAATCCTGAGACACTTCCTATAGCATGAGATGTGATATCTCACTGCTTATACCAAACCTGAGACCCTTCCTATAGCATGAGATGTGATAATCAACTCCTTCCCATTCCAATCCTGAGACCCTATCTATAGCATGAGATATGATATCTCAATGCTTCTAATATCAAACTTGAGACCCTCCCTATAGCATGAGATGTGATATCCAAGTCCTTCCCATTCCGATCCTGCGACCCTTCCGATAGCATGAGATGTGATGTCTCAATGCTTCTAATACCAAACCTGAGATCCTTCCTATAACATGAGATGTGATATCCAACTCCTTCCCATTCCAATCCTGAGACCCTTCCTATAGCATGAGATGTGATATCTCAATGCTTATACCAAACCTGAGACCCTTCCTATGGCCTGAGATGTCATATACAACTCCTTCCCATTCCAATCCTGAGACCCTTCCTTTAGCATGAGATGTGATATCTCAATGCTTATACCAAATCTGAGACCCTTCCTATAGCATGAGATGTGATATCCAATTCCTTCCCATTCCAATCCTGAGACCCTTCCTATAGCATGAGATGTGATATCTCAATGCTTATACCAAATCTGAGACCCTTCCTATAGCATGAGATGTGATATCCAACTCCTTCCCATTCCAATTCTGAGACCCTTCCTATAGCATGAGATGTGATGTCTCAATGCTTCTAATACCAAACCTGAGATCCTTCCTATAACATGAGATGTGATATCCAACTCCTTCCCATTCCAATCCTGAGACCCTTATGAAAGCATGAGATGTGATATCTCAATGCTTCTAATACCAAACCTGAGATCCTTCCTATAACATGAGATGTGATTTCCAAATCCTTCCCCTTCCAAACCTGAGACCCTCCCTTTAGCATGAGATGTGATATCCAACTCCTTCCCATTCCAATCCTGAGACCCTTCTGATAGCATGAGATGTGATATCTCAATGCCTCTAATACCAAACCTGAGATCCTACCTCTAACATGAAATGTGATATCCATCTCATTCCCTTTCCAAACCTGAGACCCTGCCTATAGCATGAGATGTGATATCCAAGTCCTTCCCATTCCAATCCTGAGACCCTTCCTATAGCATGTGATGTGATATCTCAATGCTTATACCAAACCTGAGACCCTTCCTATGGCATGAGATGTCATATACAACTCCTTCCCATTCCAATCCTGAGACCCTTCCTATAGCATGAGATGTGATATCTCAATGCTTATACCAAATCTGAGACCCTTCCTATAGCAAGAGATGTGATATCCAACTTCTTCCCATTCCAATCCTGAGACCCTTCCTATAACATGAGATGTGATGTCTCAATGCTTCTAATACCAAACCTGAGATCCTTCCGATAACATGAGATGTGATATCCAAATCCTTCCCCTTCCAAACCTGAGACCCTCCCTTTAGCATGAGATGTGATATCCAACGCCTTCCCAATCCAATCCTGAGAACCTTCTGATAGCATGAGATGTGATATCTCAATGCTTCTATACCAAACCTGAGATCCTTCCGATAGCATGAGATGTGATATCTCAATGCTTCTAATACCAAACCTGAGATCCTTCCTATAACATGAGATGTGATATCCAAATCCTTCCTCTTCCAAACCTGAGACCCTCGCTTTAGCATGAGATGTGATATCCAACTCCTTCCCATTCCAATCCTGAGACTCTTCTGATAGCATGAGATGTGATATCTCAATGCCTCTAATACCAAACCTGAGATCCTACCTCTAACATGAAATGTGATATCCAACTCTTTCCCCTTCCAAACCTGAGAGCCTTCCTATAGCATGAGATGTGATATCCAAGTCCTTCTAATTCCAATCCTGAGACCCTTCCTATAACATGAGATGTGATATCCAACTCCTTCCCATTCCAACCTGAGACCCTTCCTATAGCATGAGATGGGATATCCAACTCCTTCCAAATCCAATCCTGATACCCTTCCGATAGCATGAGATGTGATATCCCAATGCTTCTACCAAACCTGAGACCCATACTATGGCATGAGATGTGATATCAAACTCCTTCCCCTTCCAAACCTTAGACACTTCCTTTATCATGAGATGTGATATCCAACTCCTTCCCATTCCATCCCTGAGACCCTTCCGATATCATGAGATGTGATATCTCAATGCTTCTAATATCAAACTTGAGACCCTCCTTATAGAATGAGATGTGATATCCAAGTCCTTCCCATTCCAATCCTGAGACCCTTCCTATAGCATGAGATGTGATATCTCAATGCTTCTAATACCAAATCTGAGACCCTTCCTATAACATAAGATGGGAATATCCAACTCCTTCCCATTCCAATCCTGAGACCCTTCCGATAGTAGAGATGTGATATCTCAATGCTTATACCAAACCAGAGATCCTTCCTATAACATGAGATGTGATATCCAACTCCTTCCCATTCCAATCCTAAGACACTTCCTATAGCATGAGATGTGATATCTCACTGCTTATACCAAACCTGAGACCCTTCCTATAGCATGAGATGTGATATCCAACTCCTTCCCATTCCAATCCTGAGACCCTTCCTATAGCATGAGATATGATATCTCAATGCTTCTAATATCAAACTTGAGACCCTCCCTATAGCATGAGATGTGATATCCAAGTCCTTCCCATTCCAATCCTGAGACCCTTCCGATAGCATGAGATGTGATGTCTCAATGCTTCTAATACCAAACCTGAGATCCTTCCTATAACATGAGATGTGATATCCAACTCCTTCCCATTCCAATCCTGAGACCCTTCCTATAGCATGAGATGTGATATCTCAATGCTTATACCAAACCTGAGACCCTTCCTATGGCCTGAGATGTCATATACAACTCCTTCCCATTCCAATCCTGAGACCCTTCCTTTAGCATGAGATGTGATATCTCAATGCTTATACCAAATCTGAGACCCTTCCTATAGCATGAGATGTGATATCCAATTCCTTCCCATTCCAATCCTGAGACCCTTCCTATAGCATGAGATGTGATATCTCAATACTTATACCAAATCTGAGACCCTTCCTATAGCATGAGATGTGATATCCAACTCCTTCCCATTCCAATTCTGAGACCCTTCCTATAGCATGAGATGTGATGTCTCAATGCTTCTAATACCAAACCTGAGATCCTTCCTATAACATGAGATGTGATATCCAACTCCTTCCCATTCCAATCCTGAGACCCTTATGAAAGCATGAGATGTGATATCTCAATGCTTCTAATACCAAACCTGAGATCCTTCCTATAACATGAGATGTGATTTCCAAATCCTTCCCCTTCCAAACCTGAGACCCTCCCTTTAGCATGAGATGTGATATCCAACTCCTTCCCATTCCAACCTGAGACCCTTCCTATAGCATGAGATGGGATATCCAACTCCTTCCAAATCCAATCCTGATACCCTTCCGATAGCATGAGATGTGATATCCCAATGCTTCTACCAAACCTGAGACCCATACTATGGCATGAGATGTGATATCAAACTCCTTCCCCTTCCAAACCTTAGACACTTCCTTTATCATGAGATGTGATATCCAACTCCTTCCCATTCCATCCCTGAGACCCTTCCGATATCATGAGATGTGATATCTCAATACTTCTAATATCAAACTTGATACCCTCCTTATAGCATGAGATGTGATATCCAAGTCCTTCCCATTCCAATCCTGAGACCCTTCCTATAGCATGAGATGTGATATCTCAATGCTTCTAATACCAAATCTGAGACCCTTCCTATAACATGAGATGGGAATATCCAACTCCTTCCCATTCCAATCCTGAGACCCTTCCGATAGTAGAGATGTGATATCTCAATGCTTATACCAAACCTGAGATCCTTCCTATAACATGAGATGTGATATCCAACTCCTTCCCATTCCAATCCTGAGACACTTCCTATAGCATGAGATGTGATATCTCACTGCTTATACCAAACCTGAGACCCTTCCTATAGCATGAGATGTGATATCCAACTCCTTCCCATTCCAATCCTGAGACCCTTCCTATAGCATGAGATATGATATCTCAATGCTTCTAATATCAAACTTGAGACCCTCCCTATAGCATGAGATGTGATATCCAAGTCCTTCCCATTCCAATCCTGAGACCCTTCCGATAGCATGAGATGTGATGTCTCAATGCTTCTAATACCAAACCTGAGATCCTTCCTATAACATGAGATGTGATATCCAACTCCTTCCCATTCCAATCCTGAGACCCTTCCTATAGCATGAGATGTGATATCTCAATGCTTATACCAAACCTGAGACCCTTCCTATGGCCTGAGATGTCATATACAACTCCTTCCCATTCCAATCCTGAGACCCTTCCTTTAGCATGAGATGTGATATCTCAATGCTTATACCAAATCTGAGACCCTTCCTATAGCATGAGATGTGAAATCCAATTCCTTCCCATTCCAATCCTGAGACCCTTCCTATAGGATGAGATGTGATATCTCAATGCTTATACCAAATCTGAGACCCTTCCTATAGCATGAGATGTGATATCCAACTCCTTCCCATTCCAATCCTGAGACCCTTCCTATAGCATGAGATGTGATGTCTCAATGCTTCTAATACCAAACCTGAGATCCTTCCTATAACATGAGATGTGATATCCAACTCCTTCCCATTCCAATCCTGAGACCCTTATGAAAGCATGAGATGTGATATCTCAATGCTTCTAATACCAAACCTGAGATCCTTCCTATAACATGAGATGTGATTTCCAAATCCTTCCCCTTCCAAACCTGAGACCCTCCCTTTAGCATGAGATGTGATATCCAACTCCTTCCCATTCCAATCCTGAGACCCTTCTGATAGCATGAGATGTGATATCTCAATGCCTCTAGTACCAAACCTGAGATCCTACCTCTAACATGAAATGTGATATCCATCTCATTCCCTTTCCAAACCTGAGACCCTGCCTATAGCATGAGATGTGATATCCAAGTCCTTCCCATTCCAATCCTGAGACCCTTCCTATAGCATGTGATGTGATATCTCAATGCTTATACCAAACCTGAGACCCTTCCTATGGCATGAGATGTCATATACAACTCCTTCCCATTCCAATCCTGAGACCCTTCCTATAGCATGAGATGTGATATCTCAATGCTTATACCAAATCTGAGACCCTTCCTATAGCAAGAGATGTGATATCCAACTTCTTCCCATTCCAATCCTGAGACCCTTCATATAACATGAGATGTGATGTCTCAATGCTTCTAATACCAAACCTGAGATCCTTCCGATAACATGAGATGTGATATCCAAATCCTTCCCCTTCCAAACCTGAGACCCTCCCTTTAGCATGAGATGTGATATCCAACTCCTTCCCATTCCAATCCTGAGAACCTTCTGATAGCATGAGATGTGATATCTCAATGCTTCTATACCAAACCTGAGATCCTTCCGATAGCATGAGATGTGATATCTCAATGCTTCTAATACCAAACCTGAGATCCTTCCTATAACATGAGATGTGATATCCAAATCCTTCCTCTTCCAAACCTGAGACCCTCGCTTTAGCATGAGATGTGATATCCAACTCCTTCCCATTCCAATCCTGAGACTCTTCTGATAGCATGAGATGTGATATCTCAATGCCTCTAATACCAAACCAGAGATCCTACCTCTAACATGAAATGTGATATCCAACTCTTTCCCCTTCCAAACCTGAGAGCCTTCCTATAGCATGAGATGTGATATCCAAGTCCTTCTAATTCCAATCCTGAGACCCTTCCTATAACATGAGATGTGATATCCAACTCCTTCCCATTCCAACCTGAGACCCTTCCTATAGCATGAGATGGGATATCCAACTCCTTCCAAATCCAATCCTGATACCCTTCCGATAGCATGAGATGTGATATCCCAATGCTTCTACCAAACCTGAGACCCATACTATGGCATGAGATGTGATATCAAACTCCTTCCCCTTCCAAACCTTAGACACTTCCTTTATCATGAGATGTGATATCCAACTCCTTCCCATTCCATCCCTGAGACCCTTCCGATATCATGAGATGTGATATCTCAATGCTTCTAATATCAAACTTGAGACCCTCCTTATAGCATGAGATGTGATATCCAAGTCCTTCCCATTCCAATCCTGAGACCCTTCCTATAGCATGAGATGTGATATCTCAATGCTTCTAATACCAAATCTGAGACCCTTCCTATAACATGAGATGGGAATATCCAACTCCTTCCCATTCCAATCCTGAGACCCTTCCGATAGTAGAGATGTGATATCTCAATGCTTATACCAATCCTGAGATCCTTCCTATAACATGAGATGTGATATCTCACTGCTTATACCAAACCTGAGACCCTTCCTATAGCATGAGATGTGATATCCAACTCCTTCCCATTCCAATCCTGAGACCCTTCCTATAGCATGAGATATGATATCTCAATGCTTCTAATATCAAACTTGAGACCCTCCCTATAGCATGAGATGTGATATCCAAGTCCTTCCCATTCCAATCCTGAGACACTTCCTATAGCATGAGATGTGATATCTCACTGCTTATACCAAACCTGAGACCCTTCCTATAGCATGAGATGTGATATCCAACTCCTTCCCATTCCAATCCTGAGACCCTTCCTATAGCATGAGATATGATATCTCAATGCTTCTAATATCAGACTTGAGACCCTCCCTATAGCATGAGATGTGATATCCAAGTCCTTCCCATTCCAATCCTGAGACCCTTCCGATATCATGAGATGTGATGTCTCAATGCTTCTAATACCAAACCTGAGATCCTTCCTATAACATGAGATGTGATATCCAACTCCTTCCCATTCCAACCTGAGACCCTTCCTATAGCATGAGATGGGATATCCAACTCCTTCCAAATCCAATCCTGATACCCTTCCGATAGCATGAGATGTGATATCCCAATGCTTCTACCAAACCTGAGACCCATACTATGGCATGAGATGTGATATCCAACTCCTTCCCATTCCATCCCTGAGACCCTTCCGATATCATGAGATGTGATATCTCAATGCTTCTAATATCAAACTTGAGACCCTCCTTATAGCATGAGATGTGATATCCAAGTCCTTCCCATTCCAATCCTGAGACCCTTCCTATAGCATGAGATGTGATATCTCAATGCTTCTAATACCAAATCTGAGACCCTTCCTATAACATGAGATGGGAATATCCAACTCCTTCCCATTCCAATCCTGAGACCCTTCCGATAGTAGAGATGTGATATCTCAATGCTTATACCAAACCTGAGATCCTTCCTATAACATGAGATGTCATATCCAACTCCTTCCCATTCCAATCCTGAGACACTTCCTATAGCATGAGATGTGATATCTCACTGCTTATACCAAACCTGAGACCCTTCCTATAGCATGAGATGTGATATCCAACTCCTTCCCATTCCAATCCTGAGACCCTTCCTATAGCATGAGATATGATATCTCAATGCTTCTAATATCAAACTTGAGACCCTCCCTATAGCATGAGATGTGATATCCAAGTCCTTCCCATTCCAATCCTGAGACCCTTCCGATAGCATGAGATGTGATGTCTCAATGCTTCTAATACCAAACCTGAGATCCTTCCTATAACATGAGATGTGATATCCAACTCCTTCCCATTCCAATCCTGAGACCCTTCCTATAGCATGAGATGTGATATCTCAATGCTTATACCAAACCTGAGACCCTTCCTATGGCCTGAGATGTCATAAACAACGCCTTCCCATTCCAATCCTGAGACCCTTCCTTTAGCATGAGATGTGATATCTCAATGCTTATACCAAATCTGAGACCCTTCCTATAGCATGAGATGTGATATCCAATTCCTTCCCATTCCAATCCTGAGACCCTTCCTATAGCATGAGATGTGATATCTCAATGCTTATACCAAATCTGAGACCCTTCCTATAGCATGAGATGTGATATCCAACTCCTTCCCATTCCAATTCTGAGACCCTTCCTATAGCATGAGATGTGATATCCAACTCCTTCCCATTCCAATCCTGAGACCCTTATGAAAGCATGAGATGTGATATCTCAATGCTTCTAATACCAAACCTGAGATCCTTCCTATAACATGAGATGTGATTTCCAAATCCTTCCCCTTCCAAACCTGAGACCCTCCCTTTAGCATGAGATGTGATATCCAACTCCTTCCCATTCCAATCCTGAGACCCTTCTGATAGCATGAGATGTGATATCTCAATGCCTCTAATACCAAACCTGAGATCCTACCTCTAACATGAAATGTGATATCCATCTCATTCCCTTTCCAAACCTGAGACCCTGCCTATAGCATGAGATGTGATATCCAAGTCCTTCCCATTCCAATCCTGAGACCCTTCCTATAGCATGTGATGTGATATCTCAATGCTTATACCAAACCTGAGACCCTTCCTATGGCATGAGATGTCATATACAACTCCTTCCCATTCCAATCCTGAGACCCTTCCTATAGCATGAGATGTGATATCTCAATGCTTATACCAAATCTGAGACCCTTCCTATAGCAAGAGATGTGATATCCAACTTCTTCCCATTCCAATCCTGAGACCCTTCCTATAACATGAGATGTGATGTCTCAATGCTTCTAATACCAAACCTGAGATCTTTCCTATAACATGAGATGTGATATCCAACTCCTTCCCATTCCAATCCTGAGACCCTTCCTCTAGCATGAGATGTGATATCACAATGCTTATACCAAACCTGAGACCGTTCCTATAGCTTGAGATGTGATATCCAACTCCTTCCCATTCCAATCCTGAGACCCTTCCTATAGCATGAGATGTGATATCTCAAGGCCTCTAATACCAAACCTGAGATCCTTCCTCTACCATGAAATGTGATATCCAACTCCTTCCCCTTCCAAACCTGAGAGCCTTCCTATAGCATGGGATATGATATCCAAGTCCTTCCCATTCCAATCCTGAGACCCTTCCTATAACATGAAATGTAATATCAAACTCCTTCCCATTCCAACCTGAGACCCTTCCTATATCATGAGATGGGATATCTCAATGCTTCTAATACCAAACCTGAGACTCTTCCTATAACATGAGATGGGATATCCAACTCCTTCCCATTCCAATCCTAAGACCCTTTCGATAGCAGAGATGTGATATCTCAATGCTTATACCAAACCTGAGACCCTTCCTACGGCATGAGATGTCATATACAAATCCTTCCCATTCCAATCCTGAGACCCTTCCTATAGCACGAGATGTGATATCTCAATGCTTATACCAAACCTGAGACCCTTCCTCTAGCATGAGATGTGATATCCAACTCCTTCCCATTCCAATCCTGAGACCCTTCCTATAGCATGAGATGTGATATCCAACTCCTTCCCGTTCCAAACCTGAGACACTTCCTATAGCCTGAGATCTGATATCTCAATGCCTCTAATACCAAACCTGAGATCCTTCCTCTAACATGAACTGTGATATCCAACTCCTTCCCTTTCCAAACCTGAGACACTTCCGATAGCAGAGATGTGATATCTCAATGCTTATACCAAACCTGAGACCCTTCCTATAACATGAGATGTGATATCCAACTCCTTCCCGTTCCAAACCTGAGACCCTTCCTTTAGCATGAGATGTGATATCCAGCTCCTTCCCATTCCAATCCTGAGACACTTCCGATAGCATGAGATGTGATATCTCAATGCTTCTAATATCAAAACTGAGACCCTCCCTATAGCATGATCTGTGATATCTAAGTCCTTCCCATTCCAATCCTGAGACCCTTCCTATAGCATGAGATGTGATATCTCAATGCTTCTACCAAACCTGAGATCCTTCCTTTAGCATGAGATGTGATAACCAACTCCTTCCCATTCCAATCCTGAGACCCTTCCTATAGCATAAAATGTGATATCTCAATACTTCTAATACCAAACCTGAGATCCTTCCGATAACATGAGATGTGATATCCAAATCCTTCCCCTTCCAAACCTGAGACCCTCCCTTTAGCATGAGATGTGATATCCAACTCCTTCCCATTCCAATCCTGAGAACCTTCTGATAGCATGAGATGTGATATCTCAATGCTTCTATACCAAACCTGAGATTCTTCCGATAGCATGAGATGTGATATCTCAATGCTTCTAATACCAAACCTGAGATCCTTCCTATAACATGAGATGTGATATCCAAATCCTTCCCCTTCCAAACCTGAGACCCTCCCTTTAGCATGAGATGTGATATCCAACTCCTTCCCATTCCAATCCTGAGACTCTTCTGATAGCATGAGATGTGATATCTCAATGCCTCTAATACCAAACCTGAGATCCTACCTCTAACATGAAATGTGATATCCAACTCTTTCCCCTTCCAAACCTGAAAGCCTTCCTATAGCATGAGATGTGATATCCAAGTCCTTCTAATTCCAATCCTGAGACCCTTCCTATAGCATGAGATGGGATATCCAACTCCTTCCAAATCCAATCCTGATACCCTTCCGATATCATGAGATGTGATATCTCAATGCTTCTAATATCAAACTTGAGACCCTCCTTATAGCATGAGACGTGATATCCAAGTCCTTCCCATTCCAATCCTGAGACCCTTCCTATAGCATGAGATGTGATATCTCAATGCTTCTAATACCAAACCTGAGACCCTTCCTATAACATGAGATGGGAATATCCAACTCCTTCCCATTCCAATCCTGAGACCCTTCCGATAGTAGAGATGTGATATCTCAATGCTTATACCAAACCTGAGATCCTTCCTATAACATGAGATGTGATATCCAACTCCTTCCCATTCCAATCCTGAGACACTTCCTATAGCATGAGATGTGATATCTCACTGCTTATACCAAACCTGAGACCCTTCCTATAGCATGAGATGTGATATCCAACTCCTTCCCATTCCAATCCTGAGACCCTTCCTATAGCATGAGATATGATATCTCAATGCTTCTAATATCAAACTTGAGACCCTCCCTATAGCATGAGATGTGAAATCCAAGTCCTTCCCATTCCAATCCTGAGACCCTTCCGATAGCATGAGATGTGATGTCTCAATGCTTCTAATACCAAACCTGAGATCCTTCTTTTAACATGAGATGTGATATCCAACTCCTTCCCATTCCAATCCTGAGACCCTTCCTATAGCATGAGATGTGATATCTCAATGCTTATACCAAACCTGAGACCCTTCCTATAGCATGAGATGTGATATCCAACTCCTTCCCATTCCAATCCTGAGACCCTTCCTATAGCATGAGATATGATATCTCAATGCTTCTAATATCAAACTTGATACCCTCCCTATAGCATGAGATGTGATATCCAAGTCCTTCCCATTCCAATCCTGAGACCCTTCCGATATCATGAGATGTGATGTCTCAATGCTTCTAATACCAAACCTGAGATCCTTCCTATAACATGAGATGTGATATCCAACTCCTTCCCATTCCAACCTGAGACCCTTCCTATAGCATGAGATGGGATATCCAACTCCTTCCAAATCCAATCCTGATACCCTTCCGATAGCATGAGATGTGATATCCCAATGCTTCTACCAAACCTGAGACCCATACTATGGCATGAGATGTGATATCAAACTCCTTCCCCTTCCAAACCTTAGACACTTCCTTTATCATGAGATGTGATATCCAACTCCTTCCCATTCCATCCCTGAGACCCTTCCGATATCATGAGATGTGATATCTCAATGCTTCTAATATCAAACTTGAGACCCTCCTTATAGCATGAGATGTGATATCCAAGTCCTTCCCATTCCAATCCTGAGACCCTTCCTATAGCATGAGATGTGATATCTCAATGCTTCTAATACCAAATCTGAGACCCTTCCTATAACATGAGATGGGAATATCCAACTCCTTCCCATTCCAATCCTGAGACCCTTCCGATAGTAGAGATGTGATATCTCAATGCTTATACCAAACCTGAGATCCTTCCTATAACATGAGATGTCATATCCAACTCCTTCCCATTCCAATCCTGAGACACTTCCTATAGCATGAGATGTGATATCTCACTGCTTATACCAAACCTGAGACCCTTCCTATAGCATGAGATGTGATATCCAACTCCTTCCCATTCCAATCCTGAGACCCTTCCTATAGCATGAGATA
Source organism: Ambystoma mexicanum (assembly GCF_040938575.1). NCBI lineage: Eukaryota > Metazoa > Chordata > Amphibia > Caudata > Ambystomatidae > Ambystoma > Ambystoma mexicanum. Next base: position 1,238,044 of record NW_027182477.1, read on the forward strand.
TGATATCTCAATGCTTCTAATATCAAACTTGAGACCCTCCCTATAGCATGAGATGTGATATCCAAGTCCTTCCCATTCCAATCCTGAGACCCTTCCGATAGCATGAGATGTGATGTCTCAATGCTTCTAATACCAAACCTGAGATCCTTCCTATAACATGAGATGTGATATCCAACTCCTTCCCATTCCAATCCTGAGACCCTTCCTATAGCATGAGATGTGATATCTCAATGCTTATACCAAACCTGAGACCCTTCCTATGGCCTGAGATGTCATAAACAACGCCTTCCCATTCCAATCCTGAGACCCTTCCTTTAGCATGAGATGTGATATCTCAATGCTTATACCAAATCTGAGACCCTTCCTATAGCATGAGATGTGATATCCAATTCCTTCCCATTCCAATCCTGAGACCCTTCCTATAGCATGAGATGTGATATCTCAATGCTTATACCAAATCTGAGACCCTTCCTATAGCATGAGATGTGATATCCAACTCCTTCCCATTCCAATTCTGAGACCCTTCCTATAGCATGAGATGTGATATCCAACTCCTTCCCATTCCAATCCTGAGACCCTTATGAAAGCATGAGATGTGATATCTCAATGCTTCTAATACCAAACCTGAGATCCTTCCTATAACATGAGATGTGATTTCCAAATCCTTCCCCTTCCAAACCTGAGACCCTCCCTTTAGCATGAGATGTGATATCCAACTCCTTCCCATTCCAATCCTGAGACCCTTCTGATAGCATGAGATGTGATATCTCAATGCCTCTAATACCAAACCTGAGATCCTACCTCTAACATGAAATGTGATATCCATCTCATTCCCTTTCCAAACCTGAGACCCTGCCTATAGCATGAGATGTGATATCCAAGTCCTTCCCATTCCAATCCTGAGACCCTTCCTATAGCATGTGATGTGATATCTCAATGCTTATACCAAACCTGAGACCCTTCCTATGGCATGAGATGTCATATACAACTCCTTCCCATTCCAATCCTGAGACCCTTCCTATAGCATGAGATGTGATATCTCAATGCTTATACCAAATCTGAGACCCTTCCTATAGCAAGAGATGTGATATCCAACTTCTTCCCATTCCAATCCTGAGACCCTTCCTATAACATGAGATGTGATGTCTCAATGCTTCTAATACCAAACCTGAGATCTTTCCTATAACATGAGATGTGATATCCAACTCCTTCCCATTCCAATCCTGAGACCCTTCCTCTAGCATGAGATGTGATATCACAATGCTTATACCAAACCTGAGACCGTTCCTATAGCTTGAGATGTGATATCCAACTCCTTCCCATTCCAATCCTGAGACCCTTCCTATAGCATGAGATGTGATATCTCAAGGCCTCTAATACCAAACCTGAGATCCTTCCTCTACCATGAAATGTGATATCCAACTCCTTCCCCTTCCAAACCTGAGAGCCTTCCTATAGCATGGGATATGATATCCAAGTCCTTCCCATTCCAATCCTGAGACCCTTCCTATAACATGAAATGTAATATCAAACTCCTTCCCATTCCAACCTGAGACCCTTCCTATATCATGAGATGGGATATCTCAATGCTTCTAATACCAAACCTGAGACTCTTCCTATAACATGAGATGGGATATCCAACTCCTTCCCATTCCAATCCTAAGACCCTTTCGATAGCAGAGATGTGATATCTCAATGCTTATACCAAACCTGAGACCCTTCCTACGGCATGAGATGTCATATACAAATCCTTCCCATTCCAATCCTGAGACCCTTCCTATAGCACGAGATGTGATATCTCAATGCTTATACCAAACCTGAGACCCTTCCTCTAGCATGAGATGTGATATCCAACTCCTTCCCATTCCAATCCTGAGACCCTTCCTATAGCCTGAGATCTGATATCTCAATGCCTCTAATACCAAACCAGAGATCCTTCCTCTAACATGAACTGTGATATCCAACTCCTTCCCTTTCCAAACCTGAGACACTTCCGATAGCAGAGATGTGATATCTCAATGCTTATACCAAACCTGAGACCCTTCCTATAACATGAGATGTGATATCCAACTCCTTCCCGTTCCAAACCTGAGACCCTTCCTTTAGCATGAGATGTGATATCCAGCTCCTTCCCATTCCAATCCTGAGACACTTCCGATAGCATGAGATGTGATATCTCAATGCTTCTAATATCAAAACTGAGACCCTCCCTATAGCATGATCTGTGATATCTAAGTCCTTCCCATTCCAATCCTGAGACCCTTCCTATAGCATGAGATGTGATATCTCAATGCTTCTACCAAACCTGAGATCCTTCCTTTAGCATGAGATGTGATAACCAACTCCTTCCCATTCCAATCCTGAGACCCTTCCTATAGCATAAAATGTGATATCTCAATACTTCTAATACCAAACCTGAGATCCTTCCGATAACATGAGATGTGATATCCAAATCCTTCCCCTTCCAAACCTGAGACCCTCCCTTTAGCATGAGATGTGATATCCAACTCCTTCCCATTCCAATCCTGAGAACCTTCTGATAGCATGAGATGTGATATCTCAATGCTTCTATACCAAACCTGAGATCCTTCCGATAGCATGAGATGTGATATCTCAATGCTTCTAATACCAAACCTGAGATCCTTCCTATAACATGAGATGTGATATCCAAATCCTTCCCCTTCCAAACCTGAGACCCTCCCTTTAGCATGAGATGTGATATCCAACTCCTTCCCATTCCAATCCTGAGACTCTTCTGATAGCATGAGATGTGATATCTCAATGCCTCTAATACCAAACCTGAGATCCTACCTCTAACATGAAATGTGATATCCAACTCTTTCCCCTTCCAAACCTGAAAGCCTTCCTATAGCATGAGATGTGATATCCAAGTCCTTCTAATTCCAATCCTGAGACCCTTCCTATAACATGAGATGTGATATCCAACTCCTTCCCATTCCAACCTGAGACCCTTCCTATAGCATGAGATGGGATATCCAACTCCTTCCAAATCCAATCCTGATACCCTTCCGATATCATGAGATGTGATATCTCAATGCTTCTAATATCAAACTTGAGACCCTCCTTATAGCATGAGACGTGATATCCAAGTCCTTCCCATTCCAATCCTGAGACCCTTCCTATAGCATGAGATGTGATATCTCAATGCTTCTAATACCAAACCTGAGACCCTTCCTATAACATGAGATGGGAATATCCAACTCCTTCCCATTCCAATCCTGAGACCCTTCCGATAGTAGAGATGTGATATCTCAATGCTTATACCAAACCTGAGATCCTTCCTATAACATGAGATGTGATATCCAACTCCTTCCCATTCCAATCCTGAGACACTTCCTATAGCATGAGATGTGATATCTCACTGCTTATACCAAACCTGAGACCCTTCCTATAGCATGAGATGTGATATCCAACTCCTTCCCATTCCAATCCTGAGACCCTTCCTATAGCATGAGATATGATATCTCAATGCTTCTAATATCAAACTTGAGACCCTCCCTATAGCATGAGATGTGAAATCCAAGTCCTTCCCATTCCAATCCTGAGACCCTTCCGATAGCATGAGATGTGATGTCTCAATGCTTCTAATACCAAACCTGAGATCCTTCTTTTAACATGAGATGTGATATCCAACTCCTTCCCATTCCAATCCTGAGACCCTTCCTATAGCATGAGATGTGATATCTCAATGCTTATACCAAACCTGAGACCCTTCCTATAGCATGAGATGTGATATCCAACTCCTTCCCATTCCAATCCTGAGACCCTTCCTATAGCATGAGATGTGATATCTCAATGCCTCTAATACCAAACCTGAGATCCTTCCTCTAACATGAAATGTGATATCCAACTCCTTCCCATTCCAATCCTGAGACACTTACTATAGCATGAGATGTGATATCTAAATGCTTCTAATACCAAACTTGAGACTCTTCCTATAACATGAGATGGGATATCCAACTCCTTCCCATTCCAATCCTTAGACCCTTCCTACAGCATGCAATATGATATCTCAATGATTCTAATAACAAACCTGAGACCCGTCCTATAACATGAGATGGGATATCCAACACCTTCCCATTCCAATCCTTAAAACACTTCCGATAGCAGAGATGTGATATCTCAATGCTTATACCAAACCTGAGACCCTTCTTATAACATGAGATGTGATATCCAACTCCTTCCCGTTCCAAACCTGAGACCCTTCCTATAGCATATGTGATATCCAACACATTCCCATTCCAAACATGAGACCCTTCCTATAGCAGGAATGTAATATCCAACTCCTTCCCATTCCAATCCTGAGACCATTCCTATAGCATGAGATGTGATATCTCAATGCTTCTAATACCAAACCTGAGATCCTTCCTATGACATGAGATGTGATATCCAATTCCTCCCCATTCCAAACCTGAGAACCTTCCTACAGCATGCGATGTGATATCTCAATGCTTCTAATACCAAACCTGAGACCAGTCCTATAACATGAGATTGGATATCCAACTCCTTCCCCTTCCAAACCTGAGACCCTTCCTATAGCATGAGATGTGATATCCAACTTCTTCCCATTGCAATCCTGAGACCCTTCCTATAACATGAGATGTGATGTCTCAATGCTTCTAATACCAAACCTGAGATCTTTCCTATAACATGAGATGTGATATCCAACTCCTTCCCATTCCAATCCTGAGACCCTTCCTATAGCATGAGATGTGCTATCTCAATGCTTATACCAAACCTGAGACCCTTCCTAAAGCTTGAGATGTGATATCCAACTCCTTCCCATTCCAATCCTGAGACCCTTCCTATAACATGAAATGTGATATCCAACTCCTTCCCATTCCAACCTGAGACCCTTCCTATAGCATGAGATGTGATATCTCAAGGCCTCTAATACCAAACCTGAGATCCTTCCTCTAACATGAAATGTGATATCCAACTCCTTCTCCTTCCAAACCTGAGAGCCTTCCTATAGCATGAGATATGATATCCAAGTCCTTCCCATTCAAATCCTGAGACCCTTCCTATAACATGAAATGTGATATCCAACTCCTTCCCATTCCAACCTGAGACCCTTCCTATAGCATGAGATGGGATATCCAACTCCTTCCAAATCCAATACTGATACCCTTCCAATAGCATGAGATGTGATATCCCAATGCTTCTATCAAACCTGAGAACCATACTATGGCATGAGATGTGATATCAAACTCCTTCCCATTCCAATCCTGAGACTCTTCCTATAGCTTGAGATGTGATATCCAACTCCTTCCCATTCCAATTCTGAGACCCTTCCTATACCATGAGACTTGATATCTCAATGCTTCTAATACCAAACCTGAGACCCGTCCTATAACATGAGATGTGATATCCAAATCTTTCCCCTTCCAAACCTTAGACCCTTCCTTTATCATGAGATGTGATATCCAACTCCTTCCCATTCCAATCCTGAGACCCTTCCGATATCATGAGATTTGTTATCTCAATGCTTCTAATATCAAAATTGAGACCCTCCCTATAGCATGAGATGGGATATCCAACTCCTTCCCATTCCAATCCTGAGACCCTTCCGATAGCAGAGATGTGATATCTCAATGCTTTTACCAAATCTGAGACCTTTCCTATAGCATGAGATGTGATATCCAACTCCTTCCCATTCCAATCCTGAGACCCTTCCTATAGCATGAGATGTGATATCTCAAGGCCTCTAATACCAAACCTGAGATCCTTCCTCTAACATGAAATGTGATATCCAACTCCTTCCCCTTCCAAACCTGAGAGCCTTCCTATAGCATGAGATGTGCTATCTCAATGCTTATACCAAACCTGAGACCCTTCCTACAGCTTGAGATGTGATATCCAACTCCTTCCCATTCCAATCCTGAGACCCTTCCTATAGCATGAGATGTGATATCTCAAGGCCTCTAATACCAAACCTGAGATCCTTCCTCTAACATGAAATGTGATATCCAACTCCTTCCCCTTCCAAACCTGAGAGCCTTCCTATAGCATGAGATATGATATCCAAGTCCTTCCCATTCCAATCCTGAGACCCTTCCTATAACATGAAATGTGATATCCAACTCCTTCCCATTCCAACCTGAGACCCTTCCTAAAGCATGAGATGGGATATCCAACTCCTTCCAAATCCAATACTGATACCCTTCCAATAGCATGAGATGTGATATCCCAATGCTTCTACCAAACCTGAGACCCATACTATGGCATGAGATGTGATATCAAACTCCTTCCCATTCCAATCCTGAGACTCTTCCTATAGCTTGAGATGTGATATCCAACTCCTTCACATTCCAATTCTGAGACCCTTCCTATGCCATGAGACTTGATATCTCAATGCTTCTAATATCAAACTTGAGACCCTCCCTATAGCATGAGATGTGACATCCAAGTCCTCCCCATTCCAATCCTGAGACCCTTCCTATAGCATGAGATGTGATATCTCAATGCTTCTAATACCAAACCTGAGACCCTTCCTATAACATGAGATGGGATATCCAACTCCTTCCCATTCCAATCCTGAGACCCTTCCGATAGCAGAGATGTGATATCTCAATGCTTATACCAATCCTGAGACCCTTCCTATGGCCTGAGATGTCATATACAACTCCTTCCCAATCCAATCCTGAGACCCTTCCTATAGCATGAGATGTGATATCCAACTCCTTCCCATTCCAATCCTGAGACCCTTCCTATAGCATGAGATGTGATGTCTCAATGCTTCTAATACCAAACCTGAGATCCTTCCTATAACATGAGATGTGATATCCAACTCCTTCCCATTCCAATCCTGAGACCCTTCCTATAGCATGAGATGTGATGTCTCAATGCTTCTAATACCAAACCTGAGAACCTTCCTACAGCATGCAATGTGATATCTCAATGCTTCTAATACCAAACCTGAGACCAGTCCTATAACATGAGATTGGATATCCAACTCCTTCCCCTTCCAAACCTGAGACCCTTCCTATAGCATGAGATGTGATATCCAACTTCTTCCCATTCCAATCCTGAGACCCTTCCTATAACATGAGATGTGATGTCTCAATGCTTCTAATACCAAACCTGAGATCTTTCCTATAACATGAGATGTGATATCCAACTCCTTCCCATTCCAATCCTGAGACCCTTCCTATAGCATGAGATGTGCTATCTCAATGCTTATACCAAACCTGAGACCCTTCCTAAAGCTTGAGATGTGATATCCAATTCCTTCCCATTCCAATCCTGAGACCCTTCCTATAGCATGAGATGTGATATCTCAAGGCCTCTAATACCAAACCTGAGATCCTTCCTCTAACATGAAATGTGATATCCAACTCCTTCCCATTCCAACCTGAGACCCTTCCTATAGCATGAGATGGGATATCCAACTCCTTCCAAATCCAATACTGATACCCTTCCAATAGCATGAGATGTGATATCCCAATGCTTCTACCAAACCTGAGACCCATACTATGGCATGAGATGTGATATCAAACTCATTCCCATTCCAATCCTGAGACTCTTCCTATAGCTTGAGATGTGATATCCAACTCCTTCCCATTCCAATTCTGAGACCCTTCCTATGCCATGAGACTTTGGTATCTCAATGCTTCTAATACCAAACCTGAGACCCGTCCTATAACATGAGATGTGATATCCAAATCTTTCCCCTTCCAAACCTTAGACCCTTCCTTTATCATGAGATGTGATATCCAACTCCTTCCCATTCCAATCCTGAGACCCTTCCGATATCATGAGATTTGTTATCTCAATGCTTCTAATATCAAACTTGAGACCCTCCCTATAGCATGAGATGTGACATCCAAGTCCTCCCCATTCCAATCCTGAGACCCTTCCTATAGCATGAGATGTGATATCTCAATGCTTCTAATACCAAACCTGAGACCCTTCCTATAACATGAGATGTCATATACAACTCCTTCCCAATCCAATCCTGAGACCCTTCCTATAGCATGAGATGTGATATCTCAATGCTTATACCAAATCTGAGACCCTTCCTATAGCATGAGATGTGATATTCAACTCCTTCCCATTCCAATCCTGAGACCCTTCCTATAGCATGAGATGTGATGTCTCAATGCTTCTAATACCAAACCTGAGATCCTTCCAATAACATGAGATGTGATATCCAACTCCTTCCCATTCCAATCCTGGGACCCTTATGATAGCATGAGATGTGATATCTCAATGCCTCTAATACCAAACCTGAGATACTTCCGATAGCATGAGATGTGATATCTCAATGCTTCTAATACCAAACCTGAGATCCTTCCTATAACATGAGATGTGATTTCCAAATCCTTCCAAACCTGAGACCCTCCATTTAGCATGAGATGTGATATACAACTCCTTCCCATTCCAATCCTGAGACCCTTCTGATAGCATGAGATGTGATATCTCAATGCCTCTAATACCAAACCTGAGATCCTATCTCTAACATGAAATGTGATATCCATCTCCTTCCCTTTCCAAACCTGAGGCCCTGCCTATAGCATGAGATGTTGTTAGAAAAGATTTCGTAATTGTAGGGAATTTTCCTTCCATGTGGCAACCCCTAAACTTTTTGCTATTGTTTTTAACCTGGTTCTTGACTTTGCCAGAGAAGTACAGCCTTCTGCCGCACTTCTCTGGGCTTTCGCTCCTTTCTTATGGGGAAACTGACATGCCCTTAAGACAGTCAGTACCGGGGAACGTGGTTTCCCGTAGTTTCTTTTATCGTGTCGCAGCTTTAGTGCAACACGACACAAGAGGGCACTGTAAGCTAAGTTACAGCTCTCTTGGGTCTCTAGCCTTCTACAGGCCCTAGATACTCTTTTAGGATGGTATTTGATCGGTGCAAGTCATTCAGGGACTCGAATGGTGGCAGCGATCGTTTTGTTTATTTTGAGCTCCTTTTGGCGTTCTGAGCACGTTTTTGCACTGAACCCAAAATGGTGGCCTGGCTCCCAAAATGGCCAGGCCGCGAGGCTCCTTTGTCTTGTCCACTGACCGTCTTGCTCCCTTCACCTTCCCCAGGTCAGACGACCCGGGGCCTTCCTTATTTGGGCATGTACTTTCCCGCGAAACGTGGTTGCTTTCGCGGGCTTCGACATGTCGTTTGTGTGCCTCCAGGGTGTGGGCTGGGATGTCTGGTCCCAATACACATCCTGGGTGCCAGAGAGTCTGGGGTGGTGTGAATGCCTGGGACCACCGTGGTCCGTGATTGGTCCACGTATGGTATGTGTGTTGATGAGCGGATCTCCCATTGGCTCCCCTCCGTTTTGGCGCGAAGGGAACCGTGGATAAGAGGGAGCTGGAAACACCACTGCCATGTCGATCTCCTGAGTTCTCACGAACGAAGGAATACAGGAACCAAGTATCCTGCAACCAAGAGGCTGGACCGAGGAATCGCTGGTGACCCGCTGAAGGAATCCTCCTTTGCACTGCTGTCGTCCTGTGAAGCCCTTTCCTCCTTGGATCGAACCAGAAGGCCTGTACTGGTGCTTCGACCTTTGGAATAGCAGGAACAGCTATTCCCGGCGACTTCATCATCTCCTGCCAAGTAAGCCTTCGGAAGTGTCTCTGGGCCATCCAGTTGACTGACCAGCTTACAAGGGAGTCCTGCTCTGTAACTGCCGCCAGGTTGTGTTGTATTTCGGGTCCTTGTCACTCTCCCACGCTTCGTACGCTTGGCGTCCCCAGGTCTGAAGGGAGGAGTGTACATTTGGCTTGAATACACACAGCCGCTCCGTTGTCCTGCTGCGGCAACAAAACTGTGCTGGTTTCGTCGATTGGGACGTCTTTTTGCTCTACACGACTACGAGGCGTTCCCTGCTCTTCTGAACCTGCCAGCTGCTGAAACTAACGTGGAGAAGCCTGGGTCTGCTTGCTTCGGGGACCGGTGAGTAGTTAAGCTAGGATCTGGTCGCCCTCCTGCAGTATCCCATTGCTTTTCCCTGCTGTGTAAAAACAGCACCCTTTGGGCCGTACTCGCGCTCTGCTTCTGCCTGCTGTGGAGGCTGTGCTTGAGTTGCGGAACCTGTTCTCCTTCTGCTGTGCACTAACCCGAACTGCCTGACTTCCTCCGAAGAGCTTCCCCTTTTGCCCGTTGGCACCGGCGTGGCAGGTACTTTGAGCACAAGGCTCCACTCTTCGCAGGGCTCGGACTTCCATCTAGTTAGGTGCCTCTAAAGGCGAACTGAGTCAAAAGCGTTATCGCACTGCCTGTTTTCCTTTCCTTTCAGGTGGACTACACATTTCGTGCTTTAAACGCTTGCGACTGTGTATTTGTATATATATTGTGTTGATATGGTATGTGTTGGTTTAATATTGTGATATTGTGATTTTCTTGCTACGGTCATTATTTTAAAGGCCTTAAAATAAATGTGTATCTATTTTTGATATAACAACTGTTTGGAGTAGTTTGTAAGCGCTCTTGCTTTGTGTGCTCATTGCGGGCTTTCAGTCACCCTCACCCCTCTTGAGACCTAGTCTTGACCGCCGCGATCGCTACCTTGATTGGTCTGGCTTGTCCAGAGGTTACCCTGTTCCAAGTAATTAGGTTGGCCTTCTGAACTTCTGCGCCACCAGGACAGAGTTCAGAAATCCGTCTTAACAAATTGGTGTACAGCGGTGGGATACGACTGAAGGTATCCAGTGTTGCGCTCGAACTAAGGCATTTCAGGTTATTCCAAACAGTACACGTAGCGAATTGTTGTAATATAACTTTAAAAAGGCCATAGTCCTATCAAACAGTATGGAAACAAATACGTTGTTAACTTTAAATGCTTCCAAATCAGAAACGCTGAAAAAGATGTGTGCGGAGAGAGGTGTTTCCTCTCAAGGCACAAAATTGGAAATGATCCAGAGAATCGTGGCGTGGCAAGAAGCGCAGCTTGACGCTATAACTTCCGAGGACAGTGCAGAAGGTGGTGGGGCTGCTCTCACTGGTAGAACCGACGGTTCTGCCGCTGCACTGATCCACCGCGACCACGAGGACAGGGAGGATGTAATGTCTAATGTTTCCTCTGCCAGTGTTGATGGGGAGGCTATGCTTGAATTCAAGAAGCAAGAGCTGCGGTTTAGGCAGCAGGAGCTTGAATTCAGCATAGCCAAACTAAAAATCGAACAGGCAGAAAAACAGAAAGACAGGGATCACCAGTTGGAACTGGCCAAGCTTCAGGTTGCAAATGGATCCAAGGGTCCTAGACATGGGTCTGGGGCTTCCTCTCATCCACGGTTTCCAAAAGATCTGCTCAGTGTGTATGAAGAGAGGAATGACATTATGGACTGGCTGAATGCGTTTGAGTATGCATGCGAGGTCCAGGAAGTTGACAATGCTGATAAGATTGCGTGGTTTCTCAGTAGACTGCCCCATTCTGGCTGTAGTGCCATTATGGAAATGTCGAAGGCTGAGCGGGCTGATTTCGCAATGTTAAAGCAAACTCTCATTTTAAAGTTTGGGAAGACTCCGGCCCAATATTTAAAGCGTTTTCGAGAGTATAAGAAAAAGGAAGGTGGTACTTGGGTATCTTATGTCGCTGAATCTTTGAAAAACTTAACTGGCTGGGTTGAAGGTTATAAGGTTTCTACCTTCGAAGGCATGATAAATCTTGTCATGCTGGAACATATTTTTGCTTCTTCGTCCCCGGAGCTTAAGCAGCATTTGGCCGATTCGAAGGAGATAGATCCTAAGAAGCTGGCCATTGCAGCAGACTTATGGGTGTCACATCGAGTGTCCCATAAGGACAAAACTCATCCTGGTAAGCAGGAGGAAGGGAAAAAGTCCAAAGATATGGAGGGTGGGGAATCTGCTAAATCTTCTTCCCATGAGGGCCACAAAAAGAAAAACAAGGGTAAGACACAAGAGAACTCACAGGGTAGTGGAGGTCAGCCTCCGAAACAGAACTCTGGTTACAATAAGCCTCCCTACG